>NC_143397.1:29776824-31058595 GCF_052110815.1 Crocodylus siamensis | reverse complement strand
TTCCAGAGCATATGTTGAACTCTGCACTTTTGTTCAGTCCACTTGATGTCTGACTCTTTTTTCCAACTGTCTAGTGGATAGGGTATTTGCTAAAAAATGGGAAGCCTCAGCTTTAGGTCCTCCTTACCCTGATGGAAATGAACTCATGTCTTTCATTTCCCGGGAGCGTGTGCTAATTATTAGGTTTTTGGCTGGACTGGGTGGAAAGAGTTCTGGATCCCAGTCCTTGCCATTAGTGACTGGATTGCAATTTGTTTTAGACAGCTGATCTAGCAGGCTGTGTTTTTCTGAGGAATCATGCACCTTCCCAAGACCAAACTGGATTGCAAAGGGGTTTAATGTGGCCTAGAAAACAAAAAAAAGTGCCTGGGGATCACTAAGATCTAAACTGTAAGCACTGTGTAAGGCAGGTGTTTAGGATGATTTCTGATTAGTGGGACCAGGTCAAAGTGGATTGCTTTTCCTGCCTTTGGTTCTTAAAATCCATTTAGATTTCTAGAGTCCCATTCAGCCTCCTCGAAGATCAAACTGGACTGTACTTTATGTCAATATAGAGTGTACTGTTATAGAATCAAAAATGATAAAGGGAAACATCTGTGTGATAGAATGGATTTGTTTTTCTTGAAAACTTTTACTTCTCTTGGCTTTTCTAGAATATGTTCTGGTAGCACTGCATTTTCATTTTTCTAAGTTATCAGTATAGGCCTATAATAGTGTGACCTATTGCTATGGAGTGGGAACAGTGAAGAGCTCTTCATTCACTGTATTTTTTGTAACAAATGGTTAATAATTTAGCATACACACACAAGCAAATCTTTTAAAGGTAGTCAGGAGAACACTTGCAAAAATTCTAGTCAACATACAAGCAGAAGTTTAAAGCTAAGGAGACACTTTATACTTACACAAAGAAAAACCTTGTACACACATGATCAGTATTGGGAACTACCCATATCTCCCCATGTTTGTGCAGATCAGGTGAGGTTATCACTGTAAGGAGAAAATTTGTGGAGTGAAGAAAATATGCATAGGAACTAGCACTAAATATATTTGCTTATTGTTGACATATTTTGAATAGCATTGTGGGAATGTCCAGTTTTTCACTACATATCTGCTTCATGGTGTAGAAACTGATTAGTTAGCTTATCATAGGATTATTTCAATTTTCTGTATTGCCAGCAAAATACAACTATTTTCATTTTAGATCCGACATAATTTTTTTAATATTATTTTTCAGTTTATCCAATGAACCTAAAAATCAATTATCTGTACAGCTCAAATTCATCATGAGTATTTATTTGCCTTCCAAAAACATGTATTTTGTGAGGTATTTCATAAGGACTAAATATTTTTAAAAATACAGTAAGTATACAGATCAGGCAAACAGAGTGGGTTTTAACTCATGAAGAGAACAAACAGGAGCTAGTGGGTACTGTTCACTAGGGCTGTTTGAAGCTTCAGTCCCTGGTTTGATTCGGCAGAGATTCGGCCCGACTCAGTGGCCAAATCTCCAAATCCAAATTGAATCACGGGACCATTTATTGGGTCCCTAATCTCTCCAAATTGAATTGGAACCCTCCAAATCAATTTGGAGAGATTTGGAAAGATTCAGAGATTGGCACAGCTTTAAATGTTTTTTCTACATACTTCTAAGTACCAGGTGGCTGGTGAATGCTGTGATGCTGGGGCAGGTCCCCAGTGCACCTGGCAGCAGACTGGGAAGTGGCCCAGAAGCACTTCTAGTCCACTTCTGGGTCCACTGGGGAGCATGCTGGGGGGCCCCCTGGGACCCCCTGGCTTGGCAACTGGTGCCTCCTGGGTCTGGGGGGGTACCTGGGGTCCCCCCACGGCCGATCACTGGGCAGTACTTCCGGCTACTTCCGGGTTTGCCACCAAGAAACATAGAGGTCCGCCCCCCCCGCACTCCTGTGGGACACTCCATCTGCCCCAGCATTGCAGCATTCACTAGCCACATTGGTACCTCGAGGTATGTAGAAAAAACATCTGAAGCTGTGTCTATGTCTGAATCACTGGGTCTCCAAATCAGCATCGAATCCTCAGATTTGGATTCGGCTGAATTGTATCAGGGACAGCGATCCAAATCAATGAATCGAAATACTGTCCCTGATTCGGGCTGAATCCAAATCCGAATCAAATACGGCCCACTTCACACACCCCTACTATTTACCAGAAAAAGTGTTTATTTGTCTGAGTAGTGAGAGGTAGGTTGGGAATTCAAACTAGATAGTTCTCTGTTCTGATTGTTTGATGTTTAATGCTTTTTCACAGATTTCTAGACTGCCTCTGTGGTAAAGGAAAGCACCCTACCAAGACAGCTAATTTGTTAGAAATTAGGAGACTGAGCGGAGGATAACCAATCATTGTGTCCACAGCACCGGCTCTGGGAACCAATATTTTTGGGCGAATGGTCAGTGGAATGCACTGAGACTTAAAGGCTAGAAATTAAGTAGGTATTTGCATGCCTGATAACATACTTTTATAAAAAAAACACTTCAATTTAAGCTTGTATTAACTTGCATTTTAACTAGTTCAGATAGATACAGTGTCCAGAAAAAAAATGTATTTGAAAAGATTTTCACCTTACCTTCACATAAGGCTATGCATTTTAAGTTACGGCTTTGCAAAAATTGAGATTGCTGTCCTTTCTTCTGTGACTGAGATGTAAAAAGATTTAAAAAATCAGTAAGAGCAGTTAGGCAAAACTAACAAATGCAACAAAAAGCAATGTTTCCTTCAATAGTTCATTCAGTCACTGACAAAATGGTCACAGTCTCGCTAAAAACATTTATTTTAGGAACTTAAAATGTTAAGTAGTGATTTAAACATCTTGTCCAATGAGAATGGTTCCAATTCATTACTAATTGAAGGACTGCATAGTGTTTTTAGGAGAATCACCTTATTACCAATAAAAAGACCAATAAATAGAGTAAAATGGACAAATGTTCCACTGCTCAAATTCCTAATGTATGGAGTTTTCACCTGTGGCTGACAGACAAATACAGGGGCACAGGTTCTATTATTTAATTCATGGGCTTTAAGAGTATCTGAGCCTTCTGTATAACTGCTCTCCTCAAGTGGTATGGGTTGGGATAGATTTTTTTGCTACCATACAGCAGTAGGATACAGGATATAGTACAAAAGTACTGTAGCATGTGAGTTGGTGCACACCTGCTACTGCTGCTTTACTGCCCATCTCATTCTCTCTGCTTGTGACAGAATACAGAGGAAGATTTGTAACTACAGGGGATACAAAATCCTTTTGAATCAGCTGCACAAAGTACTGTGGAAAGGCTCTGTACGCATTTGCATATGGGCAGCTATAGAATTTCCTCCTATAGATTTTATTATCTCTCAATCCAGTGTAGCTGTATAATTACTTGAAATGATCTTGCCTTTGATTTAGCAAGTTTACTGGCTGAATATTTAGAAACTATTTAACATAAAGAAAATCAGTGATGGAATACAATAGACATCAACTCATTTTACAGCATCATCCATTCTAAAGCCCTGATGGCCATTAGTTTAGTAAGGAGTTCAGAGGTTTGGTAGAGGTGATGTTAAATTTAACAGACAATCTTCCTTTCTTTCCCATTTTCATTCCACATAGTTCTGTCTGGAATGCACTGGCACAGAGTGTAATCAGTAAAAGTTGTCCCTGAAAGCAGTTGAGTTATATTTGATTGTAACAGTATCCCTAGTACTACTGATATAGAAGAGGACTATGGGCTTCCAAAAAGGAATATTAATTCCTTCACAGATGTTGAGCTCTTGATCATAATACTGTATGTCTTCAAGATATATGATATGCTACTGTACCTGTGATGCATTACTGCCTTTACTGCTTGAAGCAGGTTCATCCTTAGCTGACACTTTCTGCTGCTTCTTGTTCATCCCTAAAGACATCAAAATTACTTCAGATACAATGGGGTGTGTAAAGCTTCACCAGCGTACATTATATATGGAGAGTGGAAATAGGTTTTGGTGTGGAATACTTGTCTGCCTATACACTTGTCTGCCTATACACACGCTCCAGTTAGAATGTGTCAGAGCAGACTCAATTAATAGAGTCTGCTCCACGTTCTAATTAGAACACTCCAGCATGGCCTCACCATCATGTGTATAAGTCCCCACACACTTTAAAATTGCTGTGAGGGTGCTTAATCTAAACCTCATCGAATGAGGTTTGGATAAAATGTCCTGTGGCCATTTTTAAGCACGTAGGGCTTTTTACTACATGTGACCGTGAGGCATTTTAATTAGAGCAGCTCTTTGGGAACTGCTCTAATTAAAATGCTCCACCCCTCACCCCTGACCACATGTATAGGCAGCCTGTGTTACTTCCCTCACTACTAGACTGATTTAGTCCAAAGAGCCATGCATTTATACACTCCCTCCTCCACCCGCCTCCCCCCGCCCTTGAGAATAGCCAATGAAGCAGGTCCCAAATCAGTTAAGTGTGAGATTTAGTGCCACAGAATTCAGTTTAAGAGCATGATAAACAGGGGTGGACTTTAGCAGTGCTTCAGGTTAATTGTTCTCAGGCTACTTGTGGTTTAAAGCCCTACATAGTATGAGTAAAACAATTAGAACTTGACTTGAGATTTTAATTGAACCCTTCATCTTTAATATTTTACTAAGTTGTATTTGTTGTTTTGCATGCTGTTTTATAATAATATAATAAGTAATAAATAGGCTTGTGTCTTTCTTTTATTTTTTTATTCCTATTTAAAGGTTTTCTTTTTCAATTAGTTATTTTTATGTGTGAGATAATATCTTAGAGAAGAATCTGTCAGCCAATATAACAAGGCATATTTTAAAGCCCTTGGTTGTATCTTGCATCTCAGACCTTCCTTACACTGCTCCTTTCAGCTTACACACTCTACGTCTGCTGCACATCAGTGCCTATATAAACCCATAGTCTTTGTTTTAAAATATATTATACCCCTATGAGATTTGCAAACAGAGAGTTGCAATTTGTTGGAGGTTTGACTCTCCAGTCTAATGAGTGTTTGAGGCTCTAGCCCTAGTCTCACAGAAGTACTGGTATACGTAGCATTAGAAAGCAAGTGGGAAGATAAGTCTGTGTCATAAAGAGCTTACATTATTAATCGATGCATGTAACACCAGAACCACATGCCAAGACCCTCGAAGAGGAGAAAATGAGGAGGGAAAGTAGAGAGACAGTACAAGAAAAAAGGGGATAGGGCACTATAGACCCAAGAGAACAGATCATGTAGTTACTGATGTCCATTTTCCTTCCTAGTTATATACAGAAATATATATAATCAGCTATTATTTATGCTTGCTCTTATTTTCTTGAAGAGCCTGCCCCATGGCCCAAATGAAGTCAACTTAAAGATTCCCACAGATTTATACTGGGATCTAGGCCAAACTGGAATGAAATCAAGAGCAGCTATTATTGGTGTACTACTAATAGATAAGAAATAGAAAGATGTGAGTTTGGAGGAGCTCTGAAATACAAATGAACTGTTTGATGTATAAGCATGAAAAAAGAAATACAGACATGCGAAGACCTGCCTTGTTTTCTCATTAAAAAACATTCTTTAGTTTTGAATAGAGGTGCATTAATACATCTTCATTAACGATGTGGACACTGGAGTCAGGAGTGGACTGGCCAAGTTCGCCGATGACACCAAACTTTGGGGCAAAGCATCCACGCCAGAAGATAGGCGGGTGATCCAGGCTGACCTGGACAAGCTCAGCAAATGGGCAGACGAGAATCTCATGGTGTTTAACACCGATAAATGCAAGGTTCTCCACCTTGGGAGGAAAAACCTGCAGCACCCTTATAGGCTCGGCAGTGCTACGTTGGTTAGCACTACAGAAGAAAGAGACCTGGGGGTCATCATTGACCACAAGATGAACATGAGCCTGCAATGCGATGCTGCGGCTAGTAAAGCGACCAAAATGCTGGCGTGCATCCATAGATGCTTCTCGAGCAAATCCCGGGACGTCATTGTACTCGGCCTTGGTGAGGCTGCAGCTGGAGTACTGCGTCCAGTTTTGGGCTCCACAATTCAAAAAGGATGTGGAGAAGCTTGAGAGAGTCCAGAGGAGAGCCACGCGCATGATCAGAGGTCAGGAAAACAGATCTTACGATGACAGGCTGAGAGCCATGGGACTCTTCAGCCTGGAAAAGCGGAGGCTCAGGGGTGATCTGATGGTCACCTATAAATTTATCAGGGGTGACCACCAGGATCTGGGGGAACGTCTGTTCACCAGAGCGCCCCAAGGGATGACGAGGTCGAACGGTCACAAACTCCTGCAAGACCGTTTCAGGCTGGACATAAGGAAGAATTTCTTTACTGTCCGAGCCCCCAAGGTCTGGAACAGTCTGCCAGCGGAGGTGGTTCAAGCACCTACATTGAACACCTTCAAGAGCAAATTGGATGCTTATCTTGCTGGGATCCTATGACCCCAGCTGACTTCCTGCCCTTTGGGCAGGGGGCTGGACTCGATGATCTCCCAAGGTCCAGCCTTAATGTCTATGAAATCTATGAAATCAGTCTCATTATCAGATCAGTACCAATACAGGGAAAATTGAAAGTATCAGATGCTTTTTTTTTTCCTGATGTGGCTGATAATACGGCGAATAAATGCCCCATGCATGTGCAGCCCGGCAGCTCAGAGATCAGCATCTGGCTGTAAGTTTGGTGTGGGGGAAAGGTAAATCGAGGCTCCCAGGGTAAGGGAAGGAGTGGGGCTGGGGCAGGTGTTGTCCAGCCGGGTTGAGGTGGGCACAGGATGGAGCCACAAGTGGCTCATCTGGTGAGCGCAGGGCAGCTACCACTGCTGCATGCACCCCAGGAGGGCGTGCCCCCCTGGATCTGTGCATGGTTTGGGTGGGGTGGGCTGGGGGCTGTGCCAGGCTCTTCCTGGTGGGGGCGGGGCTGGGCTGGGCTGCACTGCACTTGGGGTGGGTGGTGGCAGTGGCACTGGAAGGGGGGGGGGTTGGCAGGCTATGGCGAATTTTCAGGTGGCTGCAGCCCCCTGCTTCCCATAGCCCTGCTCCCAGCACCGGCGCCACCTGACCCAAGTGCAGCACAACCCAGTCCAGTGCTGACCCCAGCCCATAGTGGCATCCCAAACCGCCCCATATAGACCTGGTGGCATGTGCCGCCCCCCAATGCCCTCCCAGGGTGCATGCAGGTCAGGAGCCAACCCCCACCTTCCCCACCTGCCTCGTGGATGAGCTGCTCATGGCTCTGTCTCGCATCCTGCCCTGCCCTGGTTGAGCAGTGGCTGCCCCTGCCCCTGCCCCACTTCCTCCTTCACCATAGGTGCCTTGATCTATCTCCTACCCCAAACCCCTTCCCTCCCCCCACTTTTTCCACACCAGACTTACCAGCCCAACGCTGGTCTTTGAGCTGCCTGGCTGCATATCTGAATCAGATCAGTATCGGCCAATATGGCTCCTTAAAAATCGGCCATCTGTATTGGCCCAAAATCTCTATCAGTGCATCCCTAGTTTTGAAATCCGTATGACATTCTAACAATAATTTTAATTTTCTTAACTTAGGAGAATCTTTCAAAATGGAAGATATTTGGGTAAACATGGCCACTTTGTGTGCTTTTTGTATTATCCCATTAGGTTTTAGGGAATAAGAGGCAACTAAAACAAGATGTTATGATATATAGCACAAAAAACCCACACATTAACATTTAAATTGCTTACACAACTGAACCAGAGTGTCCAAAAGGTTTCCAGTTTTTACTGTGAGATCTATCTCAGGATAAGTGAGAGTTTGGTATCCTTATAAATACAAATCAATATAAATGATTTTGAAAAATTTAATTTTTCATTCCTGAAAATGATCCAGAGCCTCCATATTTTACACAATGATATTAATTTAATCCTAGTCCACTAATATTATAGTTATAATTAGCAGTAATTTAAAACTATTTATACATACAAAGTTGTTCCAACTATTTTGAGCATGTGCAAATATTAGGAACTCAGCTTCATATTTTTAGGATATTTTAAAAATCTGTACAAAAGTTTCTTAATATACACTTTGATGTGGGGCTTGCTGAAAAGGCTTTGGAGTGAATTGCTTAACTCATTTGTGGATTTGCCACTTGGAAGTCATGCCATTTTTGCAACCTTATGGAATTCATATCATCTACAATGTAGCGTCTGTCTTATATTCCCTATATGAGCCGGATGCAGCAGGGAACTTTACAATATACTTAAATGTAAGCATTCTATTGACCTCATGAATGAAATGGAAACACACTTAAAGTGTTTTGTGAAATCAGGTTCTATATGCCTATACATAGCAGTGTACAAATGCAAGCAGTGTACTTTTATCATATATTTACACACTTTTAAAAAACAGGAATATCAAATTGGGCTTCCAAGTCTATGTACTTTTAAACTATCGAACACCCAGCAACTTCCATTGATTTCTGTGAAATTTTCTGACCATTTGACATGTTTTAAAATCAGGATATGTTTTTTAAGATCACAAAGGGCAATTTAGAGTCTACTTTTAAGCACCATTTTTTTTTAATCTTGACCTATGGAGCTTAGGGGACAAAGTTATCACAATGATTAAAAAACGAAGCAGGTAGAAGCAGCAGCAAATTAAAATATCCCCCTCCATCTCTCCAGCTCTAGAGTGATTTATAAATATCACCTGAGTAACCAAATGATATGCTTGACAATGGACTAAGGTAGATCCCGATTCCAAACATTGCACCATGGAGCTGAAAAAAAGGGCAAGAATTGTTTAATGTTATTTTTTTTAAGTTTTATAAAAGAAAACTGCAAGGACAATTATCCAATACCATCTGATCCCACTATATGAGCCTGACTCTTCCCAGCTACTGTGTAAAAAGCCTACAAACCTAAAGAGTTTTGGATTCATTCAATAACATCAAAAAGTTATTCAAAAAATTAAATCCCCTGTTAGATTTAGCACCCTCAGGCATCTAACTCAGGGACATGGATTCTGCTACAGAGACCTTCAGTAAGGGTATCTATGTTCTGCATTGTGGCACTTAAGTCCAGTGTGGATCTGGGCCTTCAGTAATGCTCATTGAACATTACTGAACAATAGCGGTGTGCGAAACAGGCTGTATTCAATTCAGATTCAGCCTGAACTGGGGACAGTGATTCGATTCATTGATTCAGATCACTGTTCTTACTGGATTCAGCCAAATCCAAATCTGAAGATTTGATGCTGATTCAGAGAATCAGTGATTCGGCCATAGACAAAGCTTTAAATATTTTTTCTACATATCTTGAAGTACCAGGTGCGGCTCATGAAAACTGTGATGGTGGGGCAGACGGAGCATTCCACAACGGCAGGGGGACCCCCCATTTGCTTGGCGGCAAACCAGGAAGTGATCCAGAAGTACTTCTGGTCCACTTCTGGGTCTGCTGCTGAGCAAGTGGGGGGCCCCCCATGCCCTCCTAGCTCAGGAATCAGCCACGGGGGGGAGGAGGGGGACCGTGGGTGCCCTCTGGGTGGATTGGAAGTACTTCTGGTCCACTTCCCGGTTCACTGGCAAGCATGCTGGGGACCCCCCATGCTCCTGCGGGATGCTCCATCTGCCCTAGCATCTCAGCATACATGAGCCACCTGGTACCTTGAGGTATGTAGAAAAAACATATAAAGCTGTGTCTGTGTCCAAATCATCAGATCTTTCCAAATCTGTCAGAATCGATTCAGAGGGTTCCAGTTTGATTTGGAGAGATGAAAGGGTCTCCTGATTCCATTTGGATTTGGAGATTTGGCACCGAATCGGGCCAAATCAAATCAGCGACTGAAGCTTTGCACAGCCCTACTGAACAACATCTCTTGAGGGAAAGGGCAGCCCTGTGTCTGGCACTTCTTCGTCACTATGGGTTCTTCTGTGTACAACGTAAGGGTGAAATCATGGCTATGTTGAAGTCAATGGCAGGTTAGATGCCAAGTTCAATGTTGCCAAGTTTTCACATTAATGGTCTCTAAAGGACCAGTAGAACCTTTGTACCAGGGATGGAGGAAGGAAGGAGCTAATTGCTCCATGTAGGTCTCCATCACTACTGCTGTCTGAAATGCTCACTTGCACATTTGCCCTGCATTCAATATGCAACATGACATACTCAAGTTAAATAAGAATGCTTCCATCTGCTATTTACCTGCAGTCTTGTATTGGAAGCAACAACTAAGCCATTCCTCAGGATGGAGTGCCAATTTTCAATGTGTGAACCACTTAAAAATAAAATGGAAAGTATGAGAAGTAATAGTTTTAAGTATCCTGAATTAAATAAACAATTGTTGTAGTACAATGTATTTTATTTGCAAATAAAAACTAAATATTATCATTATTTTGGGGTTTTTTTCATACTCACTGAAATGCAAAAGTACTTCCATACAGATTTTTAGCAGCTCTGAAATTGGATTCTTTGGCTGGTGGACTACTGAGAAGGAGGAACTGATGGGGAGTGTGCATAAATTTCAGTTGCTGTAAAATACAACAGCACACAGAGGATGTGAAGAGATACAACAAGTATTGTACTTCCAGAAAGAAATCTTCCTAAGATACTGTACTAGTTCACATAATATATATTGTTGCACTTCAATTCAGTAACTCAAGAGCAGTCTTATTACCATAACTTTTATTTTAAATCAAGCTCTAAAAATTCTTAGTTTAAGAAGCATATGTAAGTTTGTGATATAATCTCCAACCCAATATGACACTACTGGAATAATTAAACTGGGCTGAGATAGCTTTCAATTAAGACTCAGGCTTGACAGCTACTGATTTACTTGGAATAAAAACCCAGACACAGACATACTTTTTCAAGAAAGAACAAACATATGGCCGGCAGAACCATTCCATATGGCCTGCTGGTAGTCCAGCAGGCTACTGGAAGCTGGGAAGTATGGCCTGCTCCAGAATTTGGGGTCCCTGGATCCTGATAGACACAGAATCAACTATACTCATTTCATCTATGCACAGCCATACAGAAGTAAGACTAAAAGGGATCTCCAGAGGTCCCCTGCCCAAGGCAGGATCATCCCTATCCAAACCATTGTAAACAATCCATAATCTAAACTCTTTGTAAAAGTCCTGTCAACTCTGACACAACACAGACATAACCTGCCACAGGTAAAGAAAGGAAACCATGGAGCCAATGTCCTGCTTCTATAAAAGCTTGTTAATATATGCTTAAGAGAACCTAGGTACCTAGCCTTGCTACAGAGAAAAGCAAAAACCCTTACAGTCCATACTACATGGTCAGACCAATGACATGGCCATTGGTGGCAGGGCTCCAGATCTTCACTGCTGTGTGAACATGAACCTGTGCTGCCACTGGAATGTGGACCCAATACATGCTGTTGTTCAGCCTAGTGCTGCTGCCTACATGACCTTGAACCCACACTACTACTGGAATGCAGACCCACCGCAGTTGGTGCTAACCTCTCGGATCTGACTCCAAAGGAACCTCTGTGGGTCAGACCTAGCCCAGGGTGAGATGGACATCCCTGATACAAGCCATTTTAGTGGCTGTATCATTTTTTTTTACAATATACTGGCTATGTTTCACACAGTCCTACATCTGTGATACACCCCCTAAAAAGATGTTAATGAAAGGAGCTATTATAGTATAAAATTTTAACGAGATAAATTTGAACAGTAAGATGAATACTAAAGAAATTATACAAGGTACAGAAAAGGTTTTGGTGCTTGTCTAAACAAGACACACACAAATACCACGGACCATTTAGCACTGGCCTAAATTTGCTCTCCCTAAAGTCTCTAGTAAAAGTCCTATTGGCTTAAATGGGAATAGAATTATTCACAGTTGAGCCTCCCATAATGATACAGAAACAGATAAAAACCTAAAACTTACCCGGTTCACAGGAAGTTTCACAATATGTGACCTATTACTAGAAATAACCCTGAAATTAAAAAAGTACATGTATAAGATATGATAAACCAGGGCTGTCCAATTTTTGGGCGGTTGGGGGCCACATGCTACATAGACCACAGACCAGGGGGCCAATGGCTGGCTCCAGAGCCTCTGATGTACAGTTGGCCCTCCCTCCCGCCCCATTCCCGACTGCTTGTGTAGCACAGACAGCCCCTCCTGTTCCCTCCCCGTCAAGACACATGTCGCCTCACCATGCTGCCAGCTGGGTGTGCCATGCTGGCAGCTCCTCCCTCTGTTGCCAACTCCATCCCTGCTGTGCAAACAGCACAGACACACCACCTTCCCTGCTGCACATGGTGCGCAGGCTGCTCCTTTCTCTGTTGCTGCATACAGCATGGCCACCCTGGCCCCATCCCACTGATATGCCCCTTCCCCCCACCAAAGAGTGGGGTCAGGGAGAGAAGCCAGGGGGAGGGGGAAAGAGCTTGGAGAACTTGGATGCTGCTGCATCAGAAGCACTGAAGGGACTGGGAGCTAGGCAGGAGCCTGTGGGCCACATGTTAGCTCCTAGCAGGTCTCATGTGGTCCGTGGGCTGCTAGTTGGAAACCCTGTGATAAATAAGGAATTTTTCTCTTAGGTGTGTTGACTAATGATCACTGGGGAAGGCCAGCTTCAGGGTTTATGAACCACATAAAATCTCCTTGATTCAGAGCCCACAGAGACTTGATTAAAAGGCTTGCTTTGAAATCAGCTCAAGTTAGTGGGAATAATATGATTATTCTTTTAACTTGATTCTCAAGTGATTATCAACCAACAGGAGCCAGGTCTATACCACTGCAGAAGAGGATGAGCAAGTGGGTCCTGTTTATCCATCTGCTTCTTTATTTCCAAGTAAGGTGCCTAGAAAACAGTAATTGTGCTATTTATTATTGGTTAAAATCCAAAGTTTATAGTTTAAATATTACAATATACCACTTCATATGAAAAAAAATAATACATTGGATTCATCATTAAACCTATGCCCCAGCTTTGCTGACACCTACCCTTGTACAGTTTTAAATGTGTTTTGACAACAACAAGAATTAATATAGCAATTATTTTCCCTGTAGCAAAATTATAAGGATATAATTAGCATCAAAATGAGTATATTACAGCTAACATTGCTGATTACAGCAAGAACAGTACAGAACATTTAGTGATGTTTGGCACCTACACAAGGAAATTGATTGGAACTCCAGAAAACAGTCTTCTAGGGTAATTTACCCAAAGTTAATTTAATTGCTTCATGGTATTAGATAGGTAAAATTCCTGCTGGACCAGATCATGTTCCCACTAAAAACTCTCACTGATTTCCTTAGGATAATACAGTGGCCCTTAAAGTGGACTTTAAAAACTACTTAGGCCAGCACTAATTACACTTCATCCTAATGTTAAACTGTCCAAAGTTTCAGAGTATTTTTTAAAACATTCAGTCTAGATTACTACATGTGTACCTGGGATTGCAGCATATTGAGCCAGGGCAGTGCAGACCCAGCTGGCAGTGCCCGGGGTCAGCCTCCCAGCCTGGAGCTGCTCTGCCCCACTCAACATACTGTGGAGGAGCTGGCTGGGGCTTGAGGGTGCGATTGGGGGTGGGGGGGCCTAGCTGGCAGGCATCCCCCCACACTGTAGCACCCATGTACCCCAGTGAGCACCTGCCACCATCTACACATGCATTGCGGTAGAGTTAATAACTCTGCTGTAGCATAGTACAGTAAAAGCTGCCTTAACTGACACTTTACAAGCCAGCATGCTCTATTAACTGGCATGCTGGCTTCTAAAGTAAAAGCAAAACCAGAAGTGCCCACTGTGGCACTTCTGATTTTGCTGAGCATCCACAGTCTGGGGCAAAGCAGGCTGCACTGCTGAGCCCCCACAGCCCAGGGCATAGCGGGCTGCACAGCGCCCGCCTCCCTGTCCCTCAGGGCCCATGGGAGGGGCAGTGATGTCCTAGATGTGGTGGGAGAAGTGGCGGCCTGAAAAGACAAAGATGCTTGTTTGGGCCTCTCAATTAACTAGCATATTTTGTTATCTGGCACCCCCCTCATTCCCCAGGGATGCTGGATAACAAAGCTTTTGTTGTACTTGCGTCAGGCAGTACTAACTTATGGTGGAGATAATAATTAGATTACTCCAGCCTAATAATAGCTTTCCACATGTAGATGGTGATGCTTGATGCTTTACTGTAGAGCTAATTAGGCAACTACAGTAAGTGTCTCATGTAGATGCCCCATATGTAACATATATACATACATACACACACATACACATTATTTATTTGTGTGTGTGTGTGTGTGTGTGTGTATTTTTTTATTTATTTATTACTAATATGATAATAATGATTTGCACTTCTAGAAGCTAAAAGCACTTTCCAAACATGGATTAACTTTATAAAACTCTGGTGAAGCTTCACCTATTTACCAGCCTGCCAAAGTAAAGCAGTAAGATGCCTATTCTTATACCAGTGAATAGCATTTTACTTCATGAGTACTTATCAGTTAACGTTAGTGGGACTACTTGTGAAGTATAGTGCTATTCAACAATAGTAAGGATATCAGAATCTGTCCTACAGTGAGTATTCAGACATCCCATGGCATAAATCCCAAGAGCCCTAACTCTCAATACCCGCCAACTGTTCTTAAATGAACAAGGTTCTAGTTATAATAGAAATAAAGCCATTGTCCTAGCACATTGTCACAAAATCAATTTCTTTTGCTTTGAAAATAAAAGACTTGGCTTGGCTTTGATATTTCCAGAAATGCATGAAGCAGCAGTTGGCTATTATTCTGTTACAATGTTCTTTTCCACTGATATTATTTCTTATTTAAGTCTCAAAAACCTGAACTGTATTTCATCAGTTCTGTTTTTTGGCTACTGCATGTTCTTGCTGTTGCATAGCAAAAATAAAGGAGCAGTTCCTTCTTTCCACCCCCAAATACCAACAAATAAAATATCTATGCTTTGCTATAAATTATAATCAAGATATTGAAAGACCTGTATTTACCTGTGTCATTTCTCTAATAGAAGTAATACTATCCAGTGCTCTCATGACTCGGTCATAATTCTTCTTCTGATGTCATATAAAGTAAACAAACATATTTTAAATATTTTACCTCTTTTTTTCTATGTAAAAAACACTGGTTCTGAGCTCCTGTACATTCTGCATAAAACAGCAACTAAGCCACAGCACAACAACTCAAACTCTCTCAAATCTCTATATGCAATTATATCCTTCCATTTCACCCATCCATAGCCCAGGAAAAATCTAGGACTAAAATTAGGTTTGTGGCGTTTCTTTTAGTTTCATTAGAATTCACCACAAGGAATTAGTATATTAGATCTCTCTCTCTGTCTTTTTTTTTTAAACAATTATAACCATATATGGATCTGGCAACTATTTAACTAACTTGCAAACATTTAATCTCAAAATTTCTTTCAAACATTCAACATACTACTAGCTATGCTAGGCCCAGTAGTACATCTCATTATTCAACAGAACATGGTACCCAGTCAGCAGACTAAAGAGCTATCAGTGAATCAGTGAAATTCTAGAGCATTCTAGTGTTCCATTATCTGGCCTTTGCTCAGAAAAAGGTGAAATTCATCTTGATGCAGAGAGTCAAGAAAGCTCATGTGATCCTTTAACACAGGGCTAACATGGGATTCAGACAGTTTACTGATTATATTAGTTTTGTTCAAAACTAATTATAAAGAGGATGGAGGTAGACTCTTCTGTGGCAACAGGTGACAGGACTAGGAGCAATGGTCAAATCAGAGCAATGGAAATTTAGGATGAAGATTACAAAGAACTTTCTCAGTCTGAGGGTGATTAAGCAATGAAACAAGCTACCCAGAGAAGTTGCAAAATTTCTATCCTTGAACATTTTCAAGGGCAGGTTAGAGAAGCCAGGGATGCCATAAGCAGGGGGGTGAACTAAATGACAGCCTGAAGTCCCTTCTGTTATTACGTTACTATGAAAAATCCTATGAAAAATTCAGGGTTCCTGGAGCAAATTTCAATCAGATAGAATAGTAAGTAATTCCATAATTATGTTATAGCCAAAACACTTCACTTTATTAATTACTGCTTATGGTAAGGACTATAGAACATTAAACTGACATTTTAGAGAGACAATTGTTTTATTAACAGCAATGTGAGTATAGTGATAGACAATTCTTTTAAATGTAAACTAACATATATTGTTTTTTAGTGCCACATGATTTAAATGGACCACAAGTTGCCTCCCCTTTTGAGAGGATAATATATACCCAGAAAAGACAACACACATTTTGCATTTACAATATGTACTCACAAACAACAACCTTCAGCCTTAGCCCTGGATGAAAATTTACTTCTAATTACCTTCAAAACAACAATGATCGTTTGCAATACTTTAGATACAGACCATCAAAAAGCCCAAGGCTGAATTGATGCAATCTTCACAGGTTAGTCTAAGCTGCACAGATTGAACTGATAAGCAAAGGAACAGACATTCACTTTTGATTCCAGAAATGCAGCCACATGCCTGAAGTGGTGCAGAGGAGCACCAGGGGCACTAGAGCACGCCTCCCTGCTAAGCTGAAACAGACAGCTTAGGCCAAGGCTAGCCAGCCCACCTGTGAAGGTTGGACTTGGGGAGGTGCAAAGCATCCTGGGATGCTGGGCAGACTGTGAGTTAACTTGAATATAGATGGGATCTGGGACAGAAGTTTAATAAAACCTATATAACCTAAATCAGTTAAGTCTGATACTGCATCCATCCAGGTTTATCTTACCAGTTTTGGCCATTTTGAAAATGGTTTATGTACACTGAACTTCTGTTGTGTTACAGATGTAAACCGGTTCCCAGTCATTTATAGCAGTTTATGTATAATTTCTGTCCCTAACCATAAGGTTCAGTGGCATTATTTTTGAGCATATACCATATATTAAATAGACAGTTGTGATAGTAAAGGCAGATGGCCTGTGAAGCAAGATCTGAGTTTCACATCTAAAATATGACCAAAAAACCATCCTGTTATATTCTGAAGAGATAATTACTTACCCTTGGATTAAAGGCCAGCATCTGAGGATCATTAGGATCAACTACAGAAGGATATGGCTCAAAAATGACAACTTTCCTAGGCGATTCTAATGCAGATCGACACATGGATACTAATAAATCTACCACCTAGAAATAAAGAAAAACCAAGATAAAGAATGGCTCTTAGTATACTATTTCTTTTGAGTTTTCAATAATCTATTCTTCTATCCAGAATTATCTTCTTTCATCTTGTATTATAGAATTTGTTTCTTTAGGAGCATTAAGCCTTTTATTATTATACCAACAATTGCTTTGTCTACAACGTACGTATGAGAACTGAATTCTAACCTATCATTTGTATATTCTGTTAATAATTGTAAATTGCACCAGTTGTAAACCTGAATGTTGTGATAACTGTGCCCTGTGAGTGAGCTGACATTCCTCTTTTCTGACGGCATCTTTTGAAATTCCACATAACCCAGTTTTGATAATATTTGCATAGCAGTCTGCCTCAGATTTACTGGTGTTATTTACTAACTGATTTGTAAACCTATTCATTGTGACTGGGCATATACAATAACATCTCATTCTTATAAGGCATGTAGTAGTTACAATTGCAAACTAAGGAAAGGATTTCAATATCAAATAATAAGCTTTATTTTCTTCAGAAGTAAAATGTTTTTAGCCATGCTAGATAAACTGTGTGGAACTTCCTGTCCACATCTCTTAAGACTTAATTTATTAAGAAAAAAAATACACATTTTACTAAGTGTATGAGGATCATCTAAAGAGCAAAATTTAGCCTACACTGTTTCTGAGGAAGTAGAATTGAAAGATCAAGCAAGCACTGTACATTGCAGCACTTTTGCCTGAGATGATACCTGGGTTTACTTGATAAATGATGCAACACTATGAAGGAATAAGTGGTTTGTCAAGAATATTGACCAACCACTTTATCTGTTCACAGAAACCCATCTGCTGTATACCATGGACTTATACCATACACAAGCACGAAACAAGTGTTTTATTTAAAAAACATCATGTTACTGAAGTAGAGAACACAGCCATAAGTAAAACTGTAACAGCCTGGTTCATATCCGACTGAAGTCTATCCATCAGCTTTAACAGGTTCTGTATCAGGCCACAACAGACAACTCCTGTAAAAGACTTCCAATGAATAAAGTGGGACCAAGATTTGCCCCCAAATTTATTGCATGGCAAAGTATATTAATTTATAATATAAGGCAAATCTGACTTTGTCTTGGACGTGTGAGGTGGTCTCTGGGCATAACAGAATTGAGAGTGGGTATGAAATCTCTGGCCTGTGTTGGAGATTCTAATAAATAATAGGAGTAGAGTAAGACTGGGATTAGTTCATATGAAAAACAGAACTGCCTGTTGTTCTGAAGAATGGAGTTGCAGATATCCTGGTAAATACTGAATCCTCTAGAGCTGCAATAGTGGATTTAACAGCCACTTCAAGCCCAGATTGAGGAGTTCTTCCTTGTTCTTGTAGAGAATTAGCATAGCCTGGAATGTCTGTACTGTGTGATGATATCTTATGTGTTTTGGGGAGGGGTTAAATAAAGCTTAAAATTAAATCAGCACATGCATAAGTAAAAATGAGCTTGGGAAAAAAAGGAATTATCACCAAATAGGAAGACAACAATTTGTTAGCAGGTAAGAATTGCTGTTACTAGCAGAGTAATCCAAAACTGTGAAACCATACATATTTAACAACATGTGCATAATGGTTAATGCTTTTGATTGGGGCTCTTCTGACCTTCCTGACACTGTTTCTTCTATAAAAATGGTCTATTCAGTGCAAGATTTCAAGGGCTAAGGTAAGTTTTGTTTAATAGGTATCTCTGATTCCTCTCACTATTCCAGATAAACTAGATTCTGACTCATAGTGCAAACTGTTCTAAAAGTTACCAGATTTGATCACTTGAAGGAAATAAAAATGAGGGTCCTTTAGGGAATCAGCACGAAAATGAGAATCATAAGGAAAGGGAGAGGGAATTATTCTGCAGTGAGTCATACTGTTTTCCATTCTCCTGTGCTCCCTTAGCATGAATGGAGCTCTTTTTTTCTGATTAAAAGTAAAAATATTCTGGTACTTGAAATTACTAGATATCTCATACATATTGAACAATAAAATTGCTTAAGTAATTCCCTCCCTTAAGTATCTTAATGGAAAGTTGAAAATCACATTAAATTTCAGGATATTCTATTTTCTTTTTAGTGTACAACTCTTATAGACAAAAAGAATGTTTCAAAATTAAGCACCTGGGATGGGATATGCGAAGAAGCCCAGGAGAATAATGTGTTTAACTCCCCATTCCCCCCACATCATGCCCACTTCTCCACCTGAGTGCCAAGGAAAAGGATGAGTAATTGAAGTACTTGGACTATTGTCCTAGCACTTGGAAGCCCTGCTTCTCTCTTATGAACGTCAACTTAATGAAGAAAGTAGAAATTATTCAACATAACATTTAAAAAAGGGGATATTTGGAAAATCCAAACTGTGAAATACAGTAGCTTAAATTCTTCTGTGTTGTACTGTTTTAATTCACAATACTTGTGAGGGAATTTAGTTCTTCTTCTCTTCACACTATTGCTGGTCTATTGGTATCACATGGAAAGAAGGGCATAGATTGATCTTACATGTACTCCATTAATACCCTGTGGGACTGATGTAACTTACTGAACCCTGAAGTCTACTTTAAATTCAGCTGAGCTGGCCCCTCCTCTCCCAGTCTGTCTCTATTTCAGAATGGGAGCAGAGGGAGCTCATTCTAGGGGTTCCCCGGGCAGCTTTGGAGGGTGGCAGGGGCCTCGAATACACCGGCACACTCTCCAGCAGGGGCTGAACTCCCCCCGCCCCGACCAAACTCCTTTCACTCCCTTTCCCCACTCTCATTCTGAAAACAGTGACAGGCTGGAAAGCAGTGCCAACAGAAGATACTGACAATGCTCTGTTTTGAATCTTCTTCATCTAGCCCCTCATGCAAAGAGGGTTCAGACTTTTGCCCAACCAGACATTTTTGAAGCAGTCTGCAACCATGCACTTGTATTTGGTCATGGCTATATAGACCACTTTCTATGGCCAGATTGGGCAAAAATTGTCACTTCTCTCTGCACCCTTTCAGGGGGTGAAGTGGTGCAGCTACACTCACCTTTGATTCTTGGACCACCTAAGCGTTAAAACCAACTGCCTCAGTGGCAGGGGCAGTGGCATCACTATTTAGGTAGCGCTGAGATTCCTGCTAATCTCTCTGCACTCCAAAGACATTAACAACTCTCTTTCCTTTTTAATATAGGTCTTGATATTCCACTATTCAAACTATACTTTCTTCTACAATCTTGCTGTCTGTTAGCCATTCCTGGTAAAGTCTCTCTTCGGTTACACAGCCCTGAAACTCACATGTGGTGATATTAACTCAGGTGCAGAAATGACTGACAGTGAAGTATTGGGGGCACTGTCAAGATGTTCAAGGCGGCTAGATTTTGATTTCTGAATCTGAATAAGAGATGTCCATTGAACTATAATGACTACAAGACTAATGGCATAATTGACTATTTTTGCCTAGTTCGTTTTTTTTTAAAAAAAACTTTATATCATCACGGCATCCATTCATCAGTGACTCATGGTTGGTATTGCAGCTATATAAAAGTTTTAGCTACACACACTTATACATGCTAGTACATTAGTGCATATTCCAATTGTTGTACTTGTTTTTTCTGTGATTTTAAACTGAATAATATAGTGCTATCCACCTAGCATATAGACAAAGTTTCTAGTTTACTTTAACTGGAGGGAAATACGAGTTGTGTTACATATGGTGATATGCCACACCATCTGCAGCCCCCTTTTCATGGGGACGTCTAAATTTGAGATACCTCGGTCCAGACCTACAAAGGAAGTTGGCTGGCTGAAGTGAGCCTTAAAAGAAATTTAGGCCTTTGACTCCAAGAGTGAGATCCACAAATCCCAAAGCCTCTGGGCCACACATCCTCTTGCTTGTTCTTTTCCTCCTGCACCTACGTATCTCCCCATTCGGTGCCCAGAGTATCACCTTGAAAAGAGTGCTAGAGAGAACTATACTAGGAAGTCAAAGAGATACAGGTTCAAACCCCATTTCAGCAAAGGAAGCTTAGAAGCTGAGTCTTTTGTTTCCTCAGTATGTACCCCAATTATACAGCTAATGGAATTAAAACAGAAAAGAAGTCTGACTGTGAGTCATTTTCATTTTCACTTTCACTGAGTCATTTGCAGAATGCACATTCACTTTTTCTTTCAGCATGGTCGTGAATATGTAGCTATGTTTCTGCCCACCCAGTGAGTAGCCTACTAAACATGCTCATCTATGTACTCATGCTTACATATCCACAGTGCCAAGACCACCACTTACATGGCCAGAAAACTGCCATTTAGGTGCACAAAAACCTTAGCATTCTGCTGTAGGTGTGGGTGTGAGGGGGCCTGTTTTGACAGGAAGAACACCTAACACAAATGGTGTTGCTCTTCACGAATTACACCAACATTAAAAACCATGGCTGGAGGAGGAGATGGTGGTCATGCAAATTCTTAGATAATACCATACAGGTTACAGCCAATCACCAAATAATTTTGGAGATTGAAGGTATTTAATTTCTTCAACCTGAATGGGTGGGGATTACTCTTTCTCCCCACAAGCTGGAGGCAAAGCTGGTTTGGGGAGGTATTCCCCCAAATAGATCTTCCTGTTGAAGCTATGCTACTGTATAGAAAGAAATGCAATAGGTGAGTCCACACAAAAAGATAATGACTGTAAGCTTATAATGAGAGTGCTCATCCGGGAGGGGAATACCTAGGTTTTAATCCCAGTGCCCAGGTCTGTTTATGCATTTTATATTTAATAGTTATTAGATAAAAGAAATCAGTAACATTTATAAAATGAACACTATCATCTAAAAATTGTCTCCAAAAAGATAAATAGAAGAGACTGTCTGATTCATTTCAGCAATCCAGGTATCCAAATTGTACTTATCAGGAGTTCAGCCTAACTGCTTTGGCAGAGGTTAAAAATATCTAGCATTGGCTTAGTACTGCTTCATTTCCTATAATAGAAGCAGAATAAGGAGACCACTCAATACCTTTTGAAGTACCATCTATAAAGTATGTGTATCTCTATGACTCACTGCACACAATGCTTAAACATTAAAGAAGAGAGATCAGTGGAAAGTTACAAAAAGTGAATTAACAAGAGTGACTGTATATAATGAGAGGCAATTTTAACATTAAATAGTTGTACCTGAGCCCCAGTTGCAATTTCATCTGCAGCTTCATTCATCACTCCTAGAGTTTGAAAAGCAAATACACAGAGTTCCCGTTCACACACAGTGGGCTAAGAAAGAGAAAAAAAAGTGTGTTTTTATTCCATTTTTTACTATTATTTTTGTCATGAAGCACCTCAAATATCAACCACATATATTAATGCCTTTTGAAACTATTTCTATTCCCATACACAAATTAAAGTGAAGACAAGGTTGTGAACACACATCAGTAGTTTAAAGTATGTCATTTTATATGCAGAGCTATTGTAATTAATTAAAAGCCAAGAATTTTAAACTTGGGAAACTCAAAGTTCAAGTTTAATTCAGAAATCCAAACATGTTATGGTACACAAATTTACATCTGTAATATCAAGTAACCTTAAATCTACCTTAACAGTTCTCAGATAGCTTAAGTTCACAGCTGTCTTCTGTACAGATTACACTATTTTTTTCAATATTTTTTTCCCGGACAAACAACAGCTCCTCTTTAAAACTGGAAGTTTCTCCATTGCAATTTATTATGTTGTTACTGAAATTACATGCAAAAAATTGAATTGAAATTTCATTCCAAATTTCTTAAAGCCTTCATTTTTTAGGGAATTTAAATGTAATTTCACTGTAAATTTGCAAAAAAAAAAAAAAAAAAAATCATTCTATGGTATTTTCATAGAATGCAGTCCATATTCATGTTTTCATGATGTTTATATTCATTTTTTGGGAAAATATACAGTATCTTCTTGTATGTAAGAGATTGTTTTTAACTGCAGAACTCACGTAAGCCTGCACTACAGATCACTGGACTGTTGTTTCCTTTTTATTAATGATTAATTCATTATACTGTCAAAAACATTTACCAAACAGAAACAAACTTATCAACAATAAGTTAGCACAAAGTAAGAACAGAAACAAAAAAAAATGAAGATATTTAAGTTTTCAGTAAAATGAATAGGCAAGCCTTCTCCAGAATTTTAAATAGAATACAATTTATTAGAAAACCATTGTTCATTGCTGAAAGACAGTTAGTAGAATTACATATTTAAGGCCTGCTTTATGAATCATACATTTTAAATGTTCAAGATTAGTGAACAGTCAGTTAGGACAAATAAACATGTGGAAATAGGATAAAACCCTTCTTGGAATTTATTATAATAAATGAGAAAATTCAACTTTAGTAACTTCTCATTTATCATTTAGTCAGTCTATGAAATTAAACAACTACTTATGAAACAACATTGTGTCAAGTACTGAAGTTTTACCACTGAACCAGTGTGAATTCCAATGCTGTGATAACCACAGAGGTATCAAGTCCATGACTATGTATGCAGAAAGCACCCAGAAAAAATGAAAAATATATCAAATGCTATAAGAAAAACAGAAACTAACTAAATTCTGTTTCAGGAAATTGCTTCACTAGTAATAAGCATCTGCTATAGTTCTGCTCATTTGTTTCTTAGCCCTTAAAATATGTGTTGCTTGGGTTTCAAAGAGTTTAGACTTCAATAACCACCTAAAGCCTACAGCACTGAAATATTCTCATAGCAATTGCTTCAGAAGACCTATCATCTTTCAAGTCTAATAGTGTGTCACGCATTTGATTTATTTTATCTATGTTACATTGCATTAGGTAGCAGACGAAGCCTAGCATGATCCAATTCGCTGTACCACTGCACACTAGACAAAATGTATGCATTATTGTCATTATTCCTATGCTTAAACATTCAGAGGATAACTTAGCCATTCACTTAAGTAGCTGAGCAACTGTGCAAACATTCCCACCTTGTTTTTGTTTAATCAAAAGTGCATTCAGATATAGTGTGTTTAGACTGACCGACAGAAGACCAACATACAATGCAAAAGCATTAAAGTTACTGTAGACACTTGTTTGCAGCAACAACAAAGCAAAACATTATTACTGGTAACATTTCCCAGGGAATGTATTCAGATGATATCCCCCATAACAGCAACTACACTTAGGAGCAACACAGGAGTAGATCATGTGTTGCTACTAACAGGTGTTGACAATACTTTCATGTGTGTATTTGGGGAAGGACAATATTATACATTAAATGCATTAAAATGTATTTTCAGTCCAAGTTTGAGGGCTGTATATTTTGTTTGTTTTTGTTCACACCTTTTTAACTTCAATGACAAATAAACTTTCTTTGAACGAAGTTTGTGTCAAAGGACACACACTTTAATAGTAAGCCTTTAATATGTTAAGATCCTATATTGATCCTATCTTTTTACTTTTCCAAGTGCCTCCAACACAGAAAACAGGACCAGACTTAGCTCTAAACTGAAAAAAAAAAGAGCTAGGAAAAAGTCTCTCTTGTAACCCATAAATAAAATCTGCCAGGTCTTTATAGATGATAAGGAGGTAAAAAGAAACAACACATCCACTTTTTCAAAATCCTTTGCTTGCCACTGTTTAATCATGCAGTGGTTCTGAGAAAAATACAGGAAATTGATCATTAAATGTACTGTATAGTCAAGTAATGTAACGGACTGTTTAGAGACCACATCTCTTTTGTGAGTAAAAAGTGATTATTTTTTATGCTCATCAACTGCTAATGATATGGCCTTGAGACTATGTCACAAAAATAAAGAAAAGGAAGACAACTAATCCACTTTTACAGTAGCAATTTTTCAGGGACTTGAGCCTGGTGGAACAGGATTGCACTTAGATATCTAGATACAACTTGTATCAACAGCAAATCTTGTTTTAAAGGCTTCAAGAGATAGAGGATTCACTGCATCCTTAGATAAATTGCTCCAAAAGTTAGTTCCCCCTACTGTTAAAAGTTCTGTCATATTTCTGGTTTGAACTTGTCTAGCTTTAGCTTTCAATCACTAGTTCACATTATATTTTTTAAATCACAAATTAAACAGCTGATTTAAGCAATCTCTTCTCCGGGCAGATACTTTTAGACTAAACATCTGCATAGGTATCTCACTGTCCTCCTGAAAGTCTCTTTTTAAAATTCTCCTCTGCTGCAACTGTTAGTCAGCTCCAAGCATTCAGAAGTTGTAACTTAGTATTCTAAAAATCATTAAGTTAGTTTAAAACATCCATGAAATTTTTAAAAAGTAATGCATTTGGGGTTCTTTTGATTGGCCTCCTGCTGCTGGACTGTAGGCCTTTGCTGCTGTTTTAGTTAGAAGCTTACTTAAAAATTAAATTTTGGGCATTTTTGTGTAATAAATGATGTCCAGGAGCTAGGACTTTCAGAAAGTCACAAGGCATGTGCAAAAATGGTAAGAGTTGGCAACATTGTACGAAGTGTACAAAAATCTTTTGAAAATGGTTAGGTAGCTGTTGTGACTACTGCTTTTTGTGCTGACTTGTGTTCAACATGCCTTTTTGTGGTATCTGCTTCTTTCCTTTCAGACACTCTTTCCTTGAATTATTAACTCCTTGTGCTAGAATTGTCTTTTGTTCCATGTTTGTACAGAATCACAAGGATTGGTATGCTTAGCCACCATACAAAAAAATAAATATTACCTCTACTAGTAGATCTGTTACTATTAAATCAATACTACTTCATTTTGTCTGTCTGTCTGTCTGTCTGTCCATCTATCTATCTTTACTGTAAATTGTTTTCTAACAACCTTGTTGCCTTGACAAGACCTGAGAGATGGGGTATCTTAGTCAAGATCTGTGATATACAGGCTATTACAGATTTAGATCATCAGCTTGAATTGTACCCTGAAATGAATTGGAAGGAATCCAATGCAGTTTATGGAGTACATATGCTAAGATTCACCACTAAGTATATGTGCAACTGCATTCTGTATTCTGAAGAGCAATACTGTCATTCTCCTGAGATAAAACAAGCCAACGACAAAATAATCAGCCATCTGAAATATATTCTATTTTTAACCGGGATGCAGAAAATAAATGTAAGCCACTTACATTACTTCCCTAAACCTGTTATCTGAGTGAGAACCATCAGTGCTGAAAGGCCATTCAGAGGGATAATTATTCCAGTGGGGAAAAGCTAGGGGAGAGTAAGAGCTTAGGCTGCTAACAGGCTGAGATTGCAGGGGCTAAGAAACAGAAGGCACAAATGGTATCATTTTGGAGTCCTGTAGGGATATCTGACGGGGGGGGTGGGGTTCAGACATTCCCATTCTACATTCTAAATCACCCTCCTGGGAGTGCTACAGCTGTTCTGAACAAAAAAGACCAATTGCAAAGTCTTCTGTGTGATACAAGGTAAGTGGCTCTATTGCAAATGGTGGCCATAAAAGGCTGGTGGGCAAATGTTACACCTACAGATATTTCTACATGTGGGATCAAGTGAGTGTCTAATATAGTTTCTAGACAATTTTTCAATTAAAAAAAAGAAACCCTTATAGTTCATGTTGATTTATCTTGTTATGTACTAAAGCTTTATGTAGCTGTGATTAGAAGAGAAATGTGTCATCCTCTCAAGTTATCTAAGGGATGCTAGAAAGACACTAATGAGCCAGGAACCTGACTGGCACACCTAACTACTATTGATCTAAAAATAAAAGCGCAGGGAAGGCTTCTTTACAGAAGATGTCATAAATGGTAAAGGTGAAACCTTTAACAAGCTTCTCACTTTTTCCAGTGAAGGAGCTGGTAGTGAAGATGAGGCTTATCTTCAAATAGAAGTTCATTCTACTTCTCTCTTTTAACCATGTAATTATTGGGCTTTTCCTTAGGAAGAAATTGTCTCTGGTTTTATTTTGATTCCATGTTATGAATGTCAATATGATGGTGCAAACCCCAGTATTCAGAACATACTGAAAGAAATATGAAGAAAACATATGTGTTTGTAGAATTTGCTGCAAATGAGCCTGGAGCTTTGAATGTATACTTCACAAGTGGTTTGATGAACAGATGAATTCTTAGACTGACTAGTGAGAATGATTCAGTAGTCTCCAGTTATGAATCCAGTGCACCTAAAGATCAATTATATTCTAAACAAC
This sequence comes from Crocodylus siamensis, assembly GCF_052110815.1. Taxonomy (NCBI): domain Eukaryota; kingdom Metazoa; phylum Chordata; order Crocodylia; family Crocodylidae; genus Crocodylus; species Crocodylus siamensis. Next base: position 31,031,348 of record NC_143397.1, on the reverse strand, counting down.
TGACATGCTAGGTGCCTGTACACAAGCATGGAGGGTACTCCGACATGCTGTAATTACAGCATGTTGGAGCAGACTTGAATAATCAACTCTGCTAGAGCATGGCAATTAATTAATTGAAACGGAATCTAGAATATTGATTCCCCACCTGTGTTGCCTATGAAACTAAGAGGATACAGTGCAGTACAGATCCATTTACAATGACATTCCTCATGGCCACAAGAAACTGAAAAGTCATAAATTACATTGACAGTGGGAGCAAAGTATATTGCTTTCCACAGTGTATTGCCTGATCAGTACTGTTGTCCATGGGCCTATTATAGTACACTGATCAAGGCTTAACAGGGTTTTCCTTTGGCTCTCAGGCCAGACTACTATGAAAAATAGTATCCAAGTTGAAACTTAAGTGCCAACTTTTCAAATGTCTGTACTGAGACTACATATATGTATGTGCATCCAAGGTGTTTCCATAAATCCTACAATCTTGGCTGCATCTACACATGAGACTTACTGCAGAGTAGACTAATTAGCTATGCAGTAAATCCTCACTGTCTATATGTGTACTGGTATTAGGGTGCAGTAAACTAATGAACGCCACCATAAGACTCTCAGGGATAGTATTATATTATAGTGGAGTAATTTACTGAACACACGTGTAGCTCCTGACAGTGGGAACAATTTACAGCCAGGAAGCCCAGGCAGCATGGGGCCAGAATCCTGCCTGCTACCTAGCCACATGGCTCTGTACTTGCGGCAACCTCATGATCCAGCCAGCCCTGATGCTACCCAACACAGCCACCTAGAGCCTGGGACTGACCTCCCAGGCTCCCTGCTGGCCCAGGGTTGGTCTGGCCCAGCTCAAATTGCTGCTGTCTTGGGTGCATGTGTAGATGCTGCACCCAAGAGCAGTTTACTCTGGCTTGAACGGCTCCGGAGTTTACTGCTTCATATTAATTGCATGTGTAGATGTACCTTCTGACTGCATAACTACCAGTTGGGAAAAAAGGTATTAATTGCTCTTTGTACACATTTTGTACAGACTATTTGCATGTCCTGCTTAAATATTTAGGAACATATTCTGTTCCAAGAAATCAATCCTCATTAATTACAATAGGAGCAGGAAGAAGCATCATTTGTGGTTATAGCTCTGAACAGTGTCCTCTCCTACCTCTGTGTCAGAACACATGGAGACATTTAATTAAATTAATAAGAGGGAAAATTAAAACTCCCTTGTCTTTACACATAGCATAATGAGATTGTGGAACTCATTGCCATAGAAATCACAAAGGTAAAGATCTTTACATGTATATGGTTACTGAGAGTATGAAGGGCTACAATTGACAACAACTTCTGTGGAAGGATAGAAAATTTTGCACTTCTGGGTTCAGGCCACTTTATCAGAGCTCAAAAGGAAACCTACTGTGGGAGGCAGACTACCTCCCACCTGCTTGTTAAAAAGTTCTTATACTTTTGGAATACTTATTACTAGCCTGGAATGGATAAAAACCCATTTTATTTTAATTTTAGAAAATCAGATTTTTTTAAAATCAGTTTTTAAATATAAATTAAGCACACATTTCTAAAAGTAATTCTATGTAAAATTAAATTTTAAATTATGACAACTTATACTAAGGCCTGAACTTATTTTGTTGAAATCATTTATATTAAATAACCTGGAAACAAAGTATTTCTTAAATCACTAAATAAGCTCTTGAAAGTAAAAGCCTCTTCTTCAGGGATTGAGAGAATATGTTTTGGATTTCAGTTTATTCAAATAATTCAGTTCAAAGTTTTGGACATTTTGGAGTTTAAAAAGTAGGAAAGTTTGACTTCATCTGCCAATGTATAAATAAAAAGCATGTTGTGAGAGGTTGAGCACTATTAATTCGAAAATCTTAAAGGACATGGTGAACATGAATAATTAGTTCAAGTTCTCAACTTTAGATTGTTGTTTATTGAGTCAGTTGGTTTTAAACATAACATGTTTAACAACTTTTTGAGCCTATCCAGCACATATATGGTAACTTTATTTAATAATAAACAATTTAAAATGCTGTTTTGTGCAGTTTACTTGATTGTCATGTTTCATCCAAATGTACCTTGAGACAATGAAACAAAAAATAAATATGATTTTGTAAATGACACAAGATCCTTTTATTATTTCTACAATACCAAGTATAAATAGATATAGATATCTAATTGCTTAAATCAATGGTGCTCAAACTTTTTCACCAGCAGAGTGGATGGGCAGTGCCCAGGCCATCTGCAGGCCAGATCCTGCTGATGGTCCCAATCTGGCATGATGTGGTCATGGCAGAGCCCCATATAGCCATGTGGAAGGAATGTGTTTCAGCCCAAACTTGGCCCTGTGGAGGGCAGGGGGGCGTGTCCCAACCCCACGGGATAGGGAGAAGAGAAGTGGCTCCGGGGCACAGCCCAGCCCTGTGGGGGAAAGGGGACATGGCTCAGCCCTAACCCAACCTTACAGAAAGAATGGGGTTTGACCCAATCCCAAAGGGGTGGGAAGGAAGGGACCATGAGCCAGCCCCAACCTGGGTCCCCCAAGGGAAGGGAGCATGGCCCATGCAGCCTAGGGGAAGGGACGTGGCTCCACCTCATCCAGCCATGGGGGTAGGGGGAGGCGGTGTGACTCAGCCCCAACCTGCTGTGGGTGCTTGGGGTTTGGGAATTTGGCATCCAGGGAGGGTGGACATATTTAGTGCCACCTGTCCCCTTCTGTAAAATTTCCCAGTATGTGGGGAGACCTGCAGGCCAGGTACCTATGGCTTTGTGGGCCGAATTTGGCCCATGAGCTGAACACCCCGGCTTAAATAAATGGCTCTGTAGTATATCCTCTTCATTAGAAAATAATCCAGAAGTACCCAGAAAAGATTTAATCTATTTGTGAAGCCACATGTATTGATGAACACCAACCAATAAGAATCTACCTACCTTTACCCTAGGGACAGACATTCAAAAAGCCTAAGTCTGAATTGATTCAGTGTTGCAAGTTAGTTTAACCTGGCAAGGTCAAACCGATTTGTAACTGCACAGACATATCAGACATGAAGGCAAATGCCTGGAGTGGCTCAGGCTAGAACCTGGGGGGCGCTAGAGCACCCCTCCCTTTGCTTGCACAGTGCTGAGCTGAGGGGGACATGGCCAGGACCTAGCAGGAAACTCTGATTATTCCCCACCCTGCCAGGCAGCCCAGCAGGGAATGTTTACTACCCCAATTCAGTGTTTATCAACCCAATGAGAAAACAAAACCTCTCTCCATTAGCTAGTGGAGCTCTTCTTAAACAGCTCTTCCAAATAAGGACATGAAGCTACCTGTTGCTTAGCTCCAAAAAGCCTTTCTGCCTGTGATTTCCTACAGCACGGACCATAACCAGCATGTGGTCTATTAGCTAAAGCTGAGGTGTCTGCGTAAGGCAGAGGGCAGGGGGGAATAATCCCTGCTTAGCAGGAAGAAGCCAGGCAGACACTCTGTGCCCACAAGTCTCTGCCAGAGCTCTGGCCAGGGAGCAGAGGGGAGGGGCCAGCTCTGCCGTGGAACAGAGAGCCCCACCCAGCCCAGAGAGCATGCCAGGATGCTGGGGGTGTCTGGTTTACCTTAAATCAGGAAGTGGTCTGCGACAGACATTGCATAAACCAGTTTGACCCAAATCAGTTAAGCCTGGTACTACATTCAACCAGGTTTATCTCAAACCAGTTTCAGCTGTTTTCATACTGGTTTATGTGCACTGAACATCTGTTCTGTTACAGGTTTAAACCAGTTTCTGATCACTTAAACCAGTTTGTGTACAATATCTGTCCCTAGCCTTAAGAAAATAACTAATAGCTTGAATCTATTTCACCTTCACAAGCATAAGTGCCATTTATATAGCCACAAAACTTCAGTTTTCAGCATTTACCGTATGTACTCTAAGAGGACCCTGAATTTAAGATAACCCTCCCACATCATTAGATTCAATACATAGAAAATGTATATATTTGTTATACTTTTCCATGTATACAATATAATTATTGGACTCATCATGCAGGGAGATCAAGCAGTTTGCCTCATGCTTTTGCCTGTTTTCTTGCCAGACTAAGGACCCCCTTCCTTCCCCAGGCTCTGTTCCCCACTTCCCCCGAGTCTCTGCTTCCCAGCTTCCTGCCTGCCTCTGCTCCATGTTGGCAGGCTCTGACTCTGTTCTAGCCTTGAGCACTAAGCATGGCTTTAGCACAGTCCCTGTGGTAGCTGTATGGGATGTGTGCTGCTGTTATGCACTAGGCTGTGGCCATGCTCTGTGCCCCAGGCTACAGCTTGAATAGAGCTTGGTGGTGTGGAGCAAGGGTGACGGGGGAAAGAGAGGGGCAGGTGGGGAAGTAGAGGCATGGGGGAAGATGGGGAGAAGAGGCTGAAGGGGGGAGATGGTGGAGTGCAGAGGTGGTAGATGGGGATGGGACGGGCAGCAGCTGTGGCTATTGGCCATGAAACCAGGTAGGGGCTGGAACTCAAAACATAGCAGCTGCCTGCCACTCTCCACTGCCCTAACACTTAATTCTAAGATGAGGGGCTTTCCCTCCCATGTTAAACAGGGAAAAAAACCCTTATCTTCAATTAAGTAAATATGGTATGTCTGGTTGACTATACACATATAGCTACATTCATCCTGCACTTCCTTAATTAGCAATTTTAGTAGGCTACACTCTAGGTGTATAGGTGCCTGGCCAAAACAGAATTGTCCAGGCTTGGCGACAGTGCCAGACAAATCCTAAAATTTCACTGCTGGAAAACCATGAATAATGGATTTCAGACAATTAAAGGATGACAAGGAGAGATGGTCTTCCAGCCACCCTGTGATTCATAGAAATCATACAAAAGTGGGTTGGAAGAGACCTCCAGAAATCTAGTCCAACACCCTGCCTGAGGTAGGATCATCTCTCTCCAAATCATGCAGTACAAATCTAGTGTCTAACCCAGGTGTTGTCAACTGCTCCCCTAGGGGTACTCAGAAAAGTCCTAGGAGGTATGTGGCAGCAGATGGGGACAGAGTGCAGCCACTTACCAGCCCATGCCACCACCTCCCAGGAGCAGGGCCGGGGGAGGGGGGCAAGGGCATCAATGCCACTCTGTAGGCTGCAAAGGCACTGCTCAGCTGGCCGGACGTATGTGGTGGTGGCCACCGTCATCCACCACCCCATGCCACTGCTGCCGTCCACCACTTTCCCATGGCTGGTCGCACAGGTAGCTCTGTGGGCTACTGATGGGTGATGCATGATTGGCTGGGTGCAAGTGAAGTTGTGAGGAGGAGCCACACTTAGGAAGAGGCCCTGGCTGGCACCTGTGCTGTTGAGGCCGGTGGCTCTCACCTTCAGCATACAAGTACCCAGGACCCTGGCAGGGCAGGGGATCGGAGGGGAAGGGCCTGGGCTGCCGTCCCAGGTGAAGCACCTGTACACAGGGCCGGCCTGGGCCAGGCGTGTGTGGGGCCAGGTCCTGAGGGGCCCTGAGGCCCCCTGTGTGTGACTGGTCCAGTGAACAAGGAGGATCTGGCTACATGAAGGGGTTATCAACTGGGGAGCCTGAAATCTGGGTCTCCAACCCTAGAACAAAGGTAATAAAGAGATAGAGAGTTCACAACTGAATCCCTAAAGATCATATATTTTCTCTTGAAACCGACAAGTAGTATTAATGCTTATTACCCAAATGCTTAATCCAGTGATTCTCAACCAGGGTGCTTTGAGATTATTTTATGGGTGTCATACAATCTTAACACTGCAGGTATGTGCATACCTATACAAGATTCACAAGATAAACCCAGAGATTTCAAACAGGAATCTATAATGCCAAAAACATTCTGACCTGCTGTGTTCCTTCTTGGTTCCTTGCAACAGAAACGTTCCTCTACTATTCTTCCGTAAACAAAAAATGGGAGAAAACTAAGAGCTGCCATTTTCTGAGGGGTACCTTAAGTCTAATGAGGGTTCCTTGGGTTTAAAAAGATTGAGAGCCACTAGTTTAATCTTTTATGAATTCAGTGGAACTCCTGTGTATAAAAAGATTCCTGAAAAACTAGAAGTTAAGTGACTCGGGAGTGCAAATTTCACGTGTATACTACTTTGTACATCTACAGACCTTTCCATCACAGGACCCATGAAAGTGTGCATTTGCAAACAAATTCAAATGGGAGACTCAGTAGTGCAAAATCTGGCTGCCAGAGACACAAATGAAAGCTATCAGGGACAAGCCAATAACAAGGTAATGACAATAACAAAAAAGTTCAAGTGTCATCATCCTCAACTTTGATCTCTCCTACTCTGCTATGAGGACAATGTATTACTTCTGAAAAAGTGGTTCTCTGGAGATCAAGGTGTGCTAAAGGGGCTAGTGAGAAATACCCATTACAGCAGCAGCAGAATGATCAGTCCAGCAGCACTAGAAGTTGCTACTTTGGTTAGAAATGAGTAACTTTTTTTCTTACTTCATGAAACAGAAACGGAAGACTTCATGTGCAAGTTCAACTGGTCTAAGCAGCAGGGCATGAGACAACTCTATGATGTCAGGGAGGCTTGTTCTTTATTATGGACGAGCAAATTATCTGGGCCTGGCTATACAGAAACTGATGCTCTTTACCTGTTTTGATCTCTATTATTTTTACTCTATCTGCTATCTTGCTGGAGCACATTCAGCAAGTACTGCTACTGACAAGAACAACTGGCTGTGTGCAGTGACGAAAAACATTGTCTCTTTTTTTTAAAGACTTAGGTCTTCTGAAATATGAAAATTAATATTTATCACACTGAATTAAACTTCAGCAGATAATATTGGCCCAAGAGAAAGAGTAAGGAGGGGGTAATAATAGACCCTCTTCTCAAAGCTGTGAGCAACCTTTCTGGAAAACCTCACTGGACTTGTGTAAATACACGAGGGACACTGCTGTACCACAGTGGCTGACAAGGTATAAGAATTTAGATAGACTAATGTGTAGTCAGGAAAATAACCTTGCCTTGTTTTCTCATTGTTTCACAATCTGCATTTCTTCTTTCTCTGTCCTTTCAGAGTTTTATTTTGGGCATATGAATTTATTCATTTCAACTTACAAGGGTTTTCAAGTACATATTTAATAAATGAACAGATGACAATGGTTCAGGCAATGATCTCAAACTGAGAAGGGTTGGACCCAGTCAGTACTTGGCTCTCACCTAAACCTGCTGTAGCGATGCTGAGGGGCATCTTTCCTCTGAGTAAACAAGTTTGCACTCAAGTGGCAGGGGATAGGATACTGCTAGAGGTGCCTTTTTTAAAGAAAAGAAGTAAAAACAAAGTGTTGAGTACTTGTGGTCATGAAGGCTCCTGGGGCCTGTTGGCAAGAAATTCAGTGTCAGTTCTAAGATCCTTGCTGAACTTGCGGATTTGGCATATCTACACTATCCTTTGTAGTTAAATGATCTACTATTACACCTCTGTCCACTCCCTCATTGTATACTGTTTCTGGCACGCTGATATCCGCCTCTCAATGGCCTGTTAAAATATATGTATACCAGGGGAATGCAATACTGTCCCCATGAAAGTCAACAGGAGTTCTGCCATTTACTTCAATGGGATTTCAGCACAGTGAAAAAACATCATGGATACTAAGCATTCAAAAACCGTAAGGATACCTCTATTATTACAAAATAATCAGCAAATTCTTCAAATGCTGTAATTTAACATATTTTAAGATTTGCATCCTGTTGCTGAACACTTAAGAAGCTCAAAGGTGCTATATGTCAAAAGAAAGGATATTTGTTTTCCTGCGCTTTTGCTGTAATTCCCTGCTGATTTCAATGCTTGCTTTTTTTTAGAGAGAATTTAATCTGAGATTTCAACACAAGATGGCACTCTAAAGGAGAGATCTAAATTCAGAATTGGTAACCCACATGTTTATATCATTGTGCTGAATATTAGGCCTGTGCAAATAGGGAAGTACTTGATTCTGATTCGGCCAATTCGGACAACAGTGATTCAATTTGGAGATTCAGAGCACTGTCCTGAATCAATTTGGCCAAATCAGCTTTGGAAGATTCGGCACTGATTCGGAGAGATTTGGATAGGCTGGGGAAAGCCATGAGAGAAGCCCCCAAGGCTGCCCTGCCTGGCCCCATTCCCTGCCCAGCCCCAGCCTAATCCCAGCATTTAAAAAAAAAAGCCCCATACTCACCAGTTGCAGCAGCGGCGATTGAGGCTTCTGGGCACTCATGGCAGAGCCCTCCCCATGCAGCATGGGGCACCGAGGGGCAGTGGGGATCGTCCCCCTCCCCGCTTAGCACCCATGTGGCAACTGCCCCATGGCGTGAGTGCGGCATGGCTTGGCAGGGCGCCACATACTGTCTGGGAGCTGGGGCTTAGCAGTGCTGGGCTCCAGCTGACAGATGGAGTGGCCCCGCTCCCAGACAGGGTGCAGCGCCCTGCTGAGCAGTGCTGCACCCATGCCATGGGGCAGCTACCACGTGGGTGCCAAGTGGGGGGGGCAATCCCTGCTGCCCCCAACGCCCTGCACTGCATGGGAAGGCTCTGCCATGACCCCTCAGAGATCCAGATCCCTGTTGCCAGAGCCCGTGAGTATGGGGCTTTTTTTCTTTTCTTTTTTTTTTTTTTAAGTGCTTGGAGGTGGGCCAGGCCGGGGCTGGGCAGGGCAGCTGTGGGGACTTCTCCCATGGCTCCTCCAGCTGGGATGTGGGTGCAGCAGTGCTGGGAGCAGGGGCTAACCCCTGCTGCCGCTTTTCCCCCTTCTGCCTGGAGTGAGCCACATCTGCTTCCCTCCCCTACTGCCCCAGCTGGGCAAGCAGCAGCAGGGCAGACCCCCGCTCCCAGTGCTTCTGTGCCCCCATCCTGCACCCCTCCTCCCCTCCCGAAGTAATGCACCCCCGCACCCTGGCTGGGCAGCTTGTCCCAGCCCCAATCCCTCCCTCCCCCCACGGCCCTTCCCTCCCCTCTCCCCTCTTACCAGCTGGAGGCAGCTGTGTCAGGCGCCTGTTTAGTCTATGGCCAAATCACTAAAGAAGCCAAATCTTTCCTGAAGTTTTTCCAAATTGATTGAGATGTTTCAAATTGTTTCAGAGCTTTTAATTGGTCTCCTGATTCAATTCGGATTCAGAGATTTGGTCCCCAAACTGGACCAAATCTCCTCTGAATCTAATCAGCTACCAAAGCTTCATACAGCTCTACTGAATATCATCTGATAGTTTCTTGCTCTGTGTAACTGCTGCTTGAAGTGAAATCTATTTACATGAAGCTGTTTTTTTCCAATGGCATTGGCTATTGATGGAGAAGGCCTCCAGCAGAGTTTGTGGACAGTATAAAAGAGAATATATTCTATTTTAATTAGTGTTATATAAAAGCAGAGTATAATACTATATCTTTATTCTACTTGGTTATTATATTTCTGTGTTCTTATTTATTTTATTTCTATGTTTTGGTTTGTAAAATGCATCTTTTCTAAGCTGTAGATATAAAATAATTTTATCTGCCCCCGTGGCTGAAGAAGATGAAAATCCTGAACACCCGAAGTGTGTGGGTGGCCCAAAAGACAGGAGTGTTGCTCCTGCAGGCATTATTCTGACTTCTTCCGATTAGGCTGAATAGTCATTCTGGCTATGGCTTCACTCCCCATCAATCACTCTGGTATTGTAAATATTAACTTATTCAGGTTCTCCCTCTTCAGTTTCCAACTCTCACAAGGAACTCTCATATATAAAGTCCAGAGGCATAACCAGGTAGTTCTGTGCTACTGATAGTAGCAGCACATATGGCAGCATCTGAAATGGGGCTCATGGTGACAGCAGCCATGTAGCTCAGTGCCTGCTGTTTTTCTGGTGCCTGGTGATGCCCTCAGCCCTAGTTATGCAACTGATAAGTTCATGAAGGGAAGTGTTTCTTCTACTTTTTAATTAAGTTTTTAAAAATCATTTTGATTACAAATGCCATGCACAGTATCAGCTACCTGTCCACTGATTAGATGCAGAAAATGAATTACCAGGTGAATTTTCTTATTTTTCACAAGGACCCAGCCCTGTACCTTTTCCTTTTAAATTCACCCTTTTTGTCTCATTTTACTTATATCCTGGGGTTACTTTGAAAATCTGTCAACAGCTCCTATGCATCATGTCTTTGAGTCATGTCTTTTTTGTGGTATAAGTATGATGTCGTAGCTGTGATGGTCTAGAAATTATGTAAAAGGCAAAGATTTCTTAGGGTGATTATCTTTTATTGGCTGAAGCGTATATTTGGGATAGAGTTAGAAACATTTGTATTTCAAAGCTTCTTTAACTCTATTCTAAATATATATATTCAGGGGTGGGCAAAATATTGCCCGTGGGCCAGATCTGGCCCATGAGGCCATTCTAGGCGGCCCGCAAGGCCCCTAAAAAATTTAGAAAATTAATATTTCTCTGCCCTTGGTTCCTGCCAAAAATGACAGGAACCAAGGGCAGTAGGATCCAGGGGAAGCCCTTTTGGAGTCCACCCGGCCCCACCCCCCCAGCCAGAAGCCCCAGCCAGGTTCCCCGGCTAAAGGGGGAAGGTGGGGAGAAGGGCAGGGAAGGAGCCCGGGGAAAAGCTGAGCATGTGGGGTGGGGAGGGAATGGCCCTTCTCCCACCCTGTGGCTGATGCCCCACACTGCAGCTACTTGCAGCCCACCTGGGGCTGCCTGTGCCTGCTCTGGACAGCCCCATGTAGGCTGCAAGTGGCTGCAACAGGGAGCACCAGCCACGGGGTGGGGGAGGGGCCCCTTCCCCCCCCCACTCAGATTTTCCCCAGGCTCCTTCCCTGCATGAAGGAAAGTGGCCCTTCCCTGCCCCATGGTCAGTGCTCCCTGCTGCAGCTGCTCGCATCCCATGCGGGGCTGTCCGGAGCAGGCACAGGCAGCCCCAGGTGGACTGTGAGTGAATGCGGTGTGGGGCATCAGCCACTCCCCCGCACTCAGCATCACCTTATAACCCAGCCCCACTACCAGCCTGGGCCCCACGCAGCTCCAGGCTTGCCCGTCGAGGCTGTGCATAGCGACAGCAGCTGTGGCCTGCCTGCTTGCCATGCTGGGCAGTGTTTACCACTGCCGCCTCTGTGCCGCCTAGTGCATGATCTCTGGGAGTGCAGCAGCAGCCAATACTGCCTGGTGCGGCACGGCACGTGGTGGGGTCACAGCTGCTGCCACCATGCACAGCCCTGACAGGCAAGCCTGGAGCCAGCATGGAGCCCAGGCTGGCTGTGGGGGCAGGTTACAAGCTGGTGCTGAGTGCAGGGAAAAGTGGCACCTCACTCATCCCGTGGCCGGCACCCTTCGCTGTAGCTACTTGCAGCCCATAAGCGTCTGTCCTAAGCAGGCACAGGCAGCCCCACAGGCAGCAGGGAGTGTTGGCCATGGGGTGGGTGAGGTGCTGATTTTCCCTACACTCAGCACCAGCTTCTTCCCTGCTGGCAAGCAGGGGGTCAGGGCTGTGCACTGCCTCCCACCTGTACTGCGGGGCTGGGGACACTGGGAGTGAGTGGGCAGGGAGCCAGCACAAGCACAGGGCCTGCACCAGTGTCCCAGGGCCAGTACCGGCGGGGCCCAGAGCAGGGTGGCAGGAGCCTGGGTTTCCAGCCAGCAGGAACTCTATGGAGCTGAGCCAGCTCCCCCTCTCCCTGATGATGCAGCCCAGTCCAGCTTCACAGATCCCTGCCAGCCTGTGCCTCGCTTTGGGCCCTACCAGTGCTGGCCCTGGGATATGGAACCAATGTCTTAGGACCAAAGACATTTGGACATTAGTCCCAAGATGGTGACCTGGGGGCAGGGCACCTGTCAAGGGGCAGGGCTACCTATGTAGCCTTCGACAGCCTACCAAAACTGGGTAAGTGGCCCTCTGCCCGAAATAATTGCCCACCCCAATATAGTTGGTCCAATAAAAGCTATTATCCTAAGAAATCTTAGTCTCCCCTTTTAGCATTCTAACAATTCCTAAGTAGACTGAATTGATCCCGCCTTATGCTGGGAGGATGAAGAGTTAAATTCTCAGACTCCAATTTCTGACTGTAATTTCTGACCTCACTCTACTGATTTCTATACCTGGATTAGAAGCTCTGAGAGCTACTGAAATGCAAATAATAAATTATAATATTAACAGTTCAACTGTCTCTAAGAAAGCACTAGCAGAGCATTATACAATAATTATAGGTTTTTCCAGATGAACCAAATAATGGCGCTGATAACTTTTCAGAGAATCTTGCTATATTTAGTGTTTTACTTAAAGCCCCAGCTCTGAGAATCACATGATCTTGTCAGAATCTCATCTTTCCTTTTTTTAAAAGTAAAGACATTTACCTACGTGCTATTAAAACTCAACAGGAAAAATAAACTGAATAACAACAATTATAAATTTCATGTTACGATTATTATCTTATATTAAAATAAGTGTTGCTATTGTTATTATTATTAGTATTCAGAGAATCATGAAAGGGACCTGAGAGGGTCATCTAATCTGACTCTGTGCTCAAGACAGGGGCATTCCTGTCTAAATCAACACAGCAAAGATTTTGTCTAACCTCATCTTACAAGCTTCCAAAAATGGAGATTCTGTAGCTTGCCTCTTTTTGGTGAGCTAGTTTTCATTTACTATGAATGCAAAACATGCGTATGGAGACTTATTATACACAGCAATTGAGGAGTAGGTGATACACTTCAAATTCCTGCCCTCACTTACACAGCTCTTAGCACAGATATAGCAACTTCTTTCTCTCCCCATAGCCCAAAACCAAGCCTCCCCTAACTGTTGCTATTGCTAAACAGAAAATAGAAGATGAATCTGATAATAAGATGACCCCTCGATAATTAGATTCTATGTATGGAAAAAGTATAAATTTGATATAATTTTCCTGGTATAGAATCTAATTATTGGGGGTTTGCCTTGATTTTGTCCCCTTCCCATTGCTATAGCAAAGAAAATAAACCTGGAGGGTCAGGTAGCCTCCTTGTCCCCTTCCCCTCCCACCAACTTTTCTCCTGCAGCCCCTTCCCTTCTTCCTTACTGTTCGACCCTGCTTCCCCTGGACATATAGAAGTGAGGAGCAAATTTGAAAACAATAACCTGGCAATTAAACATGGCTGTAGCAATTTGCACATGGTACCCAGAATTGATGCATGTTATCTTTCTTTAAGAAAGCAGACAAGACTCCAGAAAAACCTGCAGCCAAGACTCCTGAGAAGACTCCAGCCAAGAACCCTTCAGAAAGTCCAACCAAGAGCCTTCAAAAAGTCCAGCAAAGTCACCTCAAAGAAGTCCTTCCAAGTCAATATGATTGCTATTTACAATATAAATACATTAATGTAGCTATATTACTCATCTATAATTGACTGAGTACAAAATTCTGGGTTATTTTTGGTGAAAATAGGGTATCGGGCCTTGGACCAGGAACCAATCCCCTATTTTTAATATTGTTCCTATGGGAAAATTAGTTGGTTCTGAGTTGTGACATTTTGACTTAAGACATTGTTTTCAGGAACCAATTGTGTTGTAAGTTCAAGGACTGCTTGTATAAACTTTTTTTTCCCTTTTTGTTTATATTTTGTGTGTCAGGCCAAATTAGTGTCAAATTTCATCCACTGAGCAGAGCCCCGTCATTTAGATCCATGTGGTGTTACCATCTTTCCTCCCAGACTCTTCAGCCTAGGGTTGCAGATACTCCCACATTCATGTGCAAGCCCCAAGCCCAGAGGTCTTGGGGTTCAGGTGCCCCCATCTCTTGCTTGCCCTTAGCCAACAGGCAAAAGAAGCAAGCTAGGGAGAAATTTCCCATCTCCATAAAATAGGTGTGTAGCCAAGATCTCTCTAGTCAGATGAGAGGGTAAGGAACTTTACTTGCCTTTTTATTCCATCTTCAAAATTAAGGCCAGTTTTTAATGTGCAATTCTTTTCTCCTATTTAATTACTCTTTAGCACATGCAATCAGTAAGGAGACAAAACAACAAAAAGAGTTATCTCAGGATGAGTGATATTCTAGGCCAACTCATTCTACAGAAAAAGGGATCTAAAATTATTTCACAAAGCAAGGGGAATCCACCTGAAACTTGCAAAGATTACCTTGCTGCAGCTCTGAGGTCTAGTATAAGAGCAGTAGACCTGAGACTTACAAGGATAAGGAGTTACCCCAGGGCAAACCTTGGTCTGTTCTTTGTGGTAGGCAGTGGGATATCAGAGAGTAACTTGGGGCTCAGTGTTTACCCTGTGGATGGATCTATAACTGTCTCCAGCTTATTATTTACAGGACTGTCTCCTAGTTTTTAACCTTTTTATGATGGATTTCATTTCTAGGGCTCATACCAAGTTATTGGGCCACTAAGACAGATCAACTCCACTCAGGGGTTTTGTAGGCAAAAAGAGCTTTCAGTCATTAATGAACTATAGGGCATGTTTACACAGCTGGAGTGGTAAAAAGCAGCCTTACTGTTCTGGAAAATCACAGCCTGCCATTGTAATACAAAAGTACAGGAGCCTAATTAAAGCAGCAACTCTGAAACAGGTATCTTCCATATTCCAGGAAGTCTGACATGCAGATAAATTGTTTAAATTAAACTACACAAAAATAAGTTGTTTTATGCTGGTATCTTAGGAAAGAAGCTAAGATTTTAGGGATACCAAAGGAAAATGACCAGACTAAAAACATTTAGGAAAGAAAACCATGCTGAACTAAGGAAAAAGTTTGTATTGGGAGATAGAGAGATTGACTGAAAGGCCCTGTCCAACTAAAATGAAAATGCTGTTTAAAGAGTAAAAGCATATGAAGTCAAAGCTTTATTTAACCAGTCTTGCTCAATGTCTTCAACTGCCCTAAGAATGAGACAACGGACTTATGTAAGTCATTAATAGCCAGCACAAGAAATTATGAAGTATGGAAGTTTCAATTGTCACAAAATTATTATAAGAATGTAATTATTGTGTGATGGCAAATGTTAAATTTTTTACATAACATTTCAAGTGAATTAATTCAGTGCTTGTGTAAGCTGTCAGTCTGACAGTACTGAAACCAACAAAGCCAAATTATTTGCTGATGTAACTGGTCTAGCTCCACTGATTTCAGTAGAATTTCACCCATTTTACTGCTGCACACGGTTAGGGTGACAATATTTGGATCTTGGGGAGCACTGGATTTGCAGCTGAATAAAGGCTTCAGCAAAACTGATGACCACACGGCAGAACGAGATATTAAAAATAACACTGCAAGGCACTTAGGCAAGCATTTTCCTAATGATGTCGTAGTGTTATAAGACATATACAATACGCCTGTGGATGCAGCCCACCAGTTATCATCAAGTGATAAAGCAGAAACAAGACCTTGGAGATGAAGGAGTCAGTGAGAAACAGAAAGTGACCAGAGGAAGTGGGTTCACAGTCTTATGCATGCACTAATAGCAAAAGGACACATAAATGAATGAAATGCATAGGTAATTCCATGCTAATGAAGTAAACAGTAATCAGAGGCAGAGCTTGAGATAGGAGGGAATATGGGTGAAACAAACGAAGAACAAAGGTGGAATAAATGTTAGTGAGTATGAACCAAGGTGTATAAATGTGGAAAAAACGAATGTTCACTGTGGCTCCCCAATTTTTTGGGAGCTAGTCTGAAGCTGTCTCCATTTTGAATAAAGCTGTTGCAAGCAATGTGTGCTGGTGTTTGCTCCCTGAGCAACTGGATCCATAGTAATTGGATCGTAGTCTCCCTAGTTATTGGACGCTGCATGGAGTTGGGATCTAACACACAAATATGTTATGTTTGTATTAAACTTACTTAAACGTAAAAAACGTTTAAACAATGTTCTTGTTGCCCATATACATATATCCATTTCATATAATAAAATCATAGAGAAGTAGGGCTAGAAGGGACCTCCAGAGGTAATTTAATCCAACCCCCTGCCTCAGGCAGGATCACCCTTATCCAAACCATCCTATACAATTCATAGTTTGAACTCTACATGAGACTTCTATCAATGCTGAGAAAACACAGACCCAACACCCTAACTTACCACAAGTAAAGCAGGGGAACCGTAGCAGCCAATGTCCTGTTTCTATGAAATGCTGTCAACATATGCTCAAGAGATCTCAGGTAGAAGGCTATACCCCCTGCTACAATCAGACTGACCCTGAGCAGAGGGGCAAGACCTTGTAGCCAGGAACCTCCAGCTTTGGTCCCATTCATATATTCAATAATTAATATATTTCATTAATATATTCAATAGGAGGCCAGCAGCTTAATTAGGGGACCTGGAAATGAGTATGTTTTATGTTTTAAAGCATAGAAACCCACTGTGAAGGCACCCCAACATCCTGAATTCCAAGCAGATATTCCAAGTTTGGAATGTAAAGTTCCACAGTGAACCTAAACCTACAAAGAAGTGAATGCTAGTTCTTTAAAATCAGCATTCTTAATACACAAATGATATGACACAATCAGAAACACAGGGGAAAGGGACTTAACGGTGGGAGTCTACTACATTTTTTGAAAAAAAGAAGGATTACTCCATTTCAGTGTCCAGTCAATGTTCCACTTCACTGGTAAGAACCTGACCAAGGGTGCCAAATTCAGGTGAAGGCTCTGTGATATGAACATTCATCCAGAAAGAATTGGAATGTGACTATGTAGTCAAAGAAACTACAAAATTAGCAAGCTCTGATCACCACAAAAAACCTAAGTCAAACTAGGTTATCACATTATTAACCCACAGAGCCAACCTGAATAGTAAGATCTATAAATGGAAGATGGATGGATTCCTTTGAATCTTTCTTTAGGTGAAAGCCCTCTTCTACTTTGCATAACAAGCTACTACATTTGCCAAGTGCTGCAATAACTTCAAACACAAAGTTCTCTTTCAGCTGGGCCACTCTTTTTCCTCTCCAGTGTGTAAATAAATGTGAAGATCTGACTGAAATAAGTTTGAAGTTTTTGCATAGTAGCAAACTTCAGATTACACAGCCTTCACCAAAGGTCTCAGGGGCATGAAACATAGTTTTCTTTAAAATTTTGTAAATGAATATAAGTTGAGATTCTTCCCTTCTTTCTTCAGAACTATAAAGTCATTAAATGTCTCTGTATTGCTTATTGAGCCACTCAAGCATAGCTAGAACATGACAGATTTCTTCATGGCCATTTCCTTCCGTCTGGGGTGATATAAGGACAGCTGTTTTATTTTTGCAATACTTGCTAGGTTATACCAGTTGTAAAGTGATTACAGAGGATGTGTACTGTGGCCAGCATGCTTTTCCCTCACTCTTACTTCCTATAAATTCACTGAGATGCTGACCATCTTTCAAACTAAGGACTGAATAATTGTGGTATGTGTTAAGTATGGTCCATCAAAAAGAGGATCTGGGGAATTTTGGAGTTAATTTCTCTTCTTGACTCTGTTCTTCAGGGACAAACAAGTGGATATTATTAAACTTTGCACCAAAGCAAAATTATATAAAGATAAGCTTAAACAATTAGTAAATGTAACTTCAGCCCTACTACATGTCTGAACACCAACAGGCTTGCAATGAAAATCCAGCTAGTTATATGTGCAAACCCTATTGCTTTATCACTGCATGTCTAAACTACTGAAAACACTGTGGTGACACCTTACACATGACTTGCCATGGCTGTCTGTCTTGGAATTCAAAAGGAATAAAATAAGAATGCTAGGAAATCATCAGGTACTTATCCACAGGATCTGTACACTGTAGACATTATTCAGACATTTTTAGGAAGGCAGGTTATTATTTTTAGAAATAAGGATAGAAAACAAAGCTCAAAAAGTTCCATGAATTCACTAAAATGAAATATCTGGGTGCATCTTAAATTTAAGGGCACTTTCTTTTAGAAGGAATACAAAACTGATTGAAGCATATACAAAATACATTAATAGTGCAAGTAAATGTGCATTACAAATTATTCAAATAGAATATTGTGATGTAGTTTATCCAAAATAACTTGAGTATAACAGGTTTCTATGGTTCATAGCTATTTAAGACAATACAATGCATCCCTTAATCTGTCAACATTCAACTTACCCTCAGCATGGGGCCATTCTGAAACACATGTGGTTCATCACAAACTACACAGTATTCGTTCAATACGGGTATCCGCTGCTCAGCAAATTCAATAGTCTGAGAAATGAAAATGAGAACAACATCATCTGCTTAAAATAATTAACAGGCAGCTCATGCTCCAAAGTATTTCTAAAATGGATAGATATCATATCTTACCTGCACAAGAAAGCCATGGTCTCGTACTGGAATGCATTTTGCACCATAATTTGGCTGAAAGGAAAAAAGTGAGGCACTTCAGTGCATGGAGGCTAATTAGATTTTTAGATTATTTTTTTGTGGAGATGCTAAAATTGTATTTTTTTCTTTGCAAATCTGTCAAATAATATTTGCATCTGGAGAGATCTGCAGCTTACACAAATCATTCAAAATAAATTCATCTGTCTTTTTGATATTGTCTATGCAGCTTTTGCTTTATCAGTCCACTGCCAGCTTGTGTATCTGGACCTAACCATTCCAAACACTAATCTCAACAAAAAGCACAACTGCTAAACTCCATGCTGGTGTACAAACATTAAACAATTGTTTTCAAGCAGAGCTGAATGCTAGTTTTAAAAATTAAGTTTGTGTATTCTCTCCCCCTGCATATACATACATATCAACTATATATTTAGACTCACATTTCTAAATTCCCTTTAAAACAAAAACAAAATTGAACTTCCCTTTCTCTTATGCTTTACTGATACCCCTTCCTTGAGTATCATCCTAGTTCAGGGGTGGCTGACCCATGGCACACAAACTATAAGTGGCGTAGGCAGTTGCTGTGTGTGGCACTCAAGCCCTGGGAGCTCAGAAAAGAGCGGCCAGAATGGAAGCAAGAGAGCACAGAGCCTCCACCAGGTACAGCAGAATAGAGCAGTATGCTGCTGCAAGAGAAGATGTCAGGTTCACTGCCAAAAGCTGAATGAACCTTTCCCTTGCCCTGCAGCTGCTGCCAATTTTAAGGCTCACGGTATAAAACTGCAGCAGTTGCAATACCAGGTAAGCATTAATCGAGAGGTATTGAGCCCTCCTGCCCCCATTTTGGCACTCCAGGACACAAACTCTATCAGGCATGGCTTTCAGGGGCCCAGATCAGGGCAGCATTTGAGAAGGGTCACAGCTTAACATGTGGCATGCCTAAAAACTAAGGTTGGCTACCACTGTACCTAGCATCGTTGTTGCTTTCTTTCAATTTACAGTGACATATTAGGTTATAAGGTGGCCAAAGGGTATGGAACACTCCCACCTACCATCTGTCTCAGTCCACCATTTTACCTTCAGTGAAACTTACATCAGGCTATTATGCAGCTTTTGTTTACAGGCCTGTTTTCCATCTCATGACTTTATTTGCAGAACTTTCCCCTGACTCCATGTAGGAAATGGCTCTAAAACTTGTTTTTCTAGATGTCATGCCAACAATTTTGGCAAGATAGTGAAAGGTTTTAATACATGTATTGCCCATGTCAGTCTTGATGGCACTCACTCAAGCCAACAGAATTGCATCTCATAGTATATAAGCTTGGTTTTTTTCAAAAGTAATATAATAATAAGAATATTATGAAGAGTAGTTTTTATTATTATAGTCTGTATCTCTTCTTGCAGTATCACTGATGCCAATATCACTAATGACAGCACCCAGAACTTGAACAAATCTTCATTATCTTGCCAAAGTTAATGTTGGAGTTTCTACTGATTTCAAGTGGAAGCCTGTTTAGGCCTCCAAAGCAGGAGCATCATCAAAGTTCAAAAGGAAAAATGAATTCCAAACATGCGGTATGGTTGAAACATTTTTTTCCATTTCATCTTTAGTTAATGTTGGGTGTATAAGCTACAGAACAATCAAGTAGCATGCACATAAACAATTCTCTTGAATCACACCGTATCGGTGCCTTTAGATACAGTGAATACTGTCCATAAACAACTTACTAAACTAATTTACCATGAAATGAAACACATTCAGTATAATTTAATTAGAAGAATACAATATTTTGCAATTATACAGAACCTTTCAACCAAGGATCTCAGAGATGTCTCAAGATAGGAAGCTCAAAGTAGTGTGAAGCTATGGGCTAGATCTAAAACACTTAAGTACCTTAAGCAGAATTTAGGCACCTGAACTCCTGCTTGATACCCAGCAAACCTCTTACTTGCCTGATAGTCTATAGGTGTCTGAGATTTCTGTCAAAAACTTACTTAGGCATCTGAACTTCTGCTCTTGCAAATGCCCAGGGGTACCTCCATCTGGTTTAGCTGAACATCTCAGCACCTATCTGCTGCCTGAAGCCATTTGGAATTCACAAAAAATGCATTTCCAAGCCCTGAGGGGCCCAAATCAATAAACATATCCAGCACATCTCTAATGCATCCTGAGTTCAGCGCACAGCATCACAACCACAGTGATTTTTCATTTGAAAACATAGCTGGTAGTTGTGCCTCTGCCTGCCTTTTCGTATAACAGGATAGTGTACTTGCTCAGGAAGTAGGAGACCTGGAAAAGCAAGTTGATTCAAAACCCCATCAGCCATTTCCCAAGTAAGGACCTGGACCACCATACTATGAATTAGTTTGGGATGG
The DNA here is from genome assembly GCF_052110815.1 of Crocodylus siamensis. Taxonomy (NCBI): domain Eukaryota; kingdom Metazoa; phylum Chordata; order Crocodylia; family Crocodylidae; genus Crocodylus; species Crocodylus siamensis. The sequence goes on along the minus strand of NC_143397.1, from coordinate 31,010,713 downwards.
CGGCATTATCCCTCCTATGCATATTCTTCAGTGGTTGCTTTATGCCAAAACATGTAAGTAGTTCCTAGAGGACAGACTAGCATTTAGGACTCGCTTTATCCCAAGGTGAGTGTCCTCATCACAAAGATAGAGTCATGCTTTCTCTCCATTTGGGCCCATGAATGTGAAATTCCCATCTGCCTGCTGCACAGCTTTCCAGGAGGGGTAGAGTGAGCCAGAATTCCAGCCCATCCTGTAGCCTGCCAGTTATGGCATTTCAAACTCCTCAAGGTGAAAAAAAGCTTTGAACTAAAGTCTCCCATTTCCTGGGCAGCACCACAACCACCCATGCTTTTAAAGAAAACAGTAAACTAGTTGTCCATATCTAATGGGACCAGTTAGGTGCCTAAGTGCAGGAAGGGGTTGGGCCTCTGAATCCCAGGCTCACATACCTAAACCCAGGGGAGAGGTAGAGAGAGAAAGCACCAGTTCTGCATTTCTTAATGGGTAGCTTAGGCTTCCTCTGCTCCAGGTTGTGCCTGTTTGGGTGAATTCCACTTTGAGAAACCTCACTTTCCATTTTCACTGCCTAGAAATCTTGGGCATCTAATTCAGGTTGGTACACTACAATCCCAGAGCTCAGATACTGTACACCATCACATTTAACTGCTTCTGTGGATTGAGCCTGGGTGTTCATTAAGGGTTATGGATAGAACCCAAGTCTCTTAATGCCTTTTCCCACATCTGACACTTGAGACAGTCCAGTACCTTGAAACAGGAAAAAAAGATCAGATCTTACTCTAATATTACAGAATCTCTCCCAGGTTTTGATACTCAGTTATAGGAAGAACTACGTTTGAAATTCATTTACGTGCACTGAACTTCTGTTGTGTTACAGATTTGAACCAGTCATTTATATCGGTTTATGTGTAATGTCTATCCCTAGCCCTTGTGAATATGTGTAAGCAGATTGCTGTACCTTTGGCACCAGTCACACCACTCCTTGCAACTTGTTGACCTGAGCAGTTGAAGCAGTGTTATGGCTTAACTAACCTGTAACTGAAATAGGCCAGTAGCAAATTACTTTGTCTACAGAACAACAGGGGAACCAGGAAAAGAACTGCCTGCTTTCCCTTATTCAGACAGATGTAAAATCTCTGTCTTAAACTAAGTGATTTCTGTTAGTACAGTGTTGTAGATGTTTACCTATAGAGACCTGTATTCGAGTTAATTTAACACCAAAGCTTCCTTTCTGCATCAATGATTTCATTTAGGTATATCCTGCATACAAGTGAATTTTGAAAACAAATGAGAGGGATAACAAACAGGATAATGATTATTACGCACAGCAGCTTGCAAAGGTGATGATGACGATGGTGTTAAGATACCAATAAGCCCTGAGGTAAGAGAGAGCCGCCTGCCCTCTGCAATGGTCGGTTCCTTGAAAAGCTCCATTTTGGATGACTTTGGGGCACTGGAGTAAGACTTGCTGAGTAACTTGTGATTCTTCAGTCCATCCAATTCTTCCATTCTAAGATTACTGGAATAAGACCTGCTTAAAAGTTTGTGGGGCTTCAAGGTGCTGTTGTGCTCACATCGAGGATCCCCAGAACATGATCTACTTAGTAGTTTATGGGGCTTTAGAGTGATGCACTCTTCTTGTTTGACAGCTGTAGAGCAGGAGCGGTTCAACAGTTTGTGCGATTTAATAGCCATTGTCTGCTCAGCCCTAGGATCACTAGACAGCGAGCGGCCAAATGTTCTGTGAGATTTTGTGGCGCAAACATTGTCAGCCTTAACTGTGCTAGAACAAGTCCTTCTCAGCAGCTTGTGAGTTTTGGAGATGCCATCTTGTTCTGATTTCAGTTTTGATTTGTTTTTACCACAGCCAGGTGGAGGATAACTTGGCGACCTTCAAAATAAAGAGGAGAAGAAATTAGCTGAGCAACAATCAAAGTCTCTACAAGATAAACAAGTAACTACATGTAACGAAGGGCCAAATCTATTCTACCTATTAGGCACATAACTGGACTTAAGCATCTAAGTGCGATTTTATTCTACCTGGGTGAGCCCCAGAAAAACACTTAATGCAAAAGGTGGGTAGGTCCTCCTTTTCCTTGCTGAATGCGTGTGACTTAGTATTAAGGCTAAGAGGACAATGTATTACAAAAGTTAGATGTATTAATGTGGTTTTCAGGATGTGAACAGGCTGGAATAGAATCAGTTTAGAATCAGAAGACCCAAGAGGTAAGATATAAATAGAAAGCTTCTTTCTGGAGGAAAGCCAACACCTCCCCTTGCTAAGTATGGTGCTGAATGAAGAGGATGTTACAATAACAGTTCATTTTTCTTGTTATTACCTGCGCAAGGTAGAAAAGATGTGCAGAGGGGACTTCACCTTTTTCTCCGACAATTTCTTGTGCGTACAATTTGATTTTTCTTTACTATTTTTCCACTGTTGTGTAACAAATGTCTGCATGATCCTGAGAATTAAAAAAATACATTTTCCTCATATATTTCAGAGTCAATATTAAGGTCTGTTCATTCATCTCCTTATGCCACATAGGACCCTCATTTTAGTAACAGCATTTGACAGATACATAGGAGAACACAGGACAATATTTGTGTTTAACTATAACTATTTTATTGTGGGAAACTAATGCACACAGGGTGGAATTTTACTTTCCCTCTTGTGTCAAAACAACAGCTTTCTAGCCGGGTAGGTGGCATTTTTAGCACTTACACACAGACTGTCTGAATGAGTAACCACAGACACATATACTAAGCATATACAGTAGGAAGTAGTGGCCATGCTTGGTCATGTATGCATGCCCATTCTGGACACACCTGTATCTAAGTCAAAAGAATGCAGCTGGTCCGAAACTCATAACTAGCAGGTGTTAGACTTGAGAGAAGGAGGTGCTCCCCTGGACAGCCAGAAGATGATATGAGACCAAAAGGAAGAGAGCAAGCTAGGGGATGTTCAGGTCACTGAGATAACTGTTGCCCCAGAAGGGAGCAGACCTTCAGGTCTTGCCCAGATTCTTGTTCCCATTTGAGCAGAAATTTCTCCAGTACACTGCTTTCTGTCCACTTTACCCAAAGACTATTAAGTGCAAGGGGCAGTGGCTCAGCTTCAAAAGGAGCATGAGAGAGGGGCTTGGATAATGCCTGATGTGTAGTGTGGTAGTTATAGAACTGTGCTAGGAAGCTAGAGAGATACCAGTTCAAGTCTCCTCTTGGCAAGGGGGCTGGGAGCCTATGTCTCTGGTTTTCTAGGCAAGTATCATAACCACTTAGCTACTAGAGATGAAACAAAGGGGGGCAGGAGAAGAAGCACTTTAGTGGGGGAGAAAAAGCATTAGTTATTCCAGGACCTACACTCAGGTTACAGTGCACATACCTGGCTGGTGTATAGTCCTATTGTATATGCTCAGTCTACACTCACGTACTTACACATCTCCAGCGTAAGGCCAAGGCAAAAATGGTGAGGGAATTGGCTAGAAAACTGCCATTTAGACACGCAAAGGAAAATAGAATTCCACCCATAATGTCCAAAACATGGATACATCCTGCATAAGAGAAAGCTGGAAGATATTCGAAAGTGTAATTTTACAGGACTGATAGAATGCAAGGGTGTTTACAAATAGGGATACATGTCTGGTAAGGTTACAGTGGATGATAGTATTGGCCTAACTGGAAATTTAATTGTTTTAAAAAAATTATTGTCCAGAGGAATGAAGGACTATGAGACATGACTATTTAAAATGTTCTGCTAAATTAGTATGCACACACACAATTACATTTGCTTGACAAAATACCCTACAAAAGAATGAATTGTGCATACCTCTTGTAAAAGCACCTAATATGTGATTCAAGATTACTGGAATTAATGAAATCCAGTGTTAGGTGATTTCAATTATTTTTGGGTGTCACATTATCCTAGTAATGTTAATGTGACTGATTTATTTGTAAGGTTATTAAAACATTAAACAGTTAGCTCTTAGGTGCCACCCTGACCTGCCTTCTGCCTGATTTCAGACTAATGTGGTTTAACCATGTCTCAGAATTTTGTATTGATAATTTCTTTAAACACCAAGCAGTAAAGATGTTTTTTCAGGAAACAAACTGACACTTTTAAAAGACTGAGACATTGAAACATATATTCCTGTTGCTTAGCATTATTGACTCATCAGCATTGTAATTAAATGAATTATATCATGGACTGTGCTATATAAAGTGGCTAAATCTTCTCAGGTGTCCAACGTGGTTGTTAGTATAAGTGAAGCAAAACCGAGAGATCTCTCAACAGTCATCAGAGCCCCATTGTGCTAGGCACAGTACACAAGATTCCCTGTGTTAGGACGCTTGCAGTTTAAGTCAGGGATAGTTTCATAGTTTGTAGGGTCGGAAGGGACCTGAGCAGATCATCTAGTCCGACCCCCTGCCATGGCAGGAAGGAATACTGGGGTCAAATGACCCCAGCAAGATGTTCATCTAACCTCCTCTTAAACACCGCCAGGGTAGGAGCCTGCACCACTTCTCTTGGAAGCTGGTTCCAGACCCTAGCCACCCTGACCGTGAAGTAGCACCTCCTGATATCTAGCCTAAATCTACCCTCTGCCAGCTTGTGACCGTTATTCCTGGTCACTCCTGGCGGTGCTCAGGGAAACAGTGACTTCCCCAATGCCTGCTGATCCCCCCTGACTAGTTTATAACAGGCCACAAGATCCCCCCTCAGCCTTCTCTTTTGGAGGCTGAACAGGTTCAGGTCCCGTAGCCTCTCCTCATAGGGCCTGCCCTGTTGTCCCCTGATCATACGAGTGGCCCTCCTATGGACCCTCTCCAGGCTGTCGACATCCCTCCTGAAGTGCAGTGCCCAGAACTGGACACAGTACTCCAGCTGCGGCCTGACCAGTGCCGCATAGGGGGGGAGGATCACCTCCTTGGACCTGCTCGAGATGCATCTGTGGATGCATGCCAAGGTGCGGTTGGCCTTCCTGACTGCCTCTCCACACTGCCGGCCCATGTTCATCTTGGAGTCAGTGATGACCCCCAGATCCCTTTCCGCCTCCATGCTGATAAGAGGGGAGTTCCCCAACCTGTAGGTATGGTGCCGGTTGTTCCTCCCGAGGAATAGAAACCCATCCTATTCTCATCCGCCCACCCTTGTAACCTGTTGAGGTCTGATTGTAGCCTGTTGCATCCTTCCAATGTACCCACGTCCCCCCAAAATCTTAGTGTCATCAGCAAATTTGAACAGGGTGCTTTTTACCCCCTCATCCAAATCGCTGATGAAGATGTTGAACAGTGCGGGCCCGAGGACCGAGCCCTGTGGCACCCCACTGCCCACGTCCTTCCAGGTTGAGAAGGACCCATCTACTACCACCCTCTGGGTGCGGCCCTCCAGCCAGTTGGCGACCCATTTGACTGTGTGGGTGTCTACACCACAGCCCCCCAGTTTCTTAATGAGAACGGGGTGAGAGACAGTGTCAAAAGCCTTCCGGAAGTCCAGGGAGATTATATCCCCTGCTACCCCTGTGTTTAACAATCTGGTGATCTGATCGTAAAAGGCCACCAGGTTGGTCTGACAGGACCTTCCATTGATGAACCCATGTTGGTTGCCCCTAAGCATGCAGTCTCCTGCTGGCCCCTCCTGGATGTGTGCCAGCATAATTTTCTCAAACAGCTTGCCTAGGATCGAGGTGAGACTAACCGGCCAATAGTTTCCCGGGTCCTCCTTCCTGCCTTTTTTGAAGATGGGGACCACATTGGCCCTCTTCCAGTCCTCCGGTACCTCACCAGAGCACCACGAGTGCTCATAAAGTTGTGCCAGGGGTCCTGCAATGACCTTGACCAATTCCTTTAGAACTCTAGAGTGGAGATCATCCGGGCCGGCTGACTTGAATATGTCCAACCCCTCCAGAAGCTCCCTAACTAAATCCTCTATAACTATTTCATTATAGTTTATTATATGGTCCTGGTGTGCCTCCCCCGGGGCACGACGGGGGCCCAGCAGGGAGGTGGCTGTTCTGGTCCCTACTTAGGAAGACGGAGGCAAAGAAATTGTTAAATGTGTTAGCTTTGCCGTCTGGTGTGACGACCAAGTTACCCATGTCGTCCTGCAAGGGCCCCACATTACTCGGGACCTTCTTTTTATCCCCTACATATTTAAAAAAAGACTTCTTATTGTCCTTTATCTGGGAAGCTAGTCCCAGTTCCATCTCTGCCTTGGCCTTCCTAACTGCCCCCTACATCCCCGAGCAACTACAGAATAGTTCTCCCTGGTGATGACCCCTTCTTTCCATTGGGTATAAGCCTCCTTTTTAGCAAGGAGACATTCCCGGATGCTTTTGGTGAGCCACAGAGGCTTGTGTGCTCTCCTGCTCCCTTTGATCCTTGTTGGGATTACCTTCCTTTGGGCTTGGAGGATCGTCTCCTTAAGGAGCGACCACTCTCCTTGGACACCTGGCTCCCCTCCCCCCGGGACCTCAGCGCTTCTCCAACTATCCTCCTTAGCTCGTTGAAGTCTGCCCTCCTAAAATCTAGGGCCGCTGCCTTACTGCATGCCTTTGCCACCTTGCGCTGGATAGTGAATTCCAGCAGGTGATGATCGCTGTCGCCCAGGTGGTCGAGCACCCGCAGCCCAACTTGAGAGCAACTGTAGGCTGAATGAACACCCCAGCTGCATCACCCTGCCCAGGTTCTCTGGTTGTAGGCTGCCTTAGGCCCACACACTGCCCCACCTCATCCCATTCTGCCCACAGAGGCAAGGGCAGGGAACAGAAGCTGAAAGGAGGAGCAGGAGCCAGGACCCTGGCTGCTCTGCAGTAGGGAGCAGTGGCTGGGTGAGAGCCTGCAGGTCACAAAACTTCTCATGAACCTGATGCAGTTCAGAGGCTATGAGATGGACAGCCCTGCTCTAAGTAGCAATAAGAAATTTCTAAGAAATGCATATTGGCTTCTATTTCACCCTGGAGAGCACACACATACCAGTAGACTTTCCCTATGCTTGAAGAATGGTTTTTGTGTCTGAAAGCTTGCAAAGAACAACTTTTCCAACTATATTTGGTCTAATAAAATATAGCACATTTACCCAAAAAACTTTGTCTGTCAATAAGAAATAGAACATTCTTAGATGCAAACTCTCTGAGTTCTCTCACTTTATATATACTACCTGAAGTGCAACACAAATGGTTGCAAATATATTTATATGGATCATGATTGAAGATATTTTTCAGTATTATCACAACAGCATCTGAAAATGGGAGACATATGTAAAGTTGGGAGCTATTTATCTGAATCAGATCTACAACCCATCTGTTAACTGTGGTTTACTTTATACAATGCAAGAGCTAACACAGCATAACCACAAAGTTGCTACAAGGCTTTAGATTCTTCCCAGAACTTACTTTTTCAGTTGATGTCCCAACCCAAATCTTTCCTTAGTAGAGATCTGAAATACATCCACAGTGGGTACTAGAGGAAAAAAAAAAGAAGTCGGTGATGCATGTGTTTCTATAGAAATGTGTATATTAGTACAGGTTAACAGAGAGAATTGATTATTGCATTAGTTATTTGGTACTTATGGGCCACAATTCATGCTGACATCTAACTATAGCAATGTCAATGAAGCAGTGATGAAAACAGTAGTATTACCCAAGTCTCTGTAGAATATGGTCCTTTTTGTAGTATTGGGTGGCAATGCATTTTATGTTATATTTCAAATGCATTCACTCCCTCTATTAATGGTAATTTTTTTTCTTTTTGTTTACAAAATCTTTACTTATGTTAGGGAAAGGTTAGACAGAAGAAAACTTAACTTTCTCTTTGTTAATTACATGTCTCTGATCTATCTTAAGCTTCTCTTGTCCAAGAAAATAGCTCCAATTCAAGATTCCCCAAGAGAGTCTTTTGAATCTCTTCTTGTATTAGAGGTTGGTCTTTGCTACCTTGAAAAAACATACCTTTTTACTTAGTCATTTTATCTTTACTTTGTGGCGATGTGAAGTTTTGTCCTTTGTTCCGTACCCTTTTGTTTGTTTGTTATTTACTAGTCTTTAACAGCTCTCAGAAAATATGGACGAAATGCTACTCAAAGGCCACGTTTACATGAGACACCGGCTGCACAGTAGCCCAATACTACTCCGCAGTAGGGGTATGTGAAACAGGCCATATTCAATTTGGATGCAGACCTGAATTAGGGACAGTGATTCGATTCATTGATATAGAGCACTATCCCGATTCGATTTGGCCAAATCCGAATCTGAAGATTTGATGCTGATTCGGAGATTCAGAGATTTGGCCATACACACAGCTTTAAATGTTTTTTCTACGCACCTCAAGGTACCAGGCATGGCTCATAAGTGCTGCGATGGTGGGGCAGATGAAGCATCTCACAGGAGTGCAGGGGTTGGGGGCGCATGCTCGGCAGCAGTACTTCTGGTCCACTTCTGGGTCCGCCGCCAAGTGTGTGGGGGACCCCCCCATGTTCCCCTGGCTTAGAGATTGGCCACAGGGGAACCCTGGGTGCCCCCCAGACCCAGGAGGCACTAGTCCTGAGCTGGGGGAGGGTCCTCCATGTGCTCCGTGGTAGACCTGGAAGTGGAACGGAAATGCTTCTGGTTCACTTCTGGGTCTGCTGTCAAGTGCTCTGGGGACCCCATTGCACTACTATGGGATGCTCCCTCTGCCCCAGCATCACAGCATTCATGAGCCGCCTGGTACCTTGAGGTATGTAGAAAAGACATTTAAAGCTGTGTCCATGTCTGAATCATTAAATCTCTCTGATTTGATTCAGAGAGATTAAAGGGTCTCTTGATTCTATTCAGATTTGGAGATTTGGCCACCGAATTGGGCTGAATCTCTGCCAAATTCAATCAGCAACTGCAGCTTCGCACCGCCCTACTAAGCAGTAGCATCGTGTGGCAAAAACTGTGATGCTATGCTACTGCACAGTAGTATTAGGCTACTGCGCAACAGTATCACAAAAAAGCATTCGTTGGTGCTACTGCACAGTTACTCAGGTTACTGAACATTCATTTAGCACTTGTTTATACAAGTAATAAATAAATGCACAGTAACAACTGCACAGTAGTTCCGACGAACACAACATATACACAGGTAAGCAACGGGGCCAGGGCAATGCTGTGATTAGGGGGCCAGTGCACACAACCACAGGAGGCCTCAAATGCCTCTACACAAATGCTCATACTATGGGAAACAAGCAGGAGGAACTTACCCTCCTGCTAGCTGACACCAACCCAGACACAGTGGGGCTTACTGAAATGTGGTGGGACCCAACGCATGACTGGGCGGTGAATATCAAGGGCTGTAGGCTGTACAAAAGGGACAGGACAGGGAGGAAAGGCGGCGGTGTGGCGCTCTACATTAAGGAGGAATACACATCCTTATCAAGTAGCACAGAGTTAGAGGAGGGGCACGTGGAAGTGCTCTAGGTTAAAATACAAGGCAGTCAAGGGAAAAGAGACTTAATGGTGGGGGTCTACTACAGACCACCCAACCAAGGGGAAGAGCTAGACCAGGAATTCTTAAGTCAGCTCACGGAGGTAGTTAGGTCAAAGAATGTGGTCATCATGGGTGACCTGAACTTTCCAGACATCTGCTGGGAAGAGCAGTCAGCCGGGTCTGACCACTCATGTAGGTTCCTAGCCAAAATGCAGGACACCCCTCTAACCCAGCAGGTGCACAGCCCCACCAGGGGAGATGCCTTGTTGGACCTGGTGCTGGCCATGGGTGACGACCTGGAGAGGGGGCTGTGGGTGCTTGACCACCTGGGTGACAATGATCATTGCCTGCTGTAATTCACCATCCAGCGCAAGGTGGCAAAGGCCTGCAGCAAGGCAGCAGCCCTAGATTTCAGGACGGCAGACTTCAATGCGCTAAGGAGAATAGTTGGGGAAGCACTGAGGCCCCAGAAGGGAGGGGAGCCAGGTGTCCAAGAAGAGTTGTTGCTCCTTAAGGAGATGATCCTCCAAGCCCAAAGGGAGGTAATCCCAACATGGATCAAAGGGAGCGGGGAGGGCGCAAAAGCCCCGAGGGCTCACCAAAAGCATTTGGGACTGTCTTCTAGCTAAAAGGGAGACCTACACCCAATGGGAGGGGCCATCACCAGAGAGGACTATACCTCAGTTGCTTGGGGCTGCAGGGGGGCAGTCAGGAAGGCCAAAGTGGAGATGGAACTGGGACTAGCTTCCCAGATCAAGGACAACAAGAAGCCCTTTTTTAAATACATAGAGGGCAAAAAGAAGGTACCGGGTAACACGGGGCTCCTGCAAGACATGCTAGGAAATATGGTCGCCACATCAGATGATAAAGCTAACCTATTTAATGACTTCTTTGCTTCCATTTTCCTGAGCAGGGACCAGATCAGCCCCCACCACCAGGCCCCCCATAGGCCCCAGGGGAGGTGCACCTAGGCCAAGGGTCAAGGAGGATCTAGTCAGGGAACTTCTGGAGGGACTGGATGTGTTTAAATCAGCTGGTACAGATGATCTCCACCCCAGACTGCTGAGGGAATTAGCTGAGGTCATTACGGGACCCTGTCACGGCTTTACGAGCAGTCGTGGTGCTCTGGTGTGGTGCCAGAGGACTGGAAGAGGGCCAATGTGGTTCTCATCTTCAAAAAAGGGAGGAAGGAAGACCCAGGGAACTATAGGCCAGTTAGTCTTACCTCGATCCTGGATAAGCTTTTTGAGAGAATTATTCTGGCGCATATCCACAAGGGGCCAGCAGGGGAGATTATGCTTGGGGCAACCAACACGGGTTCATTAGAGGCAGGTCCTGTCAGACCAACCTGGTAGCCTTCTACGACCAGGTCACCAAATCCTTGGATGCAGGGGTAGCAGTGGACATAGTCTTTCTGGACTTTCGGAAGGCCTTCGACACTGTCTCTCACCCCATTCTCATTAAGAAATTGGGGAACTGTGGTGTTGACACCTACACAGTCAAATGCGTTGCCAACTGGCTAAGAGTGGTGATGGATAGGTCATTTTCGACCTGGAGGGATGTGGGCAGTGGGGTTCCGCAGGGCTCAGTCCTCAGACCCGCACTTTTCAACATCTTCATCAGTGACTTGGACGAGGGGGTAAAAAGCACCCTGTTCAAATCTGCTGATGACACTAAGATGTGGGGGGGGGTGGGCACTCTAGAAGGGAGGAATAGGCTACAATTGGACCTAGACAGGTTACAGGGGTGGGCGGATGAGAACAGGATGGGATTCAACATGTGCAAGGTGATGCACCTGGGGAGGAAGAACCAGCAGCATACCTACAGGCTGGGGAACTCCCTTCTCATCAGTGCAGAGGCAGAAAAGGATCTTGGAGTCATCACTGATGCCAAGATGAATATGGGCAGGCAGTGTGGGGAGGCAGTCAGGAAGGCCAACCGTACCTTGTCATGCCTCCACAGATGCATCTCAAGCAGGTCCAGGGAGGTGATCCTCCCCCTCTATGCGGCACTGGTCAGGCTGCAGTTGGAGTACTGCGTCCAGTTCTGGGCTCTGCACTTCAAGGGGCATGTGGACAACATGGAGAGGGTCCAGAGGAGGGCCACTTGCATGATCAGGGGGCAGCAGGGCAGGCCCTATAAGGAGAGGCTACGGGACATGAACCTGTTCAGCCTCCACAAGAGAAGGCTGAGGGGGGATCTAGTGGCCTGTTACAAACTAGTCAGAGGGGACCGGCAGGCACTGGGGGAGTCCCTGTTTCCCCAAGCACTGCCAGGAGTGACTAGAAATAACAGTCACAAGCTGGCAGAGGGTAGATTTAGGCTAGATATCAGGAGGTGTTACTTCACTGTCAGGGCAGCTGGGATCTGGAACCAACTTCCAAGCGAAGTGGTGCTGGCTCCTACCCTGGGGGTCTTTAAGACAAGGCTATAGAAGTACCTTGCTGGGGTCGTTTGACCCCAGTACTCTTTCCTGCCATGGCAGGGGTCAGCCTTGATGATCTGCTCAGGTCCATTCTGACCCTGCTAACTATGGAACTATGAAGTAGCATCTTATGTTGATGCGGTCAGAGTTACATCAATACAGATGTAACTTCAAATCAACAAGGTTTCGCTGCTTTTACTCCAGTATAACTGAGAGTAGAATCAAGCTCTCCAGCAGCTAAAGAAGGCTTAATGTAAGTCCATAGGGTCCATACGATAGCCGCTGTAGCAAGGTATTCCCCATCTCAGGACATGGATGCAAAATGAAAATACAGCAAGTTAACTGAATGGATGACGCTTGGTAAATGTGTGTGTGCCCACAATCATCCCATACTAAGTAAAAGCTAACCTGGGGCACCTTAACCTTGGTTTAATTTAGGGATAAGTTGTCCCTGTTACTGCAAAGGATTTGTGGGTTACCCTGCATGAAACTGCAGCAAATTAACAGGCGAAGACCAGGGTACATCAGTGTTCCTGTTAATTTTATGTAATTTGATTGGTTCTCTGTTCCCTCATAGTATTAGAGGTATGTTTATCTCCCTCTTATCTTATCATTTCAGAACTTTCTAAACGTGTAGAAGGTCTTGTGAATTATTGTTTGGGAAGGTAATTCCAGATGGAAACAAACAAAGTGTGCTCCATGAAAATAGCTTATTTATCCAAGTTTTCCTGAAACATTATAGACAGTAGAATTATGGTTTTCTTTCAGCCTATGGATCCAAACTGCAGTCAAGCATCTTGTCTTCTTCCTGCTCTCTGAATTTTGAAGAAAACCAACAAAAGTTTCAACTGCATTCATTTATTTGCAAGGTTTGTTTTCTAACAACATTTCAATACAAGCTCCACAATGCTTGTCATTTGTGTGCATCCTGTATGAAGCTCAATAGCCAATGTTTGTTCTGAACCCCCAAAGAAGCTTAAACGTTGCCATAAGATATAGACTCCTTAATACCTTCCCACTCTCAGAACATCCATGTTTTACTACTCAGAAAACTGCAAACATAAGCATGAATACAAACGTTTAGCTCTGAGATTAATAAATATTTTTAAAGGATTTTGGTAGAGAGAAGTGAGAAGATGGCATCCAGCACCGGCTGAGAAAAACTCAGCTCAGGTAAGAAAACAGATATCACAAATAACAAAACTTTGATGAACATCAACGTACCATGCTTTTTATTATACCAGAATTTCATAGAGTTTGGCACTGTAGTTAACTTTCACCAGAATTAAATTATTATTTTAAGCATCTACTATTCTGAAACTTTAAAACTAACTAACTAACTAACTAACTAAAGCTACCAGGTCCTATTAGATATACTTAGCAAGTACTCTTTTGAAAGATGGGCTCATTTGAGGAAAGAAGAAAGGAAGGAAACAAACATGTCTTCGGTACCCCCAAATTTCCTTTGTTTCAATACATCCATCCATCCATCCATTATTTGTTTAGCACTGATAAAACTAATACTACTATTCAAATGATGCATGTGCTTGGATTTTCAGAAAGAATGGATAGTTTAATTAGTAGTAGTTTTAGATTTACAAGTTCACATATTTCAGTGCATAAGATGATTGCCTGCAGGGTTTAATAACCTTTTTTCACACCACAATCTGATATACTATAGTTCTGAATGGACAAGGAACACTATCACCTATTTTTTTAATTTCCTCAAAAAACATTAACAATTGGCTACTTCCAGAATCAGGATATCAGACCAGGTATACTACATAATCTATTATAGTAAATGCTAAGGTTTTAATATTGTATCTAGTATTCAGCATGGTACAGGTAACTGAAAAATACCTCATTCTTTGCACAGCCTATACCTTACTGAAGCAAATTTGATTTGCGTTTTAGATATCACATATATGTAAACATATATACGTAAAAACCTACAATACATACATAATTTGTGAGACTATCATGTATGTTTACAAACAACTGAAAATGCTAAGTGTTGAGGACTTCCTCATAATGGAAAGTGTTTGGCAGCTTTCACAATAGGTGATGGTAACAATCATTTTTAAACAGGAAACCAGAGATATTGTATCAGCATACAAAAATCCTTCCTACTCTTATGCATGGAAAAAGGCATATTGAAAGTAATCTGGTTAAGTAATAAACTACAACAGAACTTTCAAAACTCCTGTATTGAAATAATATGTCTGAAAAAGCAGCCAAACTCATTTTATTTCCCCTTACGCACATGGCACATCTGTTTCTCCCAGTAGCCAATGGAAGCCATAAAGGGGATGTCTACACTGCACATCTGGCACTCCCAGAAGTATTACTGTCCATCCTGGTCCATCTACCTGTGCCCACCTGCACATTCCAAACCTGGAAATAACAGAGTGAAGCCACTTCAGCCACACCTGCTGCTGCTTCCAAGGATGCTGGAGACAAGACAGCACAAGAGCGGCAGCAGAAGATAACCTACCACATTTCTGATTTGGGTTGAGTGCAGACAGGACTACTGGGTACAGCATGCTTGAGAGCAGACCTCACCAGGAGCACCAGGGACATAGTGTAGACAGACTCAGAAAAGAAAGGTAAATATACCACAAGATCACAAGAACGTCTTACTCAACAAAATGTTTCCAGAGCAGAGAGTGGGGTAGGGTTCCTTTGTAAATTAATAAAGAAATAATAGCTCTCTTGGCCCTTTTTTGGGAAAAAATATTTAACTGAAACTACAACACCACTAAGCTTCTAGGACCAGTAATTGAAAATCATCTGTCTCTGCCCTTGATCCCGCTTTGACTATGCACAGCCTAGTAGTTTAGCTTTATGAGGCGTTTACACATGTACTCTGGGAGTGTGCATGTGGGGGTGCTTTAATTAGAGGGGCTCTGAGAGCTGCTTTGATTAAAGTGCCTGGAGCCTCTCACGTATCAGCGTCCTTGCTCTTAAAAATAGCAGCAGCATTGCTTTAACTAAAGCTTTAACAAGCTTTAGTTAAAGCACCCCACCACCATTTTAAAGTGCGGGGACACTGATACACAAGACACTGGAGTCTGCGGCAGTGCAGTAATTATCACACTCCATCAGACTTGATTAATTGATGCTGCTCCGACACACTGTAATTATAGAGCATTGGAGCTGCCCTGCTGCTCATGTACAGAGACTGCAGGAACCTTACTGGCATTTAGGATCTGGCTGGAGCATATCCAGTCGAACAAGGATCTGCATTATTCATTCCCCATTATTGTGCATATTGCAGCAACGATTTAATAGTGCAGCTTGCTATCGTAATTATGAAAGTTATTTATTTATTGTAAAAAGATATTTTAAATTCATAAGTACTTTAAAATAGTAAGATACTATGAAACAAGACACAAAGCCATGCCAGAAATACAATGGTAATATAAATAATGCTTATCTATAGGAGCAGAACATAAGCTTACCGTTAGCAGCTGCAGACACAGCACTCTCTAAAAAATGGCATGTCGTAATATTTTTCTCCAGGCACATTATGACTGGAAACATATCTTTATTGTTCAGGGACAGAATTCTCCCTCAGATGTAAACCTGAACTCACAACCTAGATTTGGCAATATTTGTATTCAGTTTACAAGTTCTCAGTTCTGACTCTTCTCTCTATATATATGCCTGAATTTGAATCCTATACATGAACACATCTGAATCTAGAATCTGGATTAGTTCTTTATGATTCAGCCCCATCTCTGTTTCTCAAGAATATTTACTAACTGTAACACACTGCAGAATGAGTTAACAGTGTGATATTTAAAATGTCAGACTCAAATTAAAGCTAGATCAGATACTAACACAGAAATCACATATCAACATCAACTTTTAGGTACCGCGGTCAAGCTTCAAAAGTACATGCACATACTGTGCACACATTTGATACCAGTGCAATCAAAGATGCTTGCATATGTATGTTGGAAGGCTGGGCCTACCATGAGGAACATGGTTTCTAAAATCCACAAGAATTTATCACAAGTCACAGATCCTTATTTCTTAAGCCACAGGCCCCTTCTCAGTACCAAAGATGTAAATCTATATAATAATTTGCAAAACAGAGGCCTTAGTAAGGAGCATATGAATATGTCACCCAGTACATCACTTACAACTGAGGATACCACAGGAAAATTACAAATGTGACTAACCTGGACCATTTAAGTACTGTGTAAGTGAACAGTGCAATCGCACTATTATAGGCTCTGTGCGAATTACATCCCAAGCCACAGCAATCTCTTCCTAATTCAAGATAAAAAAGGAAAGAAAACAACAAAATAAAATCCATTAGCTATTATTAGGAACTGTCCATACTTTGTCAATCAATCCTAGTACTGTTGAAAGCGTTGTGTGTGTAAGTTCAGACGAGCTATTGTTTTAACCTCTCTGCCCATTGATAGGATGGATTTTCTTCAGCATTTAACAAGATAAGCAGAGTAAATTAGGCCATGCGGATCTCCATGACACAGTAGCTAGACTGCTTCTGATATCCAAACTAATTCTTTTTAAAGCTACCTCTGCAAAGGAATGCAGATTGCCATGTAGGCCTACACATTGACTATGATCCAATACAGAGGTTCAACAGGGAGCAAAGGGAGTAAACACAATAAAAAAAAACAGATAGCAGGAAAAAAAACATGTGGTACATCTCCCTGTGTTACTGCCTTGTTACATAGTAAGCTTAGGTGGCTTCTGGAGCTCTTAACCTCCAGATTTGCTGCACATTAACACCTTTTAGCTGGTGCAGAACACTTGTTATTCGTTATGCCACTCCAGGACAGGATTATCTCCAATTTGCCTAATTTTGTTGTAGTTCCATTACTATGTGGCCACTTCTCATAGCTGTTGGGAGTGTTGAAGTCCCCAAGTTGAAGTCCTCCAGTATCCCAGAATACTGTGAGTTCTAAGGGGCCTGATCCTTTCTTCTCTGGAATTCAGCCACCGCCTGCTGCCCCACACTCAACCAGCTGGGCTGCCAGCTAGCCAGGTGTCACCTAAGATCCCAGGTGCCTGATCTTTTTTTCCCCCCAGAGCACCCAGTGACCATGGTGCCTCCTGCTGCCACTTGGACTGGCTGAGCTCCCACTAGTGAGTGAGCGTGTTCCCTTAGCCTTGGAGAAAGACAGATCATGATCCTCAGAGCTCAAAGTGAGTGAGCTCCAGGGCTGCAGAAGCTGACACAGCGGCTTTGCCGTGAGCAGAGCTGTCAGGGCTTAAGCCTGGTGGCCTTGCCCTCAGTACAGAGCTGCTGTGTCAGTTTTAATGAGGCCTGAGAACCCCATGGAAGTTGTTTTCCTGAGTTGCTCTGGTTTCACTAGAACTGACACAGCAGCTCCATAGTGAGAGGCGGACTGCCAGGCTTAAGCCATGCACTGAGCGTAGAACCTCTGTGTCAGTTTCGGCAACACAAGAGAACCCCTGGAAAGCTGCTTCCTCTGGCCTCGCTGAAACTGGCACGGTAGTGGGCCCACTCTGCCCACCAGGAGCAGCAAGCAGGTCCTGCTCCTTGTCCTGCACCTGCTCACCAAGCTTCTAGTGGCAAGTCAGAGCTGTGCAGGTGAAGACCTGTCAAAGCAGGTTTTTCACTTTACCGTATGACTGCTCCACTAAGCTGAATAACACTAAGCCAATTAACATTTGATCAGCTTACAGTATAAGGCCTAACAAGGTCCTTTAGTAATTCATTCACAGCAGAGGCTGTGGACAGATTGTTAAACCTTCTAAAGGGAAGAACTTGGAAGAACAGATACATTCTTCCAGCTAAACTGTTACATGTGTCCACTCCCATTCCTGAATGAAACATTTTAGTTTCCCTTTTTCTGGCAGATATTAATTTCAGAATATCTTAAGATGATGTGATTTAACAGCTGTAAAATATAATTATGTCATTAACAGTAATTTCAGAACATCTTATGCTGATATAATTTAACACCAGTATAACTGCTATATCCGTTCACACTACATGTTAAGTCTTCATCTGGCTCCAGGGCAAAGCCAACCATTGCATCATCCTATATGCAATGTTTACATGGGAAAATGATACATCTGTGCAGAAGGTAATGCTGTTCCACCCTAAAGGAGCTTATTACAGAAGTATGGTGTGGAAGCAAGAAGCTAAAGAAATGATGCCTCCAGGGAGAAAGGGAAGCTAAGCGGTACTGTTCTCTGATTCCTTTGTCATTCAAATCTCTCCTTGGAAGACAACACTTGTTGAAAGTGAATCTAGGTGATCCTCATTCATGGCCTTTTTCCTTCCAGGAACATACTGTATGGCTCAATATAGGGAAGACCCTGTTGCAGCAAAAAAGCAATGCACTGCATTTGCATCAGTTAAAACTTTTGCCATTTGCAAGGCACATTCAAAAGTAAATATAAAAATATGAATGTAGAAAAGAAACAAAATATCTTAGTAATGAGTTTCCTATTGGAAAATAGAATGTCTCTACTGGGAACTGAAGAACAATCAATAACGTGACAAGAATTTGTGAAGATCAAGCGTCCAAAAAGGGGAATCTCAGTGGGTGACTACAGAATCTGATATGTGACAGAATTAAATGGGTATTAATGTTCATTATATAATTATAGGATTAGATTACTTACATCAAGAAAGCTAACATCAATATGCAGATCAATATCTACATCATCAATGGCTCCATATTCCCTGAAAGGAAAAAAAAATGTATTACAGTAGAACAATCTAAGATACTCTTCAGTATAAGAGCATTTATAATAGGAGAGCGCTTATTAAGGAAGATAGTTATAAAATGCTATACAACCAGTATAAAATGGATATTTTATACTGAGTTAGGACATTTCCACAGTGGGTCACCTTTTGCTGGACAGCAAGGTAGGTCAGTTGCTCCAACATATTTTGCCCGAGCAGACCAATGCTTTCATACTAATGTCTATCAATTTTCTGCTTCCATTACTATTCCACATATCATGTACACTTCATCATGAACCAGAAAAAAAATGAAAACCCAAGACAATATAGGTTGTGTATTGAGCTGTTCATGGCAACATCAAACTGCTTTTGACTTAAGGATTTTGAATAAATTCAGTTGCTTACCTTAACTTTCACAGGTCTAAATAGAGAATTGAGAGAGGGGTAGTTATAGACAATTTTTACAGTATTTTCCCATTTTTATTTTTCCATGGTTTGTTAACATTTTGTCATGACCCACAGGATAATTTCTTACCTACCTCAAATGAAGTGCCTAATATATTCAAGCATACCTAAAATGTTGTCTGATTGAAAAACTTCAGCTGTAACAGTTTTAGACAGAATAGGTGAGATGCAAATTGTTAATTTAATACCCAAAAAGGATTATGGATTATAGCTGGGGGTTTTATTTGCTGTAATAAAAAAGAACCCAATCTCTAAAGAGACAAAACAACGCTAAGAGTTTGTAGAGCTTTTTAATGGATAAAGGTACCTAATGTACTTATACATCTTTGAAAATATCAGAAGACAGCATTCCTATGTGGTCTTAATGTCAAGAACAGGGATTTGATGTTAGTCAAAGAAAAGCTTTATGAATATCTGTTATTTTGGAGAAACTGCTGCAGAATAAGTGAACCTCCAAGACTCCTTTTCTTCTTCATTTTGGCTTCTTCCCTTGGTATTGCTAAAGACTCTTGAAAAACAGCTGGAATGCTCCTTTTCACATACACTAGACCAGCAGTTCTGGACTGGGGGGTACATGTACCCCCAGGGGGTACACGAAGCCTCATCAGGGGTACGTGAGATATATTTCATAAATTGTCTGACACAGGTTGAAGGGCCTAAAAAATTAATTTCCCATTGAAAGGGGGTACGTGAAGTCTCATTCTGAGACCAAGGGGTATGTCGACTGAAAAAAGTTCAGAACCGCTGCACTCGACAGTATACTTTTCTTATGTTCCCTTTACATCTAAATTACTTAAGCACGTAAATATCAAGAGCAGAAATATCTGTGATATCAAAAGTTTTCTCTTCAGTCTATAACTATCCACAGTTCCTTGTCACATTAATGAGGCAGAATTCTTTGTCCCTACTTCTTCCCTTTTCATTGCTTATTTATCCCTAACTGGACATAAGAAAAATCTCCTAGCCTTTGTGTGTCCCCTGACACACATTCTGGCAACCAGGTGAGAACTAAATGCGATACATTCATTTTAAAATATGAAAATATTTTGTTGCTATTCTGTCTAACTACATCAGCCAATTGGCCTGGCAAGCCAATGAAAAGGACCAGTCTTAGCGCAAGTATCCACTTCATAGCACTTAAGTTCAAGTCTGTATTGAGAAAAGCCCTGACCTTTCAAAGAGTTTTTTAAAGGTAGGATCAGAATCTACACGAGACCCTACTAACTTTCTAGGCTTAAGTGTTGAATAAGGGTTTAAATTCAAGATATAGCAATATTCTATGCATCACGTGGCTAAAGTCACTAACATGCACTGAACTGCAACCTGTACAAAGCTCTCCATTTTTTTTGGCTGAATTCCTAGAACCAATGCCCAAACTCTACAATCCTGAGTAAGGTTTATTCATGCAAGCAGAAATTCAGTGGGCATGCCAGTTTTACTTAAATGAGTGAGTGTTGAAGAATCATGCCTAAAAGTAAAGCAGAACCAAAGAACATGAAAAAGATTAGCAAACAAAAAGGAAAATGTACAACTGAAGGAAAGTAATGCTTACTAAAGCTGCAACCAATTGAGAAAGGATTTTAGGAATGTAAAAACTACTCATGCTCTAACTTCTCAGAGCAGCAGTAGCTAGGAATCACTGCCATAGCCTATTGTGGCTACCATAACACCAATGTGGTAGGAAACCTTCTGTGAATTTTACTAACCTGAAGAGCTGTGAAACTCATTCAATAAGCATGCAAACAGACTGAGGTACAGTCACAGAATCATTTGGTTAGAAGAGACATCAAGGCTCACCTACTCCAACCCCATGCAGAAAGGCAGGATGGACTATTCCTAACATATCCCTGTCAAATGTTTATCCATTTCATCCTGAAATCATCCAATGAAGGAGTCTGGTTCATGAGGACATTAATAAGATACAAGTGTTTGCCTATCTTTAATGCGAATTCAATGAAGAATGGTGTAGTGTTTATGAATATCACCTACATAACCCTTTTTCATCCTTAAATTTCTATGGCTAATGGACAGTTACAGACAGAAAGGGAAGAGGAAGAGTCTATCCTCTTAGAACTATGCTCATTCAGTGGGTGCAGCAATATCATCATTAACTGGACTTGGTGGTGCCAGGGAAGTAGTGCCCCAGAAGAGGATAAACCCAAATGCTGAATGTTGTATTTTGTGGTAACTAAGGCTTTATAAGTATTCCCAACACAGGAGGCATGAAAGTTTTCCACGTGCCAGAAGCAGCCACTGATGCCAATGCCTAATCAATTGAGCCTTAGGAGATCATACAGTTTACAATGAAGCAGATTACTCAATAAATTAAAGCAAATTAAAGTTTGTAACAGGTTACATTTACTGTTGTAATTTTAAGAGCCTGTGGGAATATATTATCAAGGTATACATAGCTTCACAAGAGAATAGCAGTCATCATGCTGGCACCTAACTGATTATATCATTCGTTTCCCATGTCATGTTAACCTGCTCGAATTTTAATTCCCATTGTCCTCTAAATCTAATGAATTTCTACTTAAGAAGGATTATAATGAAGATATTTTTTCATTTAGAAATACTGTCGAAGGAATTACATTTATGCCATTAAAACGTACTCTCATTAAATTCTCACATAGTTTAGCAGACTAGTACAATTTAGTTTTAAACAATATCTCTTTTCCTAGCCTAAAATAGTAAATGTTGTCCTAGAAAGGTTAATTGAAATAGTTACAAGGAACATATAAGCTTTTTATGTTGTGTTTTTTTGTATTTTTAGTGATATTGTATGGTAATTGCAACCTTTTCTTTATCCTTTTCTGTAGCCTAAATCCTGTCCACTTGTCATAAAGTCCTGGTATTCTTACTTATTTTCTTATGGAAAAACAGAATCACTGAGTTAAAGGGATTTAGGGAGAAGTCATTTGGTCCAACCTAAAGAAAGTTCAAGGATACGTAAGGCTATCCCCAAGACAGATTTGTCTATTTTGTTCTTATAAACATCCCGTGCAGGAGATTGTGCAACGTCTTGAGGTAGACTGTATTACTGTTCCACCCCCTTAACGTTAGACATGTTTTTTCCTAATATCCAACCTAAGTCTTCTTTGTCGGAAATTAAACTTATTTCTTCTTGTCTTTCCACTGCTGGCCATGGAGAATAATTAATCAATGTGCTCCTTCTGACAGCCATTTCCATTATCATGTCCACCTAAGCATTTTATTTTCAAAACTAAACAAACCCAGGTCCTACAACCATTCCTAATAGGTCATGTCTTCTAGCATGCTTCATGTACTGTAGAACAGACTATGACAGAATAAACACATATTTTAAATTACTATATTTATTCAATTCTAAGACAAGTTTTACCTCCTCATTTAAAACCCCTCATATTAGAATCACGTATGAGGGTGCTGGGTGGGAGGGGGGCATGCTGTTTCTGTGGCTTGGACTCCATCTCAGGGATGTAGCGGCAGCCACAGCTCCTGCCTGCCCCTATGCTGCCTCTGTACCCTACCATCTCCCCTCCCCCATGCTTCCCCTGGTCCACCACCTGCTCCTCTCCCTCCCTCCCTGCCTCCCTTACCCTTGTTCCTCACTGGCAGGATCCATCCATGCTGCAGCCTGGTGCACTGAGCAGAGCCCCAGCTTGGCCTCTGGCAGTGGCACACAGCCTGCATGGCTGCTATGCATCCACAGGAGCTGGGAGCTGGGCTGGGGCCATTCCCAGGGTCTAGGCTGCAGCATGGATGGAGCGCGCTGGCATGGAGCAAGGGGAAGGAGGAGAAGGGAGAGCGTAGGCTATGCGGGAGGGGGTGAGCAGAGGCTGGGGCAGGGGAAAGCAGAGGCTGAGGGGGAAAGGAGGGCCTGACACTGCGGATGGGGAAAATTATAGCAAATATATTTTATATGTATAGAATCTAATTACTAGGGGGTTGACTTGAATTCAGGGTCACCTTAAATACAGTAAGTTGCTACTGAACAATAACTGTAAACAAAATACAACAGTCCAGCCCTACAATGAAGTCCATTGGTCTTGACTTTACTGTTGGCAAAGCTGGGCTTGAAGGTATTGTTCCTAGTGTACCCAGCTGAACTAGTAAGTGCAGCAACAATACGAAGCAGAGTACTACATTATTACTGTTAACTCATAGCGTTCATTCACATTGCTTTAGTCTGTGAGAGGTAGTCTCTTAATCATGACCCTTTGTATAACCAGTGATTCCTAAAGGGTTTGTAGAGGCATGCTCACGTGTCACAAGAGTGACAAAAGTGTGCTGTGAGATCCTATTAGAAATAAATGCTGTCTGGCACCCTGCACCTGCCCCAGCTACTCTAGCAGTGCCTGTGGTTGCAACATGTTAAAGATGCTGGAAAACTTGTTTCTACTCTCCAAGTTCATACTGATAGTTGCTGATTTTTGCTTTTCTCCAAGACACAGAATTGGTCAGAATTTGACCCAGTAAAATGATGTACCTGAGAGATACTGCACTAGGTCCATAGATCTCTCTCACAGCTGTCAAATCAGCTTCCAGTTGTGGATGCTTGTGAAGCTCTCCATCATAGCTAACCTGTAGAAAGAAAATATGACTGAATAATTTTGCATTCACCGATGGCAAAATAGTTGTAATTTGTCAAATGCAATCACTGTTTTACTCAAGTCGGAGCAGAGGCCAGAATCCAACATTCCCTGCTTTCAACAAGGGCAGTGCTCACTTTCGTGGACTACAGTTAGGCTCCTCCTGCCTGCTCTCCTTCAGATCCTGTGACTCACATTCTTTTCCATACAGTGGCCTCAAGCAGGGGTTTTCAACCTTTTTGGGATACTGTACCCCCGGTGGCCGGTCAACAAGCAGGAGGGGAGTTCCAGTGGTGGCGAAAGTGTCAGTAGTGCTGAAAGTGTCAGTGGTGGAAGTGCTGGTGGCAGAAGTGGCAGAGGTGCAGTGGTGGTGGAAATGGCAGCAGCACCCATTGCGAAGTACCCCCTAAGGTCTTCCCAAGTACTCCCAGGGGTACGCATACACCCAGTTGAAAATCCCTGGCCCAGAGACATGGAGATGTTCCCAGCTCTGTCTACCCCATAGCCTAGTAGTTACACTGCTCTGTTGAGAATTAGATGTAGACTGAAATGCTCTCACAGTGAGGAAGGGCCTTGAACCAGATCTCCCATTTTCTGAACAAGCATCTTAATCATGAGGATACTGGGCAAAAGGTTTGGTACTCTTATACTCAACACAATGTTGTTGTTAAACAGTAGTTATCTTTGTTTAAGATTCATAGACATATGAAGAGCTGATGTATTTTCTAGAATGGGAACTCAGCACTGTTACAGCAACTGATCACTGTTACAATTAGATGTCTATTAGTTGTTCTGGATCACACATGAACATGTGTAATAGCTCATGTCTATCTGCCTAGAGACAGAGACTCCCTATAGGGAGTATAGACATCTCAGAGGTTTTATGGCTGTTCACAGGATGGATTTAGATGTAGGCATAGAGTCATTTAGGTGCCTAAATGTTATAAAGTATCACATTAACATTTAGAAGTATAATAGGGTTGGGTATCTATGACATCTTCATAGGGAAGGAGAACAATGAAGCAACTTTGTGGATGTTTACATTGCCACTGGTGTGTTAGGTGTAGTCTGTGACCATCTAATATATCTAGTTTCTCTAAGGCTATGAGGCACATAAGTCCCTAGTATGAATTGCAACAGGAGCATAGAAACAAAACTTGAACACATTACATATAAAAATGAGACAAAGGAGGCATAAGATGCATGAGACAAAGGGGGCAATAACTAGAAAATATCTGATACCAGATTCACTACGTTTAAACATGGAAGATGTTCCCAGCTCTGCCTATCCCATAGCCTAGTAGTTAAAGGCTGGATACAAGTGAGTAAATAGGGGCTCAAATGGGACCTTGGCAAAATGTAGAAAAAAATTAGAAAAAAAAATATAACCTTGCTCCAGTAGCTGTAAAAATGCATCCAAAGCCTCCATTCTGGCTAAACGCACTTAGACTTGGGTTTACGAGCATGCTCCAAAATGATCCATAATGAACAGCTAGAGGACTGGTTTTACAGGGGATGGTGACCAAAACTCTTCAGCAACGGAGCATGCAGTCCAGAGGGGAAAGGACTCAAAGAAGCAACTTAACTCTAGGAAAAGGCCACAGAGCTACAGGACCTACAGGAAGCTACAGGGTGGCAGAAAAAGGAAATGAGGAGGGGAAAATGCAAAATACATCCCATGGAGAAATACAAATGTAGAAAGTATGGATAATAAACCAGATAAACTGGAAACTGCAGCCTGCGAAAAGAACTACAATCTGATTGGCATCACTGAGACCTAGTGGGACAGCTATAGGACTGGAATGTGAACATCCAAGGTCGCACTTTGTTTTGCAAGTACAGAGTTGGGAAAAAAGGTGGTGGTGTTGCCTTTTATGTCAAAAACACATGCACTTGTTCCTGGATTCAGGAGGAAGAAAATGGCAAAGCATAATGCATTTGGGTGAAGATGAAAGGTGAAAGACATGGCATCGATATAATGGTGGGGATTTATTATAGCCCACCTGATCAGCAGGGACCCAGGTTTTGCATTTCTGAAGAAAAAATATGGAAAATGATAGATTTTTCCCTTTGCCAGAGGAAACAGCAGATGTCTCATTTTGCTGGAGAAACCTGCAGATTTTGCTGACAGAGTTCCAGCTTGCAAGAGGCTGGAAGGGAGAGGGAGGAGAGCAGTCAGGCAGAGGGCGTCATGTGCAGGTACGCATTCATACATGCGTGACTGCCAGGCAGCTTGAAGAGCAGCTCCTGCAGATAAGTGGGGGTGGGGAGGGGAAAGGAGGGAGGAAGTTGAGCAGGGCTGGGATAGGGGCTGCTGCCCAGCCGGGCAATGCATGGGGCTTGGGACCCAGGGCTGCAATGTCGGGCCACAGGACCCCAGCAGGGAGTGGGAGGGACCACAGGTGGTTCATCTGGGGGTGGGAGAGGGGCAGCTCCCCACCTCTGTGCACACTCCTGGGAGGTAGGGGAGACCCATGCTGCCCAGATCTGTGTGTGGGGCAGGGGTGGAGGTGGGGCAAGCTGTCTGCTCTGGGCTTGGGCTATCACCTTGCTGCCCTTTCCTGGGTCTCTTCAGGGTCCCTTCCAGCCCGAATGTCTATGAAATCTATGAATCTATGAAGCTGGCAGAGAAAATCTCAGAGCCCTTGGCAATGACCTTCATAAGGACATGAGAGATGGGCCAGGTACCAGAGGACTGGAAAAGGGCCAACGCAGTGCCCCTCTTTAAAAAAAGGCAAGAAGGAGAACCTGGGGAACACTCAGCCTCACTTCATTACCTGGGAAGTTCCTGGAGGATATCCTAAGGCTTTTTTTTTAAGCATCTGGAAGAGGAAGGGCCAAGTGTAAGCAGCCAGCATGGAATTATGAAACACAAATCATGTCAAATAAACCCAATCTCTTTCTTTAACAAAGTAACTACTTGGGTGGATGAAGGGAATGCCATGAATACTGTTTCTGAACTTCAGCAAGGCTTTTGACAAGGTCCTGCACAATCTTCGCCTAAATAAACTGGAGAAATGTGGGCTGAGTAAAATTACACTAAGGTAGATAGATAACTTGCTAAATAGTCATAAGTAAAGGGTAATTATTAATGGGTCCATGTAAGAATGGCAGAAGGTTTCAAGTAGCATCCCAAAGGAGTCCATCTTGGGCCCGGTGTTGTTCAATGTGTTTATAAATGATATGGATGCTGGAATAGAAAGTTTCTTGAGCAAATTTGTGGATGACATGAAACTGGGAAGGCTTGTGAACACATCAGAGGATGTGAGCACAATTCAGAAGGGTCTTGACAGATTGGAAAGCTGATCTAGAACTAACAGGATGAAGTTCAGTATAGACAAATTAAAGGTGCTATACCTCTGGAGAATAATCAAAAACAAATACAAAATGGGGGACACGCAACTGGATAGCAGCTTTATAAAAAGGACTTGGGAATCTTGGCAGATCACAGACTCAATATGAGTCTGCAGTATAATGCAGCTGCACAAAAGGTGCATGCAGTTTTAGGATGTATCAACAGGAGCATTAGGTACAAGACAAGAGAGATGATACTGTAGCTCTACTTAGCATTGTTTCACCCTTATCTGGAGAACTGGGTGCAGTTTTGGGCTCCACATTTTTAAAAGAAAATGTAGAAGTCAGAGAGG
Source organism: Crocodylus siamensis (assembly GCF_052110815.1). Lineage (NCBI taxonomy): Eukaryota > Metazoa > Chordata > Crocodylia > Crocodylidae > Crocodylus > Crocodylus siamensis. Next base: position 30,983,458 of record NC_143397.1, on the reverse strand, counting down.
GCAAAGAGGTGGGCAATAAAATGGCCAAGGGCTTGGAAGGCAAGTCATACGAGGAGAGGCTGAAGGAGCTAGACATGTTTAGTTTGTGGAAAAGATGCTTAAGAAGATACATGATAGCAGTCTTTAAATACCTGAAGAACTACTATAAAGAAGAGGGAAAGTGCCTGTTCTCTCTTGCGGCAGAGAGGAGGACATGGAACAATGTTTTAAAGTTGCAGCAAGGTAAATTTAGATTGGATATCTGGGAAAACTTTTTAATTGTTAGAATAGACTGCCTAAGGAAACTGTGGACTCTCCATTACTGGAGGTGTTCAAGAAGAGGCTAGGCAGCCACAGGCCAGGGATGATCTAGGTATAGCTATGCCTATGTTCTAACATGGATATTTCCTGTGCTTCTGGGCTTTGCTGTTTGTCCTCATTCCCTGTTTCTGCTATGTGTGTCACCTTGCTCTTAAGCCTCCCTCAGAGTCTGACCTCTGCTTGGAGTCAGACTCATCACCATATTTGGGGTCAGGAAGGAATTTTACCCCATGATCAGATTGGTACAGATTGTGAGGGGCATTGCCTTACTTTGTAGTGGGGTGTGTGGCCCTCTACGCAAGGTCTCTTGAGCGTGTATTGACAACATTTCATAGAAGCAGGACATTGGCTGACATGGTTCCCCTGCTTCACGTGTGGAAGATTATATTTGTGTTGTGTAACGGTTGATGGTAATCTTATGTAGAATTTAGATTATGGATTGTACAGGATGGTTTAGATAGGGATGATCCTGCTTCCGGTAGGGATTGCATTGATGGCCTCTGCAGGTCCCTTCCAGCCCTACTTTTCTATATTTTTATAACTCTATATGCACTAGGACCCTACTTCTAAGAAACAGTAGTCTCTATCAAATTTGACATTTTCAATGTAATTAAATAGTAGTTATCTGATTCCCCTTTACAAATGAAAATTAGCCAAGGATAAATTTGATTACATTTAGAATTCATAAAAAAATATGGAGCACCAATTCAGCTGTGTAACAGTAGCACAGAGTTCCCAGAGGTACTACCACATTTATGAAGGTGAGGGACATAAACTAAGGAATCAGAGTTATTTTAAAAAAATAGATGATGATGTTCTAGAAGGAGTTCTGATCTTGCCCCCTGTACTGAAGAAACTAGGTCCCACTCCAGGGAAGTGAGAAAAATTGCTTTTCCTGGGTGGTGGACATTTTGCTGTGTCATACAGAAACAGCTGTCAGCGAAAAAATGAATCAGCTAAGGGTTTCAGGACTCAAGAAGAAACGAGGATCTCTTCTGAAGTAACCCTGAGGGCTTATCTATATGGGAATGGTAATTCAGATTATGAATGGATGTCAATTTAAAAGATAATGGCTATGGACAGGAATTCATTTCTGAAACTCTTACCAGTAGAAAAACAGCTTGGGAGAGCTACACAAAGCTGCTCCCTGTGCTATTGTCACTTTTAGGAGAACCTATTAATTGACTGTCTGCTCTCTCTCCTGCCAGGGTGTCAATTGGCATTTGGTAGGGGCTGAAAAGCAACAGTTGCCAGACATCCCAGAGAGGGTCCCAGCCCCAGGAGAACATTCTCCTCCTTGCACTGGGATGGGGTCTGCATTCTTCTGTGGTGGGAACCCTCCTGATTTCACTCTTTGCAAACCTCTAGTCCAACCAGTAGGAGTGCAGGGGTGGTGGTGTAGGGGGGTAGGAGAGCATTATGCTGCATGGCATGGCAACATGCCTCAAACTGCTCCAGGTTGCCCCAGAGTAGCCTTGGAGGAAGGGAGGGAGGGAGAGCAAAGGACCATGGGATATCAAGTGTCCTCCACACCCAAGAAAAGAGTAGGTTGGAGTTAGATGGGGAGGAGGGAGAGCTTCCTGGTAAGTATCCAATATAATGTCTTGCAGAAGAGCCAGTTCTTATTCTGAAAGAGCTTAATCTACTTTGTGAGTTCACTAATTCAGAGACAGTTAAATCAGAAATAGTTATCCCAGAGAGTCACTCTGGAATACCTCAAAAACCTTTACTTCAGATTTAATTTCCATTTCAAATGAGAAGACTAACTTTTTTTGAAGAAAATAATGTGACACCACACTTTCACTCCAGGGTCATTTAACCAACATAAATCCTGAAGGGATGTACTAATAATTATGGACTCCTGCTTTCTGCAGAAGAAAAAGTGAATCAGAACTTTATTTTGCTGTAAACTCCCCTATCCACCCCCAAGCTGGTAATTCAGGGTCAAGCTCTTGTATCAATATTAAGTAAAATCCAGCTAGAATAATCAGGATGTTTGGCTGCTCAATACAACTGCATTTTCTAACACTGGGCAGTTAAGGACTGGAGAGGGTAGATCATGTTATGTTCCCTGCATGTTGGCAAGGAAGAACACTGTACTAGACACACATCTACAGGGTGTTTCCATCCTTGTAATAGAGCCCCAGCCACATTTATGAATATGAAGAAGTGACTGGCAGCTTTGTACACGAGCATCTGCAAGTGTACTCTGTATTAGGAGAAGAAAGAACACAATTACTGATCTGCAATTAGCTTTTGCAAAAATACAGAAATTCAAAGGAAGACCTAACAAAGAATCTCCAAGAGAGGGAGCAGTAAATCTAAAAGATATGAAAACTCTGCCATATCTACAAAGCTTCTAGAAAGTCTCAGACTTAAATCTGAAGCACAATTCATACTTTTTTGTCTACATAAAGACACTAGGTAGCATTTTTAACAAGAGATTAAGTGGTTTACATGCCTAAACCCCAGTGAAAATCCACAGGATTTAGGTTACAAAATTACTTCACTTCTATAAAATATTTACCCAATACATCCTTTGAAGGAATTATGTACATAGGACTGGGAAGGTAATACAATATTTTCACTTAGTAACAAAATATTGTGTCTCTCCTTCACCATCCCTCCCAAACCCTTTCCTATTTTCCACTGTCACCTCTCACTTCTCATTATTCCCACATAAAAATGTCAGGGCTACCGCTGACTGGTGGTTTTATTTCCATCTGTATTTCCCATCTTGCTAAAACGGCATTTATCATAGCCTAAATGTATCTACATTTTTCTTGCTTTTAATAATGAAAAAGTTCTGGTTCAAATACTCAGAATGTCATACCTTTACTTCCAAAATGCTATATAGGTTTATCTTCCAAAACCCCACTTAAAGCACTTAAATCACTGGTTTCAAACTATGCACCTTGTTATCTGTACCATGGATATCTATTCAACTATTTAATCTGCCTTCATTCCACTGTCTTCCTCTCCATCTCTGCAGTTACTTCAAAATTAACCCACTTTCATTTAAAAGATTTAAAACTCTTAAGGGGCGTCTCATATTACCAGCCATCCTATATGCTCCCTTTATTCCTCTCAGTTTTTCCATTGCTTTACTTCTTCATGCCTTTTCTTATTGAGTGCACAGAGACAGAACTCTTTAAATTCACTTTGTCTTTCTGGTCACGCTGTTTTAAACCTTATCTCAAAACCTATTTCTTTTCTTCCTATTAATGATATTTCTAACAATCTCTTACAGTCTTTCCTTTTTTCACTCATGATATTTGGTGGTTCATTGTTTTATTTTTGCGAGTGATTGTTGAATTTTATTGCTGTCTTTCTCTTATATTCTTTGCTTGACAGTTTTTACAGCCAGTGGCACACAGGGGAACAATATGACTAGCACACTGTCTGCCTGCCTTTGACTCTGAAACCTCAGTAAGCAGGTCTCAGTTACAGCTAGCCTGAACTCATGCTTCTGGACTAGTAGAAAGGCATATTAACCATGTTGCCACCACTTCTTGGTACATTAAAAATATACAGTGTAACATAATGTAAAGTTATTTGCTCAAAAAGTAATCTAAGAAAAAACATTAGCATTTAACAGCTATTCTGTACCTTATAGAATGATCTGGTGTCCTCATCCTCTAAACCCTATGCATATTGCTAACATTTATTGGTACCCTAACCAACCATTTTCTGACATCAAAACTAAACCATAACTTTGCTCACAGAACAGTTCTGTGTAACCCTATGCTTACACATGTGTATAAAACACAGAGTACATTGTTGGTTCTCTAAATCAGTGTGCCAGCTACTATGCAAAACTAGAGTGCTGGAGAGTGTCCTGTTCATCTGCAAGCAGTGTACTACAGACTGGACATTGCAGGGGAAGGTACCACTGGTGCTGCTTGACCTCTGCATATTCAGTGTCAGAGCTGTTGAGGTAACTACTTTCATGAGCACCTATAGGGATTTACTTCCATTTTGTTATAAACAAGTGATTTTACCAACATAAAAGACAAGCTATTTCTTTTAGACAATACTTGCAAGGCAAAATTCCAAAAGCTGAGTAAATAAAGTAGCCTGCTTAAATGCTCACACTGATGTCTCAAAAGGAATAAGTATGAAGAGAACATTTTCATTTTGATTACATAATGGGATGTGATAATAATGAATTCTGCTGAGGGATCATGATGAAAAGACACTAAGCATTACTATTAATTTTTAAAAAAATAATCAGCATTTTTCAAGGTGAATTATGCTGTGGAGCTCAAAAAGATAATTTATAATTTCCTAGGTCATAATAATTGTGCAACAACTATTTTTACCATTGAAATGCAATGTTGTTGATTTTACCTTATAGCAACGGAAAACAAATTAGGGCTCATTCTTGCTTCCATTTATGTCAATAGAAGATCTGTTTTAAAGAGCAAATACTTTATTTTCTGGGAACAGTAAGACAAATTCTGTTTTTGAACACCTCCAAGTTACAGCTCGTTGCCCTGTTCTTTACACTGTCCAGATTTGAACAGCAATATAAAATGCAAATTACATGGTCTTAGATCACATCCTACATCCCAAATAGCAAGAAGCACAGAAGTCTGCAATATTCTTAGCTTTAAACTTGTTGGAAATGTTCACCCTTACCTGTCCACCATAATAGAACTCTTCAGAGTCATTATCTCCTTCAGAATCTTCTTCAACTGTACTATTGTGTCTTGACTCCTTATTTTAAAAAAACAAACAGAAAATAATAGCAGAATGATTTTTTTTCTTTCTTTCTCTCTCAGACAAATGCCTCACACAGTTCTTTGAAAGAGATTTCAAACAATATTTTTGGAAATGATATTATAGGTTTGATTTGACAACCACCAAGTCAATAGCAAAATTCCCATTAATTGGGTATGGAAAATAGTTGCATATCTTTGCTAGATGTTATCCTGTGGAGTTCTGGGTGGAGGCAGAATATATATTACATTAAGACTGTTTAGATTAGATAAAATAGATTGATCCTTATAAACCAAGCTGTAACACTCAGGGAAACAGGAATCTGGCAGCTGAATAAAGCTATCAGAATCAAGTCCTGTATGATCAGACTGAATTTAAATTGCTTTATTCATTCACAACAAAGGTTCTACAATTCATTAATTTTGAGTCTTAGCTAATGGTCTTACAGGACACAAACTTACTGTATTCTGGAAAATCAATTATAAGATTCTCTGTTTATGCATCCGTAGCAACAAACAACATTAAAAGCCTTATATGGTAGACTCAAGACCAGGGAAGTCTTGAGTTCCTAGCTCAGATCATTTTTCATACAGGACTCCCTGTCACATCTGCTAATAACCTCTATTCTGATAAAAGTGGTTAGACTTCACCAGACAAGATCAAACATAATTTTCTCAGTAGGTCTAGGGCTCTTCTAGTTAGGTATGGATACTAGATTCTGACCCTAAGTAATTTACTTAGTAGCTTATTTTACTATTAGAAACTGCATTTAAGTCAGTGGAACTAATTATGGAAGAACATGCTAATTAGGGCTATGCGAAGCTTTGGTTCCTGATTCGATTCGGTGGAGATTTGGCCCAATTTGGTGGCCAAATCTCTGAATCCAAATTGAATCAGAGGACCCTTTAATCTCTCTGAATCAAATCGGAACCATTCAAATAGATCTGGAAAGATTCGACAATTTGAATATAGACACAACTTTAAATGTTTTTTCTACATACCTCAAGGTGCCAGGAGGCTTGTGAGTGCTGAGATGGTGGGGCAGATGGAGTGTCCCACAGGATCGCGGGGGGTCCCCAACACAATTGGTAGCAGACCCAGAAGTGGACCACAAGCACTTCCAGTCTACTTCCGGGTCCACCAGGGAGTGTACAGGCCCCCCCAAGTCCCCTGTTACCCAAATCCAAATCAAATATGGCCCATTTCACATATCCCTAATGCTAATCAGCTGAAAGAAGATATCACAATCTAGTCCTAAAAACTGAGTGTTTTCTTAATATCAAACAATTGTTTAAAGACAGACTTCATACTTCTTTTCCCATAATCCACTTGTGATTCATTGCCTCAATGTTACCGAGAAACTACCATAAATTAGTACATGATAAAGCCATAAAAACACATTTGTCTTGTTTAATAGATAATTTTGTTCTATATTATGTACTATATATACATATCGTACAGACTTTTCTTAGTGGAACAGAAATCATCTGTATGAATCAATAACGAGAATATTCCTCTCAACCTCATAGATTCATAAAAAATCAGATATTCTATCAGTTCTTTATAGCATGAGATTTTAATCCTTTTTCTTGCCTTACTTTGGGTTCTGTATTCATGCAGTATATTGTGCATGTGTAAAGAGAATGAAAATCGTATTTTTAGTCATTTTCACAACATTTTTTATGATGGCATAAAAATCATTTTTTGCTGTTACTTTATTGGAAAAAATACTTCAGTGTGCTTTATTTAATAACAACCCAGCTCAAGGAAAAACATGCTGCAAAATAGAAGCCAAATGAAGATGGAAACATCCCAGTGCAAAAAACCCCCTAAATCTTTAAAAGAGTGCAAACCGTCCTATAAGATATAATCACATGATAAAATAAAATGTACGATTGTCTGACAAACAGAAATGGTCAATCTTAAAGATTTTTATTAAAAGAAGTCTTTTCCTTGGAGCCCACTTTATCTAGAAGAGTTTAGCATCTGCACCATGAAAATTCAAACATACCGCGTGCACCTACATGAGATGCTTTACTGTAGAATTGACTAATTAACTCCACAGAAAAGTGTCACCATCTACATGTGCACACCTATTAGACTGGAGTAAACTAATGAACTCTTCCACAGGATAGTACTGCCCAACACAAGTACTATCCTATGGCAGAGTTATTTACTCTGCAACAATGCACATATAGATGGTGAGCAAGGCTGGCAACAGCTCTGCTGGGAAGCTATGCACTGGCTTGGGCCAAGACCACTTAGTGGGTGTGGGTGGGAGTGGGGTGCGGGCTGCCTCGGGTGGGAGCAAGTGAGGCTCATCTCCGCCCCCATGTGGAGTGCTGGGGGTCAGACCAAATCAATTGGAGAGCACCTGTCCACAGGCTGCATCTAATTAGTTAGTGGGCCTCATCCAGCCCACAGGCCATATTTTTCGCACCCCTGATATATGTTCTGGAGACAGTCCAATGCTGTTTACTAGCTGGATTAAAAACACTTTCCCAGGTTTAATAGTCTCTATGCAAAACTACAGGAATGATTTTGATGTCCACAGCAAACTGCAAATTTGGTTATGCTCTGTAGTCTGTTAATCTCCCTGCTGAGGAAAATATTGCTCACCTCTCCATTCTCCCTCTGTAATTTTGATTTTATAGATAAGCAGCAATTGACATCACTGGTTTTCTTTAATTCTAAAAAAAGAAATAAAAGAGAAAAATAGTTAATAACTGTGAAAAGTCTAAAATCATGTTGTCAATGTAATTTAAAAAGCAGAACTGAATTATCTACATTGAGGAGTAGGAGGAGACTAGAAATGCAGCATCACCTACAAGTCCTGACTCAGGACTAGGACTCCATTGTTCTAGGCACTTCAGAAACACAAAACAAAAAGAGAGGATAAGCAGCTTTTGAAAAGTGACAAAAGGTTTGCAATCTAGTATTATAAAAATAAGAAATCACCACACCTCAGGTTCTAGAATATAAAATAAGTTCAATTTGTCCAACAGCTAGTTTGTCAGAGCCTTGTTTTTCTTACATTTTCTTAATCTGTAAACTAGAGTTAGGGTAACACATCAAATTTCTAAATCAGAATGTTTCAAGGCATCTCTCTGAAATAGGCAAGAATAAACCTTGCCCAGCAGACTATTTCTGGTATCTTTAGGAAGCCTAGTTGCTAAAAAATCTAAGACATCTCTACCAAGCAGTTACAAACTGATTTTTCAAAAGTTTGTAAACCTGGAAAGATGTGGACAGATTTTCATGGGGATAGCGAGACACATTGTTGAAACCTAGACCACCCTCTCCCCCACTGCCTAAAATGTAAAATATTGTTCTAAAGCAAGAAAAAAAGCTTATAAATGAAAAGGGAACCAGAATTTTTGCCACTGTCATAACTTTTTCCCCTCTATTCTGATCCTCAGAAACCACTGAATCATTTTGGCTCTCATTTTCCATTAAAAAAACTTCCGAGGTGGAGATCTTGCATGAAAAATGTCAACTTTAACAATTAAACTTCAGCAAAGTTGTAAGCAACTGAATATTAATTCTTATAATGGGAAGTGCTAAACACCTTAATAATAAACAAGTGCATAGCACAGTATTAAAAAAGAATAGCTTCAGCACATAGTGCAAGCCATTCAGAGAATGAGAACACATTATAAAAACAGGACTGCACTGATCACCGAAAGAAATATTTTAATTGCTTCTATTCCGAAATGCATGAGAATACCCAACAATAAATTTGTGAGAAAATAACTATGCAGCTATGTGTATTGACATATCACATTTTATGTATGGGTCACATCTTGCATGCCTGCACAAAACATTAACTTAACAAAGCACTCATGACTCTTAATGTTACCTGCTGCAATTCTCTGGAAAATTATTGGGATTGGCTCTGTGGTAACTAACACATCTTCATCGTTGTCGGAACTGGACACATATGTGTTATCTACAAAAGGAAAATATACTTTTGAAGACCAAACTCATTAACACCATCTAAGTATGTTTCCAGACCACACACCTAGCATGCTTCCATCATAACAGAGGAACCACTCCATAGGCAAGAAAAAAAATCACAGTCCATAACTTTTCAATACATAATTCCTCTGCTAAGATTGTTTACCAGGAAGCCAATTATAGAAGGCCTGAAGAGCCACTGTTCACATCCAGTTTCACAGAATCATGATCTAAATAGCATATGCCCTGAATGAGTTAAACAAAAAAACACTGAAGCAGAACACTCCTAACAATCTCAGGTGGATCTGATTCTGACCTTTTCTATGCTGTCGACTTGGCCATGGATTGTGTTTTAGGCCTGACTAGCATTCAGACCTGGCTTTGTGTTCAGATTGAAGGCTGCTTCAGAACTGGCCTTGAATGTATAAAAATCATATAAGAAGTTCTCATGTGACACTGGGTGATCATATATACACAAAACCAAAAATTATAGAAAAATGTTTGTCTGATATAGATTACAGAAAGCCTCTCTCATCCTAAAACCTGTAGATTTGAGTTTTAATCAGAGATTTTAAATCCACTCTCCAAAAACATGGAGTACGAGGAAGGGGTTGAACTGTAGGTCCCTTGAGCCCATCTGTAGTGATGAGTAAGAAGGTGCAGGGTATTCTTTGTGAGAAGGATCTCTGCTGGAAAAAATTGCCACTGAAACATTAACCAGCCACTGAACACGTTTTGTTTTCTATTGAATTAGTTAGTTTTATGGGTTGAAAATAATACATTTGGTTAAAAAAAGAGTCAAAACAAGGACTCAATAATGCTGATCATCCTGGTCCCAATCCAGAAAAGCACTTAAACAAGTATTTGTGCTCATTGAACCCCTTTGACTTTAGTGTGACTATCTAACTGCTTCTAGTTGAAGGATAAAATCATATAATTTTATTATTACTACTATTAATATGATTTAAAATCTATATTGCCAGAGCCCCGAACAAAGATCAAGACCCAATGCTGCTTAAGCACTTTACAGATATATTGTGACATGGACCCTACCCTAATGAACTTACTATCAAAGATCAGACCATGACCTCATATGGCAGTTACCACATATCCCTCTCCTGAAGCTACATCAGCTGATCTTTAGCTACAATGCCCCCCACCTCCTTTGTGGATAAGAAGCTACATTGCCACGTGCGTATGAAAAGGATGTGACTCCCTAGTTCACAAAAGGAAGTCATGTAGCTATGTTCATTCTCATTCATATAGAGACCAACAGAGCCACATGCTACCGCACACCATTGCCTGCTATCACTGCTACACTGTCCTCACCAAGGCCTTGCTTGGATAATGTGCAAATAGGTCAATAAAGGTCAGCATCAAATTAATATCTGCGAACTAATGTACCTCACTCTTGAATACCATAGCCCAGACAATACACAGCATGCATAGGAATTGTTTCAGCTGTTCAGCCAGTTCAGTTTGTGGTGGGTACAGCTTCCCACATATTGCCACCCTGTATTGTATGCTCTGCCTCGGAAAATACATTTGAATGACTGTGCCCCTTTGACAGGGAACTGTGCATCTATTTGTGTGTTGCACCGGCCTTTCTCATTGGTATGACACGAAACATTCACAGTGTTGGGTGTACATCTGCATGATTATTTCTGGGTATGTAGCACATGCAAGCTTCCTTCTGATATGTGCGTACACAGCTTCTCCACTATGTACTCTAACAAGTTTGCATAAGTCACAATTTGGGTCTAAATATGTCAAGTATGTAAGGATGGGAGAAAGCAAATCTATGCACTTGTACTTAAATTAATATAGTGTAGCATATGGCAGGAAATATAAGCATCTGTACTGCATAGCATGCTAAACTACCTACAGCATATAAAATGACTAACATCTACATATACCAAAGTAAAAGGATACTCCATTACATCTTTTATAGATTTTTAATTATAATCTTTTTCACAGCACATTGTTTGTCATTCTCTTTGGGAAACCTGAAAATACATTTTGCACTGCCAATTTTTTCCCCTAATGGCAACTCTTGATTTTTTTTCTACTAGTAAATCTAATGGAACTTGAAACTTAAATTTCTCTCTCTCTCTCTCTGGTTTACTTTCTTGGCCCTGATCCTGCAATGAGACCTGTGCAGAATATTCAATATGATGCCTGGGTGCACGGACCCATTCACTGCAACATCAGGATCCTCAAGCCTCAGGACATTATTATAGCTGGTAATGATACCAACTGATTTTTTAGAACAGAAGGATGTTTTCATTAACACAATATGTGAGAAATCCACACATCATTGGCACAACAGACAACAATACCTCATCAGATAACATCAACCAGCGTGCATCACTACGGACATTTATTCATTTATTCAGTATATAGTAATGTCTCTCACAAGGCTCAGGAAGTTAGACTATATTGATTCCTATTAATCAATAGGAATCAATATAGTTTTGCTTACTCATTGATGTTATACACCATAACAGCTCCTTTGGAACATAATTCTTTTTATAATGTGTCAATATGATGAAGAAAACATTTCAAAGAGATTTGCTGGAGCCATTATTGCATTTTCTAAAAATATTAGTGATGCTTCCATAATTTCAGCAATGTGTAAACAACAGTGAGGCATTATTCTCTCAACACCATTGCTATTTATGTTCCTCAGCGTGGTATATAAGAACAGTTTTAGCTTTTACTTTGTATCTGAAAATTTACAATAGTTTCCATTATTAAAAATTCTTGCATCTCGTTTTGATTTTAGTATAAATGATTAACAATCAACTTTTTAAAAAAACCTCTCAGAAGTTTGTGAAACAATTTGTCCATATTAAGGTGATATCAACACTAATACCAATGCCATATTGGTGATGAGATACACATAAAGTAATGCATGAAGCTAATATCTCCATGATATCTCAGATGTTTTTGTGTGTACATAATATAGGCAGAGAGGGATAGTTGCATATTTTAGTCTGAAGTGAAGAAAAAAGCAAGCAAGATTTGCACTTTTACAGACTAAATCAGAGATGTATAGCGTAAGCTTTCATAGGCAAAGGGCTTACTTCATCAGATGCTGAGAAGGGGCTGAAGGAATAAGAGCTGCTAAATACAAAGGGTAGGGAAGGGAGGAGGAAAAATGAGATGAAATGCTGAAACAGGCAAGGTGGGTAGGGGAGAGGAAAACAAACAAGTTAACCCAGTGAGGGACACAGGGTTTATGGAAGGTAATCCAGGTAATGGGGTAAGAATCTGAAGCAGACTTCAAGGTCTGTCATAAATATAACGGCATATTGAGAAATTCTGTGCCAGCCACTCTCAATTCATCTACATCTCTACCAACATCATATATATTACCGCTTGTTTACAATGCCTCTTTGCTGACTACTCTGGACAAAGAGGGCAACCCCCACATGTAAAAATGAATAAACACTGATCTGACCTCAGTTCCACACAAGCCCGTGGTAGAGCATTTTAACCTCTGTGGACAGTCCCCTGATGACCTCACAGTACCTGTTCTTGGACAACAAAACTTCAGAATGAACTTGACCAGGAAACCGGGGAACAAGAAATCATCCCTAGACTGGACTGCATTAAATTCAGTCTAAACCAGAGGTGTCAAGCTCATCCAGCTTAGGGGGCAGTCTGTGGGCTGTATCGAGCCCACAGACCAGCCTGCATTCTGCACCAGCACTGATGATGCATACAGTGCGTGCCCTCAACCAGCCCCCTGGGCTGCATGCAATGCGAATACCAGCTCCTGTTCCAGGCACTCCATGCTGCACATGCCAGCCCTAGCCCTGGCCCCATATACGGCGCATGGCACACTGTGCCGGTCCAGGGTACATGCTGCATAAGGCACCTGGACCAGTTAGGGCATACACTGCATGTGACACCTGCACTAGACCAACCAAAGAGAACTTGGTGCAGTGTGCAGGTCTGTCTATGTACTTGACCCAGACCAGCCCCACATCCAGTGTGCAGAGCTGGTCTGGCATGGACACAATGTAAAGCACATGTCCTGAACCAGCCCTGCGCACTGCACACAGTATGCTTTGGCTCCAGGTTCATGAAACATGAGTCAATTGGGGTCAGTCTGGGGCACATTCTACAAGTGGCACGTGTCAGTCCAGTCCTGCATGCTGGATCCAGCACATGGGGACTGTCTATGGACCTGATCTGGAGTAGCCTTAGATCCAGTGTACAGGGCTGGTCTGGCATGCTAATCCAGCCCCTGTGCCAGCACACCAATCCAGCCCCTGTGCCATGTGACCCCACATCAGATCGGCTCCACAGGTCGCATGCAGCATGTGGGACTGGGGCTGGGGCCGGCACATGCACTGTGCAGGGCCGATCTAAGACCTACAGGCATTACAGCAGGCTGAATAATAGGGCTCTGCAGGCCGGATCTTTAACACCCCTGGTCTAAACCAGGATGGTGGATTCTCACTCTATTACTAGATTACCTTTCATAAACTCTCTGTCCTTCAGTAAATTAACTGCTTTTTTTTGTTTCTCTTCTACTCACCTTGTCTTTCCAGCAGTGCCTTTCTTTCCCTTCCCCACCTGACCCTTTGTATTAACAGGTCTGTTTCTGCAATTCCTTCACAGCATCTGATGAAGTAAGCCCTTTGCCTATGAAAGCTTGTGACACATTTCTGATTTAGTTAGTCTGTAAAGGTGCCTTTTGCATAACACATGTCATATATGTGACACGACATGAGTGCTTTAGAGCAATTTACCCTGGATTTTACTCTGTAGTAAATGTATGCTGTAGGAAGGAGCAGACACACAAAAATAGCTGTCTCAAACTGGCTGCCTGAAGCAGTTGCTAATACAGTGCTTCATCACTAGGTGGCAGGGAGCCAGTTTGTATTGAGCAAAAATCTACCCACAGGATTAACTAACAAGGGGGATGACGATCTGATCTGTATACTGGCTTAATTTAAAATGTCACATTCTTAAAGATGTGGAGTGTTTTTTACCAGTTTATGGCCATTTGTCATTGCTTTTCCTATAAAGCAAAGCCAATTTACTCTGTAGCAAATGTGTCATGTTTGTGTCCTATATTTACAAATTTACCTGAAGTTTTCTCTTTAGTCAAGTTAACAACCAAAATCCTAGAGTAACTTGACCTGTTCAGCATTCATGGCCTATTAAATATAAGAGCAGTTTGCATGGTGACTATATTTTTCTGATATTCCTCTTACGTATTTCCAAAAAAAATATGCATAACCACTTTTTAGTCTCTATTCACCTCCTCCACACCTGAACCATAGAATATGGAAGTGTGATACACCTGCCAGCTAAAGAACTTAAACCCTGATTTTCAAGGACTTATTCACCCGAGTAATTGTATGCTGTCCCTAAAGGAACACTTGATCTGGTAGTAGTACCCAAAAGATCATTCTCCACCTGGAGATTGTCCGAGCACTCTACTATTGTGTTCAATGTCCAACACAACTCAACATGACCATGACCCTAACCCCCACCATCTCTCCAACATATACCACCACCTTTCTGATAGGTAGTGCAGGGGATTGAACAAAGAAAGCAATACAATCTAGTCAGGTAAACTACAACTAGGGAGTAGCAAACACTCCTCTCTTCCCAATTAAGGACCAGAAAACAAGGTCCAATAAATTAAAATATTTTTTTAGGGATAAGAATTATAGAGTAGTAGCAAGAATATAATGAGATTCTGTGAACTGTGAGAGAAGTCATTACCAATGGGAAAAAATCCATCGTGACTGATGTAGTTCATAACATACTGAGTATTGCAAATCAGCTTGTTTCCAAGATGTATGGTATGGACAGGCATAAACAATTAGATTTGAATCAGTAAATAGTCACAGATTTTAGTCCCCAGTTCCAAAGTAGTAATATTATAAAATGTTAATAACCTAATGATTTAAAATTGGGAGGGGAAGGGAAGGTTTTATGATAAAGAATATATGTTGAGTTTTATATCTTAGTTCGTTAATCTGTAAAAGTGCATGTCTACCCTGCTTTCTGACTGACTCCAGACTAGCACAACTAACTAACTCTCTCTGCTAAAGAATATTCAATCAGCTTTAGAACCAACCTGGTTCAAAATCACCCAGAGCTATTGTCCTTCAAGACATGCTGCAAATTGCATCTATTACTTGGATTTCTGCTGAAGAAGGAATAGGGGCTGACACTAAGTGGGGAGGAAGGGAGATGAGGAATTTATCAGGAAGTGAAATTTGTCATTTAGGATTAATTGCTAGTCTTTAGCTTGTAATTTAGTTTTAGGGGGAACTTCAACATTTAGATGCTTGCCTTTATGAAACTGTAACAATGAAATACACTATTACTATTTACTGCAAGGAAAAGTTATCAATAAATTACATACATATTTTAGACTACTAGTACAACAATTCACAGCTGGTTCTATTTAGCAATCAATCAATATTATGAAATATAACTATTAAGCATTGTGCTTTTCATTTCTGAATATTTTATGAATCTCAATTTCTGCAGTCATTACATATGAAATAGTTTTCCCTTTAATGTCTTGCTGATTCAAAAAACTAGGATGTTACAGATATTGAGCACTTTGTCAAATAACCCTTGTAATCCTGAAAAGTGAAGCTCCGATAAAATAAAAGCATCTAAGCACATGCTTAATTTCAAGAGTACAGAGTAGTTTCCCTGAGTTCTAGCACATAGTTGTTGGATCAGAGCCAGGATGTTCAGCATCTTGTAGGATCAAGCCCTATGTTCATACCAAACAGGAGTGAAGTTTTTAGATTCCCATCACTGACAGCTCATGGCATGGTAAGTGTCACAACCCCCTTCTCAGAAAACTCGTGAGCCAGGTTTTTCTCACCCTGATCCTGCTGACAAATGAAGGCTGAAAAGGAGAAATAGCTGTGAAAACAATCTAACTAATGGAAAGTGATTAGCATAAAGAAGCTCCTAGAATACTTTAATGCATTTTCAAATATCTTCATTTCAACCTTTGAAAAATGCTGTAACACTGATTTTGCTTCATGAATAAGACTGTTTCACTATACCTGGATAATCCTCAGAGACATGTACTGAATAGGACACACTGTAAAGACAAAAAGGAAAATAAACAAGGGAGTTAATAACAATAGCACTAACAGTTAGTATAAGTTTGTTTTCTATTTCTGCATTTTCTATGTTTATTTATAGATTTCTGACAGCTTCCAAGACAGGAGGTAACAGCTACTTTGACAGCTTTTGAAGTATATAGCTCAGAAAATGTAATGCCCCACTTTCAAGGCTCACTTCTACTAGACTGGTATAGCTCTACATCACACCATTTAAAAAAATATTAGGATTGCATTATACAGTGAGTATATCTCACTGTATCAGCTCAATCAACTACAGCAAGGGTGGCCAACCCGCAGCATATGTGCCACAAGTGGCACAGGCAGCCTCTGTGTGTGGCATGCAGCAGACTAGGGCAGGGACAGGTATCACAGCAGGTGATACACCAGGATGCAGAAAATAGCAACAGGCTGGGCAAGGAGCAGAAAGCAGAGTAGCAGATTGGGCAGAGGAAGGGGACTGGAGTGGTACTTGTGGAGACTATGGGGCTCATTTGTGGCATGCCTGTCAAAAAGCTTCCCCCTACCCCTATAGACTAGATTAATTTTTAAAGCAAAATTACAACATGGTTGGAATTCTTCAGTTTCTTTTATGTAGGCATAACTTCTCCTTCAACAGAGTATTAACATTCATTACCCATGACAGTGGGGCTGCATACGTGAGGGGGTCTTTCCTAAGACAATGTGTAGGATCAAACCTATGAATTTGTTTTATAATATCTATGTGCATAAAGTTAGCTAATTTTTCCAGTTAGCTGAAAATGTCTATTGTATAACAACTTTCTTTTTAGTTCAAAATTCATATAACACACTTAAATAATATATGGCCCTATGCATACAGTGCATTGAGACAGGTAGACACGCTTCATAGTGAGGCAGAAAGGTTTTATTATTATTCATCTTTGCTACAATTGGTGTAGTTCAATCATGAATAAGGTAGACATTCTTAACTATGCTGGTAAAATGTCTACATATGCCAACGTATAAATGTAGTCCCTCTCTCTCTCATGGACAGATGAGTAAAATTACTTTTACCTTAATTTAATTATGAATTAATTATGAATTCATGGGGTAGAAGTAGATGACAAAATGCTGAGAAAATTCTTTTGTTTGAGGAAATCATCATTATATTGTATCAGATTTTGGTTTTATGTTTTGATTATTCTGCAGTATTCTAATTTATACACATTTATTTCTTCATCATCTGCATGTGTTCACATAAACAAATGCAAACTGGTTAAGACTGTCAAAACCCTCCAAGAGGCACTCAGTTCTCAATAGCTGCTATGGGAACTATGTGACAAAATCCCTTACTCAGCTCTGAAAGTATCAAACAATATTTATTTTTCCTGATCATTGACAGTTTTTAAAAGTTTTGGAACACACTATAAAAGTGCTTCAGAATCTATCTTTTCTGATACTGTTTCTAGAAAACCAGCACGTTAAAGCAGGTTTGAATCTAACTAATCTACCAAATTGTAAAATGGATCTCTTTAAAAGTTTGGAATTTACTCATGAAGGGAAATGTCTACAAAATCATTCTGTATGTTGCTTGCTACACTTTGCACTGTTGTACTTTTGAGTGGTACAAACCCAGCAAGAAACTACCTAGAGGTCAGGTCTTGCCAAAACTTCTCTTGAAGTTGAGTTGACAACTGTACGTGCACTTCCATCTACTATGACTGATAAGTAGGTATTGACTTTACGTTTTCAGAATGTGTGTCTGCATCAACATCTTGGTTTCTGTGGGTATGGCTGCACATGAAGATATTCTGAAATAGCAATTACAGAATAAGAATCCAGAATAAGAGTATCCATGTATGGAGTTATCAAGGAGTTTGCTATTAAGCTTTAAATTAACACTGTCTTAATCCAAATTAACTTTCAAATACGGACAAGTCTCACATACTGCGTATCTACGTTTTTCTTCCTTCATCATGTGTGCAAATATACCTTCCTGTTCCCTGCTCCCCAAAAGATTCTATAATTGTTATTTTTCCTCTACCTTCTTGTGTTTTGCACACTGGTGCCTCTCATTTTAATGTCACTCCCTGTTCCTTCTCCTTTTATTCAGTTTCTCTCCATCACTTTGATCATTGTTATGCTATTTGCATAATACAGCAGTAGCAGTGACAGGTACTCTAACCATATGGAGGTGGAATTAATGAGAAATACTATATGATGGAGCCTCCATAGACGTAACTCCCACTCTTGCAGCATGAAGACACAACTCCTTATAGGTAGATAGAGAGGACTTTTAGGATCAACCAATTCAATTAAAAATTATCCACACATTCGTTTTGTGAACTATAACCAAAGCTCACTGAAGTACATGGGTGCTCTAATCCTGGTAGCAAGACCATTAGAGAAAGGGAAAGAGGAAGGAAGACAAATGAACCAGGAGAAAGAAGGACAGTGTAGACATTTGGAAACCATGCATCTGATAAAAAAGAATTAAAGCCAGAACGTTAAAATAGTTTTGTGCTGTTACTAACAGCTGGCAGAGGGAGAAAGGTGCTGAGAATAGGGGAATCAAACCTATAGATAAAATCTTCACCATGAAAATCTGACTTCTCCTCCCTCCATCCAAGAGAACAGAAGAAGAAAATCTAATTGCCAAACCAAAATAGTGGTATCGCCTTGGGTGAGAGATGGAAGAATCTGACAGGTCTGGGCTGTCACTCCAGAAGAAGCTGAGACTGAGGCAGTATAAATTAAATGTTTGAAAAAGGCATCTTTAAGATGAAAACCCCCCCACTATCTATTATTAGAAATACTAGCAACTGTGTTTTAAATCCAAAATGCTATAGGGCTTTTTATAATGTTTTCCTTTTTGGGGTTTATATTTAGGGGTTTACTGAGAGAAATTTTGGGGGCTGATACTGAGAGCCAATTGTTAAGGAGGCATATCAGGATACCGATCTGGTTTCTGAAAGGCAGCTCCTCAGCTTGAAGAGTCTGGTCCAGCTGGTCAGTCTGGTGTGGTGGAAGGGGAGAGAAGGGGTGGGGGGGGCGAAGGAAGGCCCCCCGAGGGAGGGACTGGCACCGGAGCTGGGGCAGGGAGGGCTGCGGGGCACGCCTGCAGGCGTCGGGGAGGCCAGGGGGCAGCTGCAGGCCGGGACCAGAGCTGCGGTGGGACAGAGGCCCAGCTCACCGGGGGGCGGAGCGGCGCGGGAAGGGGCGGGGCAGCTCTCGTCGTTGCACGTGATCTGTCTGGTGCTCGTCTGGTACTTCCCACCGCTCTTCCGGCCGCTTGTCAGGGAGGGCGTGCGGCTCCGGGTCTTCCCAGGCGGGAAAACCCGGCCCCGGCCCCGGCCCCGGCCCGCGCAGGTCCGGGAGCACTTGCCTCCCCGTGTCCTCCCGCACAAGCAGCGGAAGCAGCAGCGGGAGCTGCTAGACGGGTACCGGACAAGCCGCAGGCAATGGCCAGAGCCCCCGCCCCGGGTGGGCAACCCCTGCCCCAGCCCCACGCCCTCACTCCCAACGGGGGCCTTGATCTCCAGCCCCCTTCCTCTTCCCCCACACAAGATTTACCAGCTGCATGCAGCACTCCGTGCCGCCAGCTCTGCTCCTCCCTGCCCAAGTGCTGTGCTGCGCTGCGGCTGGGTGTATGCACGGGCATTTACGGGACTAATTATCGGCCGCATTGGGCTGATTTCTGATACAGAAAATTGTCTTTATATTGGTGCTGATCCGATATCGGACCGATGCATCGGTGCACCTCTAGTTATAATACTGCAAAATCCTTCATGAGTTTTTGAAAACTAAATCCACACATAGCAATGTAGTCCCTTCCTCATTAAACACTCTTGAACCTTGTAGGATATTTATACTGTCTCCATTGAAAAGACAACAGGAGTGCAAATACACTTTTAGACGCACTGGACCACAAAGAGCTCCCCCTTCGCCACATCCGCTTCTCATCTCCCTTTACTGATACCTTCCATCACGCTAAACTGAGCCAACAGTTGTACAGAACAAGCGGTTTATCTTCACCCCCATGTAGTTATGGACCCCAATTTGGTTATGCCTCGTAATAATGCATTAGTTACATTCAACTTCAGGGGAAAAAAAATCGTAAAAATTGAACAGAATTGTCTTTTTCTCTATAAAAATATTTTAGGAACCTGTGATAAGTTACTATTGATTATAAACCTGCTATATCATACCTGAAGAGCACTTACGTTCCACACTTAAAGACATCCTTTAAAAGGGCGCATCACAAGACTAGCAAAGAATTGGGGGCTGAGCATCATCTCTTACCAGTAAATTCAGGGCATTTTCACACGTGCTCTGTGGGCAGGGCAAGGGTCTAAGAGCCACTCTAGTTAAAGTACCCGGAGCATGTCGTGTGTCATCATCCCTGCACTTCAAAATGGTGAGGGGGGCGCTTTATCTGAATCTCATTGAAGGAGCTTTAGTTAAAGTGCCCCCGCCACCATTTTGAAGTGCAGGGACCCTGATACAAGAGATGCAGAAGCTGCCTGGTGCATGGTAATGGTCTGCTCCAACGTGCTGCAATTACATCATGCCCCGGCTTGTGTACAGGCACCCTCAATTTGTATTATAGTTGTTCATGGTCCTGGGTATGACCATAAATTGCATCCAACTGGAGGTCTTGGTAGCACCATAGTGGAGCTAGTCGTGATGGGGTAGCTTCTATAAAATACCACAATGTTTTAACCTCCAGAGTAAGGCAAGTATAGGGTGCCTCAAAACCCTTGCACCCACTGCCTTGTGGGTACTCCTTGGCTGGAGAAAGGCTAAGGGAAATGCACCCTCACTGAGATATTAGGCAGTCAGCAGTTCTTACCTGTTATTCTCTGGCAAAAACTACAACTATTGAGGCTTGGGCTGGCCTTTGGATTCTGTCTCAATGGTCTACAGGGTGAATGGTCTAAAGAGGGGATCTAAAGGTCTCAGGCAGGCTTCACTCCTCCATACTCTTGGCTAGGCATTTGTGTCAAAGGTCTTGATGTGATAGGTACAAGCAGATTCATCAGGCCCCTGACTTACGTGTACACCGTGATGCAGAGGATAAACAGCTGCATGCTACTAATAGCTGATCAGCACCTCCAGCTCCTGTACTGAAATAGCTTTGTTTTGTTAGTGTTCAGGCAACCAGTTTTAACTTAGCCTTGATGTACATGAAGCACTGTATCTAATTCAGTCAGAGGTGTGCTTTTTGTTTTGAACAGCATAAAAATATCAGCCTTACCCAGTGATTCTCAATTTAAGGCACCCCTTAGACTATCCAGCTCTTAGCTTTAATTCACTTCTTGAGTATAGAAAAATAACTGAGCAATTATTTTGTTATAAAGAACTCAGAAAGACCACAACAAGCCAGAATGGTTTGGATACTATATATTTCTGTTTGAAACCTCTGGGTTTATCTTGTGAATCATATGTAGACATTTACATGCCTAACAGTGCTAGTATTACACATCACCTTTAAAAGGATTGCACAGAACCCCAGGGTGCTGAGTAACCTTCGTTGAGAATCACTGTATCCCCTAATACAAAATTATGCTGGAATCAAGATGCTTTATACCAAGGGTTTTCAACTTCTTAAAGCAGGGTACTCCTTCCAGGGGGGGACCCCTTCCAGATGTGGAGCTGGCGGTGTGGGGAGCTCCCACACAGCAGCCCCCCCCCCCATCTATGCGCTTAGTGCTGCCTCACACCAAGGTGGGGGAGAGAGGCCGGCCAGATGCAAAGCTGGCGGTACAGAGAAGTGGGAATACTTGGGCTAGTGGGAAAGTGACACCCGGCGGCAACACGGAGTGACAGACTCTGTGCTGCCACTTCCCAGGTACCCCTGTTTCTCTGCACTGCCGGCTTTGTGTCTGGCCGGCTACAATCACCCCTGTCCCCCCAGCCAGACACGAAACTGGCAGTGTGGAGAAGCGAGGGTAGTTGGGCACAGGGAAACAGCGCCCAGCAGCAATGTGGAGTGATGGATGGCAGTGGCAGTCCTGTTCCCCATGCTGCTGCTTCCCAAGTACCCCTGTTTCTCTGCACCACCGCTGTGTACCCCCTAGGGCCTTCCCAAGTACCTCCAGGGGTATGCATATTCCTGGTTGACAACCCCTGACTTATACTAATGTAACTTATTCCCTTCCCCATACAGGAATAAGTACATTTACACTGCTACAATGTCATCCACACTAGCAGGGTTGTGGGGCTTTAACTATGGTTATGGATCTACAAACAATTTACCACACACAGTACGACAGGGTGCGGGCTCTGTGGTACCTACATATATGCATGATCGTGCCCTACAATATGTGGAAGCTAAACTAAGGAATGTTAGCCCTCAATGGAAAAGGAGAAGCGAAACCATGCAAGTCATTTAAAAGCACACACACAAAGTACTGTGGAATAGCAGATATGTGATAAAGCCCCACTCCATTTTTCCCCCAAATAAGTTGCCCCATACCCTATAGTGGCATACTTTAGTGGTACAACTTTGTGCATAGACAAGCATTAGTGGCAATGCTTTAGTGGCAGCTTTCAGTCTATTTAATTGATGGAAAGGCAGCTACTTTGTAGCAGGTACCCGAAAATGAAGACACTCCTTGATCTTCAAGCTCAGAACAACCTTTGTAATAGAAATGCCGTTGCAAAATATTTGTTATTTTAAAGACAACATTAAGAGAGTATCTGAGAAGCCAGAGAAATGTCATGTTTCACTACTTACAATATTTTAATATAAACTTCTTATTGCTTAAAATAATATTCACATATACAGATGCAGCCTTAGTTTAATGATAATTTTATTCATGGTATGTTTCTTATAAATGATTTTTCTAAAGTGGGTAAGACACTAGGTTCTTTCTCTACAGAGATTATCCTGCAAATTGCTATCTGTACTTGAACAAGAATTCATAAACTAGCTTTGGATACAGTTTTTTCACTGAGGATTGTTAATAACTTCTATTTTTGTGATGAATCTTACATTTAGATATTGAGTAAGCAGTCTCAAATGTGAATTTACATTACTGTGGGTTTTAAGATGTTTAGAAGATTGCCTTAGTCTTTTGGGCTAAGTACTGAATTTGTTTATTATATAATATATATGTAGAACTGAATTTCAGAGAGAAACTACATTCACATTATTTAAAAGGTAATAAGAAAAATGCTCCCATATTGTGTTAGCCCCCCGAAAGTCCATCTCTCAGGAGTTAAGGCCCAACTCAGTGTTCATTTAAGTCAGTCAGTGGGTACCATTGATCTCAATGGACGATGGATAAGGCTGCTAGCATACATTCAAACTATTTTAATGGCAATTTATAAAAAGAAAAAGAAGATATATTTATAGTAAATTGTGCAAGTACTCAGTACTAGAACACCAATCCCTAGTAGGAACCTGATCCACCAAGAGCTATGCCTAGTTGTAATACTACTCCTGTGAGGAATCGAGTTTACTTCGTAGTGTCAGGGATTACAACAGTAAACAATTTTAAATCATACTCTCTCTAAAAAGACACTGTTAATGAAGATAATGCTTAAGTAACAAAACAAAAGTTACTGAGGTAAAACAGCTCAATGATATGAAAAATCATTTTGTTCCATCTGTTGACTTAATTTAAAGTAACAGGGTTTTTCACTGATTAAAAACAAACGCAAAGGAAATGAAAACACGGGAATGTACTTAAATAATGTTACGTGCCTCACACACACAACTGTAAAAGCAATTACAACAATATATCAATCCTGAATGTTCCTTTCTATGCCAACAGGTGCAGACTGTAGTTGCCACAGTATAAAAAAACTGCATGATCGTGGGCTCATCTTGGAGTCACCAAACCAGTAGTACTGCATTACCCACCACTGTGGCACAGGTTTGACTGCCTGCTATAAGTCTCTGCTCTATCCATACATTGTTCAGTAATTCTCTCATTGTGTCAAAGAACATGCCTCAATAATAAATATGTTGAAGAAAGAAAACCAAAGTTTCTTGTAACAGCTCATAATGGACCCCTAACAAAGAATAGTGGAAAGCAAGAATATTAAGAATAGAGTGAAATTTTCTCTTTTAACCTATATTAAGCACTTCTAGACACGCTAATATCTAGTAATATGAAGTCTCAAGATTCTAATACAGCTCTTTTTGCTTAAGATTCACTAATGGATAAATATTATAGATTATAAAACCTATTTCATCTAACCAATCCCTGAAAGCTAGATCTATGTAGTTTCCAGGTTTCAGGACTATTTTTTTCTCTCTCATCTGGCATAAAATGCAGAAACAAAAACAAGAGTGGTAGTTAGCTATGTAAGCCAGAAGCCAGGCAAAAGGCAACATGGAAAAGGGTGTCTGGTGCTGTACAGCTAGTCTAAATCTCTCCCAAACTTTCAGTTGGTCCAGTAAAAAAATATCACCCACAATGTTCTTCTTTATATGATGTGGTTTAAGCTTAAGACCTTCATTGAGAGGAACTAAGAGTTTAAAAAAGTTGTTAAAATATTCTATAGATAGAACTCTTCAATTTCATGTCTTCTTCTTAATTTGTATGGAAAGTGATACCGGTGGACATGTATGTCATGCAAATGAGAGCAGGTTAGTCCTTACAACTGTCTAAGAGTCCCTTAAATGATCAATTTCTTCTACTGCTAACAGAACTTTCCTATCAGGCAAACCCTATCAAAATGCCAACTTGTTAGCAAATGTTTTGTCTAATTATGAGAACAGTATAGATGATAGAACATAGATAGTATGTAAAATTGAACTTCTTGAATCCCTAAACAGCTTGAACCTTTCTGTACTTCATGCAAGTGTTTTATTATCGAAAAATCTCATGACTGTACCCCAAAGTGAATGCTAAATATTCTTATCCATGAATATGTTGAAGAACAAGCTAGCAATATATACAATATCTTACACCTTACTATCTAGAGCCATATTTTTTCTATTAGCCCTGTACTAACTTCTTACAATATTGTACGAAAGGGACACCACCCTCAGATCCAGGGGGGCTGTTATTCCCAGTTTACTTCATAGTGCTGTGAAGTTGAAGAGATCCTGCTGTGGATCTCTTCAACTAAAGTACCTCATTTTGTGGAGATTTGCTAAGGAATATACTACAACCCATTTTTTAGGCCTTTATAAATAAAGAATGAGAACAGCACACTAGAATTTTTATGAAGTAAATGTTTTATCAAATATTACTAGTGTTTGTTTTACAGAATTTCTAGCCAAACCATACTGGAGGGTTAGTAAATCTTTAATGTACTGAAAATCATATTAATATGGAAGCAAACATTCAGTGCACCAAATAAAAAGATCAGCAAATACTGCTAGTCAGTCATTCAAAGCATCTTTACAGTAAAGCCACACAAGACTATTACGTGGTAAAAGTATTTATAGAATTAAGATCAGTTTCAGTTACATAAAATGTGTACCAGAAAAGTAAAAATACATATAAAAGATACCATTCAGAAAATCTCAAGAGCAGATCATAAGACATGACTTACACCTTAAAATAAAAGTATGTATTAGGTCTTTTTCAAAGAATAGCAAAATATATTGATTTTTTTAAATGGTCAGTCTTGCACACAATTAAAATAATTGGTTAAGTAGAAGGTTTTACTCCTTTGCAGAAGAATGAAAAGCAAATATAATTTAAAAGTAATATTTTTGTCAAAAAGATTAACTTTTATTTGTAGTGAGAATTGAAAACTTGAAATAAAATAAAAATATTAACAAAATATAAATTTCCAAATATATAAACAAATCTTTACAGCATTTCTCATTATTGAGAATCTTAGTGAAGATGCACATGAAAAGTATTTTAACTGACCACAGAAATAATGATATGTTTTTAAGACATTTTATTTTTATTCTATTGAATTCAGGATTCTCAGCCCAGTGAAATCACCACGTCTTTAGTGCTTGACCAAAGATTACAGAATAACAAGAGAGAGGCAACTAAGTCTATTGGACCTTTCCTGCTCCAACTATTTCTGTATTTGTTCTGTGAATGAATGACTGCATGAATGAATTAATGAATACTCTCTCTGCTAAAACTTACAAGAATTATTAGATGCAGAGCAAATTTTAAACGATGGTCTATTTGACAAACACAGCTACTCCACAAAATTTGACTGAAACCATCCAATTATTTTACATGGCTACCATATTGTCTTCCAGATCCATCATCAAAACAAAGATCATCATGACTTAACAGATTTTTTCAGCATCGAATTACTTTTTAATGTCTCTGCAACATTTGTTTTTAGACACATAATATTATATCATGTTTTGAAATGTGCTTGTTCAGAAAAAAATAATAGTCTTTGTGATCCAGTATTTGATGATCCAGCTTCAGTCATGCTTATCTTTGCAGACTAAATTAGCTAGTTATCCCAAGAGCAACTTGAAAAAATCTGTATGCAACCCAGGTCTTCCTAAGGTCCATCTGCCATTGAAACCTAAAGCAACCCTACATGTCAGGAGGGCAGACTTCAATGAGCTAAGGAGAATAGTCGGGGAGGCACTGAGGTCCCGGAGGGGAGGGGAGCCAGGTGTCCAAGAGGAGTGGTCACTCCTTAAGAAGATGATCCTCCAAGCCCAAAGGGAAGTAATCCTAATGCAGATCAAAGGGAGCAGGAGGGCACAAAAGTCCCCATGGCTTATCAAAAGCATCCGAGAATGTCTCCTAGCTAAAAGGGAGGCGTACACCCAATGGAAGTGAGGGGCCATCACCAAGGAGGATTATACTGCGGTTGCTCGGGGCTCCAGGGGGGCAGTCAGGAAGGCCAAGGCGGAGATGGAACTGGGACTAGCTACCTAGATCAAGGACATCAAGAAGTCCTTTTTTAAATACACAGGAACAAAAAGAAGGTACTGGGTAACGTGGGGCCCCTGCAAGACACACTAGGAAATCTGGTTGCCACACCAGATGACAAAGCTAACCTATTTATAATGACTTCTTTGCCTCCATTTTCCTGAGCAGGGACTGGATCAGCCCCCACCCCCCATACTGTTCTAGTGTGGTGCTAGAAGACTGGAAGAGGGCCAACATGGTTCCCATCTTCAAAAAAGGGAGTAAGGAGGACCTGGGAAACTATAGGCCAGTTAGTCTTACCTCGATCCTGGGTAAGCTTTTTGAAAGAATTATCCTGGCACATTGTCCATGAGGTGCCAGCGGGGGAAGGTTATGCTTAGGGGCAATCAACACGGGTTTCATTAAAGCTGGTGGGCTTCTTTGACCAGGTCACCAAATCCTTAGATGCAGGGGTAGCAGAGGATGTAGTCTTTCTGGACTTTCGGAAGGCCTTTGACACTGTCTCTCACACTGTTCTCATTAAAAAACTGGGGGACTGTGGTGTCGATAACCCACACAGTCAATTAGGTCGCTAACTGGCTGGAGGGCCACACCCAGAGAGTGGTGGTGAACGGGTCATTTTCGACCTGGAGGGATGTGGGCAGTGGGGTTCTGCAGGGCTCGGTCCTCGGGCCCGCACTGTTCAACATCTTCATCAGTGACTTGGACAAGGGGTTAAAAAGCACACTGTTCAAATTTCCTGATGACACTAAGATGTGGGGGGATGTAAGCATGCTAGAAGGAAGGAATTGCCTGCAATTGGACCTAGACAGGTTACAGGGGTAGGTGGACGAGAATAGGATGGGATTCAACAAATGCAAGGTGATGCACCTGGGGAGGAAGAACCAGCACCATACCTACAGGCTGGGGAACAGAGTACAGAGGCAGAAAAGGATCTTGGAGTCATCAGGTGGTATTCTCCTCTCTTCTTCTGGTGAGCAGGCGGGGACGGTGACACGAGGCCTGCCTTGGCGAGGTCAACCAGTGTTTAAGCAGTTGCTGCCGCCAGGCAGGCCTTGGGTTTTTTGATAATGACCCATGCTTTCAGGCAGGAGGTTTGACCTCTCTCCTAAAGGCAAGCGTGTCTTCTCTTTCAGGTTGGCTGATCTCGTATGGCGAGCTTTAAACTAGCATTGCCAGGGGAGGGGGCCACAGGAAGACAAGGAAAAACCACCCGAGCAAGACAGGTAACAAATGCTAGGAGTGCCCAGGTAAGAAACAGGGGTCCAAACAGTCTCCCAAATCGGGGGGTAGCACACGCAGCTAGGCAGGGCCTTAAGTGCCTATATACCAACGCTCGTAGTATGGGGAATAAGCAGGAGGAACTTGCCCTCAGAATAGCCAGTTCAGACCCAGACATAATAGGATTAACAGAAACTTGGTGGGATTTATCCCATGACTGGGCAGTTACCATTAGGGGCTATAGGCTTTACAGGTGGGATAGAGAAGGAAGGAAAGGCAGGGGTGTGGCGCGCTATGTCAAGGAGCAATACACATCCTCTGCCAGCAAAATGGGGTCAGAGGAGGGGCAAGCTGAAGTGCTCTGGTTCAAGATACAAGGGGGCCGTGGGGAGAGGGATTTAATGGTGGGGATCTGTTACAGACCCCCCAACCAAGGGGAGCAACTGGACCGGGAATTTTTGGGCCAGCTTGCAGAGGCACTTAAGGCAAGGAATGGAGTTGTCATGGGTGACTTTAATTACCCGGACACCTGCTGGGAGGAACAGTCAGCCAGGTTGGACCGTTCCAGGAGTTTCCTGGCCGAGATACAGGACCTCCACTTAATTCAGGAGGTGCATAGTCCCACCAGAGGAAATGCCCTTTTGAACCTGGTCCTAGCCACAGGCAACAACCTGGTAAGGGGCCTCCAGGTTCTTGACCCCTGGGTGATAGCGATCATTGCTTGCTGGAGTTTACCATCCAGCGCAGGGTGTCAAGGGCCTGCAGCAAGGTGGTAGCCCTAGACTTCAAGAGGGCCAACTTCAACAGATTGAGATTAGTGGGAGAGGCACTTGGGATCTCAAGGGCAGGGGAACTCAGTGCCCAAGATGAGTGGTTGTTCCTTAAGGAGACGATACTCAGGGCCCAAGGGGTGACCATCCCAATAAAAAGCAAGGGGGGCAGGAGTGCCCGAAAGCCCCCCTGGCTCACCAAGGGTGTCCGGGAATGCCTGATTGCCAAAAAGGGGGCGTACACCCGGTGGAAGGGGGGTGCTATCTCCAAAGAGGGCCTGTAGGGGGGCTGTCAGGAAAGTTAAGGTGGACATAGAGCTAGGACTTGCATCCAAAATCCAAGATAACAAAAAGTCCTTTTCCAAATATATAGGGAGGATGAAGAAAGCACCGGGAAATGTGGGGCCCCTGCAAGATCCTCTGGGAAATCTGGTGGTTGCGCCAGAAGAGAAAGCAGACCTCTTTAACCAATTCTTCACCTCCGTTTTCTTGGGCAGGGACCAGGACTTCCCCACCATGATACAAGACAGACTCGAAGGGAACGCCTCCAGACCTAAGGTTGGGGAGGACTGGGTTAGAGAGCTTCTGGAGGGGCTGGACATGTTCAAATCAGCGGGTCCAGATGCTTTCCACCCCAGGGTGTTGAGGGAGCTAGCAGGGGTTATTGCAGGGCCCTTGGCACAGCTTTACGAGTGCTCGTGGTGCTCAGGCCAGGTACTGGATGATTGGAAGGTAGCCAACGTGGTCCCCATCTTTAAAAAAGGGAGGAGGGAGGACCCGGGCAACTATAGGCCCGTCA
The DNA here is from genome assembly GCF_052110815.1 of Crocodylus siamensis. Classification (NCBI taxonomy): domain Eukaryota; kingdom Metazoa; phylum Chordata; order Crocodylia; family Crocodylidae; genus Crocodylus; species Crocodylus siamensis. Next base: position 30,953,778 of record NC_143397.1, on the reverse strand, counting down.
GTCTTATCTCAATCCTAGGGAAACTCTTTGAGAAGAACATCATGGAGCACGTCTGTGATGGGCCAGCCTCAGAGATGATGCTCAAGGGCAACCACCACGGTTTCATTAGGGGCAGGTCATGTCAGACCAGCCTGATTGTCTTTTATGATCAGGTCACAAAAGCCTTGGATGCAGCTGTTGCTGTGGATGTAGTCTTTCTGGACTTCAGCAAGGCCTTTGACACCGTCTCCCACCCCATCCTCATTAAGAAATTGGGTGATTGTGGCATTGATGCCTACATAGTCAGACGGATTGCAGATTGGCTGAAGGGTCACACTGAGAGGGTGGTGGTGGATGGGTCATATTCAACCTGGGGAGAAGTGGGCAGTGGAGTCCCCCAGGGCTCGGTCCTTGGGCCTATGCTGTTCAATCTCTTTATCGGTGATTTGGACGATGGGGTGAAAAGCACCCTGTTTTAATTCGCTGATGATACCAAAATTTGGGGTGAGGTGAGCATGCTAGTAGGGAGTGAAAGACTACAGCAAGGCTTGGATAGGTTACAGGGGTGGGCTAGCAAAAACAGGATGCACTTCAACACTGACAAGTGCAGGGTGCTGCACTTGGGCAGTAGTAACCAGCAGCACACTTATAAGATGGGAAACTCCCTTCTTGAGAGCACGGAGGCAGAAAGGGATCTTGGAATCATTACTGACTCCAAGATGAACACGGGCCGACAATGTGAGGTCATGGTTGGCAGGGCTAACCGGACCTTGTCATGTGCATCCACAGGTGCATCTCAAGTAGGGCCAAGGAGGTGATCCTCCCCCTCTGTGCAACACTGGTCAGGCCACAGCTGGAGTTGTGTGTCCAGTTCTGTGCGCCCCACTTCAGGAGGGATGTGGACAACATTGAGAGGGTCCAGAGGAGGGCCACCTGCATGATCCGGGGACTACAGGGCAGACCCTACAATGAGAGACTGCGGGACCTGAACCTGTTCAGCCTTCACAAGAGAAGGCTGAGGAGGAACCTGGTGACAGTCTATAAACTCACTAGGGGGGCCAGAAGGGTTTGGGAGAGACCTTGTTTCCCCTAGCAACCCCTGGCATAACAAGGAATAACGACCACAAGTTGTTGGAGAGTAGGTTTAGATTAGACATCCATAAAAACTACTTCACAGTTAGGGCGGGTAGGTTCTGGAACCAACTTCCAAGGGAAGTGGTGCTGGCTCCTACCCCCTGGGGGTCTTCAAGAGGAGGCTGGATGCCTACCTAGCCGGGATCATTTAAGCCCAGTTTTTTCTCCTGCCCTGGCAACGGGTCGGACTTGAACATCTATAAGGTCCCTTCTGACCCTACTTCTATGATTCATCACTGATGCCAAGATGAACATGGGCCGGCAGTGTGGAGTTGCAGTCAGGAAGGCCAACCATACCTTGTCATGTATTCACAGATGCATCTCAAGCAGGTCCAAGGAGGCGATCCTCCCCATCTATGCGGCACTGGTCAGGCCGCAGTTGAAGTACTACATCCAGTTCTGGGTGCCACACTTCAGGAGGGATGTGGACAACATGGAGAGGGTCCAGAGGAGGGCCACTCGCATGATCAGGGGGCCACAGGGCAGGCCCTATGAGGAGAGGCTACGGGGACCTGAACCTGTTCAGCCTCCACAAGAGAAAGCTGAGGGGGGATCTAGTGGTCATTTACAAATTAGTCAGGGAGGACCAGCAGGCATTGGGGGAGTCCTTGTTCCCCTGAGCACTACCAGGAATGACTAGAAATAACGGTCACAAGCTGGCAGAGGCTAAATTCAGATTAGACATCAGGAGGCACTACTTCACTGTCAGGATCTGGAACCAACTTCCAGGCGACCCCTGGGGGTCTTTAAGACGAAGCTAAACAATAACCTTGCTGGGGTCATTTGACCCCGGTAGTCCTTCCTGCCCATGGCAGGGGATCGGACTTGATGATCTGCTCAGGTCCCTTCTGACCCTACTAACTATGAAACGATGACTCACAAGAGGCTGTAAATAATCTTTTCCTCTAATACGAAAGATGTTGGTAAATGTACATGGAATGATATTTAACATGTTCCAAACCACTCTCTCATTTTTTCTTATGACAAATTGAAATAATTCAAAAAGATACAAGCAATGTCACTCATGAAAAAATGGTATTCCTTTCTCTTTCTGCAGTAAGTCAAGAGGAACAGAGGTGCTGAGTCAAACCTATTGTATGTTTGCATTTGTCACTAAGAATAATTATACTACTTATCCCTCCACATCACCCAACTACAACAGTATTCATACAGCAATGCTCGATTTAGCTTGTTATTCAAATAAAGGTGATGCAAACTACTGCAGATCAACCATTTCCCTTAAGCAAAGTTTCCACTGAAAAAACATGACAAGTCAACTTCTAGTAAGTGTACGCTACTCAAGAGGCCTCATTGTTCCTAATCATCTGTTCAAGGAGTGTTGGGTAAGGGTACTTCTAAACATCAAAATAATAAAATTAATGAAATAAAGCTACATCTGGAGGAACCGAAAGAAAACTAAGCATAGCTTTGATGTGAATTACATAATTGTACATTATTAAGGTTGCAAGTCAAGTACTCAATTGGGAAGTGCCAGAATTAAGCAGCCATATTTAAATCTCCTTCTGCATATTTATTATGATACACTGCTTAATTACATGACAGCTTTTTTCCCCAGGACCCCAGTCCCAGCTAGTGATTGGAATGGATAGTATTAACCCCTCAGTAGGATAAATTAGCCCAGCAGGACCACTAGCTCAGCTAGTGTGGTTTTAGTACACAAGCTAGTAGGGTTAGCATGCCCTTGATGAGCACCAATTCATATTGTTTTATCTCATTATTCAACATGTAGTTCAAGGCCCTATTTTCTCTACATTATTCAAACCCAGTGATGTAGCTGGAATTAATTTGCTCGTGACTTTTTCCACTTCTTCAGTATGTAAGTGCTTCATGAGTATGGATTAATAGATACAGTAACCACACACCTGGAAGATATCAGGATATTATTAACCCTATTCAAAGGATGGAAAATCAGAGGCATAAAGAAACTGAAGTCCAGTCTGAGACCCTCAGTCAGACATCAGAAGTAGGCTGGCATCCTCTATGAAGACCAGAACTACAAGGGGATGAGGCACACATTGTGTATGGAGGCATCCTGGATATTCTGCTGACAGCAGAGATCTATAACATTACACTCCAAACTGCAGCTTTAGCTGGTTCAGTGAGTCTATACCCTTTTGGTCTTCTTTGACAAACTCAATCCTTTCTATTTTTCTCCCATAAACCTGTTTTTCTCCACCTCCTTTCTATCTCTTTCCCACTCCTTGATCTTTATCACAAGTCCCAGGTCTCCCTATTTCAGCTCTTTGTCCAGTCTCTCTCTCCCTCACCTTAGTTTCACTGAACCCTTCCAGAGCTGCAAGTGCACGGCAAGTTCTCCTTTTCTCAGCCCCAGGATGGATCATGGCTCAGTAGATTAAGATAATTTAGCTATGAATATATAAAGGTCCTTATAGAATATGTGTAAACTGTAAGCAACGTTCCTTCTAAGGTGTAGCTATCCATGAGCGTGCCACTTCAGTCTGTTCCCATTAGTAGCGTAACAAACACATGACCACTTGAATAGTTATTGAGTTCTGCTTTTATTGTTTGGATAAGCCTGGTGGGGGTCTGCAGTGTGTCTCAAAGACAGCAGCAAGGTATTGTGTTTACGGGACATTGTATGTTCATGAACAGATTTAAGAGTTAAAATTGTCAGTTGTCACAAAGAGCTGGAGGGTTAGGGTCTGATTCCCCTCACACAAAATCAGATACCAGCATAATCTCAGTACTTGAGTGTGTATTGATGAAAAACTCCTATAAGGTACTTACATCTTAAATTAAATGGCTTTACCCAAACATTCTGCCAAAGAAAAGTAAAATAAAGAAAGCAGTAAAAGAGTTCTGTGCACCACTAGAAGTCATGTGAACTGCTTACATGCCATAGTTTCATTCTATGGTGTTTATAGGCCCATATTTTCTTTTCAACTATGCCTTTGCAAATCAGCAGTGACTTCATTGAAAAATAGAAACTTACAGTGGTGTAAAACTTGTATGAGGGAAATCACATGCAGGGCTGGCCAACAATCTTTGGGGACCCCCTGCAGGATGTTGTTCTGGGGAACGCCAGATCCCTCCCCGGGGCTGGGAACTCCTCCCTGGCTCGGCTGGTAACTAAATGAATGTCCCAGCACACCGGATGCAGCAGAAGAGGGGCGGATTCAGGCAGCAATAAGGTATAAAAACAAACAGACAGCCAGAGCAGTTCCCCGGCACCACGAGGAGACATCTCCCCAAGCCCCTGTCCCTGTCCTGACCCCCGCCTCTGCCTTGCCTCATCTCGCCTCGGGGAGGAGCCGCTGCCTGAGGAGTGAGGAGCTTACCTCTGGTGAATGTCCCGCGCCAGACTTGACGCCTCCACCGCGCTCCGCACCCAGCTCCTCTCTGGGTAGGTGCACACCATTAAAAAGTTGGTGCGCAGCAAGATTTTAAATCATGCGTGGCCATGCACACTGGCACTTCGGAGGGAACCTTGACTGTAAGTTTTGTAAAGCTTATAACTTGGCCTATTTGAGGCAAATTCATAGGGATGACAAAAAGCACCTATTTGACACAAAAGTCACCAAGTGCTAAATACCAGTAGTAAGTCCCTTCCCCAAAGCTGAAGGTCACAAGGGGATTTTAAAAGAGAGACTTACTAAAGAAGAGTATTTTCCACAATACTTTTACTCAGAAGTACCTTTTTTTCAGTTTTTACAAGCAGTTTAGATATTTTCCAATAACAAAAATAGAAAACACAGATGACACCTGGCATGGAAAATCTCAAGTCAAATGGTTAAAGTTTGGTAGTTATGCAGTTCTATATAAAAATGCCTTGTAATAGGACATGCTGGGCAATCCCAGTAAGACAGTGCTACCAGACCTGCCTTTATTATTGTTTTAAAGCAAATAAATAAAGCTATAAGGAACTAGGAAGAATATATACTGTACTATCCTGTTGTGCCATAAATCAAGGAAAATGCTCCTTTCCCCTACATAGCAGATCACTTAGGTAAAGAGACAGATTCTAGTTGTCCTTTTGAGATCACTCTAGACATTCATTAGTCGCCATTTTGCTTACTTATCAAATGAGGTGTGTGAATTCTCCTGGTGTGTGTGTGTGTAGAAAAAAAATAAATTGAAAAACTGCTACATCCTCTGGGACGTTTGACAGTATCAATATAATGGGAAGAGTAATTTTTATATTTCTCATAAGTCAAGTCCGTAATGCTTCCAGATATAACAGACCTGTGGACCAGAGGCTAATGTTTTCCATTACTCCTATGTGGATGACTCCCATTAATTTCAATAGGAACAGAATTCACACATTCAACTTCATAGACACTAGGGCTGGAAGGGACCTCGGAAGATCATTGAGTCCAGCCCCCCGCCCCAGGGGCAGTAAGTCAGTTGGGGTCATAGGATCCCAGCAAGAAAAACATCCAGGTTTCTCTTGAAGGCATTCAATGTAGGTGCTTGAACCATCTCTGACGGCAGACCTTGGGGGCTCAGACAGTAAAGAAAGTCTTCCTTATGTCCAGCCTGAAAAGGTTTTGGAGGAGTTTATAACCATTTGACCTTGTCATCCCTTGGGGTGCTCTGGTGAACAAACGTTCCCCCAGATACTGGTGAAGAGCAGGTGTATAGGTCATAACTGTGTTCATCTAAGGACATAGGTAGACAAGGTTCTTTGGGTAAATCTGGTATCTTGTATTAGACCAACTTAAATAGTTGGAAGAATTTTTCCAACTATTTGAGTAGGATCCAATATAAAATATCAGATTTACTCAAAGAACCTTGTCTACCACAGTCAAGAGCAGAATTTGGCCTTCAAATGGCAAACGTTAATGTAAATTCCAAACCGAGAAAGGAATTTTATTTTGCCCCTGCTTTTGCTCAGTGTGCATCAGCCAGAAAACACTTACAGTAAAAGCTCCATTATCCAGCACCTTACAAGCCGGCATGTTCTATTAACCAGCATGCCTGCTTGTAAGGTAAAGTGAAACTGGAAGTGCCTACCGTGGCACTTCCAGTTTCTCTGAGCCCTCACTGCCTGGGAGAAAGCATCCTGCGCTGTCAAGCCCCCATGGCCCAGGGCATAGCAGGTTGGGCAGGGCCTGCCTCCTTGTCCCGCGGGACCTGCAGGGCCAGCGGGAGGGGCGGCGACGCTGTGGGTGGGGCAACAATGCTATGGGAAGGGCAGCAACACCCTGGACATGGCAGGAGAAATGGCAGCCCGAACAGGCAAGGATGCCTGTTTGGGCCGCTCAGTTAACCAGCATATTTGTTATCCGGCATCCCCCATTCCCAGGGGACACTGCATAACAGAGCTTTTATTGTATTTCCAATTGTACATACATATTTTTTACACATACCCATTTTATTTGTACGAACACATTGTGTACACAGTTCAGATACCTGCATACATGTAACCACCTATCCACCTAACTGCACATATGCACACACAATACCTGGCCACATAAAAACATAACACCCAAAAATCAGACATATGCAACTGCATATATTTAATTTTCAAAACTTTATCTGTGGTATTTATCTGTGGTCATATGAAGTCATAGTACTACAAATAATACTTTCAAATAATCTAAGGACAAATATCTTCTCAAAGTTCATACGAGCATACATTTCTTGTTTGATTTTTATTTTTACATTTCATTGTGACTGCTGAGAGGAAAATTTCAAGATCTTTTACCATCTGAATTTTGTCATAGCTCTTTGAAAGCTGCAGGATCAGAGGATCCCTTTCTGTATGCTTTTTATTTCCTGGTAATGCTCTTTCTGAATTTCAGTGAATAAAGCTGAAAGGACTACTTGCATAGGGGTCAGCAAACTAGACAGGAGGCTACCAAAGGATATGATGAAAAAAGCCAATACAATTTTTACAAGGGTGTGAAAAGCCTAGTCATAGGGCACAAGTGATATCACCATCTAGAATACAGAACTCCTGGTTGCTGGGTTTTTGGTAGTAGCTGTGCTGGTGTGAGGACACAGGCAGGAAAGGTTCTTTGAGTAGATGTGATCCCTTTTATTAAAACAACTGAGTAGTTGGAAAAAATTTCTTGGCAAGCTTTTGAGAGCAGTCACCCTTGCACCCCAGTTGAGTATTTCAGTGTTAGAAACAGGTTGGCAAACCAAAAAGAATTCAGACATCATCTTCACAAATGACTGTCAATCTGGAATAAACTATTAAAAAAGACAGAAGGAAGGAAAGAAAATAATAGATTCAAAATCCTATTTATCAATAGCTTCAACAATCAAAGAGTAATGTGAATGGAAATAGGATGCTTGGCCAGAAATATTTACAGGGTGTTAAGATTAAAAGAAGATATTTATAGGATGGCTCAAGGGAGAAATAACAAGCCACAATCAGAGAAAATTAGGGAAAAATATAACTAGGCTGAAAATCTGGAATATTTTACAGTCTCAGATCCCTGTGTGGCCCTGCTGTTCCCTGCAGCACAGGGTCGCACCTTCTGGGCTGCGGAGGCCCCAAGGGAGGGCAGCAGGGTGAGAGCCCGAGCCTGCAGCGAACAGCCTGCCCACACCCCACACACAGATCGGGTGACACAGGTCCCCCCTGCCCACCCGGGACTGCCCCTCTCTACCTCCTGGATGAGTCACACACAGCTCCATCCTGCTCCCGGCTGGGGCCCTGTGGTCACACACTGTGGCCCCAGGCGCCAAGCCCCACACACCACCTGGCTGGGCAGCAGCCCCAGCCCTGCCCAACTCCCTCCCTCTCTATGGGGGCCTCAATCTCCGCCCCCACACTTACCTGCAGGAGCTGCTCTCCAGGCTACCTGGCAGCCATGTGCATGCACATGGCGACCCCTGCCTCACCACCCTCCTCTCGCTCCCTCCCAGCCCCTTGCAGGCTGGAACTCTGTCAGCCTTCAGAGAGCTCTTTACAAAACTATAAAATCCGCAGGTTTCTCTGTTAAAATGAGAAATCTGCGTTTTCCTCTGGTAAAGTGCACATTTTTCTCTTCTTCCCCATGGTTATAACCCACTGATCGCTTGGTTGTGACAGAATGCAATATAACACAAAATGTCCATTAGTTCTCTGCATTCAAATATGGAAGTGACAACACTGCATGCAGAGATGAATGCACAAGCTTTTTAGCTATGTTTTGGACAGAGGACCATCTGTCAAATGCTTCATCATTCAGAAAATATGCCCAGAAACCCAAGCCCAAATAAAGTGTAAGAGACATTTCTTTAAGTCTAGGCAAGGTATACAACAGAAAGTCAAGTCTAATATTAATGATACGTGTATTTAAATGAAAACAGCTCATGCTGCTCTCCCACCCATGCCTGCTCACAGCCCCAGCCCTAACCCGTCAGTGTGGTTCCCAGCAGCACTGCTCCCAGTGCAGCTGCAGCTACCTGGGTACTGCTCAGCTTCATAGAATCATAGAAAATTAGGGTTGGAAGGGACCTCAGGAGATCATCTAGTCTAACCCCCTGCTCAAAGCAGGACCATCCTCAGCATGATCATTCCAGGCAGGGCTTTGTCAAGCCAGACCTTAAAAACATCCAAGGATGGAGTTTCCACCACCTCTCTAGGAAACCTGTCCCAGTGCTTTATCACCTTCCAAGTGATAAAGTTTTGCCTAATACCAAACTTAAAACTCCCTTGCTACAACTTGAGATCTTTGCTCCTTGTTCTGTCATCTGCCACCACTGCGAGCAATCCAGCTCCATCCTCTTTGGAACCACCCTGCAGGTAGTTAAAGGCTACCATCAAATCCCCACTCAGTCTTTTCTTCTGCAGAATAAACAAATCCAGTTCCCTCAGCCTGTCCTCATAAATCATGTTCCCCAGCCCACAAACCATTTTCATTGCTCTTGCTGGTCTCTCTCCCACTTGTCCACATCCTTTCTATAGGGGAGGAGGTGGCCAAAACTGAGCACAGTACTCCAGATGTGGCCTCACCAGTGCTGAATAGAGGAGAATAATTAATTCTCTTGATCAGCTGGTAACACTTCTACTAATGCAGCCCAGCATGCTGTTAGACTTCTATCTACTACATCCCTCAGCTTAGTGTCATCCACAAATTTGCTGAGGGTGCACTCCATCCCATCTTCCAAATCATTAATGAAGATATGGAATAAAACCAGCCCTAGGACTGACCCCTGAGGAACTCCACTTGATGCTGGCTGCCAGCTAGACACTGAGCCAAGGATTACTACCCATTGAGCCTAACAATCCAGCCATCTTTCTGTCCACCTTACAGTCCATTCATCCAACCCAGCTTGCTTGTAAGAATGCTGTGGGAGCCAGTATCAAAAGTCTTGCTTAAGTCAAGGTCACTGCTTTTCTCAAATCCATAAAGCCAGTCATCTTATCATAGAAGGCAATCAGGTTGGTCATGCCTGACTTGCCCTTGGTGAATCCATGCTGACTGGTCCTAATCACCTTCTTCTCCTCAAGTGCTTAGAAAGGATTCCTTAAAGATCTGCTCCATGACTTTTCCAGGGACTGAGGTGAAGCTGACCAGTCTGTAGCACCCTGGAACCTCCTTCCCTGTCTTAAAAATGGACACTATATTTGCCTTTTTTCAATCACCCAGGACTTCCCCTAATTACCATGAGTTTTCAAGGATAATGGCCAGCATCTCCACAATCACATCAACCAACTCCCACCGCATCCTCAGATGCATTGCATCCGGCACCATGGACCTGTACACATCCAGCTTTTCTAAGCAGGCCCTAACCTTCTCTTTCACCACTGAGGGATGCTCACCTTTTCCCCAACCTGTGCTGCCCAGTTCAGAGTCTGGGAGCTGACCTTGCCTGTGACGACTGAGGTAAAATAGACCTTTCCTCATCATCTGTCACTAGGTTGCTTCCCCCATTTGTAAGGAACCCACAGTTTTCCTGACCTTTGTCTTGTTGCTGACGTAACTGTAGAAACCATTGTTACCCTTCACATCCCTTGCTAGCTGCAACTCCAGCTGCACTTTGGCCTTCCTGACTTCATCCCTGCATGCCTTAGCAATATTCTTATACTCCTCCCAAAGTTGCTTGTCCAAGCTTCCACTTCTTGTAAGCTTCCTTTTTTTGTTTAACCCCACCAAAGAATTCTCTGCTAGCTAAGCTGGTTGCTTGCCACATTTGCTATTCTTCCTGCACATCAGGATGGTTTTTTCCTGTGCCCTCAATAAGGTTTCTTTAAAATACAACCAGGTCTCCTGGACTCCCTTTCCCCCTCAGACTGGCCTTCCAGGCGATCCTGCCCATCAGTTCCCTGAGGGAGTCAAAGTCTGCTTTTCTGAAGTCCAGGGTCCATACTCTGCTGCTCTCCTTTCTTCCTGTTGTCAAGATCCTGAACTCGATCATCTCGTGCTCACTGCTGCCCAACATTCCCCACCAATTCTTCCCTGTTTGTGAGCAGTAGGTCAATAAGAGCAGAGCCCCTAGTTGGTCTCTCCAACACTTGCAACAGAAAGTTGTCTCCAACACTCTCCAAAAACTTCCTGGATTGCCTGTGCACTGCTGTATTGTGCTCCCAGCTAGTGTCAGAGTGATTGAAGTCCCCCATGAGAACCAGGGCCTGTGATCTGGAAACTTCTGCTAGTTGTCTGTCATATATCTTCTGGTCTGGTGGTCAATAGCAGACCTCCACCACGACATCACCCTTGTTGCTCTCCCCTGTAACCTTAACCCAGAGACTTTCAATACGCCTATCTCCATTTTCATAGTGGAGCTCTGAGCAATCATAAAGCTCTTTTAAATACAGAGCCACTTCCCCCATCTCTTCTCTCCTGCCTGTCCCTTCCTGAACAATTTGTACCCATGCATGACAGTACTCCAGTCATGCGAGATATCCCACCAAATTTCTGTTATTCTAATCACATTATAGTCCCTTGACCTGCGTTTTTCCCAGGCTTCATACATTTGTGTACCTGACGTGACTAGACAATTGCCCTACTTTTTCAAGAAGAATGAGGCCTTCCCTACTGCTCCCTTCTGCTTCTGCTTCCTCCACGTCCCCCAGTTCCCTCAGGGCTTTGTTCTCCATCCCATGGTGAACCTAGTTCAAAGCCCTCCTCACTAGGTTAGTAAACCTGTCCACAAAGATGCTCTTCCCTCTTTACATTGCTGGATTCTGCCTCTTCCTAGCAATCGTTCTTGGAACAGCATCCCATGGTTGAAGAAGCAAAATCCCTGTGGGTGACACCACCTGCACAGCCATGCACTGATCTGCAGGATGCATCCACTCCTGCAAGACCCTTCTCCTTGACCAGAAGGATTGAGGAGAACACCACCTGTTCCCCCATCCTCTCCAACCTTGCACCTAGAACCCTGTAGTCTCTCACTCTTGGCAGTATCATTGGTACCCACATGGATGAGCAGCATGGGGTAGAAGTCAGAGGGTCAGATGAGTCTCAGTAATCCTTCTGTGACATCTTGGATTCAGGCTCCAGGCAAGCAGCAGATCTCCCAGGACAATAGGTCATGTCAGCAGATGGATCCCTTCATCCCTCACAGAAGGGAGTCTCCAACCACCACCACTTCTTGCTTCCCCTTTGTGGCAGTGGTCTCGATCCTTCCCACCTTAGAGATTCCTGGCCTGGCCTCTTCCACCAATGGAGTGTGCTCCTCCTCCTCTGTTACCAGCGCTCCATATCTGTTTGCACTGCACATGGGGATGACGACTTCTTGCTGCCAGAAGATACAATCTTGTGGCTAACAATTTCATGGGTGTCAATGCCCTCTTTCTTTTCTAGGACCACATCTGGCAGTCCTTCCTCCACAGTTCTAGAGGTTTCCTTCAGCATGGAATCAATGAAGTCCTCATGGCAAAGAATGCTTCAGAGCCTTGCTATCTCCTCCTGTAGCTCTCTTTCCTTCCCCCTGAGGGACACCACCAGAAGTCACTACTCGCATTGCAGACACTCCCCACCTGGCTGACAGTGGAATGAATCTGCAAGCCACAGTCTTCACAACACCAAGCCAGAACCTGAGTGGAAGCCTCAGTGGTGTGTGGTCCTGCCTGGACTCACACCTCACAGATGGAAGCAGAGGAATAGCTAGAAATGGCAGTAGTTCTGGGATTGTGACATACTCCAGCCATGTCTCTGGGTCCTCTGCTACCTCTTACTTTGTGCCTCTCTTTCCAGGCAGACCTTCCCTAGCAAACGCCTCCACAGCTGGCCTGTTTGCTGTTTCTTGATCTCAAGGGTACCCCTTTCCCTGCAACCTCTTTCCTCTCAGCAAGCTTACAGTGAAGGGGTGTGAGAGAGCATTTCCAAAAAAAACTCCCTATTGCTCTGGACTCTAGTTAAACAAAGGGCTTAAGTCCTGTCTAGTTGCTGAGTTTTAGTTGCTAAAATAAAACTGTGTGGTCAGTCGAACCTAATTACATATAAAAAAAATAATCTTACCTTTCAGGCTTCCCCACCTCCAGCAGCTTCTCCTCTTCCTCTTGCCCCTGCTGCACCGTTCCAGGCAGAAGGTAGCAAGGGGAAGATGTGGAGACTTTGCCTGTCCAGCATGAGAAGCAGCCACCTGTGGGCAGCCAAGAGGGTGGAAGATGGCTGGGAGCTGAAGCTGGAGCCCTGTGAAGAGGCAGGAGCCACTCAGATGCAGTTTCCTCACCATCTGGCTGAATATATGGTGCCTGGCACGTATCTCCACAGCCTCCCCATGCTACTTGCTGTCCAGAGCAGCACAGACCAAGGAAGGAGGAGCTACTGGAGGCATGGAGAGCTAAGCAGTACGTGGGCAGCTAAGGCAGCAGCCTCTCTGGGAAGTTGTGCACACTGGATAGGACTGGGGCTGGGGCTGTGCTGTCTGTCAGATGCAGGGAGGGAGTGTGGTATGAGCTGCCTTGGGCAGAAGTGAGTGGGGCTTAGTCCCATGTGGAGTGCTGTGTGGCTAGCTGCGGGCCAGATGGGGTGTGTGGGGGCTGACCACACCTGCACTGCAAAACTGGGCAACCTCTCCATTATAAGCCCTGAACTTCCCCCTCTCTCCCTGCACCCCCAGCCAGCTCCTAGTATTTAGCACACAGGCAGCCCTCCCATACCCACCATACCTACACCCCACACAAGCTCACCACCCCACAAACATACCTCCCACATCCCCCCCACAAACATCAACCCTACAAACCCCCCACACAATACCCCAAAGACTTTATTTTGAGCTATTATACAATCACCTCTACATACAATACTCCAAAAAATATAAATCAGAACAAAAATATTTTAAATAAAATTAAAATGTTATAACAGACATTTTTCATTTTTAGTATGATTGTATCTATAATTTGTTAAAATGATATCTTCTGAAAGATTGTGTGCAGCCCTTAACAGTTCACCAAAACTTGTTAAGTGGCCTCCAGCCGAAATAATTGCCTATCCCTAGTCTATAGGGTGGTGTTTAGGGTACTCTCCTGGAAGGCAGAAGCCTGTCAAGTTTTACGGAGATAGATGCAGGGGTTTCTGGGAAACTGCACCTCAAACTGCTGAAAACTGAACCTCATGCCATGTGTGTTAAGGCAGATTTAGATGGAAACAGCAGAAATGGTAGCCCCTTCTGAGGGCATTAGGTCTGCCAAGTTTCAAGGAGATAGGTGCAGGGGTTACTGCCAGAGTAAACAGCTTTCTTTTTAAAAACTGTGGAGGAAAAAAAACCCAAGAACAAATATAAATTGAAAGAAATGGATTGCATAGGGATAAGGAGAGGGATTCTAGTTAGTAAGCTATAGTCAATCCTTTCTAAGAACAGAAAGTAGCAGGAGACTGACTAGGTAGGAAGTCAAGCCAGTCCAGTACCTTTCAGATGCTGTTGCTCAGGCAGAAACAGCTCACAAAAGGCACCGAGAGCCCGCAGACAGAGGCTTATATACTGTTTTTCCATCCCAAGAGCACTGTGACTGGAAGGGGACTTGGGGAAAGATCACAATCACTAGCCAGCTAGAGATGTCAGTCTTTCCCTCCCCTGCTTCCTCTCCCTCCTCTCAGTTCCTGTTCCCCTGAAACAGTACCTTCCAAATCCCCAAATCTTTTTTGAATGGATCTGGAGGCTCCAAACAGATTCAGAGGGTTTTTTCCTTCTGCCGATTCAATTCAGATTTGGTGATTCAGCCTCTGAATTGCACCAAATCTTCTCTGAATTGAATCGCGGACTGAAGCTTCGCACATCCCTAATGAGTGTGTATCCATTGAGACTGAGGAGGGTCTAGAATTTGAACCTTCCACTTCCTACAGTGGAATGTTAGCCATCCCAAAAAGAATTACATGCCTGGCTCCCTTGGTGGATCTAGCCCTTAAAGAAACCCTTGAAAATTTGGCTCTAGGTATCTCAAACTGAAATCTCAAAAGATGGGGCATCCAGAAGTGGCACATGCTTTTAAAAACACAAAATGAAATGGCAATACTTCCACTGGCATCATCAAGGCCAGAGTTCAACTTGGTGTCAGTATCTTCATTAGGAATTTGGTGAGAATAATGCTACAGACAAGGTGCAAGTCTTCTCCCATTTCCTTAATTGTATGATTGCTCAGAGCTCCACTTCTACCTAGCTCTTTTCGTTTGTCCACTATCTATGACACTTAGGTCACAGTAGGTGCATCTACATGTGCACTTTACTGCAGAGTTGACCAATTCACTCCACAGTAAAATGTCACTGTCTACATATGTATTAGGGTGCAGTAAATTAATTAACTCTGTCATAATATAGTACTGTTAGGGATAGTACTATCTTACGGCAGAGTAATTATGCATGACAAAATGCACACGTACATGGTGATAGGGGCTGGTTAGAGTATAAGGGTGCCAAAGTGTGGGGGTACTACACTTTACCACTTTTGTATCCCAGCCAGCCCCAACACCACCTGATGCCACCACCTGGAGCCCAGGGCTGATCCCCTGAACCTGCTGCCAGGCTAGAGCTGCTCCACCCCATCTCAAACTGCTGCTGTCTCAGGCACACATCTAAACACTGCACTAAGGAACAGCTGACTCCAGCTCAAACTGCTCCAGAGTTTATTGCATCACGTTAATTTTATATGTAGATGCATCCAATAAGAACAATAACAGTGTTGATGATAATTATGCAATGTTTTAAAGATGGAAGTATGCATATGAATGCTAAGACTAAAATTAGAAAACTCTACTATTGAGAAAGTGAAAGCCAAGACAAAATAACTGTAAGCTGTTCTTATACATTCAGAAGATTAAAATAAAAATAACAGTTAAAAATTCATTTGAAGTCATGGGCATTAAAAAAAGTCATGATTTTCCATAATTATGAAGTCAACGGTAGTGAATATTTTGTGCTGACACACAATGTTTTGCCTCAAGATCTCAAAAGCACTTTGACAAAGGAGAGAGGAAAATGAATGATGTCTAAGCCAGGCCTGATGGAAGCAATGAGACAGTATTATGGAGGAAAAAAACAATTTATAAAATGAAATTAACAGGAAAGAGAAAACAAAACAAGTAACAAAACAATTCCTCTTCAGGCAGCATCAGCTGTGTGTGTGCATGTGTGCGCCTGTAAGTATACATGCATGGGTGTGTATGTAAGTACCTCTGTGAGCAAAGCAAAGAGACAGACGGAACCAACAAACAGCTGCAAGTGCTCCACACATCTGAAATTCAGAAACCTAAATATAGAAGTGTAGATGCTTGATGTTAGACATTTGGGCCATATTTTATCAGAGATTTAGACTATTTTATGCCCCAGCTAGAATGGAAAGGCAGACTGATAAGCACCAGTAACTGGTGTAATTGCTTGGAACAAATTAAAACCAGACAAAATGTTCAAACAAAGCAAATATGAATTGTTTGGTTTTATTTCCAAGTGCAGAGAAGTTCAGGAGCAAGATGCATATGCATAGTTGTATAAAGCTTTTTAGAAAGATCACCTACATATCCTACCAAAATTGAAAATAAATACAAAATCCTATCCTGAATACCAAAATTACTTGTGCTCAAAAACTTCAGTAATGTGGGCCACAGAAGTATTTGGATCACTAGATAAACAGATTTCCTGTGCACCCCTGCTGGGTGACACAAGGCTACTAAGGCTGTTTCTTCAAAACTGAAAACTAGCACCACCACAGTAGAGTGATTATAGTTCATTCTGTTTCAAAAGGTCAGTCACTTTCTATCATCTGATAGTGTGATTAAGCCCAGAAGAAGTGGGGATAACTGTTCAAAATTACTGCCCATGGGTGAAATGGAAAGGTAAAGTGATATCACTTATCCTTATTAAGGGAAAAAAATAAGTTTCCTTTCACATAAGGCACTATATAGCAAAAGGCTTGGAAAATACAGCAATATTACAGCTTAATAAATACTTACAATGCTATATTAAAACATGAAAATTATTACAGTACAATGGCAAAGAATTAAAAAAATGTGTAATAAATTTTAATATTTTTCCAACAGTATGTCTAACAATTATTCTACACTGAATAAACCTTGTGGGGACATCCACACATGCAAGCATGTGCCCTTGCAGCAACTGAAATAGAAGCAGTGCAAATTTGAGCCAGGGCTTTTTGTCTCAGCACACATGCTCGGACATCCATTTTGCTGAGGAGCAAATTTTGCCACTTGGGGCAAAATAACCTTGCCTGGCTCCTCCCAGATCTGCAGGGGGAGCTACAGCCCGGGGACAGCACCTGTGCTGTTCCCAGCAGTATAAAAAGCTGTCCTGTCTTGGCCCCATCAGTACAAAAAGATGCCCTGGCAAGTACCTCAGGACTACTTGCTCTCAGGACCCTCTGGGGCCCGGCCAATTGATAACTGCGGACACTACCCCTTGTGCCAGCTGGACTGCTGCAGCAGCCCTGAGAGTTCCCTGCACCTTCTACCCACTGCAGCAGTCTGGGATGAGGCATCTGCCCCTCTGGGCCAGCTGCCAGTGGGCTGTAGCTGCAAAGATGGCCTTTGTGTGGCTCTACTGCCTCGTGTGCCCCCTGCCTGGCCATCTGGGCAGCTATTGCCCAGAAGATTTTCCGGATGTGTTGGCCTGCTTTGAACTTTCAAGGCATGTCCTCCTGGCCCCATTTGGCCAGGACATCAGCCACAGCCAGCTGGGTCCAAGGTACCAGCTCTGAGCAGGCAGAGTCCTGCCACTGGCCTCCCTAGCAGAAATTGTGGTGTTCCCTATCGAAAAATTGAAAAATCCCTGATAAAAAAAAATCCCAAAGTCACTCTGTAAAATACCCCAAAATCCATGTTCCTCCACACTTAAAACAAAAGACCACTACAGAGAGAGAGTGATCAGTTAGGCAATGTTTTAATGATATATCTAGAGTGGTAAAGCAATTTGGAAGACTAACTTTGTCCCTATCATAATAATAAAGTGGGGCTGAACAGGAAAGGGCTCGGGGGGGGGGCCTCAGGTGCAGAAGGGATTGGGGGGGCCTCAGGAGGTTGTGTGGGTGGGGATGGGCGAGGAAGAGAGAGATCAGGGGAGTCTCAGGGGGCAGGCAGGGAATGGGGCCAGGCAGGGCAGGGATCGGGGGGGCTGTGGGAGAGGGTGGAGCCGGTGGGGGTCCCCCCCTCCTCCAGCCCCCCCAACCCCTTACTTACTGGTAGTAGAGCCTGGGTCCAGCTCCCTACAGCTGGCACGCTGCCTGCCCTGCACGGGCAGGCAGTGTGCTTCAGCACCAGTGTGAAGGATAATAATAAAGATGCTCCAGCAGCCACAGCATCTGTGGAGGACCCAGCCTCCAGTTTCCTCAGAGCATGATTTGGGACCATGCCCTGCCCCGTTTTTGTTTTTTTTGTTTTTCTGTGGGGTTTTTTGATCCCTGGATAGGGGTCTAATCTTGCCCCCCCCATGCTGCAAATCTGCAGAACAGGGAACATTTTCTTGTTCCTGCACGTGTCTCTTACACCGTCTCAAAGGGGTTTGAGTTGCTACCAGAGGCACATGTGGGCTCATCTGGATGCGCCCTGTGAGGGCTTGGCACCTCTTGGAGATACTGAGCTTTCTCAGCTCTTGTTGACATTAGTAAAAATTGATGACGCTTAGCAGGCTGTAGGACTACCCCTGGACACATTAATAAAATCACAGTCTGGATGTTGCATTCAGATAAACTAACATTAATAACAGCATTTATCAAATAGATTGACACCAAACTGAAAACAAATTATAGATGGAGGTTCTCAAAAGCACTCAGTACTGGCATCATTCTACTCCCAGTTTAGACCATGGCAAATCTTCCATTCATTTCAAATGGGCAGAGTTAAGCAGATATTGAGCAGTTTCAGAAAAAGTATTTTTTATTCTTATAATTGTTTAATGGCCTATGGGCACTCACACAAAATATCTGTGTACCTCACAAACATTAACAAAGCCCTTATGATACTTGTCTATTCAGAGTTAGATAACAGTTAGAAAGACCTTTAGGAAAAATGTGGAGGCTTTAAAGATATGTTTTTATTTAAAAAAAAAAATCATGAACTACACTACTACCACTAAATTTATTGTAAAATATTGCTGCCTTTTGTAAAATTTCTGTAAAGCAACTAGCAACCATTATCCCCATTTCATGGATAGGGAATGAGGGCTCAGAAATGCAGTGATTTGCCTTTGTTCATAGCTTTGAACCCCCATCTAACAAATACTGGATACAAGCCATGAACTATTTAGCCAAGTAGAGCTGGAGTACCGTAGCTAGATATGTTTAACTATTTCAACCAAGAAGTTAATATCCAAGATGAGTAAAATAACATATTGCCATCAGATATAGAAAACCACATATACTACTGAAAGCAGTGGTTTGATTTGGAGTGTAGTACTGCATAATAGAATCATGCGTAATATGTATGAAACATTTATTTTGCCCTACAAACCACAAAGCTCTAGCACGGTTACTTCCAAGATGACAGAGTTGGTTTTGATGAAGATATCTATGGGCATCTTTACACGTGCTCCAGGGTGGGGGGAGAGGCACTTTAATTAGAATGGCTCCAGGAGATGCTCTAATTAAAGCACCCACAGCCTCACGTGTATTGTAACTCATTTGACAAGTTTTAGTTAAAGTGTCCCCACCGCCACTTTAAAGTATGGGGATGCTGAATACCTGTTACATGGAGGCTGCCAATTAGCACACACCAGCAGACTCAATTAATTCAGTCTGCCCCAACACATGTCAATTAGCATGTGTTCAAGCAGACATCCAGCACATGTATAAGTGCCTTATGTTTTCAACATAAAGATTTGTTTTTATCCTTGAAACATCCACTACATATTTATGATTGAAACTTGTATCCATTTTATTTCAGCAGGAACTCTTAAAAGCCTATGACTGATTGTTATAGGTTCTCATATCAAGAGAACTGTGCTTCAGTAAATTCATACTGGCTAAAATGAGTATACACAGAATTAGAGGACTAGTAATAAGTTTCATTTTTACAAGCCACTTTCCTAGTCTTCTAACATGCCCTTAATTTTCTATCAAAAATTACAGTCTCATTTTTCTATCATCATAGAGAGGCATTATTAGGACACTGCACTCAGAAAGGAGTTTACTAAGTGTGAACATCCTGGTATAATCTTATTCTCACTACATAAGGGATTATTACATGGAAAAGGTTTTTAATGATGGTAAAACATAGATTTTCTAGATATAGCTAGACCAGAAGAGAAAAAACAGAACTGGAGAAAATTTTCATATCAATTAAAGGGCTTCCTTAGTGTCAAACTAATTCTGTGTGGGCACATCTACATATGAAATTTATTCAGTGCAATATAGTCCAGCTCAATTCACGCCAGAGTTTATTGCCCCCAGGTGCATTTACATGTGCACCCGGGACCACAGCATGTTGAATCTGGCTGGCGTGCTGGAGCTGCTCCACACTGGCTCAACATGCTGTGGAGAGCACGAGGATGCTATGGTGTAGGGCTAGCTGGTCGGCAGCCCCCGAACTGTAGCAGCCTCATGCACCAGCCAGCCCTACCACCATCTACACATGCATTTCACCACGCATAACTACTCTGCTGTAGGACACTACTTGTGTTGGGCAGTACTTTCCTACAACAGAGTTAATTAGTTTACTGGAGCCTAATAGCACCGCTCATGTAGACAGTGATGCTTTACTGCAGAGCTAATCGGGCAATTCTGCGGTGTCTCGTGTAGCTGTACCTGTGTGCGTAAAACTTCTGTAATGGATCTTTGCAATATGAAGTAGCTATTAGGGACTGAAATCTATTTTTTCACAATATATTCTGCATAAAAAATGAGTCTCAATTCTAATGGGACTTTGATATAATTCACATTCATTTTCTCAGCTAAATCAATTATTGTCATCATGTACCACAAGTGCACGATGACAATCAACCTCAATGAACACCTATATAAATGCAACCTGTGCATAACTCCTCTCTATAGTATCTACAGCATTTGACTCTGAATAATGGTGATAATATGAGGATAAAGTGCTGCCTAGAGAAAAACAATAATTCTTATTTTTTGCTTAACATCCCCTACTGTCTCTGCCCCTGCTGTCCCCCAATTCTGCATCACATTTGATAAATCAACAAGCATACCTTTGCTAAGAAAATCTAAACCTGAATTTGATTAGTTGTGTATTTTCGGAGTGAAAAATTCATCTACTGTAAATTTAGCAATTTACTGTAAATGTGCCTAATGAGGTAGGCAAATATGGGCAATCAACAACTTACACACACAATATATTTTCAGTGAGCTATATTTGCTGGCATTAAAATATTTGTGTAAGCAGAAATTATGCAATCTGAATTTAGGATAAAAGGGCATAAACTGTAGGCAAATAAAGCTTTAGTAATCTAAACAAATCCATTTAGAATTCAATTCTCCTTTATATGCTCTCACAAAACCTCCATTTGACTGTAATAGATCTTACACAGCTGGCAACAAAAAATCCCAGTTTTAAGAAACAATACTTTAAAATAAAAAAAAATCAAAAAATCAAAGAAATGTGTTTTAACAGCTTTCATCTGTCTGTATCTGTTCCATGGCCTGGAAGTGGCACAGAGTCTCTTAGGATATATACACATAGCTGAGGTGTCTGTGGACCTGGTGAAATACAGAGGTGAACAGGAACTGTATATATTTAATAGTTCTAAGAGAGAAAACTTAAGTATCTTATCCCCTGCCAATGAAAGTAATAAGAGCTTTGACACTGACTTCACTGATTTTTTCAGTGTGTCGCTAAGGAAACGCAAGAAAATATATTCTAGTATCCTCTAGTATCCATAAATGCTCTTTTTTTATGACCAATGCATGGAAGCAAACAAAAGATATTCCATAATGTTCTGAAGAATCAGAAAAGTACAAGGTTTAACAGCTTGCTGCAGAGGACGGAATGAAAGTCAATCATCTCTTTTACTTTATGGTCCATTGGGAGGTTTTCTGTACAGATAAAAATCAAAGATAATTTGCCCAAATTCATCTGTCTTCAAATCACAGTGCATTTAAAAAATGCACACAATAAGATTCAAGGAGTTCATCTCTGCCTAGTTGGAAATGAAACTGATGAAGCTGTAGCCCGGGTACACTCAGGGGCGTGCCCAGTCTGCCAGTGAAAGGGATGGTGGTCAGGCAGGGTGCTGAGAGAGGGGCCGGCCACCAGGGAGCCATTCCCTCTCTTCTCTACAGACCCAAGCTGAGACCAAGTGCTTAACTATATACAAATTTATTGCTACAATAAATACATATAAATAAGAACATTAAATATTTACAGTAAAATTAGTATGCAACACCACTTACAATAACCTGCAATCAACATAGTGTACTACTTTGAGGGACTGCAAAAACAGAAACCAGATGATTCACAGCATATGCAACAATTAACCTCCCTGCACAAAATAAGCATTAACACTTTAGAACAGGTAAGTAAAGGTATCAACACAATAAACACATATGAACATCAGCTTGGATAACCCAAGTGAGTTGAGGTAGCAAAACCATTGACGTACACAGGCAACAATACAGGTATGTTCTGATAATAGGCAATAAACTCATATAGACAATGAAGACAGATAAACCCATATAAACTTCCATAAGGAGTACCCATAACTCTATTTACCTCTACAATACGAAACAACAACAATCACAAAATAAGGCGATGCATTCAGCACCTCACAGGGTGTTCCCTGGAGCCCCTCCCCTTTAGAGCCCCGGGATGGGGACACTCCCCTTTCCCAGTGGAGGAGGTGGCAGACATGCCCAAACCCGCTCCCAAACCCGCCTCCCTTGTGGGACCCGTTTTCCCAGGAACTCACACTCCTGTTCTGAAGCAGCCAAGGCTCATCCCCTGGTGGCCAGTCCCATGAGGGCCTCTCTTCAGCAGCGCCTCTGGCTCCTCTCGATGGCCTGGAGCCCCACACTGGGCACCCAGGGCGCTCCCATGGGAGCCAAGCCCTTACTGGCTCTAGTTCCCTGGCCTCACACCGGGGGTCCTTCCCTTTCCTGGGACCTGCTCTGAGCACTGGAACTCTTTTAATTTAATGCAGAGCCTAGAGCCAGGGCTAACATGAGCAGCCTTGAGCTGCTCCGAGGGCCAGCTCTCCATGGGCTGACCTGCGCACCGTGTGGGGCCCAACCAGCCTCAAGCTGCACCCAGGGCTGACTCTCCGGGTGCCAGTTTGTACACCAAGTGGGGGCCGAGAAGCCTTGAGCTGCTCCCAAGGCCAGCTCTCCATGCCCAGATACATGCACCACTGAGGCTCAGGCGGGGTCCCGAGGACGGCTGTCTCCGGAGCTCTTCTCACCTCATCGTCCCTTGCTGTATCTCTCTCTCCCCCCAGAGTGCTGAACATGCTCTCCTCTTATACACATCAGGGGCTCCACCCCCAAAGTTCTCCAGATCTGGCGCAGCGCAGTCTCAAACCAGGTCCAGACTGCGCCTTCCCCCCTCCCTTCAGGGAAAGGGCATGGTCTTGCTTTCCCTGGCTTGCTTCTGATTGGCAGATGGGCTCCACCAATCAGAATTGCAGAATCTTGAGCCCACGGCTCATCCAGAGCTCAAGAGGTAAGTCTGCTACAAAGGCACCACTGACAGTTATACAAAGTTGCTAAGATACAGCTCAGCAAGAAGAGATTCAGGACATGTAGGGACATCCAAGACCCTTATGAATTAAGAATGACTGTTACAGTCAGGGTACATGCCAGGCACCAGGCAGAAGACAACTTTGGGTTGGGGTCTAAGCAACCTGAACTCCTACTTAACCTAGTGAAAACAGAGGGCATTTGGCATCCATCAAAATTCTCAAGGCTTTGTAGGGCTGATCCTTTAGTAAACAAAAAGGGTACATATTCTCCATTTGTTTTCCAAATACTTCCTATGCATCCAACAAATTAAGATTAAGATCATTCTAATTGTCATTAGCACTCTTCAGAAGCCTCCACAATGCAACATCACTCAATAATCCAACAACATCTTCTAAAAGTTACATATCTGAGCCTAAATTGTGAATAATAATAATAAAAAAGATCTATACTTCTACAGGATAAGACAGCTCAAAGAACATTTGACTGAACATTTGCCTAAATACTGATTTAGTGCTATATTTAGGAGTTTTCTAAATGTATATAAAAATAACATGAAGCTAACCCAGCAGCCTCTTTACATGCAGGAATCACATGAAAGTGTCATTCAGTTGAAAAAAACCGTCAGAATAAGGAGTCTGAGTTCTCTGTTTAGCCCTGTAACAGACACAATGCTTAACAATCCTGCGCCACAGTTTTCACCTCTAGAAAATGTTTAGATATGTTTAAAGGAAGAGTGTTTATTGCTATTACTACTATAATAAAATCTATAATCAATTTAAATAAAGAATTCTTAAATTAATGTAATGTAGAGACCAGATTCTCAGCTGGCTTTACATCATCACAGAACTTCACTGATTTTAACAGAACTGCTTTACACTGGTTTTGCTGACTGACTCCCAGGAGCCAAAGGTTCTCCCTCAGAATTGTAAAAATACAGTTTTTAAATCCATATTTATCATTAACAGAAGGCAGATTTTTATTTTCTGCCAAGTTATTATCTGTGACAGTCTCTATCCACTATAAAAATCTCCCAGTAATTTCAATTAAAATTGTGTGTAGGTAAGGAAATGCAGGAAGGATCAGGCCTTTTGATTGGTAAATCAATTGACATAGTAATAGTTTGTCTAAGGTCATTCAAAACTTGTTTAATATCTGTTGTGATGTAAAAATATCTCTTCTGGATGACTCACACAGAATAAAGAAGTGCATCTGTGGGTGGAAGAATAGAGCTGAAGTGCTTTGATTACGTTTTTTCTTGCAGTAATTCTAGATCCCAGACAAAGTAGACTAGAACCATCCCACATGTTGTTTTCTGATCCTTTCTGTGATCCAAATATTCTAGGATTGCAGTCAGAATAGTCAAATATTGCTTTACTCATTGCTTAGAACCTTAAAACTCAGAAACAATGGTGTCTTGACTTTCTACATCTATGGGCCATTTTATGTCATTTGTTAGTATATATTAACTAAGATCCTGCCCCATTTAACCCCATGCATTTCAGCTGGAGGTGGTCTGCAGATTCAGGAAAGTCAACAGTTCCACAATGCAGATGGAAGCCAAGGTGGAAAACCCGGTCACAACAGTAGTTTCCTGTCTTTCCCTCTTCAAAAAGCTAGGTCACTGAAAGTCAGAGGTGGCAAAGCACTTCCCAATGAGGCCCCAAGAGCCTCATTCACTGGAATTTTTGTCCCCTTCTTCCCTAGATTCTTCTGTTTTTTCTCACGGCCGCTCTGTGCAAGGTACTCCTGTCACAGGAGAATTCTACTCTGTAGAGCAGTTAGAAGGATAGAAAATGGCAGTGAGATAGGAAAAGGGCTGCTGGGGGTAAACAGAAATTTGCATCCTAAATTATACTTGTGTACAGGGTTTCCAAGGTGGTGTGGCAGTGGACAGTTTTAGCCCTCCTTCAGATACAATTAATTAAGACTGAGTTAAGGGAGCAGCAATTACAATGGCATTCTCCAAAATGGCTAAGCTATATGCCTGGCTAAGCAGAAGAAAAAAAATCTAATTTCAAGAGAAGAAACACTTAGTATCTGAGCCTTCCAACTATGTAAGAGTTGCTTCTGTAAAATGAATTCACGGGGATCCTTGGGATCTCACCTAAAAGCTTCCTGTCTTCCACCATCCCATTCTCATGTACTTCAAAGACTTCCTCAACCTGCTCACCCTGCTTTCAAGCTAGAGACCGCCTGTCTTCCCCCCACCTTCCCCAGTTCCATCTAAACCAGGGTGCACATGTTAAATTAGTTTCTTCTTTTTTTTCTGTCTAGGAGAAAAGCTACTTAAATTGTCAACTTTAGTGGACAGAAAGGCACAGCTGATTCCACGGCAGGTAGAATCTATTATACTGCTTGATTTTAAGTACCAGATTCCTGTTATTTCGTGTGCCTGCCATTTTCTCCAGTCAATTTACTGATTCTCACAAAAATTTAGAGTTCTACCCTTTGATGTCTGTAACAAGGGGCCAGCTCAGGGCTGATTTCCACGTGGCCCGCCCACCTGTTCTTCGGCAAACTGCCCACCTTCTTACACACCACGCCTTGATCTTAACTGATTAATTGATAGATGTAATTAAGCGGGAGGCTGCCCATTTTCTGCTCCGCTGCTAGGGGGCACTATCTGTAGCTCCATTCCTCCCCTACACTGCAGCCTAAGCCTCACAGATGAAATCATGATGTTCTCATATGCACCAGTCCCCCCATGATGGGGCCCCAAATCCTGCTGTAGGACCCCAACTGAGTTTCTCCCTTCAGGCAGACTCTTCCGCTGTCATACCAGGCCATATATCTCCCTGCCACCGGTCCCCCTTCGGGTGTGGTCCCCTCCCTGGGACCTTCAGCTCACACTAGCCCCGGCCCACCTCCAGGCCAGTCGGGACCCCAGGCCCCTGGTTCTTGGGTGTCCCTCTGGGTGGGCCTCCTTGCCCTTCTGACCCTCCTGGTCCTGGCCCCCACCTGGGACAGTCAGGGGAAGCTCTGGCAGGCCTTAATGTATGACCCATACTCTTATCCCAGGGTCCCCCTGTCTGGGTCCTCCTCCACACATGGGCAGCTGGGGTTACCTCACACCATGGCTGGTGCCTCTGGGTCTCACAGGGGACTCTCACTTCCCCCGCTTGGGCAGCAGGTCGTGGTGCTACTACCAGTATTATATTCAACCCAAACTCTGCCTCCTCGCATTGGAGGACTTACTGTGGTCAGGACTCAACTCCCTCTCTCTGGCTGAGCCCCTTCACACTGCTCATGACACCCCCTTTACACGGGGTCTCAGGGCTTCCCTCCACAGGTGGGCACAGGTGGCTGTACCCATGCCTGGCCCCAACTCTCCTCTTTGGGGTCTCAAACCCCCACAGGGCTCAGGCAGCCTTGGCCACACCTGGCCTCCAACTCTCTTCCTCGGAGCTTGTACCTCCACAACTACCTCCGGTGTATGCAACCCACCAGAAGGTGAGGGCGAGGGGTTAAGCCACCCTGACTCGCCTTTCACCGGGGTGATCTCTGGCCTGGCATTTCCTGGGGGCTCCCGCACCACTGACAGCCCCACCAGGCCACACATCCTGGCAGGGTGTAGTTTCTGGTCGTACCAGGGGGACCAGGAGCCTCCTACTATCCCCTACAGTGCCTCCCATACCTCCAAATGAAACTCAGCAGCCCTCAGGCCAGGCAATGTTGTTGCCTGCCTCCAGCAGCCAAACTGCCTTGTTTATATAGGCAGCCCTGAGCCTGAAATGGCTGCCCTCATTAGGCACCTGGAGGCTGCCAGCTCCAGGGCCTTAAAGTGGCAGGCACCCATAGTGCCCTGCCACAATGCTTAAAAGAGTCTCTAAAATCTGGAAAGGACTTGACACTGTGCTCAAAGGTAATTGTATTAAACCCCAACAGAGAAATAATATTCAAGTCAGTTAATCAAAAAATCATTGAGTAATATGGCCCTTGAACTCAGAAACACTCAGAGAGGGTGGATCTTTGAGACCAGAGTTTTCTTTCTGAGGTATAGGTGAGATTACATCTTACAATTCCACCACATAAAGAGCAGTTAAAATGCAAATGTCTGTTAACAAGTGCTATGTGCCTTCTAGGCAACTAAAAGTTATGTTATGCCACTTCAGAAGAGTATTATCCTCAAGCCATACTACACAGCTCAAGTTAGGTTAACATTAAGCAGCTCTACTAGCATAACATGACCAATTTTGCAGTCCTCCAGTATCTCAGGAGGTAGCGTGCCCAAAAGGGCTTGCTACCCTCCCAGACTCTCATGCCTCCCCCAGTGACAGCCCAGATACTGGAGCAGCTGCTGGTAAGTAAGGAGGGGGAAGCAGGAGAGGTGGATGGTGAGCAGCCGGGTATCACAGGGGTTCCAGCACAGATGCATAGGCCAGATCCAGGGGAAGAGAACAGCATCAATTGCTGTTGCTTGTGCCTCTCCCCCTCCTCTCTCCACATTGCCTACAGCAGTACAGGTGGGGCTTGGGAGTGGCAGCAGCAACAGGGGAGATGCACCCTGCCCCCCCCGACTACTTGGGGGCATTGGTGGCAGGAATCAATGGCAAGTTTGGGGTCGGTGTGGGGATGTGCTGCCAGAAAGTCTAGGTCTTGCCAGGTCTTGCTGCAAAAGAGCTGGCAAACAGGACCTCTAGCACCAGATCAGAGCTGTGAAAATCACAGAAGAGGGTATTGACTTCAAATGTGCAACTGCTCACAGCACATGCTAACTTTAACACCAACAAACATTCCTTAAAGTTAGCAAGTGCTAGCTGTAACACGTAGCTACATCCATAGCTGACACTGAACTGTTGCCACATTAACTGCAGCAGCAGAGCTATGGCAGCAGAACCCGCTGGCAATGCTCTATGATATGAGCAGAAGAAATTTTCCTATTACAAGTTACATCCATTCCCACAAACAACAGAAGCCCTGAATCCATCTTCTGCTGGCAGAGCTAGCTCCACACTGGAGGTTTAGCGGGCAGTGCAATGCTGACTACTGGGTGTGATCTTCTCACCCCTTTGGCCAACAAAGCTATTCCAATACAACTGTATGATGTGGACAAGGTTTGAGTGACAGAATAGGTTGGGGTTTGAAAGGCAAACCACATTCAGGCCCAAGCACTTCTGCATTGCTGTGAAATGTAAATGTAAAAATGCAAATTGAGAACATTTTTTTCCTGGAACACAGAAAGGTCACCTTCCAACATAAGATTAGATGCATCTACACAAATGTGTTGTTCCTTTGTTGCTTTGGAATTACTTTTTTCTAAAGTTTTGTCTCATTTGCCTAAAAGGCTGCAAATGATACGGAGAGGACTAGAATGAATGATATAGGCACCTATTTGTTTCAAGAAGGCTATATATCACTGTGTAGCACTGGACGCAAGCTCCTGAAAGGAGAAAAACACACCTGCTCTGTGCAGTAATAACTTCAGAGATCCCAGATTGCTACCTAAGAATGGGAAAACTACAATATTCCACCCTTGAGCAATTAAGACATGAAGTTGAACAAATGTGGGAGGTGCACTAATAGACACCAGACAGCATGGTATAGGTACACACAGCCCAATAACCGTGACAGGCATGATAACCAGAGCTACAGTCAAGAGGAGAGGCAACCAGAAAACTTAAGTGCAAACTCCTTGACCCATTCAGTTGCTCCTAATTCTAGAACAGCTTCAGAGACACTCAGTAAGGTGCTTTCCACCATCCTGACCTCCCCTGCAATCAATCAAGACAGTGCCGACTACCTATACAGACCTGTTAAAGGGTAAAACTACCTTCGCCCCATGTCAAAGATTTGACCTTAAGTACAATTTTTCTCTGATATCAGATTTAGAGACGTGTAACATAAATATATTACCTAATGGATGTACAGTACTTCAAATATGACAAAATAGCTAGGTAGCATCAAAATACGGAGCAAGAAGTGTTTTAAAAGATATCAGGAATTTCTACTCAAACTGTGCTTTCAACTCTTGCACTACGCATTTTAGGTAAGCTGCTTAAATCCTGAAGATTCAATCACAGGGATGTTATCTGTCATACATATTGCCTGCTAACACTTCCTGCGCACCTCAAATGACACTTACTTCTAAGTGATTTTTGAGTGCATAAGGAAATAGCCTACAGAAATCCATCAGAACTAAATATATTCTGTATTAACTCCCATGAAACAAGAAACCTATCCTAAACAGACTTTCTAGAATTAGGGTCAGAACAAAACAAAAATATGTAAATACTGGCTAAACACCAAATACGAAAAAAAGGCTAGTAATTACAACAACGCACCCTGTGACAGAGCGCTTGGGGTGCCTGTCCCTTTAAGAGAAGAAGATGCTCAAGGGGCACCTTGGCATTTATTAGGGACAAGCCTGATGAGCCTGAGCCAGTCTGGCAGTCTAGCCCTGAGAGCCATGAAGATAGGAGCTCCTGGCCACAGAGCAGCAGGGCTCCCAAATTAATAGTGGAACTGGGTTAGCCACTCTGCAGGCCTAGGAAAAAGGGAAAGCTGCCTGGGGCAGAGGGAGGCTCGTTGCATGTTAAACGCAGAGAAGATTTGGGGTACCTGCCAGAGGCCTTAGGTCAGGGATAGGCAACCTCCAGCAAACATGCCAATTAATGGCACACAGAGACATTTTCCTCAGCATGCCAGGAGGTGTGCAACGAAATTGTTTTAAAACAATCATTTTTTTCGTGCTGTGCCAGGTGTACAGGGAGGCCGAGAGAGAAGAGAGAGAAAAAAAAGAGAGGAGAGAAAAAAGAAAGCGAGAAAAAGAGGTAAAGAAAGAAAAGAGAAAGAAAAAGGAAAGGAGAGAGAGAAAAAAGAATTTCTCTGATGGAAAAGATTAGAAGATACTAATCTTACCTCTTTTAAATCCATCCATGAGCTATACCATAAAATAAGCTAGGTTCCTGTAACATCATGAAATTTTATTTATTTCTCCCTCAATTTCAAATTGATCTCGATGTCATTCTTGTACTTTAACTGAAAGGCTGTCACTTCCTTGGCAAAGGAGATAAACTATATCCTCAACACCTCATTATGCTATATATAGGTTGGACACTTGACAGATTTCTTTGCTGACTTGTATTCGATTATGATTAATACAAGAGATAGGAAAGAAATGAATGGAAAACAAATGGTAAAAAGGGACAAATAAATCATTGATAGTCAGAAATACTACTTTTAGGGTTACATCAAATGAAACTTCACCTCAAGCAATTTTTACCATTCACCATCACCATAAACCTTTTAATTTAGATTAAATCCAACACTTGACCTTTAAAAAAAAACTCTCCTCCAAGCTGAACCTACTATCCTATGGTCCTCATCCATGTGGGAACCAATGATGCAGTCCAGAGTAGTCCGGACCAGATCATGGATGGCTACAGGGCTCTGGAGGCCAAGCTTAGAAAGTTGGGGGCCCAGGTGGTCTTTTCATCCCTCCTTCCGGTTACTGGACACCGTCAGTGGCAGAGCACCTGCATCCGTGAGGTGAACTGGCACCTCCCGAGTTGGTGTCATCACACCGGATTTGGCTTCCTGGACCATGACCCGCACTTCAGATCAAAGGGCGTCCTGGGGCATGATGGTCTCCATCTCTCTCCCAAAGGTAAGTGTTTGTTTTCTTAAATGCTAGGTGACCTCCTCTGGCAGGCTTTAAACGAAGTTTGTTGGGGGATGGGGATCCACAGGAGCAAGAAAAAACTCAACCAGGTGTAGGACCTGCCCAGGTAAGAGCTCAGGTATATATCAATGGACCAGTTGTCTCTCAGGTAGAGGGGGTGCCCAGGGCTCCCACGGGGGGATTAAGGTGTCTCTTCACTAATGCAAGATGCATGAGGAACAAGCAGGAGGAGCTTGCTCTCCTGCTTGCAAGTAGTAAAATCGACCTGGTTGTCCTAGTAGAGACATGGTGGGATGAAACTTTTGGCTGGACAGTAGACATAGAGGGCTATAGGTTGTTTAGAAGAGACAGGAAGGGGAAAAAGGGGAGGGGGGGTTGCGCTCTATGTTAGGGAACAGTATACCAGTTCTACCTTCCATATTGGACCAGAGGAAGGCTTAACCGAGACCCTGTGGGTCAAACTTCAAGGAGGGCGGGGGGAGAGGGATCTGGTGGTAGGGGTTTACTACAGGCCACCACATCAGGAAGAAGAGCTGGATCTGGAATTTTCCAGGCAGCCTGGGGAGGCCGTGCGTGCAAAGGATGTTGTGGTCATGGGTGATATGAATTACCCTGACATCGACTGGGAGGAGCAGTCGGCCAGGTCTAGCCACTCACGAAGATTCCTGACGTGCGTACAGGACCTACACCTCGTGCAGGAGGTACTTGTCCCTACTAGGGAAAATGCCATACTGGATCTGGTGTTAGCCTCTGGGGATGACCTGGTGGGGGATGTGCTAGTACAAGGGAGGCTAAGGGACAGTGATCATGAAATGATCCAGTTTGCTATTCAGAGAAAGGTGGGGAGGGTAACTAGCACAGCGCAAATGCTTGACTTTAGGAAAGCCAACTTCAATGTGCTCAGGGCAGTAGTCAGGGAGGCACTTGGAGCCCAGGGTGTAGCTAGGATGGGGGTCCAGGAAAGGTGGTCCTTCCTCAAGGAGGCTATACTTGGGGCGCAGCAGGATGAAATTCCACTGCGCAGGAAGGCGGGGAAGGGGTCCGAGAAAACTTCATAGCAGAGAGCAGATATCCAGGCTGGCCTGAGGGCAAAGAAAAAAGCATACTGGTGGTGGAAGCAAGGGGCAGGGAAAAAGGAGGAGTATACCTCCCTGACCTGAGCTTGTAGGGATTTGGTAAGGGAGGCTAAAGCAGCACTGGAGCTTAGATTAGCTTTTGGTATTAAGGATAAAAAAAAATCTTTCTTCAAGTATCTAGGTAGCAAAAAGAAGTCTCGGGGTAACACTGGACCCCTACGGGGCAGGGCAGGGCAGGGCAGGGCAGGGCAGGGCAGGGCAGGGCAGTTGGTGACGGACACGCGAGAGAAGGCAGAACTCTTCAACAAGTTCTTTGCCTCCCTGTTCCTGTCTGCTGACAATGGGGTGCCCTTGGGTGATAGCGTAGAGAGGCCCAGGAAGGATGCGAGTCCCCCAACTGTTAGTTCAAACCTAGTTAAGGATTACCTTGACGGCTTAGATGTATCCAAGTCGGTGGGCCCAGATGACTTTGCTCCCCCTCTATGCAGCGCTGGTCAGGCTGCAGCTGGAGTACTGTGTCCAGTTCTAGGCGCCGCACTTCAAGAGGGATGTGGAGAATCTGGAGAGGGTCCAGAGGAGGCCACTCGTATGGTTGAGGGCCTCCGTGGCCAGCCCTATGAGAAGAGGCTGAGGGACCTGAATCTCTTCAGTCTCTGCAAGAGGAGACTGAGGGGGGATCTTGTGGCTACCTACAACCTTATCAGGGGCCACCAGCAGGGATTCGGGGAAAGTCTGTTCACCAGGGCCCCCCTTGGGGTCACCAGGACCAATGGCCACAAGCTGAGGGAGGATAGGTTTAAGTTAGATATTAGGAAGAACTACTTCACTGTAAGGGTGGCCAGAGCTTGGAATAGGCTCCCCAGAGAGGTGGTGCTCTCACCTTCCCTGGAAATCTTCAAGAGAAGACTGGATAGGCACCTGGCTGGGGTCTTACGACCCCTCCCACCCCCAGTGCTCCTTCCTGTCCATGGCAGGGGGTCGGATTCGATGATCTGTCTAGGTCTCTTCCGACTCACTGATTCTATGATTCTAAGGAGTTCTGGAGTTTATGATAGTAAAGAAAGTAGAGATGAGCATCATTTCCAATCCACTTCTGTCATATCCAGTCCTAAACTAAGCCAGGAACAATATACTGAAGATTCAACTGATGCTACATGTCAACTCCAGATCTGCTACTTTAAAAATGAACTAAACACTTCTGATTTCAGGTCTGATTTTAAATTAAAATATTTACACTGTAATAAAACTCTGCTATGGAAAAAAAGCTGGTATTGGCTATTTCTGAAAACTAGATTTAACATATCAAATAAAACCTGGGAAATATTGTCCTTTCTGTAATTAGAAGCTCACAGGGTTCTAGTTTCTGGGAAATAAAGGCTTATGCTGAATAAAAACCACTTTATGCTTACAATTTTAATGGGCATATTTATGGAAAAATACATTACAAAACCTATCACTAAAGATCACTGTGTATTTAAGATATATTACCTTAGAGTTACCAAACTGGTAATTGTTCCTCTTTCCTGTGTTCATGAATCATTTACAGACAATCATTTATTAGTTCTGATATGATACTGTACTAGTAGTCAAAATCTCAATGCTATCTCTTCTCTAATAAGACTCTCCCTCTGATTTATCTCGCCTACCATCTTCTTTCTCAACATATTTTGTCTTGTATTTGTATTCTTTGTTTCAGTTTATTTTCCTGTTTTTTCCAGTTTTCTTCTGAGATTGCATTATTTCAGTTCCCTCTACCTGCAGTGCATGCAGCATGGGACTTAAATGAGGCGGGTAGGAAATGTTTTATTTAAAGTTTGTTTTCAATTAAAATTTGGGTTTTCTGCTAATCCTAAGGGTCTCTCTTCCACTGATGATTATTCATGAAACATCCCAAAATTGAAATATTTTGATATGGCTTTAATGAAACATTGATACTGCAGTTCAGTTTTTTAATGTCGTCTAGACCGTGGCTACTCAAACTTCAGTTCACGGAGCCATCACATCTGGCCCATGGGGCTCCCTACAGGTTGGTAAATTTGGTGGCAAGGGAGCAGTGACCACTAATAGAGCACAAGGATTCATAAGGAACAAGTTTTTGTTTTCCTTCCAACTTCTTTACCAATAAGAGTATAAGGAAGGCTGGAGGAAAAGCTGACACTGGTATTATCTAAAATACATTATCAACTGTCCCCTGTTAGATATCAGGTGTCAAGTTTATAATGAAAAATGTTATTATTCATTATTTGTTATGCCTTAGCACACACTAGTTCCAGCTGAGGTCATGCCCCATTGTGCTAGCCACTGCGCAGAAGTGCAGTAAAGAAGTGTATGTCCCAACAAATACACAATGTTAGCCTAATGAAAGTCATGGGGCTGCAAAAGTAAAATATCTGACAAGTAGGGATGGGGAGCTGTGTTAATCTGAAATCAGGCTGGAGGTAGGGCAGGGTGGCACCTCACAGACTAACTGGTTCAAAGAAGCATGAGCTTTCATATGCAACAACTATTTCATCAGGTGGAAGGCCTAGGGCTCTCTTCTGGGAGATTGGGCACATGATTTTAACCCTAGGCCTAACATCTGACAGAGCAGGCTGTTACCTACAAAAGCCCAGGCATCTCAAAACCAGTTAGTCCCTAAAATGGCACCCTACTCTACTTTCTTGTAGCACATGAAAATAGCACAACACAAAGAACAGATATTGAGACTTTAATTGATGGGATGCCCTGTATATCTGCAGTTGGCTGGCCTATTCTACTCAGTTATTTTACATCACCAGCTCTGGCAGCCATAAAATTGAGTGGTATAACCTTGTCAAGAAACAGATTTTAAGAACCAGATCCCTAGAAGGACATGGTGAGACTTCATGCCTAACTTCAAAATTGTGATAACCTCCTCCCCACCCTGCTCACCAGCTGCTTAACCCCAGATACCTGGAACATGCATCTCTATTGTTACCCACATAATCTCTAGATATTTGCTGTTGTTTTCTGGCATGGCCATAACTGCCTCAGTTTCCTCAGTCTGAGCAGAGACATGACTAGCTCCCTCCTAAGCCACCTGAAGACCCAGAAACTAATGTACAGTGTTGTACATTAAGTTACTATAAAGGCCCAATACAGTAGACATTCTCAGAGTACATCTACTTCACACCTACAGCATGTAGTCCACATTGAGCTATTTCATTCAAAGACATACCTGGAGGAAAAGATGGTGATGGTAGCGATGCTGCCTGCCTTTAGAAAATTCACCCCAGAAGCAGGAAATATAGGTCATATGACCTTTTCGCTCTGATGGGGAACAAATTCACATTTCCCATCTCTTAGGAGACTGCTCTAACCACTAAGCAATGGGTGAGGCAGGGTAGTCAACCACCCTTTCTGCTGAAGCTAAGCCACATTACAGAGGAAATGACTTCACAACAGAATTAGGTGTAGGGAAGTTGTAGTTTGACTCCTTCTCTCAGGAATATTTCTATTCATTGTCTAATGACTTTTTAATGTAAAATGAATAATCCCAGGAGTAGGGACTAGAAACAAGACTTCATCCCACCCAGCTAAGTTCCCTAACCACCAAATTATAGGGAAGGCTCTTTTCTGCATGCTCAGCTTACGGTTCAATGCATCTATCATTCATTTCTGTGCAGTGGCTCAGCTTCAATGGGAAGGATAGAGGATGCCTCCACCCCCAAGAGTTTTTGTGATGGCAGGTGCAACCCAGCAGCATTTGGAGGACAGAGGTCAAGCCTCCTCCCCCCCCTCCCCTGGCACCTCTAGGATTTTTACCATGAGAGGCACAGGTCCTTGCCTAGCAGCAGATGTAGGGGAGGGTGCAAACAAGGGACCAAGGGAAGCCCTCAAGGAGCCCATACCATATTGGTCTGCTCCACCTATACATATTGGGAGCAAGGCTGTCCAGCTTCTGTGGCTTGTTTGCACCTACCACAACACAGACTCCTGGAGAGAGTGCAATTCTGGTGCCCTCTGTAAGTCAGTGTCTTGGGCAGGTGGCCCACTCACCTCCTCCTCCCAGTTACACTATTGCCACTCAGCTGAGAAGGAAACTGAACCAAACTCTTTCATTTCCCAGGCTGCTACTCTAACCACTATACTGTTCTCTAATAAACAAGCATTGCTACCATCTTCTCCACCAGTGTCTTTGTTTTAAAAAAAGTGAGTCCTGCTCACATATTTTAAGAACAGTGGTAGCTACCTACCCTCAGCAGTGTGTCACGAATAAACAGAACTAGGCCTTACTTAGCCAGCCACCTAAACTCCTCTGAGGGACAGAATATCAGAGACACAGCTGTCTTCAGCATTTCTCATTGGTTTCTAGATTCTCCATCTGAGAAATCCAATGTGCTGAGACACTCCCTTTCCTCATGTGCTTCAGAGAGGGCCTAAACCTCAATTTCTGGGCTTCAGATTCTATTCCAAGGGCCGTGCACCTAGAACTTAGATTTTGTGGTGCCCAACTTAGAGACACATATGTCCTTCCTAGGATGGAGCCCTAAACTGATCTGTCTGAGCTAATAAATGCTAGTGTTGGAGAACCACTGATAAATGTCTACCAAGACAAGTTAAGGCATAAGAGGCTAGCAGTGCATTAAGGGCAATAGCTTCCAGTAAATACCTTTTTACATCATAAAGCCACTATGCAGTTCAGCAGAGTTCATTCTAACTGACAGTTTCTGTTCAGGAGAGGCTAGGGACTGACATAACAAGGTATATTACAAAGTAGACTTGACATACATTGGCAGGGAAGCTAATATTGCACTAGGCCTGGCTTCAGTCAATTTAATCATTCTATAATTTATCCCAATCCAAATTCATCAAAATAAAACCTAACCTTCTGCTGAAAACTGAAGCCCACTGTGGTAGTGACCTGGTCGTGTCTCTTAGCAGCAAAAAATAGTGTCTGCTTGAAAGAAATTCTTGCTGAAGCATCCTGTGATGCCTAAACCAGCTTTCTTAGGGTTGAACCAAGATTTCTGCTGCTTATCTATGCATCACAAAATATATTACAGCTAAAAAGTGTAAAAGAAAACTGTTTGTAGTTAAGTGCTTGCTAGGGCTCTGTGATGTTCAAACTAGGCATTTCCTGTAATTTGTTAATGCATTATAAAATATATGCCAAAACTTAAGAGTGTAATTAAAGTTTTAAACCTAGTTAAAGCCAGCTTCGTTAGTGATGGCACAGCTGAAATTAATCATAAGGAAAGTTTGTAGCATAACACCTGTAACTGGCTGTAAGCTGACAGCATCGTTCAAAACTTATAAATTTGCTAGCACATCCAGAAATCGACAGAAGGGACATGCAGCGTGGTAAAGAAAGCTATCGCTGTAAGGAAGAGTAGTTGACCTGGCTTCTGTTGGCCAGTGAATTTTAAGGAGCCAAAAGACTAAATACCAGGGTCCTTCCCAGTACCCCCTTGGACAGCGCAGATTTGGGATGGCTGACTTCACTGGATCTTGAGAGGCTTGTCGTATAAAAGGCATCAAAAGGGACTGTTGATAAGTTGCTGACTCAGAATTTTACTATCTGTCTTTGTTGTATTGTTAAGCTTTGCGTAGTTCCGTGTTCGTTAGATCAATAAACCTTTTTACCTTTTACTCGTGACCACTCCCTCAATCCCAAACCCTCTACAGGTAGCTGGGACAGTCCACAATTAAACTTTGCCCCCAAGTTGTGCTCCCCAACTATTATACTGTATAAAGCAAAAACCCTGATTGGGGTAAGATTCTCAGGCCTAATTAAAGAAAGTGCAGACCTCTGCATGAAATTAGTCTTTTCCCTCTCTTTTATGCATAGTACCTCATGACAATTATAATTCATCCATCATAACTAGCAATATTAACAATAACACTGGTGTCATCAGGACAAACCATGTGCATCTTGAGAACTTCCATGTAGGTAATTCTGGTCATCTAAGGAAATAAAACACAACAGGCAAGTCCACTGTCTTATAATCATTATTATACTTGGTTGGAAAGCTATTAGCTTAATATGATCGCCCTTGGTTACATTCAAAGAGTTAATGTTTTGATAAATACTTCAAAATTTAATTCAATTATTCTTTTTAGTTATTTTGAAATCTGTTCATTAGCAAAATCTTTGCCTTTCCCCTTGCAGGCTTCAAGTTTGTTTTTAAATGAGCCTAACTGTACCAGGAAGTATATTATTGACATAGGGCAAATACAAACTATGTCAACAACACCTAGTTATTGTTTCTCCTTGTAAAGAGCACAGAACAAGCATAATTCTGCAGTATCTAATTCTGCACACAGAACTAAAAGGTCATATACTTCACTAACTAATCAACGTACTGCATAAGACTCAGTAATTTAAAAGAAAAGAGCTTATTTTGTACAGCTTAATGTGAAGGTTTTACATGATAAAGGTGACTTAGACCTCTACATCCCCTTGACCTGCACAAAAGAGAGAAAAGCAGACATAAAAAAGTATTGAGGGGCAGTGCAAAGGGAAAAGCAGTTTTGTAGGTCATTCTTCCTCTGCACAGCTACCTGTTTTCTACAAAACGGCCACATGACTTGAGCCCACTGATAAAATTATGTAGGTCCAAAGAGTTGGATAGAAGAAAGAGAAAGGCACTGCATTAAATAACACTATTGTAATTAAATAAATCTGCCCCAAAACATACAGTCTCAAGAGAGCTGGAGCTGCAGCCCTTGCCGTGAGAAGGAAATTCCAAATGAAATGGCCTCAGTCTAGTTTTTCCTCAAGTTAAAACAAATGCAAGTCCACTAAAATTAGTGGAGCTAAAACTATTTACAACACAGGATGTTTTGGCCCTTAATATGCAAAGCAGAGCTGATATACTGAAAATGGAAAACCAAGCACATATTTGTCATGCACAGAGTAACATGTGCAAGCATGAAATAAAACAGTAGAGAAAAAATAGTGATTCTGGTACTATTAAAGCAGATACTTACTAGTTACAGCAACAAAAAGTTACAGATTTCATACACATTAGGGCTGGAAGGGACCTCAGAAGATCATCAAGACCAGCCCCCTGCCCAAAGGGCAGGAAGTCAGCTGTGGTCATAGGATCCCAGCAAGATAAGCATCCAATTTGCTCTTGAAGGTGTTCAATGTAGGTGCTTGAACCACCTCTGATGGTAGGCTATTCCAGACCTTGGGGGCTCGGACAGTGAAGAAATTTTTCCTTAAGTCCAGCCTGAAATGGTCTTGTAGTAGTTTATAACCGTTCAACCTCTTCATCCCTTGGGGTGCTCTAGTGAACAAACGTTCCCCCAGGTACTGGTGGTCACCCCTGATAAACTTATAGGTGGCCATCAGATCACCCCTGAGCCTGCACTTTTCCAGGCTAAAGAGCCCCATAGCTCTCAGCCTGTCATCGTAAGTCTGTTTTCCTGACCTCTGATCATGCACGTGGCTCTTCTCTGCACCCTCTCAAGCTTCTCCACATCCTTTTTGAATTGTGGAGCCCAAAACTGGATGCAGTACTCCAGCTGCAGCCTCACCAAGGCTGAGTACAAGGGGAGAATGACGTCCCAGGATTTGCTTGAGATGCATCTATGGATGCAAGCCAGCTTTTTGTTCACTTTACTAGCCGCAGCATCACATTGAAGGCTCATGTTCATCTTGTGGTCAATGATGACTCCCAAGTCTCTTTCTTCTGTGGTGCTAGCCAGCATAGCACTGCCGAGCCTGTAAGGATGCTGCAGGTTTTTCCTTCCAAGGTGGAGAACCTTGCACACCATCAGGTTCTCGTCTGCCCATTTGCTGAGCCTGTCCAGGTCAGCCTGGATCTCCCTCCTGTCTTCAGGTGTGTATGCTTTGCCCCAAAGTTTGGTGTCATTGGTGAACTTGGCCAATCCACTCCTGACTCCAATGTCCACATCATTAATGAAGATGTTAAACAATACGGGTCCAAGGACAGAGACCTGGGGGACCCCAATGGTCACAGGGCACCATGACGATTGACTTCTGTCAATTACTACCCTCTGGGTCTGACCACGGAGCCAATTTCCCAGCCAGCAGATCATGGTGGACCCAAGGCCACAACTGGCCAGTTTTGCCAAGTGGTGACCATGGGATACTAGATCGAAGGATTTTTTGAAGTCAAGATATATGACATCAATCTCTTCTCCCTTGTCCAGGTGATGGGTCACCTGGTCATAAAAGGAAATGAGATTCGTCAAGCAAGACCTACCCGCAACAAACCCGTGCTGGCTGTCTCTCAGGATGTTGGTGTCAGCCAGTCCATTAAGGATGGCCTCTAATAAACTTTTCTAAGACCTTCCACAGGATAGAGGTCAGGCTGACGGGCCTATAGTTAGCCGGATCCACTTTCCTCCCTTTCTTGAAGATCGGCACCACGTTGGCCTTCTTCCAGTCTTCAGGCACTACACCAGAGCGCCAGGAGTTCTCAAAGATCCGTGCCAGGGGCTGGGATATGATGCTCGCCAGCTTCTTAAGTACCCTGGCGTGTAGATTGTCAGGGCCAGCTGACTTGAAGGTATCCAGCCTGTCAAGGTGTTCCTTCACAAGGTCAGCTTCAATCGAGGGTAAGCAATCTCCCTCACCTGGGCCTCTCTGACCCACAGTGGGCAGGGGCATCCCATGGGACTCACGAAAGATCGACAGAAAGTACCTATTCAATAGGTTGGCTTTTTCCTGGGCATCAGTTGTCAGTTGTCCCATCTGGTTTAGCAGGAGTCCAATGTTGCCCTTGCTTTTCCTCCAGCTCCCCACATATCTGAAAAAGGACTTTTTATTGTCCTTGATACTTCAAGCTAGTTGGAGTTCAGTTGCAGCCTTGGCTTTCCTGGTTTGCTCCCTGCAGGACCAGACCAGTGCAGAATATTCCTTGTTGGAGGTGAATCCCATCCTCCATCCTTTGTAGGCCTTTCTTTTTAGCCCTGGGAGGTCTGCTAGATCCCTGGAGAGCCAGGGGGGCTGCTGTGCACTCTTGCAGCCTTTCCTCTGAGATGGAATAGAATTAGCTTGTGCATTGAGGATCACTCCCTTGAGGAGCAACAACTTTTCCTTGAACTCCCCTCCTCCTGGGGTCGTGGTCCTTTAGGGCCTCACTAACAAGCCTCCTGAGATTATCGAAGTCGGCTTTCCTGAAGTCAAGGACTTCAGTGTTGTTGATTGACTTGCTAGCTTTGCGGCAGATGGTGAAGTAGATCAGCTCATGGTCACTGTCACCCAGCTTCCCATCGATCACTAGGTCGCCAATTAGGTCATCCCCAGTAGCCAGTACCAAGTCGAGCAGCACTTTACCTCTCATTGACCTGTAGATTTCTTCAGTCAGGTAGAGGTCATCCATGTACGAGAGGAAGCTTTGTGACTGCTCAAATTTTGCTGAGTGATGCTCCCACAAGATTTCTGGGTAGTTGAAGTCACCCATGACAACCATGGTCTTGGAGCATGCGGCCTCAGCCAGTTCCCAGGTGAACTCCTGGTCAAGCTCTTAACTTTGGGTGGGAGGTTTGTAGTAGACTCCCACTGTTGCGTCCTCTGTGCTGTGTTCCCCATGGATTTTAACCTAGAGGATCTCCAGTTGTCCACTCTGGCCACCAACATCAGCTTACAGGCATGCATAGCTTTCCTTAACATAGAGAGCTACACCCCCACCCCTTTTATGTAGTCTCTCTCTCCTGTACAGGGTATAGCCATCTATATCCGTGGTCCAGTCATGGGTAGAGTCCCACCAGGTCTCCTTATTCCTATGATGTTGTAATTATTTGTGTTAAGCAGGACGAGGAGTTCCTCCTGCTTATTACCCAAGCTCCTGGCATTTGTGTACAGGGAGGCAAGTGTCCCCTTGAATTCCACCAGCATCTCAGAGAGATCATCATAAATACAGCCACCAAAGAAAGATACATTTTTTAAAACTCCACCAAAGTCATAGGCCATGTGTAGATGAAACGAGGGGCATGTATGCACGGCACTTTAAAGCAGGAAATGCTTTTGCACCATTTTAGCGGTGCTGGAGTTTGCATGCATCAGCAGCGTATTGTGCAGTAATTCCAGCCTCTGTAGCAAATTCGGCAGTGTAACGCGTCTTAATGACTTGGGGCGCAGCAAACTAAAATTCGAGGAGTTTTAGTTTGGTGCCCTACAGGCGCAGAGCGAAGCATTGGGGTCCATGCAGCTCAGGGACTCTGCAGGAAACCTGTACAGGCAGCCTGGCAGCAGCCCAGCAAGGCAGGCTCTGCCCAAGTTCTATTTTCTTCCCCCCCTGGAGTCTGCCTGAGCTGTGCAGGGGCCTGGTGCTTCCCTTCATAGCTGCAGTGCCCCCAAGGACTGCCTGAGTTAGGTGTCTATTTGTATCCTTCAAGTATCATGGGCTTTAAGGCCCACCTAGCTAACTAATAGCCCTTACTGTGGGGCCAATGGGTGAAAGATACAACAGAATTCTTGGGACAACAAAAGCAAAAAACAGAACAGGAATGTTCAAAGGGTCAAAACGTGAAAATAAGTGTGCCTGAGGGGGAAACGGAGCAAAGCCCCCTGAGCCGCACCCACCGATCCTCAAAGCCATCCAAGGAGCTGGTGGATGTCGCCCACTGATGCTCCGCCCAGTGATGTGCATGGACAAGTGAAAGGAAACCGGCCCCACAGTCTCTGGGAACCTTCCTGGCCAGAGCCTCCTTCCTGGTTAAATACAGGGCCCACTTCACCAGGCCAGGAAGAGGTTGACCAGGGGGTCCCAGGACTTGGGGCGGCCATGCATCGGGTGACCAAAAACAAAAAGGTGGGGGTGTGAAATTCAACCAGAACCTCAAGAGGAGGCTCTGGAGGTAGAGGTGCTGCATCCTGGTGCACTCAAGGATCATGTGTGCCAGTGAGTCAGGTGCCTGAGGGTGAGTGCTTCCTTGGGGAAGACCGCTGCTGCTGTGGAGGGAAGCACCAGCCTCCCCCACCTCTCTCTTGCAGGCAAGGGACCACTCCACCCACCGGAAGCTCGCCCTCCCCTCCCCACCACTGGAGAGACAGGTAAGTTCAGGTGTGTGCACGACACAGGGGTTTAATGTGCTCTAATTTGCAGTGGTGTTTTTAAAAACCCACTGCTTCAATTCAGGACCCCCATTTCGTCTACACATGCCCTTAATTACAAATGATTCTACCATAATTACAAATGATATAAACTGCTTTCATCTGAATTTCATGTCTACAGAGGATACTAGCTTTCTTTATACAATCATCAGACAAAAATTACAAGGAAAGCTTTGTTGTGATAGCTATCACCATTCATCAAGTGATAAGGCATGTTGGACATGAAGAACAACCAAGTCTAATGAACTTTCACTCTCCTCAAAGTGAATCTTTTTTCTGTGTCTAACTCAGTAAAAAATATCTGACTGTGGCCCTCCTAGTATGCTATGCTTTTTTTTTATGAAATTATGATCAAAACAATGCCAGAAGACACACAGTTCCTTAATTTGTACCAGTGCCTAATAAGAAGAACAGATGGTTCAAAATACAACATAAATGTGCTCAATTATAACACATTAGGCTAATGACTGATACTTGTCCAAGACCAAAAGGGTTGAAATCATTGCCAACTAAGGCATGAATGACTGGCTTTTCTTCCAAAGTTGATGCTTTAAGGTGTAAATCTCAAAATTAGAAGTCTCCAACTCTTAAACACAAAAACTTTTAAAATAAACCTGTGACTAATAAAGTGGCATTTGTCATTGGTTTAATAAGCCATGCCAGCAGCTCAGGAATAATACAGGAGATGGAAGTCAGAGCAAGAGCAGCAAGGTGCAGAAGAACAAGAGGAACCCACACACCCCTTTGCCCGAGTCAGAGGGTAGCACATAATCAAGTCAGACTGCAGAAGCAGACAGTGAGAATGGATCTTGAGTTGGAAAATACTTAATCTTATTTCATAAGTTACTATTAGGCATTCCTGCACTTGATTGTCAAGTGAAGCAATCTTACAAGAGGAATCAAAAAGAGATTTTTATGTTTAGCCTAGCCAAATAACAATGCTGAGGAGGCATATGACTGCTCTCTATAAATACATATGGGGGGAGGAGGCAGGATGATAAACATGAGGGAAAGAAAAGCTATTTAACCTAAAGGCCAGTGTTAACACAAAAACAGATAGGTATAAACTGGTTACCAATACATCTAGTCAGGAAATTAATTGAAGGTTGGGAGCCAGAGGGGAGAAGCTCTAGTACCAGGCCAAGATTTTACTGTGAACTGTGTAATTTCTAAACAGGATATATATTAAGCATGGTTGCCTGCGACAGCAGGGAACTAGACTCAGTGACCCACTGAAGTCCCATCCCGTCCTATGTGCAAAGACATCTTGGTTTCCCTTCCCAGAAAACCATTTCTCCAGTGAGCT
Organism: Crocodylus siamensis; assembly: GCF_052110815.1. Lineage (NCBI taxonomy): Eukaryota > Metazoa > Chordata > Crocodylia > Crocodylidae > Crocodylus > Crocodylus siamensis. The sequence goes on along the minus strand of NC_143397.1, from coordinate 30,909,609 downwards.
AGTTTCCTCCTCACACAGTTCATCGTGTATTCTCTTTTTTCTTTGATGCGTTCTGTAAACACATTCTCTTCCCAGCCTACATCTTCAAGGCTTAGGGGGTGGTTGCTCTCCACATACATCTGCTATAGCAGAAGCTAGAAATAATCCTGTCATTTCAGTGAATCACTAAAACACACCAAGGCTGAATAAGTTTCTTAATACTTGGTTGATTGGGGATTATCTATTACTAGAATCTAGTGCAGGTATAACTGCATCTGAACCGACCTGCATATAGGAACATCCCCTGAGGCCACTTCTGAGTCTGGAAGAGATTATGTCCCAAAAATTTGAAGGTGCAAATGAATAAACAAGCACCCCATAATTTGAACAGGAGAAAGGAATAGGCCAGAAAGTCATTTTCTGAGGAGCTAGGGGGAAAGGGAAGAGAATCATAGCCAATAAGGATTTTAGGGGAGAAAAAGGCCATCCACTTTATGCCTAATGGACAAAAAACAGACACTACTCCCACAGGGAAAAGAAAGATAACTGTGGCTCTATTTGGGAGAATGGGTTAGATACTCAGAGATTATTGTGATGAGTAATTTACAAATGCAGAGATGTGATGAACTACAATAAGCAAAAATTAAAATAGGCTGGAAGATAACGCTGTTTCTGTATTTGGTGAAATGAGTCGTGGAAGAAACAAGGTAGATTCTGACAGCACTCTGAGGACTCAAGTGATGTCAAAGCCCCCAAGGATTGTGAGTGGCATGGTAACAATCATGAACTGTACATTCTCTTGAAAATTGTAAGGAAAAGCAAAGGACTTGTAACAGAGTTAGGTTAGGCTCTCTGACAGCCTGGTCTCTGTCTGATTGGGCTTATGCTTCAACCTGTTGTAACAAGTGAACTTTGGAGTGATTGTTTCATAGTTGGTAGGGTCGGAAGGGACCTAAGCAGATCATCTAGTCAGACCTCCTGTTATGGGCAGGAAAGGATGCTGGGGTCAAATGATGGTGGCTGTCTAGCCTCCTTTTGAAGACGCCCAGGGTAGGGGCAAGCACCACTTCCCTTGGAAGTTGGTTCTAGCTCCTAGCAGCCCTGACCATGAAGTAGCGCCTTCTGATGTCTAGCCTGAATCAACTCTCAGTCAACCTATGGCCGTTGTTCCTTGTTACCCCTGGTAGTGATCAGGGGAACAGGGACTCTCCCATTGCCTGCTGGTCCCCCCTGGCAAATTTATAGGTGGCCACCAGATCCCCTCTCAGCCTCCTCTTGTGGAGGCTGAATAGGTTCAGGTCCCGTAGCCTCGCCTCATAGGGCCTGCCCTGCTGCCCCGATCATGCGAGTGGCCCTCCTCTGGACCCTCTCAATGCTGTCCACATTTCTCCTGAAGTGTGGCACCCAGAACTGGAAGCAGTACGTCAACTGCGCCCTGACCAGTGCTGCATAGAGGGGGAGGATCACCTCCTTGGACCTGCTCATGATGCATCTGTGGATGCATGACAAAGTGCGGTTAGTCTTCCTGACTGTGTCCTGACCTTGGCAGCCCATGTTTATCTTGGAGTCAATGATGACTCCAAGATCCTTTTCTGCCTCTGTGCTGATGAGAAGGGAGTTCCCCAGCCTGTAGGTATGGTGCTGGTTCTTCCTCTCCAAGTGCAATACCTTGCACTTGTCAGTACTGAATCCCATCCTATTCTCATCTGCCCATCTCTATCACCTGTCGAGATCTAGTTGTAGCCTGTCCCTCTCTTCTAGCGTGCTCACTTCTCCCCATATCTTAGTGTCATCTGCGAACTTAAACAAGGTGCTTTTCACCCCCTTGTCCAAATCGCCCATGAAGATGTTGAACAGTGCAGGCCCAAGAACCAAGCCCTGGGGAACCCCACTGCCCACATCCCTTCAGGTCAAAAATGACCCATCCACCACCACTCTCTGGGTGCAGCCCTCCAGCCAATTTACAATCCATCTGACTGTGTAGTCAACACCACAGACGCCTAATTTTTTAATGAGGATGGGGTGAGAGACAGTGTCGAAGGCCTTCCTAAAGTCCAGGAAGATTACATCCACCGCGACACCTGCATCCAAGGCTTTTGTGACCTCGTCATAGAAGGCCACCAGGTTGGTCTGACAGGACCTGCCTCTAATGAACCCATGTTGATTGCCTCTAAGCATAAACTCCCATGCTGGCCTCTCACAGATGTGCTCCTGGATAATTTTCTCAAAGAGCTTCCCCAGGACCAAGGTAAGACTAACAGGTCTATAGTTTCCTGGATCCTCTTTCCTCCCTTTTTTGGCCCTTTTCCAGTCGTCAGGCACCTCACCAGAGCACCACGAGTGCTCATAAAGCTGTGCCAGGGGTTGTTGTAGGGGAAGGAATTGTAGTCCCAGAGAAGCTTTTCCCGGGTGCTCGCAGCCTGCACGTGAGGGGGCGGTGGAGAGACTCACCTGTCCCGCGCAGAGGAGAGTGCCCCATTGAATTCTGAATGGTAGAGAAAGATACTGCAGGCGGGGATTGCAAAACCACAGGTTTTCACTGAGCAGTGGAACGGAACATAAACCCCTCCCCGGGGTGCAGGAGCCCGGTAGTAAGCTGCATGGTGCTTGCCAGAGCCTCTGCTGAGGGGGAGGAGCCAGGTTCTGGCTGAAGGAGGTTGGCTTCACCTACCCCGCAGGAGGGGTGACTGGTACAAGACTCATCCAGGGGGGATCTATGACTGCTACACTGTAGACTATAAGACCCTGAAGGGGTTTACACATGTCAGTGAGTCAGAACTTTGCTGTGTCTCCCGTGGGGATGGTGAGTGCGTGTAAAAGACTGGGTTGTTACTTACATCCAGGACCAGTGTGAATTTCATCATGGGGAGTTGTACAACATCACTACAAGCAACATAAGACAAAACTCATCTAGGAACCAACCTGAGGGTTGAGTGTAAGGGGTTCTCACCAGCCCCGACTGCTCCCAAATTTCCAAAAAAAAAGAGGCTATTTGGGGCTTCATGCTGCTGTAGCATATGTATAATAGTTATTAGTATATAATAATTATTAGTATCTTTGTTGGTGTATATATTGATCCTTATGGTCTTTTCTACCTTTCCTTTTTCTCCCTATGTAAATAAATCGTATATAGTTATGTATTGAGTATTGTCTGATAGAAGATTGCAAGTGTCCTCCTGTAGGGAGACTCCCCACACTTTAGGAAGGGGAGCTCCAAGACAGAGACCCCAGGGATCCATAATTGGCTGCAGTTGGCAGGTAGTTCCACTGCCCAGGCTACACACTGAAATGGCAAATATTAAATCCTCTAACCATAAAGAAATATAGGACTGCTTGTACAGTGTGAGTTAATAAAAAAATGAAGGTGTTCCTGTATTGGGAAGGTTCACAAAAGAAAACCAGGTAGCTTGCTCTTCAGATCCACAGAAGTTTAGAGCTGGAAGGGAACTTGTGAGATCATTGGATGCAGCCCCCCGCTCTGGGTAGGAAAGACTGCTGGGGTCAAATCACCCCAGCAAGGTGTGCCCAGTCTCCTTTTGAAGATCTCCAGGACAAGTGCCTGCACCACCCCCGCTGGGAGTCTATTCCAGAGTCTGGTCATGTGAACTGTGAAGAAGTTTTTCCTTATATCCAGTCTTCTGGATATAACCAGGATATATAACCAGGTTATAACCTGGATATAACCTTCTTCTAGGAGTTTATGACCGTTGCTTCTGGTTTTCCCCTGGGGAGCTTCAGTGAATAGTTGTTCGCCTAACCCCTGATGCTCTCCCCTGATATATTTATAAGCCACCACCAACTCCCCCCTCAAAGTCTTCTCTTTTCTAGGCTGAACAGTCCCACATCTGTCAGCCTTTCCTTGTATAGCTTGCTCTTCAGGCCTCTAATCATATGAGTGGCTCTTCTCTGGACTTTCCCAAGCTTTTTCACATCCTTCTGGAAGTGTGGCATCCAGAACATGACGCGGTACACCAGCTGCAGCCTCACCAATACCAAGCACAGCAGGAAAATAACTTCCTTAGTTTTGCTTGAGATGCATCAGTTGATACATGCCAGCATATCATTTGCTCTGCTAATTGTAGCATCACACTGGCAGCTCATGTTCATTTTATGGTCAATTATGACCCCCAGGTCCCTTTCAGATGTGGTGCTAGCTAGCGTAGCACCACTGAGTCTGTAAGTTTGTTGCAGATTTCCCTCCCCAGATGGAGCACTTTACACTTCTCAGTGTTGAACTGCATCTGGTTCTGGTCTGCCCATCTAACTAATCTGTCTAGGTGTGCCCGGATCATTGGCCTACCCTGATGCGTGGCCTCACTTTCCCACAGCTTAGTGTCATTGGCTAACTTTTGCCGGTGTGCTTTTCACCCCCGTAAATGGGCTGTACTATAATTTTCAATTCAGTTGTGGTACAAAGTTAAAACTATGGGGAACAGAGATAAACTAATGTTGAAGCAACTAATGGTCTGGTGCTTAAATTTATGATATACTAAAAGTAATGAGGCTCATACTAATAAAATAATAAGTCTTGTTAATGCTGTTCTTAAAAGCAGCAAGGTAGTATGAACTAATTCGTCTCACAACATTTGTGAAGCCAAGTAAAATTATTTCCATTCTACAAAGGTAAAACTGAGGTACATAGAGATTTTTTGTTTTAAAAAAATTACTGTTTCTGGCTCTTGGGTTTTTGCTCAGACCACTGGTCACAGTATTCTCTAATCACATAATAATAAGCTGTGTGATAAACAGGTTTACATACTAGCCCATGATAGGACAAAGGGCTGGGGATGTGGTACAAGCAAATGAAGGACAACTTGACATTTTTTAATTTTTTGCGACTGGGCACTATAAACAGAAATGTGGGAACTGTTTGAATTTTAAACACAATAATACATCTGACAATTTCATGCATACGGTTTTTGTTTAAACAATCAGATACAAGGAGACTCTGTTTACTGAGCAGTGTAAGAAAAACATTGTCTACCTTTACAACTTGCTCTGCCACCATGTTCTGCTTGCCAAATGCATTCACAAGTATATGATTATCTTGCTGTCACAGAAATCGTGCCCATGAAAAACACAGGATAGTGAAATAACTGTTTTTTCTTCCTCAAAACTATTCAGCACACAGAACAAGTTAGTGTGTCTTCTTCTGTTCTGTGATGCTGTAAAAGTTTTGCTCTAAAAGATATTGGGGAAAGTGAAGCTTTCTACGTGAATGACATGAATTCTCCTAATATCGCAAAGTACTGGGTGCCCTCTTTTCAAAGTTTTTAAACAAGAAAATAAACTAGATGACATAAAACAAAAATCTGTGAGACGGTGAGAGCTGGAAACAAAGGTCTGAAAGATTCAGAAAAACAGGAAGTCTCCATGAGCTGATTGTACACTGATAAAAAGGTACCACTGAAACTATGATAGATGAGGAAGTTGTTCCAGCTATCACAAAGCTTAGTAAACTTGAGTAAACCAATGAAATGTGGGAGTAAAGGAACAACTACAATTAACATCTGTGACATTCTGGAGGACTCTTTATATGCAACAACCTATGACTTCCAGTTTGAACTACTTTTATGAACTACTGTGTACTGCCTCATGCTGCTTGAGCTAAGGAGCAGAGAAGTAGCAGCTACATATCTTTTCTTGAAAGAGGCAGTCATTATGGTGTATTAACTAGACAACAAGCTTGGCTCAGACAGATCAATGAAGGGGCTGAAGTCTGAGGGAAGCCAGTTTTCTCCAATTTGTCTGCAGAAGTTTAGAGTTGGAAAAGTGGAATTTGCCTAACAACAGAACAAAGAAACCAGGCATTGATGATAGGACTTACAAACTCTAAGGCACTCATTCTCAACTAGGTTGTCATGGCTCTCTGGGGTGCTACAGCAAGGGTGCTACAGCACGCTACAGCATGCCATGCAATGTTCTAACTGTTGGGTGCGCAAATACGATTCAGAGATTTCAAATAGGAATTCGTGGTGATAAAAACTTTCTGACGTGTTGTGGTCTTTCTGAGTTCTCTGCAACAGAAGAATTGCTCTATTATATTTCTGTGGTCAAAAAAAAGGGTAAAAACTAAGCTGGCATTTTCCAAGGGTTCCTCTGAATCTAACAAGGGGTGCCTTGAGTCTAAAAAAGCTGAGAACCAACACTCTAAGGGAATGAAAGGAAGGGCATACACTGAGCGTGAAAGGAATCTTTGAGCAAAGGAGAGGGATACACTTGCAAAGCACTGGGGAGAAGAAACCTTGAACCATGGATCAGTCAAGGTTAAGGAAGATGATCTGCAGAAGAAAAACCCTAGAAGGAATGGGGTATTCTGACCCAAGCAAAGTTCAAAAGTAGTAAGAGACTGAAGAAGAAAAGTGAGTGTTGTTTTTCTCTGGATATCTTTTGAGTAACTGGATCAGAAAACTTTGCAAAGTTTCTGTCTGTTGCTTCACCTAGCACATGTCCCCAAAGAGTTAAATGGTAATCCCAGAGCACTAGAAGGAATAACTCAACAAGGGTGTATTTAAGCCATTCAGGAGAGTGGGATGCCAGAGTTTATTGGTCCTGGTGACTAGAGCCACTGGACCACATGGACTCATTCCACAAAGGGCAGACAGGGAGCATGATCCCAGCAATTGTGCTAGAGGAGCTAAGCAAAAAGTTAGTGGTAGGATTTACTGAATGCAAGGGAAATTTAAGAGCACACAAGTCGTCTGTATTAGGGACTTTTCTGTGTTAGGTACTCAAACACAGCAACTTGCTGATGGTGCTGAAAAGGAGGCTCTAATGGGACTATAACAATATCCACAGCCTGATAACAGTTTTTCTCTGTCTAGATAGAGGAAAAGTCCTGCCCATAAATGATGGATATGCCATTACAAATAAAATTACAAAATTAAAAAAAAACTTAAGATCAGGTATGGCTACAAAAATCAAACCTATGTAATACCAGTTGTGCTCCACCGAATAAACAGATTACAAAGGCCAAAATGAAGTTGTCAGAATTGCAGGCTTACCTCTTCAGCGCTTGGGTTGAGTCCCAGGATTGAGGGTCTGCTGTTCGATTGGTGGAGCCCACCCACCAATCCGGAGGCAGCAAAAGAGAAGCAATGCCCTGCCCTTTTCCAAAGGGAGGGGGCAAGGAGCAGCTGAACATGAATCAGACCTGCACCAGCCAGGTCTGGAGAACTTTGGGGGTGGAGCCCCTGAAAAGTATAAAAGGGGCATGTGCTCAGCACTCTAGGGGAGATGAGGAGAAACAGCAAGGAGAGAGGAGCTCCAAAGACAGCCATCCTTGGGACCCTGCTTGAGCTTCAGCGGTGCACAAATTGGCTCATGGGGATCAGGCTCTAGAAGCTACTCAAGGAGGCTTGAGCCTGCAAACCCAGCAAGCAGCTGGGCAGTCAGGGTGCAGATCAGCACACACAGAGCTGGCCCTGGGAGCAGCTCGAGGCTGCTCACATACCACCTGGTGCGCAGATCAACGCATGGAAAACCGCCATGGAAGCAGCTTGTGGCCGCTCATGTTAGCCCCAGCCTTTAGGCTGGGTGACCGAAGCCTCGCAGTGTGGCTCCACTTTTAACTAAAAGAGCCCCAGTGCCCAGAGCAGGGCCTGAGAAAGGGGAGAACCCCCGGTGTGAGACCAGGGAGTCGGAGCCTGCAAGGGCTTGGTTCCCGTGAGAGAGAGAAATCCCTGGGTGCCTAGTGCAGGGCACCAGGCCATCGAGGGGAGCCAAAGACGCCGCTGGGGAGAGGCTCCTGCAGGATCAGCCACCAGGGGATGAGCCTTGACTTCTCCAGAGAGGAAGCATGAGTTACTGGGGAAGCGGGTCCCGCAAGGGAGGCAGACATGGGTGAAGAGGGTCTGCCACCTCCACCCTCCATTGTGGGAAGGTCATGTCCACGTCCCAGGGCCCTAAAGGGGAGGGGCTTCAAGGAAACCCCTCAGGGAGGTGTAGCGTGCACTCCCTATTTTGAGGTTGCTGTGATAAAGGCTATATAGCCAGAGGTATTCTTTAAGGGGGTTTATATGGTTTATGTGTTTTAATGTCTCAGTGTGTATACTGGTATTGTTATTTGTAAAGGTTTAAAGAAATATCATGGTTAAGTGACTTGGGTTATATAAGTTAATACCCCTACGTGTTAATTGTGTTGTATAGGTTGTAAGTTATTTGGTTTGTACTTGGTATTATATGAGAATTGTGGAATATTACACATTGCATTATACGTTAAGCCCTGTAAATATTCTATGTTTTATATTAAACATCTGTATTTATTCTTGTGATAAATTGTACTTAGTTAAGTATTTGATTTTGGCCTAGCTCTATAGAGAGGGGAGGAAGCTGCTCTAGTAGCTGACCCTTTCCTCAGCACCCTGCCTGACAGCCACCACTGTCATTGGAGCACAGGGCACCCCCCCCAGGTGTACCCAGGCCACACAGGCAAAGGATTCTCAATTGCATCTGATGGTAAAAACTTCTGGAGACTAGCTGAATTCAAAGTCTGACCATCTTTAGGAAAAACTGCAAGTCCTTCCTAGCTGATAGAGCTTCTCCACAGTAACCAACATGATATTTATAACACCAAACAACTATGACATCCAAAGGCAAGGCAGCTTCACTGCAAATAACTATTTTGTGCGGAAGGAAGACAGCTGGATTACATAGTTAGAGGTGGCAGTACAAACACTTCAGTGAAAGAAAGCAACGGTTTCCCTCTAAGGCTGAATCCAAAAATGCAAGCACATTAGATTTGTGGCACTGCAAACCTCTTTGTGATGCCATAAACCACAGGCCTGGCATGTTAAAACATATCCCAGGCTGTAAATTTGCAATGCAGGGGCAAAATTTGCTACCAAGAAATCCTGGTAGCAAAAAAACAAAGCTGTGGAAAAAAGCAACATGGTGCACATGACAGGAGCATGCATCAGCAGACATGGAGGCTCAGTCTATTTAGAGACGGTCTAGCTGCTGGCCAGAGCATCTCTCCTCCTCTAGTTCCACCCTAGCTCCTCCAGCATGCCCAGAGCTTGGAGCTGGGAAACAGCAGTTTCCCCAAAGTGGGACATTTTGCCCTACACCAAAGCACATATGCAGGGGTGTGCACAGCAGCAAAAAAGCAGCGGCACACATTTGTGCTACTACATTTGCCACTGCAAGTGCACACCCCTGCATATGAGAATGCACCCTAATTGGTTTTTATGGAGTACAAAGACCTGAAGAGAAAAATCTTGTCCCTTTCACCAGGCAGCATGTTCCTCTAGCAGAGGATTAGCCAACCTCTGGCATGCCACAAGTGGCATAGACAGCCTCTGTATGTAGCATGTGACAGACTGAGGAGGTGCCAGGTAAGACACTAGCAAGTAGAGCAGGAGGCAGAAGACAGACCAGTAGATTGGGCAGGGAGCACAGGGCAGAAGGCAAAGAGAAGATTATGGAGAGTACCTAAATGACCCAACTTAACCTATAGCACACATAACTTTAAGAGACTAGCAAAGATAGTGTCCATATGCTTCGTATGAAAAGTGCAACAAAACAACTGTCAATTTTTACTTTTAAGTCACTTAAAATGGTTGACTAAAGAAAGGAAAATTGTTAATGATGCCATCTGTCCTTCTTTCAGGTGCATGAAATCACCAATGCCTTCTGATACTTAACAGAAGTTTTTAATCAAAAAGGTCATCTGAATTATATTAGATACTTTTCTAGATTCTCGTGCAGCCACTTTCGTTCCTCTCATCCACATTACACCAAACTGCTTGAAGAAATATTTAATATTCACGGTAGATCAGTATCAGAGACAAAATGGCTTCTAACCATGTAAACTAAATTGTCTGCAAATGCAAGGTGCTACTATGAACTGAGATAAGCACTTTGTAGTTAGAACAATACCTCTTGTATCTATTACTTTACTGAATAAAATTCCTTTCATTTAAGATTAGTCACTATAGCTATAAAAAAAATCAGGTCCAAGAATTAAGGCAAGCTGAACAACACAGAAGTATATTTGTTTGGTTTAACATGTTTCAAATATTCTTGAGAGAATTTTCTTGAAAAGCTCTATTTGAAGCACTTATATTGATTTATGCAAATCCATGCAAATAAGAATGGCTATATTTCAGGATCAAAGTGGGCTTCAGTCTGAGGTCTGGGAAAGAAACTATTGAAAAGCATGCACAATATTCTTGTTCACAATGTTAACAATAACCAAGAGTAAAAATATACCTGAAAGAGCAAACGGAGTCTGATTCTTTTCCCATTGCTTGGGTAGATACAAATGCAACTTGACTAATTTCAGTGGAATTTGCTACTGATTTACAATTATATCAGTGCAAAACCAATGCGGCACAATACATTCAGAAATAATTAGAAGGTAGTACCCTTTTCCTACCAGGATGGGGGAAAAAACCTATATTAAATCAATGTTACTGAAAATTAAAATGAAAACAATCACAGAAAACTGATCTCACATTCTTTCCATCTGCATTAAAAATAATTCTTAAGCTTTATGTATGAAAGGAAAATGTAAACTTAGGAGGCTGGTCACGTTCACATCTACAGTCTATGTGATTACATTGTATTTCCTGTAAAATTAGAGTTGGCCTCAAATCCAAACACTCTTGGAATCTTTTGGTCCAGACCTTTCATTTGAATTTCAGATCACACAGAGTGAAACCCAAAGTGAACATGGAATGAAAATTCGTGAGAACAGGTTCATGAGTCCTGAAGTTATCCCACTTCTAAACCAGTCCCTAACTTTCAAAAGTGAGATTCTTCTCTCACTCCTCCATCTTTCATTTAAACCAGTCCAAACTCCCCAAACATCCCTTTTTTACTTGTCTTCAAGTTTTCACAACAGGAAGTCAATTTTTCAACAATTCTGAGTGTTTCAGGAAGCCACATAACAAAACAAGCTTTGAGAAAGCTCCTAGTTCAAGTCCTAACCCAACTTTAGAGACAGTGATGATTCAGAGAGAGATACTGGGTTTTTTTCTGTTTAAAAATCCCAAATTCTCTGATTAAACCCCCCAAAATCCATGTTTTCCATAATTAAAATGAAACACCACTATATCTATATGTATATATGTATATATGTATGTGTATGTGTATGTATGTATGTATCGGTTGAACATAATGTTTCATTGATATTTCTACCATGTTAAAGCAATTTGGAGACCTATCAGTGCTTCAACAATTAATATTAAAATTAATTTTCTGGTGTCAAAAGTGGATTGGCCAAGTTCGCTGATGACACCAAACTTTGGGGAAGAGTATCCACACTTCAGGATAGGCTGGTGATGCAGGCCGACCTTGATAGGATTGCAAGCTGGGAGGACTAAAACCTGGTGACATTCAATATGGAGAAATGCAAGGTGCTCCACCTCAGGGGAAAAAAAACCCACATCACACTTATATAGGCTCAGCAATGCTACACTCGCTAGCACCACGACCGAAAGAGACTTGGGGGTTATGACTGAACACAAGATGAACATGAGCCACCAGTGTGATACCACAGCCGACAAAGCGAACAAAACTCCGGCTTGCATCTACCGATGCATCTAAAGCAAGATCCAGCATGTCATCCTCCTGTTGTACTTGGCCTTGGTGAGGCCACAGCTGGAGTACTGCATCCAATTCTGGGCTCCACAATTCAGGAAGGACATGGAGAAGCTTGAAAGTCCAGAGGAGAGCCACACACATGATCAGAGGGGCAAGAGAACAGGCCTTATGAAGAGAGGCTACGAGCCATGAGACTCTTCAGCCTGGAGAAACACAGGCTCAGGGGTGACTTGATGGCACCCTATAAGTACATCAGGGGTGTGTATCAGGATCTGGGAGAACACCTGTTTACCAGGGCACCCCAAGGAATGACAGGGTCCAATGGTCACAAACTCCTACAAGACCGTTTTAGGCTGAACATAAGGAAACACTTCTTTACTGTCCAAGCCCCCAAAGCCTGGAACAGACTCCCTCCAGATGTTGTACAACCACCTTTAAGAAGCATTTGGATGCTTATCTTGATGGGATCTTTTGACCCTAGCTAACGTCCTGCCCTTTGGGCAGGGGGCTAGACTCGATGATTTTACAGTGTCCCTTCCAGCCCTAATGTCTATGAAATCTATTAAAATAAAATAAATTCTAAATACCTATAAATTTTGGTATTTGATTTTTTTATTCTGGAAAATCAGAACACCCCCTGCCCCCTTCACTCACCAGGACATGGGTCCAGCTGTCTTCCCCCACCCGACTTTGTGGTGCTGAACATGCCTGATATGTTAGTGCCTTGCCCCTGCCCATGCCATTGCTCCTCACTCCAAAGACAGCCCCTGGCCCTGCCAGTGCCCCTCACTCCCAACCCACAGCCCCCTGGCCCTGCCAGTGCCCCTCACTTCCAAGACACCCCTTGCCCTGCCAGTGCCCCTCACTCCCAACCCCCAGCCCACTGGCTCTGCTGGCAGTCCTCACTCTTGACCCAGAGTCTCCTGGCCCTGCTGGTACCCCTCACTCCCAGCCCACAGACCCCTGGCTCTGCCACTACTGCTCACTCCTGACCTGCCGATCCCCACCCTCATGGCTTCCATTAGGAAGTGGGTGGGTGTGTGGGCACAGGTGACGCATGAGGAGTGGTGGGGCACAGGTGATGTGTCAAGGGGCACATGTCCCCCCAGATTTCTGCACCCACAGTGGGGTACGGGGCATAGGGCTGCAGCTGGGCTGGAGCAGCTCTGGGCAGGAGTCACCTCCACGGCACAGCAGGTGGGACCCAGCATGGGAGGGGGCGCTGTGTCCCCATGGACACATGGCAGTGCTGCTGCCAAGGTGAGGCATGGCAGCAGCACTGCGGAGTTAAGGGAAGGCACAAGGTGCCTCACCTCAGCAGCCATGGTGGCGTGGCACTCCCTCCTGTACCAGGTCCTGCCATTGAGGGAGCTCCTGCCTGGAGCTGGTCCAGCCCAGCTATAGCCCCATGCCCTGCTGTGGCCACAGATCTGGGGGGGTCATGTGCCACCCTGCCACATCACCTGAGCCTCCCCCAACCCCACCCCAGACGCATCGCCTGTACCCCCTTCCCACACATATTACCTATGCTCACCCCCCTATAGACTTACCTGGAGGGAGCTGCCAGACCTGGTCTCCATTACCCTGCCGGGCTGTCACATGCATGTGATTTTTCTCCTTTAAAGGAGAAAATCCACATTTTTCCACAGCAAACAGACAGCCCCGATCCCTGGTGATGAAGTACTGATAACACCAAGAGTAGCACAACAGACTCTGTTACCAACTGTTTTACAAATCCCAGTAGTCTTGATAGTCTTAGTCTAGAATTCAGATTTTTATCTGAAACACACTAAGGCCAGATCTGAACATTTCCAACTTCATTTAATCTTTGCTTTATATCACAAGAGTCCCACTTACTTCATTTGGAGCAGGACTGATTTCCATATTTAAGCCCAATAAAACTAGAAAATTATTGCCAACCTCTCTCTCATCTCTATACTTGTAGGTACATATTCAGTTTTCACAGAGCAGCCAAGAAGTAAAGCACCATAATATGAAGACTGAGCCAGTAATGGCCAAAAGCGTTTCCTTAATTAATTCAGTTTTAATTTGTTTACCTGAAATGAAAATGTTAGTTCAGCCAGGAATTTGATTCAGTGGTTACTGTTATCATTTTCAATTAACCACAAAAGTTACAAACAAAAAGGCTTATGGCCAAATTTGAAACTGTTTACCATAGCACTATCAATAATTCTTCCCACTTTCAGATATTGTTTTCAGGTTATTCTAACTCTGTCAATTTTATTTTATTTGAGCTAAATTTTTCCCTGCTATGCATCTGCCTCCTCCTGAGCATGCCTGAGCCTCTCACACATACTATCTGCCCCATTCTCACAGAGTGATGGGGCATGCTCCAGCTCAGGGCATCTGTGAGACTTCTCTTAACAGATGTTCCTAGACACTATAAGGGAAGAGGGGCAGGAGACAATTCAATCTGGATGTGCCCCACATGCATAATCTTTCCCTTCCTCTGTCACTGTAGCTACTGGGAAAGAACTGAGATCAGGGAGCCTGTCTCTTCCCTACTCACAATGATTCCCTTACTGGCATGCAGCAGAAGGAAAGAGCTATCCGCTTCAAATGTAGACAGGACAAAAGCTGGACTAGGGGTTTCAGGAAAAAAACTGGAAATGGCTAGGAAGGAGCATGGTGGTAGAGATGATGTAGGAAAATGGGAACAAATTAGGAATAACAGACTAGGTAGGAGTCCAAAGAGGAAGACAATGACTAGCTAGGCAGGACACTGGAACTGGGAAAGAAGTCTGATGAGTGAAGAATGAACACGGATAAGCAGGGACAGTAACTTTAGTTCATGACCCAGAATTAGAAAAGAGAACAGACTTGGGAAGACTCCCTTGGAATGCTTTGGGCAGAAGAGGTCAGACAAATCAATGCCTCAAGAGCATAATCCTTTCCTGCACCTGGAATATCCCATGGCTCCGCATTCCTTTTCTATCAACAAGTACCAGTTCATAGGCCTCATCCTCCTGTATGTCCATCCGTATACAAGATATCAATCTATTTTTGTAATCAGTGACAACTTTAGCACAAATAACAGAAGCACTGTAGTAAATCTAAAGAGTTTCAGACCAACTATGCTTATGGGGACATCAACATGATGCTACATGATGGAATGTTTCACTAGCTTGCTTTTTAAAAAGGTGAAGGAATTTAACATATAAAAACTACAAAGGCAAAGGCAAGGACCCAGAAGTTAGGAAATGACAGAATTCAAGTTCCTTTTTCAAGTGTAATTCTTCCGCCTGTCATGTATGCATTTTCATATTACCTTTAACTATATGACTAGAGGTGCACCGATACACGGGTCCAATTTCAGATCAGTACCGATATGAAGAAAATTGTCTATATCAGATATCGGCCTTTTGGGGCTGATAATTTGGCTGATAAATGCCCATGCTGCACACAGCAGGGCCGGCAGCATAGAGAGCTGCCTCCAGCAGGTAGGTGAGAAAGGGAGAGGGAAGGAAAGGGGCATGGGGATCGACACCCCCCACCGTGAGGGAGGGAGCAGGGGCAGGCATTGCCCAGCCAGGGCAGGGGGCACGTGGGACCATGCTGAGGCTCATGGCATGGGGGTGGCTCCTGCCACTGCTTGCACCCCAGAGGGCAGAGGGTGTGTGCCCCCGGATCTGCACGGTGCGGGGCAGGCGACAGCTGCAGAGTGTCACTTCTCACCGGAGGCTGGGCTCCACGCAGGCTCCAATGGCACAGGGAGGAAGCTGCAGCCACCCAGATTTCGCCGCAGCTCCACTCCCAGCCCCGTGCCACTACCCACCACCTGGCACAGCCCCAGCTTTTCCCAGTGCTTGGGTAGAGGAAGGGTATTCATCCGGGGCTGCGCTGAGCAACAGTCCAGGGCTGGGAGCGGAGCTGTGGTGAAATTTGGGGTGATGCAGCCTCCTCCCAGCGCTGCCAGAGCCTGCTCCGGCAAGAAGAGCTGTGAAGCACCAGCTCCACCGTGCAACTGCCACCCACCCTGCACCACGCAGATCTAGGGGCACACGCCCTCCCAGGCTGCTAGCACAGCAGGAGCTGCCCCCACCCCAGAAGCTGTGGTTTTGTCCCTTGCCCTCCCCCCCGCCCCAGCTGGGCAGTGCCTACCTCTGCCCCCTCCCTCACCGCAGGAGGTGTTGATCTGCCCCCCCCCCCACACCCCTTCCCTCCCCTCTCCCATTCCACCACACTGGACTTACCACCTGGAGGCAGCTGTATCAGATATCGGATCGGTATCAGCTGATATGCCTCCTTAAATATTGGCTATTGGTATTGGTCCCCAAAATCTCTATCAGTGCATCCTTATATAAGACCACATTTTTTTTCCCCAGAGGACTTAATCTAAAAATGAATTCAGGGTATTAATAAAAGTGACTATTATCTATAGCAGGGGTGGGCAAAGTGGCAGATCCAGCCATTAGCCAGACTCCATTTCCTAGCAGGCACTGCCCACGCTGCTCCCAGCTGGTCTCCACAGAGACCCCAGGAGCATAGGGCCATAACAGCATGGAGCCATGACAATGAGGGACCGCAGAACCAGGGCCATGTGACTGAATCTTGGGGCCCCTCTGGACATGCAGGTAAAGATGCGTGGCAGGAGGTGTGACTGTGGGATCACACATCAGATCCCATCACATCTTACTGCTGGTACAGGGGGATCCTGGCATCACAGTCCCAGCAAGTAGCAATCTCCAGCAGCTGGAAGCCCCATCAGCTGTAGGCTCCCAGGCTCGGAGGCATATAGTGCTCCCACCTCCCTTAGCTGGAAGCCCCAGTCAGCTAATTGGATTCTCAGCCGTAGGGATGCCCCTGGCCACACATTCAGGTGATGGTGTGATAGAAAACAGCCACAAAGGTATTACATATTTTTTGTGGAATAATTTTGTGGCTTATTCCTCCTTATATCATGCCATTAATTGACTGAACATGCGCCCGAATCACAACTTAGGACATAATTAACTGGTTAATCACATCTTCAGTGTAATATGTGGCATGACTAACTGTTTCAGAAAGGCATGAGCTTTCATAGGTATTTGATAAAGTAGACTGTTGCCTATGAAAGCGCAGGCCTCTGAACCACTTAGTCTCTGAGGTACCCTGTCTTACCTTCTGCCATAGTGACAGTGCCACAAAAAAGTCCATGAGGAAAATAACAACTCTGCCCTCAGACCAGGGTTGGAAGAGTGTACCACATATTGAACAATGAAGACAAAATAAAATATGGAATGGCTTGTCACTAATGGATTATCAGTTATCCCATACACTGAATCAGGCAGGAAGGAGTCCATGGGGAAAAATAATTCTCTGACCATATGGTTAATGATAATGCATGAGAACAAGGGGGCTCAAGTACAGCAGCAACAGGTTAATTTACTTTAGCCATTTCCTAACTTGCTGGACTTGGAAGCATTAATAATAATCTTCTGAGTTACTTTGTATGCATGTGTGCTCATGCACATGCATGTGTGTATTGTATAGAAGGCATTTTTAGAAAGTCTCCCTCATTTTCTATCTCTGTACATCCTACCTATTCATCATAGGTTACACCAGTGATACCCAAAGGGTCTGCCATGGCACACTGGTGTGACACAGAAATGATGGAAGCATGCCATGAGTCCTCCTGGGTGAGGAGGTAAATGCTCTTCTGTCTGGCACTAGCTATTCCAGTTTCACCTACTCCAGTGGCCTCTGCGGCTATTCCTCTGGGGACTACTGCTGCCTTCCCCCATCTTTCCCTGCCCCTAGGAAGCTGCTGTGCTGTCCCCTCCCCTCCACTCCCCCTTGCTTCTAGCAGTAGCTCTGCTGTGAGCAGGCAGGAAGATACACAACTGAAGCCACGCTTTGCAGCCCAACTGATCTGCTTCACTCCTCACATGCTCCTGGGGCTGGCAGGAGGGGATGTGGAGCTATTTGCCTGTATACGAGACCCTGCAGGTCCAGACTCAACAGCAAGAGCTGCCCTTGCTTCCTGAGGTACAGATCAGGGTTTGGGAGGGGGCAGATAGTGGAAAGAGTAGGGCACAGCACAGCAGGGTGAGGGACCACCTAGATCAGCCTCAAGGCCTACCACCACACCTTTTCTATCTCAAGCGATTTTCAACTGGGATGCCACAAAATTCAGAAAGGTTAGGGAGGCGTGCCTTGAGTCAAAAAGTTTGAGAATCACTGGCATAGAGATGAATCTTTTACTTAAAGAAAGATGTATTTGGTGTAACTTTTACACAGTACATATCAACTGGTATGATTTCCTCTGGCAAGGGATGGAATGTTTTATGTTTTGAAAACACACACACACACACACACACACCATCTGAGGTGTATGAGTTAAGGGTGTTGTCAATTTTAATCCAGAAGAAAAGTGTGCCCCAGGTATCAAAAGTTTGGGAAACCCTGGGTACATCTACATGAGACATTTATTGCAATGTTGCCTAATTAGCTCCGCAGTAAAGTCTCAACACCTACACATGCAGCCCTATGAGGCCGATGGAAACTAATTAACTCCAACACAGGCTAGTACTTGTAAACACAAGTACTAGCCTATGGCAGAGTTCTCTACTGAGCAGCAATGCACACATAGATGCTGACAGAGCTGGTTGGGTCATGAGGGTGCCTCAGTGCAGAGGCTGCTTGCTGGTCACATCCTTGTGCCCCAGCCAGCCCCTTAACAGCATGTTGAACCAGGTTGGAGCAGCCCCAGGCTGGCAAGCTGACCCCCCTGGACCCTCGGCCAGTTGGCACTGCTCCAACCCAGCTCAACATGCTGTGGTCCTGGATGCGGTGCCTAGCACAATATGCACCGGAGTTTATTCATTCGCACTGATTTAACATGTAGACATGCCCCCTACATTGCACTGAGTGGGTTTTTTCTTCCTGCATTCCTCTTCTTGGACTTCATTTTTTCCTATCTATACACTCACTTGCCTAATTTTCCTTAAGATTTATGTAATCTATACTTCATCATTCTGATTCTCTATATATTTCCCTTAAAAAAAAAGCTAATGTCTACAAACCTCCTCTCTCCAAGACATATTTTCTTTTTCAGATTTCATCTTTCTCTTGCATCTTTTAAGCTGCTCTGCATTCTCTCTGGCTCAGCTCTGTTCTCTGCCTTCCTTCTAATAGTCTTAGTTTTTCATTTCCCCCTCCTCCCTGTCTCCTCACTCTCTCCCCATTCTCAAATTTATCTTTCTCCAATCCTCCTCTTCTCTCCAGGATCCTCAAGTTCTCTCACTCTTATTCTTTTCCTCTTTTTAGGGACCCCTTTACTCCAGTTGTGCCTGGCTAGCACAACTGGAGATTATGTTCAAGGATCAAGGATCACCTATGTTCTAGTCTGCTTTTTTATCTTGATTTAGCTATTGAGAGGCACAAAGCCTCTCTAACAGTAAGCATTATAGCTCTCTATAAGAGCATTATGGCAACAAGTCCCAAAAGACTTCCAATGATGCCAATGATAGCCAATGTTTCCAACAATGTCACTAAACCTTTGAGTCTTTATGCCACATAATGAAATGTGACAACAGAATACATTCAGTTGTGAAATACAGCAAAGCTGTGGTAGTTAGGGCAGTATTTGCATAATCAAATTGCTTTAAGGTTCTGCTTTAAAACTGACCTAACAGTGCTCCTCATTGTTGAAAACCACAGATGTCCATGATGATACAACAATATGTCACTATAGTCTACGCTATAAATAATACCGTCAAGATAATTCAGAAATCTAAATGCAAATATCTGTGTTCATCTCATATAGTTTCTGGGGTCCATAAACTCACGATTGAATTACACTGCTCTATCAATGCAGTACTCCATCTGTGTAAGGTAGTCTAGATCTCATATCCTCCATTCTCTATAACTTGTTTATGAGCACTGTTGGGGATCAGATCAGAAAGGAAATTGCTTATAAACAGTGTTACAATAAGGCTGCTTCAGGTAAACTGTATGGTTAAGCTTTATTTATTTTGGAGCTGAATACACGTAGGATCTGAAAAAGAATCAAACCTCATTCTTTCCCAGTAAAATTTGCCTAAATGCAAAGGGATTGGTATATCCCCCTCACCATGCAGTGTCCCAGAAACTCTCAGAGTTGGTACATATGGGATGTGACTTCCATCTTTCCCAATGACAATGGAAGAAGAAAACCTTGTACCCTAGTCTTGCATTGAAAAATGGATTTTATCTGCCCCACTACTTCACATTTTACCAAACTAGGCCTAAATTCTGTGAACAAGTCAGTCAATCAAACTATGCTCATTGACACTAGCCAAAGATCTGGCCAACAGAAAATATAGTTGTTTATACAAGAGTACTAAATTGCATCCCCTAACAATGACTCAGTAGTTGGGATACTCATCATATCAATACACAAAAGGACCTAACTGTCAGACATCCAGTTCCAAAATGCGGGTCTTCAAGCTCAAGCTCCACATAGCTGCTGGTAAACCCTGGAGATGGGTAATACCCTGAAGCACCTTAAGTTTCTACCAGTAAAGTTCCTTAGGCACCTCAATGCTCTTGTGCATGTTCTGATTCACACTTTAGGACCTAGAAAAAACTTGGACAGGATGTAAGTCAACAGAGTCCAAATCTAGATACTCACAGTTCCCAATCATCTGCCACCTAATCCTAGGACATCTAAAAGAACCTTAGTTGTTGATATTAAGTTCTGTTTTCTGGTTATGTATAGATGTGCTTCATTGTTGGTGATACCAGACAGCTAAGTGGGTAGCATATGTCTAAGCTTTATGAAAATCCACAAATTAGAGGCTCTGGCATCTGCCTTGGGGTCATGGGAAAGGGGACCTCCTTCCTTAGAACTCACCAGGGTGAGCCATAGGGCCTCTGTATCCCCTAGATCAGAGGGAGGAGGATCTGCCGCCAGGCCTTCCTTTGGGCAAGCTTCAGCCTCGGTGCCTGTGGTTTCAGGGAGTTGGCCTTGGTCAGAACAATGCAGGGCTTCCCTCATGGGCTCCTGTTCAGGACTATCTAGCAGCCCTGAAGCCTCCGTGGGGATCACCTGTTTGACCTTTCCCAGGGGTGGGGTGTCAGGCATAGCTGGGGAGGCCCATGGAAACTAGGCCATTCCTTCCCCATGTGTGGTGGTCTTGGGAGGGGGAGAGGAGTCCTCCATGTTAGAGGGCTCCAGGTGTGCCTGGGCCTTCCTCTTGCCTTTACATCCTGAGGGGACCTACACCCACTCAGCCATGGGGTGGTCCTCAGGTGGATAGGCTCCAGCAAGAGAAGGTGAGAACTGGGGGGGGGGGGCAGCCACAACGGGGTATGACTAGGGGCAGGGGGGCCCTGCTCCCTCTCTCCCCCCACTTGCTGGTGCCCTCCCCTGGACTCTGCTAGACATGGTTGGGGAGGCGGGGTCCCTTGAGCTCATGGGTGGGCTTGCAGTTGTGGCTGGGGTGCCAGGGGGGCCTGAGGGGGATGGGGCACCATTGGTAGGGGGATCTCTTTTTCCAGTGGGACCTGCAGATGCCCTCCCCACCTGGCCCATGGGGCACTCATGATGCGAGTGCCCTGGGGCATGGCAACACACCACAGGTTCCCCAGTGTATAGAAAATCCTCACCAGGGCCCCCTTATAAGGAATTACCAGGCACCCTCAGCCTCCAGACATGGTCCCGCTGCCAGCTGGATCATGACCTGGTGACAAAAAGAACACGCATGGCGGAGGCCAGGGTCTCGGCACCCCAGTGAGAGGGCCACCACGGGGGAGATAACTCTCCCCAGGGTTTGGAGCTGGGGGAGCAAGGCCCAATTGGGGATATAGGGAGGGATGGAGCTGAGGACCACCCTGGTCCCCCGCTCTTCTAGAGGCTTGAGGGGGACATACTCACCCTCCACCATGAGCCCCCTCTCCACCGCCTTTCGTACAGTGGCCTCTGAGGCAAGGGAAAAATAACCCTTGCCATGAAAGCGAGAGGCCGCCATGATCTTGGGGGCGCCCACTACCTGAGCCAGGGCTTGCACCCAGGTTTCAAAGTGCAGGTTCTCCTGCTTGGGCAGTTGGCACTTCACCCCATGCCTGCGGGTGAGTGCCGGAAAGGGGGCCCCGCTGCCCGAGCTGGAAAGATCAGTGGTGGAGGGTCCAGGCTCCCTGGCTTCAGCAGGAAAGGGCCTGGCCATCTTCTCCCCAGAAGCTCCTGAGACCAAGTTGCAGCAACCAGCCACAGCAGCAGCAGCAGCCTGGGACAGGAAGGGGCATGGCCAACTTCCTCCCAGAGGCTCCTCTCCCAGAAGCTCCTGAGAGCGAGTAGCCCCGCACTGTTTGCCAGGGCAGCTTTTTGTATACATGGGGCCAGGACAGGGCAGCTTTTTATACTGCTGGGGACAGCATAGGTGCTGGCCCTGGGCTCTAGCTCCCCCTGGCTGCAGATCTGGGAAGAGCCAGGCAGGATTATTTTGCCCCAAGTGGCACAATTTGCTCCACAACAAAGTGCATGTCCGAGCACATGCACTGAAGCAAAAAGCCCCAGCTGAAATTTGCACCGCTTCTATTTGAGCTGCTGCAAGTGCACGTGCTTGCATGTGTGGATACACCCATAGAGTTTATAGAGAATCCTGAATGTATGAGCAAAGGTTATAGCAATTTTGTTCAGGGTTCTCCTGTAATTAATGAAGACTTAGCCAACATTGATTCTTCTGGTAATGCTATTCATTCTTTGAGATGGTCAATGCTAATGAATATATAACAATAGCAAAAGAATCCATCAAGTAGGATCCGAAAACCTGAGGCACACATATCACAAGTGTAAATACGATTATTGTATGTAGTTAGTCCAATTTTACTCTGATGAATTTGAAGTGATCTGATACTACAAGATGCTTATAAACTTAAAATGCAACTATCTACATTCTTAATTGTTTTGCCACGTCAGCACTTCATCAAATGCATTATTTCCCTTCTTACTCCCACGACATCTAACTGAGATCGGCAAGGTGACACAGGTATAGAAGATTGCAGAATTTGCCTATATTAGGAAAGAAGTGCATTCAGTTCCTCCCTGGCTTATACTCATGCAACAATATTACTTTCTACAGTGTTGAGGTTATTTGGGTGAAGAGATATTGGATATGGGAACATTTTAGCCTACTTCCACTAAAATAGGCTAATATACTACCAATGTTTAGGTTATATTCAAATCTGACGAAACCTAAACTGATCCATCATTTAGGCTAAATCTTCATCCTTATCAAATAAAACAATAACACAAAATGGTTCAACGTTAATACAGTTGACACTTCTGACCATCTAACCTCAAAACAAAAATAATTTGAATAGGATAATTGTAACACTGTGGGTCAATCAGTTCAAAATGGCACTCATTATGGAACTGTATCTGATTAATCACAGGCATACTGAGATCACTAAAAACTGAAATAAGCTGAAGTTTGCTACTTGTAATGGATTCATGATATGGCAAAAACTGATCCCAGCCAACTCAACTGTAATTCTAAAACCCCATATAATTGACCTAATAAAGAACTCTGAAATACTACAGACAGAAGAGCTTGCTTTTTGCACCTGTTTGGTCCTTTCAACTGGCTATAGAAATGAATGGCTTTATTTAAAAATATTAAAATAAATTATACCATTAATGTTCTTCCTCAAAATAAAATGGAATAAAATTTGGCACCACACTAACTGACATAATGAATGACAAATGAAATCCTGTAACTGTAACAGTGTAACTTATACCTGGTTCCAATGTGATGCAGAAATTATTATAATTAAAATTTATGTATTTGTACTACAAGTAGTGCCCAAAGGTCCCAACTGTGATACAAGTATATTAGGCATTGTATATAAGAACAATAAGAAGCGGTCCATGCCCCAGAGACCACAGCAATCTAAACAAGCAAGAAAGGAAAAAGTGCAGGAGAAAAGAAACATTATTATTCCTATTTTGGAAACGGGAAACAAAGTCTTACAGACCCTGAAATTTAGATGGTGCTTAGGCCTAAAGATTAAATGCTAGATAAGCACAATTATTTAGAGCTACATCCACAGACCTTGGCATCTAGAGTGGGACTTAAACAGATTCTAAGTCCAAAATTTAGATCCACAAAATCCTGATACAGCTGCCCCCCACTATGGCAGTGTATAATGTGCAAGTTTTCAGCCTTAACGCTGACCAAGCACCTAACCTTCTATTTTCTGGACGTTCCCAGAAGTGCCTTTGTCTAGATAATGACAAGCAAGTTTGGCTCTATTGCTTGAAGATTCACACAGGCTCTGGGAATCCTGGGATCAGTGTCCACTCATCTCGTAAGAATTAGAACCTGTTTTCTCCCCATCTGGATAAATGTTCTATCCATGGTGCTGTATCACAAGCTTCTTCAGTTGAAGCTGTTCCACTATGTATGGAGCTCATAAACAGTCATTCAACCAGAAAGAAAAAGCATGATGCAAAAGACTGTCAAACTGACTGAGAAACATGACCTCTAGCCACTGGTCCCATGCTTACCAAGAAATATTTACGGGGTCATTGTAGCAGGGAATCAAAGTTTTCCCTCACCCAGAGAAGTGCCTTAAGCATTAGACCAGGGGTGGCCAAACATTTCAGGCAGAGGGCTGCTTACCAAGTTTTGGCAAGCTGCTGAGGGTTACACAGGTAGCCCCGCCCCTTGACAGGTGCCCTGCCCCCTAGTTGCCACCTTGTGACCGAAAGTTCTGGCCCCTAACCCCTGAAAGTCCCTCCTCTTGTCCCCAGAAATACTCCTTTCAGCAAGTGGTTTTACCATCTCAGAACCAGAAAAATATCAAATTATATTCTAAAATGTGAGCATCTAAAACATTCATTAATTTGATTTTAAAAAATACTTTTGTCCTGGTTTACTTTTGTCCTGGTTTGTGTAGGGTACATAGATGTGATTGCGTATGTCGTGCCTCATAACGCCGGTGCACCCTTGACCTGCAAGCCTGGGTCGGCACGACCGGCTTGGCACGAGGAGTGGGATTTATGACCGGGCAGGTGGGTGATAACGGTGAACAGGAGTCAGGATGATTTAAACACAGCATGATGTTTTCACAAAAGATTTATTTTACTTATGCTTCTGATGGCTAGAGCGCAGGCAGTGGGGTTGATTTATTCATTCAGTTACAGCATGCAGATATCATGTTACCCAGCATTTACAGGATGGGTAAGACAGTTGCTTCCGAGCGATTCATATAAGTTGTTGCAGTCTGCATATTACCGGGAGCTCTTGATAAGAAAGATAACATCGGAGATAGAGAGATAAACGGGGATACGCCAAAAAGATAACGTAGGCGGAAAGAAATATTCGTGCACGATCTGTTCTTCTTGAGTGTATACACAGTTCTCTGTTCTCTGCTTTGGGCGGAAGTTTCTTCAAAGTTTTATCTGACACAGGTGACCAATTACTATATGCCAATTATAAATAATTAATGAGCTGGCACTTGTGTTTTCTTTGTTTGCTCAGGTTTCATAAAAAAGGGGGGTTATTTTTATTTGGGTGGTACTGGTTCTGTTTGGTCACAGGATGGCACGCATAGTATATTTAATTAATTTTACAACTTCACTAAAGTTAGCTAATTTTGTTACTAGAGATACTTTATCTTTTGTGCTGGGCTGTCAAGGTCAGATTCTCTCTTTCATATGGAAAGCTCAAGTAATTTGAAATGAGGCACAGACAGGGGTGTGTATATGCAACACTGTTAATACAGAGGCATAAATTACAACCACAGAGTTTGTTCTGTTAGCTTCTGACCCCTTGCCATCTGACCTTTTGCCATCGGCATCTGAAATCAAAGACTTTAATCTTTGACAGTATATAACAGCTTAAAATGAAGTCCTATTCTTGTATATTGTGGGGGGGTTGGAGGCACAGGGAGTGGGTATAGGTTTGTGGGGAGCTGTGGGCATGTGGGGTGTGGGGGAGGGTTTGGGTGCGTCTGTGGGAGTGGATAGGTGTGGGTGAGGGAGCATGTGGGGTCTGGCTGGGTGGCTGGGTATGGAGTTTGTGGGGAGCTGTGCGTGGGAGGGAGGGTGGCTGAAGTGTATGAGGGGTGTGGGTGTCTATGTGTATGGCAGTACAAGGAGGGGTGTGGGTGCATGTGTATGGAGGGATGTGTACATGGGACTCACCCTATGAACACACACACTCCCTCCCTAAGCACACACAGGACACCAGTGAAGGCCCCATGCTTCCATGGTAAGGCGATGCAGCCAGGAGCCACGTGGTGTTGGAGCAAAGCGTGGGCAGGAAAGCAGGAAAATGGCTAGGGGTGGGGTGGTGCTGAGCTTCTACATCCTACTGATGGCTCCACTTGGGTCCTACTGCGCCTGGCTCCTGTCATCTTTGACAGGCCACCAGGAGCAGATAAAGATTTTAGGGGGCTGGAGAGAATAGCTTGGCAGGTTGGATGCAGCCCACAGGCTATATTTTCCCCACCCCTGCATTGGACTATACAGCCTTGCATCTCTCCCTGTCCCAACATATAGCTGGGTTGCATTAATTCATGCAAAGTATAACAGTTTTAACAAGAAAAACTGAGTGATGCCCAAAGTGAAATACCCTCTGGTAGGATAGTTATACTAAAAAAGGAGCGTCAAACACACACCCTGAAGGCTACATCTGGCCCATAGAGCCACCCTCTCCAGCCCACTGGGCTACTAGTGTGGCTGAGGAAAGCGGTCTGCTACAGAATCCAGGGCCCTCAGGTCCCAGTGGACATGGCAATTGGCAGCAAGAAGGCAAGTGAGGGCTGACACAGCCCAGGTCACTCTCTGGCCACTTTGCCCACCCCCACTACCACAAATCTACCATCGCAGCTGTGGGCCATATGCTAGAGCTACAGTCATGGCATGGGGCACAAGGTGGAGGCAGCTCCAACTTAGGCATGGCAGCTCATGTTGTATGACCAGGGTTAGGGTTAGAGCTAGTCAGAGCTGCTGCTGTATGCTCCGAGTCAAAGCCAGAGCTGCCGTTGCTGCCACGTGCTCCAGGTTGGAGCCAGAGCTGCCGCCACCAGGTATGCCAGGGCTGCTGCCACCATAGCTTTCTCATGCCCTAGTCCAGATCCAGTCTGCAAGGAGCCCTGGAATCTAGATCTGACCTGCAAAGAGCTCCACAATCTGGACTTGGCCCAAGGCATAAAGTAAGCTCAAAGCCCCTAGACTGCAGTATTCAACTGGGAGGGGATAGGTTTCGATTCACATCCTGTCAGACAGAAAACGAACTTAAACCTCACTCTCCCACATCCCAGGTTTGTGCTCTAACCAAAACTACTTAATTGGGTCTTGCAGACAACATAAGAGGACCGCTTTGTTTGTTGATCCCAGCAGGGTTCAGACATGAGCTAAGTGTTTCTCTTTCTCTCAGGTAATGAACCTTGAATACTCTTCCTGCACAGCTTCAGCATGAGGGGTGGAGAATGCCCTCCAGCACACCCTCTAAATAACTTATAGCCTGGTGATTAAGGCACTCAGAGAAAAAGGTAGAGGCTTTGAATCCCCTGAAGCAAGAGGGAGGCTGAACCTACAACACATTTCCAGCACAGTGCTGTAACTCAGGGCAGGCAAAACACAGCCCATGGGCTGCATCTCGGCCCACCGGGCAATTTTATCCAGCCCATGGGGGCCCCACCAAAAGATGATTATCTCCCACCTATGGCTGACCTCTGAAAGCTGGCACTGGCAACAGCAGCAGTTCTGGCTGAAGTTGCTATGCGACCACCCCCCAACCCATCCTGGCCTGACCTGCCTCACCCCCAGCCCCAAGGTAGGAGTGATGGAGACAGAAAGTTTCTGCCTGGCAGAGGCTTCTGCCCAATGACCCTGCAGCTGTTTCCCCTCAGCTCCTCCCCCCATAAGAATGGAAGTTCAGGGAAGGGCTCCATGGGCTGTGGACCTTGTTATTCTCCCTATTGGGAGAAAGCTGGGGAAAAGGAGACGTGGAAGATTGCCCCACTCTGTGCCGCCACATGCGGCTGCTGTGCTCCCTGGTCTCTGGCCAGGACTCTGGCTGGGAGCCACAGGGAGACACTAGCGATGGGGTTGGGCCAGCCTGGCCCCACTTGCTGCTGCTGCATGCAGTTCTCAGGACTCTGGCCGGTGCCATGGGGAGCCACCAGTGATGGGACTGGGCTGGCCCAGCCCCACTCTCTGCTGCCACATCTGGCTCCCAGGACTCGAGTCAGGAGCCACAGCGACCTGCTCTGTGCCATGTGCAGCTGCCTGCCAGGAGCTGTACCTGGCCCCACTGTGTGCAGCTAGCACAATGACCCAACCTTGCCCCTGAGACTTGTGGCTGGTAGCTGCAGGCAATGCAGGCTGGGCCAGGCCCTGACAAGGACATGGGCACAGGGACGGGTATAGGTATGACCTGGGGTGAAAGTGGAAAAGTCAGGTGACCCACTGGCATTATGTGAGGCCCCAACTATGAACACAGAGGCAGAGTAGCAGTAAGAGTCCAAATGGAAAGGGACTCCCTGCAGAGATGGCAACTGGCTTGAATGAAAGCAGTGGAAGAGTGACCTGGAGAGATACCCGAGGTGGAGAGACTGTCAGTGTTGCACTAAGGAAACAGATAAGGCTTTTTGGTTTCATTTTCAGTTGGGACTTAAAGCAGGCTGTGCAGGGTGAAGTAAACCCACAGCAGAGTATTTTTGTAGCAGGATGACAGGTGAGCCACAATCCAGTGGGCTATGATGGAGCAGAGAGTGAAACCAGAGACAGAAAGAGGGAGGACAGAAATTGAGAGGGGCTGTAAATCTAGCTGGGAGTAGTTACCTAAGACTGGGACAAGACCAAGGGATTGACTTTGAGCTTGGCAGAGAGGGAGAAGCTAAGACGGGAAGGCATTGATGCAACCCATCTTGGCAGTTACAAGCCAATGCCATACTATGCTGCTCCTGAAGCCTGTAGCCTTGAATAATGGGCTCAAAGATAATAGGTGCATCTAGAGAAAAAGTGGACAGGGATGGAGGGGACCCCATCCAGACAAGGGTTGTGTAACCAAGAGCCTGTCCCTTTAATGTGACAGTACCTTGTCAGCTTATTCCATCAAGTTGTGGCAGGTGAGACCACTGGTTGGGACCAGTCAGTAGGAATGGGGTGACCAACTTAAAAAAGTTTGAGAGGTCTAGTACACTGCATCTACACTTCAGGCAGTAAGGCGATTTTGAGCTATTATGCAATTGATTCTATATATGCTATTAGAAAAAAGCGTAAGTCAGGACAAAAATTAGTTTTTGAAATAAAACTAAAATCTTTTAAAGTAGATGTTTGATTTTTAGTATATTAATTTTTTTATCTATATATTGTTAAAATGACTTCAGAAAGATTTTGTGTGTGGTCCTCAATTTGATTAGTTTGGCCCTGTTCTTGGAGAGGTCCAATGTCCCTGAGACTCCCACCACTTGGTTGAGAATGATGGAGCAGGATGTTAGAAGGATCACAACCCCTTGCCACCTGATAGGTCATTCTTGTGCCTCATGACCTAAAGGACAGAACTTCTGAGGCCTCAGGGGCAAGCCATACACCATGGGGAAGGGCCCTGTGGAGGGGCATTGTTTCCCAGTAAAGAGGTGAACTTTCTGATGTCAGGAATCATGTGATTGGCGTAGGGGATTCTGGGACCAATAACAGCAAGCAGGGAAAGTTTTGGTGTTGGGCTGGCAGTCCTTCTTATGTCATGGACCACGTGACAGAGCAGGACTCCTGGTTCCAAGGCTTCCACCCCCTGCCCCCCAAACAAGTACCTCTGGGGCAAGGGCAGGGACTTCTCGTGGCAAAGGTCAGGGGCTAGGGAGGGGGACTCCTGGTCCCAAGATGGTAGCCAGGGGACGGGGCACCTATCAAGGGTGTGAGGGCTCATCAGTTTGACACAGGGTGTACCCTTGTGGCCTTCAACAGCTCACAAATCTCATTAAGTGACCTTCCAGCTGAAGTAATTGCCCAACCCTTCTCTAACCCCTAGCTAATTATATAAAAGGTGGGTGGCAATGCTACCTCCTTTTAAAAAAACAGCAGCCACTACTGCATTTTGTAAAGTGTCTAACATTGGTGTGCATTAGATTTTTTCTAACAATCACTACCTTCTTGAACTGAGAAATGCCTAGTTTCCTGATTTTGAGCAGGTTTAGGGCAAACTTGCTAAGCTTCTCAGCTCTACCAAGACCAAGGCAGTTAAGGGTCTGTGCAGAAGACTGTAGGTACCTAAAATACTTTAAGATAAACACATACACACACACATAGGCATCTATGGACTTGAAGCACCTTCAGGGCTGGCAGCACCTATGCAGAATTTTGACTTTGGTGCTTAAATTCCACTTTAACATTGCTATCAGCACCTATGTCCTTCGCTGGATCCAGAGATTTGCCCAAACTATACAGAGAATCACTGACAGAATCAGGAATTCAAACTGTAAATGCAGAGTCGCATTCTAGACTCTTATAAATTAAACCATTTTTCCTCTGTAACCTCTATTTTAAACTTTCTGGACAGGATGACAGGAAAGTAGGGCTGGAAAGGACCTCACAAGGTCATCTAGTCCAGTGGTTCTCAACCTTTTTGTACCAGGACCCATTTGTAAACATTGATGGCCAGTCCTGACCCAGTAAATATTTTAAATAGAAAACAGCCCCCTGGCCCAGTCAGTGCCTTCACTCCTGACTCTGACTCCTCTGTATGTGTGTGTGTGAGCGTGTGCACGCACAGGTTATGGGGGACCCCAAGCAGCCCCTTGCAGGCTGGAACTGTACCAGCCTTCAAGTTAAATCCAGTTTCCCATGCTTTTCTCCTTTAAAGAAGAATCCATTTTTAAAGTATGTTTGTGACCCTTTCATATATTACTATGACCCATTTTGGGCCGCTACCCACAGGTTGAGAAATGCCAATCTAGTCCATCCTCCTGCTCAAGGAAGGAACATACCCAACTAAATCATCCCAGCCAAGTCTTGATCTAATGTGTTCTTGAAAATTTCCAAAAATGGAGAGTCCACAGATTCATTAGGCAACCTCTTCCAATACTTGACCACCCTTGAGGCCAGTGCTCCTAGTCCTGTGGCCTACAACCACAGAGAATAGTCTATCTCCATAATCACCACTCAGGTATTTGAAGACTATTATCAAAACCTCCATCAAGCCTTTTCTTCCCCAGACTAAATAACTCTAGTTATTTTAGACATTGTTCATAAGCCTTGATTCTCAGGCTTCTAATCATTTTTCCTGATCTCTGCTGGACTTTTTCTCACCACATCCTTGCTGAAGTATGGAGCCCAAAACCAAACACCTATAAGATGTGCCCTCACCATTGCTGAATATAGTGCAAGAATCACTTCCATTGTTTGCAAGTGATATTCCTATTAATGTAACCCTGCATGTGGTGTTGGCTTGTTTTGCGACAAGAAAGTACTGTCAGCTCATATGCAGTTTATGGTCCATTGTAACCTCAAGGTTCTTTTCTGCAGCCTAACCAGTCATTCCCCAGTCTGTATTTGTGCCTGCAGGACTTTACACTTCTCCTTTTTCAATTTAATCTGGTGAGTTGAGACTATTTTTCCAATCTGTCCAAGTCATTCTGGATCCTTTCCTTACCTTTCCAAATGTCTGCAACTTCACCCAACTTGGTATCATTCACAAATATGCTAACCGTGCTCTCAATCTGTGTCCAAATCATTAAGCTGTTAAACAACAGTGGACCCAGGACAGACCCCAGGATTACACACTTCCCCATTCCCAGCTAAACATTGAGCCACAACTTCTTGTTGAGCATGCTGAGCATAGTTGTACATCCGCTTTCATCTAGTGTATATTTCCATCTTAATAAACATGTCATGGGAGACGGCGTAAAAAGACTTGCTAAAGCCAAGGTATAACACATCCACTGTTCTCCCCTAATCCACAGAGGCTATCAATTTATCATAAAAGGTAAGGCATGACTTGCTCTTGGTAAATCCATGCTGTTGTTCCTAATAATCTTGTTCTCCTCTACTTGCTTCAAAATAGATTCCTTGAAACCTGTTCCATGATCTTTCCAGGCATCGAGATTGGGCTGACTCATCTAAAATTCCCCAGTTCCTCTTTCTTAAAGATGGGCATTGCATTTGCCCTTTACCAATCATCCCAGGCTTCACCTGAACTCCACAAGTTCTCAAAGAAGATAGTCAAGACTCCAAAATTACCTCTGCCAATTCCTTCAGGGCCATAGGGCACATCCCATCTGGTCCTCATGGCTTGACAACATCTAGTGTCTCTAAATCATTGGTTTTCAACCCATGATCATGGAACATGTCTAGTAAGTCCATTAAAGAAAGAAAGAGAGCACATACCATTTTGGCTGGAATTTTGGGAAAATCGGCAGTGTCTTGAGACACTTATAGAAAGCTTTATTTTGAGCAATAAGAACTGTACGTATTTTTAGTAGAAGGTTAGGTCCTATAAAACCGATGGGAGGCTACCAGCAAAAGTCTGGTGGGGTACAGGCATACTTACTAGCTCAGTCTGTGCCCTGACTTTTCATCTTCACAGCACATCTAATGCATGTGAATTTGTGAGGGTCTGACACGGCAATCTGGGAGAATCCTTGGGTGAATGGCTGCCTGTTGCACAGGACTACCTGATGACTTTCAACGAGAAGCTTCAGCTCTGGATTGCTCAAGTAAGAGAAAACAACTCTTTGACACATTCAAATGCTTGACAGCTTTTTGGATGAAAATGACTTGATACTGGGCAATGATGTGAAAAGTGAAATTGAAGGACACTTCTTGGAGCTCAATTCTTAGTTTCACCAGTACTGTTCTGAAATGGGCAATGAGAATGAGTGGATACATAGCCCCATAGGTGGTGGAAGGCTGGGGCTAATGGGATGCCATTCACCACCATGTAGTTATGTGAAAGTAGGTGTCCAGCCTTAATATAAAAAAAAATGAAATACTGAAACAAATTGGATGTTGAAGGACATCTAAGATTGAAACTGTCACCTCTCCTACCAAACTCCTATGTGCTTTCTGCCAGGAAGCAAGCTCAACCATCTCATTAAAACTGATGACAAAACGGTGAGTTCACGAAACTCTATTACTGTTATTGTTGATGTCATTTTTATTTTTAACACAACAGTTTGCCAGTAATTGTCTACTTATGTTTGTTATACACAGAACAGATTTCCAAAATGGTCTGCACCAGTGGCGATGCATACAGGGTGCATGTGCACCCCCTGACTGGCCGCGCTCCCCACTTAGGGTACGGGCGGGGGGGAAGGCAGGAGTGCTGGTGGCCGCCCTGAGTGCTGGCCAGGGAGCGGGAGGACCAGATGTTGAGCTGCAGCTGTAGAAATTTACTAACAAGACCATAAATAATAGTGTAAGACGTTAACTATAAAGCAGACTCAGTGCTTCAAGGACAGGATGATAAGACTCTGCAATGACCGAATCCTATTCACTTTGAAGTCTGAAGTCCCTATGAGTTACCACTTCAAAACAAACGTAGCCAAAAACCAGTTGTGAAACAATTAAGAGTTTTCTCACACTGACCTGATATCTTGCTTTCTTTCACAGTGGAAAATTCCCACCTGGGCGCACATTTCGTCTGTAAACTATAAATCGGCTCTAACAGTTTTATTCGGGGCCTCTGAGCTTGCTCAGGGTGCCCAGCATGCTGAATAAATTTTGAGACTGACAGCGACTCTGTGTCTTTGGGAACAGCTCCGCAAGGGGTCACGAACTCTTCAACACAGCCACCTCTGGAAGTGCTGCAGCTGCTTCCAGGAGTGCCGCAACCACTTCGCGGTTGATGAGTTTTGCCCACCACTCCCCACCCAGAGTCGGTAAGATTGGCTGTGGACCTCTCCCACCCCAGTGGCTGACTGGTCGCTGGGAGGGCATGTGCCCCTCTGACTAAGGTGGCACCAGGTGTCCATGGTCTGCACATCCGTTCAAAATTTTTAAGGGAGCCATGAATTGAAACATAGGTTGAAAACCACAACTCCTTTATCTTCACTGCTAGGTATACTCATCATCTGGCACCTGCCCCTATTTGTGAAGACAGAAGTAAAAAAAGCATTAAATACTTTAGGCTTCTCTGCATCACCCATAACTAAATTGCCTTTCATATTGTATAAGGAACCTATGGTTTCCTCTTACTTCTGATACACTTGTAGAATCCTTTTGTTGTTGTTGTTGTTGTTGCTTTTTGCACCCCTTGCCCATTGCATCCCAAATCATGATTTGGCCTTTCTAATTTTCTCCCTGATCACCTGTGCAATTCTGATATATTTCCCTAATACTATGACCAAGCTATCCATTTTTGTAAGATTCCTTTGTGATTTTCAATTAACTGAACACACTGTTGTCTAGCCAGGCTGCTTTCCTGTTGCACTTCTCCAGCTGCATCAGGTTTGCTTACTCCTGTGCCCTTAATATGACCTCTTAACTCCTCATGAACCCTATTGTTTTGCAGTCACTGTCACCCAATTTGCCTTCCACCTTCCAATTCTTAGCCTATTCCTATGTGTAAGTCAAAAAGAGCTTCCCCCCTACTTGGGCTCTCTGCCACCTGTATCAAAAAGTTATCACAAACATACTTCAAGAAGTTGCTGGACTGCTTGTGTAGTGTTGCGTTTCCTCCCAGCAGAGTTAACAGTAATTGAAGTCCCCAATAAGAATGAGGTCCTGCAATTTGGAAATTTCTGTCAGTTGTTTAAAGGCTTCATCCACCTCTTCCTCCTAGTTTGGTGGTCTGTAGCAAACCATGACATCCCTCCTGCTGTTCTCTCCTTTGACCTTTACCCCAAGGCTTTCAACAGCATATTTTTTGCTTCATGCTGCACTGCAGAATGCATGTACATCTTCATACAGAGGATGAATTCTGGAGACATGTCAGCTCTAGTAAGAATTTACTGAGGTCTACAGTCAAGAGACTCTCTCTTCACACAAGAAACTTGTATAAAGCCTTCTGGTAGTTTAAATGTAGTTAACAGTTTTCTTCATATTGTTTTTGATTTTTGGATGCTCTCCTAACAAGAACTATGCTCAGATGGAGGTTATGCATGGGTTTGTGTTCCCATTCAAATACTGTAGACCAGTGTTTCTCAACCTGTGGGTTGCAACCCAAAAGTGGGTCTCAAGAATATTTGAAAGGGTTCTGAGCAAATCCCAGAAAAGCATGGGGAAAGAGTGGATTTCCCTTTGCAGGCTGGCAGCATCCCAGGCTTCAAGGAGTTGCTTGAGGTGATTGGAGGCACTGGGCATGCATATGTCTGTGTGCATACATGCACTTGGCCAGCATGCAGCCAGAAAGAGTAATGGGAGCAGCCCCAGAAGCTGGATGCAGATAAGTGTATGGGGGGGAGGAGGTCTAGGGCTTGGGGACTATCCGGGTACATGTGCAGGTGTGTGTATGGGATGGGTGTGTCTGGGGTGGGGGGGGTGTGCCTGCCAGCACTGGGAGAAGCTGGCTGGGAACCAGGGCTGCATCAAAGTCAGGGGGTAGAGGCAGGTGCCTGACCCTCCAGTGGGGGAAGGGAACGGGAGTGTCCTTCAGGGGTAGCAGGGAGCTGTGTGGCTGGGCCAGTGTCCATACTCACAGGGGCAGGGTGGCAAAAGATGCTGCGCAGGGGGTGGGAGGGGACATGAACAGGCTACCTGGCATGGTGCAGGAGTCCCAGCCCAAGGCAGGGGGGCTGCCACAGGGCTCCTCTCCTCCCCACTCCATCCTGTACTGGGGCTGGACTCGCTCCGCTGCTGCCCACAAGCTGGAGCCACTACAGCCACCGCAACCCAGCCAGAGCAGGACGAGGGTAACTGGGGACCCCTTCTGGTAGAGCTGGAGAGACAAGGGGTTGCAGGTTGACAGCAGCATGCCCAAGCGGGTCAGGGGACTGTGGGTCAGAAGCGAGGGCACTGGCCAGGCCAGGGGGCCGTGGGTCAGGAGTAAGCGGCACTAGCAGGGCCAGAGGGTTGTGGGCTGGGAGTGACCATTAATGTTTACAAAAGGGGCCTGATACAAAAAAGGCTGAGAACCACTTCTGCAGACGTAGATCTTGGAATTCCCTATATGCCTCCTTCGGTCCCTAGATTTCATCACAGATATTTTTTCCAATTACTACAAATACATACATGCACACTTTTCAATTTAGGGTACTTGGTTTTTAATTGAACCTGAATGCACAAGACTGTATGATTCAGCAGGACTTTCCCATCTGTCAGTCAAGCTCAATAAATGTCTTATCTGTTGGTTCCATCAGTTAAGATTATGATTTGTTCTGACACCAAGGGAAAAAAACAATTCAAATGATGCCCATCTCACAGCCACAGGATGTCAGTCCCTAACCCTCGTATCCAATGCCTGAAGCATGTGGAACAGTGGCAACTATCAGGGGGATGAACTCTTCATACTGACTCACTCTTCCTGCCAAGAAAGACTATGTCTCAGCTCAAAGTCTTCCTGATAAAAGATAGTGCTCTGAGGTGGATTTAACAAGCCTGATTCTTCTCTTTCATGTGCTTTTTCACCAGCGAAAAGTCAACTTACCAGTTTACAGCATGGCTTTTCAGTGGAAATAAAACCATATCTATTATACAAATTGGAATAAAACAGGGACATTTCCACATTTGGCTGGACTTAGGTTGAGAACATACTGTTTTTGCTATATGGTAAAAACTTTAAGGGGTTATTGTGATTATTCCCAAAAAAGCATTACAAGCTTAGGACATTCAGAGTTAGAATTAATACTACCATACAACTGCTTATTTACAGTTCATACTGATTTTGATGTTACACTCTTACATTTTCTATGATTAATATAGCGATTAGAAGATGGTAACCGATGAGTTGTTAGTAGTGTCAGTGATTTTTAAGGATGTAATGGATAATGGTATGGCTGTTCAACTGGCACATAAGCAGAGGTATAGGTAACTGTATAAAAAAACTTTATTACTGCTTTGTGGCTTTATTTAAGAAATGTTCAGAGATGAGTTACTTCATCCAACTCTTTTAGTTCAAGATCCAAAAATAATCTTAAAGCATTGCTAGGATTGCAACAAAAACATTAAAACCTGGAAATTATTTTTAAACCTTTCCCATGATTCATTCTTAGGCACAACTGAAATCTTAATCAGATTTTTTTTATCGTTTCCTGAATCACACTGGTGCCCAGGTTCCAACTGCAATTATTTCAACCGTGTTACAAAGGGAGAGATTTTCTTCCAGCCACCCACATACTAGACACATCAGAAACTGAATGACGTGCAACACTGAACATGTGATCTAACTGCTTAAGTACATTTAGACTCTGAATTATATTGGTAAAACTTCTCAGGCACTGAAAGCAGGATTTCTGGATGTAAATGTAATCTAGAGATAGCTTATAAAAATTTGATCTATAGCTATCGTGTTTTTATACAAGCTCAGTTCAATTATTTAATACGGAGCACTTCATGCATCTTCAGTTCTTCACCAGTGGGTACATACCAGACTAAATTCAACTAAGGTACATATCAACTTTTTGCAGTGTAGAATTATATGCAAAGCACCTATAGACGCAACCCGGCAGAAGAAGCAGCTGTGTTGATAGAAAGTAACTGCAACCTAGACATCACGGGTGGGGAATAGCAGGGAGGAATATGTTTGTAATACTGGAAGTAAAAGTGGCATGACCAGGTCAGCCACGAGATGCACTGAGTGAATACAGTGTCCTCAGTAGCCTATCCTAACTGAACTCTGGGTGCAACCTCTAGCTGGTCCCAGGTGGCAAACCCTAGGGGAGGTTGGAAAGAGGGAAAGTGCCCTGAGAGTAAAAGCCTCACTACAGCCAGAATAATTCAGAGGGTGCAATTTATATGTCCTTTCTCCAGCTTAAGTGAATCCAGTCCCATCTCTAACCTAATTGTAAAATACATAAATGTGCTAATTTAACTGTACTATGTAACTATTTTCGTTTTGCATGATATATAAACATGAACTTAAGCACAAAAGTTAGTTTATTTAGTGTAATTTAAAATATGTATAGCATTTGTAGCAGGCTCTTGCTTTAAATAGACTATACAAAATTATGGGTCAGATCCTCAGTTGCTGTTTGTACTTGTGTCAGGGAGAAGTAAGTTACCACCACAGTGGGTGTAAGTAGGCATGATAATCATGAACTACTCCTGATTTTTGTAATCTCCTATAATATTTTGCTTAACTAATGGCAATGTGCTTGTTATGGGAATGTTCTAAGCTCAGCCTGGGAACAGAACCCAGTATGTCAGACCTATAACATGTCTAGCAGTGGCTTTATCTGGTGTTTTACTTGAGAATTTAAACAACACAAAGTGCCCTTGGCTGGTTCTGCAATGATCTGGTAGAAACTTCTTCCTGACCCTAGATGATGATCAGCTTATGTCCTACAGCATAAAGATCAATAGCCTTCGTAAATTTTATTCTGACTCATGTAGCTGTGACTCCTGCTCTCTTCATATAAAGCAAGTGCCTAATCCTTATTAGCCTGCTATGATTCTGGGGCTTTCCAATCATTCATTACTGTCTTGAAGCCAGACGATGCCAGTTGCCAAAAAGTATTTACACTTGATACCTCTATGTGTTTGCTGTCCTTGACAAAGGCCGGGTTTTGGCTGAACTGTTAGATCAATTTACGTTCCTTCACGCCTGAATAAATGGTAACACTTTCCTCAGTGTTAATTCTTAAAATATCTATTTATTGATGTTTAATACATGGACAGCTTAATGCAGCAATTATGCAGAACAAGAAGGATAATCTGAAACAAACACGATCCTAATTGGAAGATTTAAATTTAGGTACAACATAGCCTGTAACAGATTTTTTCCCTTGTATACTGGGGTTTATAATAGGGAAATGCAAAGTTGTAAGTGGAGCATATGCATTTATTTTGATTCACCACACCCAATTTAGGAAGTCATACAGAGGAACTGCCATTGTGAAAATGAAGCGAGAAGACAACTGAAAACAAGAGCAATGTGATTGGATAAAAGTATACAATTGTAAGTTCCTATTTGGTTTACAAGATTTAGCAAAGTGCACCACATTAAAGAACCAAATTTTGGTTTCATTCTACGCCATCTTAATAAGGTTAATACAGTTGTGCAGATGTAACTCAGACCATAGTTTGGCCCTGAAATTCTTTTAGAAGACACTCTGTAAAATGGCACGTATAAAAAACTAGGATAATGTACCAAACGTAACATTGCTTTCAGCCCAGGAAGGTAACTGTGAACTATATGAATATATGAAACTGTGATAAATGTGAAACACATGAATTTAGCTTGTACATGTTTCTAATGTGCACATATGAGGCCAAACACTAAACACGTCTGAAATACCTGTTGGCATCAATTAAGAGCTCTGTCTGTTGAACAAAATCAGTGTATAACATCTATAGGAACTTGTTCTCAGTTTTTTCTCCTGTATTCCTTTCAACTCCTCCAAACTTCATTTTCTCCTCATTCACGTCACATGTTGGATCTATAAATTATCACCTTTGGACATGTCAAAATTACAACATACCAAAATATAAATGATCCTCCTAAGTATAGAATTCTGTAGGGCAGTTAAAAATGCACTTCTCTCTTACAGTTTATCTTTTGTTTTATATAATAATGTTCCTGATCTTTATCTGGCAACTTCAACAAAGCTATACCAACATAAACAAGGGCTGGATCTGACCTCACATCTATAGAACTCCCTTAAATCAATAAAAACTTATATGATTTTTTCCAATAAAAGAAGGGTCATTCTAAGAATGTTAGCTGATTGCCCATGAAGCCTATACTATTGTTTATGGTAGTTTTGATGCATTTTTCTGTTTCGTGTGCTTTTTATGCCTTAGAAAGCTATTTATGCCTCTGAGATAATGTGAAACCTCCCTCTGGAACTAACATACAGTAAGATGACTAAAACTCTCATTGTTATTTTTCCAGTAAAGTTAACATGGACTCTTTCAAGCATGTTCACAAGTTACTCTATTTTAGGAATGGCCATTTTTATTTTCAATTAATGGTTATATCTACAAAATGTTTTGAGGCTATTTTAGTCTTCAGTTTGAATCAGCATTAGATGCTAATGTGAATGACAGATGAAAGATTTTTCATATGGCCTAACAAATTATGTTCTTAAAAAAGAATTCAGTGACATCCTGATTCTCAGACACTAAGGCTGAAAAGATGTTGGAAAAAAAGCATAGTTTTGACAACTGGCCTTCTGTCACTGCCCTCTGCAGTGACAGGAACTTGATAAGAATGCATGAAAAGAAGCTTTCTTTGATAAATTGCAGGTCTCCCATCATCTAAGAAAGTACTCAAGAAAGAGAACAGTTCAACAAAGACGGCAATAATAAAATAAGAACCTGTACTTCACAGCTTCCCCAGTGTGAAAAAATCAAGTGCATTTTGATTTACTGGAACATGGAGGGCCAAATAAAACTCTCAGCAATACTGCTGTAAATGCAGGGATAGTTCTGCTCACATCAATATAGTTATTTTGGATTTATTGCAACGTAACTGAAATCAGGAGCTGGCCCCCACTATGGATTTTTATGTTATCAGAATCCTCCTCTGTTTTCAAATGCACCTTCCTGTTTTTAATCTTACACAAAAGTATTAGCAATTTGTTTCACATCTTCACTGAACACGGATGACTGAGAGCTCTGATCAAAGGTGATTTTGTCAATATTAAAGAAGGGAAAAGAAGAAGCACGAGGAGAGGAAAGAACAAGAAATAAAATGTTCCCTTCCAGCCCTATGATTCAATGAGGCCATGTTTTGTAGGAAAGTCAGTGATCCAGAATGCCATCTCTAGCCTGTAGGCTATCTTCTTTATATAAGAGCAAACATTCTCTGCCATAAATCCTACATTGGGTAGGGAAAAAAATCAGTTGGATAGTGTAAATTGTTACAAACTGGGAAAGCATACCAAGTGGGGTTCTCTCAAGATCTATCCTAAGTACTACTCAATGTCTGGAAGTCTGAGGACAATAACAAGCTAAATGAGGCTACAAGAACATTAGAAGACAAGACTGGGATTCAAACAAATCTCTCACTAAATTAGACAATTGTCTGAATTAAGACGAATTAAATTCAATATAGGAAGTACTACAATAATGAAGAAACATTCAAATACATAGATACAAAATGGGAAACAGCCAGACAGGATGCATTCATGCAGGGATCTCAAGATTGTAGTAGTTCACCAACCCAATTTGAGTCAACATTGTAAATGGTTGGGGAAAAAGGCCAGCGACCAAGTGGGTGTGTCATTCACAGATCGCTGGAAGCAATTCTTTCACTTCATTCGGTGCTGGTGTGGCCCTGGAGTACTGTGTCCAGTGTTTAGCACCCCACTTCAAGAAAGATGTGGACAAATTGAGGAAAGTCCAGAAGAGAGTAAGAAAAATCTCTAGACAATGGGATATATGACGAAAGTCTGGAAAAATAGGATTTTTATTTAGTCTAGAGAAGAGAGGACTGAGCACACTTTTACACGTGTTCCAGGGAGAGGGGGCACTTTAATTAGAACAGCTCCAAAGCTGTTCCAATTAAAGCGCCCAGAACATCTCATGTATCAGCGTCTCTGCACTTCAGAATGGCAGTGGGGGCACTACATCTCAAGCTCGTTGAATGAGCTTTAGTTAAAGTGCCCCACTGCCATTTTGAAGTGCAGGGATGCTGAAACATGAGACGTGGAGGCTGGCTGGAACCCAGTTATTACTATACTCCAACAGACTCAAAGAGGGAAGGACAAGAAGTAATAGGTTGGAATTGCAATAAGGGAGATTTCAGTAAGATATTAGGAAGAACTTTCTAATCAGAAGGTGATTAAGCACTGGATCAGATTACCTAGAGAGGTTGCAGAGACTGACACTGGCAATTTTTAAGTGCAGGTTAGATAAATGTTTATCTTTGATGGTTTTGATGGGGAGGCTCCTGCCTTAAGCAAAGGGTTGGAGTACATGATCAATGAGATTCTTGTAAGAGTACTGAAGGGTGTTGCTCAACAGTACCACTGTTGTGTGTGCAAACACCTACACACGAGTCACAAGATACCCAGATATTTCAAACAGGAATCCATACTATCAAAACCATTCTGGAACCTGTTACAGTCTTTCTGAGATCTCTGCAACACAAGAACTGATCTTACTACTTTTCCATAGTCAAAAAATAAGTGAAAAGCAAATGGCTAGCATTCTCCAAGAGGTGACTTGAGTCTAACAAGGTGGAGAACCACTGGCTTAGACTGTCACTCTGACAACGTGGAACTTTTTCATTAATTATAAACCACCTGAACATCTTCCTGATACGTTTAGTTACATGAGTCATTCCTGTGGATCCTTTTACATCTGAACAATTCTTCAACCTCTTGAGGGCGAAATCCAGAGGACTTGCTAGAGATTGGTATTGTTCCGCCAGTTCTTCACCTAAGGCAAATCCCCACTGAGCACAGTAGAAACCTGTCTCAGTAAGGATTAAGCAGAAATTGTGTAAGAGACTAAGCATTTGGAATTCAGTACTGATGAGCCACGCTCCACTCTGTGGCCCAGGCAGGCACCATGCTTCCAGGAGCCATACAAGAGGGTTGTCACTCCACAAACACTCTCCACGCAATAGCTACTTTCTTTTAGCTGGGTCATGTAGGGGTTTGCAAGACCACTGCTCACTCCTATTATAATCTATCACACGTAAAGCAGAAATGGTGCTTACAGTTCTTCCTTTTGCTAAAGAGGCATGATGACAGATCCAGAGCTCACTGAAGTTAATGTGCATTATTCCAATGAAAATCAGGGTCAGAAAGATCCTAGCTGTTCCCTTCTTCTATATAAGGGTGCTGTATAATGTGCCCAGGGATGTTGGTTGTAGCCATGTTTGTCTAAGGACATAGGTAGGCAAGGTTCTTCGAGTAGATTTTCCCGAAGAACCATATCCTGTATAATGTGCCCTTAATTCCTTCTACTTATTACCCTGCCAAAGGGCTGGATCCAATCTGACAGTTA
Organism: Crocodylus siamensis; assembly: GCF_052110815.1. Lineage (NCBI taxonomy): Eukaryota > Metazoa > Chordata > Crocodylia > Crocodylidae > Crocodylus > Crocodylus siamensis. Next base: position 30,867,095 of record NC_143397.1, on the reverse strand, counting down.
TTTGATTATATCTGAATCTCCACAAGTTTAGCAGTATAGGCTCCATGTACTCTTAGAGACAGTGGGCATGTCCACATGTTCATTAATGCACAGTACTTACTGTGCATTTAGTTCAGTACTCGCTTAATGAAGTACTAACTAAATGTGCAGTAACTACAGTTACTGCGCAGTAGTGCCAGTGCATAGTTTTTTGTGCTGCTTACTGCACAGTAGCCTAATAACACTGTGCAGAAGCATACTAGCACAGTTTCTGACCGGCATGCTACTGCACAGTGTTATTAGGCTACTGCACAGTAAGCGTCTCATGTAGAAACACCTACAGGCAACAAGACCTTTACCTGCTGCTGCTAAGAGGCTCTGACCTTGTCTCTGGCTGTGGACAGATTTAAAGAGGTTTTGTGCTCACGTGGGATGGCTGGAACTTATTGCAACTGGATGCAGCTGTTCATCTGTCCACTTCTATCCAAAAGCAAAAGAGAAACTAAACCACAAAAGTTTACCCTGAAATGAGACAGGGAGTAAATCACTGCAGTTTGGTTTCAAATTACCATAAGATATAGTGAACAGATGAAACAGTTACAGAAGATCAGCTGTAATATAGTATAGATTTAAAGCACATCAACTATTTGTTACATCCTTTATATGTCAATTTCACGTGGAGTATCCACTTCAAGAAGTCATGAGCCTTCACAGAGGTCTTCATGCATCATGAGCTCTTTCCCTTTAAGGCAGAGGCTGGTACAGTGGACTCTAATGTAACCCACTATAATGTTCTACATTTAGAATCAAATAATTATCACATTCTTGATGAGGTTATATATACATTAATTCTTCATAGGTACATACACTTCACTGTGACGTATTTAATGCTAAGGCAAAAAATATTTACTGGAAATTTATAAGACTTACATTACATACTATATTTAGGCAAGTACTGCATACACCTGCCCCTGCAAAAAAATCAGCCCTTCAATACTGGCATGCTTATCTTCACCCGAGAAGCTGTTCTTTTCTTTGATGGAACAGAACAGTGATTCTCAGCCCAGATGTCACGGCAACCTGTGGTGCCTTGAGGCCTTTTCAAGGGTGTTTCAGGGTGCCACAATGTTAACACTGTTTGCTACAAAAGAATTGCTCTGTAGTCAAAAAACAAGTGAAGGTAAGAGCTGCCATTTTCCAAGCAGTGCCTTGAGTGGAACGAGGGGTACCTTGAGCCACTAAAGGATGCTTTAAGTCTAAAAAGTTGAAAACCACTGGAATAGAAACAGGGTGGAATACAGCAATCAGACTCTGTGACTTACTGATGCCAATGGCTGCCACTTCTCCCTAGGACTGCAAACAGGGGCAGAGTCCTATGCTAACCTATTCACTGCTGCAGCACCCGAATCTTGTTGCTGTCCTGCCACTCCAAGAAGTTTCTGCTGCCTCATCCAGACTGTGTCCTGGGAAGCTGAATTCTGTAGTTTAAAATGTGAGTTGCTTTTCGCTATTGTAATTTATTAAAGGAAGTTATTTGATTTTAAAGTATTAGATTTTCACACAAATTAGAATAACTTAACTCTAAAATTTCTTTACATTCTGTATAGTACCTATTCCAACATGAAAAAATGCCAGCTGAGGACTATCTTGAAGTCCTCATGCACGAACACTGAAAAATAATTGACATTAGTGTGGTCTAATGGGAAAAATCAGGAATGGCATTGCTCCCTATACAGACAAAAGTGATCTAAATGGATTTTGTCACAGTGAACTCAGCTTTTAAATGTTTGTCTTATCATATTAATACTTTAACAATGACAGTCTAGAGGTCTATTTTTAGGCACTTATTGTGTTAAAATATCTGATGAAAGCACAGAAAGAAGCTGTTGAAAATGTGTTATATATGCATTTCAAACATTTTTCCAACTTGCACATTTAAGTTAAAACAGCTGTGCTCAGCTTTTTGGCCCTGTGTGCCAAATGACTGGCACAGGGCTGGTCCTCAGGCCATATGGAGTCCCATGCACCAGGACAGGGCCCAGTATCATTCCCTTTCCACCCCATGTGCCAGGATTTAGCCCCAGGGACTTAGTGCCATCCCCATGCATGTTAATTGGGACCCAGGGACTTGGAACCACCTGCTCCTGCCACTGTGTGCCAGAATGGAGCCCTGGAGTCTGGTGCTACCCTTGCCAGACCCTGGATGCTGGGATCCAGCACCCAATCCAGTGCTCAGTGCTGAGGGCTCTCCATAGGTCTGGACATTTGGCAATAGGGCATCAGTTCCACCACTCTCCTGCCAACCAGTTTCCAGACCCATAAGAAGCCCCAGGAGCCAGATGACACACCACTGTGGATGAGCACCTTGGAGCTACAAATGTTCAAACCATGATACCACAATTTATGCATCCATGCCCATTGTTTAGAACCAAAATAAACAGTTGGATTTCCAGAACAACCATACAGTAACTCTGGCTTTAGTGGGGACTGCAGATGTCTAGCATTACTAAAAATCAGGCTACATATTTAGCTGTTTACATACAGCTTCAGGTGCCAAAATTTAGACACTCAAAATCTATATATTCTGTCTTTGGCACTTTGCAAGAAGAGTACAGCACATCAAAATATCAAACCAGCCACTGATATACATAAATTAAAATAGATTATTGCTTTACCATTTTTGCAGATTATAACTGACAGGGATTCATTTTACTTCAGACATTAATAGGTTTCTAATAGTAAAGCAAGAAGGACCTCCAAAAGAACTAGGGACTATGAAAAAGATGAATAGACCATTAAAAAGTAAAAGTGAACAAAGTTCAATTCTTATCTTCCCTAATCCCTTAAACTTTGCAGTTGTTCTCTGCAGCGCTTTATTTGTTTTTAGAATTAATCACTTAGGTTAAAATGTATCTATTCTAAAAGCAGCCATCACCTAGGTATTATTTAGAACAGGGCTATCAAATAGGGATGTACCAAGAGAGATTTTTGGGGTCAATACCGATAGCCAATATTTAAGGAGGCATATCTGCTGATACAAATCTGATTTCTGATACAGCTGCCTCCAGCTGGTAAGTCCGGTGTGGGGGAAGGGGAGGGGGAAAGGAAGGGGCATGGACAGCCATATAAATGTTCCCACAGTGAGGGAGGGGGCAGGGCAAGCGCTGCCCAAGTGGGGTGGGCGCAGGATAATGCCACAGTTCATGGGAGGGCTCCTGCTGCTGCTTGCACCCTAGGGGACATGGGGGGGAGGGTGCCCCCCAGATCTGCCCAGAGCAGGCAGGCTGCAGCCAGGGCTGCGTGGGGCTCTTCTTGGCAGGGGCTGGGCTTGGAGCATGCACCGGCGGCATTAGGATGCTGCAGCCACCCCAAATGTTGCTGCCGCTCCACTCATGCTGCTGCTGCCAGCTGATTGGTGCAGCCCCGGCTCAACGCCCCACCTCCACTCACACACCATAAAGAGCCAGGGCTGCACCAGGCGGCTTGCAGAGGTGGCACTGGGAGCGGAGCAGTGGTGAATTCTGGGGTGGATGCAGTATCCTCCCAGCACTGCCAGTGCCAACTCCGAACCTAGCCCTCACCAAGAGCCCTGCGCAGCCCCAGCTGCAGCCCACGCACCCCACCCCACGCAGATCTGGGGGGTACATGCCCCACCACTGTGCCCTCCCAGGGTGCAAGCAGAACCAGGAGCCACCTCCCCACCATGAGCCGAGGCTCCTACCCCCGCCCCCCGACCCCACCTGGGCAGCACCTGTCCCTGCCCCCTACATCACCGCGGGGGACGTTGATCTACCCCTCCCACGCCTCTTCCCTCTCCCCTCCCCTTCCACCACCGGACTTACCAGCTGGGGGCAGCACTCCACGCAGCCAGCTCTGCTTCTTGCTACTAGAGTGCTGCGTTGCACTATAAACTCACAACCCCACTCCCATGACTATTCACCACAGCTATATTACAGGCAACCCCTACCAAGGCTCTATAGCACACCCCTCGCACCGCTGCACCAAACACTTGTGACACCACCCACCCAAACTTCTCTACTCCACACCTCACTACATGCCCCAGGACCACCCTCAGCTCCCTGTGCTGCCACACTGCCCCATGCCTATTAGGGTGGAAGCAGGAAGTGTCAGCCAAAGGAGGGAAGGGGAGCCCAGAGACTCCAGCTGCTGTTATAGCTGGAGCAATGGAGAAATGGTAGGCAGCAGGAGCCCGGGGGCCACAGTTTAACCCCCTGTGGGCCACGAGCCACCAGTTAGACAGCCCTAATCTAAATATTGGTTGCATTAAAAATATTTAATACACACAACAATTAATACTAAGTAGTAGGGTTGAATAATACCATTGGGCATTTACCAGGTGAAAAATACATGGTTTTAAAGATTTTAAAACTGAAATAAAATCTTGTTTAAGCCTGACACAAAACTGTTTTTAAATATCTACTGTTATGGGGCTATATTCTTCCACTGCATGTGTAGAATCCCTAATGAAATTCTTGAGACTTATGCATGAAAATAAAAGGCAGTAGCAAGCTATGGCCTAAATTTGTTAAATCCAGACAGCTGCTTCAGACTGCATGTTTATCTTCAGCATTCCAGGGATATGCTCTCCCACCAAAAATGTCGATCTGTGATACACTGGGAAAATGACAACAATACCTGACCTATAATTTATTTGGTATTTTTTAAAATAAAAAACGACTGCAGGGTACAAGGCTGTGCATTTACTTTCTAACCTTTGTTGCTACAGTATGGATTGGTATGGGTGAAACAAGTGCATCCTCTGAGTACTGAACCTATGACCCACAAGGCAATGGGCAGGAACCATCCACTAGAGAAGAAGAGAGTGCTCTAAGTAGCAATAACATTTCCATCACTCGCCTAATAATTTTCTCTTATTAATTCATAAACAAAAGCAGGGCATTCACAACAATAGGTTTCAACTGCCAGTGACTTTCTCTTCTTAGCTAGCTTAGGTAAGCACTGCCACTGCCATTCACCTTCTACCTTTAGATATTAATCTTTTGATCACCCATGTGAGAAGCAGGGGCCTGAGCTATCATCTCTGATGCATTGAGGATTATTTAGCACCTCCTCCCTTGTCTCAAGACTCATTCAATATCGTACAATATTGTTATAGCTCTCACCACAAATAAGACATTTAGTTCATTCATGTAACTAAATGTACAACAGAAGTAACATTCAGCTCTCATTACAACTGTGAATGAAGCCAAGTTTCAAAAGCTCAAAATAGTTAGTGAAACAAAACTTCTCTTCTGGGCACAGCTTTAGTAAATTAATTTAAGCAGGCTTTGGGATAGACCTAAAAATCAGGTAAAAACAAAAACTTATTGAATCCATTTGACTCAGACTTCTAACCCACTGAACTGGGACTTTAGGTACCTAGGTTATGTGCCTGGATCACTATTTCTGTGTTATATGCAACAGATCTCAGGAGAAGTAAGCCACGGTCTTGCAAGCCCCCACATTAGGCAGCTAGAAGAAAGCAGACATGAAATAAAATGGTTGTGGAGCCATTCAATATTTGCTGTGTGACCTGGGTAAGTCACTTATCCTTTCTGGAACAAAGTTCCTCATACCAAAATATTTCTCTGTCTCACAGACAAGGGGGAATTAATTCAGTTTACATGGTGTTCTTTGATACTACACTAATAAGCATCATGGATAAGCCTATAAATAAAAGTCTGAATTTAAACGTTCAAAATCAAAAATTGTTTACATTTTGCCACAGTTTTAAGAAAAAGCATGGACAAAATATACTCTTAGGGCTGTATGATTTTTTCAGATCAGTTCCAGACAGATGTTCAGCTTTCTCCGCATGCATGGAGCTGCCACTGTTATCATTCCACTCATGTAGGAAAAACACCACGTCAGAGGCTGTTGTGCAGCCTGGAGAAGAATTTTTTACCAACAAAATTAATCTGTGTTTACTTGTTATAGGCCTTCCCTAGTTCCTTTTTTTAAAAACTCCCATGAAACAATCCACATTAAAGGATGTATTCCTCATTGTCACTGACAAAGGGAGCTATGCATAAATGAGTCATGTGATATCTCACTGTTGACATGATCTCCTTAGTTATCATTTAAAAAGGAACATCTTTTAGGTCAACAAGATATTCCTTTGTAAAAAACATGTCAAATTATAAAGTAAAAACAAATTCAGAACACCATGAAGTTCCTGTACAAGAGTGACAGATCCACATTTGTGTTCACTCTACTGGCTTTTTGAAGACCCAGCGTGCCACAAAGGGGGCCAGCTATTAGGACAGGAGAAATAATAAGGAGTTTGAAAAGAGAAGGATTCTTGATATGTTAGCATTAGAATATCCTTTTAGTTCCTGCAGTAAAAAAGCATAAAGAATGAAGCAGTTTCTAAAATTCTGCCAGGAGCAGTTAAATAAGAGTAAATCTTGCAGTCACAGCACCTGAATGAACACCTCACTTTATGAGAAACATCTCTCAACTTGCCTACTGCTTTTTGAAAATGAAATTAAAAATTATTATAAACTGTTAGATGGTGTGCTTCATATTTAGTACTCACATTATACAACAAAGATGTGCTTCACTAATAAATCCCTATTATAGCATTGCTAAACCGGCAAGTACCTCAGCACTGCCAAACACCTTATTTTAGAAAAATTTGCCCGAACAAGACCTAAATGATTACTTGTGCCTCATACAGAAAAAAATATTTATAAGAATCCATGAAGTACAAATGTTTGTTTTTACAAAGATTTTTCCCTCCTACTTTAAAAAAAAAAAAAGACCCAAACCCTTCAAATGCTGGCTCTTTTTTAAGCATATTTATACCTTGGCTAAATCTTTCTCATACTATTTATATAATGTAACTACTCCATACAGCCTGTAGGGACATATGCTGGCACTATTCCACAAACAAAAAAATTCTTCTGTTGAGTTCAACGGGTATTTGGTATATGCAATAATAGCTAAGTCATGCAGCGTGTGTAGGATTAATCTGTACACACCATAATGTAAGAAAAAATAACTCAGTTGAAGCACAGCGTATCTGCACAAGTGAGCTCAGGATCAGACCTTTACAATCTGTTTTTCAGGAAGTGATTATGTGTTATCTTTTTGATAACGCAGTGAGAACTATTAGCATGTGACAGCTCAGTGCAGTTCCAAGAGGAAGCTGTAAAATGCATAGGAAAGGGGGGAATATATGTAGAGAAAAACTCATAAATACAAACTTTTGAACAATTAGAAGAAGTCATGTGCTCAGGTCCGAGTGAAACAGCATTCTTCTACTGCTATCCATTGAGTTCCACTGATTCACAGCAGCTAAGAACCTGGCTATTAGTGCACTAGTTAAGACCACCATTAATAGACTTACAGTGGACAATGGGTACCAACTATGTGCAGAGGAAATCCCCAGATCTGTTTAAGTTGCTGGCATAATAGGCCAATCTTTATATGAGGGTGAGTAGAAACATGGCAGCAGTCAACCTGACAAAAAACCAATCTTCTTAAACATCAGCCATTAAACATGTCTTGTTTCAGCTATTTTGCTCTTGTACATAGCCATTATGAACAAAGTAAAACCCACCTACGCACTGACATTTCAGCGTCCTGATCTCCCTTACAACATATCTAAGGAAAGCAAAGCAATGAAGGATATGTTTCAAAATGCGAGTACAGAACGCTATAGAACTGATAGCATCTTGTAATCTTCCCTACACGCCATTCCAGCTTAGTCATTAAAATCTATTTCTCAGTAAAAAGATCCAGTGTATATCCCATTTCCCATTACTAGACAGCATGTTGTGTTGCCAGCACAGAAGCTATGAAGCTATCAGACTGAGAGCAACTCAGGTAATGGTATAAGTAGTATCAGCTGATATTTACTCTGTTAGGTCTGGTGCAACCTTAATAAAGGTTTTAAATCATAAGGGCAGTTTCTGCCTGCAGTGGTCAAATCATAATGCCCCTGGGTTGCAGGGAATCAATAATGGCAACAACGTAGTGGGAACGAGGTCAGTAGCCAGGCTTACAAAAAATATGGCCATAAAATCCACACAGATCTTGGAAAGAAATCTATCCCCAAAAAACCACATTGCAAGCCACTATTACAATCTTCTATGGAGTCTGCCATTACGGCCACCTAGCTGTTTTAAGCCCCGGTTTCCAGGTTAGATCATTACAGAATTACATTCCTTGCAACTACTCATAGTTCTCTTCAGCAAAGCCCACTTGTTCGGTGCCAGCTTGACGTATGAGAATTTTACCCTTCCTGTCTTAGCTAACATTTAGGCTCCAATATACCGTGCTGCCTATGCATCTCAGTGTACAATGAAAATTATAATTATTTTTTTATAATCTGAGTAAAGATAAGTCAATGTGAAGCCTTTATTTTAAGCAACTGATTATTTTTAAGTGTCCCTAAAATGTCAAAAGGAAGGTAATATTTGACTATGCGCCATGTAACCTACTTTCATCAGTTTCTCTAGGAACAGCATTAGGCTTTGAGTTCTATTTGAATTTTCCAGATCTAGCAACTACTTTCAGGGCAGCAGTTTGCCGAGCAACTGCAGAGCCTGCTGAAACCATGTATTATAATTTCCAGATGCCAGGGTGCAAATGTAAGAACATCCTAGAACTTTCATTACTATAAGCGAAAGCATTTCTATAAATCGAGTTTACTTTCCATTCCTTACGCAACATCACCGTTTTACTTCATTCAGCTTCAACAAAGGAACTACAGTCAGTCAGTTTCACTTCCTGATTTGACACTGCAATGTTTAGACTACAAGCACTGCACAGACTTGTTAACCTCCAAATTAAGGTTGTCACAAGAACAATTCTTCTAGTATAAACCAGTCTTACTGAAACTTGTTTTGGAACAAAATTGAACACAACAAAATTTAAAATTAAACTCCTTAATCTGGGGCTTAAGCAACCTGCTAATACTTTACTTTTGCTTTCATTCCTGGCCATTAGATGCAAGATCCTGTTTGCAATGAAGGCAACTGGAGTTTTTCTACTTCCTTCACTGGGAATGGATACAAGCCATGATTGTGATAAATAAGCATTCCTAAGTGATTTACAAACTTGTGTACAACTACCACCTTTGCCCTGTAAAGTGTAGTGCTTGAGCCTACGCAGGACCTCAGATGGTGTCAAGGGAACTCTGCTTGCGGGGTGCAGGCCTTCACCTGCAAAGATCAGAGTACAGAATAAGGCATTTCAAGCCAATGTGTCCAGGGAAAGGAAATTCTGAGCTGTAAATAGACCCAAGCCAAAAGACCTCGCTGTATATATGGTAAGATAAGAGTAGGTGATAAAAGGTAAATGACAAAAGGATAACCTAACAAATACATGCAGAATAAAAGTCAAGAAAGAAACAAACAAAACACTTCCCAATAGTTGGTTATTTAAAATATGTTTTCCTTTAAAAACAGAGTTGCATGGAACCCGACCTAATGAATTGCAGCTGGAGAACCGATACAACTATAACGCCCTATGTGAACAATAATAATGAATATTCATACATATTCAACTCAATTTGTGAATAAACTAAAGAGTGCTTAGCAGCAATATTCAAATGTATGTTCAGTTCAGCCATACAAATGTATGGCGGTTATTAGCATCATAAACTTTAGTGACATTTACATGTCATATCTCTACACTTTTATTTGATGTACTGCAAAAGATCTTGCATCCATCACTAGACCGAAAGTCGTGATATGAACTTCATATAAATCTGTGCTGATGTAACACATTAGAATTCGGCCTATTTTCCTTTGTTGGCCACCATGATCATTGTAAAGCATGCTAACACCTTGCATTTGAGGTTTTGCTTCTTTCCCTTTCTCACTGAGTTTGCTCCTTGTGATAACTCTACACATGGACAGAAATCAGAAACGAAGACAGGGACTCTGAACAGAGCAGCACTCGGAGGAATGATGCTCTGATGACTAGCCTCACCCCGCTGATCACCTGTTCAGATGCAATACTTTTTTTCACGGGTTAATATTTATGCCTTAAGTGGATGTTAATCATTCGCTCAATATTTTGCTATTGCAAAAGAAGGGGGTGGGAGAGAGAGAAAAGGGTGTTATGAAGACACAATGCAGAGAACCAGAAATGAAGAGAATCCTTATTAGAGAAAAGTACCTTTTGGAGCCTCCGATGTAGGTGAAGGTAAAGGTGGAGTCTGAGTACCTGAAATCTGAAATACAGAAGTTGCATTATTTTCCATTGTCCTTTGACACCCCGCTCCCCAACTATCGGCTCTTCACAGGGGTTAACAGGCAGCGGAGGAAGCTGCAGAGGGAACACCCCGCCACCCCCACCCCTCGCAACAAGTGCCCCGGTGCTATGGCAACGACAGGAATTTCCATTGTCAGTGACGGCAACAGGCAGCAACAAGCCGGGGCGCTGACGTCGAAGCAAGCGGCAGCCACCAGCGGGCCCGGGCCCGGGGCAGGCAGGGACGTGCCCGCGGACCCGAGCGCGGCAGCCCAGCTCCCTCTGCGCCCCCACGGGCTCCTGGGGGCCAAACCCCAAGCCCGGCCCAGGCGTGGAAAACCCCGCACGGATGCACATCCCCCACCGCCCGGATCTGCCTCCTCCGGCCCGGGCGGCGGGGCAGGGCGGGCCGGGCCGGGCCGGGCCGGGCCGCGCCGCGGGGGAACTGTTGCAAGCCCCGCTCGCCAGGGCGGCCGCGGGAGCAGGCAGAGCCCGGGCAGCCCTCACCTGCAAACAGGCAGTCCTTGTCCGCCTTGCACTTTTGGATCACGACGTCGATATCCTTCTGAATCCGCTCTTGCCTTGAACACATCCCCATGCAATGAGGCCCCGGGGGAAAAAATAAAAAAATAATAATAATAATAATAAAAAAAAATAGAGGGCTCCGCTGTGCGGTGCGGTCTGGTCCGGTCCCCCTCCTCCTCCGCTCGGCAGCGATTAGGGGGCTGGAGCCGCGGGAGCCCGCCCGCCGCCGAGGAGAGCCGGCCGGCTGCAGGAAGGCGGCGGCGGCGGCGGCCGATGTTGCATGCCCAGGTGTGAGCGCCCCGGTGCCGCCGCCGGGGGTTGCAGCGCGAGCTCGCCCGCACAATAGATCCCGCTGCGGAGGCTGGCGGCGCCTCGGAGCCGGAGCCGGAGCCGGAGCCGGGAGAGCAGCGGCAGCAGCAGCAGCAGGAGCGCTGAGCACGGGGAGGGAGCGGGCGGTCCCGGAGAGGCCGCCGCTGCTGCAGCGCCGCCGAGCCGCAGACCCTCCCCTCGCCGCCGCTCCCAGCCCAGACACTCCGACCGCCCGCGCGCCGCACGCACACGCGCCGCCGCCGCCGCCGCCGGGGGGACCCGCGGGCACCGGGCAGCGCCGTCTGCGGGGACCCCCTCCCCGCCGGGGCAGAGGCGCCGCCGCAGACGCTGAGCGAGACCAGCAGCGCCCGCCGCGCCAGCGCCGAGGCACCGGGCTGGGGGTCCAGTGTCCCCTTAGCCCTACCCCGGGGCGAGCAGCTCGGTTCCGCGCCGCTCTGCTCAGGCGGGATGGGAGGGCCTCCCCGCCGCGCCGGGGGCCTGGGAACTGCCCCCCAGCAGCAAAGACACCCCTGGCCTGCCTCTGGGGGAGAGGGAAGCCCAGTTAGGCCCCTTCTTTCTAGGTTTGGAGCACCTGCGGGGGCATTCATCACCTGTACCCCAGCCCCCGGGAGCGCCTGCCCCAAGGAGCAGAAGGCCGTCCTGCTGCCAGGCTCGACTTCCTCAGGATTTGACCCCGGGTTATTTTTCTTTCCTCCCTGCAGGTTCCCCTGCCACGTTCCCTCCTCCTGAATCCTCTGTTCCTATGAACTCACCCCTTGTCTTTCACCTCACAGCCTGTCCCCCAATTCAAACCAACCATGACAAACTAAGGTTAGGTTTGTCACCCATCCCGCATCCCGCAAGCTGTATATCACGTCCCTTGAGCGCCGCTGGTTGACAGTTGTATCTGGGAACTGGGAAGGCTTCAGTAAAAGGGATTCTGTGTTTGCACAGTGCTTTGCAAAATGGATTCCTGATCCAGACTGGAGCCTCTGGGCACTGCTACAATGCACGTAATATATAATCATTGTAATGTAATTCAAATGGAATAGTTAAGCCTAACCCCATGGCTGCAAAACCAATTACCTTCCATCAGCCTAAGCTCTAGGTGAATAATTCATAACAAATAAATGGGTGTGAACATAATAGAAGCAGATTTGTTTAAAAATTCAAGAATATTCACAGATATTTTTTTTCCAGTCTTCACTGAGCTCTAATCAACTCCTATAGATTATTCATTATGAAGCACAATTGCCTTAGTGCTTCTCCAGTAGATACGTCTGTATGAATCATATAGTGTTGATTTCACAGGCAGAAGAATAAATGTGATCCTTATTTTGTTATGTGTTTTAATTATACATTATGCATCATGATATTTTTCTGATATCAAGTACATACAAATACATCATAAAGGATGCCATGTTACACTTGCTCCGATTTGTGAATTAGGCAAGGAAAAAAACTGAGAATCTGTTGTTTGAAAAAAGCAAAGTATTTATGGCTCTAAAAGAAATACATCTTCACTGGAAAGATAAAGTACCAGGCAGCAGTGACCTCAAATATACTGCCCTGCTTCATGCAGGATAGCTCCTGAACTGGAAGCAGTATAGCTATACGTGCATGGTTAAAGGGCTAATTAGCTCATGCATCTCTACTGCTTCCAGATCAGGAGATAACCTTAGGTAGCACGAGTGTATGTGAGGGCACCACTGCTTGGCACAGTAAGCTTGTAGTGTAGAAATAATCACATACTAGTTCTGGGCCTCTGAAAATAACTGCAGTTCTTCACTGGTAAACAAAGAGGAATTGTTCTAGAACTCGATACTGAAAAGAGACTTCAAAATGACACTTATGGCTGGCTTAAAGTAATGTTGGTTACCCAGTAAAGTCTAGCCTTTCCAGCAAAATTTTCAAATGTCTAAACACCAGCGGCAGCCAAAATGTCCATTGGTAGACAATTTAATTCACTGAGACTTTATTGGTCTGACAAGTTATACAAGTTTTGTCATACTAAGAGTGAGATCCTTCCAACATCTGTCAGATTTTAGAGTTACACCCAGCATTAGTGATCTTTATCCCTAACATCTATTTATCATTATTGTCCATTCCTAATCTAGTGGCCAGCTGCCAGGCAGCACGCTGTGGCTACTTTCAGATGTGGGGGAAAAATAAAAGTGGAGCTTTACTTAAAACTCAGCGTGGTTGCATGCCCAACTGAGCCCAGCACACGCCCAAAAGAGGCAGCACCTGAGCTGCACCCGGCTTTTCCAATGTCTGTATAGATCAGGTGCTTTAGTGGGGCTTTTTGATGCTTTTATCTAATAGCTGATTGAATCAGCTATTAGATAAAAGTGCCAAAAAGTCTTGCTGAAGTACCCGATCTATACAGATGCTGCCGAGCCAGGGTGAACTAACGTGCTGCTGCTTCTGATAAAGCACATTATTTTTTCCACGTCTATCATTACCCTATATGCCATGTCAGGCTGACAGTGCTGTACATAACTGTTCTGGTCTGCATTCATCACCACCATATTACCAGAATCTTGTCAATTAAAAACAAATATTGACAGTCTTGTTCAGCCGTAGACAAAGTTAAATCAGCCAAACAATAGTGAATAAAAATCATCCATTCAGCAACACAAATGGCCTCAGTGAAGCCAATACAGGATGAAGTCTGCTCATGGTTTCACAGCACTATTAAATGAAGTAGAAAGTGTAGTACAAATGTCTATTGTAGAATATTTTAGTTATTTGTGATGAACCAAGTTCAGTTCCCTAGTGTACATTTCTAGATAATGATCCAGCTTGATCTCTGGCATGCCTCTGCTGATTTTAATGCAGTTAAACCACAGATGATTTTAAACAATGTGCAAAACCAGGATTTATATTACCTCAATTACATAAAAAGGAACTGAAGATGTAACCTGTTTTAAAAAGTTAAGAAAGTTAACAAGAGAACACCACAAAAAAGCTCTGAAAACATCTGGGAACTCTGGACATACGTGGTATCCTGTCTTTTGTAATAAGAATGTCCTATTTGTATGAAAAGGTAGGTATGTCTTCAAAGCACAATGCAGTACTATGTACTAATGCTAGTACTAAAGGTAGCTTTAAATTACCTTGGGTTAAAAGTAGCTGGCCCCCTCCCCTCCCCCAGGGCTGGCTGGGCTGCTCTTTGGCAGCCCCCAGCTGCAGAGTATAAAAGCCTGTAGCCATTGTGTACCTTGGGCACTCTGCACAGGAGCTTGGGGGAGTGCAAGCCCTCTGTGCCCTGTGGACAGGACCCAGGCTGCTGCTGCTGCTCATCTACTCCACTAGCCAGAGCTGCCCTTTGGACACAGATGAGTCTTGTAAAGGGCTGTAGCCTGCTGCTCTCCCTGCCCATTCCTCAGATTGCCCTAGGGCTCCTGCCTGGCCTGGCTGCCTGTGGTAGGAGGGTAGTATAGGCTCCGTGTTCCTGAGCACCCCCAGCACTGTCTCCTTTTTTTGCAGCTATATGCATGTGCTGTGGCACACTTGCCTCTGCCATGCAGCTTCCGGGCCCTGGCCCTAACCCACTGCAGAGTGCTCCTGGGTGTTGTCCAATACTGGCCACACAGGCAGCTGCATAGGGGCCTAGAGACCCAGCACAGAAGGCACCACCACCAAGTCCTCCCCATCCTTCCCCAGTGGGGCCTGACCACACCTGCATGCACATTCCCAAGCTGAGCATCTGGGGCCCCAAATGGACACAGGAGGAGGTGCGCAACTTCTTGGCCCTCTGGGGAAGGGTGTATGGAGGTACAGAGCCAGTTTGCCTGGGGCGGGCACTCAACCATCCACGTTTATGAGGCTGTTGGGTGGGATGCACAAGACAGGCCACTTCTGGTCAACACGCTAATGCTGCATAGAAGTCAAGGCCTTCCATGCACAGTGGGTAGCGGTGACAGCCAGAACCGTTGGTCCAGTTGTGTCCACAAGACTATGCCCTTTATGTGGGAACTGATCAACATTTTGGTGCCCTGGGACCCAGGCTGCACACCTGCAGTTTTCACCAGCAGAGACAGCCTAGCAGAGCCCCGGGCTCACCCTAACCCTTGTGGATGTGACACCTCCCTAAAGGAGGAGCCCTCAGGTGTTCAGCACCCTGCCCAACCCACCTCCCCAGCTACAGCACCCACTACCAGCTTGGAAAGCCCTGACCAGCAGCTGCCTCACCAGCTCCGCACCCTTCTGCCCTACCACCAGTGGATGGCAATAATATTGCCAGCCACCAGCAGTACCAGCTCCTCTCCAGGGGGTGCCCCTGGCCAGGCGTCAGCCTCCCTGACCACTACAGGCTGCAGACATCAGGCACCGCCACTTGCCCATGCCATTGGGGAATCCCTTGCTGAGTCACCAGCCTCACCAACCCCTGACACATGGTAAATCCCACATAGTGTGTGGGGGGGAAACTCTTAGTCCCTGCTCTGGCCTCTGCCCAGCCCACCTGAAGTCCTCTGGCCTTGGGGCCCCACCCCAGTACGCAGAGAGGTGGGACACAGTTCAGAACTTTATTGGGCAGTGTGTGTCCCCACAGCTGGGTGGGCACGGACCTCTCACACCCCAAGGAAGGTGCTGATGCCAACAGCAATCATGGCCCCTGGTGCACAGTATCTTGTCTCTGAACTGTTGCAAAATCTCACAAAAGGCTTCTGTCTCTTGCCTCTGTGGAGCCAACATCTGGATACAGGGGAGAGGCCACCAACCCCAGTTTGGATACAGGGTTCAGGTTGCCACTACCCATTGCTGGAGCCACCTGGATGAGTTGGCACTGGCAGCAGTGCACCCAGGACTGAACTGTCCTGCTCCAGTAGCTGGTGGTGGTGGCTCAGGAGCGCGAGACATGGGAGTAGGCATTTGACCAGATGCAGCAGGAAAGGAAGCTGGCATGGTAGGTAGAGGATGTTGCCCAGGAGGAGGCATTCCAGCAGGTGAAGTGGGAGCACTGGGGCTGGATGGAGGCCCTGGAAGAGTATCTCATCATGCTCCTTGAGCAGCAGGCCAAGAGCCAGGGCCAGGCAGCAGTGGCTACAGATGCTAACCACCAGTCCCTGCATGCCTTTCTGGGCTTGGCAGGTGCACCTGTGCCTCCTGACACCTGGCCCCACAGGACCTCTCACTCCCACCCACCACCTCATTACAGCCCTCTCCAGTGCCTCCCAACCACAGGAGCCCCTCTCCTGGCCCTGCCACGTCTTGCCAAGGCCCAGCCTCACCACTCACTCTAGCTCCACACAGCCAAGGAACTGGGAGTTCCAGAAGTAGCCCCACCAGGAGATGCTGACCCTCCTAGGCCTGACCTTGGGTGTCTGGGAGGGGCACTGGGAAGGGTACCTCCTGACTGACAGGAGCACTGGCCTCCTGCACTGCAGCAAGAGCAGTTTGACCCTAGTACTCTTTCCTGCCATGGCACAGGGTCGGACTCGATGATCTGCTCAGGACCCTTCCAACCCTACAAACTATGAAACCTTCCAGACCTGCAGGGTAACTGTTCAGGGCAGAGGTGCTGGCCACCTGCCACTGGGCTCCGCAGCCTAAGCAGCCCACTCCTCAGCATCCCACGCCAGGAAACAGGGACCGGGTCTTATAGTTAAACATAGTTTTCAATTTGGGATATGCATTTTTTACTATGGATGGGTGGGGAGGTGGGTTCTGTTTGTTGAGGGGGGAGGGGGAAGAAATGGTGGAGGAGGCTGTTTGGGAAATAAAGCTGTTTTGTGTTACCCATGCACGTGCCCTGGAGTGGTGTTGGGGGTTGGGGGTCAGGAGGGCTGGAGCAGGGAGTGCAGGAGTAGGGGGTTGGCCAGAGCCTCCTGCAGCTGGTGCTCTGGGTCTGGCTAGCAGGTGCACAGCTGTCCTGGAGCCTGGGCAGGGGGAGCCTGCTGCAACCAGCAAGGCCAGCACCATGGCTAGCAGTAGTATGGGGCACTGGTTGTTGCTGATAGGGGCAGAGGCATGGGTAGGGGCAGCCGTAGTGCAGGGAGCTGCCAAGGAAGGAGCTGCCCCATGCTGCTGCTGCACTGGACATGCTGCTCCCAGATAGGGAAGGTGCTGGCCAGGGATCAGAGGGTGGGGGTGAGCTTCTAAGGTGGCTGCCAAGTGCTGGCAGCTGCCTGTGGCCTCAGCATGGCTGCCAAGTGCTGGCAGCCATGTGACCACAGGGGCCCACGGGGGCCCTCAGTGGCCACAGGGGCCCACGGTAGGCTGCTCTGACCTGGGACTAAATTTAGTCCTAGGTTGCCTGCTCATGTAGATGTCTGCCTGTTCCCATTTACTTTGCAGTAACTTACTGTGCAGTAAATTTAAGATGGAGTAAATGCATGTGTAGACATGCCCACAGTGAAGAATATGACAGCAAGCATGTAACTTCTGTACAGATGAGATCTGAGAGACAGAATGCCTCCCCACTCCCTGGGGAACCTCCTCGGGGCAATACCCTGTTTATAAATTGTACCTAAATGAGAAATTCCAGATTCTAAATTGTGAGGTTTGTAGCAATAATGTTCATCTCACTCTACCAACAATGAGCGCATTGTTAAAATACCTTTGAAAGAACAATACTTGGCCCATGACAGTCAAATAGCTTTTACCAACAGTCTGCTAAGAGCAGTTATATTCTGCAGAAAGATAATACTCATTGCTGTGGGATAAGTATATCTGGACTGTTACATTCCTTTGCTCTTAATCCAGTTTAAGTGAACCTGAAACCAGCTATCTGCTATGCACTTGTTTTCAACCATCCAAAGCAAAAGTAGAGGCTCTTTGACACACAGGGTTATCCAACTGGCAGCCTGCAAGGGGCCAGTATGCAACCTGCAAGATGCCTGGTGGTAGGGGAGGGTCTGGGGAGAAAGGGAAAGCCACCAGTTGGGCTCTTTGATACATTTCAGTGGTCTCTGCTCAGTCTTTGCCTCTGAATAAAACAGTTCAGGGAAGAAAATAAGTCTATTAAAATTATGAGTTTACACAATCAGCAAACCCACCCATCACTAGACTAGTATCTGCTAGTCACTGCTCATGAGGGATTTGTCTTTACTAGGATTAAAGGAGTGTTAATGTGTTCCAATTAAGAGATTCTGAAAGACCATATGAGAAGGCAATGCATTAGACAGAATATGTTAGGATTTGTAGGCACTCATAAAAAGCAGGCCTTTTGTTTGTTTCCCTTCCCTAATCAATCCTCCCTCTTCCCTTCATGTGGGCGGATCAACATAAAATGGGTTAATGGCACAGTGCAAGCAGGGAAACAAAGTAAAAGATTGAAGCTTTAAAAGGATGAGGAAATGGAAGTATGTGTGATGTTCAATGGACAACAAAAAAGGGAAAATGGACATGAGAATGGTTCAGAGCAGTGACAGCCAACCTTTTTGGTATGGGTGCCACCTGCAACCTCTCTGATTGTCATTCTGATCTCCTTTCCCTGCCTGATCTGCTGTTCTTCTTTCTGAACCCTGACCTGTGCTCTCTCCCTAATGTGCTTCTCTGCTTTCTGCTACTGTGCTGCCTGTCTGCTCCCTGATTTGCCATGTGCTACACACACAAAGGGTGTGTTTGCCACCTGTGGTACACATATCATAGGTGGGCCCTCCTGATTTTGAGCAAATCCTGAAAAAGAAGTTCTTTATTAATGAAATAGATGACAAGCTTCTTGTGATAAACTCAACCAAGACTATAATCTCCTTGGGTCAGATATTATATTTATACAACAGATAGAGTAATTTAGTCTGTGACTGGGACCCCCAGATCAGGGATAGGTAAAATGTGGCCTGCGGGCCAGATGCAGCCCACCAGGCCATTCTATATAGCCCACGGGGGCCCTAAAAAATTTAGAAAATTAATATTTATCTGCTCCTGGCTGCCTGTCATGTGGCCCTCGATGGCTTGCCAAAACTCAGTAAGTGGCCCTCCGCCCAAAATAATTGCCTGACCCTGCCCTAGATGATATTGTACTACATAAATAAAAATAAATTAATAGGAAACAGAAATGAAAGGGTCTTTGATTACAAGCAGAAATTAGAAGTTAACTAAATAAATTAAAAATGTAAAATGAAGCAAAAAAAAGTGGAGTTGTTTAAACAAAAATCTTGAAGTTGTGTACATAAAAAGAGACAATGAAATTTGGATAATCTGTCACTTCAAGAGTATTGCTAATTATTAGTTATCTATGAATGACTAATTATCAGTACTTAACCATTTTCCACTTTTTATAACATGTATTTTGTACACCATAACAATACATACCATATACAACAGGGGTGTCAAACATATGGCCCATGGGCTGCAAGCCTCTCTAACTGTCCACCAGCTATCTGAAGGCACCAGAAGTTGGGACCTTTGGCCCCATTGGGCATGGCCATTGGTGGTGAGCTTAGTCCACCACCCTGGACCCCACAATCCTGCCTCTCCTGCCCAAGCCAGAACCTGCTGTTTGGCCACTGCTGGATTCTGTACTGCCCTCACTGGACCCTGCAATGCTCCTGCCACCAGGCTTGCCCCCACTCCTTCCCTTACCATATCCTCTATCTCTATTGCTGTAGGACCCCAGGTCACCATTACTGCCCCCACAATAGCCACCTCAGCAGTTGTCATGCCTCTGGTTGGATCCATCTACAAGGAACCCTGTGGTCCGGATCAAACCTGGGGCCCTGGATGAATTTTACAATCCTGTTTTATAATGTTTTATAATGAAGAAAAACATATACATATGTGTATATTACATATATTATATATATATTACAAATCATATTCATCCCTGTCTGCTGCATAAGCATTATATGATGATACAAAGACATGATTAATGTACAGTTTCTTACAACAAACATTTAGAATGTAACTATTAAAAATTACATGGTTATGGTGGAGTATAATCAGGAAAAGTTTTTTGCTTTGCAGTCTTCCGAGTACTTATTGCCAAAATAGATATTTCCTGGAAAATTTAAGAGTTGATTAACTATGATTGTTCAGCCAAAAATATCAGAAGAGTATTCAGTGTTTTGTGAGTATCAATTAGCTTGACTGGTACTATAGAAGCATATGTACCTTTTAGTCTGACTAATTATCAGGAGCAAATTCCATTGTCATTTAGTATGTCTCCATTGAAGATAACTAAGCACAATTTAACAGCTGCATTAGCCACAGCATTTTGCATGTCAAGCAATGGATTCTGGTGGCAATTTAGTCCACCAACTAATAAAACCATTGTGACAAATTTCACAGTTACTAATTACCAGCTTCCACTGTATATGGTTCTAGAGTCATGTGAATCAGTAACTCAGGTGCAACCAAACAAGAAAACTCCACCTGGCAATTTGATCATTTCTGGCACATCTGGCAAGAAAGGTAATATGATTTCAGAGGGAAAATATAATCAGCTGACTTTTCAGACCAAGCTTAATAATTGAAAAACTTTAAAACTTTGTACAGCAATGTGACTCAGAAAGAGGCGGAGTCCAGCACTTCTTTTAACTTTATCAAGTAACCAGAACCCCCACAAAAAAGTAGCAAAATGCTAAAATGGTATGTGAGGAAACAAAGATTTATTTTAATTCAATTACTGAAACATACAAAAATAATTTTGCTTGTCTAATCATCCTATTTAGCAACAGCAAGGACTTTGCACATAAACAGAGCAATAGAAGCACACATGGATAGGTTGCTGATGACAGTGGATCCCCCTAACTTTTAGCCAAAAGCCAATATTCATTTTACGGACACCACCAAGGGCACAGTAACAGGCATGGCCTTCTTAATCATCTCCCTGGCTAATGCTGCAATAGATGCTCTAAATAACAGTCAATAAATCATGGCAACACACTCCAGAATGCCACTGTAATTTATTGTAGCACTTAACATTAAACTTCCTAATGATTGTTTCCATTGTTCTAGTTATCCCTTCTATTTCTTCGCTGACCTGTTTTTCATCCAGGTCAGTCTCTGCATTACCTTTATTTCTCCTACCCTTCTAGGAGAAAGCCCTCATTAACCCTCTTCTCCCAGCCAAGAACTTAATATTTCCTTCTCCTAACAAGTATTAATCATACTCCTCTTCCTCTCCACCTCCATCCCATCCATCTCTCTAGTTCAGTGTCTCTGTCCTTCCCTTCCAATTCGGTCTCCTTCCTTGCTAAAGTTGCCCATATTTCATCTTCTCTGAGTCTGCTCTAGAAAAAGCAGGGGCTTCCCAGAGGAGCACTGGAAGCAAGAGGAAGCAAGCCTCCCTCCTTTTGTTACCTGACCTGACAGGAATCCTGAAAAGGCTGATACCTGCTTCTAATTTACAGTATTTTGGAAATTTAAGACAATTGCGGTAGAGGATAAATTTGCTACCACTTTTAATAAGAGTTGAAGGTAGTGGTCAACAAAGTAGTGGTCAGCTTCTTGCAGGACTGGACTCTTACTGGCCTTGCAGAACCACCTCCTATTCCATCTATTAGGCACCTAAATGCATTTAAGCATTTAAGTGTGATCCTCCTACTGCACGCTCTGGGGATCCATGAAATAAAAGTAATACAAAAAGTGGACTAGTCCTCCTGCTAAGATGATGGCATATTACCAAAGTAGGTACAGTTATGTTTTTGCAGGGCAGAACAGAACATGTATGTAGACTCAGGTGCCTAATAGGTGGAACAGGATCTGGCCCTCAATATTTAATGAATGATTCTACTGTGCACAAACTATTTCTAAAATCCATTACAGGAAATGTTTCATTTATAGCAGCTGTAACATACCCATCAAATTTTTCAATTGCTGAGTAAATGTGTTGTAAAAAGTCCTGGCAATAAATCTTAATGGACTGCTCCTTTACCTCTAGACTATTGTCTATATGCAGACAAGGTGTGACAGAAACTACAGGGAGACAAGGTATGACAGAAACTACACTAAGATTACACATACTTCACTAAAAATATTCCAAATTGTTAATTTTTGGTAATGTTAAATATGATTCATCATGTCACAATTTGTCATGAAGTACTGATCCTGCCCCTTAAAACATCATTTTCAATTGCAGCCAAACTAGGACTGATTTTAAATTAGTGCGTTTTGACCAAATGTTGCATAAAGATACTGAATACTGTTAACTCCTGCAGAAATCCATGAAGGTTTCATGTTCCAGAATAGGGCCCAGAGAAACAAGAACTATAGTCTATAAAGAATTTAGGCAGAATGGAATTATCATCTCAAAAATAAACTCACACAGCTGCCCCCTTCACTACAAGTCTCAGTACGTTGTGCCATAGCACAGCCCATTAAGAGTATAGCCATGCCCCTAAAAGTCTGCTTGTATGCATGCACAGAACTGCTGCAGTTGAAGCAACTCACTACCATATCCCTCATCTAAACCCAGTCATAATCCATAGCTAGCATGGCTGAAGGGCTGCAGCAGTGAGAAGGCTAATGAGGGCACAGCAGGAAAGGAATAAAAAACCCTAACAGGCAGAACAAGGGAAGGAAAAGCACCAAAGGAACAAGACCTCTGGGCTACGAAGACAAGTTTGGGAAAGGAAGACTGAAGCCACAGCAGACCCATTCCAGAGTCCAAGACAATAAAGTCTTGTTTCGTGAAAGATTGTATATGACTAGGATATGCTGAGAGGTGCTCCAGGCAGCAAGGCCAAGTGGATAAAGACTGTATTACTGAAGCTTACCAAGAAATGCTTGGAGAAGGGAAAAAGCCTGGTCGAAAGGCCCTGACACCAAAACTGGTATACATGGTGGAGAACATGAGCGAGTAGTTTTCAGCCAGCAGAATAAAACCCCAAGGTAGCGTTAAAATGGATAGAGGAATGCAGTAGCATGAGCAGCAGTATGGATGCTGCTCATGCAGTAGCATGAGCAGCAGTTCCAGCAGAGGATTCAAGAGGAACAGCCATGCTTTATGCTGCTGCTGGTGAAGCCCAGCATGAAAGGGGCTGGGGCATCCCAGACCACAACAGATGCAAGTGTAATCTTACAAAAATGAGGCTGGATGATGAACCCCCTGGCTTTTCTAGACACATCTGAGCAAATGGCCAGGACATATTGGTGGCCTAGTGATCTCTGGGCCATTAAGTAGCACCCTACTTAACTGGGAAGGCTCTGCCTGTTAGGCCCTCGGAACCAATGCTTCATGCACCTATCACTATAAGATTGGGCTTTGTTCAGCGAGAGAGCCCTTGTGCAATTTGAAAACCATGGAAAAATAGATACTAAGGGTAGAAACATCCTGAAGTTGGCCTTTTTGGATTGTGTGGAACTTGCAGAAGAGGCCTCCAGACAGTAGTTCTGAGCAGAGCCATTTGACCCCAACTCTTGGCCTCAGGCAGTGGTGCACCACCTTAAGGATTTGTGCAACTGGTGGTTAAAATAGGAGACTAATTTTGCTGACAAAATGGTGGAAGTGGTGACATTATAATAATTAAGGCAAATCCTGGGAATACGGTCCTGGGAATGATCTGTAGCCACTGGACAGGAGGCAATATGCCTTGTTGAGAATATTTTTAGAGGAGGAAGTGGACGTGGGAAGACTAGCTTGGCCGAAGGGGCAGGCCCACCAAACTACAAACCTAAAACAGGGAAAGATTGAGGTGGCACATGAGCCCTGGAAGGGAGGCCAGACACCTGGCCCTGAAGAATGCCCTCATTCCCCAAGATGACAGGGTGAGCTCAGCAAGCTCAAGCCAGGAGAGGGTCACCACTGGGAGATGGTAATAGATCATAAGCCAAGAAAACCTTTGGCTTGTTTCTCATGTGGCCAACTTGGGCACTGGCACTGAGACTGGATGCAACTACAGTTGATGAGGGGGTAATCTGGGGTCTCTGAAGAGAACTTCCAGGATAGATAACATATATACTTCCAGTCTGGGTAGGAGATGTCCAAGTTCTGGCCCTTGCGGATCTCAGCCCAAACCTTTGTGTAGGAGCAGCTGGCGGACCCTACCTAATGTTCAGTTCCTGAATGCATATATATGACCTGCATACATGAGGATACCTGGACCTATCCTATCACCAAGGTGTGACTGATGATCGGGACCTGGACAGCTCCCCTCTTCCATTGTCACTGCTGCTGCGGTGGGGAGGGGGGGAATGGGCCCAGACCCCAAACAGCAGGAAGGAAGTGGGGAGCAGGTCCGGATGAGGTGGGGAGTGGGGGTTAAATTCCCATCTCAGCATCAGGGCTTCAAATTGAGAAGTCTAACTTTCCAGGAGACTGGCCTAACCACCTGGGCTCTAGACTGGAATTTTCTCTCCTTCTGTTGAAGCTGTGCCACTGTTCAGAGTTCAAGATTAATTGGATGAGAGAGAGACTGTAGCCTAGAGGTTAGGTCAGTAATCTGAATGGCTAAGGGATTTAGGGCTCCAGGCCCTAATTCTACATCTGTTTTGCACTGAACAGCTGCTGCTTTAAATACTATAACAGGAAGCTGGGTTTTCCCCAACACTTAACACACCTATCTTTAGAAAATTAGTTTGTGACAAATTAACTCCTTCACTGTCTAGAGGAAGTTGGATGCAGAACTTGCATTTCTTGGAAAGAGAAGTGGCAAGCCCTACAGCACATAGCCCATGGGAACCCAATGAATTTGTGTGTGCAAATTTGTGTATCTAGGTCAAACTCTCTGGATGGGGAGGAGCAGTTGTGCAAAATTATAGTTTAGCAACAGAACAAACCTAGATGCCTACAGAGAGGCATTTAAATTATACTGACCATCCAAATAACAAGGCCTAGATTCAAATACTGCTTGAAGTGCTCAGCACTGGGGGAGGGAGGAGGGGAAATCAGCTTATGTTTATTTAAAAGCCTAAATGTAGATTGAGGAGCCTGCTTCAGGCTTTCAAGTTTAAAATATGGATTCTAGTTCTTCAAAAACACTTTTAATTAAGACTTTTTGTGAGGGATAATTTTATTAAGACCTTTAGATATTTGCAACTTGAATCTTGTACAGCCTAAATGCACTTTAGAATATTGTTTTATAAAATTCAGGCATTTGATATTTCAGTCATTTTCTTCCTAGTAAGATGTCTTAGCCAAAGTCTCCAGTTGGAATCCAGTGATAAAAGATCCACCACTGCAGATACAGTTAAGTATTGCACATATTTCTTCTAAGTGTCACAGGAATTTTACATTTGAAACTTAGAATCATTTTCTAAAGCTGTACAGAACAATCATCATAAATGTAGTGACTTACAGTGAGATCTCTGTCATTCCCTGGTGACACTGTTTCTCTCTTAAAGTTTGTGTAGTAATGTGAAATTTAAACTTCAGTTTGACATTATAGTAGCATACGGCTTATTGGTTTGTCAGTTATGCTACTGTTTCTAGGCTTTCTAGCTTAGTGTTTTCAAAAACACACAAAAAAAATCATAGTTCACTCAAGGGAACTTTCTTTTAAGCAATAAAAAGATATTTACAAGCCTAGCTCGAACCAAAACATTTTTTGCCTGGCAATTTACCTAGTTTTATCATTACAAGATTGAGGCTTGTTCAATAAGAGTCCTTGTGCAATTTGCAAACCATGCAAAAACAGACATTAAGGGTAGAAACAGAGGTCACCAGACCAAAGCGAATTAGTTCTGGTGGGACAACTCTTATCAGAGCTTTATTGGGTAACAGATGCTTGATTCCTTTTGTCCCGTATTGGGCCCCCTTCCCAATGCAGGACAAGAAATGATCCCTAGGGATGCCCCTGGTCTGTTGCTGCCCCACACTGGGTCCTGTGGAGGCACAAGCCTGCACAGGTCCTGGTGCAAGAGCTGGAGAACCCCCAGCATCCCGTGCCTGCATGCAGGGGCCCATGCTAGGATCCATGCCTTTGCCCAAGGCATGGGTCCATGCAGGTCTCAGTAAGGAGGCACAAAGAAGCATGGGAACTAGGGAATCCACTGCACCCCATGCCTCCATGCGGGACCTACACTGATCAGTGCTTCCACAAGAAACACAGCTCTGTGCATGTCCCAGCTTGGAGGCCTGGCGTTATGATATCCCAGGTCCCTTGCTTTCATTTCAGGGCCTGTGTGGCTTTTCCATGGTTGTGGGGACACACACACCTCTGGAGATCCAAGGTAGGTCTCCGTAAGCGGGAAACCCTGACTTTTCCTGCTTGCTGAGATGTGCCCTGGGCATTTCTGTAAGTGGGGAAAGCCAGACAGATGCTCTGGAGCTTGAGAAGAAGCCCAATCTTACCTGGGGTGGGCATGATAAGGAAAGTGGTGCTCTGGGCAAACTTGCATTTTGGCACACCCTCCAAGTCAGTGATGCTTCTGCAGGCAGAGGCAGACAGGGAGGTGGAGTTGGGGGGAGAGGGCAGAGGCAGCACAGCTGCCTGGGCAGGTGGCCCTGTCCCTGGCTCGGCCCTGTCCCAAGATGCCATGCTGCAGCCACCTGGCAGCTGTCAGTCTGGCCCACCGGTGGCCAAATGTCCACATGGAGCTGCTGCTGAGGCTGGGAGTAATTGCAACACCCCCAACACAGCTGGGTGTGGGAAGGGAAGGGCAGGGGGAATGCCCTAAGCAGTTGGCCCTGTCCCTGGCTTGGTTCCCAGTGCTCGTCCCCATCTCCTCTGTCCCATCATGGAGGGCAGGGAATGTGCTCCTGCTGCCACCCACACTGCCTGGCCCAGCTCCTCCTAAACAGTGTCTGGGAAGAGGAAGGGGAGGGATTGCCCAAGGCAGGGCAGGGTTGGGGGACAGCACCTGACCATTGTAGCCTGGGTGGTTGTCCACCCATAAGACCAGCTCTGATTGGGCCACTCAAGCCCCTGAAGCACCAGTGCATCCCAGAGCAAATAGACATTGTCCACAGTAAAGCAGCATAAACTATTAGTACCTTTTGTTGTGCTACTGCTGTGGTGGGGCAAAGGAGGGACATTTATTTGCTCGGCATTTGTGCCACCATAAAAATCATATGGTGGCACAGATGTGATATCAGGCAATATCTGTTTCTAATCTAAT
The DNA here is from genome assembly GCF_052110815.1 of Crocodylus siamensis. NCBI lineage: Eukaryota > Metazoa > Chordata > Crocodylia > Crocodylidae > Crocodylus > Crocodylus siamensis. The sequence continues at coordinate 30,840,107 of NC_143397.1, read as the reverse complement.
ATTCCTCAGTATTACTCTGACCATCTTAGAGAACAAATGAGCATTAAAAGCGCATAAAAATAATAATTGATCTTCATGAATTTGAGTTTAACAGAGGTCTAACTTCTTCTACTCTCCAGGTAGGTGTTTAACTAGAAAACAGACTCATGAAGGCACACTGCCTTCACCTCTGGACAGAGTTTTCAACTGTTTATAGTTCCTTTGATTTGGTGGTTCCAAAAAAGCTCTCTGTATTTTGCCTGGAATCAATGCATTTGATTCTTCATCTATTTGCTCAGATATTGTTTCTTAAAAGTTTGCTATTTTTTCTTTTATCAGGAAATATTTTTATCTGTAATTATTGGGGGGTTTTCTGCTTATTTTGTAGACCCTTACTATTAAACTAAACCAAACACAAGGATACTGTAATCATCCCAATAACCTTGTACAGCTATAAAGTAGCTATCACAGTAATGATACTGCAGGCAGCGCTCATAAAAAACTATTATGGATCATTCACATGCTTTCCCAGAATGCCTCTCTGTGAGTTCTTACCCCTCATAGCCATATACACAAGTTAATAAGCTCTGTGGAATCAGTTAGGTATAGTACACAGAAAGTACCTTAGGCTAGTCAAGGACATCAGGGTTTGCCTAAGAAACCAAAACAAAGTTAAATTTCCTGTGCCACACAATTATGGATTTATAGATTCATAGAAGCAGGGTCGGAAGGGACCTTGTAGATCTTCTAGTCCAACCTCCTGCCTGGGCAGGAGAGAAAACCGGGCTCAAATAACCCCAGCCAGGTTGATGTCAAGCCTCCTCTTAAAGACCTCCAGGGTAGGTGCCAGCACCACTTCCCTTGGAAGTTGGTTCCAGATCCTAGCCGCCCTGACAGTGAAGTAGCGCCTCCTGATATCTAGTCTGAATCTACTCTCTAACAACTTGTGGCCGTTATTCCTTGTTACCCTAGGGGGCGCTTGGGAGAACAAAGTCTCTCCCAAACCCTGCTGGTCCCCCCTAGTGAGTTTATAGACAGTCACCAGGTTCCCCCTCAGCCTTCTCTTATGAAGGCTGAATAGGTTAAGGTCCCATAGCCTCTCTTCCTAGGGTCTGCCCTACTGTCTCCGGATCATGCGGGTGGCCCTCTTCTGGACCCTCTCCATGTTGCCCACATCCCTCCTGAAGTGCGGGGCCCAGAACTGAACACAGTACTCCAGCTGCGGTCTGACCAGTGCCGCATAGAGGGGGAGGATCACCTCCTTGGACCTGCTTGAGATGCATCTGTGGATGCACGACAAGGTCCAGTTAGCCCTACTGACCGTGACCTCACATTGTCGGCCCATGTTCATCTTGGAGTCAGTAATGACTCCAAGATCTCTTTCTGCTACCATGCTCTCAAGGAAGGAGTTTACTAGCTTATAAGTGTGCTGCTAGTTCCTACTGCCCAATATAGTTTCTATATTGAAACCCATTCTATTTTCATTAGCCCACCCCTGTAACCTGTCCAGGCCCTGCTGTAAACCGTCCTTCCCTACTAGCGTACCCACCTCACCCCAAATCTTGGTGTCATCAGTGAATTTGAACAGGCTGCTTTTGACCCCATTGTCCAAGTCACTAATCAAGAAACTGAACAGTGCGGGCCCAAGGACTGAGCCCTGGGGGACTCCACTGCCCACTTCCCTCCAGGTCGAAAATGACCCGTCCACCACTACCCTTTGAGTACGACCCTTCAGCCAATTTGCAATCCATCTGACTGTGTAGGCATCAATGCCACAGTCACCCTTTTTAATGACAGTGGGATGGGAAACTGTGTCAAAGGCTTTGCCGAAGTCCAGAAAGACTACATCCACCATGTCACCTGCATCCAGTGCTTTTGTGACCTGATCATAGAAGGCAATCAAGTTGGTCTGACAGGACCTGCCCCTAATGAAACCATGCTGGTTGCCCTTGAGCATCATCCCTGATGCTGGCCCATCACAGATGTGCTCCTCGATAATCTTCTCAAAGAATTTCCCCAGGATTGAAGTTAGACTAATGGGCCTATAGTTGCCCAGGTCCTCCCTCTTCCCTTTTTTAAAGATGGGTACCATGTTGACTTTCTTCCAGACATCTGGCACCTGGCCTGAGCACCACAAGTGCTCATAAAGCCATGCCAGGGGCCCCGCAATAACCCCTGCCAATTTCCTCAGCACCCTGGGGTGGAAAGCATCTGGACCTGCTGATTTGAACACGTCCAGCCCCTCCAGAAGCTCTCTAACCTGGTCTTCCCTGACCTTAGGCCTGGCGGCGTTTCTCCCGAGCCCGTCTTGAATCTCAGTAGGGGAGTCCCAGTCCCTGCACAAGAAAATGGAGGCAAAGAATTTGTTAAAGAGGTCTGCTTTCTCTTCTGGCGCAACCACCAGATTGCCAAGCATATCCTGCAGGGGCCCCACATTACCCGGTGCCTTCTTCATTCTCCCTATATATTTAAAAAAGGACTTATTATTATATTTGATTCTTGATGCTAGCCCTAGCTCTGTATCTGCTTTAGCTTTTCTAACAGCCCCCCTAGAGACCCGAGCGGTGGAGGTATACTCCTCTTTGGTGACAGCCCCTCCCTTCCACCAGGTGTATGCCTCCTTTTTGGCAATCAGGCATTCATGAATGCCCTTGGTGAGCCAGGGGGGCTTTTGGGCACTCTTGCCCCCTTTGCTTTTTGTTGGGATTGTCATCCCTTGGGCTCTGAGTATCGTCTCCTTAAGGAATGACCACTCATCTTGAGCACTGAGTTCCCCTACCCTTGAGGACCCCAGCACCTCTCCCACTAATCTCAGCTCATTGAAGTTGGCCCTTTTAAAGTCTAGGGCTACCGCCCTGCTGCAGGCCTTCGACACCCTGCGCTGGATGGTGAATTCCAGCAAGCGATGATCACTGTCGTTGAGGACCTGGAGCCCTCTTACCAGGTTGTCACCTGTGGCCAGGACCAGGTCCAGCAAGGCATTCTCATTGGTAGGACTGTGCACCTCCTGGGTTAAGTGGAGGTGCTGTATCTCAGCCAGGAACCTCCGTGAGCAGTCCAACCTGGCTGACTGCTCCTCCCAGCAGATGTCCAGGTAATTTAGATCACCCATGACAACTATATCCCTTGCCTTAAGTGCCACCGCAAGCTGACCTGAGAATTTGCCGTCAAGCTCTTCCCCTTGGTTGGGAGGTCTGTGGTAGACCCCTATCCCCACGACCGCCCTGTATCCTGACCCACAGCACTTCTGCCTGCCCCTCCTCTGACCCCATTCTGCTGGCAGAGGATGTGTATTGCTCTTTGACATAGAGCGCCACACCCCCACTTTTCCTTCCTGTTCTATCTCACCTGTAAAGCCTATAGCCCCTAATGTTAACTGCCCAGTCATGGGATGAATCCTACCAGGTTTCTGTGAGCCCTACTATGTCCGGGTTTGAACAGGCTATTCAGAGGGCAAGTTCCTCCTGCTTATTCCCCCTACTATGAGCATTGGTAGAGCATTGGAGCACTTGGATTATGACAAGTCAAAAAAAGAAGAATGTTTGGAGAAGTGAATTCATTTTACTTTTCAAACTTTCATGTTGTATTGTTCTGGTTAGAAGTCCCAGAGGAACCGAAGTAATTGTACTCAACTTATATGTAAGGTCAACCTTTAAATCATGCCCCCTACAATCTTGGCCTTTGTACTGACAGTATTTTTGTGTATGTAATACAAATACCAAAGTCAGAATTATTTTTCAAAGCAGGTATTATTTTAACAGTTTAATGAAATTAACCCTTTAGGTTCTTTCCTTATTTGATTTTCCCACGGGATTTTGTAAGGACAATAGCAATTTTCAGTTTCTATTTATGGGAATGTTCAGTGAGAACAATTTGACTCAGTCAGAACAATGCAGTATCTTCCTAAAACTTTGAATGATTTGTCCCAAGCAGATGATAAGAGTTCTGACATTTCAGATGGATGGATTTAGTTTCATGAAGTTAGGAGAGATTTAAATTCATATTTATACTAGAAGGTTATCTTAGACTTCCATCCATCAGGTAGGGCACAGCAGTGAGCTGGGAGGGGAGGAGCCAAGAAAAAAAATCAAATGCTTCTCAATGGCACTAAATTAATACAAAGGAAAATGAAAAATGCAAGGAAATGCTCTTTTTTCTAAAATGGAAATCTAATCTGCCCTCTGCCAAAATGAAGAAAAAAGTTTATTGTACTGGTGGGGAGTTGGTAGTGAAGAAGTTAATGTAAAGAAAGCAAAATACCTCAATTCTTAATGCTCATGTGGTTTTTTTGGTTTGTGATATTATAAAAATTGTGAGCTATTTTCCCATTGGACAGATCTGGAAAACCCTCATGGCCATCACAGCACTAAAATTAGGACAGATTTATTTAGGGTCTCAATTTTTGAGGTGTTCAGAACTTAATCACACAGTCTACTTTTTTCAGCCAAAGCTTTTTGTAAACCTCATCATTCAACTTTCCCATGTGATGCTTTACATAGTGACATATAGTGTGCGTCAAGCAGCTCTATATCCCTAGATATGGACAACTCTATTTTAAAAATGTATTTGTTTAGCCTTGGTTTGGATTAACTTACTGATGAGTGCAAAGATGTTATTTGAGCATTGCTATAAATGAAAACAGATGAATTATATAACAATACGTGCAAAAATTAAGCAACTTCTGCCAAATATTTTCCAGTAATAGTCACTTGAGTTTTTAAAGAAATGCAGTTTGGCCTGCATGTGTGTAATTCTGTATTCACTTTGAACTAGAGGCACAAACAAGCACACAAAGCCAAATTTTACAAATGAGTACATGAATACCTTATTTACTCCAATCTAAGATAAGGTTTTTTTCCCCCATTCAACATGGTGGGAGGAAGAGGGGAAACAGTCCCTTGTCATAGATTCAAATACAAGCAGGGAGGCTGGCAGCTGCTGTAGCTCTGACTCAGGGTTGCTCCCCATACCTGCCTTGACACTACTTCTGCCCCTGCTGCCTGTCCCCCAGCTTCCCCCTGCCACTACTTCTGCCATTATGGCTGTAGCCCCAACTCCAAACCAGTACACAGTTGCTCTGGACCCCACCAAGCCACGCAGTAGCAGTGGCAATGGTGGCAGCTACAACCCTGGCTCTAGCTCAGCCAGGACCAGGGCCAGGGGCCAGAGCTGCCACTAATATTGCAAATGCTGCTGTGTGGCTGAGCATGGGATGGAGTGACCATGTTCTCTATGTCCCAGGCTGTGGCTGGAACCAGAGCTGCAGTGGAGGATTCAAAGGAGGTGTTAGTGGGGGCAGACACCAGAGGGCACAGAAATAGCGAGACTGGTGGGAGAGGGACAATGTGTATGTGGGGAGGGCGGGGGCGCAGGCTACAAGGAGTGATGTTTAGACCACTTGACTCCCTGCCACCTGGCTTCCTACCTTGCTAATGTCTGCCCCACTGCAGTGGCAGGGGAGGGGAGAATGAATTAAGACAAGCCTCTAATAATTAAATTTTATACCTGCAAAATTATAACATTTATAAATGTTCCATGTATAGAGTCTAATTATTTGGGGGGTCTTCTTAAATCCAAAGTCATCTTGGAATTGGATAAATACAGTATTATTCAAGCATGAGATTTTCCATCAGAGAACATGAACAAATCTCATAAGACTATTGACTCATTAAAAGTAACCAAAATGCTTGAATAAGTAATATTAAAGAGAGTTAAAAATATTTTTAAAACCCATTATTGAATAATACTGAAAGTGAAGAATGTAAAAGCATAAGGCTTTCATTATGGATTAATCTACTTAGCCATAGTTAGTACATTATGTTTCAAGCTCAGAGAGACTTATTTTGAAGTAAGATTTTTAGCAGAACTAAGACCCGGTCTCCTCATTTGGGAATAAATAATGAACTCTATTTCAGACTCCTCTAAAACATTTGCTATGCATGTTCATGCCTCTCATTCATTCTGCTGCAACCAGTAACATTGAACTACCAGATTTTTGGCCATTAGTTGTGGCAAAATAAGGAAAAGGACAAGGTAAACCTTATCCCTTGGAAATACCTTTTGCAATAAAAATCCCTTTAGAAAATGAGAGGCCATACACAAATTGTAACAGAAACTAAGTCAGGCTCATGGTTAGTAACAACTCCAAAATCCAAATCCTACTTCATGAAGGGTATTTAAATTGTACTTACACATATAATTGTAGATGTGCAAGAGGTGGTTTTGCCACTTACACAGGGTATGTGTAGTGTTCTGCATTTTCAGTTTTTTTATTTTCAAAAAAAAATTCTGGGAATTTTTCAGGGTTTATTTTCCAAACGTAAAAACCGGATTGAAATCAGGATAAAAGGAAGAAAAAAAATCAGTTTAAATCAGGGAAAATAATAATATGTCCCCAGGGCAGTGAGGGAGGGAGGAACTGGACTAAGGCTAGGAGTAGTGAAGGGGCGGGAGGAGGGGTGCAGCACAGCCCATTGGCTGCTCCAAGGGCTGCAGCAGGGAGCAAAGCGGGGGAGCTGTCAGTGGGTGTGTGGCACAGGATGCGGTGGGCACAGGGGGTGGGGCTCTTGCTGCTATGTGCCCCCAGAAGGGCTGCAGAGCTGCACTGGGCTCTTCCTGGGGGGGGGGGGGGCAGTGCATGACCCTGGATCTGCACATGGGACAGGAGCAGGCTGCCACCCACTCCAAGTGCTGGGAAGAGCCCGGTGCTGCCACCAGTCCCAGCCAGCAGTGGCAGCCTGCTCTTGTCCAGTGCACAGATCCGGAGGCACGTGCCCCCCAGGAAGAGCCCAGATCAGCCCCCCAGCCTGCAGCCCTCCCAGGGTGCTCATAGCAGCAAGAGCAGCACCCCACCCCCTACTCCCACTGACAGCTCCCCATACTTTTCAGCCCCAGGAGTGGCCGATGGGCTGCTCCGTGTACCTCTCTCCTGCTGCAGCAGCCTGCTGCTGGGTTGCCTTGGTGCTTGGGGGAAGGGGGAGTGGCAAACAGCCAGATGTGGAGGGTGGGACACAACCCTGACCCCAGCACTGGCACCAGCCCCTCCCACCCAGGGTCAGAGCCAGAAGCCCTGTGCCCCAAGGCAGTGGCTCCAGGCCCGTGGGCCTCTGTGGCATGGCTGGGTGCAGTGCCTGCCACAGGGAGCAGGGCCAGGCTCTCCTGCCTGCCCCCTCAGCGGGGCTTGCAGCTTCAGTGCCCAGGACTCTCCCGTCCCACCCAGGGTCAGAACCAGGAGCCCTGTGCTCCCAGGCAGCAGCTTCAGCCACCCCACCCCGGCTTTTGCACGGCCACCATTACTCCCTTCACCCTGCCTCCCCTTCTGTGTGCAGCTGCCACAACAGCCCCCCACCCCCAAATTAGTTTTTACTGATTTACAATGGGAAATGGATGTAAATCAGTAAAAACTGAATAACTTCAATAAAAAAAATCCAGTAATTTATCAGCAAACTTCAGTAAAAACTGAAAATGAGGAACACTAGGTATGTGCAGTTGTTACACTTAGATCAACCTAAGTAGTTAAGTTAGTTTAATCTAAGTGTCAGTCCATACATACATTTAGGGAGGTTAGCTCAGGCCAAAAATGGCCAGCCTGATTTTATTTAGTACACCTGAGAACAGCATTCCCTCTAAGCTGTGTGCAGGCACTCTCATGCCCTGCTGCAAGGTGCACCTGCACGGCTGTGCACACCACACAGCTTAGAGGGAATGCTACCTGAGAAGTGTACAAAGTTAGATCAAGCCTGGGTTGGCCTGATTTACTGAACATATGTACATGTTCAGAGTGTAGCCCTTGGGTTTGGAAAAGTCCATCTGCTCTCCCCAGTCCCAGGGCTACCCTTTTCCTAACCCAGCCCCTTCTCTGACCATCTTTAGCTCTCCAACCCCCACAACTCCCAGGTGGACATCCCTTCCTGTAGACTTACCCCCTGGACCTGCCATCCCTCCCAGTCCTGCCAGCCCCTCTTATCCCACCAAACACACCCCAGGCCCACTGACCTACTAGTCTTTTCAATCCTGCCCACCTCTTCCCCCGTCCTAATTTACTTAGATCATGTTCCTGGTTCAGCTTCCAGCACCAGCAAACATGCACAAGCAGGACCTAATCTACAATCATCGTGCTTAAAGGCTTGGGTCCCAGGAGTGTCTGCATGTGGCCATAGATTTTTGGCCATAGATTTTTGATCCAATATCTGCCTGGATGGCTAGTCTTTTCCTTCAGAGCATGCCTCAAGAAATCCACTGTGGCTGTGTATATTCTTTAAAAATCCTGTTCCATTTTGGTAGATGCATAAGTCTGCAAAAATGTGGTCAGAGTAGAAAAAAATTAAAAAACCTGCTGTTTGGATAGGAAGAAGGATCTTCCTACCCTTTAGTGTCACCATTTGAGTGTCTGACTATGAAATAAGACTCAGGGGGCATGTCAAAACATGCCCCCCATGGTGCAATTGTTACTGCACTTGCACTTGCTTTAGGAAGTACTAAATGACAGTGCAGTAACAGCCATTACTACACCGTCCTGGCAGCACACAATTATTTTTAGCAGCTACATGGCTGTAGTGATGCGCTATAGCGAGGTAGCTTGTTGCTACAGTGACACAGTTTTGGCGTCATGGTCTGTGCCCGCCAACACTATGGCACCATAGCACGCTGCTACAGCAATGCAGTGTCACATGTAGACACACCCAGTTTTTAGCCAGCCTCTCTCCTCTTACTCCGTAAAGGTCTGAACCCATATCTCCTACATTTTAATAATTAATGCACCTTAACCAGTCTGCTAAGAGCCAGACAGAACTAAACATGCCCCCTACCAAGAGGAATGTAGAAGATGGCCCAAGTGGGCAGATGAAAGAAAAAAAGACATGTAGATTTATCCCTGTGGCTCAAGGATGGACATTTCCCTTAGAGGAGGAGGGGCCCAGCTTCTGGCCATCTATCCATTTTATGCAATGACTATTACATGAAAAATGCAGAGACATCATTGGAGGAAGGGAGCCAGGCCAGAACCAGAACTGGGTGGGTTTTTTTTCCCTCCAGCTACATTTTAGGGACTTGCAAGTAGAACGGCATCTCCACAAAGCACACACAGCCATGTTAGAGCCTTTCTGAGCATGCTTGGAAAACAAAGGTCTAGCTATATAGGTATAGAGAAAATATAAAATCTTTGTAAGTGGCAAAAATGCATCTTACGCTGTTACATTTAGATGTATAAGTAGCTTGGGCCCAAATCCAATTTCACCTAAAGGCATCTATAGGGCTTGTCACATGAGATATGCAGCACATGTTTTATCTGAGATTGTAGCAAGCATTACTGTTCTGAGCAGCCACAGTAATGTTTACTACAATCTGAGCCCACTCCAGGTGGGGCAGAAGTTGGCTGTGCCCTCCTATCCTAAGACACTGACCCTAGCACTAGGCATCACAATTTACACATCCATCTATGAGGATGTGTAACCCCTATATCCAGAGCCCATGCTGACCACATGCCCAGCACTTCCCAGCCCAAGAACACCTGCTGGGGTAAGCCAGGTTTCTGCTGCTGGTGGCAGGCACAGGGAAGGATGGGGAGTTGAGACTGGGAGAGGGTGCCATTCTTGTGACTAGAGCCATTCCTGCCAATGGATCCCACTGGTGTCAGGAGTACCACCAACTGGTTGTATTAGCTCTGTGGAGCAGTCCAACAATAGCTGAATACATGCTACTTAATATAATATGGAGATGTTCCTTCCATGACAAGTTGTAACTTTGCTATGATACAACCATGCTTAGTACATTTTATTGTCTGAACACACAGATGCTCTTGTTTTAAGTGTGGTTAACATGTCCAAAATGTACTGCACGACATGACTCTATCTCAGCTCCATTGATGTTAATGAATTTATGTCCTGTATTTGTGTCCAAGCAATGGACAATTCAGTTTTTCTTACCTTTGGGAAGTTAGCTACTTTATTTTGATTTTTTTCCAACATTTTTCTTCCTTAAAAAGTAGAGGATTGTCTTAGTGTTCTGGCCAATTTGGAAAAAAAAATTGTGGGTAATGATGCTAAAGGACTTTTGCAAGTTATTGTTGAGTTGAGTCAAAGATCAATGTCTGCACTAAGGAAACTGCAAATTGAATCAGTCCTCATTTCTGCAAAGTTCCTAATCTTATGTTCAATCTGAGTAGTCTCATTGAAGTCACTCAGTGAGACCACTCATGTGCTTCAAATAGGTCATTAAGAATTTTTCTGAACTGGGGCTTCAGCTAGCATAGATGTAGGCAAAACTTTAAAACATTTTAAAGTCTACTTTTTTCCCAAAGTACCATTTAATTTCTTGTTTTGTGCACCATCCTTACAAGCAGTGTAAACAGGTGAACAGAAAGCTATTAAATACCAGTTTCAATAATGGAGATGAGGCTTTATTCATTATTTTTAAAAGACTTAAGTGATACAAGTCTCCCTAGGGACAGACATTACACATAAATTGGTTTAAGTGATCAGAAACTGGTTTAAACCTGTAACAGAACAGACATTCAGTGCACATAAACCAGTTTCAAAATGGGTTTGAGATAAACTAGTTTCAGATAAACTTGGTTGAATGTCTGGCTCCTCTCTCCTCAGGTCTGACACCCTTTTTCCTTCTGCTCCAGGAGTCTTTTAGCCAGTCAGAGCTGGGGCTCTTGTTCCGGTTATGGCTTGTACTCTCTGAATGAGGACGTACTGGCAGTGAGTTGGGGGTAGGACTCTCTTTCTGGGCCACAGGGTTCCCTGAACCTTGGCACCCAAGTGGTGCCACTTGCTCCTCTGGACAGAGTTTCTCTCCCTGGCAGCTGGAGGTTTCCTGTCTGGGCTTCCAGGTCACTAGGGTCGGTAGGGATCATTGAGTCCGACCACCTGCTCTGGGCAGGAAAGAGCGCTGGAGTCAAGTAACCTCAGCCAGGTGCTTGTCTAATCTCCTTTAGAACACCTCCAAGGTAGGGGAAAGCACCACCTCCCTTGGAAACCCATTCCATATTTTGACAACCCTCACTGTAAAGAATTTCTTCCTGATTTCCAATCTAAATCTACTCTCCCTCAGTTTATGGCTATTGTTACGAAGGGCACCCTGGTAAATGGAGTATCAGCTATTCCCTGCTGACCCAATGAGTTTTGTAGACAGCCACGAGATAACCTCTCAGCCTTCTCTTGTGGAGGCTGAAGAGATTCAGGTCCCTCAATCTGTCTTCATAGGATCTTACCTGCAGGCCCTCAACGAGTAGCCCTCCTCTGAACCCTTTCTAGGTTATCCACGTCCCAAAACCAGACGCAGTACTCCAGCAGCAGCCTCACCAGTGCTGCAGAGAGGGGCAGTACCACTTCCCTAGACTTGCTCATGATGCACCTACTAATGCAGGAAAGAGTGTGGTTAACCTTACCTATTTCCTCATCACATTAGCGACTCATGTTCATTTTTGCATCGACTATGACTCCAAGATCCCTTTCTGCTGCTGTGCTGCTTAGAATGGTACTTCCCAGTCTATAGATGTATAGGTGCATTGTTCTTGTTATAGCCTACTAGTCTGTATCCCAATCCTTAGTCCTAACCACAGGAGTTATCTTTTTGTCTACTAGGTGCAGAATATGAGGTTATAAGACCAAAGGATTCTAGAATGCTGTAAAACCAAAATAATGCTGCAAAAAAATGTATAATTGTTAGAACTCTATAAAAATTATAAGCTTGTATTTAATTATAAGCTTGTTAATATTTACCTGTCTTATATTGTATATCTATCTGATTCAACATGTTTTGCAGGCCTTTCACATAGCTCTCCTCTTCTTCCCTTTTTCAGTGTTTCTCTTACAGCTCTTGTTCTATCTGAAATGAAACCCAAATGGTCACTCCCTGAATAAGCCATTCTGGAATTCCCAAGTGTTTTTTTTTAAATCTTGTATGGCTTTTATTGTCATACCAGGCACCCATGAATACAACTGTTTGAAATTAATAATTAATTGCTGTAATGGTCTGTAAATTATAACCATTTCAGTCTATTTCATGCTATGATTCATGTAAGAGAAAAAACTAGAAACTGCTCTATTCAGAGCCTAAGAATATTCATAATAACAGTCACAGCCTGGCATTAGTAAAAGATAGGCAAATTTGGCATGGGATATTAAAAAAAATAGTTGATATTGAAACTAGGGCATTATAATAGGCTTATTTGATTTAAATATCAATTACATTTTAGCTGTTTCAAATTTAATGTATTGTTGTAATAGTAAGAGCTTTGTTAATAGCAAAAGTTTTGCATGCTGATACCATAGGAGGCCAGTGAAGCGGCACATAGCCTCCTGCTCTGCGAGTGTGATGAAGACATGACCCTGGGTAGTAGAATGCTGTGATACAGTGGAATGTGATAAACACCAGGTGCGTTGGATCACAACTCATCCCCATTTTTCCCGCTTGAGATAACGTTGTTTACTTCAGACTACATAAAATGTATATTCTTAAGTTACTATGGGTTCTTCAGCTCTGGCAAGAGTCCTGACTTGCGCAGAGCCCCGGCACAGGCTATTGCATCCCTGGGATCAGGACACTCGGGGGTCAGGGGAACCCTGCAGGGTGGCAGCTGCTGCCTAAGGCCGATGTGAGGTGACTGTCCTCTCTGCTCTGTTCTATCGCCTGCTCCTGCGAGTATCCTTAAGTAAAGATTTGCAAGGGTGAAAACAACCATGAGTATGTCCTTTGTTCAAGCACAGGGAATCTCCTGAACCCAGTGGTTTGTTATAAGACAATTGTATCTCCAAAATAGTGATAATTTCATGCTCAGTACCTACATTTTGGAAATGTTAAAGTTGAAAAGTGATTTCTAGTCAAAGGAACTTTAGTTTTTTCAACAAACTTTTCTTTATGCATCTGCAGTTTTTCTATATCAATTATTAATATGTCACTTGTAGTTAAACTATTTTGGTTTATAGAGATGTTCTATGTTATAGTTTAGGTTTTGTGTGCAGAGCAGTGATAAAATGTTACATAAGAAAATTTATCCTAGTCATTATGCCTTGGTGATTTTTTCTTTATGATACGAGACACAATTCTGTATTTTATATATAAATATATTCTGTATTTTATTTATATATATAAAACACCTTCTTTTTTTCTTAATTTCCCATTCTCCTATAGTAATGCTCAGCCTTTCTGGCATGTGGGCTGGATGATTGGGGTGTAGCCAGTCTGTGGACTGGATCAGGCACAATGGACTGATCCCATGTACTAGGTCTGGGGCCATGCACAGGATCTGGGGCCCTAGACCATATCTACATGTTGCATCCGGGGCTGCATACCTGGTCTGAGGTCTTGCGCTAGATCCCATTCTATATGCTGGGCCTGGCTGCATGCTTAAGACTGTGGCTGCAAAACTGATTCCATGCACTGGGTCTGGGACTGCGTGCCAGGTCTGGTCACAGACCAACCCCACGTGCCAGTCGGATGCAGTGTATGGGGCCATGTCACCTGGCTTGTGGATTCCCCCAGAGAGGGGAGCAAGTGCTGTGTTAATTGACATAGGATTCCCAGAGCTGGCAGCACAGCTATTTTGGACCTGTGGGGAGCTCCAGGGGCCAAATAACTCAGCTCTGCAGGATGTATCTGGCCCATGGGCCATTATTTGAACACCACTGTCGTACATAATTATCTAACTTCTCAGAACTACACAGACAGAGCCAAGAGTGATATCCTGTGTACTGACAAGCAAATTCAGAAACATGCAACTGGGTAGACTTAAAATAGTCAGAACTGATTTATGCATTTGGATGAGCTCAGTTATAAAACAAGACCTGGTTAAATAGTGGGGGGAAATATATTCATGAATAGACTTGCAAATTCTTTCTATTTTGTCTGTTTCCTCACACGTTTTACATACTTAAGCACAAAGATGTTGGGGAACAGCTATTTTTTGCACGGTGATACCTGATTGCAAGCAGCAAGTACTTGTATTTATATTTGAGCTGGAAATGCATGCCTCCTGCTTATATAATCAGAGAACAAACATAACATGTGATATAGCTGACCAATGACACATCATGAATTATAACAAATAGTAAAAAATACAGTTGAGGTGAATAGGTTGCCAGCAACTCTTCATATCTCGTCAAGAATTTTTAAATGTCTTGACAACATGGCACAAACATTAATTTAAAAAAGGGTAAGACACTCTAACATACTACTGCTTCTTTAATAGACTGCAGTAATAACCCTTTTTGATGGAGCAGCAAAAATAAAATAGAGGAAAATATAGTTTGGATCGAACTGGATTCAAGTTTTTAAAAAATGTTTCTCATCAAAAGCAGGAAAAATACTTTAATTCTTTAAACATCTGCAGTTCTTCTAAATTGGTTATTAATATGTCATTTGCTGTAGTAAAATACTTGGGCTTTATATAGATGCTGTATATCAGTGCTTCCCATACTTTTCCTCGGCATGACCCCTGACTCCCAACCCGCAGCCCCTCACAACCCCAGGTGCCCTTCACTCCCCACCCACAGCCCCCCTCCTCCCCCAAGTGCCCCAGGACCAGGGCCCACAGCCCCCATCCCCCCCAGCAGCAGCCAAACCCTGGCTGCCACCTGCAGGAAGCAGCTGTTGCTGTGTATGGAGCAGAGTGCAGAGCCTGACTTCCCAGACCCCAGCCCCAGCCCCTCCCATGCAGGCAGCACTGCCAGAGCAAAGCCCATGGGAGGAGGGTGAGGATGCAGGCTGCCCACTGCAGGTTTGGGGCTCCCTGCCCTGCTGCCTCCCACCAGGGGCTCGGAGGTCCAGTGAGCAGGACCCAGTATGGGAGGGAGGGAGTGCCACACTATGCTGTGCCATCATGGCTGCCAAGCTGAAGTGCCCCTTGCTCACCCAGCAGCAGTGTGCCCCAAACTTCATGGCACTGCTGCTGCCATGCCTCAGCTTGGTGGCCATAGTGGTGCACTGCTCCTTCCCACAAAGGGTCTGCTTGCCTCCAGATGCAGCTTCTGCCTGGAGCTGGTCCAGCCTGGCTATACCCCTGCACTCAGCTGTGGGTGCAGAAATCTCAGGGGGCATGTTTATCATGACCCCATCTGCTGATGTTGTGACCCCATTTGGGGTCATGACCCACAGTTTGGGAACTGCTGTGCTATATTATAGTTTAGTTTTTGGTGTGCAAAGCAAAGGTGACATAGCAAGTAACACCTGGCTGCCCGTACAGTTTCTCTAAATTATGCCAAAGATCAGACCAGTGAAAAGCCAGCCCCAGAATTAAGGAAGGGAGATTTCATAGATTTCATAAATATTAGGGCTGGAAGGGACCTTGGAAGATAATCGAGTCCAGCCCCCTGCCCAAAGGGCAGAAAGTCAGCTGGGGTCATAGGATCCCAGCAAGATAAGCATCCAATTTGCTCTTGAAGGTGTTCAATGTAGGTGCTTGAACCGCCCCCGATAGCAGGCTGTTCCAGACCTTGGGGGCTCGGACAGTAAAGAAATTCTTCCTTATGTCCAGCCTGAAACGGTCTCGCAGTAGTTTATAACCATTCGACCTTGTCATCCCTTGGGGCGCTCTGGGGAACAGACATTCCCCCAGATACTGGTGGCCATCAGGTCACCCCTGAACCTGCGCTTTTCCAGGCTAAAGAGCCTCATGGCTCTCAGCCTGTTGTTGTAAGGTCTGTTTTCCTGACCTCTGATCATGCACGTGGCTCTTCTCTGTATTCTCTCAAACTTCTCCACATCCTTTTTGAATTGTGGGGCCCAAAACTGGATGCAGTACTCCAGCTGTGGCCTCACCAAGGCCGAGTACAAGGGGAGAATGACATTCCAGGATTTGCTTGAGAAGCATCTATGGATGCAAGCCAGCATTTTGGTTGCTTTACTAGTGGCAGCATCGCATTGGAGGCTCATGTTCATCTTGTGGTCAATGATGACTCCCAAGTCTCTTTCTTCCATAGTGCTAGCCAGCGTAGCACTGCCGAGCCTATAAGGATGCTGCAGGTTTTTCTTCCTGAGGTAGAGAACCTTGCACACCATCAGGTTCTCATCCACCCATTTGCTGAGCCTGTCCAGGTCAGCCTGGATCACCCGCCTATCTTCTGGCATGGATGCTTTGCCCCAAAGTTTGGTGTCATCGGCGAACTTGGCCAGTCCGTTTCTGACTCCAATGTCCATATCATTAATGAAGATGTTGAACAATATGGGTCCAAGGACAGAGCCTTGGGGGACCCCACTGGTCACAGGACACCATGGTGAGTGACTGCCATCAATCACTACCCTCTGGGTCCGACCACAAAGCCAATTTCCCAGCCAGCAGATCGTAGTGGACCCAAGGCCTGCTGAGCTGCTGCAAGATCTGCTGCAATTGTTTAATGTGTTTGCTCAAACCCATATGTAGAAGCTAAACAGATTCTTAACCAGGGTGCTGCCACCCTAGGCTTCCACAAGATCCTTTTAAGGGTATCACAGGGTGCTGTACAATATTAACACTGTTAGGTATGCAAATCCCTACACATGATTTACAAGAGAAACCCAGACATTTCAAATAGAAATAAAAAAAAATATTCTGCCCTGTAGTGGTCTTTCCAAATTCTTCCCAACACAATTACTCCATTATTTTTCTATAGTCAAGAACTAAGTGAAAACAAAGAGCTGAAAGTTTCTGAGGGGTACCTTGAGTCTAACAAGGGGTGCCTCTAAAGAGGTTGAGATTAACTGAGCTAAATAAAGAAGCAAGGATTTTGTAGGTGATACCTTTTATTGTACAAACTGCATGGTTGGGATAACGTTAGACAAGCTTTTGAATGTAAAACGTTCTTTGTCAGGTCACAAAGGCAATACCTCCTGAACAGAACTGATCAATTATTGTGGTTTTGCTTCCACTTACCATGTAATACAGCAAAAACTTGACACTGTTTCTGTATATCAGGTGATATGCAGTAAATCTTCCTCCTCTTTAATTCAGTATAACTTACTAATCTGTGCACACCTTAAGACACTAGTTATCTCCTCCATGTCCTCCTTACTCTGCTGAAGCCAGTGCTTTTTGAATGAAGCTGAGAATTTGGCCTAAAGATTCTTCTAGAATAATCTGGGAACGTGGAGGGAGTTACATACATTTTCACTCCTAGTCCTTTCCCCAGAACATGACAAGGACTTAATCAGCAAATGGTGGCTCTTCCTCTTTTTGAATACAGATATAGTTTTTGGCTATTTTGAAAACTGCTCAACATCCTAGCCTCTGTTTACTCCCACATACATTAATTAGAGTAAAGTTACTCTGGATTTACATTGGTGCAGAGGTGAACAGAAACCTTGTAATCAATTAACAAATTAATTAAGCAAGAAGCCAGCACATTGTGACTCTTCTGGGTTCTTAGTGATGTCACTAGAGCTATGCTGCTGAAGACATCATAGCTATCAAAATAAATGCATTTATACAAGAGAGTAAGGGCTAGATCCCACAACCTCTACTCATGTAGCTAAATCATCATCATGCAAACATTGCTTTTATTTTAGTGGTAAAATGGTGCAGAAAGGTAACACTGAAACCCTTCATAAGAAGTCTGGTTTTAGCCAGATGAATAGCTATGCAGATATCCTGATAAATAGCTTCCTGGCTGACTGTGGAAAGCCAATCTGAAAGCTAGTTTGGAAGTAAACCTAGATCAGATTTGTACCCTCTTGTTTATGCAGATTCAGTAGATACAATAGCAATGAGGAAGTAGCTGGTATGGCAAGCAGTCCCTTTCCTACAGTCTATAGGTGCTAAACCCTCTGGTTCAAAGTAATTTGCAGCGAGTGTAATCAAGGAATATTTGCACAGATAAGGACATTTTAGACAGCCACAGCCCTTCTGCTTCTACGATCTGATTTAAGCAAATCTCTCTGCTGTGCAGCATTGTGTCCCCTCTGTGGGTACACCCACTCTTAACTGACTGGCTATAGCAGGGGTGGGGAAAATGCATGCGGCCCGCCAGGCCATTCTATCCAGCCTGTGAGGCCCCTAAAAAGTTTAGAAAATTCATATTTATCTGCCCCTGGCTGCCCGTCATGCGGCCCTCAATGGCTTCCCAAAACTCAGTAAGGTGGCCCTCCACCCGAAATAATTGCATGCCCCTCGGCTACAGTATCTTTGAGGTAACTGAAGCTTCCTCTTCTCTCTGTGGGGTTAAAGATATCTCCAGGGTAGAAATCACTTCCCTATCTATATCTGTCTTCACATCTCTCAGCTTGTTGTTATATACTCCCTGCCAAGGCAAACTTCATGCAGAAAACTGTTGTGCAAACTGAAGTTGGTTGTGTACATGATTAAAACAGTGTGGTCTGAATAGGTTTTCTTAACTACTTAATTTCTGATGGAAATGTTAACATAAAAGACACAAAGATGTATGTCAGTGTTGAACTCTATCTTTGCATGCTACAAAACTGGTCTTTTGAGTGTAGACTTGTTTGACTAAGCAATTTGACCTACATGATTAAATGATGACAGATCAGGCCCATGTAAGAAGAGCAGCTTGTGCCCAAGATTACCTTTTATGGAAGCAGTCCTACATACTCTTATTCGCACAAAAAATTTCATTAGTCTTAAATGGAGTCTGTGCAGAAGAAAAAGGAAGGATTTCATCAGTAAAGAACCTACCCATTATTACCCACAGCACAGCAAAAAGTACCAAAGAAAGAAAAAGATCTTGACTTAAACTATTGTAAAGTTTGTAGCTGATAGTAATGATATATCAGTTGGAAGTTTAAATTTTAAGGGAGTTTCTTCATTGGCAATGCTCTTTCTTACATAAAGGCTAATAGCATTCCTTTCTTCCCTACATAAAGGATATGGTGTATATTCATAAATCTCATTCAGAATATATCTGTCGGTGAAGGTAAGTGATCCTTGCGGTAATTATGACTATTCCTTCACTGTATCAATTTTGGAATGGTCCAGATCAAGCTAAGATGCTATGTATCTTGTGATTTTTTTTTTAGAGTTAGTTTTAGATTATGCCCACTGAATAGTTTCCTCTAATCTGACCAGAAATAGCATCTAATTTGGGGAGAAACACAAACCACTCAGTGTTCTGTTCCCTTTTCATAAACCTGCTTGTTTCATTTTGAGAAGATAAATACGGTTAAGCAAAGCTTATGGGGAAAGAAGTAAGGAAGAAGGAAAGTTTTAAATTATCGACTTGTGGTTAATAAGACAAACAGTTCCTTTAACTTGTTGTACAACAGGTCACAGTAATTTATGTGATATTTCTTGCTGGACAGAATAATATTTGAACTGTCAATTTAACAGTACAGTATATGCTAAGCAAAACTTACTAATATCAGTGGTACTTTTTCCTGCCGGATTAACTTATTTATAAGGTAGCACCATGATTAGCTTTAATAAATACAGTAACAGCTTTGCTATCAGGCACCCATGGGCAATGGAGGGTGCCAGATAACAAAATATGCTGGATAACTGAGTGGCCCGAACAGGTGTCTTTGCCCGTTCGGACCGCCACTTGTCCTACTGTGTCTGGGGTGTCGCCGTCCCTCCCGTCATGTTGCTGCCCCTCCCATGGACCCCATGGGCCCTGAGTGACAGGGAGGGGGGACCTGCACAGCCAGCTATGCCCCAGGCCATGGGGGCTTAGCAGTACAGGCTGCTTTCTCCCGGGTCGTGGGAGCTCTGTGAAACCGGAAGTGCCAGGGTGGGCACTTCCAGCTTCACTTTTCCCTTACCAGCCCTTACAAGCCAGCATGCCAGTTAACAGAGCACACCAGCTTGTAAGGTGCCAGTTAACACAACTTTTGCTATATTTAAACATACAGGCTAGGGACAGAAGTTACACATAAACCAGTTCACGTGGTTGGAAATGGGTTTAAACTAGGCATGTGGAAAGCAGCTAGTATTCACTTTGGATTCAGCTAATTTGGGGGACAGTGATTCAATTTGGTGATTCGAATCACTGTCCCAAATCAATTTGCCAGCCTCCTCTCCCGCCCCCCCTGCCCGTACTTACCAGCATGGAGTCTGACTGCAGTTCCCTGCTGCAGCCACCAGGGATTGCCTGAATTGAATCAGAATATCTGAATCTTTTTTTCCAAAGATAAGGAGAGCTGCAAATCAATTTGGACCTTTTAATTGATCCCCTGACTTGATTCGGATTCAGAGATTTGGCCACCAAATCAGGCTGAATCTCCTCCCAATCAAATCACCACCTGAAATGTCGCACAGCCCTAGTTTAAGCTAATAACAGAACAGAAGTTTAGTGCACTTCAACTGCTTTCAAAATGGCCAAATCCAGTTTAAAATGTACCTGGATGGATGTAGTTCCAGACTTAACTGATTTAGGTCAAACTGGTTTATGAAACTTCTGTCCCAGATCCCCTCCTGACTCAAGTTAACTCAGAGTCCCCCAGCATCCCAGGATGCTTTGCAGCCAAAGCTGAGACAGTGAAGACTCTCCTTCTTAGCCTGTTTCCTGTCTTGTGCCTGTCAGCTTGGTGGGATGGGGAGCAGAGGAACAGACCCACCCCCAGGCCCCCTAGCCTGGGTCTGCACAGTGTGATGAGATGGAAAGTCCCCAAGGTAGGGACTCTTCATCCCCCTGCAGCCTGGCTAGTTGGGCTGGAATTGCCCCAGCCCTGCCCCTTCTGAGTTGCCCACTTCTCTGAAGGGGTGGGGGGGAGGGCAGGGAAAGATGCACCATTCTGGCCCGGCACTGGCCCCTCCAGGCAAGGTCTGCATGGTGTGTGTGGGGGGGTGGGGAATCCACCACCATGGGGGCTTATCACGCCCCAACAGACCAGTAAGCCATCATGGGATCTCCTCAGCTCCACTCCCTCCCCCAACCACTCACCTCAAAGGTGGGAGAGAGAATGCACCCCTCGGCCCAGCACCAGCCTTCTTAGTTGGGCAGACCCCAGCTCAGGGTGCCAGTGCTGGGTCAGAGGGTGCATCCCTCTTACCCACCTCTCAGAGGTAGACAACTGGGGAGGGGAGGGGAGGGGAGGGGGCTGTAGTGACTGCAGCTTAGCTAGCCAGGCTGGGGGGGACAAACCCCCCCCATAGCAGGGGCTTTTCCCCCATACCATGCTGGAGGGAGGCAGTGCCAGGGTGCCTCTGAGAGGAGGTCAGCTGGGGAGTGGGTAGGTCTGGGGAGAGATTGTCTGCTGGCTTTCCCCTCCAGTGTTGCCACGACGGGTGGTGTACGTAATCGCCCCAAGGCTCCTGGCCTGAGCCAGTGCAGGCTTCTGCCTTTCTTGGCCACCCAAACACTGAACATCAGTTCAGTTTGTTATTCATTCAATCTACACACCTTAGGAAAACCCGCAAAGAATGAATCACTTCTGCCTCAGGTTTTTTGTTTTTCTGTTTTTAGCCACAAAGCACAGGCAAAGTGCTACACTTGCCAATTTAGCCAAATTAAAATATTAATAAGTGTTGTGTAGGCTGCAGTAAAAGCAATCGAGTGCTGGGCATTTCTCTTAACTAGAGTGCGTATGAACTAAGGAAACAAACAATGAAGGCTAGAAGAAAAGGATGCAATAAATAAGTAAGGCTATCAGAAAGATGGTTAAGAGCATGATTCTAAAGGGGCAAGTTGGATTGTTTGATTTGCTATAGACACTATCTTCCCCATCACAGTTAAATTACATAACCTCCCATGCAACACATTCCCTTTCCAGTATTTTATATCCCCCCCTCAACATACTGTTAATGACTTTAACAAGTAATCTGTTTAAGACACATTGAGTATAGATATAGCATTTTGTCTGTTGTATCAAGGCAGCAGCCCCCTTGCTCAATTTCAATACGTGATCTGTAAAAAGGTAGAAATAACCAGGGAAATAGCCCTGAAATACCAATGAGGACCATTTTAAAAAAATCTTGTCTTCTGAGGACTTCAGCAGCCTTTAAACCCTTTGCCATACAGTTTCTTTCTGCCTGCCTTTCATAGCCCAAATGGCAAAACCGTGTTTCTTGAGACTCACCTAAGCATATTATTGGCAATAACTAAAAGAACTGGGTCAGACTCATTGTGTCTTGATTTTTGAAATCTTAGGATCAGCAACATTCCCTGAGCAGGGAAGGAGCTTAAAATATGAATGGAGAAAGGGATAGTTATAATTTGAGGAGTGTCAGTAACCAAGGCTGTACTGAAGGTTCATATTTTAACTGGTCACTGAGAGTTTCATTGCCCCCTGTTCTGAACATGCCCTTTGTTTATAAATCCTTTACTCATCCATTTTCAGCTGCTGTGAAAAACCCTTCCTCCTTGAAAAGTCTGGCAGGTCTTCCACATGAAGTGAGAATGATAATGGATAACAAGGGCAGTTTAACTTTGCAACATTGCATCCAACATTCATTATATTCACAGCAACTGAAATGCCACCTGTCTTAGTTTATAATACCTCCACCTCCGTTCCTTCCTCTGCCAGTTACCAAGGAGCACGGGGTGGCGGGGGGAGGAGGGGAGAAATTAAATACAACGCTTGAAATGAATTCTGCAACTGGAAGGAAATATTTAAGAAAGCATTGCCAAACCCGAAAGAGACAAACTGATGACAAATTGCATGCATAAAAATATAGTCAAAGTGCTGACTATAGTACTACATAGGCAGTTTTTAGTGCAGCTTAAAAGTGGTGGGTGAGCAAATTTTTACATACAGGTGTATTTTTACTCCAAGAATTGCTAAAACATTAAAATTACAGGTAGTAGTTTTTTAAACTTCAGACAATAAGGTACTGGTGTCTCAATATTTGCCTAATGCTTTAAAGAACAAAACTGTAATTAAAGGGGGAGATGAAAAATTATCATGTCTCTCCCTTACCATTTTTTTCTTCAGATAAATTAAATATTAAAGTGCTGGACTGAGATCAAATGTTTTAAATGGGCGGGACTAAAAGAGGGCATTTACAAACACAGATACGTTTACAGTACTTTTGTAGAGCTGTGTTTAATAATTGAAAAGCTTGCTTTTCTTGGAAAAATGAAACATTTTCTTTTTTTTTTATAAATGACTACGTTGTTTAGAGAAAATATAAGCCCTACAGGTATACAATAAAAGAGTGCACCAGAATTAGTGGGAAACTGGGATAGATACAGGGAAGAACTTGAGTGGAATTCAAGCACCTATTTTGTGTACCTAAGTGCCAGCTCCATTGCTGCAGCCCTGAAAACCCCACTCAGTTGTTACCTAACCCCAAACTCCATATGTGCTACTGCTGGTGACAAAGATCCCTCTGTGCTTGAGAGTTCTAGAGCACACACACACAGTTCCTCCATTTTCACAGTAGTGAGCAGCTCAGCACATAGTTTAGATGTTTAACCAACCAGAAACTAGTCTTTTCTCTTTGCAAGTCCCTGGTAGGTATGCTGAGAAAATAACTACATAATTCAACAAATCCAGGTGTACAAGGGGTGGCTGATGCCACACAGGGCCAGATTTAGCCCATGGACTGGCCCTGGACCACTCATCTGGCCCACAAGGCCAAAAGGTTGAGTGCCATTGATTTTAAATATAGCTAGAGAAAGTGGTAATTGTTGCAATTCCTCTTTCAACTGAGAGCCAAGAATTTAGAGCACTTACCTGAGTGGGAGGCATAAGAGCTATAGGACAATGGAATGAGCTGTCTAGGGTAGTTGTGGGATATTCTTTGTGGGAGATGTTCAGGAAGAGGTTGGGCATCCCACTGTCTGAGATGGTTTAGAAATAAGGTATATAGCATGGTTGCAGAAGATTGGACTACATTCCCTTAAGCCCCTTCCAACTCTATGATTGGAAAGGATTCTCTCACTTCCCAGGAAGCTATAAAAGCTCCTCTGGTTCATGTACTTTCTTGATCTCTCCTGTTGATGCTGTTCCATTGTGAAACAAGGAACTCAAGATTAATGGAGAGAGAGAGAGCATGCATGGCTCTACAGAATGTGGCTTAGGTACTCACTATTTAAAGAAAAACTTTTCTCCTAGTCCCTGGTGTCAGGTCTATTTCTGTATTTTAAAAATAGAAAATAATCATAGGATAAAAATACATAAACAGGCCTGAGAATAGGGAGCAGAAACCTGGTGATAGCTCAAATCACTTGGCTATAATCATGCTCCCTCTTGTGGTTGGTTTCTGGCCTACTGAATCTTGAATCCTTTGAATTTGTACCACTGTACACCAACAGGTGGGATGGAGAACTCCTCCCCCAGTATCCTGGTAGCTAGGGCATTCAGCTGCAAAATGTGGGATTGGATTACTTCCAGCACAGAAAGAAGCTGAACCTAGGTCGCTCATTTACTTGGTAAGTGCTTTATCCAGTAGCTACTATACAAGGATTACCATGACCAATATTATGAAATGCAATACTGATTTTTCAAATACATCATTACAGTATTTTGTTTAGTGTGATGACATAAGCCTAGCTGAGTGGTGCTTCTACAAGGAATATGATAGATTTTCCTGACTGGAGAACAATGCAAAATTTATAGCATTAAATTCACCCTTCTCTTAAGAGATCTAGGCCAAGACTCTCCTCTGCATTCAAGCATGTCATGTTGCACTGCCAGTGTTAATCTGCCCTAGCTGAGGACTGTCAGGATGTCCTTGGGCATGTGGCTGTGCCATAATACGATCAGGGTCTCAAAATGTCCCAAGAGTTACTTAAACACAAGCATTTGTCCTGTTTATTCTGTTTTTTAAACTGTATTTTTGGTATTATCTTGTTTTTTTGCTGTTTTTTGAGCTGGTAGGGTGCTTTCAGGTCACAGTTTCTAGTGCTGTACGTGTAATATGTTTATGCCCAGCTGGACCTGACCCAGCTCCAGCTGGAGGTAATCAGGGCCCTAGCTAGTTATCCCCAGGGCCCTCAGGAGGAGGCCCCCACCCACACTGATTTCTATAAACTCAGCTAGAGAGCAGAGAGGCTGTCTGTGCCTCCTGGCCTGCCTGTCTGCTTACTCTTGCCTAGATTCCACCTGAACCTTGCCAAGTCTGACCCTGTGCCTGAATTCCTGCCTGTACCATTACCTAACCTACATCTGTGCCTTGCCCCTGCCTCGTTCCTTCCTGCAGCTTACCTAGCCTGAATCTGTACCTCACTCCTGTCTGGACCCCTACATCATGCCTGCCTGTCTGTGCTTCAGTTACTGTACATGTCAATCCTTGTTCTCCATTACCCCATCCTTATCCTGCACATTCCTGAGTGTTCCTGTACTGGCTTGGACCTCCCGGTACAACCAATGACATGCCTTGATCACAATTCTATTGTAAACCCCAGCTTGATATCTTGGACTAATTCCTGGCCCGATCTTGGGGCTCTCCATGGAACACAGCCCGTTTGGACTGACTGTCCATGCTCTGATCCACCTTAACAGTATGCAACAATAAGGGGAACCTACTTTTTAATTAATAACAGCTGAGAACCTTAATCATGTACTTTCAGGACCTGAAGCTTGAAAAGAAACATTAAAATTCATGGTAGAATCACAAGATTTGGCAACACGGCTTGCCCATGGCTCAGTCATTCCTTATTTGCTGTAACACCGTTATATAATGCAGTACTTATGTTGGTGCAACTGATTCTGAGGGTGCAAAGTCAATGCAGGAAAATTTGGTTGAAACCCACATTTGAACAGCCCTTCCATGGGTTCAAGGATCGTGGGTCTAGTTTTCCAGAACAAATGTTCATTTCCTTTACAGATCCAATAAAAAAGGTATTGATGATATTGACTTATATGAATCCATAGATCATTCGACATATTAGATTGATGGCATGCTTTGAATGGGTTCATGGTAGAATTACAATTAAGTGGAAACCATATGTAGGACAAACCAAATAACAACTGCATACCAGAATCAATGCACACTGAAAATCCATTAAAGACAAAAATATCCAATTACCCAGGGATTTCTCGTAAGACAACCACTTCCTTTCCAGTCTCTCAGGTCTAATCTCAAAGCACCTTTTGGAGACAAGCCTACAAACTTCACTTCATAAATTTACTGGATACAAAAAAATCACAGACTAAATATAGTCATTGGATTTATGGCGCAAAATAACCTGCCTGACATCTGATAACCCCAGGTAACCTATCTGCATTTTACCGGCTACATTCTCTCACCAGTTCAACATTCCCCGCTTTCCCCTCCTCCCCTACCTCTTCCACATTTTTTGTCTCCCAATACCTCTGATTCTCACTGCCATGCATTAGTATTTTCACAGACGTGTATGTTGCATATTGGCTTCTATTCTGCCATAGAGAACACATCATACCAGCAGACTTTCCCTATGCCTGAATAAGGGTGTTTGTGCCCGAAAGCTTGTGAAGAACAGTTTTTCCAATTATCTAGTTGTTCTAATAAAAGATATCAGATTTACCCAAAGAACCTTCTCTGTCTATGTCCTTAGACCAACACAGCTACAACCATCAAACCTGAAGCTTTGCATGTTGCTCAGGTACTGAGATGCTTGGCATTGACAAAAAACTCTCTCAGGTCTAATCAATGTAGGATCCACAAACTAGATGTTCCCCCTTTCAAGTTCCTTAAGGACTCGGTTTAATTATCATGCTCTGAGCATACCTCATATCCACTCCTACAACATATGTCTTCACACAAAACAGCAACCACTGTCACTTGCAGTCAACACTCCAGTGATGGTGTCACTGCTGTTCCCTCTTTTATATACTACCAAGACCACTCAAGAAGTAGGAGACCTATGTTCATTTGGTTGAAAAGTATTTCTCCAAAGGTGCTAGGAAGTACCCAAACCAGGAGGCTGACATGGGTAAACAGCTGAAGCTGTTCCATTTTGCATGGCATAATTAGAAAATCTTTGGCCCAGAGACGGAAGATAGAACATGCATCAGAAGTTTTGTGTCTTAGACACTCACCTGAAAGGAATAGATTTAGTTACCAGTTCCCTACTCCAGGGTCTGTTTATATTACCAAATAAAAATGAAAGCTATCTTGGAATAAGGAGAGTAACCCAGGTTTTCCCCCATATCACGTGAGCTCCCTAATCTCGATTCCTCAGAGAGAATGCTTCCTCTCTGACACAATGAATCTAAACTTGTACTCTGTGAAGTGGGTTTGTCACAAGGTACTTATGTTATTTTTTAAGGGGGTGGCAGATACAGGTTGGAGCCATCTCAGATAGGAGCGAGAACAGAACCGCTGACATCTTAGGTTTGTGTTCTAACCACAAGGCTACATCATAAAGAGGTACTTGTCTTCCAGCCTATCTTTCAAAAGCAACAGATGATCCCCGATCTATTTTTAAGAAAAAGCTACCTACTGTCAGAGGGTCCACACATTGTACAGGGAAGAAAGAGCTGATGTTAGAGTGGGAATTCCAGCCTGGGGGCGTATTCCAATGTTCTGTGTCACAGTGCCTACATCTCTTTGTGAACGTGGGCCTTAGTTCTTCAGTCCAATTTCCAAATGAGCTTGTAATTTTGATTCCATTCCAAGCAGTGCTTCATGCAGATCATCTTCAGTGATTTATTCTTTTCTCATCAGAAAAACAAAAACCATAGGTTTGCATTCGGATAGTTTCCTTGACAACTTGGCATGTGGTCCGCCTAATTTCTTTTGGTATGTTCTCATTAAACCTCATATTTAGATTTAACACAATTTCCTGTAATACAACTCAAAATATAGCAGCACCGGAATAACTCATGAGAAAAAGATAGCAAAAAGAAAATCTATTTAAACTCTGTCTACAGTAAGGAATTGTAGACTGATCTGCCCAATAACAGTGGGAGGGGATAACTTCAACTCAGGATATTCATGCAAGTAAAAAGACTAGTATTTGTTCTTAATTCACAGTGTAGGTCATTGACAGTCACTGGTTCCAGGTTCCACTCTACACAAACTTGAGATCTCAGGTTCCCTATTTTAAATCCTTATTTAGTATTCAATAAAGAGCAGGAAAGCAGATTTTGTTCCTTTTTCTTCATGGTGCTGACACGTATCTCAATATCTCTAATGGGCCCAGGTACTAATGGAATAGAGTCTTCAGAGCGTTCTAGTTACAAGAAGGTCAAAAAAAAGAGAACCAAGCTTGTTGACGTTGTTTGCTAGTCAAGGTATATTGCTACAGTGCTAGAGGATTGAGTGCAAGCTTCATCCCAGAGTTGTGCTGATGGCTACCTTCAGTCAACACACCTGTAAATATGTACCTGATCATTTGGGCTGGGAAATCAAAGGTCGCCAGGTGAGATGGTAGCCACATCATCACCGTAGAAACTGGTGCCTTAACTTCACTAACCTGAAGAATTGTTGTTGTCATGACTTAGATGAGAGAGAGGGGTTTTAGAGGAAAAAAAGACAAAAGGCTCTTCAGAGCTCTAAGACAAGCATGGAGGGGAAAAATATTTTATTTCTCCTCAACAAATTGCAATGCCTGTAGGAGACACAAACTGATAACAGGCTACATGCATAAAGATATAGGCAAATTGCTGACTGAACTACTGCATAGGCAGTTTTAAATGCATATTAAAATGGTGGGTGAGCAGATTTTCATGTACAGAAGGTAAATTTCTTGCTCCAAGGCAAACAAACTAAACAATTTAGAGAAAATCTAGAACTGCATTTAAATGATATGAGACAAAGCTTGAAAACATTAAAAAATACATATAGATGGTGAAAAGATGAACAAAAGTCTTTACTAGAAAAAATTATACAAAGAAAATACCTCTCCCCACCAGTGGGAGAAAAAGCATTGATAGTTGTTCATGTACACATACACACACACATATGCACACACGTAGGTTGGGAGGAGGGGGAAAGAAACTATTGCCATGTAGCAACCAGATTTTTAAAAGGCACCAGTAGTTAGGTATTTAAATATGCAGATAGATAGTCAATTAATCAATGGAAGTGAAGCAGCTAGGCATAATGGAAAATCCTACTAGTGGCTATCTGTATCTTCAGGCATCTGGATAATGGACTCTACTCCAAAAGGTTTCTAGACAATATCTTTAATATTTTATAACAGATATGAATAAAATTGGTGCTAAATATATAACCCATTTGAAAATAATAATTGCAAATTGTTCAGAGGTCCATTCTCTCAACAGCAGATTTCACTCCCTAACCTCACTTTGAACCATACATGTTCAATACTGAAGGACCTCCCAGTGTCAAAAAAACCCTGCCACGTTGTTAATTAGCATCATAACAAATGGGTGCATGCGCACTATGTGCGGTTTGCGGTGCCTCACACCCAGGTGCACACTCATCAAGACGCACCCTGTGTGTGCTTCCTCCTCTGGCTGTTGCTGGTGTTTCCTTGATGTTCTTTCTGCACTCGCTTCCTTCCCTCCCCGTCATTCTCCCCCCCCCACACACACACTCTTGATTAACCAAGACCTCACTCCCATATTTATATTCAGTTACCAGGACAAACCCTCACATATCCTCATTCCTACTGCATCCTTGCATGCAGCATGCATTTTGGACATGACTTATTTTTTTTGGAGCCATCTATTCCATAAATGAGTGTAATTTACATGGACTCTCTCTCTCTCTCCCCTACATAAAGGCAGGGTGTTTCACTCAGACCTTTAAGGAGAAGGCAAGTCAAGGTGGCCCCTTATAAAAAATTACCCCTCAACAGCACCCTGGTTTGTATTAGCAGGAATGTCAGTAGCAAATCAAGGGAAGGGATTCATCCACTCTATTCAATACTAGTGAGGTCTCACTTGGACTACTGTGTCCAGTTTTGGGCCCCACACTTCAAGACGGATGTGAACAGTTTGGAAACAGTCCACAGCAGGGCACTGAAAATTATCAGGGATGTGGAAGACAAGGCTTATGAGGAAATGCTGAAAGAACTAGTGTGATTTAGCCTGCAGAAGAGAAGTCTGAGGGGGGGATTTGATATCAGTCTTCAAATACCTGTAAAGTGATTATAGATGGAAATGTGTTTGGTTTTCTTCCTGTGGCTGTAAGTGACAGGACTAGAAGTAACGGCTTCAAGATGCCATAAGGGAATGGTAGGCTGGAGAGGAGGAGGATCTTTCTGGCTATGGTATCTGTCAGGCACTGGAACAGGCTACCTAGAGAAGTTGTGGAATCTCCATACTTGGAAACTTTCAAATGCAGATTAGACAGACACTTGGCTGGGATGGTTGAGTCAGGGATGATCCTGCCCTAAGCAGGGGGCTGGACTAGATGACTTTGTGAGGTCCCTACTGTCCTTTGATCTTAATAGGCTGACATTTCTCCCCTTGTTCAATTAAACTGAAATATTCACTTTTAGATGCTCCTGAAGCAGGGAAAAAAAGACTTAAATTAGAAGCAGTACAGAGAGAAGACTAGGAAGATGAACAGCCTCCTTGAAAAAAGGTCAGGGTCAATAGATTTAGAGAGAAATAATAGAACAGGTGACAAATACCTATCTAATGACAGAGTGGACCATGTTAATCCTCTACAAACATCTAAAGGGTTTGTCATAAAATGCTAATATTAATAGGAATAGAAATAAATAAAAAGTGCACTGTCAACTTGAATTTTTGTGTATTTAAAATAGTGTGAGGTATTGGAGCTACCTTCAAGCCTCCATACTAAATTCTGTAAGCTTACAGTCATCTTTTTCTGTGATAGATTCAGAAAGCAAGAGGGAACAAACTATAACACAAAAAATAAAGAAGCCAATAGAGCGAAGCCTTTAGAATTCTTTCTGAATCTTTCATTTAAAAATAATATTAAAAGTGTTACATGATGTAAATAATAAAAAGTTCTGTACAATTTTTTTTTAAAATAAGTTGTAAAAAATGAATGTTAAATACTAGGAAAGGCTTTCTGTCCGATCTGGTATATTCTCCTAAGGAAAGCAGCGGAAGTCTCCTGATGTGAGACATGTAACAGTAATTTTTACATACATGCTAGCAACACATGTATAGATTGCCATGCCTATGTATGACTTCACTGAATTGGAATGGACATTTAAACTAGAATGCTAGAATGCATTCAAAACAAGGGGTGGAGAGATGGGGCAGGGTGGGAGGGACAACAAACCCACCCATGTCCAAGGGATTAATTAGATAACCAGATAGGTGTTCTTCCTCTCTAGTTTCCCTGCATTATAAGTTCTCAGTTTTTTGAGAAATAGGGAAGTATTTATTTTCTAAGATGCAACAAAAGCAGCTGAGACCACCTATTGGTAGATCTTACAATGACACCAATGGCCCAGTAACTATGATAATAAGACTGTGCTTTTCCACTACAGGTTGTGGCAATTCCTGGTAGAGTAGAGGCACATTGGAGAAGCACTTTTGTGGAAGCTGGTGCTTTCTGTAGATAACATTAAAGACTTATTTCCAGGGTTCAGCAGTACAGTTCTCAGAGATGCACACACAAAAGCAATTAGGCTTTTTCAAATCCTTCAGAAAACTGTTTTGCCCCAAACTCAAAATCATTTGCTTATTTTAACGAGTTGCCCTATGCCTCAGTGCCACAGATAAGCTATTCACCTTGCAAACTAGAGAGCAGTTCATGAAAGTTGTATCTCCTCTGTGCTAGCCAGTCTGTAGTACTTCAGTGTTCCAGATCTGACAGCATTATATACATAGAATATTTCCTCTAGGACTATGCAGGAAGTTAGAGATACAGAATGAAAAACCCCCCTCTAAATGAAGAAATAAATATCTCTATTTTCAACACATTTGTTGAAATGAAGAGAAAGGGAGAGAGAAACTCTAAAACAGAAATTACATGAATAAGTGAGCTGTGGCACAAACTTTACCACAGACCATATTTATTTACAAAGAACAAGACAGAAATTAGCATGCAATTTATGAATGTTGAACCCTTTCCTACAGGAGGGGAAGTACTCATGAAGCATTTTCAGCTGAGTTCTCAAAAGCCCCTTAACAGCATGTAGGCCCTCCATGAAGAGCTTCTGTGAGTCTTGGTGTATCTGCAAAGATATCCAGTCCGTCTGCATTACATGTTAGCCCATGACTCTGAAAGGAAGCTGTTCTATCTTTAGGGCTCTACTTCCTTTCCATGGATATGGGACACTAATTTTTAAAACCAGGGATGGATGTTTACTGGTAAGTGTTGTGCATTGTACTGTGCAGCTTGATCAGTTTTCAACAATTTTTGTGCTATCAGGAGAAGAAACAACTCATGGGTTTATAGGGGTTAAATTGACTTCTACTAGACACAACAGTTAGAAAAATATAGAAGTTGTATTAAAAAAAAATTCTCTCCCCCTCTCATTTGAAGGATGCAGCCTTCAGGGAAGCTGCAGGAATAATGATAAACTATCTAGCAGTGGATGAATTGGGTGCACTAGAGGACCCAGGAGTTCCCTTTCTATTGAGTATATGAGTCAATTATTTTCCTTATCAAGATTAAGTAAAACAATGACTGAGGGAATCAGATGAGACGAGGGTCATATTTTCCAGCCCTTCTGTTCATGGAAATCTAGGCACTAACTTATTTAGCAATATATTCCTCTATTTTTCTGCTTTATTCAATTAACTTACAGAATGAAGCTCAAGGTCTCTATGCTAACTACAAACCCCATTTCACAATTACTTATTAAAAATATAATTAATACTTGTATCTCCACAGGTATTTTGTGTTGTAATAGCTATATGCTATCACCCTCAAGGGTGTATTACCTAGGGAAGGGGAAAAAAACCTTAAACAAAGACTATTAATTCTCAATTACCTTGGCAACTTGGAAAGGTTTTAGATATTTTATGAGACATTTAGATCTGTATTTAGATTAAATGCATATTAATGAGAGACTGTAACTGAAACTTAGTTTCTAAATCAGGAGATGATGGTACAGGCCAAACTCAGCAGTAATTATAGTGGTAATTTAAGTCACACTTCAGAAGTCAGTCATAAAGTGGGTGCCATTGATAAATTAGTGTAACGTGCACAGTAAGGACAAGAGTGTGCCTATCTGCAGAATTCTGAATAGACAGCCACACGCTGGCACAAAGCCCCTGCAGGGTACACAGGGAAGATACACACTGCCCTGTTCTTTAGCAGACCATTCTGAATCGCCTGCAAACCTAGGGGAGACGTGACAGAGTTCCTAGCGGTCTACAAATGATTAAAAATATCCTACAGATGTCCTCAAGAAAAGCAACAAACTTTTTGCCTATTTGTAATTACATACACAGCAAACCCAAGAAAATAAAGCTTCAGAGATAACACAAAAGCCAACAGCACCTGAATACCTCACTTGTATGAAAACTATCAGGTTTCATACCATCTTCAATCCTAATCTTTCACCTAAAGGTAAATGTCTCTAGCTTTGTCCTATCCAACTCAAAACATATTGCCTATGCAAAACTCATGACTCTCTCTCTTGTGTCAAGGAAGAGTAGTGACAAAACCAGTGAGTAGCAAAAGTTTTTTCAGTGTACTTCACTAGGTTATGTGACAGATATATGCTTATCTTTATTGCACTGAAGCAGCAGTTTGACACATATAAGGAACAAGAGAAAGAAAATGTTTCCTTCTTCTTCTGTGACCTAAGGCAAGTCACTTAAGGCTAGCTCTAAAAAGCCACTAGTAGATTTCAGGTACCCACACCCATCAACGTAAATGCTTCTAAACCACTAGGTGCCTAAGTTTTTACCGGTGTTACTTTAGCACAGGGGTGGGCAATTATTTTGGGCAGAGGTCCGCTTACTGAGTTTTGGCAATGATCAAGGGCTGAATGACAGGCAGCCAGGGTCAGATAAATATTAATTTTCTAAAAATTTTAGGGCCACCGCAGGCTGGATAGAATAGCCTGGCAGACAGCATCTGGCCCGCGGACCGCATTTTTCCCACCCCTGCTTTAGCACTTCAAAGTCAGCTATTATGTATGCCTACATGATCACATGCAGGTTCTATCGCATGCAGACATATACAGAGTGAACACATGCAGACACATGCAAGATCACATGCAGGCACATACAGAGCAAACATCTTGAAAAATATAGCCTAAGGCTCTGGAGGATTCACCAGCTGAAAGTCTCCTAAATGGCTTATGCCAGTAAGTGTGCTCTAAGCATGCCTAATACTTTGACAGCACTGAAGTCCATACACTGTGCAGCTGGAGAAATAGGAAGAGGTGCTTGCTTCCCTGTCATCAGGCTAGTCATCAAACATCTCTGTTAGGAAGTGAAGGACCTGCTTGTATGCCCTCCTCTCCTCAGTGTGGGTTCAAACTCATACTTTCCCTATCCCAGAGTACCCTAAGCACTAAGCTCCTATTGAAGTTCTGTTACTATGCAAAAAAGAATTCAAAATTCCTATGGCCTGAGAAAGAACAAGTAAAAGAAAGCATAACTATAGGGATGAGGCCATGTCTTGGGAGGAGAAGAACTAGCCTATGATCCCTGCTCCCAGCCTACTTATATATTTCATATTAAAGAATCGTTGGATAAAATGCATAAATCGTGTTGAGAGCAGGGAGTGTAACCAGGACTCCCACTAATTACTGGGTAGAAAATGAAGTTCCCTCTTGCTTGCTTCTCTCCTGGCCCCATGAGTCTTGCATTATTTTGAATTCCTGGTGGCCTGGCTTCAACAGGAAAAGTAAAGGATCCTGCCTTGACTAAAGCCAGGTGGTTAGGTCACCCTCATGAGAGTAGATGTGGATCTCCTCAGCTGCCATGAATTATATGCATTTTATAATAGATGGTCATAGGTCAAAAAAATTAATAAATAAATTGAAAAACAGAACAGAAATAATTCTGGCAACTCTAGATCTCATGGTGGCAGAGGCACCAAATGTACAGTTGGATACCTAAGCTCTAAGGAGGAGCAGGAGTTCAGACATACCCCTAGGCCTGTTGGGTAGCTTTAATCACCTCTGTACTCAGTGCTTAGGTGATCTGAATCCCCTTTGGTGATTCAGTTACACATATTGATTGACTATGCAAGCAGCGTATATGGCTAATTCAGGGATGGGTGAAGTCCAGCCCAGAGGCTGGATTGGGCCCAAGATCCCAGCTCTGGCCCTAGAGCAGCAACCTGCCTAGCCACACGCCCTGCCAGTGCTGCTGGGGTCGGTCTCCCATGCTGTCATGGTTCCACCATTGCTGGGAGCTCCGAGGAAACCAGCCACAGCAATGTGGTCAGGGGCTCCTGGGAAATGGAGTCCAGCAGCCTGCCAGATCTACCATTTTGCCCTCCCCAGTCTAATCCCATTGACCTCCATCACTTTCCTGTGACAAGTCAGGCAATTTTTAGGTAATGCAAGACCTAAGAAGCAGAATAGATGCAAACAGTTTGGATATAGTTCTCAGTTACTATGAAAACAGAGGATGATGTGGATACCTCAGCTCACATTTTCTTCCTACAAAAATGTTTCAAACAGGAAGTCCTTCATTGTGAACTGAGTCATCTAAATAATTGGACAAACCGGACATCCTACCATCAAAGTTTTATGTTACTCCCACAGACCTCCTGCTTTCCAAGAATCTCACAATCCTTAAATCAACACTTCCTAAACTCTTCCTGCAAACTGATATGATTTGGAATTAATTTTTCCTTGCTTATTTCTTTTAAACATTGTCTTCAAGAGAGTTGGTAGCTTCCAAAACTAACAACCAATTGATCAAAGTGCACTTGTAATAGCTGAACAGCAAACAAAAAGTATCAAAGCTATCTTAGCTAACATATACAAACACATAACTTATCAGTGTCTTCATCTGCTGTTACAATTTCCTTTGGCAACATCAATCAGGAGGAACCAAAAGGCGCCCTTTAGCCTCTTCCTGTAACTTGAGGGATAAAAAAAAAAAAAAAATCTAAGGCTATTAGCCAGATCCTGAGCCAGTGCGTGTTGACTGTTCATTGAATTGCATGGAGCTGAAGGCCAGACTACATATGAAAATGTAAGAGCCATACTGGATCAGACCAATGGTCCATTTAGCCCAGTAGTCTATCTCCGGCAGTGGCAGAAGTGGATGCTATAGAGGGAGACCACTGAACCAGGTATCATTAGAGTGATTCCCCTGTTCAATAACCTTCCAGGCATCCACCATTATTGGTTTCCTCTGGTATCCCTAAACTTCTCTAACCATTTTGTTCAATAGTCTTTAATAGAACTATCATCCAAAAATTGATCCAGACCCTTATTGAATCTGGCTATGCTATCTGCCTCTACCACTTCCTGTAGCACTTAATTCCATAGGTTAACTACACACTGCATTAAAGAGTATGTTCTCTTCTTAGTTTTGAACCTATCACCTACTAATTTCAGTGGAAATCTCCTAGTTTTAGTATTCTGGGACTTGGCAAACA
Organism: Crocodylus siamensis; assembly: GCF_052110815.1. Classification (NCBI taxonomy): domain Eukaryota; kingdom Metazoa; phylum Chordata; order Crocodylia; family Crocodylidae; genus Crocodylus; species Crocodylus siamensis. The sequence goes on along the minus strand of NC_143397.1, from coordinate 30,803,917 downwards.
AGGTTGCATGATTTTATAGATCACTATCATATTCTCTCTCTGCCATCTTCTTCCCAAACTAAAGAGTCCTAGCCTTTTTTAGTCTTTCCTAGTATGGCAACTGTTTCATGTCTCTGATCATTCTGGCTCCCTTTCTCTACCTTTTCTAATTCTACTGCATCCTTTCTGAGGTATAGGGGCCAAAACACAGTTTTCAAGATGTGAGCACATCATGGATTTGTGTAATGGCATGTTGATGTTCCCTGTTTTGTTTTCAGTTCCTTTCTTAATGATTGTATTGGCTTTTTTGGTCTGTGCTGCACAATTAGTTACTGTTTTTAGAGAACTATCTACAGTGAATATGAGATCTCTTTCCTGAGTCATAACAGCTCATTCAGAACCCAACATTGTGTATCTATATATAGTTGAGGTTATTTTTCCCCAGGCGCATTACCCTGCATTTATTGACACTGAAGTTCATCTGCCTTTTTTACTGTGGGGTTTTTGGTTTTTTTGCTTACTGACTTAGCTTGGAAAGATCTTTTTGCAACTCTTCTCCATTAACTTGGGACTTGACTACCTGAAACAGTACCTGACTACCTGAAACAGGTGAATATCATCTGCAAAACCTGGAGATTAAAATGTGCACCCCCATTTCCAGGTCATTAATGAAAATGTTGAACAAAATAGGGCCGAGTACAGATCCCTGCAGGATCCCACTTTTGACCTCCTTCCCTACCTCCTGAAATGCTTTTTGAAAGTCCATATCTATTGTGTCAGCTGGATCCCCCTTTTCCATGTGCTTATTAGCATCCTCAAAGAACTCCAGCAGTTAGGAAGGCAGGATTTCCCTTTACAAAAGCCATGCAGGCTCTTCCCCAACAGATCATATTTGTCCATGTGACTGCTGATATTATTCTTTATTATAGATTCTACTGACTTGCCAGGGATGGACATGAGAATCACTGGTCTGTAGTTCCCAGGGTCACCTTTGGAGCCATTTTTAAAGAGATGGGTGTTATGGTAGTGTTGGCTGGAATTAGAATTTAGGCAAATAAGGTCACTATTCAATTAGTAATTCAGTGAGCACAGTCCAAGCTCCAACATCCATCAGCTAGATGCTTGGACCACTGTGTAAATGGTCCAGAGGTGATTAGATAACAAACCAGATGTAATAGATAAAACATTTCACAAACACAAATTAAAACTGGAACAAACAATGGCAGTTTATTAGGCACAACAACAACAACTGGAAAAATCTATTAAATCTATTACACTATACAAACAATTTACTCTGATAAAACAGTTCCCTAATTCCTATTATTTACACTAAAATACAAAGGTACTTACAAGACTGACAAACGTATAACAATGAAAGGGAAGGAGGGGTTCTTTTTACCTCCTACCAGGAGACTGTGAGTTAGTGCAACTGAGGACAAGAAAGGACAACTTCAGGACTAAGCTCCAGCAGTCTCCTGGCAAAGTGCGTCAATGATGTGGTTTTTTTAGGATGCACTAGGGTCAACTAAGCTCCTAACAGCATCAGGTAACTTCAGGCTCACAATAAACTACCCTTCAGGCACACTCCCTTTTACTTCCTCACAGGCATACACTAACACACCTAGACACACACATCATACTCTGCCTCTCAGGCACACACACAAGCTGTCTGTCTTCCAGGCACACTCTCCAACACAAGCATCCACACACACCCCCCAAACTGAGCTGAAGGATCCTTTTATATCTTGACTGAACATGGCACTCTGTTTTTTCACACAACTTGCTATTTACATCACACAGCCCACTATTTTTCACTATCTGTAGGCCACAGGGTTACCAAAAGGTCAATACAGTCCTAAGTCTGCATTCTCCTCCTTGATACCAAGTCGATTTTAGAGACTTTGTATCATTTCTGTTTACCTGAGGGTTGGTGTCCCAAGCCTGTCGTCTCCCTTTCTTTTCCTATGCTAGATGAGGCCATCCTGGCACCCAAGCATTATGATAACTCAGGAGACATAATAGTACCGGGGAATGAAACAGTAACTATAATAAGGCAACTGTAAGCACAGTAACAAAACTGTTCAACATAACTGCAGTATAAACAGAACTGTGGTATCGCTCAAACTTAAACTTTATTGTAATCAGATTCTTCTTTCACCGGCCTACATTCTTCATTCAGTCTATGCATACTCACATACACAGACTTTTCTCTTTCTCTTGGATGCATATGCACTCTGCTAGAATTTACCGTGCACTGTAACTTTTGCTTCATATGCCACATATACACAGACAACCCTAACGTACTCAGTATCAGACACACTTGGCCGGTTAACACCACTACAGTCGGGTGCAATACCAGATTCCATACTCCTGAAGCTCTGGGCAACCACCCTAAAAAGGTCTCCCACCATTGATGTGAGATGGCTGTTGACAAGTTTGCAGACACTTTAATTATCTCCTTATCATTAAAGGATACCTTTACATAGAGTTTTTCCATGCTCTTCAGGTTGGCAGTTAACATCTTCTGCATACCATCGTGAAGAATCATTTGTCTGATGATTGACAAATACATGCCAATGTGAATCGGTTTAATTTCATGGTGAATAGAAACATTCTTAGCCATCTCTATTTTATATGTCTCGCACCATGTACTTGTTTTTCAAGTATTATTACAGGATACACAACTTCAATTTCATCTTGAATAATATTACAAATGGTGGCAATAATTGTATCCTGTTTGAAATCATAAACAAAGTAGGCTAATTTTCACCAGTTAGCTATAATTCTTGTTTGGTTGCTACTTCCTTTACCAACTGTCTAAATTCCAGAGGTATATGACCTGAATATCCTTGTCTTAGAATACCACTAACGATAGCATGCAGTCAAGATTGGGTTTGGGAACATGGCAAAGCTAGCCTGGTATCATTTTGGGTCTTTTCTAATGCCCGTAGCATTAATAAGTGTTCTAATTGAGAAATTTGCTGTCACACTGGTAATATACTGTGAGATTTAATAGCCTGATGTCCAATTTCTGATATAGACATGGTGGTGGGTCTTTCTACCTTTTGAAGCTGACAGGCAGGTGAAGACAATTTATTGGCAATTACTTTGGGATTTTCAAGTATTCAAGATTCCTAGACCAGTGCCAATGCTACCTAAAGCAGTACCTGCATCCTTCCTCTGCGCCTCCTGACTTGCAAGGCTTTCCCAATGCTGAGGGACCAATTGTGCCACCCAGAACTAAGTGTTTGCAAGAGTGGAGCACAATCTTCCCTTAAGGAACTACCATTTGCATGACCAAGCTTAAATCTAATATGCCTCTCCACATATATAGGTCTAGAGATCAAATCATGAGGTCTGTTGGTTTGCACATACAATAATTTGGCTTTAGTCAAAACTGGTACAGGGTTCATGGTGATCCAAAAGAACTCTGCTAAGTGCTTAAGCCATAGTACCTACCACCCACCACTGTATGAAATATTAACTGAAATATTCCACTTAGGTAATTTGAACAAACATCACTAGGTTACATTTCTCATCAGAGATTAAATTAACCCATAACTGAAGATTTTCCTAATTGGCAAATGGAGTATCCTTGTTTCTTATAGTGGATTCAGGGTAATGACACGTGTTAAGAGGATCAATGATAGCTCTCTCAGATGAATTTAGAGCTCCACTAGACTGGGATTAAGCATAAATGACACATTGTTTGTTTAAATAACATTATGACTAACAAGCCATTGTAAGTATGGTTGGGTATATGACGGAGCAGGTCAAAAGTGTCTAACTTCAGTGGATACCCAAATTAGTATCACTGCCCATTGCCTTATTTAGAATAAGGTTCCAGTCCTTGTACTATTTTCCTGAACCATATTTAGAACCTTGTAAAGTGTGGATTGTTCTCTCAAATAATCCTGAGGCCTGGGGATGATGCACAATGTGAAGGCATTGTGGGATGTTAAATGCTTCACAGGTCTTTTTCATAACTTCCCAGATAAAACATGGACCACGGTGTGAGTTGATAAATTGGGGCATGCCCAACATGTAAACACCTGGTTGATCAAAACACAAGCAGTGGTCAGTGCCATGCAATTTTTGGTAGGAAACACCTCCACCCACTTGGAGAAACTATCAATTATTACCAGACAATACTGGTTGCTATGCTGGGTATGAGGCAGTGGTCAATAAAGTCTATTTGTATTCTGGGCCAGGGACCTACAATTCACTGGTATTTCAATGGTTCCTTTTTACTCAGCCATTTGAATTATTCGCAGCACAGGAGAAGCAGTTTTCAACAATATGTTTAACATCATTTTCCATTGCAGGCCACCAAAATCTCCACGGATGTGTGCAATTTGTAAGAAGTCTGCATGAACCACTTCCAAGGCAATCCACACTGACGATAAGTGGTTTTCTTTCTGAGACAGTATGACACCTGAGGACTCTGCCAGACACCCAGTCTCTAAATTTGCCAGTTTGCATCAACTTTTGCCATGTTAAGTCTTGATTTAATTCTGGAGACCAATTAAATTGACTGAATCAGGGACTGTAGAAGGCATGACTTTCAGCACAGGAGCAACTTCTACTGCTGAGCAGCTTCCACCCAGTGCTCATAAGAGCTCCTTCCTTTGCAGACTTGTCAGCTTGGCTATTATGTACCAAGGCTGCTGTACCTCTAGAACTGTGTCTTGACCTTTCCCAAGGTCACCGGGGTGTCACAATCACTTGCCAGATTGTAAACTGTCACGGGACGGGGACCCAGGAGCGGCCGTGATCTCTCCTGGTGCCCCTACCATGCCAAGTTGCCCATTTAGCACCCTCGTTTTCACCCACCAAGACTTTGATGGTTCTATAATATTAATGGGAGGCTGCCTTTACTTGACCCCTTGGACCCGGTGCTCTTACCCTTCCAGTCCCTGCTCTATACAAAAATGGATTCTGGTGCCCCAACCCTATGGGCGTTGCGTGGCTCCTTCCGCCCTAATACCATGCCCCAAGACTCTCAGTTGTTCCGGACATTATCTCGTCAATGCCCTTGCTCTCTAATCTTGTACTTGCCCTCACCGGGTTCTAGTCATACACTCGCCCTCACCGGGCTCTCTGATCTTGTGCTTGCCCTCACCAGGCATCTATTCAAACGCCTGCCCTCACCGGGCTCCTTATCTCTATACTTGCCCTCACCGGGCGTCTTAATGTGCTCACCTCAGAGCACTCACCCCTATTGGGGCTGTCCCACGCTCCCCACGCACTCACCCCCACAGGGGCCTGTTTCATATTCCCTGTGCTCACGTCGCCTGCACTGGGCTTCGTCTCCCACGCTTCCCTCGGTCGGGGCTCAGGTGGCCGTAGCCATGCCTGGCCCCTGACCCACTTCAGGGGTCTTACGCCCGACTTGGGCACTTCACAATTGGGCTCAGGCGGCCTCCACCTTACCTGGCCCTCAAGACCCCTTTCGTGGGACTGGGGTCAGTGCCCCCTGAATGTTGTGCCCTCACTGGGCTTCTTGCTTGCAAGCCCCTCCCTAGGGCTGTACTCATGCTCACGCCCACACTAGGGCCTGTCTCGCACTGCACGACTCTGCCCCACTGGAGCCGGGGTCTGTACAAACCCCCAAACACGGCACCCTCCCTGGTGCCAGGAACCCCCACTCTACTGGGTAGCCCCCATGAGGCCTCCTCCAACCCCTACAGCCTCACCCGGTCCTCCGGTGTTACACAAACAACCAAACCAAAAAGACAAAGCCATAAGCCAACTGGCTGTAACACAAAATAAGCCTCCTGGCTATAACATAAATTCTGCACCACCCTGGCTCTCCTTCATACCTCCCTGTCAGGGTTCTCTCCACCCCGTACCATCATGCAGATGCTCAGGCTGCTCTGCTCTGCAGCAGAGCTCCCACTGCTCAGGCTGCCAGAGGGAAACTGCCTGCTAGGCTTCAGCCTGGGCTGTTTATATAGTCCAGGCCCTGCTCCCTCCTGGTCAGCTGACCAACTGCGGTTGCCCCACCAACCAGCACCTGTATCTCTTCATAGGAGCAGGGCACCAGGGTGCCTCCTGCGACATAAACATACAGTAGCAGTGTCCTATACTTGACTGGTTTCCCGTCTGAATATAAAACTCTCAGGACTGCCATACTGGCAACCAGTCACACAACGCTCTATGTACACATTCAGTCAGAGAACAGTGCAATGGTGCGATTTTTAGGTGTATTTTCTAGACCAGCTATAATGCCCACAACTTCCACAGCTTGGTCCAATGGGAAATCACAGCACCCATTCACAACTTGTACAATTCCCACATTACCAACTTATACAGCTATGAACCTGGTATATTGCATGCATCAATGTAAAATGTACTACTATTGGTAAACCATACTAGATCATAATTGGCAACAGTTTCTTCTGTAAAACCTCTACACATTTGGAATACCAATAATCTGAGAACATTGATAATTAAAAGACACTCATGATAATTGTCCTTGTCTTGATCCTCTATTACCAAACCATACAGTAATGCTGGAAACTTTTGCACCAATTCCAGGCTTACATTTCAGTTTAACAGAGCTAGTGTCCATTGAGCAATCCTCTGGACACCCCAGAGTCATTATTTTTTCCATTCAGGACATATTTAATGTATGTGTTGTTTTAAGAATGATGGGCACCATCCCTGTTGGATACTCCCGCTGCTGGAGGGCTCACACTAATGCTAAAATTTCCCTCTCACAGGCTATATTGCTGGTCCATGTCTGAGAGAGCTCATGATGCATATGCCACCAATCATCTTCCTGATTCAAAGTCTCAAGAAAGGACTGCACCTAGGTTCTTGTTGGAAGTGGCTAGCTCTAAAACAAATGGTTTATTAATGTCTTGATACAGCAGTACCGGTGCAGTTACCACACTCTTTTTCATTGGTTTATAGCAACACACTCTTGCTTGCCCCAGCTCCACTCAACTCTTTTTCACAGAAAATGATGAAGAGGGGTTGTTTTAAGCACAAAATCCTCCACAAAACCTCTAAGAAAGTCCACCAAACCCAAAAATGATCTGAGAGTACTGGTGTCTTGAGGCATCGGTAGCTTTTGAATTAACTTAACTTGAACACTGACTGGACTTCTGTTTCAGCTGCCAGCGGAGGGAGGGTTTGGGATTGAGAGAGTGGTCAGGGGGTAAAAAGGTAAAATAGGTTTATTGATTTAAGAAACACGCAACTACACAAAGCTTAACAATACAACGAGGACAGACAGTAAAATTCCAAGTCGGCAACTTATTAGCAGTCCCCTTTGATGCCTGGAATAGATAACCTTTTAAGATCTAGCGAAGTCAGGTGTCCCCAATCTGTGCCATCCAAAGGGGTACTGGGAAGGACCCTGGTATTCAGTTTTTTGGCTCTTTAAAATCTACTGGCTTACAGAATCCAGGTCAACAGCTTTTTCTTACAGAGTCAGCTTTCTTTACCATGCTGCTGTGTTTCCTTCTATCGATTTCTGGATGTGTTAGGAAATTCATAACTTTTGAGCTATGCTGTCAGCTCACAGCTAATTACGAGTTTTATGCTGCAAACTTTTCTTATATGATTAACTAATAGCAGTACAAGCCTTTTCATTTTCCTGATATGATTAATTTTAGCTGCCCCATTGCTAACAAAGCTGGCCTTAACTAGGTTTTAAACTTTAATTAAACTTTAAGCTATGGCTTATATGTATTAACAAATTACATGACATATCCAGTCTAAACATCACAGAACCCTAGCAAGCACTAAGCTACAAAGTTTCCTTTTACACTTTGCTTTTCAGCTGTAAGAAGCAGAAAGCTTGGTTTAACTCTTAGAAAGCTGGTTTCACCATCACAGGATGCCTCAGCAAGCATTTCTTTCAAGCAGACACCATTCTTTGCTACTAAGAGACACGACCAGGCCACTGCCACAGACTTCTACCACTTTGATTAAGTTGTAATTCCAAATACTTTACTGTAGGCTGAACTAACTGTGCTTTTTCAGGGTTTATTTATATCTGGTGATGTAAATGATGTTTAGCACCCTTTCGGTATGACACAAGCATTCCTCTCTTGAGGTAGCAGTAATTAAAATATCATCAACATATGACATCACATACTTCACATCCTCCTCGCTCAGACCTTTCCACATATCTGTGACAAATCTATGACAATATACAGGTGTGTTACGGAATCCCTGTGACAGCCTTTTAAAAGTATACTGTCACTGATCAAAAGTTAAAAGTGTGGCAGGATATCAGTGACACTGTAAATTTGTAGAAATTAAAAACACAAAAGACAAAGCAGGGAAGCGGGGGGACAAGGGTGGAGGGGGAGCAGGGGAAAATAAGGCCGAGGGTGAGTAAGGGAGACACTACAGTGGTAGTAATTCAAGGTTGAATACAGGCTGTCTGTGAAAAAGGAAATAGCTGGAAATTAGGAAGACAAAGGTCAGAAAAGTAGGGGAGGGAAGGGGAGAAAAGGTAGGGGGAAAGAAAAATGTAAAAGGTTAGATCTGGCAGGTACCTGGTGAATCAGCTTTCAGGAAGGTTGTAACGTGTCATAAATCTAATTTTTATATATCGAGTCCATGATTTTTTGTATCCAGTAGATTTATGAAGTTCTAGACTCGTCTACAAAGGGTGCTTTGTAAATTCCCCTTGAGTATTAGAACTGGGAGATTGGAGAGGGAGTGATTGTCCTGCGAGAAGTGTGCTCCCACAGGTAAATCGGTATTCTTGTCTTTGATAGATTTTTGATGTTTGTTCATTCTGGTGCACAGTTGCTGTTTATATCACATCTACTAAAAGAACCTTGCCTGCCTATGTCCTTAGACCAACATGGCTACAACCAAAAACCTCTGCCCTAATGACTGTTTCTGAACTGACCCTCAGGTCTCACATGGTCTGAGGTATCAAATTCCACACTGTCCTTACAAGACACTTTTGCTATTTGCAGGCTTTTCTCTGCTAGGAACTTTTTGCCGAACCACTTCTTGCTAGAACCTCTGAACCTTAGAAGGTTCCCACTGCAACTAAGTCTGATCAAAGCTTCTCTCTGTAACCTCCAAGACTCTCAGTTTCTTTGGCTCTTCCTTATGAGCAACAGGCTTAGCCTCTTAACCTTGGAGAGCTTCAGTGGCTACCTTATACCTCATCACATGTAAAACCTTTCCATTATGTACCCAGGTACATCCAAATACCCCTCGAGAATCCCTTAACCAAATCCTTAATAAAGTCTGGGGAGTCAAAATCGATTAAATGTCTACCCCTATTGACTACAGCATAAAGCATCCACTTTCACTAAATATAGGACCCCGGACATTCACTGCCCACCTGATAGCACTCAAAATAAAGGATCTCTACAGGTTTCCCATGAAAGAATAAGTTAAACACTACATCAGTGAATTCATCACCATTTTGGATGCCTGGGGATTTTATCCTTACTGGCAATGCAGCAAAATCTTATGTCATCATGCACTCTTGAGCCAGATCTATGACATCTCTTTGTGAATAGTGTTCACTGTCTCCACTCAGCCCAATTTCCACAGTCCAATCTACACAGGTCTTACAGGTCGGTGGCCCAATGCACTTTCCTAAAGCACATAAGTCATCTGGGCTAAACGAAAGCAGCATCCTCTCTTGTCCATGATCTGCCATTGTCCAACAGTGTCTCCTTGCCACGGATGGGTGCCATAGGTGCTGCCCTCTCCTGCTTCGGAGAGTCAGCCTTCCTATGCCTCTGGGTCTTATTGCTAGCCAAGTCACCATCACCACTATGCTGGCTGGACACAGAATCTGAATCACTATATTCCTTTCCAAGATCACGATTGTCTGGCATGACACGTATATTCGTCAACAACTTACTTCCCCTGAGAACCTTTACCTGGTATTCTAATGACCTAATTTTCTTTTCACACCTAGTGTGATCTGTGGTATGCTTTTCTGCTTCCTCTTTAAGAATGCAGTTAAGCCGCTCTAATGTCCTCTACTTTACCTCACCAACTATCACAGTCTGCAATGAGACTATCAATATCACTTTCTACTTCTTTCACATGACTTTTTAATTTACAGATTTTGTTAGCATCACACCTGGAGTGCTTATTCAGTTGACAAATTTGGTTCTCCAGGTTGTGAATATGCTGTTCACTTTCCTCATTACTATCCATGAGTAGCTGCTTGCTCGCACATAACTTCTGATATAACCTCTGACATGTCTCCGTCGGTTTCCTTGCCACCTTTAGCAAACCCATCACTGCCATTTTCTTTGCAGCCTTGCGGCTGTGCTTGTGACCCTGCATCCACTCACCCCATTTTTCACAACATGCTTTATACACTCCAGTAGTTAATCCTAGTTCTCCCTTGTGCCACACTCAGTACTCCAGCAGACTCGTCCAAACATTTCTTACAATAATCTCTTTAGAAACCCACTCTGCAAACATCTCAACATAATCTGTGGAGGTAACTCCTGTTTGACTAGAGCGCTTTCTCTTCTCAGTGAACTCAACCACTTGCTTTGCATGCCTTCAATTGACCCTAATGTAGCTGAGTAGTGGTCAATCACCCTTAACTTCAACAAAACAATAAGCAGCGGTAGGTAAAACTACTGTAAGCTGTACCCTAAGTAACCCCTAGAAACAATAGTAAGTCACAAGGAACAGTAGTGAATAATAGAAAACAGTAGTACACACTACAGTGCCACCTAGCAAACAATAGGCATTCACCAAACAAAACAGTAAGCTAAGCAATAGGCTTCCAGTGTAACTAAGCTAGCTTACTACTGTTAGAAATGGAATATTGTTAGAAATAGAGTATTGTTAGAAATGCACAGCTTGCATCTTGCACCCAATAAGAAAGAAACACTGCCAAGGACTTTTTTCCTTTCCCAGCCTTGCCACAGCTTTTTCTTATGCTAAATCGCAGACTCTCCCCCAGCTTCTCCCTAGCCTTTCTCATACAGATTACAGAAGCTGGAATTCAACTGACTGTGTCCTTGAAGGGGGGGGGGCGTTGAACTTTTGGTGACCTATAGTAGTCTCTGAGCATGCTTAATTAGCTGATGCATATTTACCTCTCCGCCCTGCATACTTAAGTAGTTAATTATACTATACATGCGATGTATGTAGTGATATAACCACATGTATGCTTGTATGAAACGGAAGTGAGCTGTAAGAGTTCCTGTTTCTGCACACGTGCCCAGGAGGAAAAAGATAAATACAGCCTGCAAAATTCCTTGGTGGGTTTAGAGTAATCTGAGTTTTTGACTCAGCTCTGACCCTATTTGCAAATACACCTTTTGTGCCATCTAATGAGTGTGTGTCTGTGATTTTGGTGGCCTCCAGAGAAACGAACCGCTTTATGCATCACTATTGTCAGGAACAAGAACCTGCTTCTACTAGACTGACTGGCCTTATCCTGAATTGTTTAATCTAATTACAGATCATTGACACCTAGTCTCACCCACCCAAGGACCCCAAATCTCTTGGCTGGAATTAGAATTTAGGTAAATAAAGTCATCAGCCAATTAGTAATTTGGTGAGCTAGGCATAATGAGCACGGTCCAAGCTCCAGCATCTATCAATGTGATGCTTGGACCACTCTGCAAGGAAACCAAATGTAATTAGCTAACCAATTCCTCATACACAAATTAAAACTGGAACGAATAATGGTGGTTTATTAGGCACAACAACAACTGGAAAAATCTAGGAAATCTATTCCACTATACAAACAACTTACTATGCTAAAACAGTTCTAATTCTTATTATTTACACTATAATACAAAGGTACATACAAGTGTAGGCAGTATGAGTCCTGGCCTGGTCTTGACATGGTCACACATGCGTAGGAAGTCTCTCGAACATTTAAACTTCTGACTTTGATGATGCTATGACCTACTTAGAAGGACTGAGCATGCGTAGTTTGGACCAAGTTATATAATTGCAGAGTGGGAACTTCATGTTAATAAGTTATGAGGTGATGATGAATGTGAGGGGTCCATGAAAGTGATACTTTTGAGTGGCATTGATTGATTGAGATGTACAAACAGTGACTGGGCCATGGAATGATTGGCAGGTGGTGTGATGTGACCACTATAAAGCCAGTGAGAGGCACTATCTTGGCATGTGTGTGCATGCGTGCCTGTGCAAGGTGTGTGTTGTGACTGGGAGTCTGAATTTTGCGGGACTGGTTGTGTGGATGTGTCAGTGTGCATTGTGGCTGGGAGTCTGAGTTTGTGTTTGACTAATGAATGTGTATTGTGGAATATGCTAGATAGAGCATGTTGAGAGTCACATATACCTGTGTGAGAGACTGAGGAGAGCGGGAGTTGTTCGAGCATTGTGTGTGTGGGGATCAGCTCCACCTGTGTACCTATACTCGGAGACTTACCTGAACTCACCTGCCTCATCCCGACAGGAGGGTAATGTATCACCCGCCCTTTTTGAGTTGCTGAGCACTCACTATAGGTGAAGAAAAGGCTAGAAATCTTCCAGGTGTTAGTGGCTCTGCAGCAAGCCTTCCTGCCTATCAACCTTTGTATATATTGTATATATAGTGCTTCATTGACTCTTTATTGACTCTTTTGCTGTTGTTACTGTGGATTTATTATTGTTGTATTTTGATACTGACCTTTATAATATATCCTTGGTAACTTTAACTTTGGTGTGAAGTGTTATTGGTGTTGCGCACCTCTGAATGGGGCCAGACTGCAGGCCAATGTTCAGGGAAAATTAACCATTTGGGTGCCTCAAATCACAGACACCTGATAGGCCATAGAGAGGCCTAACAAACCTCCGGCCATTTAATAAGGCTTCCCCTGGCAAACCCGTCTTCACAAGACTGACAAATGTATAACAATGAAAGGGAAGGAGGGGTTCTTTTTACCTCAGGAGACTGTAAGTTAGTGCAACTAAGGACAAGAAAGGACAACTTCAGGACTAAGCTCCAGCAGTCTCCTGGCAGAGTGCATCAGTGACGTGGTCTTCTAGGATGCAGTAGGGTCAACTGTAATGATAGGTTACATACTATTGCGAGCAGTTCTGCAATTTTACTTTTGAGTTCTTTCAGAAGTCTCAAGTGAATGCCATCTAGTCCAGGTGATTTACTAGAATTTAGTTTATCAATTTGTTCTAAAACATCCTCTGTTGTCATATCAATGCAGTCCAACTTTCCACACCCATCTTCTAGAAAGGCCTGATCTGCCCTGGGAATTTCCCCAGTGCCTTCTGTGGTAAACACCAATGCGAAAAAGCAAATGTCTAGCTTTTCTGTATCTACACATTTCTTTTAGGAGGTTCATTAGGAGACATTGTACTAACAAACAAAAAGGGAAGGGGAAAAGAGTTCTCTTTTCCCCTTCAGCCCCTCCTTTCTACAAAGTAGAAGCATATTTGGAAAATATATGAGATAAGCTAATTGCAGAATAACCTGCCAAATGGTGAATACAGTATAAGCAATATCTTCATGTTGCTGTTCATCTTGATGTTTTTTGAAATTTAACAGCTTGTTCTTTTTAGGCTTCATCTACAGAAACTTTTTCACCTGCTTTACTCACGTAACTTCAAAAGTATCATTATACTGTTATTCCTCAGCACCCAGAAGCTCTTACACTGGTATAGGAGAAACTTTTTTAGTTAAGCTTCAATTTTAAAGTACATACCATATGACAAGCTAAACTGGAAAATGCAATCTTAAGCCAAAATAAGAATGCCTACATAGAAAGTGATGCTAGTTTAATCCCCTATTAAAGTTAAATTAATGCACGTTGTTATGTTGAAAGGGTTGCTCATGTAGAGAAAGCTTTAGTTAGGATATCTGCCACTGTTGTGTCTAGGCCCCAGGTAAATTTGTTATGAGTCAAGTTATAAAGAAACATTGGCTCAAGTCATGGAATAATTATTTAAGATCAACTATCTCTTTTGCAACAACTCTGTGAACAGACAACTTTCTTTTTCTTATTGCAGACAAGCAAAACCGTTGTGGATTTCCTTCCTTCTTTCAAAACCCTGCATTTGCTATGCCTCAACGACAAGCAAAACTCTTGCAGACCAAAATACACTCAGACTTTCAGAGAGAAGCTTTTCTCTGAAAAGCATGTTTATTATTATAAAAATTGTGTTTTAAATGTTTTTTTTTCCCCTAACAAAGGAAAAGGAATATGCGTGGCTAGCTCAGACACATATTGAGTTAAAACCCTACCATTCAACTCCATGTTCTTTTCATATGAATTTTGCTCATACCCTAACTCTTCTTATGACAAATATATGAATCATTCCAAAAGTAGTCTTAAGAGCATCTATTTTATAAAAATATTGCCTTTGGCAAATGCAGGACTTTTAGAAAATACTAGAATGGTAACCTGAAAAATTGAAGATCTCTCTCTATCAAAAGACTGGGTATGGTATGGATAATAATAGGATTTTGTAGGCTAGCAAGGTTCTGTGTGAAGTGCATCAATTCTGGATGAGACTAATTTCTATCATTTTTATCAATTCAAGATTTTATCAGGAGTCTGATGATACTTGGACTCCTGGAGCCCTGCAACAAGAAGGAAGTCTTTTTTTTCTCTATGACCAAGAGGTTGATAAAAGTTTGAGTGTGACCATAGTTTACTCTAAAGGTGTAAAAAACAAGAATTAAAAAGCTGCTAATTAAAAATACTTTTATTTTAAAGTGTCAGGGTTTAGGGGTACCAATTCTAGCATTTTGAACAATTCCTCTTTAATACTATTCCCTCTTTGAGTGATTGTTGCTGTTAATATGTTACAGAGGTAACTCTTCTGAAGAAAACTAAAATCCACATTCTACAAATAGCAAACTGATTTACTGTGACATTTTAGGGAAAAAATAAATTGCAATGAGTTATGTAAACACAATGTTAGGATTGGAACTTGTAATAAGTCAAGAAATCAAGTGAAAGACTAAATGCTAAATCCATGTTTAGGGACTTTTCTGAGGCTGATATTTTTGAAATTCAGTTTTCTAACAGAGTTTTTGTATCAAAATTTGTTAAAGAATACCTTAAAAAAGTGATTCTGTTCACTGTTAACATTCTAGCATGGGGAAAAACTACAGATACACACAAAACCAACTAAAACAAACATGCAACACAAAAAAGTTTAGATTAACTTAAACGTAAATTCCAGGCACTGACCTCATTTCGCCTGTAAAAGAAAAATGGTGTTTTGTTTGTTTTTTGTTTTGTTTGTTTGTGTTTATCTTAAACCAGCTTATGTGTTAACTGGAAAACCAGTAGTTTCACTACTATCTTACTGTACTACTCCTACTGACAGTTTTGATATGAATGCGTAGCAAACTATGGTGATGGAAGACTTTGGAATAGGGTGTACTTTAAACAAGGCCTTTGATTTTATCTTTGCAACAAAAGAAGAAGAAGGGTTTTGTTTGGTTGGTTGGTTGGTTTGTTTTGAAGTGTAGACACTTGGAGAGAGAAAGAAGGGGAAACACAAGTTGCCAGGTGTCTCCTGGAAGATAAAAAAAATTGCAAGTGTCACAGAAATGAAAGATACGAGATTGTTATCAAATTTGTTTCTCATCTTGACACCAAAGCAGATGTTTGTAAGTCTGGGATATGTGTGTTTCAAGAAGACATTTATTGCTTTTTATGCAAACTGATCCAGCAACAGTGTAAGAGTACCTACCCCTGTGATGGAAAAAAACATGCATTGATGTCAACGTTTTATTTTTAGCTATAACTAATAGACCATATTGAACCTTCAAAAATTGGTACACTGTGGTACAAAATGCTTCTATTAAAACATTTTTTTTCAATAGAACATTGAGGTTTTTTAATTAAGCATACATTTTTGCAGGAAACATCTATGGAAAAATTCAATTTTTGTTTAAAACAGAAAAGTTCCAAGTCAAAAACAACGTGTTTTGGGGGTTCAAACTTTATTTTTCATGTTTTGAAACAAAGTTACATTTCTGCATGTAAACAATACCTTTTTCAGTCATTTATATGTATTTGTGTAAAAACATTCAAAAACAGAGACACTGGAGGAGTATAAGGACTTCTGACTCACCAGCTATTTTCTCAACCTATTCATACCCTGTTGTACCACCTGGATATAACAGTTTTAAGTGGATATCTTATTTCCTCTAGAGCAGTATTTCTCAACCTGTTTATCCTTCAGGCATCCCTCCATAACTTTTCTTAACATAGCAGTACCCCAGGGTATCAGCTGAGTTTTACTGAGTGAGAATCTAAATTCAGAAAAGTTATGCAGGCATGCCATAAGGCTAAAAGGTTGAGAAACTCTGCTCTAGCTGGTTCCAGGGGAGGGTGCTTGGTGTAGGACTCTCCCAGTTGGATTCCCCTTTCTCCACTGCCAACTCCTCCACCCCACCCCTAACCCATACCTGAGGACCCTGTGATAGAGGCTGCATCTCTAGGGTCATGAGGCTGGTAACCAGAGCCATTTGACCCTGTAACTTCTCCTACTGGTTTGGGGAATATGGGAGAAGTCACAGGGAAGAGCTGGGCTGAAAATCATGGCTCCATCCATGCATTCACCAACCCACAGCAGAGCACACTGCTCAATGTGTGGGGGCATGCCAGAGGGCAAGGGAAGATAGCAGTGACAACAGTCCTCAGCGTAGCAACCAGGGACACCAACACCACAATGGATGTGGAGAGCCAGACAAAGAGAAGAGTGCTTTACTCCTCACTCATGGTCTGGATGCAGCAGCACCCATTAAGGGATCTCAAAGCACCCCAGGTGCCACAGCACCACAGTTGAGAATTGTTGCTCTAGAAACACCACAGGTCATACCCCTAAGGACTCTTTGGATTAAATCCTATTTCACCTTTGTGCTCCTAAGTTGCATTTACATTGCCACATAATTGTAACTTCCAGTATTTACATACAGTTTGAATTCTATTTCTACCTGTGTTGGAAGAAAATCACCTTATCCATAACAGTCATGCAGAGAAAGCAGGTAGCCCTCCCCACTTTTCAGTCCAACAGGCGAAGTTAAGGCACTTGCCCCTGGAGCAGGAGACCCTGGTTCCACAACACTATCCCACCACACCCCCCAGTAACCCTTCCCCCTCTTTAAGATATTTGAACCTGTGTTTTCCACTTCCCAGGAAAGTGGTTTTTTTAACTACCAAACACTGGGTGAGGCAATGCCCAGAACACACTCCAGGAGTTTTCTTGACACTGTGTTACCTGTCAGCTCCATGTTCTTGGGGAACCTTGACACAGGACACAGACTGTCTGACTCACAAAGAATCACGCCCCCCTCCAAACAGAAGCTGATTAAGATGCAGTGAGAGACGCACCTAAAACCCTCCAGATAAGGGTGACAAAAGTGAAACAACTGCCCTAGGTCTCATTTGCATCTGAGATGGGAACAGATGACCATTCATTTACATGAGAGATGGAGAACAGAAAGCCTGAAGCAGAGACTGCAGTGAATTCTGGGATCAGTGAAGCAGGGGAGCACTGCATGATGGGGAAGCTGTGCTCCAAATGCTAATCAACCCTCACACCCAGCTCAGCACTTATCAGACCAGTTCTAATCTGGCTTTACAAAGGACTTTTCCTCCCCCCCTCCCCCCAACACCTCTAAGCAAAGGTAAGTTTACTAGGCATCTTGGGCCATATGTTCCCTGGTCCCACTATGGGAGGCCTCTGTAAACTTAATTGGCTAAAACTCGGTTGCCGGGTTAGGGAATGCTGAGGCAATAGACCGAGTCAGAGGGGGTATGGGCAACATTTGAACAATGGTACAGGGTTCATCACAGTGTCCAGCCCGTTGGAGCCCTGACCACAAGTGTTGTCATACTTTTCCTGAGACGACTGGTGGAAGTCCTCTCCACAACAGGTTATGAACACTCCAATAACTGCCTTAAGTCTGTTAAAAGACTATAGTAAGATCTGGAAAAGTCATGCTAAGCTGAGGCTTGTTCACAGCAAGTAAAAATCCAAAACCCTGATGCTGGAATCTATTGTTTCTGAAGACACCAAGAGATATCCCATCAAGTGTATCTGCTATCCATAGGAATGTCAAGCTGGCTCCCAAGTAGGTGTTTCCTGAGTATCAATCAAGTTCCTGAGATGTTCCAGTCAGATAACCCCTTGTCAATAGAAAAGACAATTTGATTTACACTATTGAAAATGCTTGAAAGAAGCTGAACTGGGGGGATAAAAATCTGTAAAAGAAGCAGCAGTGTGTGCTGACACCACTCACTTTCTTCTGGAAGATCATCTCCCTTCAAGGATTGCGCTAAGAACTTTGACCTGTCAGCTCTGCAACCCAAGTGCCTTGGACTGGTGAGATCCCAGCTCTCTCTCTCTTTTCTCTTCTCTCTCTCTAAGCATAGATTTCTGAACTTGAACTGTATTAGTTAAGCTTGAGCTAAGTTTCCCCAAATACTTAGTGAAACCAGGGTATACCGTGACTGTTTGTGTTTGTTTTTCCTTTGCATGTCTATTACTACTAGTGTCAATATATATTTCATCTACTTAGCAATAAATAACTTTTATAGTCAAACCAGTGGTAATTGGGTATATTTTGCCTCCTTTACTTCTCTTTCCCCGCTTGCTCTGCAGCAACGCCCCTTTTACCTAAGCTAAAGATCCCTGTGAAGCCCAGAAATACTGTGGGGTCTGCTCATCAAGAGCCTAAAAGATTGGGACATGCCAACTTTGAAACACATGAGGGGATCAGCTTGTACAGGCTGATTGACCCAGTTTGGCTCAGACGTGCCCTAATGAACTGAATGCTGGCCCATGAGGGTGTCATCTGGACACCCAGCCAGATTCAGAGGTATTCTGCTTAACTGTGTGTTTGTGTCTGACTGTAGTTTATTGTTGCTCTGATGAACTGATTCTTGGTGTATGAGGGTGTCAGCCTGTCCATGCTGATCAGCCCGGCCAGGTCAAGCATGTCACGTTAATCTGTATGTGTTTGTATGTATGACTGATTTGGGGACTGGAGGAACCCAGCCCCACTGAACCAAGTCCTGCAAGATAGCTCCATTGGGGGTGAGGGCTTGCAGAAGGGAGAGATACAGCTCCGTATAGAAACACAAGTAACACAAGCAGCACATTGATAGAATTACCAAGACCCTAGCCCTAATAAATGAGCACACCCCAAAGTAGCAGGCAAATCTGGTAACAACTGGTCCACTGCATTTAGAATTTACTATTCATTGAATAAACAGTACAGAGATAGTTTCAGCCCCGTTACGGTGAACATTTAGAAGCCCTCCCCTTCAAGGGAGTATCTACCTCCCTGCACCAATTCCCTTGTTTGCCTCTTCCTTCACCCATTTATCTTTCCTTCCTTGATGTGCAGTGGACCAGCTTCAAACGCCAGCTTGTGGCCTGGGGCTGTTTGCTAGAAAGTAGAAGATTCTGGTTCAGACCCATTCTGGGAGAGGGGCCTAGAACTCATCATAGGCTCCCTGGATAAGTGTCCTAACTACTAGGCCCTTGGCCTGTGAGCCAAATCTGGCCTGCAGAGCTATTTCATCTGGCATGCAGGGCTCCCCAAGGGTTGGGAAATTTGATGGTGGGGGAGCAGTAGCCACATTAATTGTGCTCCCACACTGCTAATTTTCCAGACCCTTGTGGGCCAGAAGACGTGCCCCTGACTGCCAGATTATGCCAGCGAGTGGCCAGATCCAAGTGTGTAGGATCTGGTCAGTGCATGGTTGGGTTGGGCTGACAAGCATGATCAGGTCCATGGACCAAGTCCAAGGGGGTATTGCCCATGGGGCCAGAAGACTGGGCAACATTGCATTAGGTGATTAGGTTAAATGGTGGGAGGGCACTTCTCCTCTGTGAAGCCCTCATTAGTTGTATTTTTTCTCTAATGCTTTGAGACTAACTGGTGTTATGCTCATGCCTGGGTGATTCTATTCCACATGGGCATCTATGCAGCCAGAGTACAGCCTACCAAGCCTGTTCAGTAGGGAAGCAGAAGGGTGAGTATAGCTACACAGTATATAAACTATGCATATATGCCAGAAACTGTAGTTACATAGCTATCTAAATGCCATGTAAAGGTGCAGTTTGAGTTAGTCTTGTGTTTATGTATAAGGCCTGATAAAATTAACCAGTGACAAAATGGCACACGTGAAAGTGATGCCTTTCCCTTTCAGTTCTTTAGGGTACCTATTAGGGCTGTGCAAAGCTTCAGTAGCTGATTCAATTTGGAGGAGATTCAGCCCAACTTGGAGACTGAATTTCCAAATCCAAATTGAATCAGGAGACCAATTAAAAGCTCCAAATCAATTTGAAGGGTCCGAATCAATTGGGAAAAGCTTTGGCTGATTTGGAGATTCGGACAGAGACTAAACAGGCAAGTAACACAGCTGCCTCCAGCTGGTAAATCTGTTGGATTTGGGGGGAGGAGGGATTGGGGCTGAAACAAGCTGCCCAGCTGGGACGGGGTGGGGGGTGTTACTCAGGGAGGGGGGGTGGGAGGGAGCATGGGATTCAGGCATGGAAGTGCTGGGAGCAGGGGCTCTGCCCTGCTGCCACTTGCCCAGCCAGGGCAGGTGGGGCGGGATGTGGGTGCAGCTCGCTCCAGGCTGAAGGGAGCAAGTGGCAGTAGGGCAGAGCCCCCACTCCCTGTGCTGCCGTGCCTGCATCCTGTATGCTTTCACGCCAGCTGGCAAGTGGCAACAAGGCAGAGCCCTTGCTCCCAGCGCTGATGCGGGCATGGCAGTGCTGGGAGAGGGGGCTATAACCTGCTGCCACCCAGACTGAGCTGTGCCTACATCATGCCCCCCCTCCCTCCACGCTGGCTGGGCAGAGGCAGAGACAGGGGCAGAGGCAGAGACAGCTGAAGGAGCTGCAGGAAAGGCCCTCTTGGCTGCGTTGCCCAGCCCCATCGCACGCCCGGCCCAGCCTCCTGGCTGCGGGGGTGGGGCTCTTCTATGAGTGCCCAGAAGCACCAATTGCTGCTGCTGCAGCTGGTGACTGTGTGCACGTGGGGGGGCGTTGTTTGTTTCTGAAGTGCTGGGACTAAGCTGGTGCCAGGTGGGGGATGGGGCCAGGCAGGGCAGTCATGCAGGCGTCTCCCATGGCTCCCCCCAGGGAGAGGTAGGCACAGCCAGAACAGCCATGGGAGAACCTGCAGCCACCTGCCTGCGCCTGCCTCTCTTGATCCAAATCACCAAATCTCTCCGAATCGTCCAAAGCCAATTTGGCCAAATCAATTCAGGACAGTGATCTGAATCTCCAAAGCAAATCACTGTCCTCCAAATCGGCCAAACCTGAAACAAATACTTCCCTATTCGCACAGGCCTAGTATGTCTACACATGCCCCAACATCTGCTCCAGTGCTTGCTAATGAGCACCTCTTGGAGCAGGCTTGATTTTGAAGTGCAAGACGCTGAATACATAAGACCCTACAGGTGCTTTAATTAAAGCAGCTCCCAGGAGCCACTCTAATTAAAGTGCACCCCCCACCCCAGAGGACATGTAAAGTTGCCAGAGGTACTGAGTAGGTAGGGACCTGGCCCCCTCAGAAAGAGGGCTGGTACCTGAAACGTGTAACTTGTCACATATCCATCATCTTACCACTACCCCCCTCCGCCCCAGCAAAAATAAAAAAGTGCACATCTGTGAAAGATGCTCTTAATGTATAAACATTACACTCCTCACAACTGAGTTAAGGAAAGAGTTCTCACTGAAAATGGCTATTAGGTCTTTCAAGTTTCTATGGGCCTCCTGGGAAGTGGTAAATCAGATGACTTACAACCCTCCAGAAGTGTGTGGGAATTCACAAAGTAATGCTCAGATTTCAAATTACAAACTTGCTTCAAGTGTACCTTTCGGTAGTTAACTATGGAAAATTTTAGCCCAAAGAATGAATGCCTAGAGATGCTTTTGTGGGATAGGTTTATATTCACTGTTTTGGAGCCTTGAAGTAGTCACTGCTCAAGCATGGTATGATATGTTTTCTGAATTCAGCTTACTGTCTATCTTACAAGATTTATTTTAATAATATAAAATGTTACATATTCACATACCATTCATAGGATGGTCCATCCATTTTTGGTATTGGTCCACAAAGCAGCAAACCTCAACTCTTGGCCCTGCGCTAAATATATTCCTAGCCAATGGTTCACTCCCTCAGTTCTTCATGACCGTTAGGGCTGTGCGAAACAGCACTACTTCATTTCGACTTCCATTTCACCATTTTGATGGGACAGTGTTTCATTTCGAGTTTCATTTCATTTTGAAAGCACTGTTCCATTTCATTTCGTTGAAACTGTTTCTCTGTTTCAACACCATTTTTCCCATAGGCTATAATGGGGAATCATGAAACTGCCTATAACTTAGTCATTTCTTGCCTGATTTAAATGAAAACAGCAGGGAAGGTAACTCCTGATGAGGCCACAAAGCCTGTGAAGTTTCAAGGAGACAGGTGCAGGGGTTTCTGGGAAATTGCACCTCAGGCTGCTGACAAGCAAAACTCGTGACGTGTGATTGTGTCTGGGTGTTAAGGCGCAACTGTTTTTCCATCCCTCCGCCAGAGCACTGGGCTTGTAAGGGGCCTGAGGGAAGGATCACAGTCCCTGCCCAGGTACACAGTCAATATCAGAGCAGTTCTTCCCTCGCTTCCCCCTCCCTCTCCTTACTTCCTGTTCTCCTGCAAGCCAGCCCAGCTTCGAAACGTTTCAAGTTCCCGCATTCTGTTTCAAGGATGTTTCAAAGCCTTTCATTTCATTTTGATTTAGCTGTTTTGAGCCCAAAATGAGTCGAAACAGCATCAAAATGAAACACCCAGTGAAATTTCACACAGCCCTAATGAACATATTCTTCTCCTTACCTTTGTAGTCTTTGGTGTCTCTCTTCCCTCCTCCCCATTCATTCTCTCATTCCTTCCACTACGAATCATTCTCTTTCCTTCCACTATACATCCTTCAACTCTTTGGTTTAATCAAATGCTGTCTCCTTTACTTTGAACTATTTGAGTAATACAGAAAATCCCACTGAATTCTCAGAAGCAGGACTTGATGAGTCAGCTTCAGAAAGTGACCTAATTAGGTACTGTCCCTAATACATATTTAAGAGTTGTGAGGTCAGTGGGTTTCCCATACATGGCATAAGGCCAGGGCTAGCGGGGTTTAGCCTCCCCAAACATGGGGCAATGGGTAGAGTGCCACTTCCGCTGCCCCGGGAGCAGCATGATTCCATGTGCATCCTGCCACTGCTGGGCTGTGCTGCGTCCCCTGCCCACCCCGTGGCAGGACACACATGGCGTTGTGCGACTCTCGAGGCAGCTGCACCAGCAGAAGTGTGCAAAGCCCAGCACACAGCTGCAGCCTGCCTCCACCCCACGCACAGATCAAGGGGCACGTGCCCCCCAGGCCTCTGCCAGGGTGCGCACAGTGGTGGGAACCCCACTGCGCCCCTGGATGAGCCGTCCCACCACTGACTGTCCCACCACCCATCCCGGCCGTGACCTCATTCCCTCCAGCCCCTGCTTCTGCCCCACTGCCTCCCTCACTGCGGGGGCCTTGACCTGCCCCACCCCCCACCACAGCCCTTCCCCCATAGACTTACTTGCTGGGGAGGAAAGGGTGTGCATGCACTTACTCAGGCCCCCCCAAATAATTTTTCTCTCTCCACCTATGGGGTTTCCTGTCACTTTTGACAGTTTCTCTTTTCTCTGCCTCTACCCCCCAAGCCCCTCAGAGTTGTATTTTTGCCCATTAATAGCTTTCGTAAGTGTACACTAGTATTCCTTTCAGACCAAGAAAGGTTCCTGGGTTGATTTCACTGATTCCATCGCCAATACACACATAGCTCCACAATACAGTGATGAAACAAAAATGGATGCAATCAAAGCTTTTCAAAAGCTTTTATAAAAGGTGCTGCAGATGTGCAGACAATTATTACTGTTATGTTTATTATCAGCCAATAACCAATATGGAAAACTATTTTCAGAGCTTAGTTTGAGTTAATTTCACACACCTGACATGACAACTCATAACACAGACCTCCTTGATGAATAAATCCACAGATTAAGCCATTTTACTTTCAAGAGGCTCTACTTAATAAAAAAAAAATCCACAGCCAAATGTTAGGTCACCTGCTGCATTGCAGTTGCCTAGTAATTACCATGTGAGAAAAAGTACAAGTATATTTTTCTAGGTTAAGGATGTGGGAAATCAGAAAAAAGTATTCTGGATGTTCCTAAATGGAATAGCAATATACCATAGATTGGCATATTCTATTTAAACATTGAACTGTCTTCCCTCCATCCCCATCTACTCCAACAGTTTCTGAACTAAAAGCAAAAGTGACACTAATCAATTAAAACTATTTCCTCTCAAATCTGTTTTTGGTGTAAAGTTGTATGTAATCTCTTTGCCTCAGAACTGTCACTGAGCTTTTGGACAATCATAGATTTTTTGCAAGTAATCCAGGATTGACTACAGCAAATGCTGAACTTCATAATAATTGGAATATCCAAGTTACACTTCTGTTCCATGATTATTCCTTTAAGTTTTTCTCCCAACCTCACTAACTGCTTTCCAGCTGGTTTGTCACCAGTGGCAGAACTCAATAGCTCATAATGGAATAGTTTAGTGGATCTTCTCTTCTGTCTGCATGGCACCATGTAGTCATGAGGATGTACAGAAACTGTTAGTCAGATGGTGAGTCCATGAAATTTGGCAGCTATGAAAAAGGACATATCAAACTTGCATTGTATTAGTTATTTTTAAGCAAACTTCCAATGTATTGATTTTAAATATGGGTGGGCCTGAGCCAGAGGCCTAGAACCAAAACATCTCTGAATTAGAAACATACTTATATTTACGTACACATGTTGGAGCTTCATTCCATCTCCAAATATTAGTTATGCAAATGTTTAGTAATCTGTGAAAACAAATCCATCCTTTTTTAGATATATTTCAGTGTACTCTAAATGTCACATTCAGGGAAAAAGTCAATCTTACCAGCGTTGTATTTTATAAGTTATTGAGTTTTCAAGGTCTGCAGAACAATTATTTGAAAACACCAAAAACATGTCCAGAAAAACTACACAGTAATATAACAATATAATCATCAAATCCCTACTCAACAAGGTGTTACCAAGCAAGATGTCTTTTTTCTAACAATTTCTGTGAATTGAACGCATTGTATTCATTGATCAGGACATGTGGGATTTTTTAATAATAAACTTGCACCCCTCACGCCCTCAAACACACACAGGCAAACCAAACAAATACAATTAATTAGATTGTCAAGGATCTATTTGTCCTCTCTCCAGTGAGTCATTAACAGGGGTCCCAATTTTCTGTTTCCCACAGAAAATGATAGAACCGGTGTTTTTCCATGACCTACTGAAAGCATGGTGGCTTCCTGCAGCAAGCAGAGCCATTTCTGTTCTTTTATTTTTGCCAAGGTTTTTGGCTTTTGACTAATCAGCGAGGGGGTGGGGGTGCTACTGATTGCTGGTTGGCTAAAAGGTAAAAACTACAGTAAAAATAAGAGAAAGAAGAAATGGTGCCACCTCATGTTTGGTAGGTAACAGAAAAACACGGATTTTTGTTTTTAACTGGAGATTTTCCACTTTTTCCCCACAGAAAGGTAGGATCCCTGGTGATTATGAAAGGATGTGCTGTGGCATGCTAGTGTGCCATGAGTGGCAGAAGTGTGTCATGAAAAATGACACTTTATCAGTATTAGATCTGGCCTGTGTAGCCACATCATCGGGCCTGTGGGGCTCCCCCTTGGTCTGGACATTTGGCAGTAGGGAAGAAGTGGCAATTAACACTGCCATCAAATTTCCAAGCCCCATGTGCTGGGATCAGGCCCATAGACCAGATCCACCCAGTGGAACAACCCAGCACTGCTTGTCTAGCGTGTAGGGACAAAAATTTGGGCACTACTACATAAATCTTATGTATGTACACACACACACACACACACACACACGGACATGCACACATCTTTCAGGCATAAGAGTGAAGCGTACTGCCAATTTTAATCCCGAAAAAAGTTTGCCCCAGGTATCAACTGTTTGGGAAACATTGGTCTAGCTGAAGCTTAATTGTTTTAAATTACTCCAGAGCTTCAGGGTAAAGTTTTCTTGGGGGAAGGACAAGAGTTGTTTGAGTTATCAGTTACATTTAGCCATTTAAACCCACTTAGGCATTGTTACCACTCTCACGTTTGTATCTTAACTTGTACAATAAAAGAACAGAGATCAATTCTTTTCCAAGCCTACCAGGGGAAAAAACAAAAAGAAATCAACTTAGTCTTCAGTAAAGGTTTTGGTTCAATATTAGGAAAAGATTTCTTAATATTAAGTAGAAGGTCGACATACTGCAATAGCTACCTAGGGATACTGTAGAATCTCTTCCAATGGAGGGTTTTTTTTAATGAACAGGTTAACTGAATCCAGAATAGGATACAATTTAACAAGGATAAATACAAGGTGCTGCCCCTGGGGGATACCATTCTGAGTACCACAACAGTGGGAAGAGATCCTGGAGTCCTGGTTGATGCAAAAATGAACACGAGTCACCAGTGTGACAAGGTAATAAGCAAGGCTAACCACACTCTTTCTTGCATCAGCAGGTGCATCACAAGCAGGTCTAGGGAAGTGATAATTCCCCTCTATGTGGCATTGGTGAGGCCGCAGCTGGAGTACTGTGTCCAGTTTTGGGCACTGCACTTCAAGAGGGATGTGGATAACCTGGAAAGGGTTCAGAGGAGAGCTGTATGGTTGAGGGCCTGCAGGTAAGATCCTATAAAGACAGACTGAGAGACCTGAATCTCTTCAGCCTCCACAAGAGAAGGCTGAGAGGAGATCTGTGGCCATCTACAGACTCATCAGTGGGGGTCAGCAAGGAATAGGGGACACTCTGTTTACCAGGGCACCCCTCAGGGTTACCAAAAATAATGGTCACAAACTGAAGGAGAAGAGATTTAGATTGAACGTAAGGAAGAAATTCTTTACGGTGAGGTTTGCCAAAATATGGAGTGTCCTTCCAAGAGAGGTGGTGCTTTCCTCTCCCTTGGGGGGGTGTTCAGGAAGAGATTAGACAGGCATCGGATGGGGTTACTTAACTCCAGCGCTCTTTCCTGCCTGGAGCAGGGGATTGGACCAAATCTACCAGGTCCCTTCTGACCCTAGAGATCTGTGAAATCTATGAACAGCTGTTAAGAATGATTAAAGTGTATTTGATTGTGCTTTAGCACAGGAGGTCGAGCATGACAACCTTAAGGTCCCATTTGGACCTTCAGTTCTATGTCATATGCTATTTGTTGAAAGCCCAGTTTCTAGGGGCAACTAAGAAGAGAATCTCAGCTTTCAATTAAGAGCATTAAATTCTTTCCAAGGAAAGCCTGTAAATGTGATTCTAGTGTAATTTAAAGGTTCAGAAACCAGAAAGCAACAGAAAAGCTGATGTATTTTTCTACGTTTAGAGTTGATATGGCCTGATCCTGTATCAATATAGCACATGGTAAAGGGCAATGTGATGCCAGCGTTGCAAGATATGCCTTGTGATAGGCAGCTCCGCAGTGCCTATTTATGCCTGGCCTTGGTTTCCTTCTTGGTGTTCAGGGGTCAGGAAAACTGCTTTAAACAGGGTCTGATGCTATGATACCTGATCATATTACTGGTCCCATCTGCAATATTACTTCATAGACCCTGTGTCAACAGGCCAGAAGTTTGGACTCCACACCAAAATATGGCAACAATGAATAACAGCCATTTTTAAAAGCAATCAGGACTCATGGTAGAGGTGATATATTTTATTAGACCATCTAGACTTTTGAAAAAAAATCTTAAATTGCAAGCTTTTGGGCTTCAGACTTAGGAGAAAAGACTGTAAAAGTTCTCCTGGGTACACCAACGTGGCCATTTTTAAATGTCTATAAAAAGCATGGGTTTATGCATGGTGCCTGAAAAACTCATTTTGCAATGTGTCCAGGACACAAAGCCTATAACTGAGTCTCAGCACCTCGTACCACATTATACATCTGGTGGCCCTATTCTTCCCACCATGGGCAGAGCTAGGATTTTGAAATGGAGTGTGAAGGTGGTATGGGGCATCATCACATATAAAGCCACACACATTTTTCCAGTTAAAGAAAAACTAGAAGCTTGACTAATCTGCTGGGTCCTAAAGCTATACTATTCAGTTTGAGATCAAAGCAAAACCCAATATAACTTTTGGACTGGGCACTACTTTGCTAGATCATATATAAAGTTTTAAAAAATGCAACAAACTAGGCAAAAGATAGTCAAGATAATCAAAAGATATTGGGCCCTGTATTAGTCCTGTAGTCTTTACAGTTAAATGTATGTGTCTTATTCGGATTTACAAAATAAAATTGAGACTGCTAGAGTATCTTGATGGTATCTCCAATACTTCACTGTCATGCCACCTGAGTTAAGGTTTTTAACTGCTTGAGTCCCTGGCTGCAAGAGGTGACAGCATGCAGGGCGAGAGCTGCCCAGCCCCATAGCGCTCCCACCAAAGTCCCCGGCCACATGTAGTGGCAGGGTGAAAGGCCAGCTCCGCTCCGCCCCATAGCCACAGCTCCCACACTCCCAGCCACATGTAGTGGCAGCATGCGGGGCCAGCCCGGAATGGCCTCATAATGCACGGCTCCTTGTGCTCCGTCCCTTTCCCCTTGCAGAAGTCCCTGGCCCTGGTGTGGCCCATACCTGCATTTTCAGGCTTGCAGGCAGGGAGGCTGTAAACAGCCTTGGGGTGGCCAGGCAAAAGTTCTGCCAAGCAGAGACTCCTTGTCTCCAGCATCTCCTGGCTTGGGGCTGGGGCTAGGTCAGGTATGGGGGGAGGGGAGTTGTTTAGCACTAAGAGCTGCACCTCCTGTAGGGATGTATTAGCTTGCAGAGGGCTTATGGAGGGGCCCCATGGGCTGGATGGAATTGCTTGGTGGGCTGAATCCAGGATAATGGTTAGGTTAGTACTATCAGAACTACAGGGACAATGGTTAGGCTAGTACTATCAAAAGGCCCAGAAGGAGGATGTAAAGTGTGAACTTTAGGGGTGTTTCAGTAAGGTCCCTGATCTAAGATGAATTCCCCACAGCCTCAGAAGAACATAAAATTTCCTTTGCAGTAAGGATTACAGGGCTTCATCCACCCCATAATTTCCATGACATTATTTTTTAATAAGAATATTTCTCAGGGGTATGGGGATTTGCATGGAACATTTTGGTCATGAGGAAGTTAAGATTATGCTCTCCAGAGACCGGGAATATAGGAAAGACAACCTTCAAGAGGCAAAATTCTAGATATAGTCCTGGAAGCTCTAAACACATTGAGAATCAGAAGTAGTCTACTCCACTTCCAGTTCCAGCTGGTGTAGTCACTAGGGTGTGGCTCTGTATTTGAGCTATTTAGCCCTGCTGAAACAGAGCTAATTTAGCCAGGCACAGGAATACACAAATATAACTATGCTACTTTCAGTTCAGGAGGTAGCCTGTGGTGTTCCCAGCATCATACTGTGCTCTGTCAGCAGACGCAGCAGGAAGCTGTCTGACACTGATCTAGGAGCAATTTTCCAAAACTGGGACAAAAGTTCTATTTCAGGGAGGCCTCAAGGACACTGAGGGACACAACCCTGCAGTTTGGAAATCTTCCAGAAAATCTGGCCCCGTTGGTCATGGATGGAATGATAAACACAGAGCTAAGCTAGATACATGTAATGCTGGTAAAAACCAATACATAGGCCATTCAAACATGTTGACTTTTCCTCCTGAGCACCATAATCTGTTGGTTCTAGGTTCAGTGTGCCATCCAGGGAAACAGTGAGATGAAGTATGATGACACTGCAATGCCAACACTGCTGGAGACCTGAGATGATGCAAGGACCTTGCTGTATTGACCTTATTGCATTATTGATGCAAACCTAATGAACAATTCAACTCTTGCATCAGCTGAGGTAACTGTATCTAGAGGAAGAAGAAAGGAAGCAAATGTGGCCCTTTTTCAGAATCTTTCCTTCAGAAAATGTCTCCCTGTTAGATTTACACATTGCTGCAATGTCTCATAGCAGTTACCTAGCAGCTTTTGGCTTCCATATAGAAAAATCATCTCCCTGCTCCTGGATCAAGGGGAGGGCAAATTCTGATGGATGAAAAGAAGCCTTATCAAAATAATTCATCACCATTTCTCATTCCCACAGTCCAGAGGATGCAGTTTCTGACAGATCAGAGGAAAAATGTCAGCAATTGCATACTCTTTTGTGATCTTCAGTTTGGTCCAGGGGATGCAATTTCTGATGCTTAGCAGACACTTGTGTCAGAGCTTGCACCTGTCATCAGAACTGATCAAAGAGAAGTACCAGTTCAAAGAGAAGTACCACAGAAATAATTTTGTCAACCTGCCCTTTTGATTTGCCTGCTGGGGAGCAATATATGATCAATATTTTTCATTAATCAAGAACTGATGTTCCCTGAAGAATGAAGAGGAAATTTTGAATCTGCCATGTGTCTGTTAACAGTTTTAAGAATTTCCTTATCTTTAAATAGGTACTGAATTTTATTTAGAACAGCTTCTTGAGTCCAGTTTTATTCTGCATATGAATTAAAAACACATTTTAAATGTTATTTATCAATATTCTGTTTAGGAAGGTTAATCAAGCAAAAATCAATATATTACTTAGACTTTTGAGGTTTCTTTTACTGTCCCAGTTAAAAATCTGGATTTAGTTGAAATAAAAAATAATGCCAAAATGTTTTGCTGACATAATGAGTGCAGCTCCATTACCGTGCAATTTGGCTCATTCTTGCAAAAGATAAGGAAGATTGCTAAACTCCAACAATTTATAAAATCTAGCCCTGGGGCTGAAAAATTAAGTAAATCAACCAGGGCTTGGAAAAGGTTCTTGGAATATTGTCCTTCCTCCAACAGGAGATGGAGTCATTAGGGCCCTGATATCTGGCTGAAAGGATCCAAAAGAGGTGAGAAAAATCTCAAATCCTGATGATGAGAGAGGTTAAATCATTCCTGAGGAAGCCTGTATGAAATTCTATTGGTCCTAAGGCCAGAGGTAAAATTATTCCTTCTCCTGTTTTATACAGAGATCCAATATAGACTTGAATATTTCTCTAATAAAAATAAGTAAAATCAGTCATTCAAAAGATGCATCCCTAAACATAACTGAAAATCACATATATTTTAGGTATCTTTCTCTTCTGCGTTATTTTGGAAACACAAAATTATTGGGTTTTTTGCAAAAAAAGACTATTACAATTGCTTCTTGTATTAAAAAACCCAGATACCATTCCAGTGACCTTGACTTAAAATATTCATCTCTGAAAGTGTTTAGTTTAAAGCTCATAATAAGAAAAAAATGTTTAATTTCAAAACTCAAAATTCTTGTCAAGGTCCGTGTACCTCCACGGTATCAATAGTTGTTACATAATGAATCACTGAGGGTAACAAATATTGATTCAGGGCTTAAATTAATTGCTCCTTTTTTACAAGTAAAATACAATTTTCTAGACGGCTATTATGAAACTACCCAATTGCCCATCAAGAATGATGGGGGGCAGGGAGGGAAGAGGGCTGAGATGGAGTGCCGCCACCAACGCCCCTGCTGCCACTGTTCCGCCTCTTGCCAGGAGTGGGGTGGGCTGGCCTCAGCTCCCCCACCCACTGTCTGGCCCTCGCCACGGCTCCAGAATAATGAGGGTGCTCCCCCATGCTTGGTGCACTCCGATTGGCTGTTTCCGCCAGCAGGCTGGCTTTTCCCCAGCTCAGGCCCACCCCCGCCCTCAGGCCCACCCCCGCCCTCACCCTCGCGCTACCAGCACACTGGCCTCGCCCCCCATCCCCACTCTGTCCACTATGTCCTCACCATCACAGGGGCGGGCTGCCTTCTGTCAGAACGCTTCTTTGCACTCTGATTAGCTGTTTCCATCAGCCAATCAGAGCGTCAATGAAGTGTTACAGATGGACAGACGGACGTAGGCGTTTATCAGATTAGAATTATAGAACTGTTAAACTCCATCTTTTCTAAATGAAAGAGCATCTTTGATACAGATTTTTAAAAATAATCCTGCGTTTTAGGGATTCCACATTTATGGATGACTTGGGCCATCAAAAGGCAGTTTAGATCATAAAAAAAATGGGTAACATTTTCAAAACCACCTCCAAGTATTAGGAGCCTGGTCCTGATTCCCAAAGTGACTTTGGCATTAAGAAGCCCATGCCTCATTGGCATTTTTGTCTTAATCTCCATCTTTCTTAACCAGTCTTCGCTCTGGTTAAGATGAAAAACGCTTTTTGAAATGCCAGAATTCCTATTCAGCAAATCAAAATTCTGAGTTTCAGTTGGCTTTGTGCCTCAATAAAACAGTCATTTTGCTAAGAGCAGCTAAGACATTTAGGGCTAAAATAAAAATAACAACAAACCCCCCCAACTCATAATTTCCAAACTTTCCCAGAAAGAAAATCCTTATAATACATATTGCTCCAAAAAAGCTGAAACGTTGCTGCCCTGACTCCCATAAACTTTGCATGCTGCCCCAGTGCCAAGGTACCGCTCTGGCCTTGGAGAGTGTCTTGGCTCTCTCAGAATTAACAACTCCAGTCCTCAGACAGCAGGAAAGCCTGCAGGGCCTAGAAGCTCTGAGAGCTCAGGCTGCAAGTGTGCTATAAAACCCAGACTGTGGCTTTCCGGTCATCCAGGCTCCCTGCTCTACATCTTCGGAGCTTCTGCTAGGAACGGCGCTCTAAGCTTTCACCCTGCTAGCTACGTGCGAGTTAGCCTGGAAAGCCAACTTATTGGCAGTAAGCGCTACAGATCTGCCACACAGCCACAGATACTAAAACTCAGACTTTCCTAATGACGTAACAGGGAAAAAAATAGGCTGCCTAGACAGGGTTTTCTCAGAAACCTGCCTGTGGTTCTTAGATGAAACGCATGAGTTTCATCCAGGGTTTTGTCTCAATGAATTGACATTTCCCACTGAAGAACCTTTTAACTTGAGGTTCCTGACCAGTTTTACTTACAGTCCCAGTTGTATTTAGTGGTGGGGCACACGCACACAGCCATGCTCACACACCCACATGGTGTGAAGGGATGTTGGTCGTGGAGGCCACTTTCTCAGTTTCACATCCTCATTCTGCTTGCATCTGGGTACTTCAGTCTGTTTCCTTTTTTGGAATTCCTTGAAACTGACCGCCAGTTCTTACAAATTCAGAGATTCAGAGATTGTTAAGGCTAAAACGGGCCTCGGAAGATCATCGGGTCCAGCCCCCCGCACCAGGCAGGAAATGCCAAAACCAGGTGTAGTGCTGAAAGATGCGAGGAGAGAGAGGCTATGCTTCATAAAGCCAGTCACTAAATCAAGTCTGTGCTAACGGGCTTCCTTAAGAGCTTTACTCACAGAGCAGCCAGGCTTGGTCAGAGGAGATTTTGGCCTGGACAGTGGGCCAGATTCTAGTCTGCCTATGTGAAAATAATATGAATGCAAAAAAGGTGTATTCATCCTTGCTGACATTGTAAGGAAAAGACACAGGTTGACAACTGTCTTCAGCTGTTCGGGTGACCAGGTGCTTAAATACCCAAACCGTATCTAGTCAAGAGCCTGAGGCTGCCCAAACCAAACCGCCCAGCCTGAGGCCTAGCAGCGGAGCAGGGCCCTGAGCACATGCCCCCTGCCCTGCGCTCGCACCCCGGGGCGGCTCGTCTCTACCCAGCTACCAAGGTGGCTGAAGGCAGATGAAAAGCAGCGGAGGGGGCACAGAGCAGCACAGCCAGGCTCACCCGGGCCCGCCCCCGGCCCCCCTCCTCCTGCCCCGCGTCCCGAGGCGGCGGCTTCCCCTGCCCCCTGCGAGCTGCTCCGGACGCATCTGCGCTGCGCAGGAGCCGGCGGAGGGGAGGGGGAGGGGGCGCGGCGCGGCGCGGGCTTGCCGCAGTGTTGCTGCGGCTCCCGGCCGGCACCATGCGCGCCTGCGGCCCCGGGACGCGCGCCCTGCGGCTGCCGCTGCTGCTCTCGCTGGCTGCGCTGTGCCTGTCGGAGGTCGAGGTCTCAGGTAAAACATCCTGCCCAACAGCTGCTGCTGTCTCCAGCCCGGGGCCCGGGAGCGATGTCTTCCGCCCCTTGGATGCTGCAGTATCCGACAGGTCCCGTCGCCTTTGGGGATCAGTGGGTGAGGGGAGACGCCTGCTCAGACCTGCCCTGAAGGCTGCCGTGGCTCCGGGGTATGACTTTTCCCTCCCTGCCCAAGGTGAAGCGGTTTTCTTGGGTGTTTTTTTGTTTTTTCTTTTTCTTAAAGAAGGGTTTGTTTGGGTCCTTCCTAGTGCATCCCTTGCCGGGCTGGCACCGCACTCCCTGTCTTGGCTCTGTCCCTTCTTGCACCCCTCCTCCTTGCAGCCTCTTGATAAACTCTCTGCTAGGCAACACTGACACTTGTAAAGTCTCAAAGTTGTCGCTGGGCTGCCCCCACAGAGCAGGCCTCCTTTGCCTGCCAGTTCGGCAGCCTTGCGGCTCTTCATCAGTTCTGCACTCGATGCAGGTGTGGGGTTTTGCACCTACTGATACAATCCACTGGTGAGACTGAGTTTCTTGCCTTGCAGGTGCACCAGGATTCATAAGTTAGTGGGTTTGAAAATTAAAAGTAATGCGAAAAAACCCAGCCAAACAGAAAAACCCCAAGAGTTGTTATTTGACCACTGCACTGTTTTTAAACGGTACATTATTTATGTCCTTCTATTAAAAAGCCAGGCTTGGCAAGTTGTTATTGGAAAAACTGTATAAATTAATCAAGCTTATATGACTAGCTGGGTACATCTTATCTGTATGATCTGAGGATAGATGTTATATTTCTTATGATACATAGGAATACTGTCTTTTAAATTTAGTGCTTAAACAACTTACAAGGACACTGGGCCCAAGGCATCCTTCCTTCAGCAACACGTGGTTTTCAACAATGTCAGGGGAGGCCAACATGTTCTAAGAGACCTGTGAACAGCCTGATCTTTCTTTTGAATTCAGTATTGCTGGACTGTGTAGATCAGGAATGGAAAAAAAAATTCATGTTACTTAAGTCTGCAACACATGGCTTCTTTATTTCAGAGTGCCTCGTACTACACACACAAAGTCATGACCTAAATAAACAAATATATTATTTCTATTATGTATGGTTTATTAACATGCTTAAATATTAATTATTATAAGGAAATAAGTGAGGAAAAACCTGGACCAAAACTGAGCAGGGGCATATAAGTCTTCTCAAATACCTTCACTATTATAAGGTTATTCACATAAGTCTGTACAGTGCAACTGTCATGTACTTTCTTTGGGCTTCTGTCCTTCCTTCCACAGATTCTTTTGTAAAATTTTATGGCATGGCTTTATGATTTTTGTGAACACGCAAGTTTAATGTCCTTCTCACAGTCTTAAAACCACTCGAGCTTCTGCCTTCAACTAGGAATCCTTTTCTAATAGATCTATTTAAAAGTTTAAAATCTGTTGTAGCGTTAAGTTTACCCACGTGTATAAGAAAGCTGTCTAGGTGCCAGTCACAAGATAACAGGGCAGCCACGTGTACATGACCTCCCTCTGTGTGGTTAGTACCTTGTGTAGCCAGAAACAATTCCAGGCAGTTCCTGTAGTGATCAAAGTGGGTGTTTGCAGCAGTTTTAGGTCTGGAAGCTCTATCACAATATTTATCCAAAACTATCAAGAAAAGATGTTTTCCTTCTAGGCTTCCTTTACTTTTTCCTGCAAGGGGTAGTGACACCATCACATGGCTATCCTAACTAGCTTCCATTATACACTCCCAGCATTGTCCTTGCTTGATGAAAGCTAGTGGAGTGGACCCACTTCAGCTTCTCTCTTTAAAAATTAAAAGGAAAAAAAACTAAAAACAAGCTGAATCCCAAGCTTCCATGGCTCTGGTGTTAAAGTGCATGGGATTAAAATGCCTGTCTGAGTCCAAGCAAATAACTAAAAACCTAATCCCATGGTCTGTTGGAAAGCACACTGCCTTTGTTTTCCAAATCCTGTGTGTGATATACAACCAAAACCAACTTACAGACAGGAGTGGAAATTTACCATCTATCACTACGTTGCTTTGGTGTTTCAATAAAGATCAAGAAGCCAAGAATTCTGTCTGGCCATTGGGATCTTGCTGATTAATCGAAATCAATCATCAGTTAAGCTACCTTCACCTAGTGATATCTGACAACTTAAGGTACATCATTTATCTACACCAGCCTCATGTCCATCACAGCGATCAAGCTTGATGTACTAATGTCAGCTTGATAGTATAGTTTTACCTTTATGAGTTATTCAGTACAGCATAACAGAAAAGAAGCTCCATGCACCTGAACTGAGATGCAGAAGCAGTACCAGCTAGAAGATGATCTCATATGTATTCTGTCATCTGCATGTGAATCAAGGAACAAAGCCAATATGAGAAATCTATTACTATGCAGACGGCCTCGTAGCTCATCTGGCTGACTTGTGGAGATATAGCAGAACTGCTCTGTAGCCTGGCACTGGAGCCTTCTAAATTTATCATCAGCGTGCATTGTGCTGACTCACAGTGTTAGATGATCTGTGACAACCTTAGCATCCTCTGAGCCTGTTCTCTGGGCACACAAACACAACAGAACAGTCCATGGACATCTCAGCTGCCATAGCATTACCACTGGGAATACAATATACTCATTCTGCCCAGTCTAAAAATTTCCTTCACGGGGCATAAGTCATGGTGTGCACCCTATATCAACAGCAAGTCAGCTGACTGGTCTGCCCTGAGTGGCTTGAGTCTATCAACTGTTAAGAGTCTGTTGCTGAAGGAGACTATTTGGCTATGAGTCTATTGGCTTTTTTGGCTGGTAGCTGATTAACTGTGAAAAACAGTAACTATTGTCAGCCACCACTACAGCCGTTCACCACATCTGTGAACATAATTTCTCAGAACATAATAGCTCATTAACCACTTAAATTGGTAGTGTGAAGGCCAGACATGTGTCAGTATAGATGGTGCAAGCCACGAAAGGACCCAGCTGACTGTGGCACAGAACGTTCCTGCTAACCAGTGCTGGAGGTACGTGGGATAAGAGATCAGTCTCAGTCCATGCTAGACAGAAGCAGTGTTGTTGAGAAGGCAGCAGGGCTTCATGCAACTGGCAGGGAACCTAATATTGCTTTTAGCTGAAGGCATACAAGTAAAGTTCACAGTCTCACTGTGCCTTGACTCTCCCTGCTCACTGACTCTGTGGCAGGTTCATTTTATATCTTCCTCTTACTACATTCCTGGATATTTGGTAAAGCCTGGTTTCTAGCACAAAGTCTCTCATATTTTGTACTCTCTGCTTTTCATCACAAACATGTTTTCAGTCAGTGGCCATATACTAATCATTTTAACTGATTTGAAGAGCGAGGTGACATAGAGCCACAACACCTTAGTGAGAGTCTGGGAGATGGGGACACCTTCTAACATCTTTAGATATTCAGAGTTAGCATGCTTACTACACTGCTGGCCATCTCTGGTAACCATTGTATAGGGGGAGCTGAAGCTACGAGCTCACCACCTGCCAACCTTTCTTCACCACTTTGGTACATCAATTTTGTACTCCCAGAAGAACAGCCCTTTCC
Source organism: Crocodylus siamensis (assembly GCF_052110815.1). NCBI lineage: Eukaryota > Metazoa > Chordata > Crocodylia > Crocodylidae > Crocodylus > Crocodylus siamensis. The sequence continues at coordinate 30,766,348 of NC_143397.1, read as the reverse complement.
CCACTGAGCATAAAAACTTAAATTTTCCTGCCTCTTACTTGAAATGAATTGTGGGTGGGAGAAAAAGAGTGGTGTCCCTGCTTACTGTTTGAAGTACAGGAGCAGACAGCTCTGTCCCATAACAGTTATCATGAAAACCTCTCACTTGCATCCCACCTTGACAATTGTAATAGGTATGTGAAAAGAAACCGTCTGAAAGTAATTCTGCAAGTAAGTGCAATTGCGTGTGCTGAGTCACACAGCTGGTTGATAAAAAGTAAACCCACATTTTTATCTCATTTATAAGAAGAACCAATTTTTATTTCATCTCTATCTATGCCATGATTTTAACTGAAAGGAAATCAAATATCTTATAATTCTTTTTTTTTTTTTAGGTCCAATTATGACAACACAAAGCGCCAGTCAGCAAACTCAGAATATTTTATATAGTACATCAACGGAGCATAATGTATCTACACCTGGTAATAAAAAATATCTTGTACTTCATTAGCTTAAAACTGAAACCTGTTTCCTCAGATAATTTGGTTCATCAGATAGCTGCAACAGTCTGATATAAACTACATCTTATGAAGTACAGTATTTCCTTTTCAAGACTCTCTTCCTTCAGAAAGGGAAACTGAGACACCAAATATTTAAATGGATTGTTTAAAAATCACACAGCAAGTTGCTTTCAGAATTGAGGTACAAAACTGGCTCCCCAATGTAAACTCCATCAGTATTTTGTTTTGGTTTCAGTGGAGCCAGAATTACACCCCCTTTCATGTCTGGCCTGGCCCTTAAGCAAGGTGCTCAACTTCTCTGTGCTTTATTATTCCCATCTTCACACTTTTCTTTTAAAAAAATGGCAGTAATCCTAATGGTTAACTTTTCACAAACTTCCTTCAAGTCCTACCTTTCTTTTTAAGGGTGAAGTTGCATGTTCTACTTATACCATACTAAAGCCACTTAAAATGCAAGCATCTGCAAGTTGAATCTTTTTAACTGATGCTAAGTGCCCTTTGAGCTTCTTATGGTTAACCCTTGCCTGAAGTGACATAACTCTGGCTATGCTACCTAGCTTTCATCAGGGCAACTTCAGTTTGTTCCATGGAGTTAAAATGAGCAATTTGTAGTTATTCTGCGAACCAGGGTCATAGAATCATAGAAGTCGGGTCAGAAGGGACCTTACAGATCTTCAAGTCCGACCCCCTGCCAGGGCAGGAGGAAAAAAAACTGGGCTCAAATGATCCCAGCTAGGTAGGCATCAAGCCTCCTCTTGAAGACCCCCAGGGTAGTAGCCAGCACCACTTCCCTTGGAAGTTGGTTCCAGCTCCTAGCCGCCGTGACTGTGAAGTAGTTCTTATGGATGTCTAATCTAAACCTACTCTCTAACAACTTGTGGCCATTATTCCTTGTTATGCTGGGGATGCTAGGGGAAACAAGGTCTCTCCCAAACCCTTCTGACCCCCCATAGTGAGTTTATAAACAGTCACCAGGTCCCCCCTCAGCCTTCTCTTGTGAAGGCTGAACAGGTTCAGGTCCTGCAGTCCCTCATTGTAGGGTCTGCCCTGTAGTCCCCGGATCGTTTGGGTGACCCTCCTCTGGACCCTCTCAATGTTGTCCACATCCCTCCTGAAGTGGGGCACACAGAACTGGACACAGTACTCCAGCTGTGGCCTGACCAGTGTCACGTAGAGGGGGAGGATCACCTCCTTGGCCCTGCTAGAGATGCACCTGTGGATGCACGACAAGGTCCGGTTAGCCCTGCCGACCGTGACCTCACATTATCGGCCCATGTTTATCTTGGAGTCAGTAATGACTCCAAGATCCCTTTCTGCTTCCGTGCTCTCAAGAAGGGAGTTTCCCATTCTATAAGTGTGCTGCTGGTTACTACTGCCCAAGTGCAGCACCCTGCACTTGTCAGTGTTGAAGCGCATCCTGTTTCTGCTAGGCCACCCCTGCAACCTATCCAAGCCTTGCTGCAGTCTTTCCCTCCCTACTAGTGTGCTCATCTCACCCCAAATTTTGGTATCATCAGCAAATTTAAACAGGGTGCTTTTCACCCTGTCGTCCAAATCACTGATAAAGAGATTGAACAGTGCGGGCCCGAGGACCAAGCCCTGGGGGACTCCGCTGCCCACTTCTCCCCAGGATGAATATGACCCATCCACCACCCCCCACTGAGTGCGACCCTTCAGCCAATCTGCAATCCATCTGACTGTGTAGGTATCAATGCCATAGTCACCTAATTTCTTAATGAGGATTGGGTGGGAGACGATGTCAAAGGCCTTGCTGAAGTCCAGAAAGACTACATCCACAGCAACACCTGCATCCAAGGCTTTTGTGACCTGATCATAAAAGGCAATCAGGTTGGTCTGACATGACCTGCCCCTAATGAAACCATGATGGTTGCCCTTGAGCCTCATCCCTGAGGCCGGCCCATTGCAGATGTGCTCCATGATGATCTTCTCAAAGAGTTTCCCTAGGATTGAGGTAAGACTGATTGGCCTTTAGTTGCCTGGGTCCTCCCTCCCCCCTTTTTTAAAGATGGGGACCATGTTGGCTACCTTATAATCATCTGGCACCTGGGCCAAGCACCACGAGCGCTTGTAAAGCCGTGCCAAGGGCCCTGCAATAACCCTTGCTAGCTCCCTCAACACCCTGGGGTGGAGAGCATCTGGACCTGCTGATTTGAACATGTCCAGCCCCTCCAGAAGCTCTCTAACCCAGTCCTCCCCAGCCTGAGGTCTGGAGGTGTTCCCCTCGAGTCCGTCTTGAATCACGGTGGAGAAGTCCCGGTCCCTGCCCAAGAAAACAGAGGTGAAGAATTGGTTAAAAATTGAATGCACGACTCCCAGCTGCCACCTCTCTCCCACCTCCAAGCAATGATAGGGCCCAGGTTTCCTGGCTCTTAACCCTGCTCACCAGACCTCTGGTGGCAAGTCGGAGTTGTGCAGGCAAGAAACAGTATTAACCTGTTAAGCCCTTACTGTGCAACTGCTGGCAGCACATTGTAACTTTACCACCAGTTAACATTCCACAGATTTAGTATAGTCTACGTGTAATGTGTAACTTCACCCTTAATTTTTGCAGTTCTAGAAGGGTCTCACTACAACATCTCACTACTTTACAGCTTTTAGTGACTCGGAAATAGTTGCTGACACTTCTACTGGTCACACTCCTTTTTAGGGACTTGAGCAAGGAGATGTCTGGGTTAGTTTATAGTGGAAAGTTTGTACTTTTTAACCCAATGTCTTCTTAGCAGTGCAAAATCAGTTTGTTGTTAGAAGCTGCAATTTGTTTTGCTTGCTAGCCTTGCTTTGTTCCTAAACTACAGACACCACATGGAGATGAAACAATTCTATTGAAATTGAAAAGAAAATAATTTAGTTTACAGTGGGTCATGCTTGGATGACCACTGCTTATTTTTTCTGTTGGTAAAATTAAAGAAGATATTTGAAGAGGCAGAATCAGAAGAGCACATTGTTTGTTAATTTCAGAAGGGTCTTTTTCTAAAAGGTATTTTTAAAATCTATTGTGAGTTTGAGTTGAATTCCTGTGTAGAAGATGTTTTAGTTGGCCACTGCTCCCCTGCTGCCAAATTTTCAGACCCGTGGGAAGCTCCGCAGTACTGCACAGGGCTAGGAGGAGGCAGCGCACAGCTCCAGGGCCCAATCTCTGTGTACATGGCCCGATTCCAGTATGCAGAGCCAGCACAGGGTCCCAGGGCTCAGTCCAGGTACATGGGACCAGGTGGGGGCATGCAGGGACCAGGCCCCAATCCGGGAGCAGGAGCCAGCTGACGGCATGTGGGGCCCAGCTGGAGACCGTGCAGGACCCAATCCAGTATGGGCCCCCTAACCAGCCCTATGCCATTCATTTGGACCGCAGGGCTGAAAAATTGAGCACCATTTCTTTTAGTTATCATTAAACATTGGTATATTTTTTTGCTATTTACATGGAAACTTTTAAAATACCTATAAGTCTTCCCTCCATCCTGTGAAATGATCTTGGTGTAAAATAAGGGGAAGAGGGTTATTGTTCCACTCTTTGTTCGACCCTGGAGGGTTAAGTTTAGATGGAAACCTAAAGGAGTATGATGCAAGTGACTCCCATTGTTTCCAGGAGTTGCTTATATCTTGCTGGAAGAAAATCAAGCCCTTTATCTGACTAAGTATTCTCATGTAATTGTTAAGAAGTCGTTTTAAAAATGTGTGCACTATTATATACTATACTATTCCACCCAAAATAAAGTAGATCTAAGAAAGAGAGAAGTGTACTATCATTGGCAGTACAAACCAGGGTTATATTTTAAGTAATGTATTCAGCACAGTACTAAAGATCTTAAAATAATGAATGCAAAATATATCTGCTACTTCCCAGTGGTTAGGCACCAGACTTGCCCCCTTTATAAGTACTAATCTGAAGTCATAACTAAAATCTCACTCTGGGTGAATAGTTTGGAATCTGATGCTTTTATATATATAAAGCTGTATTTTGTGTATACTGTTATGGTTGCACTTGATAATTAGGAAAGAACTCTTCTAGAGTTGCAGAAAGAATAAAATGCACTTTCCTACAATATTTATTCCTGCAAAGGACCATAAATTGAAATTTCTAAAGGCAGTTTCCTACCACTCCATATATTCCCATGCACATTTAACCATTAAAGCTTATATTATGGCCCAGATTATCAAAATTGTCTCAAAAACACTGTGGAAACATAATAAACTTTTATGGAAATCAGGGGGAATTAGATCAAGATGTATCCATTGAAAAAGTGAGAGGTATTGATGAAACTTCTGTGAAATCATGACAATCATGCTGGTAACCAAAACAGCAGCAAATGGCTACTCTCATAACCAGTGCTACACATAGCCAGAGATATTTTAAAGTATATTTCAAAAGCAGGCAACCTAACATTGCAAGCAGGATGGGGATGCTTTTCAAACAAAGCTTGTACTTTTCCCTGTTAACAAATGCTAGCATAGGAACTCTGTATCCAAACATATCTAGAAGAAACACTCATTATAAATGAAAGAAATGGCCATGTTCAGAATTAACAGCCCATTTTCTGCTTGTGCCACATGGAGCATACCAGCTGTGCTCAAAATAACAAATTCAGTATAGTACCCCAGCTTGGATACTGGATGAAACTGTCTAGAAAATTGCAGTTGATTAGAAGGATAAATAGCACCAACTAAGTTCCTGTGCTGACCAGGACTTTGACAGTTCCACCCACCATCAAACTGACTCTGGAATAGTTTTCCTAGCAAATTCATTTTTTGCACATAACCATGAACGTTTTCTGTGGCCACATTACCACCACATTACATTGGAAACCAACAGACTTCTACAGCTATCTCCATACCAGCAGCTCTCATCCTAAGCATACCACTGGATTCACCATCTGCAGCTGAGCTCTGCATTACAACTGTATCTACTTTGATCCCACTGACCAGGATGCACACCTTTAAGGATCTGGAGTAGGGGTTCCTATAATTGTAATACAATTCTAAAACTGCAGCCACTCAAATCAATAGTCTCAGATTCAGGCCCTCCTCCAACCAGTTACAATACCAGCCCTGAGACAAGAACAAGAGAATCCCTTCTGGGCACTAGGAAGGTAGTAAAACACTGGAATAGGTTACCCAAAGAGATTGTGGACATTCTTGGAGGTTTTTAAGATCTGGCTAGAGAAAGCCTTGGCTGGGATGATCTAATTGGGGATGGTCCTGCTTTGAGCAGAGGGTTGGACTAGATGACACCAAACTTTGGGGCAAAGCATCCACGCCAGAAGATAGGCGGGTGATCCAGGCTGACCTGGACAAGCTCAGCAAATGGGCAGACGAGAACCTCATGGTGTTTAACACCGAAAAATGCAAGGTTCTCCACCTTGGGAGGAAAAACCTGCAGCACCCGTATAGGCTCGGCAGTGCTACGTTGGTTAGCACTACAGAAGAAAAAGACTTGGGGGTCATCATTGACCACAAGATGAACATGAGCCTGCAATGCGATGCTGCAGCTAGTAAAGCGACCAAAATGCTGGCGTGCATCCATAGATGCTTCTCGAGCAAATCCCGGGACGTCATTCTCCCCTTGTACTCGGCCTTGGTGAGGCCGCAGCTGGAGTACTGCGTCCAGTTTTGGGCGCCACAATTCAAAAAGGATGTGGAGAAGCTTGAGAGAGTCCAGAGGAGAGCCACGCGCATGATCAGAGGTCAGGAAAACAGATCTTACGATGACAGGCTGAGAGCCATGTCAAGCGCAGGCTCAGGGGTGATCTGATGGCCACCTATAAGTTTATCAGGGGTGACCACCAGGATCTGGGGGAACGTCTGTTCACCAGAGCACCCCAAGGGATGACGAGGTCAAACGGTCACAAACTCCTGCAAGACCGTTTCAGGCTGGACATAAGGAAGAATTTCTTTACTGTCCGAGCCCCCAAGGTCTGGAACAGTCTGCCAGCGGAGGTGGTTCAAGCACCGACATTGAACACCTTCAAGAGTAAATTGGATGCTTATCTTGCTGGGATCCTATGACCCCAGCTGACTTCCTGCCCTTTGGGCAGGGGGCTGGACTCGATGATCTCCCAAGGTCCCTTCCAGCCCTAATGTCTATGAAATCTATGAAATCTCCTGAGGTCCCGTCTAACCCAAAATTTCTATGATTCTAGTCCCTTTGGCTGTTACCTGTATCCCCAAGCTTGAACACCTTAGATATCAATGACTTCCAACCCCTCCTGGAAAATGACAAGCATCTTAAGGTAGCCATGGAGGGCAAACCTGTTCTGGCTAGCCTGCCAACCTCAAGCAGCAACTCCAGCAGCAGACTACCTAACTCCTGTTCTCACCAAGGCCAGACCTTGCTCCAGACCCTGATGCCGGCTGTACCCTTTCATCAGTGGACACCACATCATCTTTGGATCAAATAACATGTATTATAACACCCAAGGTTCATTCACCTGCACTTCTACTAGTGTCACATTCACCGTCACCTGCTTACAGTGCTTGCTGCTATCTACATTGGACAGATGGGGTGATCCCTACATATAAGAATGAATGCACACCAAGGTGACATCCATTCCAGAAAGACACACAAGCCATGGCACGTTTTAACCTCCCAGGACATTGCATCGTTGACTTCAGAGTAGTTGTTCTTAGACAGCAACACCTTAAAAATGAACAGAAAATTTGGGACCAAGAAATTGCCCACAGACTAGATTGTGTTAGGTAAAGTCTAAACAGGCGTGAATTATTATCCTATTATCTGGATTAGCTTTTATAACTGTTTTGTTTTCATCTCTTGTACCCACCTTGCCATTTTCAATAATACCTCCTTCTTTTTCCTCCCTTCCCTACACTTTGTACTCTTATCACTGCTTTCTGTTTGGAAGCTCTGCTTCCTGCAGTCCCTTCACAATATTTGATGAATTAAGCCACTGCTCATGAAAGTTTATGCCATACAACTCTACCTTATTTAGTCTGTAATGTACAAATCTACCATGCCTTCTACCTGTGGAAATCAGTCATCGATTGAACCATCTGGCCATTAATGCCCACTGGCCTTCATTAAGCAGCTAATGATTTCTGACAAATTATTCAACTTTATGTACAACACTGCTGTCTGGCTTCATGCCATCATCAGCTTGGTGTTAGTTCATTACACCATCACAAGCTGTTCAGCATAGCCTATGAAATTAGAAGAGACATTGGCAGCTAGTTCCATACACCTGAGCTCAAGCACAGAAGTGGCACCAGCTAGCAGGCAATCTCATTTACATTCTTTCATCTGCATATGAATCATGGAACAAAACCAATATGAAAATATTGATACAATGCATACGACCCCAGGAATTGCCTGACTGCCTTTCAGAGAGATCAGAGCCTGGCACTGGAGCCTTCTAAGTTTATAATTTTGGGAATTTCAGTTACTATACAGATGATGCATGTACTGATCCATAACGACCATTGGTCAGTCTCAGGATGCCCTCTGGAGATGTAAGACACAGCTGGACAATTCACAGACCTATCTTCAGTCTTGGCACTAGTACCAGGAGTACAGTACACCTGGCTCCAGAACCCTCAACTCTGGGCATAGGTGATGGCATGCAGTCTTTCCTGTTTGGAGAGGGAGTCAGCTATCTGGTCTGTCCCAAGTGAATTGAGGTCTACCAATATTCTGGAGTGCTCTGCTGTAGAAGACTATTTGGCAGTTTGACCAGTAGACATTAACTACAGGGAAACAACTGTTCCCTACTGCCAACAGCCACTAGGCTTGTAACTTCTCTGTCCGTCAGCATCATCTTCCATTTTAATTCACTGATGACTTAAACAGGTTGAAGTGTGAAGGTAAGATATGACAGCACAGAGTGTATAGGTTGGGCCCAAATTCAGTTGACTGGCACAAAGATCCAGCTGTTCTGCTAATGAGATGTCATGAGGCCAATCTCAGTCTCTTTTAGACAGAACTGGCATTGTTGGGAAGAGCTTTCTGGAATTGATGGGTATTCTGATATTGCCTTCTGCCACGGGCACAGGAAGGCAATGTCATTGCTATGCCGACATTAACCTGACACTCAGAGTCAGTGAGCAGGGATATTTCCTCCTTCTTTTTGCTATAGTGTTGGATGTTTAGCAAAGCCTACTTTCTGCTATAAATCACAGGTGCTTCAAGATTTTCACACAATTTGTACTGTCTTTGCTTTTGACCACAAACATATTTTTTGGTTAGTGACTGATTAGTGGTAACATTGTGTTAATTAGTGGAACCATGATATCAGAGAGGGAACCCTGGGGAGGGAGAATGCACCTACAAGCACAGCTGGCCAGTTCTGTCACCTAATGTACAGGGAGAGTCAAAGCTGGGGCCTCACCTTGTCCCTGGGTTTCTTCACACTTTGGGGCACCCAGAGGAAGTGACAGAGAAACCTCTTCCTCTCCTGAGTACCAGAACTGGAAGTTTGATTGCAGTACTCTGGGCCAGGCAGATTTGACACCACTGCTTCGCCACTAACAAGCCCTGACAATTGGAACATGTATGTGCTAAGGGAAACTGACTGAAAGTAATCCTTCTGCATAGTAAGTGCAGCTGAGCACTGACTCACACAGCTGTCTAAAAAAATACAGTGCACATTTTCATCTATTTAATAAAAGACCTAATTTCTAATTCATGTTTATTTGTCCAATCCTTTTAACTGAAAGGAGGTATAATTGTAACCTTTTTTTTTACCCCAGGTTCAACTATAACAACTGAAGGTGTCCATCAGCAAACTCGGGAGAGTTTTTCTGAGAATACATCAGGGTGGCATGGCAGATCCACAGATGGTAAAAAAAACCCCCACTTTTAGCTGTTTGCCCATTATCCCCTTTTTAGTAAATGGCCATGATAGCCTTCTGTCTGCTAAATTTTATATAATGTAGTACATACCTTTCAGGACTCTTATTCTGAATATTCAGATGGCTTTTCCAAAGTCACACCACAACTCATTGTCATTACCAGAATCAAAACCCATGAATGAAATCTTGGCTGCGCTGAAGTCAGTCCTATAGCTGCAACTGCTTGCCCAGGCTTTATCAGTTAGACAAGAATACCTCACAGGCAAGTTGCTCACCTTCTCAATGTCTTAGGAACTGGACCTGAAATCAGATTTAAACATGATAGCTTTCATTTCATTGAATCACAGAAAATTAAGGTTGCAAGGGACCTCAGGAGGTCATCTAGTCCAACCCTGTGCTCAAAACAGGACCATCCTCAACTAGATCATCTCAGCCAAGGTTTTGTTAAGCTAGGTCTTAAAAACCTCCAAGGATGGAGATTCTACCATATCTCTAGGTAACCTGTTCCAGTGTTTTACTATCCTTATTGTGAAAAGTTTTTTTCCTAATATCTAACTTAAACTTCCCTTGCTGCAACTTGAGACCCTTCCTCCTTCTTCTGTCATCTGTCATCACTGAGAACAGTCTAGCTCCATCCTCTTTGAAACCACCCTTCAGGTAGTTGAAGGCTGCTATTAAATCCCCTCTCAGTCTTTTCATCTCCAAACTAAATAAGCCCAGTTCCCACAGTCTCGTCTCAAAAGTCATGTTCCCCAGCCTCCAAACCATTTTCATTGCCCTCTGCTGGACTCACTCCAATTTGTCTACATCCTTTCTGTAGTGGGGGGCCCAAAACTGGGCACAGTACTCCAGATGTTGCATCACCAGTGTTAAATAGAGGCGGGGAAAATCACTTCCCTCAATCTGCTGGCAGTGCTTCTACTAATGTAGCTCAGTATGCTATTAGACTTCTTTGCAGCAAGGGCACACTGTTGACTCGTATTCAGCTTGTTTGCTGTAACTCCCAGGGCCTTTTCTGCAGAGCTACTACTTAGCCAGTCTGTGCCCAGCCTGTAGTGGTAACTGTAAGCACACAGACAGTTCAGGCACATGAGTTGCTCCATGGTAAATCCTGCTCCTTGGTAAATCAGACAGTTTACTTCTGAACCAGGCTAAGGTTTGTAGTCACAGCAGGGCTGCTGCAAGCATATGAACCTTTACTGTGGGTCACATGCTCTGTAGTAAGTCCCTGTTTCCAGTTAACTTTTGTCAATTAGATAATTTATCATACCCTTCATTTCCTCATCTTCCTTCTTTTCCTAAAAGAACTTGCACTAAACCTCATGGTCAAAATGTACGCCTCATTGACTTAAGCTAAATATCCTTTTTCCTAAATTGTCATAATTTAGAAAAGTTTCGCTTGCCCTCAGTTTCTATCAGCTTTGTGACAGTCACAGACACCTTCTTGTGGTCAGACTCCTGATTGTTACTGAGTTAGATAAGGGCAGTTGTTTTGTTAATATTAGACAGGCCCTGGTGTTTGTATTTGTGTATTAAAAGAACCCATTACACTACAGCAGTAACTCTCTGCAGCAGCATTGCATCTGTAAAGAAGAACATATCACTCGAGCTTTTCTATTTCCAATAGGTCCACGTTACACCACACAACAGACTAATCTCACGTGGATGGCGTATAACATATCCATACCTGGTAAATATATTCATTCTTCATCTTCTAGTATGTTTACAAATTATTTCCTTAGATTGCTATATGTATGTGCCTAAAGTGCAGTCACTTCTCATCTACAGCTTTATCAATAGCACTATAGTGGAGAAAAATACTAAACCACAGATCTTGTAAAAGAGAAAAGATGAGCAAGCTTGTCCCATTATTCATTGTTATTCTGTTCTAATAACTGTTATGCTGCGGAAAATGAGACTCCAAACATTTTATTAGAAATACAAGTAGGTGCAATAAGCACTTTGTCTTATCAACTCAGAATGACAAAATGTAAGAACCATAAATCAATTTAAGGAGGGGAAAATATGCTGTTGTAGTGAATTCACTTAGAGAAGCTGAGAGGAATTTAGGGCAGAAGGTACTCAGCAACTCAGCATCTTGCACAACCTGCTACCTTGGGAGGTGTCAAGGAGAGCCACAAGTGGATCATGTGAGGGAAAAATTCTGTTACAAGTTTGGGAGCTGAAACAAATGTATAGGACCAATAGAGGCTGAATCCTGAAATAAAATAGCTTACCATGAGTTAAAGTAGGAAGCAGTCACCAACATCCAGTCTGTAAGGCACTGAAGAGTCTCAGTTTCTATTGGATGAAATTCATTCTTTTCATAGATTTCATAGACATTAGGGCTGGAAGGGACCTCGGGAGATCATCAAGTCCAGCCCCCTGCCCAAAGGGCAGGAAGTCAGCTGGGGTCATAGGATCCCAGCAAGATAAGCATCCAATTTACTCTTGAAGGTGTTCAATGTAGGTGCTTGAACCACCTCCGCTGGCAGACTGTTCCAGACCTTGGGGGCTCGGACAGTAAAGAAATTCTTCCTTATGTCCAGCCTGAAACGGTCTTGCAGGAGTTTGTGACCGTTTGACCTCGTCATCCCTTGGGGTGCTCTGGTGAACAAACGTTCCCCCAGATCCTGGTGTTCACCCCTGATAAACTTATAGGTGGCCATCAGATCACCCCTGAGCCTGCGCTTTTCCAGGCTAAAGAGTCCCATGGCTCTCAGCCTGTCATCGTAAGTTCTGTTTTCCTGACCCCTGATTATGCGCGTGGCTCTCCTCTGGACTCTCTCAATGCCAAGGTTAGAAGTTGCCCCTTTAATTTAGTCTTTAGCCTACTTGTTACGATATTTTACTTGGGCAGAGGGCTAGTTAGATGGGCCCTATGGCTCACTTTCAAACATCTTTCTTCTCAGGAAGGGTAAAGGATGCGCAGTGCACTCAGTGCACCATGCCTTTTACCCATCCTGGATGCTGCATGATATGCTCCCGTGGAAAAGAAACCTTTAGGATTTTCAGGCAGGCAACGAACAGCAGATGTATCTATTAGGCAAAGTAGGAATGCCAAGGCTGAAATGAAATGTCAGCATTTTGCATGGAGGTGTGAAGCCAGAGATTTATTTTATATGACTTAAATGGCATATTATTCACATATTTTTTTCTCAGGCGATGACAATTTACAATAAAAATCTTATTTTTGGCTATTCACATTTGTATACCCAAGAAACTGGTCAAAAGCCACACACATGCATCTAGAAATGTTCTCTCATTGTTGTTTGTAGTATCAAGAATAGCTCAGGGGAACAGAATAGCAAGAGCAGATGGAACTGAAGATAGCTTAAATAATATAATATACAGTTGCTTCAAATAACAATTTTTTTCAGCTAGGCTCAGAAGGACCACAGGATAGATTTATAAAAAATACCAAGGGCCAGATCCACAAAATAATTTAGGTGTCTAACTCCTGCTGAATTCAAAGACAGTTAGACTTACAGGGCTAGATCCAGTTTACTTCCATAGGGCATCTTTACACATGCCCCGAGGTGAGGACAGGCTTTAATTACAGGAGATCTTGGGAGCTGCTGTAATTAAAGTGTCTGCAATGTCTCATGTATTCAGCATCCTGCTCTTCAAAATGTCACCCTGTTTCTAGGGACTCCTCAAGTTAAGAAAGGTCAAACTCACATTTCCCCTTTTCCAGTAAAATATCCTAACAAGTAGGCTAAAGACTAAATTAAAGGGGCAACTTCTAACCTTGGCGTTGAAGGAGTGGGGTCACTGGGTGTGTCTGCATGAGACGCTTTACCATGCAGTAGATTACGCGGGGATGCCTCCTGGTAATGTGGGGATCAGGACCCTCCTGGTCATGTGGCTATCCCCCCATGTGGCCTGATCTCTACCCCCTCCCCCTTGCCATCCCCTAGCTGGCATCCCGTGAGCCTGGAGCTCTCCCTGGCTGCTGCAATGGGGCAGGGGGGCAGGAACACCCCGGCCTCACCTGCTGTGCTTCGGAGCAAATTTGCTCCTAAGCCAGTGCACATGTAGACCCTTTCCCTGGGGACAATTTACTGCTCTTTTGCTCTTTTTGTAATGCATAGTAACTTTACTGTGCATTAATATCATGTGTAGACATGTCTAGGAGGACAGAAAACAAAATACAGCCTGACTCTGTGGCTTGTGTATATCTGTCACTTAGGCACTTTCAAAAGCCTTATCCCATGTCTCTTAAACTTTAGCTGTCTGGTTTTATGCTTTTCCATCTGTAGAATGATTTTGGATTCACTTATGCTAAATAATTGACTGGTTAAACAAATGGTTGCTTAACACTATAGTTCTGTCTACATTAAAGATTATATGCATAAATAACAATGGTTCAAATACTCAGCCTTTTACTAGTATAAAAGCAAGAAGGTATTTTCACTGCAGTTCTCAGGTTTTACATTAATGCAAGTGAAAACAAAAATTGGCTCTGTAATTGTAAAATATGCTTAAAAAAAACCCTTCCTAAAATAAAGAAGCATGTTGTTTCTTTCAGATCATTTCTAATCTGTTTTATTCATTTTGATAGGATTTTCTTCTCCATTAATGGAAAAAAATATCACATTAGACAGTCCAGCTAACATTGAACTCTCGTGTACTGTGGCCAGTGTATCTACTCATGCGGTAGCCATTGAAAAGGCTTGGAAGAAGGATACTAAAACAATCAAAAGTAATGTCACTAGTAATGAAACCAAAAATGTCTGGAGTACTCAGTATAAGTAAGTAGCTGCCTTCTTGATTGACGTTTGAAGGAATACAATTAAATGCATTTGTTGTTTGGTAGCTATGGGCAGCTTTGTGACACACATACTTCAGGATATCCGATCAAAAGTTTACCGAATAGAAAAATGTTATGTTATAAAAGGCTTAGACTTTTAAAAGGTCACACTGAATAAGGTGCAGTTAGGTTTAATATATTCCTGTAACTGGTATATGGAAGCCATGCATCAAGTAAAGGGCTAAGATTAACTCTGCCCTCTCTTTGTCCCCTCTTGCTTTAGAAAATGAAATTCCCCTCTTCCTTCTGGCTGGTAAACTGAGGTCTAAGCAAAGGAAACTGAAAAGGGAACAGGTGACTGAGTTAGTTCTCTCAGCCAGTTGCTACTCCAGCTACTGATTAGTCCTCTTAAACTGTACTGGTGTACTCTGTCCCTCTACTCTCCTTCCCACCATGGGGATAAGAGATGAAAAAGCCTTTTGCCCTCCTCCACTTTATTTACTTACTGGAAGGAAGACAGTGATCATTCATTCTACATACTCACTGACAGAAGCACAGAACCAAACCAGCCTAATTTGCAGAAAAGAGGATTTAGTTTGGCTATTAGCAAAATCATTAAGATGGAAGAACCCAATAGGCAAACTAGGGATGCTGTGAAATCTCCTATATGGGAAGTCTTCTAAGAATATGTTAGAACAGGGCTGTCCAGCTTCTAAGTGGCTGGGAGCTGCATGCCCTTTGAGGGAGCCACATGCTGCACAGATCACACCAGCATGGGCCACAGGTCCCCTGCTCTGCAAACTGGACTGGTGCTTTTCCCACCCCTCCCCCTCACAAGCATGTGTAGTGCAGGCATGCTGGCCTCACACTCAGCTCCCCAGCCACAGGCTCCCGTGTTGCATGGGCATCCCAAACTACATGCTTCCCCGGCACCATGGGCTGTGCCCTGCTCCGGATCAAGTCTGCTCTGATGCGCTGGATTTCTGGTGTGACAGACCAGACAAAAATATGTGTATAAATGCCCAATGATTCCAGATCAACATGTCTATGGTTCTAATCCTTTTGGGTAAAAAGGCAGATGAATAATGCATAATAGATAGAAAAAGGAAAAAAAAAACATATGAAATGCATTTAAACTCTGTTATTCATAGGAAGTTTTAAAGGCATATAGAAGTTTCTAGATATGAACTCCCTGGACTGCCATTTTTAATTTTCTAGATTCAAAATGTATAGAGCCAGAAGAGACCATTGTCATAATTTAGTCTGATCTCCTATATAACACAGGCCATACAATTTTCCTGAGTTCATTCTTACGAGAAAAAATAGAACATATATTTTAGAAAGAAAAACATTATTTTCTGTATTAAAAATCTACAATTCTGAAGCATTTGCTAGGACTACTAATTAGGATTTGTTGATTCCTTCACAGTTAGTTGTTTGTTTTTGATTTCCCAGTCTAAATTTGTCTAGCTTCTAGTTCTTATTATATCATAAACTCACTGGCCATATCTAGATTTCATCTAGGCCATGTTAGAGACTATGAACTGTAGTGCAGCTCATGCTATATGCGAAAAGGGGTACACTTCACCACTTCGGAATGTCATTAGGCACCTTCCGGTCAGTATGATAGAGACAGCAAGCATACTGGCATGCATCTGGTGGTTACCTTACATATATGTTGGGATGTAGTATGTACACAAATAGGCATGCTGTGCTTCATTCCAGGGCTCCCGAACATGGTTTAGAAGCATTATGTTCATCTGCTTTGACTTCCTGCATTAGTAACGACTATGGAACAGATTCCCCCATTAGACACATAAGTGGATGTAAGCCCCTGAATGCAATTCTGTTCTAATGTGAAAAACTGTTAATATAAAAGGTGGATGAGTTCTCCACCTTGCTGCTTTTTCTGACTCAGTCTTCAGGATAAGATGACAGTGGGCATGTCTACATGTGCATTAATGTGCTGTAGGTACAGCACATTAAGTTTAGTACTTGTAATAACAGGTACTAACTAAATGTGCAGTAACCGGCACTACATTGCAGTAGTCCCAGTGCATGCCTTTTAAGTGATGCTAATGTGCAGTAGACTAATTCTGCTGCATATTAGTGAATCACTGCAAAAGCTATGCTATTGCTGTAATGTGCATTAGAATTAATTCTACTGCTTGTTTAGCCTCACATATAGATATGCCCAGTGTGTTACAAAAGTAGATGCATTAATGGATTTTTAGGACTTGAGGGCAGAATAGAAATGCATCTAGTTGCTCAAGTCTACTTAAAAGAAATCTAGCTCTGTCCATTTCATTAAGTACATGGTCACCTAAACCAACCATTTGTGGATGAATTACATCATATCCTTTGGGAAGATACTCAATTTTGAGTCTCTGTTAGTGAATTACAGAAAGATGAAAAGAAAGATGTTATCATAGACTCACATTTTTTTCTCACAGGGTTTGTATATTCTTTTTCTTTTAGCCCGTATTAAGAACCCAAACTCCCATCTTTCTGCAAATTTTATTTTGTTCAGTAATTATTTTTCATCTTAGTATCTGGTGTCTAAAATATGAGGAATGAGTACCTGGTATCTAAAAGTAGAATAAAAAAATATTTCACAATTTTTCAGATTGCAGATCCGAGAGAAAAAAGACATGGGAAGTTACATGTGTGTTATGAAAGGTGAACACGAAGTGCAAGCTGTCTTTCATTTAAAAGGCAAGTTGTATTAACTCTGGTTGTTTCAGTTTAAGGACGTATAAACACTGAAGTCCTGTGATCATATTTTATAATGGTTGAGAAAAAACAGTTGAATAACTTCTAGGTTTCTGACTCTGGAATTTGGATTGAAAAGTACCAGCCAAAACACTGCAGGTAAGTGAGAATTAATACCAGTTATCTATATTTGTCATTTGTGAGGCATGCAAATAAAAGTTTTGGGAAAAGATTAAAATATCACATGATATGAGTTTCTTCCCTCAAATTCTTCTACTAGAAAAGCATGATCCTATACCACTTTGCATAAGTCTTTGAAAAAACATTAACCTGTCTATTTTTGTAATGAATCGTCATCTTAGCATAAAGACAAAGCAAAAAGCAGTGAGCAGAAAGAAGACCTATTTGGTTTTTATGTGTTAGTTAGAACACACAACTTGAGCATTCATGGTAAAAGGTTACTTAAGGTTTTTAAAACGTGATTAATGATTTTAAAAGCCTCAGTTTTTATGTGCTTCTCTTCATGTGGTCTGATTTTGTTTTTTTAGTGACTGGGTACTCATTCCTGTCTGAAATCAGGCTTTTTAGTGTTATTAGTGACTCATTACTGCCAAAACCTGAAACAGTGAAATTTCAAGTCACATTTGCAGATTCAGACCAACAAGACTTAATTGACATTCACAGGAGAATCAGTAGTGACATAAATACTTGAACTGGTTTTAGATAACAAATTCAGATACAGATGAAAATGGGCAATTGAAAAAGCGTTATTTAATTCAGAATAAATATGTACATTGTCTTATATATCTGTACAGAATACACGAGTGTGTTAAAAACATGCAGTTTGGATATGTTAGGAATTAGAGCGTACCCTAAATATTGGCAGGAAAAATTCAACTGACCTAAAAACAATTGAAACTAATGTAAAATATTGTAGAATTTCCAACAAAGGAAATTCTGTCCCTGACTTTTGGCATCACGTAAAATAATAAGGTAGCAAAACACAAAAATATAAGAACAGCAATGGTTAAAGAGAACTCAAAACATACAGAAAAGTGTTTGGTGTTCATTGGTCTGTCAAAAAAACCAATTGAGTCAGTGAACAATACAATATATCTACCTGGTTATATGCCCTAAAAATACTATAAGCCTTATAGGAATTGCAGTTAGTAAGCTAAGTTTGCAGCTGAAGTATACTAGCTCAGTACCATTGTAGTGAGTGGAGCTAATGCTGATTTATCTCAGCAGGATATCTAGTCACATAACTTTGAGAAAGAAGCTGGAACTTTATCCCTCTTGCTACAAAGTCTTTAATAGCAGCACTGACATCTGCTTTCAAACCTCCAGCCACTAGAGAGAAGACTGCTAACTGCACTTATTTCTGTGTTGATGGGAAAAAAAGGGAAAAGAAAGAAGTATATTGTTTTACTTAGACTGTCTTTCCACATCAAAAAATGTCAATCTACTTTTACTTACCAGCACCTGGATAAGATTTAACAGAATGTGTACTCTAGTCTGTTTTAAATAGGTCAGAGGAAGTCTTATCCTTCTGAAAGTATAAAATAGCTACTGTCTTAGCACTAAGAAGACTTAATCAACACAGAAGTCACCTCTGTCAGAACACAATGAATAGGGACCTGTTGATTTATTACTATGAGATGGGAGAATTGCTTTAAAATAGCTGAATGCTGCCACTTTTGATGCCATAAAAGCTGTCTTGACATCCTCTCAGATTGATGCCAGTATTCAGGAAAGGAGGAAAGAGCAAGCTCTGTATCTTCCAGTGGTAATGTGATGAGACTACTTTCTAAGGCACAAGAAATTACTAATCTGTTAATATAGCTGTTTACAAACAGATAAGGTCATATAATTTGTTGAGTAACAAGTAAAGAGATCTATTCATGGACTAAAATCAGACTGGCAGGATGCCTCAAGTGGAGTTAGAGAGGGGGCTGTTCAGGCTTAACATTTTTGTTCATGACTTGGATACAGAAATAAAGGGTACGCTGGTCAATTTTGCAGACAAGACAAAACTGGAAGGAATTTTAAACATTTTCAGAAGTTGGATAAAAATGAAAAGGGTTCTTGGTAAAATGAAGAATTGAGCTATAGACAGCAATATGAAATTCAACAAAGTTCTACGCATAGGGAAGAAAAGCCACATATATAGATGCTGGCTTAGCAGTAGCATTGCTAAGGATCTGTAGCATGGTGGATCAGAATGTAACGTGAGTGTAATGTGATGCTGTCACAAAAAAGATAAACACAATTTTGGGTTGCATTAACAAAAGAATTGCATCTAGTGGTAGTGCCACTCTAGTCAATGCTGTTTGGCCTGATCTGAAGTACTATGTCCAGTCTTGAGCACTACATTTTAAAAAGGATGCAGGTCCAATAGGTTAGGAAAGTGAGTTGTATTAAGAAATACTTAAGGAATTAGGTATGTTTAGTTTGTAAAACAGGAGGTGAAAGGGACCTGAGAGCAGTTTTCAAATGTATGAAAGGCATCCATAAAGAAGATCAGGTAATATTGCTCTCTCTTGCTTGTTTTCTCTCTTCCAGAGGACAGGAGATGTAGAAATAGACTTAAAATGCAGCAAAACAGATTTAAATCAGATCTCAGGAAAAACTCCTCGGGTTCTTAACATCCAGATTGTCTGCACATTAACACCTAAAATTGGTTTTAAGTATTCATTATGCAACTCAAAGTTATGCTAGTCCAGGGCAGGATTATAGCTGATCTATGGGCATTTTTACATGTGCCCGGGGGGGATGTGTTAATTAGAGTGGCTCTAAAGTGTCATTGCTGTCTAGCATATCAGCATCCCCGCGCTTAAAAATGGCAGTGGGGGCACTTGAACTAACGCTCATTCAACAAGCTTTAGTTCAAGCACCCCTGCCACCATGTTGAAGCGCATGGATGGCAGACTTAATCAAGTCTGTTCTGACATGCAGGAATTCCAGCACATCAGAGAAGTCTCGCTGCTCATGTATATACAGCCTGTGTTGCACTAAGGTGTAACCAGTCTAGGCTACACCTTAGTGTAAACAACCTACCTGGCCCCCCTCCCTTGCTACCCCAGATAAGGCCCACTGGTGCACCTGCCCTCTCCAGCACCCCAGATCCCTGCCTACCCCTCCACTTGTGGCTGCCTACACTGTCTGTCCCTGGGGAGCAGGCAGGAATGGATTAACCTGTCTGCCCAGCTGGGACTGCTGCTGTTACTCCTCTCTTGGCAAGCTCAGCTCCATGAAGATCAGCTGCTGACAGCTGGGCAGGTAAGTTAACCCTTCCTTGACTGATCCCCTGGGACAGACAGCCAAGCAACTACAAGTAGGTACAGCGAGGGGTGGAGTGGGGGCAGAGGGGAAACCCAGAGTGAGAGGGGAGGAGGAGAAATTCTTACCTTTCCATCTTTCAGGCCCATGCTGACCTGAAGTGTTTGCTCCAAGTTTGAGCTAGCGCTCAACACTTGTATGGCTCACAGTGTAAGATGTAACAAGGCCCTAAGGGCAATAGGACAATGGAACACCCTGCCTAAGGAAATTGTAGGATTTCCTTCATTAGTTTTTCCAGAAGCAGCCAGATAGTTATCTGCGGTAGTTTGGAATAGACACTCTTGCATCTGTGCAAGAAGCTGGACTAGATAACCAGCCATGTCCCTTCTAGTCTGTATGATTCTGACTCAGGGTGTGATTACAAATGAGTTACTGTCAGGGATCTATTTGTTCCCAAATGCTGGGATTTTGTGAAAGAGCCATATGGTGAAATACAGTCACACTAGCAAAACTTACAGTGACTTCAGTGGAGCCAGGATCTCACCCGTGGTGCCTACAAGAATAGAGAGTCTTACAGAAAAGCTCACAGGTTGCTCAGGAAATATCTAGTACAGAGTATCCCTGCATATATATTGGCAACCGGTATCCATATAATAAGCTTGAATAGATGAAAGATGCCTTGCGGCTATGTATAAAATGTCGGGCAATCTGGGACTTTAATCCAGTACAGTAAACTAGTTCAAAAAAGCAAAGATAGGGGAAGGGTAACTCATCATGTCCTCTTCCCTTTTTTCAGTTATTTGCTCCTAGGCTGAGCCAGATGGGTAGTAGCTCCTGTATTCCACTGATCTGTTATTCTGAGTGGCCAACACGCAATGGCTTGGGGGGAGGCACCTTACCTCCTTCCCTACGTGTAGGGATGTGTAAAGACTAGAGATAGACACCATGTAAACCAGCAAGTACTGTGTACATACTATCCACGGTCCATGCGGCAGTTACATACGCTGCTAGTGGCAGTTGTAACTGTCATATGTAGGGCCATATCTTATTACTGAGCTGTACACCAAACTTTTTTCCACTTCAGTAGCAATCCTCTGTGCAGAATACAGCAGTTTTATGGGGCTTTTTGGTAAAATAATTAAATTTGTGTTGCTTCCTTTACCTTCCTCTAATTTATTGCCTTTTTTGTTTTGTTTTTGCCCTCTTCCCCAAATTGCACAGTGTCACAGGGACACTTAGGTGCCCTGTTCCTAGAATAGGATTAAGGAGCTGCCAATCACCCGGGCAGCTCAGGTGCCGGTTGCTGGGGCAACCAGGCAGGTCACATGGCCAAAAAGGGGGCAGGGCCAGACCTTTATAAATAGCCCAGGCCAGCGCCTGGGAGGCAGTTCCCTCCAGACAGCCGCAGGAGCAGGAGCTTTGCGGGAGAGCTGAGCAGGCTGGGTGGATGGTTGCTGCCTGACCACGCAGACCGGCTGCAATGATGCAGGGGTAGGGAGAACCCTAAGAGGAACATGGTGAAGAGCCTAGTGAGTGCAAGCTTTGTGTTATAAGCTGGTAGGCTTCTGGTTTGTGTTGCAGCTGCTTGGCTCGTGGTTTTGTTACTGTTTAATACCGGAGGACCGGGTGAGGCTGTAGGGGTGCGAGGAGGCCTCACAGGGGCTCCCCAGTAGTTTGGGGGTTCCCGGTGCCCAGCAGGGACACAGTGAGCAGTGCCACAGTGGGCACAGCGTTTTAGAGTGCCGGAGAGGCGTCCGGTGAGTGGGGGTTGGGACCCCAGCCCGCGAGGGCGGTTGCCTGGTAGGGTGTACGACCCGGAGGTAGGGTCAGGGGGCCAGGCACGGCTACGAGCCACCTGAGCCCCAGGCGCGAGCAGCGCGAGAAGCGCGGTATAGGCGTGGGAAGCGCAAGCAGTGCGAGAGGCACGATATAGGCCCAGAGGGGCAAGGAAGCGCGAAAGGCGCGGCACGAGCGCGAGAGGCGTGATATAGGCCCGTGAGGGCGATATTTTGTCCAGTGTGGGCAAACGACCCAGGAAAGGGGTCAAGGGGCCAGGCATGGCTGCGGGCCACCTGAGCCGCAAGCGCGAGAGGCGTGGCAGAGGCCCCAGGGGGGCAACGAGCGCGAGAGGTGCGGCAGAGGCCCCAGAGGGGCAACGGATGCGAGAAGCGCGAGCGGCACGAGAGGCACGACATAGGCTCTGAGAAGGCGGGGACCCCAGAGGGTTAGGAGGGGCGCAGGTTGTGTGACAGGCCCAGGAGCGCCGGTAAAGGGGCGCAGGTTACAGGACAAGCCCAAAGGCGCTGGTAGAGGGGCGCAGGTTACACGACCGGCCCAGGGGCACCAGTGAAGGGGCTCCAGGTGCGCAACAAACCCAGGAGTGCCACAGAGGGGGTGCCAGGTGGGTGACAGACCTGGGAGTGCCAGAGAGGGGCACCAAGGCGTGGTGAGCCCAGGGGTGCCAGAGAGGGGCGACGAAGGGCAAGGACTTAATAACATCCGGGAACAGCTGCGAGGCTTGGGGGGTGCTAAAGGGGAGGTTTGGAGGCACGCATAGCCCTTAAGGCTGGGGTGCACCGAGTCACCCTATAAGGGACGGGGAGTAGTGCCAACATATTACCGTGGACAAGGGAATCGTAGGCAGCCTCCACTACAGAACCATAACAGCAAAGACATGGCGGCCGAGACAAGAGGGTGCTAGGTCGCCCATGTGACATGGTAAGGGGCACAAGGGGCATCACAGCCACCCCTGCGTCCTGCCCCGTGACACACAGGATTGGCAATAGTGTTACTGATGCTGTCCTTTTTTACTGAAATGGGCGAGTAATAAAGGCACTCTGAATTAAAAAAGCTCTTTTAAAGATATAACATGTTTTTTATTAATCCATAAATATATACCAAATAATGAGGCTCCAGGCTGGATTGATGTACATTGCTAATATATGAATAAAAACTAAGATTTTACAGATAAAGCAAGGCTGGTCTAGTAGATTGAGCAAGTACTGGAAAAGTCTATGAGATGTATTTTATCATATATTGATTCAGTTAAGTTATATTAATATCCATTTGTTATACTTATATAGCATCCAGGTTGTCAAATGTTACTAGTTTGCAAGCTCCTGCAAGGTGAATTTGTAGACTGAAAGTTTGAATACACAGAATATAGTATGTACAACTGGGGAGTGGGAGTAGATAGAGAGGGGTGCTGAGAAAATATGGGGGGGGGTGCTCTTTTACAGAGGTTTTGAACATGGGTTGAAAATGAGGTTGGGTTGTGGGGGAGAACTCTCTCCTTAGTCAGAGGTAGGGAAGTGGAAGAGGACTGGGTTGCTTTTGAATTTGGGGGGGGGTTGGGGGGGGGCAGGGATTCTTCTTGAATGTTTTTTCTATTTCTGTAATTTTTTGTCTTATAAACTTTCCTGAGTCCTTTTTGGGAACAAATGTATTTATTTAACTTTGCAACAGAAAACATTCAAAATTTATGGTTGTCCAATCAAGAAAGAGCAAGACACTTACCTTGGAGCTTACATAGATTGACAAAGGTTTCATGATATAAATGGTATAGTTACAAATCTTTGACATCAGTCCTTGATTTTTTTAAAATCAAGATAAATTGTATATTATTTGGCAAAAAAAGTTTTATAGGCACACATAGCTTACCAAATATTACACTGTTATGGTCTTTAGTGAAAAGTCTTATCGTTTTAGAGATTGTAGGAATTTTTATATTAAGTTTATGCATTTTAAAGAATACAGCAATTTGAAGTATGGATGACTCTCAACTGCATATGGGGAAAAATAACAAGAATTTGGGTTTTGCTTTAAAAGCTACTTTTATGTAACTACTGTATTGCAACCGTTCTGCAAATGGGATTTCTATAAACTTCAGTGGAAAGTCTGTGTATAGACTATCAGCCAAAAACAACTACTCATTAGATCAAGCATTAGTAGCCATCTGCTATCTAATTGTTTTCCACTTAATACAAGAACAGAAAAGTGAATGGATGTGTTACTAAAATGCTTTGATGCTCTCTGTGTTTTAGCTAAGTCCATTAGAGCTCACTTGATAATTTTTCTCTATTTGTTCTTAGTGCCTAAAATTAAAGGAAAAGAAAAGCCCATAGTCAGTTATGAAGGAGATTCTGTTGTCATAGTATGTGAAAGTGGCAACTATATTCCTATCACTTGGATCTGGTATACAACTAATGGAAGTCACCAGGTAAGATTTCCATTTGTTGGACAGGCAGAACAATTGCATTAAAACTGATTACAAAATGGCAACCTGCTTGCCAAGTATAATTAACTCATGGTACATGGATCTATTACAACTCTGACAAGTCCTACCTTGGTCTTTAGTTATGGCTGATATAAAAACATACACATGGTAAAATTACTGAATCTATGGTTACTGATGTTAGAGAAAACTTTATGAAGACCGGGATTCCAAAAGGCACTTTTAGGTGCCTCTAACTGAGACTTCACAACACTTCACAGTTATCCCCAGCAATTGATTCAAATGGTCAGGGGAGAGGCAGACATCGCTCAAGGCTGATTTCACCTGTGCATCCTCCTGGTTAGAGCACTCAACTGAGAAAGCGAATAACTAAATTCTGGGGCATGTCCACATGTGCAATTAACATGCAGAAATAAATGTCCTGTGCACAACATGGAGTGCATCCAGCTGGGGCAGTCTGGACTGGCAGGCGACCTATGTAGTCAGCCTGGCAACCCAGAGCTGCTATGACCAGGCTTCATGTGCTGTAGGGAGGGCTTCCTGGAGCACAGGGTGTCACAGTGCAGGGCTAGCTGGAAGGCAGCCCTCTGCCCTAGCCATCTAGGAAGCGGCATGTGGAGATGGGAGAGCAGGAAGCTGTGGACTGCCTGCTCCCCATCTCAAGGCACGCTGTGCCCCAGTCAGCTGCAGGCCAGAACCTCCACTGGAGCATGTGAAGATGGGGAAGCAAGCAACCCAGGGCTGCCTGCTTCCCCGTCTCTGCGTGCTGCAGAGCCCCCAGGCTGAGACACTGTGCCACAGCCACTCTGCAGTCGGCTAGTGCTCAGTGTGCCTTGAGAGGGGGGAGCAGGCAGCCCTGGACAGCCCTGCTGCCCTGTCTCCACATTTGTCCTGGTGCATACTTTATTTGCCAACTGTCTCTGCACATATGTGGGATCCTAGTTTAGGATATCAGTTCAAAATTTGTTTTCCAATGGCAAATGTTAGAGATGCTGAATCTATGAGACTGGTCAGACTGGTGTGACTGACTGCCACCAGTTTTCTGTTTTGACCCTGTTCCCCAGTGACCTGCTGAATGCGTGGCCAAGCATAGATATTTCTATTTAGAAATTCTACTTATTGCAGTCCCTTTACAGAATCTGAAGTAAGCCCATTGCTTATGAAAGCTCATGCTATTTTTTCTGATTTAATTAGCCTCTTAGAACAGGGGTGTCAAAGATATGGCCTGCAGGTTGGATCCAGCCACAGAACCATATAATCTGGCCCCCGGTATAGCCTGTGGGTCTACACACTGCATGTGGCACATGGTGAATCAGCCTTGCATGCAGTGCCTGTTTCAGCCAGTCCAGGATTTACTGCATGCAGCACCCACTGTGGCTGGTCCAGGATGCATGCTGGATCTGGCATGGGTGGCCAGTCTGTGGGCCCAATCCAGCCTGGAGAGCTGGCCACTTGACTAAGAATGAATGAATGAATGAATTTGACACTCCTGGGTCCATAGGGGTAAAAACAAATGTCAGATTTCCCTCAGAATGGAGATTTTTATCCTGGAAACCTAGGCTAGAAACAGATGTCACTGAATAAAGTTAATCAGTTGTAGAAGGAGAACCCCACTTTCCCTGCTCACCCAGACCCATTCCTGGCAATTCCAGGAGCAGGCAAGCATTCCCCAGATTGTTCCTGGGATCATAGGGGATGACTGGGTCAATGCAGAACCCCAGTTTTCCTGCTTATGGAGAGGTGCCCCAAGAATCCCTGGAACTTCTTTGTAAGCAGGGAAAGCTGGGCATGTGGTCGGGGGCTTGGGAGGCACCTGCCCAGGGTGGTTGGAGTGTGTGAGCAGCTCAGTTCCACAGAACTAATAGATGTCTGCTGCAATAAATCGGCAAAGTCTATTACAGTACTACCTTTTGCTGGGCCAAAGTTTTCCCTTTGCTGTGGTATGACAAAGGATAGCACTATTTGTGCTACCATAAATTTCATGATTGCACAAATAAGGTCAGATGGCCTCTGTTTCCACCCCTACAGATGTAAAAGCCCATTTTCCCACTTTAAGACTGAGTACACTTTATCCAAGATAATACTTTGTTTCTGGGATTATTGCAGTTTATCTGATTTCTTGCCTTTTTTGTCCAAGGAGAAGCTGTGCATGTAAAAGACTACGCCGCTTCCAGGTTTTGACTTGGGCCGTTCAGAACTGCAACATCTGTTTTTACCCTAAAGTGCACATCTACACTGACTTCTTCTTGGTCTCACATGCGGTGAAATCAATAGCAAAACTTTAATTGAATCTAGTAAGTGCTTCATGAGGCCCAGTCTAATTAGCAAGTATTCAACACCTCTCAGGAATTGTCACAGATTTTGGAGTTTATACGTTTAAATAAAATATGCTACAAAAACATCACTTGATCTTATTTGACCCTGATGCATACAGACTTTTCAGTTTTCAAAACATACACAGTTACATTAATATTTTAAATTTTGCATTAATGATTTTTAAATGTCTTTATATTAGGTTCCTATTAATGATTCCCTGATGCCAGAGAAGTACATAATTGATAAAACACCTGCCAACAAAACCCATCTCAAGATTATGAAGCTTACAGGGCAAGATGGTGGATTATACGTGTGCCAAGCTGTATTCAAACTAGGAGAAAACAATGGAGAAGTGAATCTTAAAGTTCTCAACTACATGGTGCCACTCAAACCATTTTTTGCAATAGCTGCTGAAGTTATTGTATTAGTAGCTCTTATTTTCCTTTATGAGATATACTCTAAAAAGAAGGAAATGCTTGCAGGTAGGATATCTTTTTTATAACAATAACAAAATTTATATTGAGACTACTTTGATAGAGAGGAAAGTAAGAATATTTTATAATAAAACATAATGACTGGACTGATCTCTGAGTTCAGACCCTGCTTTTACACTGAAACAGACCAACAGAATGATCTCAATGGGTTTTAGAGGAAAATGCTAAAATTGCATTGTTTTTCTGACATTTTCCTAAGCATGGCTAGAGGTGTGAATTTTGTTGCATGTGTCAAAGGCATGAATACTTGAATCAAACTGCCATATGTTTGGGTCAACTAACGGGATATGTGATGTGTAGAGAAAAAGCTCAAAGTCCAATTTATAAACTCTTAAAGATATTTTAGAGTTACATAAGTATGATATGGTATGGGATATGGAAATCAGGAGCATAGTGAAATGAGTATTAACAAAAATGGATCTGATCTGTATACTGATATTCTGTGTGAGAATAATTACAGGATTTAATTGGTTGTATGCTTCCTTTTATTTTTTAGTTTATTCATTTATCATTAAAAATTAAGAGAAATATTTTCCATTAAAATAATATCATAATAGATATGTTCATTAACTTGAGTGCTATTATAACCACAGGGTTTTCTTTGTCACACAGAAGGTGAAAAAGAATTTGAACAAATTGAGCAACTGTAAGTAATAACTTATTAGATGATATATGCTCGCACTGTGCTAACCTGTAAGAGACAAATATCAAATAGTGTTAACACCAGATAACTCGGAGTAAAAAAGATTCTCAGGTCTTAACATAACTTGATGTAAAGAATACCAGTATACTTTCCTATGTATTGTTCTAATTCCCTTCCTTGAAGTCTTTCCAATTCCCATTTTGCCATGTACCAGCATGTACAGAATACAACTTCTCCATCTTGTTCAGTTCTTCATCTTCATCTTCTTCTTTATCTTGCTTTGGGCTTTTTATTTATTTATTTTGGTAGTAGTCATTATTTTGATGCATTTTTTATTACTTGCCAACCTGGTACAATGTCCATGTACTTCTCTCAAACTTCCTGACACTGAGGGAGATCATTTCAGATAGAACAATCTCCATCTTTTATCCATATGCTTAATGTTTCTAGTTTAGTGTTACATATACCAGGTACCCTGGAAAACCCTACATACAGGGAGCATATGCACATGCAATTAATTTGAAGCAATAAACTCTGGCACATATTATGCTAGATTTTATTGATTCTGGGCACTGTGTTTGACTGTGCGCTCAAGACCACAGCACGTTGATCTGGGTTGGAGCAGCCCCAGCTGGCAGGGGGCCCAGGGGCTGCTCCAGACTGGCTCAACATGCTGTGGAGTTGTTAGCTGGGGCACACGGGTGCTCCATAGCAAGGTTAACCAGCAGGCAGCCCCTGCACTGAAGCACCCTTGTGCCCCAGCTAGCCCTGTCAGCATCTACATGTGTATTGTTGCACATTAAAAAAACTCCACCACAGGATACTACTTGTATTTAGAAGCACTAACCTGTGGTGGACTTTATTAGTTTACTGTGGTCTAACAGGACTGCATGTTTAGAAGTTGAGATGTTTACAGTGGAGCTAATTAGGCAGCTGCACAGTAAACATCCTGTGTAGACATGCCCACAGTGGAGCTGGTTTATTAAGCTGTGTGACCAGGGATAAGATAGAGAAGATTTGGGGAAGAAGCATTTGTCAGGAATTAGCGTGATCTAAGCCTGGCATGTTCTCACCATGCTGGCAGGTTTTAGCTCAGGATATGGAGAGAACCTGCATCCATAAGGCTAGATGGACACACTCGCCACTTCCTTCCTTTTGGTAGAGTGCATCAGACACTGGGAATACAGCAACTTTGGTGCTGAGAAAGCAGGTAACTTTCTAGGTGAATTCCTTGTGTCCTCTTATGCAACTCCATGTGGACACCGGATATGAGATTTATTAGAAGAGGAAATACATTAGTTCAACCCAGATGGGTTTTTTCTACCTCTACAAGCAGTCTGTATTTCTACCTTTGAAAAGCAGAATCCTGTGCTCTACCCCCTACTCCCCCAACATGCCTCCCAATTTGCTTCTCAGCCATTTCAAGGACTTCCCTCTTTACTTTTTCCATTTGTCAAGTACCTGATCTCTTCTTTATCCCTTTGTATTTTATTGGCACCATTTTTCTATATTTCCTACTATCTGAAGCCATGCTCCCTGTTTCCTTTTGCCTCATCCACTCATCCATTTATTTCCACAACCCCTGTATCCTAAATGCTGTCTAGCTCTGCTGCTATTTACTTAATTCCGTCATTAGATTCATGATGTTTTAAAGCATTTTGGGATATTGTTGATGTCTTATATCAAGAGCAGAGTAGTTCCCTTAGCTCCATATTACCATATTTTTATCACAAACAGCCTTATTGAAACTGAGGTCTATTGGTCTTAAAAAGAAAAAAAAAAAGAAGCTCTTACTCATATCATTTAATATGGCACTTTCATGGGAGCTTGAAATGGTTCCTTTATAGCAGTTTGATTTTTACCTAGGAGATTGGAGTTCTCTTCTATTGGATAAATGCACATTTAGGAAATATTATTTAAGTGTTCACGCTTTGTCTCATTGCAATGGTTTTATGGTAAAAAAAAAAAATCTATATTAGTAGGTGTTTAAATGCAAATTGATGTACCAGGTGATCTGGATTTTTTTTCCTATGGAGTCAGTTCATTGTTTTAGATTATAACTTTTTAAAATCAGATTGTTGCCACAAATCATTTTGGCTGCTGAAATAAACAATAACTCTTCTCATCTGAAATACTTTCTAATACCTGTAGGTATTGTTAGAAATGACTGTGAAATGAGATAATAGTTTCAGTCCTTTTCCCAGTGATCAAGAGTCCACAACACACACACAGTCACAACTGATGCTTGTGTGGAATGACCCCTTTTGGTAGTGTCACTAGAGAAGCTAAGGATGAAGTACTATACTATGGAGCCCAAACTGTCCCTAATAAGCGACCTCTCCAGAATTGTCTGGAATACCCTGGCAATTAAAATAGGAAACTGTGTGCTGTTATCACAGGTATTGTTCCTACCTATTCAGCAGATGGGGTTGTTTTTATTAGGTAGACTCCCAACAATCTCTCTTTTAGCAGGGCATGAATTTATCCTGTTGAAACTAACAAGTTCAGTTTTGCTATTGCTATAATACATTATAATTAACTTATGTGCATACTGTAACTACATCAAACAATGCCAGTACCAGCTGGTCCCTTCTTGATCACACTGTGGCAGATAACCTATGTGTAGATAACCAATAGGTTAAATGTATAAAATGCTTATGTGCGTAGCACATTTCAAACCCTTTATCTACTTTGTAAAGTAACCACATTCTGGTTAACTTTCTGGAAATGTTGAAAAGGAAGCAGATGTCAAAGGGGGCTGGTAAGCCTCACAACCACTATTAGAAAATGAAAATGACTGGTCTGCCTTGGGGCTGCTAATACCACAGCACTGACACTGCTGTAAATAATGCTCATTAACTACACAATGCTGTCAGGGAAGTGATATTGGCAACCAACAAACTGATTCGCTTTGTGATTTTCGCCGTTTCTAAAAGTTAGTTTCATGGCTGTTAGAAACCTTGAAAATGATAGGTCCTACTCAAGTTCAGGACTGCTAAGAGAGTGTACTTAGTGAGCACTGCTTTTATTAATTTGCACAAGTGGATATTCTGGATAAGTGCACAGCCTTTCTTCAATCCTGAAATGGAGAACATTGTTAATTGTGCCAATATTACCGTGCAAGTATAACAACCTATTCCAAAGATTTTTAAGAATAAAAAAAAAAAAAAGACTGAATTGATTTCAGAAAGCACTGGAATGGTCACTAGCTGGTTGGTAAAAAGACCAAATAAATTATTTCACTATCATATTTTATTGGAAAAAAATACAATGCATTCATTTTCTGCTCTGTGTTTTAGAATCTTTGCATGTTAAAAGTTTGTTTTGAGTTTGAAGTTGAACATGTTTTGTTTTTTCCCCCCTTACTTTTAATAGTAAATCAGAAGAAAGCAATGGTGTTGAAAATAGCAGTACCAGGCATAGAAAAGTTTAAATCAGCTCCCAATACAAGGTGAGTAAAGGAGGAGGCATATTAGCAATTTACTAGGCTATTCTGTGATCAGAAGATTTAAAAGGAAAAATTTATTTTGCCCTTATCATATGTATTTTCAGTGTGCATTATGTGGATGTGACAGAAAGCTGGAGTGAATACAGACAATACTCATTCATCATTGACAGAACCTTACAATTAATTCAGAAATCCAACTCAATATTATGTTTTAATTTTAGCTTTTACCATGTTTGGGATTTATTTGTATTTATGTAGTAATGAAAATTTACACAGCAATTAAAATTGGGATGAAATTTTTATTAAAAATTGGGATGAAGAGGCAAAGCCATAGATAGTCATGTGAGTGTTCCTTAAACACTACTCCTTAAACAGTCTTGTTGCCATCCGTGTGATTGCTCATGTGCATTAGGATTACTCATATTGCAAAGACTTTGTGGGATTAGAGCCAAATAAAAAAAAAATCTCCACAGCGAGAGCAGGGAGTGAAGGAGCCATAGGTAGTAGGAAGGGTAGAATTTATATTATAAAATATGGCTTCAGTAGAAGTCAGCAAATAGAGGGAGGGAAGCAAAGACCCACAAAGAACAGAGAAAGCAAAGAGAGAAACTGTTGCGAGAGGAGTGAGTGACAGAATGGGGTGGGAAGAGCAGGTGTCGTGTTTCTGGAGAACAAGAAGTGTGTAGAAAGACTGGAAGGTTATCACTGAGGAGGCCAGTTACAGCTTCCTGGTTCTCTACCCCGGTCACAGTTCCAGCTCAGGCTAATTTTAATTTGGGCCAGGTCTGCCAGCTGAGGACAAAACCCTGAGCAATCCAGAAGTTGTGTCTATCCCCCATACCTCTTAACTAGTGTTCCAGCATTCCACTGATCTGCCCCAATAAGACAAGGCTTATGGTAACCTTATAGTCCCTGTGTGCATATGAACCGAAAGGAGTAGTGTCAGGTAAAGCCCATATGAAACAAATGACCAGATGAGAATGAGATTGAAGTGTAATTTACAAAGGTACCTAAGAAACATAGGAGCCAAAGTCCCGCTGACTTTCAAAGAACCTTAGGCTCGTAAGAGCCTAAATCAGTTAGGAGACTGACCCAAGTTTCCTTTTTTGCACCAAAGTGGCAGGTTCAGACTCAATCTGGTGAGAAGTGTCCTCTAACCTGCATCTCATGTTCCTTGAACAAATGCCTCAATCACTAGGCTATTGGGCTAGTAGGAGGGGTCCTGATGTATTTCACTTCTGACCAGTATGCACACATAGTAAACCTGTTGGAATAAAATCCCAAACTCTGCTTAAGCTCCATAAAACTCAGATGCATGTGGCTATGTACATACCACTTAAGCATGTGAAGGGTGAATTCAGCCTCCAGCCCTATGTTCCTAAGTCACTGAGACCCAAATGCTCAAAGATACTTAAATGTGTACTCACTGGTGTTAAATTGTATTGGAAGATTGAAAATGTCATTCCCAGTCTGGGACTGAATCAGAATTACATTGACAATCTAAAGAAGTTAAATATAGTAGTGAGTATAAAACAGTTAGCAGGATTTATGTCAGTTGGCAATAATATGTATGTTCTCTTTAATTCAGGAGCCTGCAAATCAAGAAAAAGCAGACATAATTTGACCATTGCAAACTACAGAAGGATATATTACAATTATGTATTTCAAATATCTATTATGCTTCTAATTAGAGCTTTCTAGATGTGTAACCAAAGCCATTATCTCCTATAATGTTTTTAAAATATAGACTTGAAATTGCCTCTCTGCTAAATAATCACTTTGTAAACACAGTAGTGTATCCTAATATTGCACATACATATGGGCTGTGTCAGATGTCCCTGTTGTGTTTATGTTCCTTCTAGTAAAAAAAACAAAACAAAACATCTTTCTACTATTCAAAAATTAATTAGTTAAGACTAACCCATGTTAGTCTTAGCCTATTAGGCTTTGCTTTTTACATTGGGTCCAGTCCTGCTTTCACTGAGGAACCAAGTGATACAGGATCAGGGCCATTATCTAAAAATGAATATTATGGAGGTAAGTTCACCTTCACGAAAGTACTTTTCAATCTTGAAGTGCTTACACCAAACAAAAATGCCTTTTACTAGGAGATTGAACAAATTCAACACAAACAAGCCTTTTTCCCACCAAAGGACTGATCAAGGGGAATCTTTATCATAGTTCTTATGCAATATATATATATATTTTTTTTTACAATTTCCTACGAAAATACAAAAATCCTCAATTTTTTTAATTTAGTATCATTTTATATATGAGGAAGAGATATGAAGTGAGCTAAGGAAGTTTAAGGTGCTACAATTGCTTTGACTTCCTGACTGAATACAAAAGGCCACATTTTGTACTATAGGATCGTGGCCAGTATACTCAAATTAGTAAATAAGTGACTATACATGTACAGTACTGAAAGGCCCTAGCACTGACTCAAACATCAATGGCCAGATATATTCCATATATTGGGCATGGAAACAGGCTTACGTATTTAAGTACATTTCTCTTTGGTCCTGTTTGAACCCCTGAAAAACTTAATACCAAAGATGAGCAAGTCATCCTCCTCAATGCTTTTCTGTTAGTCTTAAGGGTCAGATAATGTCATGTTATAAAAGTATAAAATTTTCAATGACCTGACAAGGGTGGAATAAATTTAAACTTAGGGCCTAAGTTCACTTAGATGCCTAATAGGTAGAATAGAACCTGGACACAAATATCTGCCCTAATTTGGCATCCTCCTGTTCTTAGAGCTTACCTGAAAGTGTCCCTGAATGTAATAAGTTCAGGTCTTCTGTATGTCAATTAGAAGACACTAATGGTCACTTCAGATGACCTTTTCTGCTAGTCCTATTGGACACTAGAAAGGTTTTGCTATTCTGGATGTTTACATAACTTCTTTTATCTCAAAGAATAACAAAGAACTAATATTGCTTTAATAAGCAATGTTAAATAAAATACAATGATAACACTACACTTAATTTAATTGGGTTAATGTCCCTATTCTTATGCAAATTGCCAATGACCACAAATGGGCAGGGCCTCGCTTGTATAACTTATGCAAAAGACAACACTTCCAGAAGAACAGTGACATGTTCCCCCATTCTTGGATTTTGGTGTAGTACTAGTAACCAAGCAGGCTACCTACAGAATCATCACTACCATCTCCTATAACATCCTTGATTATTCTTTCATAAATTCTCATTCAGGTAAAGAGCTGGTTAACTTGTGAGACAAGTTAGAACCACAGTACCAAATGATACAGCTGCAGGTAGTCCTGTAATAAGCCACAAGCCACAGAATTAATATGAGCAATTAAAGGTGCCAATTAGTTACAATATATATTCAGCAAATGAAATCTATACACTGGTTCATTTCTAGCAGTAAGAATTTCTCTGCAAATTCTTCCCCATGCTCCCTCTGATCAGTTGATTGGTAGGAGAGGGGTAGCTATCACAGGAGAATGCCCCCCACATGCTGACTGGGTGATTGCTGGGAAGGGAGGGGATATTCCCTGCAGGATCCTCACAGGGCTTTCTGACAGCCTGC
This sequence comes from Crocodylus siamensis, assembly GCF_052110815.1. Taxonomy (NCBI): domain Eukaryota; kingdom Metazoa; phylum Chordata; order Crocodylia; family Crocodylidae; genus Crocodylus; species Crocodylus siamensis. The sequence goes on along the minus strand of NC_143397.1, from coordinate 30,731,597 downwards.
CACTGGATGAGCTATCACAGAGCCAGTGCTCTCCTTCCCCCTTGGGAGGGAAGAAGGGAGAACAGCAGACTATGGTTCTCTGGTTGTGGGTATCCTCCACACCTGAGGAAGTGGACAATCATTCAGAATAGATCAGGAGAGAGAGAGAGAGAGATGTTCCCTATATAAATCTAACTTCCTTGCAAAAAAAGACTCAATTCTCTTTCACAAGAAATCTCTTAAACAAATGTATACTTTCTCTTTTTGTGCCAAGAAAATGGTTTCTGCCCTGGCACAAACGTAACACCTGTTCATGACCACTGTGTAACTGACTGCTTTTTCCATTACAAATGCCTGCTTGAGTCCACAAAAGAAAATGAAACATCCTTTTATTTAAAAGAAGTAGGGAACATTTGTTTTAAATGTTTTAAGTAAAGGAGAAAACACTCAAGAACATTTCCCCTGTCCCTGTGAAAGTACTTTTAAGAAACTAATGTAGGCAAATATATGCAGCTTCTTGTTCAGGAGAAAAGAAAAGCCAGCTCTTAAGTTGTACAGATTCCAACATCAATGCTATTTTGCCGTTTGGCAAACAAAACAGACAAACAAAAAGGAAATATGATTAACACACAAGACTGAGAAGGGGGTGCTTATAAAACCTTGTTTACAGTCTTTCTGGATCTGGAAGTAGTAGTTACTGCCTGTAATGTTGGCTTTGGGAATAGATATCCAGTTTAACTTGTTTTAAATTAAAGAATGAGTTTAATGTTGTACCCTAATTAGCACAAGGTTTAAAGCCTAAATAAAAAGCAGAGAGTCTCAAATGTCTGGATAGTGATCACTGATAAAGATTTCCCTGGTCAAGATACTGTGTTTTATTACACTCAGCCTCAATCTTCCAGTGCACTGCATATAAACCAAAACAGTTACAGCTTTTATATGAATTTGTATCATTATCATATTAATATTTATTGTTAGAGCAAGTAAAGATATATGCACTATATTAAAAATAAATTGCTTGATTTTGTTGTACATCTTGATTATGTTAATAACATTCCAAGATTATAATCTTTTTTGGTAAAAAAAAAAAAACTTCATAGCTAAGAACTTCAGATTATTTATTAAACTTCAGTGTTTATTTGGTTTGTGATGCATGTTAATCTTCACTTGATACACAAATTTAATTCCTGAACTAGAAATGTTGGGAATTACGTGCTGCACTAGAATATAACCCAAGAAGACTTTTAGATTTTCTTCTTTTAAACAATATCTTGCAAACATTTCTGTAGAATGACTTGGTTCTCTAAGCCATTCACAGTAGCCAAACATGAAGAGCTAGCTTTATACAGCTGCAAGTGTCCTTAAATGAAGTGCATCCTGGCACAGCAGTTAAAAACAATATCAGGGGAAAAAAGTACAGGCCATTTGTACCTATTGGCATATATTTAATATATTTCAGAATTGCCTGCCATATAAAAATACCTATGCATATTAAAGTAGTAATGATGAAGTGATTAAGAATCCACAACATTTTTTTGTGGATACCCTTGTCTCCTCATAATAAAACTATTAGGCCAAATCCTGAGAGAGACTGAGAACTGCAATCCTGCTAATTTAATTGAAAACTGGCAGTGCCTGCTTCAGAGAACTGCATCATAGATGCTTGGCATGAATCAAGTTAGGATTCCCTCTCAAGAAAAAAAAAGAGCAACTCTGCTTCCCATCCCATGGAATCTCCAGAGTCTCTAACTCCATCTCCATCATACTTCTGTGCACTATAAACTGATATTGTACTGCCAAATCTTCCCCTCTTACAGAATCTATTTTATGTACATGGTTGCTACAAGCAAAAGTTCCTGGATATTTATTCTATGATTTCAGACATGAAGCTAGAGATGAACAAATACTTATTGAAGAAAAATTACCCAGTCTGTGCATATTCAAATGATTACTGTACACAGGTATGTAAGCTACCTTACATATTGATTTAATACGCATAGGACAGGACAGAGTTGCAGCTTATAGACTAATTCAGAGCTACACAGGTTTTTTAAGCAACAGATTACTTTTTTAGATATTGTGAAAGGACTTTGATAGCATGGTCCTTTTATAGGATCCTACAAAGCAAGCTGCTGCTTACAAAAGCGTATTCATCTCAGAATTAGTCTATAAGGCACCATGCCTTCTGTCTGACTTCAGACTAACAGCTAAATACCTCTCATTTACAGTGCATGTGCAGGTTCTATCAGGACAATTTAAGAGGCCTGTCCTGAAATTCTGGCAAGGAATAATTAATTAAACTAAAAAAATCTAGGAAACAGAAGCCACAAAAATACAAAAGTAGAGCCAAAATCATCCTGAAACCAATTACTCTTGAAATACAATGCACAAGTAATTTTGGCTATACACATTTTAACTTCTTGGGTCCTTATGCTTGGAGCTAACTGTACTGGTTGACTTGAATCTATGTGCTGACTGTGACTATATCATGATATTTTACATATGTTCAAGGGTCAAACTTTGCTTGCCTTAGCAGTATATCTCCTATCACACCCACCTCTCTCTTCCCAACCCTACCATCTACAGCTCAGCTTTCTCCCCCAAGTAGAAGATATTTGCAGGAAATTCCACAAGCCGACTCTTACAGACCTTTCTGGCTTCCAGGCTCTTGAAACCCATAGGTAACTTATTGGAAGGAGCAAAATAAGCTCTTGTTTTCCTGGGTAGAATGAGCTTCAGGCAGCTCTAGGACCAGACTCAGATTCAGATTGGTGACTGCAGGCAATGAAATTCTCAAATTTGAAAGCTAAAATCAGTCTCAGCTCTAAGATCATGAAGTATCCCATGCTGACGAAATGCTGCAAGGCAGTAGAACGAGATTTCCTGTTGAAGTCAGTATCCCTAGTTTTCTTTTTGTACGAGTTTCTGAACACCAGCTTGCAGAGCTCTGCTACTTTGCATCAGCAAAAGTATAAAATTTTTGTATGGCTCTGTATCTATAAGAGAGACACAGAATGTTAAATTCTTGGAGTTTTTCATTCTCCCCCAGCAGCTTGAACTATTATAGCAGATTTACTGTAGATTTATTATTTTATCATACCAGGTCATCCGTTTGTAATTTATTATTGCTAGTCTCTTCGTGACCCTGTAAAAGACTGGTTATAACCTAAGAGGTTCAATTCTTCAATGCTAAGTAACAAAAGCACATCTTTCTGGGATGTACCCTTTGAATTTATAATTGCTAAGTGTTAAAAAAGTTTGGCTCATTTTTTTTTTTGGTTAAAATTAAATATTTGTTTATATTATTGTGGAATTACATGTTTCCATCTTTTAAAAAGATATTGATTTCTCACAGGAGTGTATTTTGCTAATGATCAAAGAATATGATTCTTGTTTATTTAACAATAGGATGAGAGAGAAAGAGAGAAATTAATCAGATGAGATTTACAATCAACTGAATTATTTCTGGTTTTTTGTTTTCTAAATTGACATTACAAATTATACAACAGTGCCTTGAAGGAAGGAACAAATTTAATGTGTTTTAAGTTCATTTGTGTTTTGCAAGAACTATTTTTGTGTTTTCAGAGGAAGCTTGATGTTAAAAATCTAGTCAATGGTTGCTGAGTCTAATGCTGCTTATCTTGCTTGCCTTATTTTACATTTTGAATGTAGATCTGTACTCACTCATCTGTGTTATATTGTCCTGCCTGAACTGTAAGATATGCGTACTCAGTGGAACATTTATTTCTTATATGTTCACTATAAATGCAATAACAAAAAGAATGGAAATAGTGGGAACAGGTAATACGGTATATACATTTAAATGCAATAAACTTAATGGAAAAGACTGCCTAATATTTATCTGTTTCTTCGATCGTAACTTAAGTAAGAGTCAGAAATACAACAGCATATGCTCAGGGTTTTACTTTATAGACTGGCATATTCTATTGTGAATGACACCTGGGAACACTGGAAATAAATCCCATTTCAACGGATTATTTTCATAATTTCGTTTTAAAGGTTGCATCTCCCAAATCTTTTTTAGCATAAAGGAGAGTGATGCCCTGACTATTCTTTGGGGAAATAAAAACAGAGACTGAATCATTATTTTCCCCCTTTGTTTTTTAATCTACATAAGCAAAATCATTTTACAATAATCTCTCCCCTTTTCCCTTATCATTCCCACAAGCATCAGCACACTTACGTGTTTCTGGAGAGCATACACAGCTGTTGTTTCAGCCCTAAATTAAGCATAAATATATAGATTTTGTTATGAAATGTTGTAGGTGAATGGGAGCTGCCTATACAGGAGACCCTTGCCATTCATGGGGGATATGTTCTAAAGATCCCCGCAAATGGGGAAATCCAAGAATACTGTACTGCATTCATGAATGTCGTCTGCATTTATGCCCCCAGCAGCTGTGGGTACATGGCTGCACTGGTGGCAGTGGGAACTCCCACAGACGCCTCCGGTGCTGTAACAAAGTGTCATCACGCTACACTCTGAATATTTGAAACTCTGAATGCCAAATCCACAAATAGTGAGGGTTTCCTGTACTCTATATTGCTTCTATCCAAGATTAATACTGTTTTCTTCTCTTTAATTTTTCTGTGAATGATTTGAGCACTTTAGTACTGTATAGACAAGTCTAAGAAAGTATTAATGGTTTTAAAGCACAGTGAAATGCATCTCAGCCACGCATTGGTAGCTTCAAGTTGGTTTAAATAATACCATTTCCATTGAGATAAATGTGAAATTACTTTTTCATTTTTCATGGGTTTATAAGGGGGTGGGCCAGGGGGTTGTGCAATCTATTTAATAACCACCAGTTCTTTTTCTTCCCCAAAATAAAAGGACAATACAGAAAAGAACGCAGAACTTAATCAGGAGATGTTCAAAGCCAAGTCTTATTTACCCAACTGGTTCCATGATTTTAAGCCATCAACATTTTCCAAACACCAGAAAAGACAACCTGAACCCTCTTCCAGTTGGATACCTTCACTTGTCTTTAAGTGTCCTGTTTCCACAGCACAAAGACACGCAAGGCACCTCTACACACACACTTTAAAGCGCAGTTGACTATTTTACATTAAAATGTTACATAAAAATGTGATATTATGCTAATGTGGAGAAAAATAGTTTACTGCTCACTAAGCATCACCAAGAACAGCATTCAAATGTGCTATTGCACATTAATTTAGGACCTCACATTGGAGGTATTAAATTTAATGCACATTAGAAAAGGTGCATTAATGTACATGTAGACGTGTCCACAGACAACTGAAAGTATGATGAGCCCAACAGACCTCACTCACTAGCTGAATTATCAGTTCTTCCTCATCAGCCTCCTTGGGAAGGAAAGGGTAAAGTACAGAGATGGTGAGGAATTTTTTGACAACCTGTTTTCATCAAACCTGAAATTGTTCGCAGGAAAGGATTGATTTCACAAACCCTCTATATACAAACAATAGAATACTGTTTTGAAGCATGCTATTTTGACATTTGCTAATGAAAACTTGTTTTTCAACTAAAATAAATATTGAATAATATTTTGTTCTGAAATGTAAGATGCAGTGAAATAATGTAGATGATGAAAAAGATTTAAATCAAAACAAAATGTGTTAAATGTATTAAGAAAATATTTTGTTTCACCTAAATCATTTTTTTCCAGATTTTTCTACAACAACAATTGGCAAAATTATTTTTTTTTATCACAAATTAGAACAGGAAAATTTATTGTGTTTTAAGGTTGGAAAACACTTTCCTGCCTAAATCTAGTGAAGAATAAAATAACCTTGGTGAGCAAAGGGAAGCAAAAATGAGTTAAACTACCCTGTACCCAGCTAGGATCCCATTTGCTACCAGTTCCTAATCCCCTTTCTGTAGATTGTGTAGGTTTGAAGGGAACATCCCTAGTATTATACACATACACCCTGTGATAATGTGATAAGCAGCTAAGAAGAAGAATGAGGGGCTAATTGGAGGGACTTACTGGAGGTGATCGGGTAGGAGGGAATTTGAGGAATAGAAGTGATTCGGAGGGAGAGTGTGTAAAGTGAATGAATGGAGTGGGGTCATAAGCTGAGCAAATGACCCCAGGCGGAGGTCGAAGGAGGACGAAGAAGTGCTTTCTTCCATTAACTAAAGACCATTTCTTAAGTCCTGATAGTAGGCTCAACTACCTCCTGCCCACCCTTAGTTTTTCTCTTGAGATTTGCTAAGTTGTAAATGTATACAAGAGGAGGGAAAACGGTGGTGACTACAGGGCTATTAAAATAGCTAACTACTGTATTTTCTTGCTTGCTGTATGCCCTGAGATAAAATATGCATTTTGTTTTTGGAAAGCAGAAGGCAGAAAAAAAGATTTTCCTGGAGTCACGGCTGACTGTGTAGCATAGAGCATGTTACCCTGGAAACAGGAAGCGTCCAGGAAGTGTGTCATCCCAGGATACAGTCTGCGTGAGGTAGCAAGCACCAGAAACTTCATATCTCTCTGTTCCCAGGGAGACTCTGTGTCACAGGATTAAGGGCCAGACCCTTGCAAGGGCTGTAACTAGACTCCTTAGGGTGTGTGTAGACAAAACGGAGGTCCTAAATTGAAGCGGTGGGTTTTTAAAAACACTTCGTCAATTTAGGGCTAAGTAAACCCCCATGTCGTGCACACATCTGCGCACTTACCTGCCTCCCCGGCAGTGGGGACGGGAGGGCGAGCTGCCAGTGGGTGGACAGGTCTCTGGGCTTGGGGGGCAGGCTGGTGCTTCCCTTCATGGCAGCAGCACTCTCCCCCCCAGACAGCCCCTGCCTGCAGGCACCCGGGGGCACTGCAGCCATGAAGGGAAGCACCAGGCCCCCACACAGCTCAGGCAGGCAGGCAGACTCTGGTGGCGGGGGGAGGGGGAAAGATGAGGCTCCCCTCTTTCTTAGGCAGAACGTGCTTTCCCAGGCTGCTGCCAGGCTGCCTGCAGGGTTTTCTACAGAGCCTCTGAGCTGCGTGGAGCCTGGTGCTTCACTGCGTGGCTGTAGGGCAGCAAACTAAAACTTCTTGGAGGAGTTTTAGTTTGCTGTGCCCCAAGTCATTTAAGGGACATTATGCCGCCGAATTTGCTATAGCTGGTGGGATTACTTCACAATACACTGCTGATGCATGCAAACACCAACACCATTAAAGCAGAGCAAAAGCATTTAACCTGCTTTAAAATGTCATGCACACTTGCCCCTCATTTCATCTCCACATGGCCTTAGTTCGTTACTGGAAGTAATTCTCCAGATAAGTTCCTGTAAAGAATGTATTGTTTCCACATCACAAGCCTCATCAAGAGACTTCCAGAAGTTCCATTTGTTGCTTTAGGCACAAGCTGCAGGGTTCACCCAGTAGCTACATTAGCTAATAATGTGAGGGGTAACGAAGGACTTTGCACTTTCAGCTTTGTGTGTGAGGGAAGCAGCAGCTATTTTGGCTGCTGCATGGCATGCACAGTGTTTCCAGTGCTTCCCTACATCATACACACATCCTAAATTTTGTGGGACTGCTTATGGGGAGAAATGTGCATGATTTATGTGATAAGATATAACTCAGCTGATTTAAGGGTTGGCAATGTATGGCCTGTGGGCCAAATCTGGCCTGCAGAGCCAGAGGGCTCTGCCTGTGCCCACACCCATGTGGGGCTGGGCAGCAAGTAGCTGTGCTGGGCCTGGCAGCTGGGAGTTGTGCCAAACCACTGTCATTTCTGCCTGTCTGTGAGCACAATTTTAGTTGGTGGGGAGCTGCACCTGCACTGGAGCTGGGAGGCTAAAGGAGGGGGGAGAGGCATCAACAGCTTGGACACAGCATCCAGCTGCCTGGCCCTGTCTCAGCTCCCCAGATAGAAGTTGCACCTGAATTACAGCTTGGGAATTGGAGGGGTGGGGGTAGGTGGCAGGTACAGCTCCTAGGTGTTTGGCCTTTGGCCTTGATGTGTCACTGAAGCCACCCAGCCTATGTCAGTCCAGAGCTGGGTTGTTCCAACCTGCAGCTTCTAAGGCTAGGGACAGAAGTTATATATAAGTCAGTATAAGTGATCAGAAACTGGTTCAAATCTGTAACACCACAGACGTTCAGTGCACATAAACCACTTTCAAAATGGCTGAAACTGGTTTAAGGTAAACCTGGATGGATGTAGTATCAGACTTCACTGATTTAGGTTAAATCAGTTTATTGAACTTCTGTCCCAGATCCCCTCCAGATTCAAGTTAACTCACAGGATGCTTTGCACCTCCTCCACAAACTCCCCCGCACAGGGTGGGCCAATGGGCTTATGCCCAAGCTGTCTGCTCCAGCCCAGCAGGGAGGCTCTAGCATCTCCCCTTCCCTCCTCCCCTGGCTTCTGGCCTGGACTATTGCAAGCATGTGGCTGTATTTCTGGAATCAAAAGTGAATGTCTGTTCACTTCCTTATCAGTTCAATCTACTCATCTTAGACTAACCTGCGAAGATTAAGTTGCTTCAGCCTCATACTTTTTAACTGTATGTACTTAGCCTAAAGTTTGCCAGCTGCTGTACCAACTAAATAACCCATCTCTGTACAGAAACAACTTGCTAGAAATAGGAAGAAAAGATGGAGAATATAAACAAGTATGTTTTATTTTTGCCTTTTCCCTGTGCTCTGCTCACATGATCACAGAATAGAAATACTATGGTCCCTAAGTTCTGCAGCATGGATCACCTTTCAGATATAGCAGCAATAGTCTGAAATGTGCAGCAAGCACACAGAATAATTTTGAATGCTGAATACATTCTAGAGAATAGAGATCTGCCCGAAGACATTCTATTAAAGAGAAAAACAGAACATTCCTGTAATTAGTTGTTACAAATTATTCAAACAGCTCTTACATTAAACATCGAAGGCCTTTGTTCTCCCCTCAGATAACACATGACACCACGTATGCCCCAGCCAAGTAATCTTCTCACGCTGTGATTAACCAAGGCTGGTGAGACAAAATTATACTTTCGGAGGTGGGTTCACAAGGGTGTCATTTACAATCTCACAAGTTTGCAGTAAAGACTGTTTATTTCAGTCTTAGCAGAATGTTTTATGTGTACTCAGGTAACAGAAGAAACAAAGCTTGTCAGACGGTAGGAAGCTGAAACAAGTCAGCTCATATTAATACCAGTTGTAAATACAGGCTCAGATTCAAGGCGAGAGATGGACTAATTTATGTAAGGTTTGGCCATCTGGTCTTAGCATTTTTTGGATGAGTATAACACTGGAAATAATCCTCTCAGATAGACCTGTAACACTACACCTGCTTGTCGTTATTCTGCCCATGCAAGCCAAAATACACCCATCGAAACAAAAAACAAAACAAACTTCCCTACCAATACGTGTAGCATTACATTCTGTCAGATTCATTCAGTGACTTTCTGTTGCCTATTCTAGTCCTTCTCTGCATGGACATCCAGCTGATGTGAATATTGCAAGCCAGGCTAACTGCCTTCAGGAGGAATTGCACACTTGGAAGGGGCGTGGAGTGGGCCGTAGAGATGCTTAGCACACATCTGAAAGGATTTACTGTGACAGAAGGAAAAAGACTAGTGCACTAGGAGCAGTGTAAGGAAAGGTCAGTCCAGCTCACTGGTTACAGCTCCAGTCTGGGACATGAATAAGATGAAGGAGGGACCAGGAAGTGAGCCAAAGTCAGGACTACCTCAATTAGACTAGTACCTAGGCAATTTGGAGGCCTAGGGTAGGAGGCAAAGATAGATGCTGGGACTAACTGTCAGGCTGAAGGTTTGGGCCACAAGCAAGATCCAGGAATACAACTGAGTATGAGGAGTACTAGGAACAGGGAGAGACCAGCTGACCATCAGGAGCAATCAAGTATCAGGACCAAGAAAGGATGTGTTGCCCAACCTGGCCGCATCCAGATGAGCGTGGCCATGTGGTATGATGTGGCACTGCAAACATGTCTGTGGTGCCACATTCAGATGTTCTTTGCACTGCGCCCATGTGTGCACTGCTCAGCTTTTTTGTTTCTGTGAAGAAACAGCTTCCTTACTTCATACACACACCTGTCTCAGCTTTTTTGTGGTGGGGGGGGTTTGACTCTGTGGGTTCTTTTGACCCCTGGATATCCAAGGGTCAAAAAAACCTGCAGAAAAAAAGAGCAGAGCAGCATACACATAGGCAGCATGTGGTACTCAAAAGCAGAGTGGCACTCAAAAGCATGCTGTTGCTGCTGGCCAGGCTCTGCATTGCAGAATTGCTGTTGATGCAGCCCCAGGAGGCCCCAAAGACCCCAAAAAGGTTTGCAGTGCCACAAACCAGTGCAGGGGCACACTCACACATGCAGGCACGTGTATTTGCAGCAGCTGAAATAGCACCAGCACAAATTGGTGCCAGTTTTGTGCCTCAGTACATGTGCCTGAATGTGCACTTTGGTGTGGGGCAAATTGTGCCACTTGGGGCAAACTGACCCTCCTAGATCCTCAGTCAGGGGAGCTGGAGGCTGGGGCCAGCACCTGTGCTTGCCTCAGCAGTATAAAAAGCTGCCCTGGTAAGCAGATCAGGGCTATGCACTCTCAGGAGCTTCTGAGGCTCAGCTACTTGGTATCTGGGGATGCTAGCCCCTTGTGCCATCTGGACTGCTGAAGCATCCCTGACCTAGCATGGCCCCTGAAACCTCTACCAATGCAGCAGTCTGGCAGCAGGGACTGCTGCCTGAATGTAATCTCCCTGCTGCAACCTGCAAAAGCATCTGCCCCCTTGGACCTGTGGCCCCATGGCTGCATGCCTGCCAAACCCAGACAGGGACAGCATAGCCACTGGGGCTGTGTTATGGGCACTACAGCAGAGCTTCCTGCACCTCTGAGCCAGCTGCCATTGAGGCTATGGCTGAACAGTTGGCCTTTGTGTGGCACTGCTCTCATGTCTTCTGGTGCCCTCGCTCTGCCATCTGGGCAGCTATCACCTGAAATATATGCTCATTACAGTGGCCTGCTTTGAACTGTTGCAGCATGTCCTCCTGGCCCCAAATGGCCAGGAGGTCATCCACCTTGTCTGCCCTCCAGCTGGGTCCCTGGTGCCATCCCTAAGCAGGCTTCACTGCCTGGGTCCCCCCACTTGCCTCACCAGCAGGGATCCCAGTTTTTTCTATTTAAAAACCACAAATTCTCTCAAAAAAGTCTAGAATTCTTTGATTAAAAACCTCAAAATCTTTGGTTTTCTGCAATTAAAATAAAACACCACTGTATATATAGGTATCAATTGAGCATAATGTTTTAATGCAGTTTTAACACAGTTTGGAAGCCAAACACTGCCTCAATCTTTATAATAAAATACATTTTAAATACTTATAGTTTGGCATTTGCTTTTGGTTTCTTTATCATAGGAAATCAGAGCTCCCCCTGCCCACTTTGCTCACTGGGATGTAGGTCCAGCTGTGGCTGTCCCCATAGCTTCTTTGTGGCACTGAGCAGCACTGAAATGCCTGTGCCCTGCCCTTGCGCCTTACTCCTAATCCACAGCCCTGCCAATGCACCTCACTCCTGGCCTACAGCCCCTGCTTGCCCCCCACTCCCTCCTTCCCAGCAGCTGTTCCCTCCTTACACCAGGACACGGGTCCAGATGCAGCTGTCCCATCCACCGCTCTGTGGCTTTGAGCAGTGCCAGCCCTTGCTGTTCTGCTCCCTGTGCCTGTTCCCAGCAATCTCCATGCCCCTTCTGAGAAGCCCTTGACTTGGCTGGGCAAGCCCCTTTCCTTCCAGGCTGACCTTCCCCTGCACAGGCTGCTCTATGGGAAAGAGGGGGCTCCAAACCCAGCTCTGATGGCTGCTTCTACCTGGAGTACCCCATCCCCTAACACCTCTCACACACATACCTCTGCTGCCACCCCCAGCTTATCACATACACCCATAGACCCTGCCGCCACTTCAACTCCCCCCACCCATCACCCCTCCACTGCCACTTCTGCCCCAGACCATCACACCCCACAAATGGTTCCCAGGACCAGAAGCCACCCAAGGCCAGGGTCGCGTGTCGTAGCCCCATGCAGACACAAGGCAGGGCTACAGTGCCGCAGCTCCCACCAGCAGGAGGGGCTGCAGCTCCTGCCATCAGGTCCCATCCCATCTGGTGGCTGGGCACACAGGGTATGGCATTTGTGGGGGGTGTGGGTGGGTGTAGGGTTGATGGGGGTGTGTTAGTGTGGAGTTTGTGGTGGTGGTGGTGGGGGGGGTGCTGCCACATGCACTCTCAAAAGTGCACAACTCCTGCTGCTGGTGGCATCAATAGCAGCAGCAGTTGGTGGGCCCTCAAGGCACTCATGGTCCGTGGCAGGCAGAGCTCCCTGGAAGTGTGCAGCTTCAGCTGAGTCCTGGGATCTGCATGTGGCAGCATGAAGCCTGCCTGGCCTGCTGGCATGCACCTTTGGAGCAAACCAGGCTGGCTGCGTGCTGCCACATGGGGCTTCTGGCACTGCAGGTGGGAGTCATGCACCATTGCGCCAGGCTGGATCGGGGTGGCTCCATGCCTCCAGCACTGCAGCAGGGAGCTGCACATGGCAGCACAGAGCCCACCCAACCTGATGGCGCGCAGACTGGGAGCCACGGGGAGTTGCATGCCAAAGCCCCACATGAAGAAACACAGCTGGCTAGGCTTGGCCTGATGGTGCATGTCTCCCACCTGCAGTGCCAAGAGCTTTATGTGGCTGCATGGAGTCAGCGTGTGCCAGCAGGCTGGGCCAGCATGTTGCAGGGGGCTCTGCTTGCCATGGGCCACGAGTACCCTGAGGTCCAGGGCATCTGCTTGGAGGACCTAGCCTCCAGTTCTTCTGGACATGCTGTGAGAGCATGCCCCATGCTGCCCTGCTGGCAGGGGAGATACCGTGATCCGGAAGGGGGAAGCAGCGTGACCAAGTAGGCGAGCTCCCCAGGGTAATTGTCTCTGATATGTCCTCCGTAGGAGGTCTATATTGAGCAGATTCTTTTTGGTATTGGGTGGTGGAACCGGAGCGTGCTCCATCCACTCCATGCATTGACCTGGTATTACAGTGCTTCCAGGACCGGTGCAAAAAAACAGGAAAAAAAAAAAAAAAAAAAAAAGCCCCACCATAGGAGCCAGCAGGGCATATCCACACTGATCTGTGTCCCTGGGGGCTCGAGGTGAGTGCAGTGAGCAGTATAGTGCTTCTCCCTCTCCAGAAGCCTTTGCCAGAGCAGGCATAGCTCTGAGCCTAATATGGAAGAGGGGAGTCAACAGGGCACCAGGGTCAGCTCCCAGGGGAGCCTGTCTACAAGTCTGCTGCTGCTTTAGCAGAGCTGCAGCTGCTTCAGCAACAGCAGCAGCAGCCAGGAAGGTCAGCCTTCCTTTCCTGTCACTCACATCCATCCCCTCCACACCCCATCCGCATACCCCTGCATCAGCCCGCTCCACCCTGGGCACTCATTAGCAAAGGTGTAACAAGCTCGTTAAGGATAAAGACAGAGTTACTGGATTACACACAGAGCTGGGAAGAACAGGAAAGACTGTTAAATAAAAAGAAATGATCTGATAGTTTAAATTAAGGAAAGTTCGAAATAAAACCTATCTACCATGCTAATAAAATATGAGGATACTACCTATGGAAGAAGTGAGGGAAGTATTACATTTTATAAATAATGTACTTTAATCTTTGTGATGGCACCACATTTGTGGATGAAGAAAGTGAAGCAGAAAAAAAGTCCATTAAGACCAACATTTTCAAACTAGAGAGTCTAAAGATAAACACATACAGAAGCACCTAAATAAATAACCTCCTTTTAGACGTACCGAGCAAGCTTTGTTCCCACTGGAGTCATCTGAAGGGATGATACTTTGCACGTATTATCTTTGAACACTGCTCAGGGATTGTACCTCTTGAAGCATGAATGTGTCTCTTAGTTCTGTGGTTCCAAAGGCAAACTGTCAGCATAATTTGGCATCTAGCTCAGTCATTAATTGCTTCTTTGCATGATGGGCTCACTAGTACAGCTTTCTGATCATTGGTCTGCATTGGTTCTACTGTACTCCCAAGCACCCACAAGTGTCATTGCCCCCACTGATATACATGATACACCCATGTAGAAAGAAGCTGTTAAAAGAGAAATAAAGGACTACTTTGGCAGAAAAGAATCCTATGAGACACACACACACACACCTAGAAAACTGATGTGCTCTGACACTGTGCTTAAGGAGAGATAAACAGAAACATTTCTCTCAGATCAGTTTGCTTTGGGACAGTACCTTCTTGATCTCTATTTTGTATAGCAGACTAGACAGAGTAAACTACAAAGTCTTTACAGCATTCTCAAAACCACAAATAAAAATAGCTGAAAAGAGCCCAGGTGATATTCACATCTATCCTATAATAAATAATGACAGTTCAAATGTGTAAATTAAATACTCTGAGCTGGTTCCTGCAACCTCCTTCCATTAAATTTCAGCATTATTTGAACAGCCCTATGCCATGTTGTTAGTTACTGACAAAAATAGGTTATAACAAAAAGGTAGAGAATATGTGCCTGAGAAAGGAACATAATTTCAGTGATGGATAAATCCAGGAGCCTTAAAATCAATTCTAAATGAGAAGGAATGACAGTGACTGCTACTCCAGTGTTAGGCTGAAGATGGACGGGTCTCAAACTCAAGGCATAAAAGTAATAAAACCCTTGTTCACTTGCAACTTTTAAGAGTTAAGAATGGCCTTGGGATTTCTGTTGAGTTATTGCTGGTTTGCTTACATTGTAATAATTACCATTCAAATAATTTCTACTTTTATTAAAGAAACAGAAAATAGTAAAATTTACTACGAGATCTGAAACAAGCTCCTCATTTAGTCTCTGGTACTGGCAACATTCCATCTTCATTTTCCAGTTAGTTGTAAAGAGATTTTATGGGGAAACCTTGTTTGACAGGTGTTTCTAGCCAGCATTAAGGACGGCAATACCTTTTATGTAAAGATAAATTAAGAAACTTGGAAGCTGTTACTATTATTAAAATATGAGCCCCTCTCCTGGACTCCTATTCAACAGATGCAAAAGGAGGAGGACAGGAAAGACAGAACTTGAATAAGACTATTAGGTGTGAATCCCAAAGAAATCTTGTGATGCTCACTGTAAGGAATGATGCATCATGTACCAGATTTACTCTCACATCAATTTAAAGTAGTTTAAGGTAATTTCATAAAGATGGCATTAAAAATGTCTAAAGTCAGTGACAAAGAGGCATAGATAGTAGTAACAAGATCTGCATCTAAAAAATAAAAATTCCATACGAAGTCAAAGAAAATCCTGCTGACCAGGGCCAGAGGGGACATATGTGCTGTGGTCCATGCTGCAATAGGAGAATCAGAAGTTGTGTGATGCCATGATGAGAATGCTGTAGGGTGGAAAGAGATGGGCAGGAGGGAGAAACTAGAAGATACTAGAGGAGGGGTATGGGTAGGGGGAGTGTGCCAAGCAGCAGAAAGGAGCAGGTGGATGGATGAGTCCCTAGAGATCTCATGAGACATAACAACCTTCAGCAGTATGAATACTGGTGGCATATTGAGACAGCTTCCCCATCCAGATTGGTTCAGTGTGGAGCACTGGAGCAAATTAAAATTAAATGAAATCAGTCCTGCTTCAGTACACTTTCTCTGACAGAATCCTCTTACTATAAGGAAGGTCTATAACCGTAGGTCTCTCCACTCCACATTGGTCTTCAAGAATTAGAGTTTGGTTTAAAGCCTGATGCATGAGAGTTAAGTGAGGAAAGTCTCTGGGAGAAATCTTCCACGTGAAGGATGTTGGTACTTCTGAAATGATGAAATTAAAGCAAAGCACACATAAGTACAAACAATATTGTTAAGTGGATATACCCATAAGTTATTCACTCAGTTCAATTAAAGCCATGCTGCCTGGGGCTGGATGAAGTATATAAAAGGCCTGAGTTACAACAGAGACTTTGCAATAGCAAGGTGTTTGCAGATGTTGTGATGCAAGTCTGAAATACGCTTCCCTGGGGGCCAACAATATCACACAAAGCATTACGGAAAGTCACATACATAACGAGGTTAGTAGAAACGGAGTTAAAAGTTCAGACATAGCTTAATTTAGCTTTGTGAAGAATACAGCCTAGCAATTATTTATATACTTTATCAAAGAACTTGTACTTTTACTGCGGTTAAGCATGACTCATCACATTTGTTCACTTGGAACCTGTCCCCTGACTTCTCTGTGATGGTTTCCTGTAATGTTCTTTTAGATAAAAATAAGTACTGCACTTAAATAGTTCAAAGACAAATGCTCCTGATAGTCTTCTTTTCATTTTCCTTGTCATATGGGAAGGAGAAAGATTACATGATGTAAATAATAAAAAATATTTAGGTGAACATGCAGACACAAGACCTAATCTTACAAGGTGTGGTCTCATGATGACCTTCCACCACTGCTGAAGTCAATGGCAGAGGATGATAAGAGCTGGTTTTCCAAAATGCAAATTACTTCAGCATTCTGCCATAGGCTAAAAGCAACCAATTTAGAATCAGTAATGGGAAGTTCTCTTACACAATCCATGATAAATCAGTGGACTTCATAATAGCATTGAGGCTAAGAGTTTATCAGTATTCAAACTGAGTTAGAGATGAATATCTAACACTAATAATGAGTAATGAGAGCATCTAGTTACTATACAGGATAACTACTTTTAATGAGGTGATATAACATGCATCATGTTTTAGGGCATAAGTCATTCAATAATTTCCAGAACTGAGGAAGGAACTCGCCTATGAGAATTTTACACTGTCACGGGATGGGGTCCTACAGGATGGCCCCCTTACCGTGCCAAGTTGGCCCAATGGGCACCCTCGATTCTCGCCCACCGTGTCTTTGATGGAAAAAATATATATATGGGAGGCTGCCTTTACACCCTCTTGGACACAGTTTGTTGTACACTCGGACCCCATGGACTCCTGGAACCGTGGTGGGTTCCGCTCTAAGATAGATGGCACAATGGGTGTTTCAGGGCACCCTAGCCTTATGGGGTATGTGTGGCTCCAACCACCCCTTTACCATGCCCCAAGCCTTGCAGATGGTGCCAATGTTGTTTGGTCTGGGCCTTGTTGTAATTTGTTGTAATAGTCTGGGCTCCCTTGTCTTCCCTGGGCCCTCCATGGCCCTGTCTCACTCCATGCCTTTTCTGGTGCCGGGGTCGGTGCACCCCCAAATGCTGCGCCCTCTCTGGCATCAGTGCACCCCCAAATGCTGCCGTGGGTCCCCTATGAGGCCTCCTCCATCCCCTAACAGCCTCACTCAAGCCACCAGTCTTAAACAGCAAACAAAACACAAGCCCCTGGGCTATAACATAAATTCAAGCTGCCTGGCTATAACATCATTCAAACCCTACTGGGGAATGCTCCTTCCCTTAACAGTCTTGGAAGTGACTCGAGCAGACAGGTCTCTCCCCTTTGCTTGTTCTGGAAGAGCTCTTTCCCCCTTGGCTGCTGGCAGGGAACTGCCTTCCTGGCCTCAGCCTTGGGGTTTATATACAAGCCAGACCCTGCCTTTTCCGGTCAGCTGACCACTGAGATGTGTGGGCCACTAGCTCATTCTGGCTCCCCTGGTAACCAACAGCTGGGGCTTCCAGCTCACTGCTAGGTCTCTTCCCCTAGCAGTTTCAGCTTTTTAGAGAAGCAGGTTACCCTAGTGTCCTGCGACATACAACTTTCTCTGAAATATCTGGACTCACTATTTGAACAGAGATATCATTGGTTTCCTATGACATGAAAATACTCATGGTCTTCCCTGTAAATCCATCTTCACAGAAAGGGTTAATTTGTGATTCCTTTGTTGAGGGGATCCTGAATAAGGAGTTCCCTCTACCTTTATGCAATCCATATAAAATCCTTTCAAGATTCTTGTTCCCTTTAAGATGCTTGTATATGATACAGTTTTATACATAAAAGCATATTAAACCACTGGGACTAGAAGATAATCCAGTTGCAGCTGGATCCTCCAATAATAGCAGTTCTGGCAGGGCACTTGTGCTTTCCACTTTAACAGGTCTGGCAGTCTCCCGAGCCAGTGGAAGGTGGGGGTCAGGGCTAATTGCAAAATCAGCAAGGGAGTCGCCTGATTGGAAAAGGGCTGGGTTTAGACAGGATATAAGCTCAGACCCTGAGAGTAGGACTGGCAGTAACATCTTGGGAGATGAATGCCAGCAAGGAAGTTAACATCTGGAGGTTTGGGCAGGATCTAAGGGGAAGAGGTTCCTGAGGACCCAGGGTGGGGATCCAGAGCCCTGGAGAAGGGGGCTGAGCGACTGGGTCCTGTTGAGAAGCTAGATGAGCCTGGAGAGGGATGGGCTGAGTGGGTGGGGCCTAGTGAGAGGCCATGTGAGCCCTGAGGGAGAGGCCGAGTGTTTGGTAGACTTAGTGAAGGGTCTGGGTAAACCCAGTGAATGCGGCAGAGTATGGGGGCCTACTGAGGTATCTGGATGAGCTCAAAGAAGGAAGGGGATGTTACAGAAGACCTATGGAGGGCTCTAGGCAAGCCCAGAATGAGGGAGTAATCTATGGAGGGGCCCAAGAGAGCTGACCCACAGAGACAAGAGGAATGCCAGCTGGAGGATTGATGCTGGGAATCTCAGCTGACCTGTGTGGGCCCAGGGCCTAGAGGGGCCGAAGGGTGAAATAGACCATGGCAGAGACTGCCAGAGCTGGGAGGGCCTGGAGTTGTCTACTGGCCTGAGGAGGGACCAGGGCCTAGGAGAGGCTGAAGGCCCTCATGTGGCCACAGCTGAGAGGAAGGGATCAAGGGGCATGCAGCCCAGGATGACAATGGCTGGTGCTAGGCCATCTGAGGAGAAGGGATCAAGGAAGGTGGTCTGAGAGTGAGCTGGGGGCCTGAGATGGAGGACTCAGAGTAGAGATGGAGTCAGGGCCCAGGGGCCTGGTGGTTAGCAGCCCAGGAGGGGTATAGGACATCTAGGGGATATATAAGATCAGGTAGGCCTGAAGCTGGTTCTGGGTAAGAACTGAAACTGCACCCTACTGGATCTGGTTAGTATGGTGGAGCTGCCTGTGGTGGGGCAGCCTACATGAAATACCACATATGGGCCACTCCAGGAAAGGTGAAGATGGGATGCTGGAAAGCCTCAGTTTCCACTGCCTTGTAGGGTTACCCCATGGAGGGGGAAGGCTCAGGGGAGCACACTCCAACAGAAAAGCACTTGGCAAGGAAGACCACATGGGTCCAGAGGCCCAGTAAAGTCTGGGGAAGCCCAGAACCACATGGGTCCAAAGGCCAAGTGTGGGGCTGTGGAAGACCAGGACCACATGGGTCCAGTGGCCCCCTGAGGGGTCAGGGAATAGACTGCAGGACCAGACAGATCCAAGGGCCTGGATAGTGAGGCACACTGAGGGGCCTGAGGGCTATAGTGAGGCCTAGCAATTGTAGTGGGACCAGAGGGATCCAATAGCCCAGCAAGGGGCCAGGAATGGAGTGCAAGACCAGACAGGTTCAAGGGCCTAGAGAGGGGATGGGAAAGTGGAGAATTAAAAGGGTCCAGGACAAGGGACCAAAAGGGGTTGATAGCCCAGAGAGGGGTTGGAAGGGACACCGAGGAGACTGGTACCCTAGGGAGTAGTTATGCAAGACTGAGGGGTCTGAGGGCCAAAGAGAGGCTGGAGGAGAGACTGAGGGGTCTGACAACCCAAGTGGGGCTGGAAGAGGGACTGAGGGGTCTGGCAGCCCAGGAAGAGGCTTTGCAAAGAGACCAAGAAGTCTGAGGACCTGGGGTGGGGCGGAGATAGGCTGAGAGGTCGGAAGGCCCAGTGAGGGGCTATATCAAGAACAGGGAAAACATCTATGAGGAGGCTATCTGCGAGGCATGAGGCATGGTGTAGGGAATGTACAGAGCCATGCAATTGGCCCATAAAGCCAGAATCACAATTCGGGTGATCATTATAATAAGACCAGGGCAGCCTCCTGCACTCTGTATAACAACTGACACCAAGGTGTGGTGGGCAAGAGCTGAGCAGACTGCTCATAGAGCAAAGTATTTCAAATATATTTTTGGGTACCCTGTGATAGTAACAATAGCGAAGGCCTAGCCTCTAAGACAGTGACATGGGGCAAAATTACCAACCACCTGCTTCCTGGACCTCAGAAAAGATGATACATTTACTTTTGATGTAAGCTAGCACCACTACATTGATTTCATTTGTCAGACCAAGCACTTCACATGAACAATTTGTCCCAGGCTTAAATTTGTCCAGAGGAAAGAATTCTACAGAAAGCAAAAAACAGGGAACAATGTCATTTTTAATGAGAACCAGATGTTCTGCTTCTTAGATCTGGGCCCTGCCAACCAAATAATTGGTGATTTTCAGTATGTCCACAGTAGGAACGCACAAAAAGAAACACAAATACAGCAAAACCGTGGACAACAAAATCTACAGGATTGGCCCGTGGGGAAAGAGCATTTTTAAAAAAAAATTGAAGCCAGCTGACAACTTGTTTTGCCAGCTAGAGGTGAGTGAATTGTCTGTGAGGTCAGTTAGGTGCTTTGATTTGAAGTCTGATGAGGAATTTCTCAGGAAGCCATAAAGTATTTGATAATTAAGCAAAATGAGTATATCCACAAGGACACCTTCAGTGAATTTGCAAAATTATTGTGAGTATTTGGTAGCTCAGGCCAAAATAAAACTGATTTGCCTATTACCTTAATGATGATGAAAAAACTAAAGAGATTTTATTCATTCAGTCCAAAGCAAAAATTGTTCTGGTTCATAGATCCATAGATTGTAAGGGGCTGGAAGGGACCTTGGAAGATCATCGGTTCCAGCTCCTTGAACTAGGCGGGAAAGATAATGGGGTCAGGTGACCCCAGCGAGGTGACCGTCCAGTCTCCTCTTGAAAATTTTCATGGTTGGTGATTACATCACCTCTGGAGGGAGTTTATTCCACAGTCTGGACACTCTAACTGTGGAATAAACTCCCTCCACAGGTGGGTGAGCAAATGATTTGCAAGGCTTCCTTAAAATAAACAAAACACACTGCCATTTGAGTAATCCCTGTTTAATCCAATCAGAATTCATCCCTTCCTTTTCACCTTTACAACTTTTACCCCTAAAGATTAGATAAGCTTTGAAGAAGAAAGACTGTCTCTGACTAACCCCAGTAAAATAAAACATTTCTCCCCAGGAGCTGCCTCCTCTGTACCCCATGCCTTATCCACCAAGGACTTGTTTACAGTCTCTCACTAGTTCCTAACAAAAGAAAGAAAACACGTCTAGCAGTGGAAACAGCAAGACCAGGTCATTTGATGATCTCAGAGCTTCCAAATTTGCACCATCAAGCTCAACCCTGGCTATCAAGTGAGTTCTTTTGTTCAGGCCAGAAATTGTTTCGTCATCCATGCTAGCTAATGGGACCCTAATTGCACCATATTGTTAATGTCTAAAACTTGTAATCATTATAATTCAGAAGGAGTTATAGAAAGTCTTTTTAACAGCAAAATAAATAAAGAAAAGGCAAAGTACAATAGGTCATTTAAAACAGGACAAGGAAAGATTATTAGTGAAGACAACAGGACAGAAAGGATTTTTTGGGAGAAGTAAGCATTAAAAAATGTAGGCAGAAGCATGAATAGAAACAATGGTGAGTAATGTAAAGCCCTCTTGAGTAGAGGTGTTTAGCTAGGTCATTTGCTGACACTTGGGCCAATGGCAAAACTCCCATTGTTTTAAGTGGGAATAGGATTGTAGCATAGCATATCATCATCACTAAACTCCTAAAATTTAGTTAGTTTTCTTTTCCAAAAGTAATTTTTTCATCACGAACACTCATATTTTTTCTATCAGTGAATGGAAGATATACCAGTCTCCAAGTTATTGTTTCTCTCTTTTGCTTTTAGAGGCCAGGTGCTCCATTTAAATTGCTAGTATATCTCAGTTATTGTGTATCAGACCACCTGAAGAATACTGGCATTCTTCCAGTAGAGCTCTTTATAAAGTGTTTATTGACCTACAAAAGTACAAAGTTGACAAGTTACTTGACTTAAGTTGCAAAAATCCTTGTAATTGAATTCCCCTTGCTCTCATCCGAGGTTCTGTTAGTACCTATAGGGTGGATTCAAACATGACAGAGACACCTAAAACAGGATTTAAGACGACTTTGGACACCAAAAAATCCCCCGTCAGCAGCAATCTAATCCTAGAAGCAGCTAAAATTCATTAGGTGATCCCTTTTTTGACTTGAGAATTCTGTAAATGGATGCTTTCTGTCCCCTTCTTAGCTACTGGGCTCCATGCTCCTGCTTAATTCAGAAATCAGGCTCGGTGGTGCCCAAGTCATTTGGTAGGCCCAAACAAATGACTGGAGGACACACTAATCTCTCCTACAATAGCCTAGTAATGAGAGCACTTATCCAGGAGGTGGGATACCTGAGTTAAAAGCCATCATCAGTCTGATAGTTTTCAAATCACACCTCCCAAGAGAGTGCCTTAACCATGAAGCACAGATGAGGGTAGGCTGGTGGGCACCTCTTATCCGTCCCGTCAGTGTATTTTTATGTTGTTTCTGTGGATGATGGAACATTTGTAAAGTGCATGGTCTCAGTTCTCAGATGTGTATTTATTTAATACAATCTAATTCTAAAATTGATTATACAAAGTAAATAGGCTATGTCATCATAATGGTGCCAGTAGAAGTTGAAAAAAATAAAGAAAAGAAAAAAACCCCACAGCAATAACAACAATGGTATAGTCCCTCTGTTGTTCAGCAAACTCTTTCCCTATACCTTGAATCCTTCAAAGCTACATAGGAAAATATCTGAGTGCTGTGCAAATTGTCCTTTGACCAGAAGATGTCACTTTCTCACCATCATTTATAACACTCCTGCTTAAAGGCAAACTGAAACTTTTTTGAAAAAAAACCCCAGTAGAATTATAAGCCTGATTATTCATCATAGTAACTCTTACACACAAAGATGAATTCTAGGATTATTTTAGGAGTGTAAGAGTGATTCAGCCATGATGGTCCAGAAATTATGGAATATGCAAAGATTTCTTTGGGTCATATGTTTTATTGGACGAACAATGTAGTTGGAAAACATTAGACAAGCTTTTGAATGCAATACATTCTTCTTCAGGACTCTCATGACATCGAGAAACAGGCCCAGTGCAGGACACATAGTAGTTTTGCTGTACTTGGCTCCCTCTGATCAGAGACCTGAGGAAGAATGTCTTGCATTCAAAAGCTTGTCTAACTTTATTCCAGCTAAGTAGTTGGCCCAATAAAACATATCATCATTAAAAAATAATTGGCTCTAGGGTTAGTCTACACAAAAAGATTGCATTCTTCAGTAAGTGCTACACATTCACGTCCCTGAAATTCAAAAGATAAAAAATATTAAATATTTTAAAAATGTATTTCCCCATAGAAGTAACTCTCCTCGTCTTGCCCCACCTCCCTAAACCCAGCTGCATTATGACATGTCACTTATCCGTACCAAAAATTTCACTGAACCTGACCTAGCCAGGACCCTGACCTGGCCCATAAAAATTTGGATGCTTGGGTGAGGTACATTGTTAATAGAAATAATGATTTGTATTAAGCTACTGAAGGTGAAGTTAAATTTAAGCTATTCTCTGTTTTAGTTAACCTTGATTTTCTTTTCTTTCTTCTACTGCTAGAAGCTCCAGACTCTTTCTGTTGAACAAGATGTGACTCTTCCATCTTTCCCTTGCTGCTGCTTCTTGCTACTTGATCACTATCCCCTATGCTAGCTACCTAGGTTTGTAGCAGTGCCTGTCTAGTTCCCCTAGACTGCTGATGTTTCTTTCCGGCTCTGAGATTGATGCCAGCTTTATCTACCTAGTCACCCCCAAATTGGTGGTTTGCATAATTCAAAGAGTGGTAAGGAACTAGAAGCCAGGGGATAATACAGGAGCTAGGGATGGACTTTACACATAAACTGGTTTAAGGCTAGGAATAGGCATTACACATAAATTGGTTTAAGTGATCAGAAACTGGTTTAAACCTGTAACAGCACAGATGTTCAGTGCACATAAACCAGTCTGAAAATGGCTGAAACCAGTTTGAGATAAACCTGGTTGAATGTAGTAACAGACTTAACTGATTTGGCTCAAACTGGTTTATGCAATGTCTGTCCCAGACCCCTTGCCAGTTTAAGATAGACCAGACTCTCCCACCATTCTGGTATGCTCTCAGGGCTGGGCGGAACTCTCTGCTTCACATCAGAGCTGGCCCTTCCCCTCTATTCCCTGGCTGGAGCTTCTGCAGAGACTGCAGGCACAGCAGGGTCTGCATGCCTTCTCTCACTGCTTGCTACTCAAGCAGAAATCCCTCCCTCCCATCTCCCACAGCACCGCCCCCAGCCCCATGGACACTAGGCATGTGGTATGCTAGCTAATGCTGAGAGGTGTCTGTGTGTCTCCATTTTCACTGGGACAGGCAGACAGAACAGTGATAGCTTAGGGCTTTTTGGAGCTAATCAACAGGCCATCTGGTAAGCTGTTTAAGAGGTGTTTGAACTAATGGAGAGAGGCTAGTGTTTTGCTGATGGGGTGATAAACATTGTTATCAGCTCCCTTTTGGCTTGCTTGCCTGTCAGTTTGTTGCAGACAATATAAAGACGCAGGGAAGGAGATTGAAAAGCTCCATATCATCAACAGATGCATGCACTGTGTCCCACCCCACCTTGCCTCAAAGTTCAGGCAGGGGGCTGGAGGCTGGCAACACTCCCACCCCTTGAGCAGCCAGTGGGGAAAAGCCTGGGATGGTACAGGCAGACCTTTCTAATCAAAGCATCCTGCCATGGCCTGGCCATGCCCCCCTCCCCCCACCCCCAAGCTCAGCAGTGTGTAAAGGAAGGGAGGGCTGCTCTATCACCCCTTGGCTCCTAGCCTGAGCCACTGCAGGCATGTGCCTGAACTTCCTGGCTAGAGAGAATGTCTGTCCAGTTACAAACTAGTTCAGCCTAGCCATGTTAGACTAACCTGTAAAGATTGAATCAATTCAGTCTCAGGCTTTTTAAATGTCTGTCCCTAGCCAGGGAGTACAGAGCAGAAGGTGAGAGTGGGATAGGCATGACATAGTCTGCCTACCAATAAGTAATAAACAACCGTTTTCTTCAGTATGGTGCACGTAAAAGTCTCAACACATACTTCATAGAATGTATTACCTACCTCCTAGTCGATATCTGAAGGGTTAAAATAAAACTGTTCCTACCCTGACCTGTTTCATGCTCAGCAATAAACTATTTAGATGTAACTTTTCAGTGTAGTGCAAAAAAAGCTCTGAGTCTTCATAACTTCAGCAGCTCATAGTTATAAAGATTATTCAAAGCTGTATATTAGCATATTATTATCCTTTAATTATAGATCTTAAGTACACATTCCTGAAGAGCTCATCACTATAGTTTCTATGCTTAAATGAAAAGAAGTGTATAATTTTCAGAAAACAGTCCGCATTGTACAACACAAGTAATTCCTGAAATCACTACAGATGGTTCCTAAGTGCTTGTTTTCTCCATGCAAGCACTCAAAGACCTAAAATGAATGACACAACCATACTGATGTACTAGTCTATGAGGTTGAGGTAATGGATTAAAAATCCTTTGTGGTTTCACTGCAATGGTTGGAGTCCCAAAGAAAAAGAGGTTTAGATCAAATCTCAGGAAAAAAAAATTACCTGAACAGTAAAATAATGACTTTGTAAGCAAGTTGTAGTATCGCCTTCACTGGAGGTTTTCAAGGAGAGGCTGGATGGGATGGTTTAGGAACAACAAAGCTGCTGCAGGAGTTTGGACTAAATGAACCTTGAGATTCCCAGCCAATATCATGGTTATTCATTATGTGAAAGGAAGGAATCCCATCTGAAAAAATCTGTTCTTTTAGATTTTTTAATCGTTTTTATGTAAATAACTTCCAGGATTAAGCATAAATATACTACATTGGTTTGTAAACTTGACAGCTAAAATGTATGATTCTTCTCATGTGAAGTACATTTGAAAAATATGATACTATTGGTGGGCTCAGCAATACCCCAATGACATTTACAGACCAGGAAGGACAAAGATCCAGCTCACAGATGTGACTTCAAGCATCATTGCCACCTGCTCCATAATTAAGCACAATTGATCTGAGGATTTTTCTAGTCAAGACACAATCTTGCTCTCACAACAATTGCTAGCTTAACTTAGATGTTCACCATTTCATCCCTAGAGTAACTGGAATATTCTTCCTAACAAGAAAAGCTTGAATCTATTTGAGAACTAGCTGCTAGCCACTTAGAACTATTCTTCTGAGTGCCAGATGAGATGTTACAATGCAAGACTTTAAGCACCCAGGGGTGTGCACAGTGGCATGAGCTCCCTGCATCCCCCAGAGAGCCATAGGTCCATCGCATGCCCTGCCTCACCCCAGCTGGAGGTCTCAGTATGACCCCCCAACACACACACCCCTTCCCTTCCCCCTACCCTTCCACCAGAACAGACTTATCAGTCAGACACTGCTTTTCAAGCTGCCAGGCTGTGTATCAGAAATTGGATTGGTATTGGCCGATATGCCTCCTTAAAAATTGGCTATTAGTATTGGCCCAAAATATCTCTATCGGTGCACCCCTAGTGGCACCCACACTTCCATCCTCTGCCTGTCCCAAGGTGCCTGGTTGTTCATCTATTGCAAGGGTTATTTCTACATCATCCTTGCAGGGTGTCTTTGAGCTCCAGGGCTGCCTCACCCATATCTTCACCAGCTGGACATGCAGCACCCTTATGCAATTCTCTTCTCCCCTGAATGATTGAGAGCAGCCACTATGCACCTGGAGTCCCCATTTTCATCATCAACACCATTGTCATTCCTCCCATCATCACTGGGGACCCAGCTGATCCTTCTTGCCCTGGCTTATGAATCCCTAGATGGAGCAGCTGGACTGCCAAAAGGAGAGCTTCAACAGCTGCCTGAACAAATGCCACGTGCCTGTGAAGTGTGTCTTTGGGCTCTCAGCATGTGTCTTGAGGGAGGGCATGGAGAAGGGGGCTTCAGACCTGTCATACTAATTCCCAGACTTGGGAGTGAAGACCAGGGCCTTCTTCATGTAGGACCTGGACAGGTGAGTGATCCTGGACCCACTGGCTGCCTCAGATGGCTGTGAGTGGGGGAGCGAGGAGGCAGCTGCAGGGGCAGAGGCATTGCTAGAGCAGGGGCCATGGAATCCCTCCAACACCTCCAGAGGGGTGTGCAGCAAAGCACCATGTGCTCTGGCGCATCCTGGAGGGTGCTGTAAATCTCCAGCATGCTCTCTCTGGTGGTTGCCTTGTCCACACTGAAGAGGTGGCCCAGAAACACAGCTGAACAGGGAGCAGGGCTTGCTTTTAAAGATGGCTGCCAACTTCTGGCAACTGCAGCCAGAGCCTCCAGCTTTGCCTGGTGGTGGCAAGGGCTCATTGCAGGGCCCCAGAAAGCAGATGCAGTTTGCTTCTAGAAGCAGCAAATCTGCTCCCATGTCCCTGCTTGTGTAAATGCCTGCCTGGGAGTGTTTACTTGCAAGTGGTTTAAATCAAATGCTTGTGTAGACACACCCTTTGTGTGATAAGAAGTATAAAAGGTCAGATATGGAGGCAAATGGAAACAAACTCTATGGGCAGTGTTGTTGATGTGGACTTCAGGTTATGTAAGAGGTGATCTCAGCTCTGAGGCAAATTTTCTTTTAAACTGTAATATAAATGCCTTGAGATTAGGTATCTGTTGTGTGCAGCATAGCCAGCACTTCCTCACAGCTTTCCATGGAGCCCTGAGCTAGAAACAACTGGAGATCTTAGTTTTGATGTTCCTTTCTCATGTGACTTTCCAAATAATTAATAATCATATATTTAATTATGATTATTTCATGATGATTGTAATTAGAAGCCCAACCAAATAATGTCTCAGACTTTGATACTAGTCTTTATAGCACATTTCATGAAAGGCCACTGCAGATATATAACACTGAACAACCTACTGATAGCATCTATTGCCATGAAAACAAATAAAACACAAACTGTATGCAATTTGGGAGCCTTAACATTTCACATGTTATAAAGACTAATAATTTTAGAATGGTTAGAAAATTAAGAAAGCAAACCAAATACCACATTTCCCTGAATACAAGGAAGAGTGAAATGATGGGGAGAGAGGGGGAGAAGTGGCATGAGGAGAAACTGGGGGTTGTGGGGGAGGACTGGCAGGGCATACATAGGCAGTGGGTGGGCGAAGGTGGCAGTTGTCACTGCCTGTACACATGCTCCAACTTGTTCTAATTAGAACACATCATAGCAGACTTAATTACTCTAGTCTGCCCCACATTCTAATTAGAAAGCTCTCACATCACTGCAGAATCAAATGTACTAAGCCCTCCCTGCATTTCAGAATGGCCATGGGGGTGCTTTAACTAAAGCTTGTCAAATGAGCTTTATTTAAAGCATCCCACAGCCATTTTTAAATGTGTGGGGGTTTAATACACATGATGCTGCAACACTTTAATTAGAGTGGCTTTCTGGGAACTGCTCTAATTAAAATGCCCCCTCCCCACCACAGAGCACATGTATAGACAGCCAGTGTCTCCAGCTCCAGCTCTGGCCACAAACTGAGGGTGGCAGGGGGCAGCTGTCTGCCCCCTGTCACCTCCTACTCTATTATAAGGTGAGAGGCTTCTTTCCCCATGTTAAATGGAGGAAAAAATATGCATCTTCTAATTGAGTAAATATGGGAGGTCCATTGTAAAATTGTAATTTAATTAGGAAATTTGTTTTAAAGTTTTTTATGATGTAATTATCAGACTTTCATTTTCCATTCTCAGGTAAACACATTTGACTTCCTCTGACTGTAAAGAGAAGCTGGGTAAATTCAGCTGAAGACAGAATTGGGATTATATGACATATGTATGTTTTTGGATTAAACCCTTTCCCCTCACTATGCCCCTGAAATAAAAAGGGGTGCTATCAGATTTTCATCACTTTTGAGTTGGGATTTACTTTTCACTGCTGCTTAGCCTGCTCAGAGGTTAATGAGGTATATAGTGTTCAAACACAGTGACCTTGCAAAGCTATTTCATGCTACAGCTCCACACGCAAAACAGTCCTTTCTAGTTTGGAGTGAGTCATTAATTTTAACTGACAGACCTGAAGGCAGCATAGGAATTAACGTGCATCCTGCAAACCACCTCTCTCAGCTGACTTAGCCAACGAAATCACTCTGATTTCTACTGTCTTATCCCATTTGCCCTGCAGCTCTGAACAACTTATACAAGTCCCCAGGGATATTTTTACAAAATGACCTGAATCTTACAGCATCATTTTTGCAAGGGGCTCCCCAGCTGTCCAGCCTGATAAGCATGAGCAGTAACTGATTAATATTTTACATACTGTATCAGCAATTAGAAGGGGAAATATCAAACTGGTCATAATTTATTGAAAGGAAGCTGGAGTTACTCATGTACATGAATCCTTTTTATTAATGTTGTGCCATTGTTTCTTCATGAAGAACCTGAAATTGGACAATGACTAAAGGACTCCCACCACCCTATGACAGTATATACCACTCTCATTTATTCTAATTCATCCTGGTGACTCGTGTTTTATTTCTCTGTGCCTCTGCCAGGTATCATATTACTTGTTCAAAGGCTTTAATAAAAGTGCAGCATTAATATGCATGAGATGCACTTCAAATAGCACGCACAGCTGCTAAGAGTAGCATACAGTGATTAAGCTGCATGACTGATAGCTTTTCCCATCCAAAAAAAAATGAGTTCAGGAGAGGATGAGCAAAGCTGGGTTCCCTCTATAAAAAAGACAGGAACTTCTCCTTTCCATGCCCATACACACACTGGTAGAGAAAATGTCAGGAAAAGAAAGCAATTTACTCATTGCAGAATCCAAGTACAAAAGTCAGGTCATAAGTGTTCTTGCTTCCACCATTAAGGAGGAGAGAGGGAAGTGCTTTGTGGTTTAACCATGAAATTAGTTGATAGGTTTTCATTCAGGGTTTTAAAAATGGCTCTGCTTCCTTCCCTATTATTTCTCTCAGCTCCTCAAAACGAAGGCATTATCTATGGTAGAAAATGTTAATACTTAAATTATACTGGTATAGCTGAAGTGGCAAGTCCCTTTAGCATGGGCACAGTTATTTCATTACATAGGCACTTAATGCATTCAAGAAGGAGAATAATCTATGATGATATAAATCACTTTTATGACATTGTATACACTTACCAGCATAATTGTTTTAGATAATAATAATAAGAATCACATCCTAAGCCAAATTAGCAATATAAATAAGACTTTTAAGTATAAACAAAGACTTCCATGTGTTTGCACTGAGTGTTTAAAGCTGGCATAGTTTCTATACTTAATTCATTTGAAATGTTCCTAATCTCCATACCTTATTAAATGTTGAAATCAAAATGCTGAAGTTAGAAATGGAGAGCACTGACTCTAGCTGTCAGTAGCTGAGGCTAAATGCCTTTCACTGGACAAGGACACATCTTGAGGAGAAGCTAGGTGACATACTTTAGCCCCAAACTACACTGTAGACTGAAGATGTTAAATAGATAAGGAAATAATATATACCCTGATTCCACAGATGCTCCACAGTAACTACCACAGACTTGGGCCCAGCCCAATGAAGAATGTAGGTGCCTAGGACCAGAGAGTCCAAAATTGCATTCCTTAATACCGTTGCTCAGATGCTTTCTAACCCTCCCCCTCCCCTCCTTACCTTCATTCACCCTCTTCTCAGTAACTCAGTGATTAGAGCATTATGCCAGCACAAAGAAAACCTGGGTTCAAAACCCAGCACTATTTATGTATTTTGGAGCATGGAGTGGCATGTAGGATTCCTGTCTCCCAGGTGAGTGCCCTAATCAGTGGACTAGAGAGTCATGCTCAATCTCTTGCCTAGCCCAATGACTATTTATTTATTTTGTTGAAGTGTTATGCATTATATCAACTGAGAAGGAAGGGAGTGGCCTTTCCAATCATGCAACCTAATAGGTTGTAGCCCATGGGTTACAGGACCTTTTTGGGCAAAATCTGTGGGCAGAGGCATATCAAGCCCCAGGCAAAGTGGAGAGGGGCACCTAGAGACACAGCTGTAGGTCTGGGTGGTGTCCAGGACTTGGGGGGAGGGGGCAGTGGAGGGGGTGGCAAGGATCCTTGTGTCCTGGCAGCTATGGACTCCAACTCTACAGAGAAGGGAAGGAGACCGGGGTGGAGTCAGGACAGCTTTAGGGCCCCAGCAGCTATAGGGGAAAGTGTCTTCCAGCTAAGGACTTAAGCCTCTCACCTTTCCCATGCTAAGCAAAGAAATAAACATCCCAATTTGGCAGGGAGGACACCCCTGTCTCTTTACCCCCTCCTTCTTTCTCCCAAGCACTTAGTTGTCAGATCCTGAGAGCCTCCCTGGGCTCCTGGCTCATCTCCACACAGCCAGAGCATACAGTTGTGTAACTAGGTCTATAAGCAGCTCTTCAGTGCAGGTGGTTAGCATGCTGCTAACACCAAGGTGGCAAACTCGATTCCCTGGTTAGACTAGATCAGTGGTCTTCGACGTTTTTTGTACCCAGCCCCTTTTGTAAACATCAATGGCCAGTCCCGGCCTACAGCCCCTGGTCCCACTGGTGCCCCTCACTGGTGACCCCACAGCCCCCTGACCTTTCCAGTGCCCCTCACTCCTCACCCCCAGTCCCCCAGCCTTGCCAGTGCCCTCACTCCCAATCTGCAGCCCCCTGTCCCCTACAGACCTGTCAGAGGACCTCCCCAGTTGCCCTGTCGCACTCTGGCTGGAGTGCAGTGCCTGTAGCAGCTCCAGCTCATGTGGGAGGCAGCGAAGCAAGTCCAGCTCTGGTACAGGCAGCCCCCCCTGCCTTGGGCTGAGACTCCTGCACCATGCCAGGTAGCCTGTTCACAGCCCCTCCGACCCCCTGAGCAGCATTTTCTGGCCACCCCTCCCCTGAGAGTATGGACACCAGCCCAGTGCCATCAGCCCAGCCACTCAGCTCCCCGCTGCCCGTGAAGGACCCCCGTCTCCTTCCCCTTTCCCTGTTGGAGAGGCAGGCACCTCCCCTCTACCCCATGCTCTGACACAGCCTTGGTGCCTGGCCACCTTCCCCCAGTGCTGGCGGGCACCTGGCTCCCCTCACACACCTATTCCATACACACACATGCACCTGGATAGTGCCCAAGCCCTGGACTTCCTTTCTCCCCCATAACTTACCATTCAGCTCCTGGGGCTGCTCCCATCACCCTGACTGGCTGCATGCTGGCTGTATGTGTGTGCACATGCACACGCATGTGTGCCTGTTGCCTCCAGTTGTCCCAAGCAGCTGTTTGCAGGCTGGAATGCTGCAAGCCTTCAAAGGGAAACCTGCGCTTTCCTGTGTTTTTCTGGGTCTTGCTCGTGACCCTTTCAATATCATCGAGACCCACTTTTGGTTGCAGCCCATGGATTGAGAAACACTGGACTAGATGAACTTCTGAGGGTCTTTCCAGCCTTACTTGTCCATGATACAATTTCAGCAGCTCCTGGCCTTGGATTCAGTGACCATCCCCCACACCCCTCCCAGCTTAATCAGCATCTGGAGCTCATGCCCCCCTCATTCACCTGTAATTATGCTCCTGGCTGTAGTTTTGAATCTCTTCAGGCTGAAGAAGAAACTGAACTTTCCCACATTCCAGGGAAGTGTTTTACGACTGAGCTATCACCCCTTACTTCAGGGGGATGAGTGATACATCAGCCCTCGACACTGATTTGTGGGAGAGGAACCCAAAAATTGCAGCTGCCCATGCTCCTGGCCTGACTACCACTGCCACAACACCTTGGGTGCAGCTGCTTGCCTGGCCACCTGTTTCCCAGGACACAGAACTGCCTGGTTATGCTTATGTGTTGCACCCACTGGCAGCTCGCCCTCCCCCCGACTTCCCGCTGGAGAGGCAGGTAAGTCAGCAGGGTGTGTGCACAACATGAAGGTTTAATCAGTCCTAAATTGAAGCAGTGTTTTTTAAAACCCACTGCTTCAATTTAGGGCCCCTGTTTCATCTACACACACCCTCTGTTTCTTCATTTTATCATTGTTCATGATATTCTGTTACACCGTATTAATGAAATCAATTTAAAATATCCCCTTAATTAAACTGGTGACAGCTTGGGTGCAGGCAAAGGTGTAAATATGTGTCAGATTTAACACTTCAACCATCAAACAGGGTATATGTACCCCATTTGATCATCTCTTTGCTATCTCTTTTGTCTTCCCCATATTGTTCATGACATTTTGTGCTTAGATGTGAGATGAGGCCTTAAATGGAAATATATATGCATATTATATATTATCCTCAAATCATCAACTTTTTAACACAATGTCTAATGCCTATACTGAAGGGATCTGCTTTAAATTAGCAGTTATAAGATGGCTAGTGAATACCAGATTGCTTTTCATCAACTAAGTTGTCTCAAGCTGTCTTAGTCCCAGCTAAAACAGACACCTACCCACACAATTATCTGATGGGCCTGAGGATAGACTAGCACTAAGCCTGTGTCAAAAACACCGACACAGCTATATAGTCAATAGAAAATGATTATTCTTTCTTTTCTTTTTCTTTTGTAAAAATTGTACTCTTGGGAAACCTATAGAAAAAACTAACAGCTTCTCTTATTTTGACATTCTGGAAAAAATAATCATTGACAGGTTGCAGTTTGCCAGTCGCAAATGTTCACAATTGGGGATTATTATAATTGGTATTATTATTTAAAAATTAGTTTGCAGTAGTGCCCAAAGGAAGTATGATTGCACACATATCGCTGTCAACTCACACTATTCACTAGAGAGTGGCTTGGCAGAGAGGGGAGAAGATGTTGCTAAGGGAGTTCTGCAACAAAAGACCCCATCCTAGCTGCTCTGAGCTGTATAGCCGTGCTCATGTCAAACAATGAAATAAGCACAGCTTCCTCTTTTATGGGTCAATAGATCAGAACACTGCTGCAAACCTTGTAGTATTCAACTTCAATGTCTCTGATAAGGTTAAGAGGCTGAGAGATGCCAAGACTGAGTTCACAGGCTCTTTCTTTTAGCTGCCAATATAGCCTCCAACTTACATAATAAGCTAAGGCCCTGAGACTCAGCCCCAGAATGACAAAAATATTGGATTGTCCATGCATGTATTTAAACCCTGAGAACCTACATAGTTACAATGAAAAAGGTACTCTGTACAGAGGAAATGGGCAACTTCAGCTGAATTGACCCCTGACTGGCATTGCCCTCTGTTACCCAGCTAAAGATCTGTTACTCAAGACTTGTTAGCAAGATCATCACCATCTATATGGAGAAAAGCTACCTCTCCAGGTGGACAGAGGATTACAGTGAGGGAGTGGGTGTAGGTTATATAAGCAATGGTGCTCACACTACAGCATCAGTGAGGAGAGATAATCCTGTTGAGAAGAATCCTAAATCTATTGGATGTGTGCTTGCGGCTTTGGGATTAAATAATCCAAGTGAATCAAATGGACAAATCGCTCTTCAAGGTCAGAAGATGACCAGATCGGGACAATAGTTGTAGGTATGACTCATCTAAACCTCTAAATTATTTTTAGAAATTGCTTATGCAGGAAAAAGGAAAAGAAAGATACAATATCAAAATAATTTCTTTGTGTGAACTGCAGAAAATCAGGCAGGAGAGTGTAAGGCGGGTTCTTGTACAAAAGTCTGAAGTAGCAGAAAAAGAGGGACAGACTGACTACACATATATGTTTTCAGGAGATAAGCTGTGGTGTGAGGTTGCAGTACACTGTCTCTGCAGTTACTGTCCATTAGTATCCCCTTATTCTGATGGATACCTGATGTAATTTCTCCCTCGAGGGAATGGAATAAGTTCTCACATTTACTAAAGGTAAGAGTGTGCACGTGAGCAGTAGAGGTGAAGTAAACAATGAATTCTGAGTTTGTACACTAGCTTGTTCTATGATAACTAGCTTGTGTTGCTAAACCTAGAGCTCAGTATATGAATAATATTGCTGATTATTCCAGTAAAGGCCTTCTCTAGTTTTCAGAACTAGCTGCAGCTCTAACTCTTTCCTGGTCGCTCTGAGCACACACCCTTTACTTTTACCTCTCCTGGGGTGGAATTTTGTAGATCCTCCACTGTCAGATCAGACCTTGGGCTACAGACTAGCTATTTGCTGATCACATGCTCTAACCCAGCACATACCTGCGGTCCTGCCCTTAGACATCTGTGACTGGTAGAGTATAGTGACCAGACAGACTTCTTAGATCAAAAAATAAAGCTGTTAGAAAAAAAGGGATTTTAAAACAAGAAGTCATCTTTACTAATGTCCAACGTATTTGCAGGAGTTTCATCTTCCAGCAGATCCTTCTTTCAGCCCTGTTCCCCCCTAAAATCTCTGCCTTTCCTTGGAGTAAGTGAGCACTTTTAAAACCTGCCAACATTCTTCTTATTCCCTATGTGCAATGTCTTTTTCTTGACCTGGCATTTTTTCTTAACAGGACATCTTATCTTGAGCCATTCTTTCCCTTCCTGCTTGTTTTTCTCAACAGCCACCTGTAATACTAAACCAGTATATTCATGCTATAAACAAGAAAACGTGCAGTTTTCATAAATTATTATACAGAAGAGCCCATCAACCACAGTCTTCTTGTTTTCATTTTAGGGAGCAAGTGATAGGATTCAATTAAAAGCCTGAAAAGACTTGTGCTTTTTCTTGTGTCATATTTTTGTCCCATTCTGCAATCTCTCTCTCCCATAATATCTCTTAGGTTCTTTCCAGGGAATAGTGGAAGGTGAAACATTATGGACCCAGTGTCTCTTTAATACTTTTTCTAGTTCTAGTGTTGCTTGGAAGTAGAATAGGCTTGTAGCAAGGAATAATAGGGACCAAACTTTATTTTTCATATTTTCATTTTAATTGTAATTTTAAAATTATATTTATTATTCTAGAATGGTAACTAACTCCTAGCCTGTCACTTCTTTGATATTGTTTTCAATGAAAACACAGAATGAGAAAATGATTTACTCTATGCTGTTCAAAGCTGAATCAGGGTTAATGATACCATATGTCATTCTAGTTTGCAGAAATTAAAAGCAATGGTTAGTTTTCACAGTATGTCTTTTCTTGCATTGCTGGAATTTGGCAGATGAAAGCATTTGAATTTTGTCTTTACCAATAGGGAAGAACTAGTGAATGATGTGAAGGTGATGGGTAACTTTGGAGGAAGCGATCACAACACAATAGAATTTCACACCCTGAGTGAAAAGTATGAAGTCAAGCAAACTGAGCATCCAAGAAGCACAGTATTGGAAGTCCAACAAGAAACTGTCGCTAAATGATGGGAGCACAAGAGAAATGGCAAGAGACCAATGTGGCCACACAAGGAGCTTCTAAAATGCCTCAAATGCAAAAGGAAAGCATACAAGCAATGGAAGAATGAGCAGGTCATCAGGAATGTATCAGGAAATAGGAAGAACCTGTAGGGACAAAGTCAGGAAGGCAAAGATAAAGAACAAGCTGCACTTGGCACAGGAGGTTAAGGACTATGAGAAGAGGTTTTGTAACTAAGCTGGCCAGAAAAGAAGGACCAAGGAATCTGAGGGTCCTCTGTTAACAAGCTAGGGGGGGCTTCTAACTGAAGATACAAAGAAGGAAAAATATTCAACAGCTACTTTGTCTCAGTCTTCAGACAAAAAATTAAGATGCCAAATGCCTAATGGGGATTATCTGGATAAGGAAGGGGGCAAGATGAAGGAGGAGATAATAAAAGAGATGGTCAAAGAGCTTTTGTTGCATGAATTAATTAAAGTCATCAAGGATGAGCTTCACCCCAGGGTCCTGAAGGAACTGGCAGAGTAGTTCTCAGAGCCTTTGGCAATAATCTTTGTGAAGACATCAGAGACAGGCCAGTTACCAGAGGACTGGAAAAGGGTCAAGTTAGTGCCCTGCTTTAGATAAAGCAAGAAGGGGAACCTGGGGAACTACAGACTGGCTACCCTCACTTCATCACCTGGGAAGGTACTGCAGCACATCCTAAGGCCTGATTTTCAAGCATCTAGAAGAGGAAGAGCTGATTGCAAGCAGCCAGCAGGGATCTGTGAAAAACAAATCACGTCAAACAAAGCCAATCTCTTTTGACAAAGTAACTGCTTGCTTGGATGAAGGGAATGCTATAGATATAGTAAGTCTAGACTTCAGCAAGGCTTTTGACAAGGTCCCACATGACCTTCTCATAAACCAATTGGAGAAATGTGGGCTGGGTAAAAGTACTACAAGGTGGACAAATAACTGGCTCAATAGCCATAAGCAAAGGGTAATTATATACAGATCCATGTCAGAATGACAGGTAGTTTCGAGTGGAGTCCCACAGGGGTCTGTCCTGGTGCTGTTCAACATGTTTATTAATGATTTGAATGCTGGCATAGAAAACTTCTCAAGCAAGTTTGAGAATGACACAAAACTGAGGAGTGTGAACACATTGGAGGATGCGAGCACAATTCAGAAGGATCTCTACAGCTTGGAAAGTTGGGCTACATTAACAGGATTGAGGAAAATCCTGAAGTTCAATGAGGACAAATGAAATGCTACACTTTGGGAGGAATAATAAAAAATGTACATACAAAATTGGGGACACCTGGATGGATGTCAGCACTGTGGAAAAGGACTTGAGATTACAGGCTCAATATGAGTCTTCACTGTGATGCAGCCGCTCAAAAGGTGAATGTGGATTTGGGATGTATCAACAGAAACATTAGGTGCAAGACGGTGGGATGGGGGATGATGTGGCCTAATGAGTGCTAAATAGAAAGGTGCCATGTAGAATCCAGTGCCACCCACTCTGCACAGAAACACATGCACAGTTCTGGGCTTCACATTTTCAAAAGGACATTGAAAAGTTAGAGAGGGTCCAGAGGTAGGCAGAAAAAGTGCTTAAGATAGCAGTCTTTAGCAATCCCTTGCAGTCCAGGATGACTATCTTCCATATCTGTGTGTTTGAAGATAGCTGATGAGGGCGATCTAGGATGAACAGGCTCTACTGCAGCTCCAACTTGTGTTTTTGTGTACGATGGGCAGCACTGGATTCTTGATTTGGTCTGCTACATGCTTGCACCTGGCGGGCTTCAAACATCCGGTTCCGTACTGCCCGGCTTTGGGTGTGTAAGATTGCTCGCCGCTCATCCTGTAGGCTGTACCGCCTGGATGTACTGCCCCGGGGTAGTCTTCACCCCAATCTCACCTGCCATGACTTTGTTTGTTCTTTCAGTGGTGGGGTGTCGACTGCCAGGGCATATCCGGAGTTGGGAATCCTGGGGCGATGGTCTTCTGCGAGGCTTCAACCACCCCTACACCTCGCCCTGATACCCAGCCCTCACCTCTTGATGTAATTGGCACTCTGATGCAGATATAAAGCTCTAATCTGACCCTGACTCAAGCCAAGTATGAGACCCTCTACAGCCTTCCTTTCTACCCCTCCAAAAGTAGGAAACAGAACAATGAAATTAGGAAAAGCACTACCAGTAAAATCCCTGGCCTCAAACAAAAATGGTCTCCCTGGCCCGGAGAATTCCTCTCCCTATCAGCCCTGTACAAGCCACTCCTCTGTCTGGCTAATATCCCTCTTGGGTGCAGGACAGGACCACTGCGAGTCCCCCCCAGTTCAACCCCACTCTATCTGGCAGATATCCCTCTTTAGTGCCGAACTGGACTACTGCGGGTCCCTCCGATTCAACCCCACTCTGTCCCTCGCCGAGTGGCTCAGACGGGTAGGAGCTTGTTTCATGCAGCCCTTCCCGCCACTTAGGCTTTCTGTTCCCTGTCGGGGTAGACTCCGGGAGCCTTCCCAAACCCGAGCCGATCCCACCCAGACTGCTGGGTTGATTCCCGTCACCCTCTCTTCAGGGCCATCTCTGCTGTCGGCTTCTTTATCTGGAGTCCTTGGATTTTCTCCCTTGGCTCCATAGTCGTGAAAAAGAGCATCCACTGCCTCACCGCTGGTGTCTTCCCTCCAACAGCTTTGGGTGCAGCCTCTTGTCTCATGGAGGGTCGTCTGGATCCTCCTCGCCCCCGATTGGGGCTCCAAGAGCACCTCCTTCAGCTCTCTCCTCTTCTCCTTCACCTGGGCTGCCTTTTATTTTCCCACGCCGGCTCTGCTCTTTACTCCCCGCAGCTGGCCGCAGTTTCAAAAAGATGCAGCTAATCAGCCATGTGGGTCCTGCCGCCTCTTCCGGTCTCGCCACGTCATCAGCCACAGGTAAGGGAATCTCCATTGCTCTTTTCCTTCCCTCACCTTCCTTATTGTGTTTGGGGTCCCGGGGTTCCCCCTTGGCCCCTCGGGGTCTTTTCTCCACAGTTCCCCTGTGACAATGCTGTTTCTGCTGCTCCTGCTTTTCCATCTTCTGTTATTGTTGTCAAGTTTCAAAATACTGAGATCCCTGTAGAAGACTGTTCATCCATTTGGGGCCATCCTGGGCAAGAGTGTCACATGAGATGACATTGATGTTGTATTTTTTCAAGTTGGCCTTGAAGGTGTTCCTGAACCACTTTCTTTGCTCTCTTCTTGAATGTATACCTAATCTAACCTGGGAGAATAAAACTTGCTTTGGGAGTCTGGAGTTAGACATCCAGATGGCATGTCTGGCCAAAACAAGTTGATATCAGGTGATCATCATCTCAATACTCTTGGTTTTTGCTTGTAGGAGTATGCCAGGTTGGTGCATCTGTTTTCCCACTGGATTTGGAGGATCTTCTACATGCAACGTTGATGGCACTTCTCCAACAACTTTAGGTGTCTCCTGTACATTGCCTATGCCTCAGCTCTGTACAGCAAGGTGGGGATCACAACTGCTTGATAACCCATGAGCTTGGTTTCAGATCAGATGTCACAATCTTTGAACACCCATTTCTTCAGGCTTCCAAAGGCTGCACTTATACATTTGAAGCAATGTTAGATTTTGATAGACAATGGTTATCTATTTTATGACAGATGGTTTCTGAGGTATGGGAAATGCTCAGCATTCTCCAGAATCTCACTGTGGATCTGGATTACTGGAGCTGAGAACTATTCATTAGGAACTTGTTGGGGGAGGACCTTAGTCTTTTGAGTGTTAAGGGTCAGTCTCATTTTCTTCTATGCCTTGGTAAAGACACTGATGATTACCTGAAGGTCTGTTCCTGAGTTAGCACACACTACAGCAACATTAGTGTACTAGAGTTCAGTGATTGAAATCATGGTGGTCTTGGTTTTGGCTCAGAGTTGACTGAGGTTATACAACATATCATCCATTTGGTAGTTTAGCTCCAATCTGGATGGGAGCCTGTTGGAGGTCATATGTAGCATCATGGCAAGGAATTTTGAGAAGAGTGTTGGAGCAATGACACAGCCTTGCTTAACTCCTATTTTAACTTCAAGGGATCTGTGATAGCTCCATTTCTGAAAACCACCACTTGTATACTGTCATTGAGCAGGCAGAAAATGGTGACAAATTCTGGTTGGTATCTGTACTTCAGAAGGATCCTCCATGACACTTCTCAGCTGACAGAAATGAAAGCTTTCATGAGGTTATATTGTTCTTAGCATTTATCCTGTAGCTGGTAAGCTGTAAAGATCATGTGAGTTGTGCCACTTGATGCCCTAAACCCACACTGAGATTCCAGGCGGGGCTCCTCAGTAAGTGGAAAGAGACAATTCAGGAGGGTTCTCACAATGATCTTTCCTGTAGTGGACAGCAAGGGAAATCCCTCTATAGTTTCCACAGTTGCACTTCTCTCCCTTCTTGAAGACTGTCAGAGTCGTGGTATCCCTGAGGTTGTCTGATATTTCCTCATCCAGATCCTTAAGATGAGGGCATAAAGCTGTGACATGAGCTTCCCCTTCACCCCCCACCACTTGAAGATATCCATAGGGATTTCACCCACTCCAGATGCTTCATTTGCTTGATGGCTTTCCTCACCTTATCAAGTGTTGGAGGGATTCAGAGATCATATCTGAATGCATGTTGTGGGATAGAGCTGAGAACACCTGGCAACAACAGAGTCTCAATTGAGGAGCTCTTCAAAATGATCCTTCTAATGGGCATTGATGGCTCCCCTTTCCTTGATAAAGTCTCCTTCATCCTTGGGTCTCAAGTGGGGTTGGTACCTGAGCGCTTGGACCATCGGTGGTTTTGCTGGCAGTGAAGAAACTTTTCATATTGTGGATGTCAATGAGATGTTGAATCTCCTTAGCCTTGTCTTCCCACCATTTGTTCTTCGTGTCATGGGTCCTCCTTTGAACCTCTGCCTTGGCTTGTTAAAGATTCAATTTCTTTTATTTTAGAGTTGGTGTCATTTTGCCAAGCACAAAAGTCTTTGTTTGCAATCAATCAACTCTTAGATCTCCTGGTCATTCTCATCAAATCAATTTTGATATTTCCTGGTAGAGAATTCAAGCGTCTCTTCACAGGTGCTGATAAGGGTGGCCTTGAGAGCACCTCACATACTGCTGGTATTCTATTGTTGTTGATTAGAAATTCCCCATGTTTTCATTGGGGCACTGGTTGCTTGGGTCCTTGAGTCCTTCAAAGTTGATCTTCCATTGGCATCGCTTCTGCTGCAGCTGTTGTTTGGGAGCCCATTTGACTGACATAACTGAGCGGATGAGTTGGTGATCAGTCCAGCAATCATCAGCTCCTAGCATAACTCGTGCGATTTGGACATCTTTGTGATCCCAGGCATGGATGATAACATAGTCAATCAGGTGCCAATGCTTACATTGTGGGTGTTGCCATGATGTCTTGTGCCTGTTTTTCTGATGAAACAGGGTGTTGATGATGATGATTCCATGTTCCATTCATTTGGTCAAAAGGAGGATGCTGTGGCAGAATACCATCTCTGTCTCTCCTCAAACTCTGCTTTGTGACAATTTGGTTACTATGGTCACTGCAGAGGGTAGACATCCCATGGGCTCCAGGTAACCCTGAGTTGTAACCTGGGCTGGATACATTCCTGAGGGAAGGGGGGAACCTC
Source organism: Crocodylus siamensis (assembly GCF_052110815.1). Lineage (NCBI taxonomy): Eukaryota > Metazoa > Chordata > Crocodylia > Crocodylidae > Crocodylus > Crocodylus siamensis. Next base: position 30,689,582 of record NC_143397.1, on the reverse strand, counting down.
TGCCTATGTGACTGGCATCACATACTTGGGTGGAGGGACTTCAGCTCCCTATTGTTCTAAGAAATGCCAACCTGACTGGGAGGGGACTAGTGAACCTGCCAGTCTATCCGGAAACCAGTGATGCATTTCAAATTGGAAGGCTGTCATCCAACAGTTGCTGGCCTCCATTGGACCAGGTAAATGAGGTCATAAGGGCTATATAAGTTAAGGACTGCCCAGGAGGAGGGGCAGTAGCCAAAATGAGAAACTCAGAGAGAAGCTGGATCATCTGAAACTTGCTCTGTCTCTTGAAACTCATGATCAATGAACTGCCTGCCTCCAGAGGGAATCTCCATCTGCCTCTAGATGATACTCATAAGTAAGCTACCTGAGATCTAACTAGATATAAAAATCTAACTAGATATATAGCTTGCAGTAACTCAGATGCGTGATCAAAGGCTACCCAGCCATGGGAGTTTGCTCTATGGGATTTCTCTGATTTTGCTGTACCCTGTACACTATTCCACACTTACTCATGGTAACCAATAAAATTTTCCTGTGTACCTAGCGTGGCAGACTTATTGGGAGAAGGGCTAAATTAGCTCTTGGGGTCCCCTTGGTTCAGCTGACTAAGGGAGACAACTATTCGTGCTTCAGACTGAGGGAAGCACCCCAAGTTCTTGCAGTGGGTCAAATACCTTCAAGGACTACTAGGCTTGTGTTTCCCAGGGGGCACAGGGCCATGATCAGTCCAGACCCTTGGTGGGGGCATCGTTACCCCCAGGCTAGTGGGTGAGCTCCAGGAAGGGGGTCAGCTGAACATGATGTGCCCCCAGGGAGGCACTCGGAGCCTGGAAGGTGGTCAGGTGCAGTGAGGTGGGTGGCTCAGTACAGGAGTACCTCCTACTGGCCCACCAGAGGTGCCATTGGAGTTACCTTTTCTTACTCCTTCCTTGCTGATGGTTCTGTTCCAGAGGCTAGAGTCCCTTATAACTCTGGCATTGAAATGGCCAAGAAGAATTAGTCTGTCTCCCTCTGGAATGTCAGAAAGGACTTGGTCAAGGTTGGCATAGAATCCCTCCCTGCTTTCATCGGTGGCATTAAGAGTCAGAGCTTATGTGCTAATGACAGTGGCATATTGTCTCCCTGCCAGTTTAAGATAGAGAGTTATGAAGCGCTCATTCATTCTGATAGGGAACTCACTGAGATGGTTTATGACTTCACTCTTATGATGTCATCTACTGGGATTTTAAGAAGGTCTTCCATACAATATCTCATTCTGTTCTCACAGATAAACCAAGTGGCTGTAACATAGATGATTACATGGTCAGGTGGATGGAAAATTGGCTTAGGGGTTGCACCCAGACAGTGGTGGTAGATGGATTGGTATCAACCTGGAAAGATGTGGGCAGTAGAGTCCCACAAGGCTCTGTCCTTGGACCAGTGTTGTTCAATGTCTTGATCAGTGATTTGGATGAGAGCGTGGAAAGCACTCTGTCCAAATTTGCAGATGATACCAAATTATGAAGTAAAGTTAACACACTAGAACTAGAGGGTAGGGAATGAATCCACGCAGATCTAGACAGGTTGGAAAAGTGGGCAGATCAGAATAATATGCAGTTCAACAAGGACAAATGTAAGGTGCTGCACCTAGGGAGAAGGAATCACCAGCATGCTTACAGGCTGGAGGAGGACCTTCTCAGCAGCAGTGGAAAGGGATCTCAGAGTCCTTGTTGACACCAAGATGAACATGAGTTGTCAATGTGATGAAGCAATCAATGTGATGAAGTAACGCTAACCACACTTTATCAGGCATTAGCAGGTGCATGACAAACAGGTCCAGGGGGGTTATACCTCCCAATGCGGCATTTATCAGGCCACAGTTGGAGTACTGTGTCCACTTTTGGGTGCCACACTTCAAGAGGGATGTGGACAACCTTGAGAGGGATCAGAGGAAGACAACTCATATGGTTAGGGGCCTGCAGGGAAAGCTCTACAAGGAGAGATTGATGTCCGAGTCCCCAAGGTCTGGAACAGCCTGCCATTGGAGGTGGTTCAAGGACCTACATTAAACACCTTCAAGAGCAAATTGGATGCTTATCTTGCTGGGATCCTATCACCCCAGCTGACTTCCTGCCCTTTGGGCGGGGGGCTGGACTCTATGATCTTCCGAGGTCCCTTCCAGCCCTAATGTCTATGAAATCTATGAAATCTTCAGCCTCCACAAGAGAAGGCTGAGAAGTGATCTTGTGGTCAGCTATAAATTCATTGGCGGGGGGAGGAGCAAGGAATAGGAGATGCTCTGTTTACCAGGGTACCCCTTGGAGTAACTAGGAACAATGGCCACAAACTGATGGAGAGCAGATTTAGGTTAGATATCAGGAAAAACTTCTTCATGGTAAGGGTTGCCAGAATCTGGAATGGGTTTCCAAGGGAGGTTGTGCTCTCTCCTACCTTGGGGGTCTTTAAGAGGAGGATAGACATGCACCTGGATGGGGTCGTCTGACCCCAGCACTCTTTCCTGCCCAGGGGGTTGGACTTGATTATATGCTAAGGTCCCTTCCAACCCAAACATCTATGAATCTTAATGGCAATCCAATTCTGTGAAGTTGGTGTTCTCCTTCCTGAAGGGTATTCACTATTAGGGTTGTCTATGAGCATCCTGATGCTCCAGTTCCTGATGCTCCAGGTTTGTCTTCGCTGGTATTTTTGACCACAGGAAAGGCGATCCCGATGAATGTGGTTATCCAGTCAGGAAGACATACTGAATACTGTATTAGACAGGCTATGTTTACGGTACCTTTTTTAGCCCCTTCCCCATGTGGGGTGACCAGAGGAAATCCTGAAAAGGGCTGATTAGTCACACGTACAGATGCCTAATTGCATTCCTGTCTCATCCAAGTGCTAGATGACCTTCTTGTTACTGCAGCTTTCATGCCAGTTCATGCCTAGGAGCTTCCAGACCTCACAATCCTGTTCCCATCACAATTATCTGGTTACCAAAGGCTTGAGGAATGAGTTGCAAAAGATGTTTTCATGGAAGATGCCTATGTATGACTTCTTTTATCATGTAGAAGCTGCTGTACATCAGCTTCCACACAGTTCTTGATGGAACAGGACCGTGATCCAATGTCAAGGAGACCAAGACAGCTGGGGATCTCATTCCATTGCAGTCTTTACCCATCTTTGCAGCCACTGAAATTCTAATGTCTTCTTCTGCCTGGTCTGCCATTGAGGACTTGTAGACCCATGGCTGGGAAGGCTTATTATAGTCACAACCTGTACTCACCATGTCACAGCACTATCAAAGGATATATGTGGATTTCAGGAGGGAAACCATCTGCTGTCCTCACTACATTCTGGTAGTGCTACTGCTGCTTGGTCCATGACTGGTTATTTGTCAGAGTTATCCCTGTTTATTTCATAGCTAACCTTCCCTGAAGGTCATTCCACTGTCTGCAACCTGTGGATATGCTGGGTAGCAATACAGCTCTGCTTCACAGAGTATTTATGAGGCAAAGCTCCTTTTTTGTCTTGCTGCAGAGAGGAGGATGTGGACCAATGGCTGGAAGTTGTAGCAGAGTAACTTTAGAAATAAAAATACTTCATCACTGCTTGAATAGTGAACAGTGGAATAGACTGTTTAGGGAAGTCATGGACTCTCCATTATGGGAGTTGTTAAAGAAAAGGTTGGGCATGATCTAGGCATAGCTATGCCTATGTTCTACCATGGGTATTTCCCATGGTTTTGGGATATGCTGGTTGCTCCCCCCTACCCTTTTCTTTTATATGAATCGGGATGTTTTTAAGCCTCCTCAGAGGCATTGGGTGTTGGCTACAGGCAAGGCTGGAGACTTTGACTGGTGTGTGCCAATTCTCCTGCAGGGACCAAAGACAGGGTTTCCTGGCTAGTGGGTTTTGCCATTCTGCTCAGGTTCAGACTGATTGCCACATTTGGGATCAAGAAGAAATTTTATCCCATGGTCAGATTGATATGGACCGGGGGGTGAGGGCGGGGGGTTGCCTTCCTGTGTTGTGGGAGGTGTGGCCCTCTATCCAGGACCTCTTAAGCATATATTGTTAAAATGTTATAGAAGCAGGACATTGGCCACTGTGGTTCCCCTGCTTTACCTGTGGTAGGTTAGGGTATTAGGTCTGTATTGTGTCAGACTTGATGGCAGTCTCACGTAGAGTTTAGATTATGGTTTGTATGGGAAGGTTCAGTTAGGGATGATCCTGCCTCAGGCAGGGGGTTGGATTAGATGACCTTTGGAGGTCCCTTCCAGCCTTATTTCTCTATGACTCTACATAGGCATGTATATATATACACACACACACACACACACACACACACACTTTTGTAACTCTTGCAAAGTTTGACTTCAAAACCAGATACAGTTATTTCAGATCAAAGAACATACTTGAAAACTTCTGTTATCTAGAAACTTGCTCCTGCTTTTCAGACTGTTCCACAAGGGGGTTAAAGTCCATATTGGGACCATGTTTGGGGGTCTTGCAAATCTAAACTCTTCAGCTGATTGTAGCTAAACTCAGCAAGGAGTATTTTTAGCAAGACTTCTTTGTTACATAGTAATTTGTGAAGAAGTGTGGCAAGATAGGGAAAGGAAAACTTGAATGGAGAATACAGATATTTCAATGTCCTTGTAAAGAGACTTGAATTATTATTACCTGTTTGGTAAGTAAGAGGAATGATGAGGCTGCTTCAGAAAGAAAAGAAGAAGACTGGTGAATCACAAGAAAATGTATTGTTTTATAACATGCAAAGAATTTTTCATCCCATAGCTTCTGCAATATAAGCGATAGTTGAGTATTCACAGAACAATCCAAACACCTATTTATTCAGAGTGAAAAACGTAGCACATAATACAATTTGTATAGCAAGGCCTTGTCAAGAAAAAGACATGGTACAATTACTTATTAATGAATCACATTAATAGCCAAAGATAAACAGAACATGATTTATCCAGGTTAGGTTAATGCTCCAAGGTAAGCAGGATGAAGCTTAGCTGAAAACTACAATACTGAAATACATAGTGAAGAAATAGAATTTTTATTAAAAAGTAATTGTAATGAGAGCTCTGCATGAAAAAAACGGCAAAATGAGTTGTATGACTGTGAGGACTACAGTAACAGTAAAGAATGAAATTTAATAGTACTAGGGTGCAAGCTCTTATACTTCTGGATTAATATCAAGGCATTCTATTATGGTCTTGGGCCTGTCTGGTTGAAAAATTGAGGAGGAGATAGGCTTTGGTGTACTATTTGCCAGTTAATGGATAACTGTGAGCTACCAATATGACATGACCGTGAAAAAGGCAAATGTAACTTATTAATATATTAGGTAAGTCATTTCTACTATAGAGAGGGGAATATTGATACCTTCCTACAACACGTTGTTAAGATCTCATCTGGAATACTGTGTATCAGCCTGAATCCAAACTAGAGCAGATGCAGAGAGGAGCTATTAGGATTAGTAGGTGACTCGTGAACCTATCATGGAAGGTGCTTGAGACCTTGGCCTATTTAGCCAAGCAAAAAGAAGGCTGAGAGGGTCATGACTGCTGAGTTTATAAGTGCATTAGAGGTCTAGCATCAAGGCGAGAGAAGAGTTAGCAAAGTTAAAGGACTATGTGGGTAGAACAAGTGGGTATAAATTGGCCATGAATAGATTTAGGCTGGAGATTGGAGGAACATTTCTAACTATCCAAAAAATGAGGTTTCAGAACAGCCATTCATGAGAATTCATCAGGACAACCAAGGAGTTTTAAAATTAAGCCAGTGACAGCAAGAAACTGGACTTGATGACCCAAGAGTTCCTTTCCAGCCCTATGTTCCCAGTGCTTAGTTCAATTTAGTTTTAAATGTGTCAAGCTACAGAACTCCTACCACTTTCTTTGGATATCTTTAACATAAGTCAATAACAGAAAATGTTCTTCTCCTCCTTTGTTGGCAGTTCCCATCAGTTATTTGTAGGCTGCTATGTCCCAAGTTATTGCTAGGCTAAGTAACGCATATTTATTCTGTCAATCTTTTCTTAAACACCACTTAAACTCCTGAATGACTTCTGGTTACTTGGGGCATTTTACATGTATTCCGGGGGTGGGGCAGTAGAGTGCATTTTAATTAGAGGGTCTGAGAGCCTCTCTAATTACAGAGCCTGCAGCGACTCCTATATCAGCATCCCTGTGCTTCAAGTTGGTGGTGGGGATGATTAACTAAAGCTTGTTGAATGAGCTTTAGTTAAGTGCCCTCACTGCTGTTTTGAAGCATGTGGACCAGGCGTGGCTGGTGAACTCACACTGGTGGGGTGAGTGGAGTGGCCAGCTGCAACACAGCCCTCCCCCCCGCTTGCTCCAGCCAGCTGCAAACCCCACCCCACTCCCAGCTGGCTGCAACACCCCCGGCCCCCCACTCCCATGTGATGCTCCACCCACCCCACCAGTCTGAGTTCACCAGCCATGCTTGATGTGGACATGGGTACATGAGATGTGGCGGCTGCTGGAGTGGGCTAATTAGCACACTCCAGCAGACTTGATTAGCTGAGTCTGTTCCAACATGTTACAATTACAGTGCATTGGAGCAGCCTCCACACAGGTCTACAGGTACTCAAGTTTTCACTTCATGTTGTCAGTATCTTCCACATTACAAGGTGCCAAATTAGCATTCTTGAGTATGGTAACATCACAGAAGGCTGCTCCTTCCTTGTACTTCTGAGTATATCCCTCAACACTGCAGTAGCTTGAGGGGCCTGAACACTAAAACATGTGGTCTGATGTCTTAGTCTTCAAATCTAGTTCATATTAGACTTCCATTGAAATATTTATACTTCTTTTAATATTTCTTTACTTGTACTTTTTCAGATATTTTAAGAATGGAAAGAAGCTAAAATAGGCTGTATGAAAGGACTTGACAGGCTGAATAGGAGCCTTCCTGTGAGTGCCAGTAACTCGTACCTCCAGACCTGTGATGTCTCAGACTGGCATTTTCACTTTGATGAATAGCTATATTGTGAGTTATTTGAGGATATAGTCACTCGTGTTTATAAGCAATACTTCTGAGTATTTCCAAGTTTTGTACCTGTGACAGTTATAGCCAGGTACAGCTTGAGAGAGGAAGAACATACAGGGAAGAATATACAGGGATGAGCAAAAGGTACAAAGTAAATAAACATAAATTCTGAAGAAATGCAGTTTGTGATAGCAAGAAAGATAGCAAGCAAAGGTAGCAAGCAAGCATGTCAATCTGTTCCAGGCGAAGAATATACTTCAATATTTGTTGTTATCATAAAATTAAAATATGCTCTTTTGCTCTCTCAAGTGTTTTTGTTCCTGCTTTCTTCCTTTTGTTGGAAGAATGCTACACATTCAAGAATTTTTTGATTGGTTGAAACACAGATTAGATAGCTGTTTTCATTTTCCCCTTCCCCTTTACTATCTTTGTTTATGAATGTTTTGAGTTTAGCAATTGAAGATTTGTCTCTTGGGAACACTCTCTGAAGGAGTTATACATTCTGTTCTCCATCATCATCCCATTTGCTAGTAGATCAGAATAAAGTCTTGGAGAGTTTTAAGAGGCTGCTATTTTGAACCCCCAAACAGAAGGAAAAGGGAAGCTGTTTTGGTACTTAAGCATCTTTCATTGTACACTGCCAAGAAACTGCTTGTGGGTAGTGCTAGAATACAGTGAGGTAGAATTTTTTTAGTCAAAATGTTTTAGGAGTTCTTAAAAGAACTTGTAAAACCCTGCATGTTTCATTTTAAAATTTACTTTACTTTCTCAGAGGTTGGGGGGTGGGGTCATTTGAAAATGAAACAAACCATTTCATTTCAGATGAAACAGAATGTTTTATTCGACCCGAAAGACTTTGTTTGAGCCCAAAAGGATTTTTGTTTACCTTTCATTTTGTGAAAAGCTTTGGAAAAATAATATTTTCAGTTAACTCCCCAAATATTTCCCTTTTTGTTTTCTTCAAAGCTGGCAGTGAACTGAAAAAAAAAAAAATTTTTCACATAGTGCTAAGATGGAGTAGGATAATTTTCAAGTATGAAAATGCAGATCTCTATCCAGTGAGTTAAACAAACAATGTGGCTATTTTAAGGCCACCCAGCTATGCATCCACAATTTCTACTGATTTCAGAGGGGATTGTGAGCGTATCAACAAGTACTGAACCCCTCTTAGGATTTGGCCAGTAACCCAAAGACAGAATTTATAAATGCATGAGTAGCTCCAATTTACATCCAAGCACATATCCAGATAATATGGTTTTTATTCTTATTTTCTCTCTTGCAGATAAGCATACAGAAGTTTAGCAAGATTGAAGAATTGTACACCATATTTACATAGAAAACAAGAGAAAATCTTTGTAAATTAAGCTAGTAAAATACACTGTGTACTCAAGCAAGCACCACTACTAGTAAACTCCACACGAGAAGTATTTGTTATGAAGATAGCAGAGCTGATGAAAAATGATCAATTTAAATCAGAAGATAGAAAGCATAAATTCTGCACATTGATTTAACTATTTTCCATGACAGTTCTCAACTCATTGCCTCTTCATTTTGTGAATCACTGCTTATTTTATAAATAAGCTGGAAATTGAAAAACGTGTATATATATATTCTGTCCTGTCTACAAATCGGCATTAATATTTATATATACACTTAGAAATCCAGCTAACTACAGACCTTTGTTTTAAATCACATTGAAATAAGACATCAGAAGTTTGTTTGATTATGGGCTTGATTTTCAGTGGAGTGTCAACCAAATTGCCATAAATGCAAATTATAAATTTTAACTTTGCATGCCCAGGTATTGCAATTTTCAGATACGTACTATGGAGGATCCTTGGCCAGTGGAAATGGAAACTGGCATCCCCCTGCTGAAGGAGGGACTAAATCAATTTGCTCTAATTCAAAATCTGGCCCAGCATGTGGAAGGTGTAAATTGTCTTATTCATGAAGATGACAGCATTTGAATGTGTGGTTGTGTACATGAGCAAAACAAGCTCTGAGTGTGTCTGTGTGTGGGAGCATTTGAAAGTTAGGTTGGTTCTATTTTCTTTCATATTACAATGCCACTTATGTGCCCTGTACACTGATTGGTTGCATGTACAGGAGACATGTTAATGTGCATTAGCCTAATTTAGTAAGCATTAAGGGCACATGTCTACACATGCACACCCTTAATGCACATTAAAAGTGGTGAATTTAGGTTAATCATGCCTCAAGTCGATACCTGCAAATGCAGGTTTCAAATTCAGCCACATTTAGTTAAAGTGCATTACCACATGTGTATACACAAACTGTTAGTACCTTTAGTGCCAGGTCTGCCGACCCACTAGGGAGCTGGCCTGAGCCCAGCCCCAGGGCTCCTGGCTGGCCGCCTCTCCTCCACCACCTCTCTGGCAACAATTAGATGTGGACTATAAAAGCCAGCAGCTATTTTGTGCCCTGGGGTGCACACACGAGGAGCAGGGGCAGTGGTAGCCTTGGTATGGGGAGGCAGGGTGGGCAGGGAAGGAGCTGGTGCATGCTGCCCCTTCACTGGGATGCAGCACCTAGGCAGGGAATGGGCTGCTTAGGGATCAGAGTTTCCAAGATGGCTTCTAGGTGCTGGCAGCTGGCTCTGGCTTCAACATGGCTGCCAAATGCTGGTAGCCATGTGGCTAAAGGCTGAACCTCCCCCCACTGGCTACAGGGGTACATGGCAAGGCACTAACTTCAGTACCAAGTCACTGCACGTGTAGACACCTGCCAAAAATTGCCCACCTCTTACTCTCCCTGGATCAGTCAGGGAAAAGAAGGTTTGCAGGCCAATCTGTATGTCCTCTAGAGAGATTATGACTCAAAGAGTTAACACCCTTTATTCCTACATATCAGCGATTCTCAACCAGGATGTTGTGGTACCCTGTGGTGCCTTGAGATCTTTTCAAGGATACCTCAGGGTACCATGCAATATTAATACTGTTAGGTGTGCAAATATGATTCACAAGATATAGTCAAGTAAATATGATAACAGGGTGGGTATAAGATGATATTTTCTCCCCCACAATCAGCATGGAGGGAAAAGTCCGTTGTCTTACTTTTCTATACAAGGAAAACTCATTAATACTTTGTCTATCATTAAACTGCTTCCTAAAGCAGAATGTGCTCAGTAATGGAAATTATCTATGAAGTTGATTAAATGCAGCCAACACTATGACCATGGCTATAAAACACATGGCCCATATTGAGCAAACATGCTGATGGGAACCTAATACATATATAGGTTAGTGCAACTTATATGAATAAAATGTATATGTTAGTGTCCAATGTGCTCAGTCCCTCTCAGTGATAATTCTTTTTCAAGTCATGATGAGACACTACACTGCATACATTTCAACTTCCTCTTTACTCCCATAGCTGACCTCAAACTTTCTCTCCCATTTCCAATGTTTCTTGTTTCTTCACTAGCCTTAAATGTCTGGCAAACTTCAAAAAATGGGGTCCCAAATAGTTCACCCAGAATTTCTCTGTTGCCCCCTTTATTAGCCTCTTGGATATGATTAGTATGGCCCCATCCTCCATGAGATGGAGCCAAACCAGGTTGCTGTGCACCTCATCTGCATATACAGGACTCATGACAATAACATCCAGGGGCTAATTAGCACACAGGTCCTTTGTGGGGGTGTATCTGGAACACACATGCATGCTGAACAGTGCTAAGTTGTAGGGTCACTATGGCTTGAAACATTGTTGGCTCTGCTGGGATCACCCCAATGAAACAAAGAGAAAATCATGAGCCTTTTGGCTTTGGACTAAGATTATTCAAAGATTGTACTTTCATAAATAGGTATGAAAGTGCTGCTTAAAAGTGTGTTTATGGCATACCTATGCTAAAATACATGAGTTTCAAAAAAAGGTAAAATGCATCAATTCTTGATGCAACCTCAGGGGTGCATCTACATGAGACATTTAATGTGCATTTGATTAATTAACTGTGCAGTAAGGGCATCTTTACATGTGCCCTAGGGTGGGGAGAGGCAGAAATAGCGCACCCACAGCATATCATGTATTCAGCATCTGACACTTCAAAATGGCAGTGGGGGCTCTTTAATTAAAGCATGTTTGATGGGCTTTAGTTGAAGCACCCTCACCACCATTTTAAAGTATGGGCATGCTGAATACATATGATTGCAAGGCTGCTGGAGTTTGCTAATTAGCATACTGCAGCAGACTCAATTAATAAAGTCTGCTCCAACTTGTGTTAATTAGCATACATCAGAGCAAGTGTCAGGCATGTGTGTAGGTGCCCTAAATGTCTTGGTGTCATGTTCTTGCATGTAATACTCATGTGCACATCTCATGTATAGGTGCTAACTGGCTGGCTGGGGCACAAGGGTGCTTCAGTGCCGGGGCTGCCTGAGGCTTGCCTGGTGCTGAAGCAATCTCATTCCCCAGCCAGCCCCTCTACAGCACATTGATCCTGGTCAGAGCAGTCCCACACTGGCAGACTGACCCCCTCAAACCCTGTCAGCTAGCACTGCTGTGAACCAGCTCAATGTGCTACAGTCCAGGCACACATGAAGATGCACACCCAGGAGCAATAAACTGCCGAGCAATAAACTCCGCAGTTTATTGCTGCCCCCAGTGTTACATGTAGACATGCCCAGTAGTAAGAGACATAATAAGGTACAGCAGATATAGGCCCTGGAGGTCTAAAATTATATATAGTCAGTTCTAAAGCCAAGTGTTTTAATCAGAAAGTGATTTTGATTTATTTCACACATTTAAAAAATTTAAAGCTACCCTCTATGCACAGACTAATCTTGAATTAAATGTAGATGTCTTATTTCTTTTTTAGGTTTAACACTACTTAGTAATAAAATCTTTAGTTTATGCAGGTAGACAAGGTTTTTTGGGTAGATGAGATATCTGTTATTAGACCAACTAAATAGTTGGACAAATTCTTCTTTGCAAGCATAGGGAGAGTCTAAAGAAGGGTGTTTGTGCCTGAAAGCTTGCAAAGAACAATTTTCCTAACTATTTAGCTGGTCTAATAAATGATATCACATCTACCCCAAAAACCTTGTCTGCCTATGTCCTTACATCAACCTAGCTACAACCAACAATCCATTTAGTTTATGCAGCTCCTTCCATCTGAAATAATACACAGTTCTTTTACAAATTAGCTCTATACAGTATTCACTACAGCTACTACTGAAGTGGAACCACTTTGAGGTCAAATGGAACAGCTGTTTAATAATATATTAAAGGTCTATAACATTTTAATCCAAGAAGTGAAGTACCTGGTAGACATTACAAAAGTATTGATAGGTAGAAGCTTAATACCCAAAATATGTTTCTCTTAATACCTTCATACCCCAAAAATGCTCACTAAGGTAAATGTTATAATTTTGCAGAAAGGGCTGTGGTCACAAAACTGTGCCATTGCCCTAGAAGTCAGACCAGATGCTCTAAAGGTATCCCCTCTAGGCTTAAAAAATATGAGTCTTCCATAATCACAGTTGTTAAGCACCTTAAATTTATATATAATCTCAAAAGCAGTAAATTTTGCAGTGTTCTCTGACACCATGCTGAAGAATTTAATTAGTTCAATACTGCCTCAAAGAGAGAGTCACCTACCCTACTATAGCTTCTTGGAACTGTCATCCAAGTACTGAACAGGCTTGATTATGTTTAGTTTAGAAGATCCATTCAGAGGACGTCTTCAGGTATTGGGCTAGAGTTATTCTTATTCAGTTTTGTTTGTTGCATATTACTACAAATACGTTTGAGGTTTTTTCAGTTGAGTGTGGGAGGGGAGGGGATATGGGGAGAGGAGCCAGTGCATAGTGCAGTGGGGGGGCATACTGTGCCACCTAAGGGGGTCATGGCCCCACCAGTGCAGCCCCTGCTGGTGTAGCTTGCAGGGCATGTAGCCCCTGGGTGTTTAGAAGTTGGACAGCCTTGCTTTAGAACATCAACAGTGGGCACATCTACACGAGATGCCAGCAGCACAAATGATACTGTGCAGTAGTGAATCACAGCACCCATAGTGCTAATACACTACTGTGCAGTATTATTAGGGTACTGTGCAGTAGTGTCACTAAAAAAGCATTTGCCAGGGCTACTGAGCAGTAACTCTGGTTACTGCACATTTATTTATTACTTGATTATACAAGTACTAACTAAATGCACAATAATCACTGTGCAGTACCATCTCATGTAGATGCACCCAGTAGGCATGTCCACACATGCAAGCATGTGTGCTTGCAGCAGCTCAAATAGAAGCAGTGCAAATTTGAGCTGAGGCTTTTTGCCTCAGTGCACATGAGATGTGGGGGGATGTGAGTCACTGCGTGGGTAGGTGTGGGGGGACTGTGTGTGTGGGGGCTGCTTAGGAGGGGTTGATCACCTGCATGAATGTTGTGTGCCTCTGGTGGCTGGTGGGGCATGGTGGTGCTGGCAGCAGTGGGAGTGTGGCATCAGTGGTAAGCAGGGAGCCCCTGCAGACACCGCTGGTGCTATTGGCAGTGGGAGGAGGGGTGGCCAGCTCCCCATTTGTTCCCCTGCTCCCCATTCATTCCCCCATCCCCCGTTCATTCCCCTGCCCCATTTGTTCCCCTGCTCCCCATTCATTCCCCCATCCCCCGTTCATTCCCCTGCCCCATTTGTTCCCCTGCTCCCCATTCATTCCCCCATCCCCCGTTCATTCCCCTGCCCCATTTGTTCCCCTGCTCCCCATTCGTTCCCCCCATCTTCCATTCATTCCCCCCCACCCTCCGTTCATTCTCCCAGCTCCCCACTTGCTCTCCCAGCTGCTCCCCCCACACACACTTAGTAGTAGAGAATGAGCAGGAGGCTGGAGAAAGCAGGGGAAGTCTCCAGCTTATCTCCAGGGGCTTGTCTTCAGCCTCCTGCTTGTCTCCAGCCCCCTTCTCCTTCCCTTGCTTGTCCCAGCCTTGGGAGGCTGGATACAGCATGGGAAGAAGCAGGAGGCTGGAGACAGGCCCAGAGATATCCCCCTGCTTTGTCCGGCCCCCCTGATCCTTCCCCTGGTTATCTCCAGCCTCAGAGGGTGGAGGGAATGAATGGGGAGAGGGAGGAGTGAGTTGTGAGCTAGAGGAATGAAGTGGGAGTGGGGAGAACAAACTGGGGGGGGGGGTGAGGAGAATGAATGGGGGTGAGGGGAATGAACGGGGAGTTGGAGAAGGTCTCTTCCAGCCCCCAACCACCTACTTACCTGGCAGAAGCCAGGTCCAGCTCCATGTGGCTTGCACCGCTGCTGCCTGGCACAGGCAGGCAGCATGCTTCAGGACTGGGGAAAGGGCCAATCACAGAGATGCTCTGGCAGCCTGCCAGAGCATCTCTGTGGAAGACTGAGCCTCTGGTTGCCTCGGGGCACAGTCTGGGACCATGCCCTGACCCGCTCTTTTCCCCTGGGGTTTTGTTTGACCCCTGGATATCCAGGGAGCTAATTTTGCTCCCCTACTGCAAATTTGTAGTGGGGGGAATGTTTTTTTGTTCCCTCATGTGCCTCTGGCAGCATCTCAAAGGGTTTGAGACACTGCAAGAGGCATATGCGGGCTTGTCTGGACATGCCCAGTGAGTGTTTTACAGCCATTATAATTTGTCTTCTTTTTATTAGAGTTCTTAACTGCCTCCCCATTTTGGATTTTTAAACCACATTCTTTCCCTACTATGGTTTTCATCATTCTATTTTATCATTTTTTCCTTTGTCTCTTGTGTGGCTCTTTTCACAGTCTCTGTTTTTAAGTATTTATCAAAACAAACATCATTAGGGTCTAAATTAAATTTACTTAATTTAAGAGGATTAGATGTTAGGGAAAATGAATTTGCCCAACCCGAACTAAAACTGAAACAAACCCTATCTTACTACAATTTGATTTATTCTTTGGTCAGTGGTTAGTGTTTAAAGAATAATTTTACTGACTTTGATGGATGTGTTTTTTAATTGTTTTGTGATATCTTTTATGCACTGTATATCCTAAAACAAAGTGAAGGGCTTTTGACACTCAAGATAAAAGTGCAGAGTCTGATTTCTTTGACTAAAGAAGAAAGACAAAATGTTTTCTTGGAGGAATCATCACCTCAGGCAAATGAAAAAATGAATGGTCCTTCTAAGCAAATACATCCTTACATAGACACCTGAGGGCAGTAAGTGTTCACTCTCTACAGTTCTAATTCATTCTACTGAATCCCTGAGAGCAGATGCACTACAAAAAGAGCTGCAAGAGGAAGTGGTATATCTATATTTGTAGTCACTTTGCATACAGGGTATGTAGTACTACAGGCTTTATATCATTGCTAAGCCATGCATAGTAACCAAATTATTTGTAATAATTCCATATTCACGTAAACATTTTGTATTTATGCTGAAATATTTGCCTTTGTATTGGAGCTGTTTCAAGGTTTAAATGTATTGAGACTGTAAATTGCCTCATAGAACTTTAAATGCTATATGGCATATTTTAACTTTAATTACCTTTTCCTATTACTGTATTTTCCATGTCATATATCAAAATGCAATTTTTCTTCTATATGTACTGCATTTTCTCCCAGATGGATATTAGCATAAGGCTCACTCAGTGCTAATTGCCTTCGATGACATTCAGCACCAACACAGAATGGGACCATTTGGACATGATGGTTTGGCAACTGTTGATCCTTTCAGATCATGGTGTATGCATGCGAGGTCACCCAGATCTTCCATGGATAGGACGGGTAGGACAGGGAGGAAAGGTGGGGAAGTGGCACTCTGCATTAAAGAGGAATACACATCCTCATCAGGAAAGAATCAGAGGAGGGGCACTCTAAAGTGCTCTGGGTTAGAATACAAAGCAGTTGAAGGGAAAGAGACTTAACCGTGGGGGTCTACTACAGACCACCCAACCAAGGGGAAGAGCAGACCAGGAATTCTTAAGTCAGCTCACAGAGGTAGTTAGGTCAAAGGATGTGGTCATCATGAGTGACCTGAACTTTCTGGACATCTGCTGAGAAGAGTGTCACTCTGCTGTCTGACCTGGGAGGATTATACTGCAGTTGCTCAGGGCTGCAGGGGGGCAGTCAGGAAAGCCAAGGCAGAGAAGGAACTGGGACTATTTTCCCAGATGAAGGACAACAAGAAGTCCTTTTTTAAATACATAGGGGGCAAAAGGAAGGTTCTGGGTAACGTGGGGCCCCTGCAGGACAAGCTAGGAAATATGGTCGTTACACCAGATGACAAAGCTAACATATTTAATGATTTCTTTGTCTCCATTTTCCTGAGCAGGGACCGGAACAGCCACCCCCCTCTGGGCTCCCCTTAGACCCCAGGGGAAGCGCACCTAGGCCAAGGGTTAGTGAGAAAGTAGTTAGGGAACTTCTGGAGGGACTGGATGTATTCAAATCAGCTGGTCCAGACGATCTCCACCCTTGAGTTGTGGGAATTGGCTGAGCTCATTGTGGGACTCCGGCATGGCTTTACGAGCACTTGTGGTGCTCTGGTGTGGTGCCAGAGGACTGGAAGAGGGCCAATGTGGTTCCCATCTTCAGAAAGGGGAGGAAGGAGGACCCAGGAAACTGTAGGCCAGTTAGTCTTACCTTAATCCTGGGCAAGCTTTTTGAGAGAATTATTCTGGCACATGTCCATGAGGGGGCAGCAGGGGAGATTATGCTTAGGGGCAACCAACATGGGTTCATTAGCAGCAGGTCCTGTCAGACCAACCTAGTGGCCTTCTATGACCAGGTCACCAAATCCTTAGATGCAGGGGTAGCAGTGCAGGGGTAGTAGTCTTCGTGGACTTTCGGAAGGTCTTCGACACTGCCTCTCACCCCATTCTCATTAAGAAACTAGGGGACTGTGGTGTTGACACCCACACAGTCAAATGGGTCGCTAACTGGCTGGAGGGCCCCACCCCGAGAGTGGTGGTGGATGGGTCATTTTCAACCTGGAGGGATGTGGGCAGGGGGGTTCAGCAGGCCTCGGTCCTCAGCCCTGCACTGTTCAACATCTTCATCAGTGACTTGGACGAGGGGGTAAAAAGCACCCTGTTCAAATTTGCTGATGACACTAAGATGTGGGGGGATGTGGGCATGCTAGAAGGAAGGAATAGGCTGCAATCAGACCTAGACAGGTTACAGGGGTGGGCGGATGAGAAGAGCATGGGATTCAACTGACAAGTGCAAGGTGATGCACTTGGGGAGGAACAATCAGCAGCATACTTACAGGCTGGGAAACTCCCTTCTCATCAGTACAGAGGCAGAAAAGGATCTTGGAGTCATCATTGATGCCAAGATGAACATGGGCCAGCAGTGTAAGGATGCAGTCAGGAAGGCCAACTGCACCTTGTCATGCATCCACAGATGCATCTCAAGTAGGTCCAAGGAGGTGATGCTCCCCCTCTATGCAGCACTGGTCAGGCCGCAGCTGGAGTACTGCATCCAGTTCTGGGTGCCGCACTTCAAGAGGGATGTGGACAACATGGAGAGGGTCCAGAGGAGGGCCCCTCACATGATCAGGGGCAGCAAGGCAGGCCCTACGAGAACAGGCTGCGGGACCTGAACCTGTTCAGCCTCCACAAGAGAAGGCTGAGGGGGGATCTAGTGGCCAGTTACAAACTAGTCAGAGGGGACCAGCAGGCATTGGGGGAGTACCTGTTTTCCTGAGCACTACCAGGAGTGACCAGGAATACCGGTCACAAGCTGGCAGACAGTAGATTTAGGCTAGATATCAGGAGGCACTACTTCATGGTCAGGGCGGCTAGGATCTGGAACCAACTTCCAAGAGAAGTGGTGCTGGCTTCTACTGTGGGGGTCTTTAAGAAGAGGCTAGGTGTACACCTTGCTGGGGTCATTTGACCCCACTACTCTTTCCTGCCATGGTAGGGGGTTGGACTCGATGATCTGCTCAGGTCCCTTCTGATCCTAGAAACTATGAAACTATGTATATACCTAGGCAGGAGTTTGGTGGAATGCAAGCTTCCCAGACCTTCTATACCCCCTTTAGGCCACTGAGACAGCATCCAAAGACCAGACTGAGCCCAAACATTTGGTGCCTTTGTGGCTGTAGTTGTCTAAGCATCCAGGAAATAAACCAGGGTCTCCTGTATGGCAGACAAGAATTCTAGCACTGAACCACAGGGGATACCATGGGAACTTTAAAGAGTTTTAAAAGTTCCTTGCTACTACATTTCATAACATTCTCCTGTAAAGTTTGATTTCCTCGGACCAGAAATCCAACCACATTGACTTCATGCTTAAAAGGAAAAAAATCTCTCCTTGGACCATAACCTTGTCATGATGGAGAGGCTGGTGTGTTCCAATGACCCTCAGAGCTATGTAATTTTGAGTCTTATACTCCTGGTAGGGTTTCCCCTGGTACACAGGTTTGAGGTGAGCTTCAAAAGTAAACATGGTCCAAACTTGTGAAGACCCAAATGGCAGAACAGGCATACTTGAGGACCAGCTGTTTCTCTGCGGCTGTCAAGGCGGAAGAGGGCTGCAGCTAGATGGAGGTCTCCAGTTGTCTTGGACATCCTTGCTACTGGGTTCAGGGCTCTTTCCTGTAAAGTTCATGTGGCCTTTGCTTGGACACCAGCTTCCCCATGTCAAAAGATGTCATGCACAGGCCTCTGCCATGGATGTTAAAGTCTCCTACAAACCAAGTCTTGGCATGGTGGTGGGGACAGAAACAGTGATATTTGGGAGTCCCTCATCACAAATCTGCACATAGGCTGCGGTCGTATGGTGGTCATTTTGCATTTACTGAGACAGAAGAACAATATAGCAGCTGCAGCAGTAACAGAAGTCCTCTTTATCATTCCCTCTGCTCACCCTGAATGGGGAAGGGGCTGGAAAAGGTGCCCTAAACATAGACTGTCTCAAACCCTCCTGGCTGGACTGCCTCATCCCAAGGGATCACTGGACCTGCAGCCAAAACCAACAAAATAAAGTACTGAAATTTGCCATGTGGAACATCCACACTCTCTTGGAACTCCCAAACAGTGAGTGCCCTGAAAGAAGAATCACCATAGTAACTAGAGAACTTGTATGATATGACATCAATACATCAATACAGCTGCCGTAAGCAAGACCTGCTGGGCAGATGAAGGCCAGCTGACAGAAGAGAGAGTCACCTAAAGAGAGGTGCATTCATGGGGTTGGTTTTCCCATCAAGAACAAAATTGTTAATCAGCTTTCAGAACTCCCTGTGGGCATTAAGGAATGCCTTATGGCTCCCCACTTCAAGCTCAGTAACAACCAGTATGCTATGGTCCTCAGTGTGTACACTCCCACACTTGACAATGAAGAAGTCAACAAGGGACAGTTTTACTGTGTTCTTGACACAGCCCTGACTGCCACTGCCAAAGAAAAAAAGCTAATCCTCATGGATGACTTCACCACAAGAGCTGGGTGAACTCTGGAGTGGCACCACTGGGAAAGAGAGGGTGGGAAAAGTCAATTCTAATGGTATCCTCCTCCTCAGCAGATGTGCAGATCATGACTTCCTTATTATGAATACTATCTTCAGACAGAATGACAAATATAAGACCACTTGGAAACACCCACCCTCCAATCACTTGTACCTTCCTAGGGAAGTGGTGCTGGCTCCTACCCTGGGGATTTTTAAGAAGAGGCTTGATGACTACCTGGCTGGACTCATCTGAGTCCAGTCTTTTCTCCCGCCCAGGCTGGGTGACGGACTTGAAGATCTACAAGGTCCCTTCCGACCCTACTTCTATGATTCTATGATTCTTCACTATATTATTGTCAGAGCCCACCATCATACCAATGTCCATATCACCCAAGTCCTGAGAGGTGCAGATGACAGTTGGATGGCCCACCACTTAGTTAGATCCATCACAGACATGCAGCTTGTACCATAACATCATAAACAGCTGAAAGGAATGTGGCAGATATTTGAGATCAGGGCACTCCAAGACCAAGCTAGATATGATGCTCTTCAGCAATGCCTTACTGAGAGGCTCTCTGATCTACCTAATGAAATCAATGTCATCCAGGCACATTGGGAGGAACTTAAGAACGTTATTTACAAGGCATGCGCTGAATCAATTAGATAATCCACTTACTCCTAGCACTTATCCATCAGAAGACAACCATGTTCTGCAGCTGGCAAACCAACCAACCAGCTGGTTGAACCCTCCAACCAGCAAAAAATGAGAGGCTTACCTCCGGCTTAAACTTGTATTTCAGAGGAGGTCACAGGATATCAAGAACCAGTGGTGGCAAGTGAAGGCCATGGAGATCCAGAGTTTCACTGATCAACATGACATGAGAAGCTTTTTTCAAGCAATACTATTCCAATGGTCCAACCCTTTTGTGATCCCAGGATTGCTCCACCCTCACCCATCAAACAATGCTGGAAAGAGCACTTCAAGATTCACTCAACCATGAATCTAAGGTCTCAGCTGCCACCATCAAGTGCATCCCTCAACACCCAGTAATAGATTCTCTTGCTGATTCCCCATACTTCAAGGAAGTCTGGCATGCCATCATTCAGACAAGAACAATAAGGCACCAGGTCCAGATGTCATTCCCACAGAGGTCTTCAAACCTTTGAAAACCATGCCCTGTACCAGCACTCAATAGTATTAATTCCTGGGCCCTCTTTCAATGTGGTTTAGAAACATGGGGTGTGTCTATATGTAATTACAGGTAGTAATTTAATGCTCCGTAATAGGTGCTATTGCGCATTAATGCCAGCACACGTTTTTAAGTGATGCTTATGCGTAATAGATTAATTCTACTGTGCATTAGCATATTAGCATGGTATTTTTATACCTATGTACAATAGAATTGGTCTATTGTGCCATTAGTGTCTCCTGTAGATGTGTGGACACTGTGTAGATATTTGGTGACAGATATAAAAAAGAACATGATGTTTTCTTAAAGCTAAAAGTAAACAAAATTATGTTTTGGGCTGGGGTAAAAATAGATTTTGGGAAATTCATAATATGCAGTACAGCACTTATCAAACTACCAAAATGCTATGTGATAGTTTTCACTATTTCCTGAGGCAAAATGCTGAATGAAAGCCTAATTCTGTGCTGGCTGTCAAAATATATAGCATAATGAGGAATATCCCCTTCCTGTATAACCTGCTAAATATTACTCATCAATGGGGATTTCTCATCAGCAATTGGAGCAATTGCCACTCTTGATCAGACCAGCCACTCTTAACAGACCATTTGTTATAATGGCTAAATCAAAAACTTCAAAAGGAGGTACAAGAAATCTTGCAGTTATAAACTATCTACAGAGAAAGTTTGCCCCTAAAAACCATTAGCCAGAAGCCATCTTGCATCCTGAAGCATGAGGGTTTAAAATCACTTCCAAAATTCTTTTTTCTTTTCTTTTTGTTTATTTTGGATCCTCACAAGTGATCCAGACTGAAAACTGTTTTCTAGAAAACTTTGATAATCCTGTCACCTGAATCCTGGCAGTTAATAACAGGCAAAATAATCATCAATAAAAGACAAATATAATTATTTTTCATCTCATGGCTCTGGAGCAAATTTAGCAAAGGAGAGAAAGTCCTCTATGACTCACCTCTTCTTGTACTCTTCTGGGGGAACCTTATCAAATTTTATGTATTTTGTTTATGTATTTTAGATCACCGGAAGCAGGTACAGAGAGTTGGCCTGTTGGGCTCAAAGTGTTTGATTTAGATGAAAACAGTATTTTTCATTCAAAATGTTAACTGAAAATATTTCCCAAAAGCTCTAATAGTGAATCCATTGCCTGTTACATTCTTTGTTGAAAAGAAGTAGCAACACAGGTGGTGGTAGCAGTTTATGAAGGGTAAGGAAGGAAGCAAGAACATAGATCAGCGATCATCACCTGAAAAGATGAAGCTTTTACTGGAGGCACAATTTAAATTCATCTCTGTTTCTTAAAGTTTTCAGTGAACATGAACAATTTTAAGGTAGTAATTACAGCAGAGACACATTCAAAAATGTGCGTCTATTTCTAAATTTTATTTTTACAGACATAAATAGGAAATCTTAATAGGGGCTAGTGGATGGACATATGGTATTACTGCAGTAACTATAAGGAAAACCTTACTATCCATGTCTGAATTTTCCAGTGAGCTTGATTTGGCTTGAAAGCTCCAGTGCCAAAATCTTAGTAGGAAACTGAAGGCTTTGTGGCTATGTTCTTAGCTGACTTGTATGCAACAAAACCCACATAAGAATCAATGGAGCTTCAATGGATGAGAGTCCAAATTATGGCCTCATGAGTCTTAAGAAGATTGACTTTCAATTTGTCATCTAGATTTATTTTAAAGTTCCTGTTCTATGATTTAGGAATAAATGGAAAAAACTAACAACAAGAAAGGATCATTGTTTTAAAAATGCATTTAAAAAAAAACCAAAACAAGCTTTTGAACTCCAAAAGAAAAAAAATTCTTATTTTATAATGTAAGGTATATACAGGACCACAATTTTTTTATATTATTGTAACATAACAGGGCAGACAAGCACTGGCTGAAGCTAGCGAGCTAGGATTCCTGGGATGCCAGGTTTATTGCAAGCAAACTTAACTCATGATGAGCTGTGGTACAGATGTTCAATAAAGTGCTCTAACCTAAAGCACTTTAGTCTGATACCACAAATGTAGAGGGTTAACTTAGAGCAGAATCCACCATTTTTAAAACACTTGGTGCCATGAATCTTTGTTCTATTAAAGCTGTAAAGTGATTTCTATGTGCTTAACATGTGAAAAATGTAATGTCTTGCCTAGCCAGAGTCAATAAGGAGGAACTACTGTAAAATTATTCAAAATGTTATACAGCTAGGATAGGTACCCTATGATATTGAAGAAAAAAAACCCAAAGGGAAGCTTAATGCAGGGCTTCATATGAATTGGCATAAAAAGTCAAAATCCTTAAATTTTTGTGAACTAAAAATTTGACAAAAATTCAAACCTTTTTCAGCATTTAATTTCGGTCATTTAAAAATGTTTTATTTTGCTTGTACTGTAATTGGCTTCAGTTTTGAACTGAAAAACATGTTTTTTATTTGAATGTGATGAAATAAAATATTTGAAACTCATTCAAATTTTGAATGAAATAATTTACCAAAGTTGACCTTTCACGGAGAACAGTTTTAATTCAATAAATCAGCACTTCCTGGTGAGAGAGGTTCTACGAAAAACATCCAATGGTCTTCATGGATGGAAGAGATGAAAGATGTAGTTCTACTAAGATTAAAATACTGTGATCTTTTGTATCTCCAGAATCTCAGTAGAAAAGGGATTGACATTTGAACTATGACAGAGACAAACTCCGTAAGTAGTAGATGGATCTCTCATTGGCTCACTGAAAATCAGATTTGATGTGGGGGAGTTATGCATGATTAAAATTTGCATGGGATTCAGTTAAACAATTAATAAGTAATGATTGCCTACAACTCCATTTCACAGCTCCTTGACTAAATTTGGTCTTTATATAAGCTTGTTTCACTAACTGAAATACAATTTTTAATTTATTGGTGGAGCACTGCAAGTTATATGCTGTAAAGATGCAGCAAAGAAAGTTATTCTAAGGAGTGCTCTCTCCTTCTGTATATTAGTTGAAGGAATATACAGAAGGAAGGAAGGAAGGCTTTAACAGGAATCTTCCCCTTTATTCACATGACAAGGAATGATACATGTATGTGATGACAAAGCTTAGTACTGTACAGTAAAGTTCATCCTACAGCTATCTAGGCAGTACTAGTGCATACTGTATTTGTTTTTTCACATTTTTCTTCTTTATTTTCAAAACAAATTCCATAAAAATATATTAAAATGTTAAGGCTCTAAAATGAAACACTTAAAAGGTGAGAAGAGGATGGGTTTTAGGTGCATGCTATAAAATACAGACTTTAATTACATGAGCAGGCAGTGGAGTTTTATTTTGCTTTTTTATTTTTTCTCTTTTGTTTTCTGAACAGGACTCTTTTCTCCTCCAGTGTATCATGGGAATAAATAACCTCAAGTGAATTGATTGGAGGGCCACAGAATCCAGTTTACTCACTGTATCCATTGCACAGTGCATTACTCATGAGGCAGATGTCTGTGGCATCACTACGTGGTCCTTTAAAAATAAATGTTCACATAATGAATATAAGATAGATCCCTTTTGCTACATAATCACAGAAAGAATATTTACTTTTCTGTGAGTTACTGTTAAAAGTAGCAACTGGCCAGAATCCTTCATCTAGGACCCCCAATACACATATGCATAAACATTAAAGTTGAGATTCAGATCTTGAACAAAAGTTCACAGCTTGAATAAAGAAGTAATTTTTTTAGCAAGTCAAAATGATATCCTAAACATTGAGTTACTATTATTAATTATCAGTACTAATTATACATAGGATAATCGTATCTGTATACTCTAGAACAATAGGAGCTTCAATTTTTGTTTTTTATAGAGGGACTGATTTGGAGTAATGTATTATTACTAAAGTTCACTGATTTTTTTTTTTCCTGCTGTTTCTACTCACTAATGAAGTTCCCTCTAAGCTATACATCTGAGAGCAACCACACTGGGAGCCTATACATATACATTACAGTGCATTGGAGCGTGGTAATTACCATGCTCTGGCAGACTCCAGTGTCACATGTATCAGTATCCCTGTGCTGAAAAATGGTGGTGGGAGTTCTTTAACTAATTTGACAAGCTTTAGTTAAAGTGCCCCTGTTGCCATTTTTTTGTGCAGGAATGCTAAAGCACATGATGCTTCAGGTGTTTTAATTAGAGTGTTTCTCAGAGCCACTCTAATTAAAGCACCTCACCTTCCCCTGCCTCCCGGAGCATATGTATAAATGTCCATCCTGCAATAAAAATGTAGTAATTTGTTCATGTTTTATTTTCTACAAATGAGACGTTTGGTTTTTGTACTTAAATTGACTTCTGCATAATTTATTGATAGCCGTAAAAAATAAAAATAGTAGTACACAAAGAACTTTTCATTTTCATAACCAGACAAACATTGATTAATTAACTCCTACTTTATTTACATGTATTATATACATTCTTCATTGTGGTAGGAAATATATAATCTAAGAACAAAATGTTTATTTTTCATTCTCACTTCCATGACTATTACCTTCAATATTTCTCAGCTTTTTATAGTTACATGCAAAAATTCACAGAGAACATATGCTATTGCAAACAAACAAGAGCAACCTCTGCAAAACACACTAGGATAAGGCTAAATATATAAATGTGATTTTTCTACTCTGGATGTTTGACAACTGTAATGTTTTATACTAACTATAGAAATGTTGCTTGGACATTTTCCAATAAGGCAAGTGTTACATTTAGCAGCTTTAAATTTTATAACTGTAGAAATAAAGCTTCTATGTCTAGCATTCAGTTATTTTTGTCTGTTCACTCAATGCTCTGTTAGCATGGTTTTGTTAGTCTTCTGTCATACTGTATGATAATATATATGACCTGCAGTTAGCCCTTTATTAGGAAAAATGCGAGTTTATAAAGGAAATTCATGAGAAAATTCACATAGCAAGAGGTAACTGATAAATAAATGAAGTGCCTGCCCTGCTCTAGACATGATCTACATAATGGGTCACATCTCAGATGATGGGCAGAGAAAGAAGTGCAGTTCCTGAGTCTAACTAATGATGCTTTATAGAAAGCACCTTGAGTTAGATGGATCCTCCTGACCCAACAGACATTAGCTCCTGTGGTGACTCAGGATGGGAGGGGAGGAAGGCAGGTGAAGGAGGTCCATGCTGGGGTTTCCCCAGACACACTGGAGTGGGGGGAAGGTGGATTGGAGCCCTGCCTCTGTGACATGCAGAACCACAGCAGTTAAATCAATAAATATATGCTCTTGGAAACATCTGGTAATTGTCTGACAGTTAATGTTAGCGAATACAAAGCTTGCAAGTTTGTAACCCACAAATGTAACTTGTCTGTCATAAGTTTAACCAGTGTTGAAACTAACTGTTTGCACTGATCATGAGATTAGCTGTGCCCCAAAAATAAAATTGCAAACATCAGCTAGTCTAACAGTTCTTAACGACAAGCCCTGACCACAAAATATAATTAGCACTTTTCGAAAATCCAAGGAGGAGCTGAAAAAGAGGAAGAAACCAAAGGGGTTGAACTTAGGTGGAATAAATGCTAATCTCAAACCCCAAAGTGATGTGGTGTGATTTGCTTATTGGGTGAGTCCAAGTTTAGGCAGTAACCTGTTATGATAATTTCTAACACCTTCTAATCCCATAGGGTGACAGCTGTAGAGGAAGATTGTGAGTGGCTCTGAGCTAACAGATTAGCATAAATTAAGGTATAAAAGAGCACGTATGTCAAGTGACAAGTATGAAAGATGGGACAGAAGGAACATCACTGTACCAAGCCTGGACCCCGGACTCCCAATGTGAGTGAGGACCGGATCCTGACCTAGGGACCTTCCCAGTGACCCCTTGGACAGCATTGATCGGGGACGCCTGACTTCACTGAAACAACTTGGAGAGCACCTGGCATAGAGGGACTGCCAATAAGTTGCCAACCCCATGTGGGAACTCTTTGTCATTCTCTCTATCTGTTGTTATTTTTCACTATTAGCTCTTTATTACAGTACTATTTGTTTGTCATAATAATTTTCCTGTTAATTGTTGTATGCATGAGCTATCAGTAAATTTGCCTTTGCTTCACTCCTGACTCATCTCCTTGATCCCAAACCCAGCAGCCTAACAGCTGATACACTTACAGCACCTAGCTGGCCTGTGACAGCCTCCCCCCAACACACTTGGGGAAACCCCAGAATGGACCTTCCACCCCTGCCTTTTCCTTCTCCCATCCTGAGACAACATTGGGGGCCAGGCTGTGCTGCAGCAGCCCAGCACCAGAGCAGACAGAAATTAATGAAGGCACCCCACTTCGGAGTGTTTTCACTTGAACCCGCACACAGTGAGGGTTAATTTGTCATGAGACTGGAACACTCTGTAGCTGTGCTTTTCTGTTAGGGCAGTTTAAGAGCATGTTCAAAGGGCTGATGGTACAACAAATGTAATTTCTGTCTGTGTCTGATGTGAATCAGTATAGCTCAACTGACTGAATTTATATCTGGTGATTATTTGGATTATTGTATTTAACCTAAACTTGGTGCCTTTCTGGAATACCCTGGTATACAACAACATAAAAGTAATTTCATCTTAAGTTATTTTTTCTAAGCTTCACTATTCTAGGCTTTCTGTACAAAGAACTCTCAGTCTCACAGTTCTTTCTGCCAAAGAATTGAACTCATCAACTGTTAAATCAAAAGGAGAGAACAAGCCACACCTGACAGAATGAGGAGTCAAATTGCTCTTGTAGGCTTCTACACCTGGTGCAGTAAGTTAGGATGCCACTGTTTTGCTTACTCCGAGATCAGAGAAGGTTTTAAAATGCTAGTTTTATTAAACGAAGGGAAAAAAAGACAACAGGAGGCATATGCCTGATCTTTGGATCTTTGGCCTCTTTCAGCATTTGTTTGGCCATTTTTCTTTGCACCTCAGGTAAATGATTCAGGTTCTTTGCTGGTTCAAACAAATGACAATCATCCACTATGATGTTTTCCTCTTTTCTTTCTGAGTCCTTGATCCTTTGTACTATTATCTCTATTTTGACAATCATACTTGCTGAGTATTCACTGGAAATCAGATTTAATCTGTTGTAAACTTCTCAGAACAGGTCACAGCTTCAGAAGAGAGTCATGATTTGATGGATTACTGACAGGGATATTTATCCAGCAAGACGACACTTTAAGTGGTTTGTGTGATTCCTCTCATATCCAAATCCTCAGGCATCTGGCTCAGATTTCATTGTTAAATCCAGGTGTACATGTTACATGAACAGTTTTGCATGTATAGATATCATATCCTTTCTGCTTTAAGCAAAAAATTGTCTGAATTATTGCTTCTGGCAAAATTCACAAAAACTGCTTTTTCCACACCAATGAGGAATACCCATATAGCTAACTAGGGGAGGTGCTCTTCATAAGGTGAACTGTACCAGCAGTTATTGGCTGTCTAAATATTGTTGAGCCAGTGATCAACTTCTCTTATTTATGCTGATTACACTACAGGGACTATCAAGATGTCTTCAAGATGTTTAATTGAAACTGGACTCCAATCCATCCTTTGCAAGAGATGTGAGTTCTATTGGCTGCTTTAAAAATCAGCCCCAGTTTTTTTTCCAGTAACTCTTCTGTCTTTTAAGAATGTTCATGGCAGATTGTTACCTGCCCCTGACTCAAGGCTTTTGAGAAATGATA
Source organism: Crocodylus siamensis (assembly GCF_052110815.1). NCBI lineage: Eukaryota > Metazoa > Chordata > Crocodylia > Crocodylidae > Crocodylus > Crocodylus siamensis. Next base: position 30,661,308 of record NC_143397.1, on the reverse strand, counting down.
CAGAGAAGGACAACAAGGATAATAAGAGGTATGAAGGGCCTTCCATGTAAGGAGAGACTAAACAGGCAAGGACTTTTTAGGTTAGAAAGAGAGACAATAGAGGGAGGAAATGATGGATGCTTTTTCATGGATGGATGTTATATTTCAAAATATGAAAAGGTGCAAAAAACAAATAAGGATTACTATTTAATATCTATCAAAGTACTAGACATAGGGGGCATAAAAATGAAACCATTAGGTAGTAGGTTTAAAACTAACAGGAAAAAGTTCTGTGAAAAAGAACTTGTAACTAGCTTATGAAACTAATTTGCACAAAATATTGTGGAATCTGGTAGGTTAATTCTTGGAAGAAATGTCCATCAGTAGGTATTAAGCATGGTAGATAGGGATGCAGCCTTTGAATCAGAATTTCCTAAACCTCCAAATTCTGGAAACTGCAATGAAAGTGGAGCAGGGGTTAAAGGATTCTGGACATAACTTGTTCACCCTTTCCCTCAGCATCCACACGCTGCCACTATAAGACATGGATATTGAGATAGAAATAGTTCTTACGTTCTTATGACTCCTTTTCCTTTGGAAAGAGGTTCTGATTCACTCCCTGACTTGTGGTTTTTTGGAATGCAATTGCAAAGAATTGCACATTACTTTGTAGTGTGTGCTCCACTTCCCTAGCTTTCTTGTTTCTCTTCCCTTCCAACAGTAAGATCTCATCTCCAATCTTATTCTCATTTATGCACAAGTTGCATCACTGCCATACTGTTGTTCTACAAACTTGCCAAAGCTGAATGGACAAAATTGTTTCAAACAAGGACAGGATCATATCTTACATCAGATTCAGGTGCTTGTGGATGTATCTTTAAGACGAAAAAGAATGTTGCCAGTCCAGATGTTATTGGATACATACTTCCAGTTTAAAAAAATAAGTATTTGTCTTTTTTTAGGTGGCAGGAAAAGAAACATTCATTTCAGACATCAGCATAGGCAGATTTGTTCCACCCTTTCCTCTAGCAGGAGTTAGCACCTATCTGATTCATCAGCCTGATGTTTAACTTGGACACATACTATCTAGGGCTGTGCAAAATTTCACCGCCCATTTGGTTTCAACAATGTTTTGACCCGTTTCAACCTCAAAACAGCAAAGTCGAAACAAAACAGGAAGTCTTGAAACATGGTCGAAACAAAATAGGGCTGGTCAAAATGTTTTGAAAAATTTAAAACATTTCAAGTTTCAATCTTGAAGCTGGAGCTTGCCTTCAATGGCTTGCCTGCAGGAAACGAGAAAGTAAAGTAAGGGGAGGGAGGGGGAGGAGGGGGGAAGGAGTGCTCTTATTATTGACCGTCTAGATGACCAGTGACTGTCACCCTTCCCTGAGGTCCCTTCCAACCCCAGTGATCTGGGGGAGGGATGGAAAAACTGCATAAAAGCCAGCATTTTTTGAACTGCCCTGCTTTCTGCTTTGGCATCACTTGCTGAGCTGCCTGTTCTAGCAGCTCACGGTCAGACCACTCTGGCTAGCAGCACTGATTTTCTAAAGGATTCCCTGCTTGCTACCCTAGCAAGAGGGATTTCAGAATACATTTTTCTCGAGGTGCTTTTATTTTATTATTATATTGATTTATTCTTTTGAATTTTATACTTATATTGGATAGGATTACTATAGAATTTACTGTATATAGGAACTTACTATATATATTTGTTTTTATATGTTCTTTCTTTGCACCACACCTATGGTATTGAATTTATATATGGAGACAGACACATTTCTATCGCTTTCATAAATTTCTTGACTGCACCGCACCTACATTTTAAAATTTACATAGGAACGCAAATACATTTATATATTTGTAGAAAAGGAAGACGTGAAATACACCATGAAGAGTGATGGAAAAGCAGGTGGCCAGACTGGCCTGACTTCAGGGATGGGTGGAAGAGTGGGTACAAGGAGAGCTGTAAGTTTCCACCTCCCTCAAACTGCGACTCAGCCTCTTTCCTTCAGCTAAATGGGATGAGGCTGCTACAAGCAGCAAGGAGAGGGGAGCAGTGCCACTGCCACTGCCTGTGCCCAAGACTGCATCCCCTCACATGCAGCAGCCATAATCCCCCCACCCCACCATGACAACAACCACAACCAGCAGCACCAGCACCAGCACAGCAGCCTACTCCACTCCTATGTCAATTCCCATGCTGAGCCTTCCAGTGCCAGAGGAAGAGCTGGAGCTGGATCTCAGTACCCTAGCAAGGGAAATTCTGGGGAAGGAAGGGGAATCACCTGAGTTTGTGCTCAACACCCCTCAAGTTTCCCTTCAAGCCAGGTGTCCTTCTCCAGAAGGCACTTAGGAGGAGGTTGATGTAGAGGTGGAGGCAAGTGGCCCAGTTAAGTCCACTTCTCCTCTTGCTGTGCCTCTGCCTGCTGAGGGGAAAAGTGCATCAGCATCCACAGATGCACCTGCACCCCAGAAGTGAGCAGATAGTGTGGTCTGGGATCATTCTGAGCTGGCAGATGATCCCATGTATGCTATGTGCCTGCACTGCTGAACCAAAACCAGCTGGGGCAAGGGAAAAAAAATATGAGCACCACGGGGATGCTGATGCATGTCCATAGGCACCATCCCCTTGCTCTTGCTCCTCCTCAGTCTGGCAGCACCAGGAGCATGCCCAAAGGGAAGTGCCTTACTCACTCCAAAGCCCCTTTCCCCCCAAAGCAGAGGCAGGCCACCCTGGAAAGGCAGACAGAAAATAGGGTGCATTCCAAAGGTGAGCGAGCTCATGCAGAGCATTGGGGAAATGCTTGCTGTAGATGGCCAGCCATTCTTCCTATTTGAGCAGCCAGGATTCAGGTGGCTCATGGCCGGTGATCCCTGCAGTGAGGGAACTTTAGAACCAAATGGAGCGCTTCCAGGGGATCAATGTTCCTGGCTGGGGCAAGCCACTGTCACCAGACATGCAGGCACTAGTGAGGAAATGGCTTGATCCCAGTCCATGTGCTGGCTGCCGTGCGTGATCCAAAGGTGAAGGGCACCATATGCAACAGCCAAATGCTGAATCAGTGCACAGGGGTGCTGGTAAAGAAAGTCAGGAAGGCAGAATGGTGGAGGCGGGGAGACATGGAACAGGTGGATCCACTGTCTCATGCTAGCATGCCATCTATGAGCCAGTCTTGTCCTCCACCACAGGTGCTGACAATATGGGCTAAGCGTATGGCTTCTATGGTGGGGTCCAGAGCCACCAAACCCCAGGATTAAGCAGGCAGCACTCACATCTTGGTGGCTGCCTATCTTGCCAAGGATGTGGAGCCACTGATTTACGACCCCTTGGCCTACTGGGCAAGCTGCAGCCAGGTGTGGCCAGATCTGGCCACAGTTGCCCAGAAACACCTGTCCTGTCCACCGACCAGTGTTCTGAGCGAGAGGGTGTTCAGCATCACTGGGGATGTAGTGACACCCCACCGTACCTGCTTGGATGCTGGTTTGGTGGAGCAGCTGGTGTTTCTGAAGGTGAACCTCTCACTGCTGGGGTTCCCCAAGCTCCAGGTGCAGACAGATTGAATGCCACCCTCCTCACTCCATCCACATTTGTTTTCTTTTTCCTTTAAACCAGGTAATGCCCCACTCTTAGCTGGAGGAGGCACTAACTGCATCACCAGCCAGCAGGGAAACAACATGTCCCTGCTGAGCTCATTCCCCTGCCAGGATGAATTTGGAGGTATGGGATGGGGCTATGGGGAAGGAGGAGGCCCCAGGTCCTGGACATGACCACTAAAACTGCACCCTGCCAGATTAGGGAGGCCTGGTGGGACTGCTGGCGGCATAGCAGCCCCATAAATGCCAGGACCAATGATCCCCTGGTGACAAGTGGGTTGGAGGTGCCATAACCTCCAGCTAACACATGCATGCACACAGTCCTGGCTGGGGAAAACCCAGACTTGTCACGTCATTGACAGACCTGATGCTTGCCTGTTGCAGTGCAGTTGTGAGGCTCCTGGTGTGCTCAGCTTAGCCCAGCTTTTGGGTTGAAAAACCCTTTTTCAGGCTGAGGAAGTACCTGCAGTTGGTGCATCTCCTGGTCCTGGATGGAAGGAATAGTAAAGAAGCCAGAAGCCGGCCTGGCATGCAATGCAGGCAAGAAACCTAGTCAGTGAAAATGGAAATGGAGGCGTCAGGGGATGAGGGGCAGGCTGGAGTGGGGAGTTGTGGGGAAATGGGGATGTAGCAGCACAGGTGAAAGTACAGAAGTGCCTGGGGTATCAGATGTCCAGCAGGTTGCAGCGCGTCAGAATTCCACTGTCTGTATTGAGTTCATGAGTTTCTGTACCTAGGAGACTGATTAAATGAAGTTCATAGGCCTGGGTGTGAAAAGCAGTTTGTAATTTGCTCCCTCTGAGGATCGGGCCTGAGAGACTGGAGACAGAGTAGGTTTTTTTGGTGAAGAATGTGCCCCCACAGGTAGTTGGGTTTTGTCGTCTTTGATAGACTCTGGTGTGCTGTTTGCAGGAGTACTGGAGATAGTTGGCAGGTTCTGTGTTTTGAGCTGTAGGAAGTTGGCTTCAGTTCTGGTGATGAGGTTAGTTGCTTGTTTGAATGTACAAACCACTTTTCAGAGCTGGGCCTATGAACTGCACTTCATCAGCCTCCTACGTAGTAGGTACAGAAACTCATGGACTCAATATACACAGTGGAGTTCTAGCACACTGTGACCTGCCAGACAGCTGACATCCCAGGTGCCTTTGCACTTTTACCTGAGTTGCTACATCCCCCTTTCCCACCCCAGACTGTCCATCACCCCCTGATGCCTCCATTTCCATTTTCACTGACTGGCTTTCTTGCCTGCATTGCAGGCCAGGCCAGCCTCTGGCTTCTTTTCTATTCCTTTCACCTAGGACCAGGAGACATACCAACTGCACATACTTCCTCAGCCTAACAAAGGGTTTTTCAACCCAAAAGTTGGCATCCGGGGCAGCTAAGCTGAAGGGGCTACCATTCCTGCAAATTTCATCAGAATCAGGCCAGAAATGACAAAGTTATAGCCTGTTTCAACCTTCCCCATTATAGCCTATGTGTGAAACGTCAAAACAGGCTTGAAACAGCGAAACTGTTTGGACGGAACGGAGCGGAGCAGCCATTTCAAATCAAAACAAAATTGGAAACGGAACGGCTGCTCCATCGAAACGTTGAAACGCTGGTCAAAACAGAGCGCTGCCATTTCACACAGCCCTAATAACATCTTCTCATACAGAATGGGGAAAAAAGGGCAGTTGAACACTCATGGCATCAAAAGCTTTGAAGTTTTTCATTAGCAATTTATTTGAAAACAGGTGAAGGAAGCAGTGAAAAACACAGATCATTAGCTCTAGCCCTGCTTACTTGGAAAAAGTAACTACAGAAAACTATGAGACATTAGGAGGCAAAATCAGGAATATGTCAAGTAATGCATGAAAATGAGCTGAGAGAAACTGCTGCCACACTTTAGCAACAGCATTGGCCATAAAAGATCAGCAGGTTGGTAAGACATATTCAGGCTTCTTATATTACCACGGCTAATGAAAGTTCATGCCTCCCACTGTGGGGAGAGGTAAGCAAGTTTAGAACTTTCAGGCTAACTTTTCAAGTCTGGCTACCTATGTTTAGGATCCTAAATCCATTTTTTGGCATTTAATGGTACTGATGCAATCTATTTGACTCTAGTGGCTGCTCAGCCCTCTGAAAAATCAGGCCACTTATTATTTAGGTTCTTAAATATGGATTTAAGAATCTAAATTTGGGCACCAACCTTGAAAATCTGGCCTCAAAAGTTTGGACCTTCCCCACCTAACAAACTGAGAGCAGATCCAGAAGTGGTTATCATTTCTAATTCATACCTTTTGAGGCATTTATATGTTATGGATAAATTTGTTCAGTTAATAAATGGAGCATTTTACTGGGACATAGAGTAAGATAGAGAGTTAAAGCCCAATACTACTTTGTGTTGTGTAGAAATTGCATATTGTTAACCATAAAAAGGCAGATTCCCTGGAAAGGAAGATATTTTGGCTTAAGGGTTAGGATGCATGTACATGAGTAAATAGTTGTTTGCCACAGGGCACGTCTACATGAGATACTTACTGAGCAGTAGCCTAATAACTCTGCACAGTAACGTGCTGGTCAAAACCATGCTAATACACTACTGCTCAGTGTTATTAGGCTACTGTAAACTAAGCATCACAAAAAAAAACCATGCACTGACACTACTACACAGAGCATGAGTTACCGAGCAAGTACCAAATTAAATGAGCAGTAACTACTGTGCATTAAAGAACGTGTAGACATACTCACAGACTTGTTCACTGTCATGTTCTCCATTTTGTTTTGCTAATGTTTCAATTTCAGTCAAACTCAACAGGATAACGGTAATTTTTAAAAACAAACACATTTAGCAAGAGGTCTGAAGTGGAAATTTAAGAGCTGAGGGACTCTGGGTATAGAGTCAGAACTATCTCCATTTAGAAAATCCTCACCTCTACCCACTTCGCTTTGTGAGATCATTTGCAAAATTGCACTGCCATAAATAGGTATGATGAAGGGCCAGATCTTGGGCTGAGTCCAGGTTGCACTTAAGACTGCATAGAATAGGAAGCAAAGATAACATAACATCAACTTTATGCATCCCCTAATCTTCAGCCTGTTAGCCTGGCTTCTGACATAAAGCAGAACAGCTTCACTTTTCACCAGCTATCAATGCCTTTAAAGATTCTTCCAGCAGCCAAGGATCACTGGATCTTAAAGATACTCTCTCCATGACCCCTGTTCTCTGACCATACAGGTTAGGGTGTGGACAGAAAGGACTGCAAAGGGAATGGCTAAAGCAACTCTACAACACCCCAGGATTCCCCAGTGAAGGACAATAAGCATCAGCGTCTGGACCTGCCAGCTTTCTAGAGCAGAGAAATGCAGTTAGAACAGGAGTCAGTGTCTGGCTTGGTATGTAATTCTTTTTTTAACCTGGTAAAGACTGTCTTCTCTGAACAACATCTTTTTCAAGCTGCTGCAGAATGCAAAGCAACATTAGCTTCCACTGCTGACAGGCCAGGAGACAGCTTATTAAAAAATCCAGCCATCTGGTCGAAGGAATTGGAGGGTCACCAGGTAAAATAAGAGCCTTAGGATGACGAGGTGGCATTAGAATAAGCCATGTGTATTATAAATGTTATACTTACCAGAATAAAAGCACCATTCCCTTTGCTATTTTTAAATATATAAAAAGAATAGACTTGTATTGTAGCCTGACAGTTGTAGTAGCAAAACCTTGAAAAACCTACAGACAAAAAACGGTACTGAAATATCCTTGTAGTTAAATAAGCAAAAAGTATCTTGAAGTAGCAAGTATGCTACATGAGTACAATAAACCTCTTAAATCTGTCACTGTCATCAAGAAAAATGGAAGGGTACTTTAAAAACAAGCGATATCAGATCAAAACTTTTTATTTCTTGCATTCAAAAGCTTTTATTTCTTGCATTTATTATTTATTTAATAAACGCTCAGGATCTCAATAGTGTTATTTATTTATTTATTTTATTTCTTGCATTTATTTCTTGCATTTTATTTCTTGCTTTATCCCAGCTATACACTTGGTCCAACAAACGATATCATCCTAAGAAATCCTTGCCTCTAGATATACAAAAACAGTCTGGAAGCAGTACAGCTTAGCTGAATACAAATATGATTAAGTATAAAAATACTGTTAGAAAAGGGATTGGTCTAGTTCAGTACAACACAGGTAAAAGTAAGAGGATCTTAACTGTTCTAAGAACTCAAACATGAGAGCACTAAATGAGATACAGGAGACAAAGTTATTTACAACTGTGTTTTATTTATAACAAGGCTAGAGCATCTCTCTGTCCAGAGATGAGAGCTGTTCTGAATATGTTCTGAGTCCCTCTCTCCTCTCATGTACTTTAGTTCTAGTGCTATAAAATTATTAAAAATAATATGCCTTGAAAATTCATGATCAGAGAGTTGAGTTATATCAAGATGACAGGATAAAGTGTAAGACTTAGTAAAGAAGCATTTGAAATACAAATACAAGTGTAATGGTTTGGGAGAATTTAAGATTAGAAAATAACCAGGAAGTATAAAGAGACCGATCTATTCATTTACCCTCTCCAATTAATGTGAAATGAAAAGGGTGAATTAATAACATTGAAAGTGAAAAGCAAATGGGATATTTTGTTCTTTAATTTTCAGTAACATTTGGCACAAAGAAGTGAGGTCAAACTTAGTTACCTGTTTTTGCAAAACAAATGTCATAATTACTGTTAATTCATTTTTTTCCCTTCCTATCATAATGGTGGTCAGCATATCTGGAAATCAGTATTCAACAAAAGTCCATGTGAAATGTCATATAAGTAAAAATCATCATAAAGGCAAAGTAGTGTCATGAGTGGAAACAACGCTCAAGAGCAGAGCTCATTGGAATTTTTCTGATGGAGCCTTTTTGGTAGAAAAATATGAATTTGGTTGAAAGCAAAATCTTTCAGTTCCAACAAAATTTTATTTGGAAAGAAAGACATTTTTGAAACAGATGATTCAATTTTCCATTTCCAAATGACTCTAAACATTATGCTATATAATATCAAATAGGACTGAAAACAAAAGAAAAGATTTGGATTTTATTGGAAAGATATGTTTCAATTAATTTGACATGAAATTTATTGTGGAATCTTATTTTGCTGAAAATTTCAAAGTAGTTTGTCTTCATTCTATTTCAGCTTGTGGATTTTCCTATGAGATGGAAAAAGACAATTTACTCAGAATACCTGGTGTCTGCCCGTATGTTCAATCAGTGAAAGAAAGCCTTTCTTCCTTTCTGCCTCCTCAGAAAGCATTGTGGTTTTGTTTAAATTTCTCCATTTTGTCCAAAAAATGCATTTTTTCAATACGTTTCTTCATCCATTCAGTATTAATATCTTCCTCTACAGCAAATCCATAGATTTTTAAAGCTATAAGAAAGCATTATGATCATCTAGTCTAATTTTTTGCATAACATAGGCCATCCTGAATCAAGCCTGAAACATCTGATATTTAAAATTATTCTCTTTTTAATGGTCACACATGTGGCCCAACTCAGTGTATTTCTTACTTTTAACATAGGAGTGGGAGCATCTACACGTGCGTATTTACTGCACAGTAACTGAAATTACTTCACAGAATGGGCGCATGTCTACATGTGCATGCCCATACTGCACAGGCAATATGGTGACTTACATTGACTTGAGTATAAATTTAATACCTGCATCATACAGGTATCAAATTTATGCCCAATTAGTTACTGCACATTACTGTACATGTAGATACCTTAGTGTTTAGTAACACTGTACATGTGGACTCATCTGGAATTAACTTTAGTCCCAAGTCAGTCCACATACGGAGTTAATGCGCTTTAATGCCTGCACATGTAGACAGCAGCCTATTCCTGCATGCTGTGCAGTAACTTACTGTGTAGTAAATTTAAGCCAGCATAAATGCATGTGTAGAAACTCCCAGTGATTATTAAAATCTTAATATGTTAATTTCAGGATACTTGGACTTCCTTTATCTCCCTTGAATAATTTAACTGAATATATTTGCTAGATATGATACTCATTTGGGGACTTTTCCCAAGCTAACCACAAAGTACTACAGAGATGATTCCATCAAAACCTCTAATAAATGCAATTCTGGTATTGTTTCATACAGCAAGAAATTTTCATACAGCAAGAACATATTTCCTAGAATGTGTAGGTCCCAGCAGCCCTTTCCCAATTTTTGATTTGTATATTTGGTCACAGTTCTAGTCCCATTTGCACAATCTACTGAGGAGCTCAGTAAAATATTACTAATTGCTTTTCAGCTGCTTCTCATATAATAACAGAAAATCATATAGTACTCTGTATTGGGTTAATGAGGGGGCTTAGGCGGAGCCCCAGGCACATACTAGAATACCAAGTAGCTGCCTCAACTTGTTTCACATAGAAAGCTGATCTGTCTGTGGTCTAGTTTGCAATGAGTGCTCTTCTTCTGACAAGTCATGCTGACTCAGAGTGCGAGAACACTTTCCTACACAAACCCAGAGAGCCCAAGTTAGACCAAAAAACCCATCTGAAGTTCAGATTGGTGGTTTTGTAGAGCCCCTTTCACATCGTCTCTGGTATTTCTGAGATTCCTGAATCATTTAACCGTTTCTTTTAAGAATACTTCTTAACTTTATTTTGTAAAGGAATTGAAGAATCACAAGGAATCCAGCAGAAATTATTAATGAACCCACTTACACTGCACTGCCCTTGTTTAACAACATCATGCTGAGTGCTGATAATATTTGATGCTGGATTTCAGCCAACAAATGGGACCCTGTTGTTTTGAACCAATCTGTCAGAAAATAATCTCACACTGAATAATCCTTTGGAACCCAGGATTTTTCAGATTCCATATTATGCATTTCAATTTACAGAATGTTCTCTGGATAGATTTTGTAATTCTAAAGAATCCCTTTACAGTCCCCTTTATGGCATATTTTGGACTCAGAATCAGATTATTTATGGGGTTCCATGAATCGCAAAAAGCTCCGTGCTAATAAGGGCTCGTTGGTATTTTTCAAAATGTCAGTAACACATCCAAGGAATTGCAGGAGTTGGATGTTGGCAAGTAGTTTAAGGCCAAATGTTGACCCATCTTAAAAGTGAAACATTTAGTTCTCAAGTCCTCAAGGTCCATACAATACCCATTCTCAACATATAAACAAGCAACCTTAGCACTGTAAACTTCTTTCTGCTTTTCCAATTAGTTGCCCTATATTATTTATTGCCATCATTTAGATGATTCCTGCCAAGATGTATGCATATTCTCAACTTTATAGGCAGAGCAACTGACTTCAGCAGAGAATGATGAGGTCAGTCCAGAACCAAACTTTTGAACTTAGCCTCCTTTCTGCTGAGAAAAAGCACAAAGTCTAATTCAGAAATGGATTCAGGTGCCTACAATAGACTTAGGGGTATTGGTTGTAGCCATGTTTGTCTAAGGACATAGGAAGACAAGGTTCTTTTGGTAAATCCAATATCTTTTATTAGTCCAACTAAAATAATTGGAAAAATTTGTCTTTGCAAACTTTTGGGTAAAAACACCCTTTTTCAGTCTACATTCCTTTCTCCCCCTCGGCCCCTCTTCTCACCCGTTGACTGCCTCAATTTGCATTTTCACTGACTGCATTCTTGCATACTGGCCTCTGGCTTCTATTCTATTCTATCCCATCCAGAAAGAGCAGAGATCAACTGCAGATGTTTCCTCAGGCTGAAAAAGGGTGTCTCTACCCAAAAGCTTGCAAAGAATTTTTCCTACTATTTTAGTTGGCCTAATAAAAGGTACCACCTTGTCCGCCTACAACAGACTTAGGAATCATAGAATCATAGAAGTAGGGTCAGAAGGGACCTTGTAGATCTTCAAGTCTGACCCCCTGCCTGGGCAGGAGAAAAAACTGGGTTCAAATGATCCCAGCTAGGTAGGCATCAGGCCTCCTCTTAAAGACCCCCAGGGTAGGAGCCAGCACCACTTCCCTTGGAAGTTGGTTCCAGATCCTAGCTGCCCTGACTGTGAAGTAGTTCTTATGGATGTCTAATCTAAACCTACTCTCCAACAACTTATGGCCATTATTCCTTGTTATGCCAGGGGGTGCTAGGGGAAACAAGGTCTCTCCCAAACCCTTCTGGTCCCCCCTAGTGAGTTTATAGACTGTGACCCGGTCCCCCCTCAGCCTTCTCTTGTGAAAGCTGAACAGGTTCAGGGCCCTCAGTCTCTCATTGTAGGGTCTGCCCTGTTGTCCCCGGATCATTCAGGTGGCCCTCCTCTGGACCCTCTCAATGTTGTCCACATCCCTCCTGAAGTGGGGCACACAGAACTGGACACATCTGTGGCCTGACCAGTGTTGCACAGGGGGGAGGATCACCTCCTTGTTCCTGCTAGAAATGCATCTGAGGATGCACAACAAGGTCTGATTAGCCCTTCCAGCTGTGACCTCGCATTGTCGGCTCATGTTCATCTTGGAGTCAATAATGACTCCAAGATCCCTTTCTGCTTCCGTGCTCTCAAGAAGGGAGTTTCCCATCTTACAAGTGTGCTGATGGTTACTACTGCCCAAGTGCAGCACCCTGCACTTGTCCGTATTGAAGCACATCCTGTTTTTGGTAGCCTACCCCTGCAACCAAGCCTTGCTGCAATCTTTCCCTCCCTACTAGCGTGCTCACCTCACCCCAAATTTTGGTATCATCAGCGAATTTAAACAGGGTGCTTTTCACTCCGTCGTCCAAATCGCTGATAAAGAAATTGAACAGTGCGGGCCCAAGGACCGAGCCCTGAGGGACTCCGCTGCCTACTTCTCCTCAGGTTGAATATGACCCATCCACCACCACCCTGTGAGTGTGACTCTTCAGCCAATCTGCAATCCATCTGACTGTGTAGGCATCAATGCCACAGTCATCCAATTTTTTAATGAGGATGGGGTGGGAGATGGTGTCAAAGGCCTTGCTGAAGTCCAGAAAGACTACATCCATGGCAACACCTGCATCCAAGGCTTTTGTGACCTGATCATAAAAGGCAATCAGGTTGGTCTGACATGACCTGCCCCTAATGAAACTGTGCTGGTTGCCCTTGAGCATCATCCCTGAAGCTGGCCCATCGCAGATGTGCTCCATGATGATCTTCTCAAAGAGTTTCCCTAGGATTGAGGTAAGACTGATGGGCCTATAGTTGCCCGGGTCTATAGTTGCCCGGGTCCTCCCTCCTCCTTTTTTTAAAGATGGGGACCACGTTGGCTATCTTCCAATCATCCGGCACCTGGCCTGAGCACCACGAGCACTTGTAAAGCCATGCCAAGGGCCCTGCAATAACCCCTGCTAGCTCCCTCAACACCCTGGGGTGGAGAGCATCTGGACTCACTGATTTGAACATGTCCAGCCCCTCCAGAAGCTCTCTAACCTGGTCCTCCCCAACCTGAGGTCTGGAGGCGTTCCCCCTGAGTCCGTCTTGCATCATGGTGGGGAAGTCCCGGTCCCTGCCCAAGAAAACAGAGGTGAAGAATTGGTTAAAGAGGTCTGCTTTCTCCTCTGGCACAACCACCAGATTGTCCAGAGGATCTTGCAGGGGCCCTACATTTCCCGGTGCTTTCTTCATCCTCCCTATATATTTGAAAAAGGACTTTTTGTTATCTTTGATCTTGAATGCTAGTCCTAGCTATATGTCTGCCTTAGCTTTCCTGACAGCCCCCCTACAGGCCCAAGCAGAGGAGGTATACTCTTCTTTGGAGATAGCACCCCCCTTCCACCAGGTGTAAACCGCCTTTTTGGTGATCAGGCATTCCTGGACGCCCTTGGTGAGCCAGGGGGGCTTTCAGGCACTCCTGCCCCCCTTGCTTTTTGTTGGGACCCCTTGGGCCCGGAGTATCATTTCCTTAAGGAACGACCACTCATCTTGGGCACTGAGATCCCCTGCCCTGGAGAACCTCAGCGCCTCTCCCACTAACCTCCTCAATTCATTGAAGTTGACCCTCCTAAAGTCTAGGGCTACTGCCTTGCTGCTGGCCCTTGATACCCTGCACTGGATGGTGAATTCCAGTAAGCGATGATCACTATCATCCAGGTGGTTAAGGACCTGGAGGCCCCTTACCAGGTCATCGCCTGTGGCCAGGACCAGGTCCAATAGGGCACTTCCTCTGGTGGGACTGTGCACCTCCTGAATTAAGTGGAGGTCCTGTATCTCGGCCAGGAACCTCCTGGAATGGTCCAACCTGGCTGACTGTTCCTCCCAGCAGATGTCCAGGTAATTTAAATCACCCATGACAACTCCATCCCTTGCCTTAAGTGCCTCTGCAAGCTGGTCCAAAAATTCCCGGTCCAGCTCCTCCCCTTGGTTGGGGGGTCTGTAGTAGACCCCCACTTAGCTCCCTCTCCCCATGGCCCCCTTGTATCTTGACCCAGCCACATAAGGACACTGAAACTGGTGGAACACTGTTAAATTCTGAGGGGTCTAATCTAGCATCTGGTCTCACAGTACACTTAAGAGGCCCTTCAGAAAATTCAGATGAAGCTGCTGGAGTTTTTACTTCTTATATCTCTGCTTCTAGAACTGCTTATGCATTTATACTAATTATTACTGGTGCAAAACAAAGAGATTGGAACTGGGGAGTCCCACTTAGGTAGCTCTAGCCACTAAGCAACAGATTCAGTCTCCCTCATGTACTTGCTCTCTCTCTGGTCCCATAGATCAGTGATTCTCAATCTTTTTACATTCAAGGCACCCCTTGTTAGACACAAGGTATTCCTCAGCAAAATGCCAGCTCTTAGTTGTCACTCATTTTTTTGACTATGGAAAAATAATAGAGCAGTTTTCTGTTCCAAAAAACTCAAAAAGACCACAACAGGCTAAAATGGGTTTAACACTCCTGTTTTCTATTTGAAGTCCATGAGTTTATCTTGTGAATCATGTTGTTATGCCTAACAATGCTAACATGGTGTAGCACCCAAGGGCATTCGGTTGCTGTATTCCATACAAACACATAAATAAACCCTGGTGCACCCTTGAAAGGATCTTAAGGCATCCCAGGGTACTGTAGCACCTGGGCTGAGAATCAGTGCCATAGATCTTTCATTGCTGAATAGCTTGAATAGGAAGAGAGAGAGAGCGAGAGAGAGAGAGAGCAAGCTTCTGCTCAGTTTAGTCTCTCTTGGAAAATGTGGCTTTGAATCCCCTCAGGGTGAGGAGAGCCTATAACTTACCTTTCCTACTTCCTAGACAAGTGCTCTTTTATGCACCCTGGTAGTTCCAGTAGCCTAAGCCCCGCTCAGTATGATAGCTGAAGGCAGTATCTTGAGTGCATGGAGGGATATGAATTCTAGAGAGAATTAGGATTTCAGACACAATGCTGTAGATTTTTAGGGTGTCCACTTTCCCCATAGGGAGCCTAAGTGCTTAATTCTGATTTCTGGATTTCTCTCATTAACCAGGTGCTTAACAGGGAAATGTTGTACTGTTGCTATCTGGTCAGTTCTGGAATTACCACCTGTGCATGTAATTCTTGTTGAACACATTCAAAAGCACAATAGGCACTATTTGAGAATAAATCAGTCAGGTAAACTACCAACCCTTTCACTGGCTTCACAATGCCTCCAGGTTCAGAGGTGCACACACTTGACATTAATTATCTGGTCTTAACCTATGATTTTTACATTTGTCTACTCTTTCTTTCTTGCAAACGTATCTTTTTAAGAACCATTTTTATAGGTCAAGATTCTGCGGATCCTTTCTATCTAAAGCTATAGCCATATTTCTCAAATATATTCTCTGTTGTTTTAGTGTTTTGAGGCTCCATCCTTAGTTTTGCTTTCTTTCCTTGCCTTTGCTTGTTGTGTGATGCAATTGTCATTGTTCCAGTTATCATATCTACATTGATGACCTTCAGATTTACTTCTTTATTCTTGACCTTTACCTCACTGCCTTGCCTTAAAAGGGTGTCATCCTGGACTCAGAGATTAATCTACAAGCCAGAATATCCAGACATATATATGCATACACATATACATGACCTTGTGTGTGTTATATCTATCTCTCTATCATTTTTCTACCTCCAGTCTCCATCCCTATTGACAATTTCTCTACTGTCCTGGTCAACTAAGCCCATAACCTTAGGTTCAGTCTTGAACAGCCTGCAACCTTTTCCTCCTGTATTCAGAACATATCCAGGCACTTAATAAATCATGACCCTTCTTTCTGGAACATATTTGTAAAACCTACTTACTCAATTTCCACAGCTGTGGTTTTTGCTGCGGTAATTTCCGTTAATTTCCTTTACTGTACATTTAACATTGTCCAATTTTATATCTCCTGATATTTCATATTTCCTGATGTTATGTCTAATTTAGATTGTAGATTCTGGGCATGAAGCATCTATTGTTATTGTTCATGGTGCAGAAAAATCAAATGATGTCATTGTATATAAATCCCCCAGTACAAACACCCAACAGAAGGTGTGCTCAAAGAATTATAAGTTTGTAAAGTGAATGACTCAGAAGTTAGGAGGTACCAGAATTAAGGCCTCTTCCACAGATTGCCTCAGGGTCTCTGGTTCTCTGTTTAAGCTACCTCACTTCTTTCTTTATTTAAAGAGTCTGGTACCCTCTTTTCACTCTCACCATACTGTACAATTACTTTCTGTTTAAATTAAATCAGTGTTTGGAGGACCTAGTAGATTTCAGGACGTTTACTTTCTTTCCTTCCCCACCCCACTCCCCACACTCTGGATAAGGAAGCTCTTGTAAGTTATTCTGTACTGTTCCTGACTCAGTTCAGGATTTTTTTTTCTTGTCATGCTTTATTACTTTGATTTTCTCCTTTTATTTGTCCCAAGCAGTATTTCTTGTCACAGATGTATTCTGCCTACTCCTCAAGTTCATTCACTGTGCTCCTCTTCACAACTGTGCTGGCACACCAGTGGTTTCACCATAATGCCTCTTTCCTGAATGATCCATCCATCTTACTGCATCTCTCCCATTCAGTGGTATCTGACAGTTTGCTTGAAAGACCCATTGTAACCTTGAGAACCTTTGCACTCAGTGCCTGGGATTCCCTTTCAGTATTTTCCACAGATAACATTTCTATAACTTTCTGGTATGTGAGACCTTGCTCAGACAATAGGCATTACTGTAGTGGCTAAGTCAGTAGACAACAGACCAGCTGGCCATGGGAAGCATCAAGTAACATCCATCAGGTTCAGTAAGCCTATTTAGATTTCCATGGATGATATTACTCTAATCTTAGCATGTTCGGGGTGGCAATTTTTCTTTTAGCAGTTACCAGCAGGCTGGAAGCCAAATGTGACTGAAGTACTTGAATAACTTGGATATGATTTGTTCTTAATCTATTTATATAAATCAAACTATGTAATAAGGTGATAGTTTGCATTACAGTATCACTTGTCCTCTGGCAGAAACCCCTCATATCTCAGGATTTGCTTCTTTTACAGATCTTACTTTTCACACTGTTATGAATACCTTTGCCGTTTTATTTAAGTGTGCAGCTCTCTCTCTCTTTTATTAAAATCATTTCCATAATCCCTTGCCCTCTAGGATGAGGATTTTCTTTTCCATCACTGAAGGCTTCCTTCATGCATGCCAGGACTTTGGAGGCTTTGAGAATATATAGAGCTTAAAATGAGATTGGTTTTACCTGACAAATCCTCCCATCTTTACAACTCTCTCTCTCTTTCTCTCTCTCTCTCTCTCTCTCCTTTCTGATCTTTCTGTGTTATTTTTGTTCTGCATTATTGTTTCATAAGGGAGTCATCACCATTTCCACTGTTAACTTTCCAACTCAAAAAGGTTTTCAAATACATTAGAGCAATACCAGCCTCCAGCTCATCAAACATCTTTATGCAATTGCTTTTGTTCAAAGCAAAAACTCAAGATACCTCTTGTCATCTCACAATTTTTAAGATAGGCTGTTAAAGGTAATATGGTCTATTCATAGAGGGCAAAGCCATATAAAACAATATCCTTTACACAGAAAAGCAAAGCTGTTACTAATTAGAACAAAAATTGCTTCAGTCTACTTTCAGTAAAGGGAAGACACTTATTAAGCTCATCTTTGTACTGTGCAAGAAAAGGAGCTGTGTCACTTGGCCCATTCAATTTACCTCTTTGTTCATATGATTTATTTTACCAAAGTGCTTATCTCATTAGTCAGCTTCCCACCCATCACACCAGACTCCTGGCAATGTAGGCATGGGTAACAACTACAGCACTTACCATAAGAAAAAAATTAGTTTTGTTATACTTATTACTACTCTTGGGCACAATAAACCAGAGAGTTACAGGTAAAAGTCATTGGCATGTACATGCACATATATTGGCCAGGGAATGCCATATTAAAATACCAAAGAAAAATCAAACAAACCTTAATTGTTATAATTTTTACAGAGTTCAATATAAGCAAGCCATTTGAGCTGAAGTCAAAGTTTTTAAATTATATAAAACTAATGTCAGCATCAATCTGATAGATTTGGAAATATATATATATATTTAATATTAGCAAATGGTCAGATTATCAGAGGATCTGAACTCTGAAAATCAGGTAGTAAATATTTAGAATCAGAAAAATAAGCTGCAATCAAATTCTACTCTTAAGCCATTACAATCCTACTGAAGTCAATGAGATTGCAGCAGCATATTATAATAATTTGTTTAGCTCATAGATAAAAGTAAAGATAATGTTGTGGTGTTTTCTGGTCTAAATCACTCTATTACTTATGCTTTCCTATAATTGTAAGAAATATAGGTACCATTTCTTTTTCAAATAAAAATGTTGCCTCAAAATTTCATTGTCCGTTTGATGAATTCTGTCCAATTTGTCTTCAATTTTTACATTTGCTGATCTTCTTGTGTCACACCTGAATACAAGAATAAACATCTTATGAATGGTTACTTTTGTGACCTGCTACAGAAAGGATTGTTCCCAAACAGCTTAATGTCTCCAGGTATGCTCATTTCCCACTGTTACATTATATTAGAAACTGCTAAAAATATTATTATTGCTTTCCCATAAAAGCAATTACTTTGTCTTTCAGAAGAATGTATATGGAGGGGAGAGGGAGAGAGAGAGTCATGAATGAGAGGGAAATTGGTACCTAAGACAATCTCTCTGTTAATGTGTTGTGCACACAATATAAAACCTTAAGAGCATCCAAGCCACTAATATTCCAATATGTTCTGCTAGACAGCAATATCAATAACCTGGGGAGGTCAGGAAAAGAGAATAGAAGGATATCAGGTGGCCAAGTATTTTCATTTATGCTAGGAGATACAGGAGAGAGTAAGGGTAATATCAGATAACTGGGATCACTTTTATTTACATTAAATATAAACATCAGCCACCTGTGATTGGTCTCAAGTTAACCAATAATATATGTATGCAGGTTGAAGGGGACTGCTGTGTATACTGACAGACAGGAACATAAACCCAGGAAAAAAAGTTTCTTTTCAGACTTTCTTAATTAACAGAAGAGAATTTGCATTGCTTCATTTCAGACTGAAAAGAAGTTAGCGGCACAGAATCCAAAAGCCATCTGGCAAACATAAGCAAAGCTGATCAATTTTAAGGATTCTAGTATAATTCTTTTATTCCCAGCAGTTTAACAATGGCATAATACCATTGACTTCAGCAGTCTGACAGCTATTATACATGAATTTGAGACAGAAGAGAATCAGGGTGATATTGCCTAAGAGTAATTACTTATATGACTATATCTTGTTAGAGTTATTTTAATATTTTTCTTATTTTTATTTTAATTTTACTCAAATAAGAGTACTCTCTCCAGTAAGTGTAATAAATACAACATATTTAAACAAAAAACTTGGGCCAGATTCTGATTTAATTTATATTGGTGAAAGTCTGAAGCAGCTTCAGACAATGGCATTGATCTGACAGTGCACTAATTTAGTTTTATACTTTCTTAAAAACCAGCAAGATTTTAAAATGACTGTTTTATTTATGACCAGTCCCTCCCAAGAAAAAGCCCTCTGGAGGGGAAAATACTATACCAGAAGTGTGAGAAAATGTCACCTCCCAACAGTACTTATTTCCAGACTTGAATGTTTTCTCAAACTT
This sequence comes from Crocodylus siamensis, assembly GCF_052110815.1. NCBI lineage: Eukaryota > Metazoa > Chordata > Crocodylia > Crocodylidae > Crocodylus > Crocodylus siamensis. Next base: position 30,641,654 of record NC_143397.1, on the reverse strand, counting down.
TAATGTCTCAGGACATCCATAAAGAGCAGTGGTTCTCAACCTGTTTAGCGTTAAGGCACTCCTCCCTTTCTTTTGTGAATTGAGCAGTACCTCATTTTAAAAACAAACTTATATGTGTAGCAGGGCACTAAGGTGTGCCTGCTCCTTTAAGGCTGAAGCAGCCTGTCCTGGGAGGTCTACAGGCTAAGCAGAGCTCCACAGCTGGGGGTTATTGGGGCAAAAGCCTAATGGAGCAATTGGGTCACACCTGCAGGTGGTTAGGTGCCTGGAAAGCAGCAGAGTCCTGTGGATACATAAAGCTTAGGCTGGAGGTAACTAGCTGTCTCTACCAAGAGCCAGGTGAATGAGTTATTGCATAGGGAGTTACCTGAGACCTTGTGCTCCCTGTTTCACTACCTAATACAGTAAGGGCCTTTGTACACACCACAAAATTGGCTTTTAAGTGGCTTAAATGCCCTTTTGCACTGCTTTAACGTTGCGACTGCTTACATTTGCAATAGCGTAATGCACTTTAATGGCTATTTATATTGGTGGTGGCGTATTGGGCATTAAATAACTTTGGGACACAGGAAAATAAAACATGTCTGAGGTGTTTTAATTTGCTACCTTACAGCTGTGAAGGGAAGCACTGGGCCCTGCGCAGCTCAGGGACTGTGCAGGCAGGCTGCACTGAAGAAGAAAAAAAAAGTGGAAGCCTAATCTTTTTTTCCTCTCCCTGTAGCCTGCCTGAGCTCTGTGGTGGCCCAGTGCTTCCTTCTGTGGCTGCGGTGCCCCCCAGGACCTCCTGGGCTGGGTGGGTGCCACCTGGGGGGTGCCACCACTGTGGGGGGAAGCACTGCCTTCCCCCCCTACCCCCACCCTGAGCAGCTCAGGGACTGATCAGCCCACTGGGAGCTCAACCTTTCCCCTGCCGCCAAACTTCCAACCTTTTCTAGCATGCCTCCTGTCCTGGGGTACCTGAGAAACTCCTGGAGTCTTTGGCTGCTTGTACATGCCACAGGGATTTACTTCACCCTAAACTGAAGTGGTGTTTTTAAAAACCCACTGCTTCAATTTAGGGAGAATTAAACTGAAGTAAATCCCCATGAGACATCGGTCCCCAGATATTGGGACGTTGGTCCCAAGATAGTGACTAGGGGGCGGGGCACCTGTCAAGGGGTGGGGCACCTGTCAAGGGGTGGGGCTACCCATGCGGCCCTTGACAGCTTGCCAAAACTGGGTAAGCGGCCCTCTGCTCAAAATAATTGCTCACCCTTGGCCTAGGGGCTTATCCTTGTGTTTGAACCGGTGGACCAGGATGAGGTTAATTGTGGGGCAGGAGGCCTTATTGGGGCACACTATGATGTAACCCCAGTGCCAGTAGGGTGCCAGATGCTGAGGGCCAGAAAGCCCAGCACCTAAGGGGCACAGTGATGGGGCCAGGGAGCCCAATGGCAGAGGGGCATAGTGACAGGGTGTAGAAAACCTAGAGCCAAAGTGGCACAGTGATGGGGACAGAGGGCCTAATGCCCAAGAGGCATAACAACTGCATACAGAAAGCCGAGAGCCAGAATAGTACAGTGACAGGGCCAGAGAACCCAACGCCAGAGGGGCATAGCTACAGGACATAGAAAGTCCAGCGCCAAAGGGGTGCAGCAATAGGGCCAGTGGTCTAATGTCAGAGGGGTGTAGTGACATGGCACCAAAAGCCCAGAGCGAAGGAGAGAGAGAGAGGCACAGAGAGTCGGGTGCTAGAGAGAATGAGATGTGGAGAGTCGAGTATCAGAGAGGAGAATAGAGGCACAGAAGCTACAGTCTGGTACCAGGGGAGGAACCCTGAGTTGAGAACAGCAAAGTAACATCTGTGAGGCTTGGGACACGATAAGGGAAGGTTGGAGTTGTGTAGCACATCATGAGTAGTAGGGCATTAAGAGGGAAGCCTCTTGCCTAGAGCCATCTCATTATTTTTGTTACGACAAGGCATGGCTGGCGAGATAGGTGGGCAGACTGCCCAGGACAGGTGGGCAGGCTGATGTAGAGATCAGCCATGAGACAGCCCCTGGCATAATATGATACAGTGCTTACCTGCTTGAAGAAGGGTTAGGAAGGGGGAGGGAAAACTGTGCTACAGTGAGTGGGAGGAGGAAGAGGAGTGACTGGAAGAAAAGAGAGTAAACTTTATCTCTTCACTGCAGCTCACTTATTTTCCTTATCTCTTCTCTCCTGGAAGCTCCCATCTAAAGCTGTCATGGCATGTTAGGGTCCAGAACACCCTAGTTGAGATCACCAATCTGTAGAGGAACTCATGCTTCAAACCAATTCCAAAGGACCGGCCTGAGGGGTTGAGAGGAACAGGTGTTTGGATTCATGTTATCCACCATCAGCATGTCCACCCCATTCCCCTTCCAATGATCAGTCATGGAAGAAGAAAATGCCGCAGAGTTACTAGGGAACAGAAGTTGTCACCTGGCTGTATCTTCCTATACACACATTTCCAGAAAGGTCCTCAGACCCATGGCTGTGATACTCACATAAAGGTTCTTTTTGCAAACTTGGAAGGCAAACAGAACAGTATCTAACTCCACTGCCTTCCATATGATGGTTTTATGGACTAAAAATAGGCTTACTGTTCTTTTGCATCATTTTTACCCTGTGTCGGTGTGAGAGTGATAAGGCCATTTGAGAAGAAAACTTGCTGTAATCACATTAACGAATGATATTGGTAATGTAATATTTCACTGACTAAAAATAGGATATTGATACTTTTGTCCAGAGCTACTGTATTATATAGAGTGTTACCTGGTTAAAGTAAATCAGAACTTCCTTTCTTATGCTATTCAGGTTCTCTTTTGCTAGTGTCAGTGATTTTTTCCAGGAAAAAGAAATGGTGCTTTTGCATGTTGTCCTTGGAGCCGCTGTTTGAAAATGAACATTTAGACAATGAGCCTGAGAAGAGGGTCTGCAATACTGCATACCACGGTGCCATGCCTGTGACAGCAGCAAGCTCTTCAAATTCTCTCCCACACTGCAGCTCTCCTTTCAAAAGCATGAAGCCCTGACTGAGAAGTGTTTAAAGTTTTCACAGAAAGAAGCAATGACACTGTTAGGGTAGCTTGTCATTTTTTATGCTTAAAAGTTGCACCTGTTTATAGAGTGATGAATTATAGCATTGTTTAAAGTATTCTTTGTATTCAGTCTAAAGGTCTGTATAGCCTCATTGTTATCTGAACTTTTTGTTTTGCTGGTGTTTGCAGTATCAGCTGGCCTTGTTTCTTGCAAGCAGCTTATGGCCTTGAGTTTGCTTGCATGATGTTTTTTTCCTTTTTCTATCACTATGAGAAGTTTTTCTAACACAGCATAATAATAGTTTCGTTACTAGCTCAAATTAACTGAACTTGACACTAATTGGCTGAATCAGAGGAATGAAATGATTGGATATGTTAATGACAGGTGATAAAGGAGACCAATGGACAATGTCTAAAGCAAGACACCAGAAAAAGGCCAAATTAAGAGGTGTGCTTGTAATGGGGATGTTAAACAAAGGAATATGCTGACAGGATAAAATAGGAACAATATGCTCACAGCAGATAGACCAATCCAAAAGCAAGGAGTCATCAAAGGAGTCAAGTTAAAGAAAAGCATAAAGGGGGAAGGAAGAAAGTTAATTGTCACTGTCATCATCATCATCATCATTTACATCATGAATCCAGCTTTCAACACCTGTCTGGATCATCCCAGCCAATGACGCACCCTTTGCTTCAGGAACTGAGTGACCGTCTTTTCTGTGAGACAGAGTAACATCTGGGATTGGGTGATATCATTGTACTGTTTTTTCTGTCTCTGAATATAGAAGCTGCTGAAATGATACTTGTTGTATCAATAAAGTTAGACTTTGATTTTAGGACACTGAGTTGTCTGTGTTTGTATTTCACGTTCCATCTAAGGGTTAACTGTGCTTTAATGATCCCTAAGCACTATTTGCTGATCAGTGGTGCGAACAGCACTTTGTGGCCAGCAACAAGGTAGTTCTGTACAAACCTTCTGCTGCTGGCAAACTTGTCCTAAGTCATAAACAAGCAGAGTGAAAAGTCTGTATTCAATAAGGCAGGCCCATTTTGTCTAGCTTCAATATGTTCTGTATGTTGGGGAAACCAATGCAAACCCACTGATTTCTTACAGACGTTTAGGAAAAAGAGGAATGCCAATCGCTAACTGATCTAATTGAAACACAGAACTCTGAAAAAAAGTTTAGTTAGACATGCATCCTTAGTTTACTTACACAGGTACTGTGAAAAAGTTCAGTTCTGATGTTACTTCTCTCATATGCTGCCTAAACAAGGCAGGTTTATGGGTTGAAAATAGGCTTACTATTCTTTTGCATCACTTTTACCTTGTATTGTAGTGAGGATGAAAAGGTCATTCTTTTGGAAGGGCAAACATGAAGAAGAATGCTGGCTTTGCAGAGTTGGTTTCACCATCAAGAATGAACTTATAAATCAACTCAGTAAGTTCCCTACCAGAATTAATGAATGCCTCGTGACTCTCCATCTTAAACTGGTGGGAGCCAATATGCCACTGCCATCAGTATGTATGCCACAACTCTTGCTGCTGTCAATGAAACCAAAGAATAATTTTATGCCAACCTTGACCAAGTCCTTTCTGACATTCTAAAAGAAGACAGAATAATTTTTTTTGGCAATTTCAATGCAAAAGTCAAAAGGGACGTGAACCTCTAAAATGAAACCATCGGCAAGGAAGGAGTCCAATCCAACAGCATCGTCCTTTTGACCAAATGCATGGGACATAGACTCATCATCACCAACACCCTGTTCCACCAAAAAAACAGGTATAAGACATCATGACAACACCTGTGATACCTGATTGGCTACACCATTGTTTGTGCCCTGGATCACAAAGATGTCCACAACACCTGAGTTAAGCTAGGACCTGATGATTGCTGGACTGATCATGATTCCTATGCTTGGCTTTATCATTCAAACTGGCTCCCAAATGACGACTACAGCAGAAGCAATGCTAATGGAAGATCAGTGTCAAAGAGCTCAAGTACCCAATAAAGCAAGACATCTTCCACCAGTGGATCAATGAAAAACTGGTGAATTCCAATCAACAATGGGAGAATATCAGTAGCACTTGGGGGTGCCTTCAAATCCACCATCATCAGCACTTGAGAAAAGACATTTAGATTCAATACTAGAAAGCACCAAGACCAGTTTGATGAGAATGACCATGAGATCCAAGAGTTGTTCAATTGCTAGCTCAAGGCCTTTTGTGCTTGGCAGAATGACATAAACTCCAAGCAAAAGAAACTCAGTCTCCAACAAAGCAAGGCAGAGGTCCAAAGGAGGACCCACTACATGAAGGGCAAATGGTGGGAAGACATGGTGAAGGAGACTCAACATCTTGCTGACATCTACAATATATGTGGCTTTTTTAATGGCACCAAAAGCATGTATGGTCCAAGCACTCAGGGACCAACCCCCTTGAGACATAAAAATGAAGGAGACTTGATCAAGGAAAGAGGAGCCAGAAATGCCTTTGGAAGGAGCATTTTGAAGACCTTCTTATTTGAGACTCAGTTGTTGATGAGAGTATTCTCAACTCCAGAAACAATTCTCCAGCTAGAGACAATTTTGGAATCTCTCCAACCCATGATGAGGTGAGGAATGCCATCAAATAGGTAGAGAATGACAATGCATCTGGAGCTGATGGAATCCCTGCCAAAATCTTGAAGCACAGAGGAAAGGAGCTCACATCACAGCTCCATCATTTTAAGGATTTGGAATGGAAATCACAGATTACCTCCAGGATGCCACGACTGTGATAATCTTCAAGAAAAGAGACAGACCCAACTGTGAATATTACAGAGGTATTGCCTTGCTGTCCACCACAGGAAAGATCATTGCACAAACTCTCCTGAACCATCTCCTTCTACTTGCTGAAGAGTCTCAGTGTGGGTTTAGGGCATCAAAAGGCACAACTGACATGGTTTTTACAGCTTTTCAGGTACAGAAAAAAATATTGGGAACAACATAAACCTCTCTATATGGGTTTCTTTGACTTTATGGAAGACTTTGATTCTGTCAACCGAGAAGCACTGTAGAGGATCCTTCTGAAGTACAGATGCCCACTGAAATTTGTTCTTTGCCTGCTCCATCATGGTATGCAAGTGGTGGTTCTACAGAATGTATTTTTCACTGCTCCCTTGAGGTTAAGATGGGAGTTAAACAGGGATACACCATCAAACTCTTTTCAATATTCCTTACTGTGATGCTACATCTGACCACTAGCCAGAGTAGCTTCCAGCTGCAGTGGAGCTCTGGATGGTAGGCCATTTAATTCAGTGAACTCAAAGCCAAAACTAGGACCACCTGGACCTCAAACATCAACTTCCAGTACACTGATGATGCTGTAGCATGTACTGACTTAGAAGCTGACCTGCAATGCTTTTACCAAGGCATACAAGAAAATGAAACTGATGCTTAACTTTAAGAGGACTATGATCCTCCATCAACAAGCTGTTAATGAGTAGTCCCCAGCTCCACTAATTCAGATTCATGGTGAGACTCTGGAAAACATTGAGTATTTCCTGTACCTCAGAAGTGGAAGGCTGACATTGGCAAAGAAATTCAACATTACTTCAAATGTGTAAGCGCAGCTTTCAGAAACCTAAGGAAACGAGTGTTCAAAGATCATGACATCAGATCCAAAACCAAGCTCATGCTTTATCAAACAGTTGTGATCTCCACCTTGCTGTATGGAGCTGAGACATGAATAATGTACAGGAGATGCTTCAAGTCCTTGGAGGAATATTATCAACACTGCCTGTAGAAGTTCCTTTGAATCCAGTGGGAAAATAGATGCACCACCATTAGTATCCTCTCAAAGCAAACACCACAAGCATTAAGGCCATGATCAGCTGACACCAATTTCACTGGGCTGGCCATGTCATCAAGATTTACAACTCTAGACTCCTGAAGAAAGTTTTATTCTCCAAGATCAGTGAAGGCATATGCTCAAGAAGAGGGCAGAGAAAGTGCTTCAAGGATGTCCTCTAATCCAACTTGAAAAAATTCAACATGAACATCAACTTTATTCATAGATTCATAGACATTAGGGCTGGAAGGGACCTCGGAAGTTCTTCAAGTCCAGCCCCTGCTCCAAGGGCAGGAAGTAGCAGGGGTCATAGGATCACAGCAAGATAAACATCCAAAGGTCTCTTGAAGGCATTCAAAGTAGGTGCTTGAACCACCTCTGGCGGCAGTCTATTCCAAACCTTGGGGGCTCGGACAGTGAAGAAATTCTTCCTTATGTCCAGCCTGAAATGGTCATTGGAGGAGTTTGTGACTGTTCAATCTTGTCATCCCTTGGGGCACTCTGGTGAACAGACGTTCCCCCAGATCCTGGTGAACACCCTGATAAACTTATAGGTGGCCACTGGATCACCCCTGAGCATGCGCTTTTCCAGGCTGAAGAGTCCCATAGCTCTCAGCCTCTCAACATAAAATCTGTTTTTCTGATCTCTGATCATGTGTGTGGCTGTCCTCTCGACTCTCTCAAGCTTCTTCACATCCCTTTTGAATTGCCCAAAACTGGATGCAGTACTCCAGCTGCGGCCTCACCAAGGCCTAGTACAATGGGAGAATGATGTCCTGGGATTTGCTTGAGAAGCATCTATAGATGCAAGAAAGCATTTTGCTTGCTTTACTAGCTGCAGCATCAAATTGAAGGCTCATATTCATCTTGTGGTCAATCATGACCCCCAAGTCCCTTTCATCTGTAGTGCTAGCCAGCGTAGCACTGCCAAGCCTGTAAGGATGCTGCAGGTTTTTCTTCCCAAGATGGAGAACCTTGCATTTTTGGTGTTAAACACTATCAGATTCTCATCCTCTGATTTCCTGAGCCTGTCAAGGTCACCCTGTATCTCCCTTCTGTCCTCAGGTGTGGAAGCTTTACCCCAAAGTTTGGTGTCATCAGTGAACTTGACCAGTCCACTTCTGATGCCAATGTCCACATCATTAATGATGGCATTGAATAATATAGGCCCAAGGACAGAGCCATGAGGGACCTCACTGGTCACAGTGCACCATGATGATTGACTTCCATCAACCACCACCCTCTGGGTCTGACCACAGAGCCTATTCCCCAGCCAGCGGCCCCTGGTGAAGCCAAGGCCACAGTTGGCCAGTTTTGCTAAAAGGTGGTCATGGGATACCAGATTGAAGGCTTTTTTAAAGTAAAGATATATGATATCAATCTCTTCCCCCTTGTCCAGGTGATAGGTCACCTGGTCTTAAACGGAAATAAGATTGGTCAAGCAAGACCTACCCACGGCAAACCTGTGCTGGCTATCCCTCAGGAATTTGCCATCAGCCAGTCTGTTGAGAATAGTCTCTTTGATAATCTGTTCTAGGATCTTCCCTGGGATAGAAGTCAGGCTGATGGGCCTGTAGTTTGCCAGATCCACTTTCCTCCCTTTCTTGAAGATAGGTACCATATTGGCTTTCTTCCAATCATTGGGCGCTTCACCAGAGCACCAAGAGTTCTTGAATATCTGTGCTAGGGGCTGAGCTATGATGCTTGTCAGCTCCTTGAGTACCCTGGGGTGTAAGCTGCCAGGGCTGGCTGACTTGAAGGTATCCAGCCTCTCAAGGTGTTCCTTCACAAGGTCAGCATTGATGGAGGGTGAGGAATTTCCCTTACCCAGGCCTTCCTATCCTGTAATGGGCAGGGACATCCCATGGGACTGGTGAAAGACCGATGCAAAATACCCATTTAGCAAGTTGGCTTTTTCCTGGGCGTCAGTTGTCAACTGTCCCGTCTGGTTTAGCAGGGGTCCAAGGTTGCCCTTGATTTTCCTCTGGCTCCCCACATACCTAAAAAAGGACTTTTTATTTTCCTTGATACTTGTAGCCAGTTGGAGTTCAGTTGCAGCCTTGGCTTTCCTGGTTTGGTCTCTGCAGGTCCAGACCAGTGCAGAATATTCCTCCTTGGAGATCGATCCTATCCTCCATCCCTTGTAGGCCTTTCTTTTCAGATGCATGAGGTCTGCTAGTTCCCTGCAGAGCCAAGGGCTCCTCTGTGCCTTTCTGCTGCCTTTCCTCAGAGATGGGATAGACCTTGCTTGTGCATCTGGGATCTCTCCCTTGAGGAGCAATCACTTTTCCTGAACTCCCCCCTCCTTTGGGTCATGGTCCCTTAGGGCCCCACTGACAAGCTTCCTGAACTTGTCAAAGTCAGCTTTCCTGAAGTCGAGGACTTCTGTATTGCTGACTGACTTGCCAGCTTTATGGTGGATGGTGAAGGTGATCAGCTCGTGGTCACTGTCACCCAGCTTCCCTTTGATTGTTAGGTCACTGATAAGGTTGTCCCCTGTCATGGAAATTTTTAAGTGTGTGCTGCCAGTACAGAAGAGGTTAAACTGACATGCGCAGTTTGAAGCTGTGAGTGGAAATTTCCAAGGCTCACCCAGTCCTTGCCCCCTGGGTGACCTGCGGAGCTGTCAATCATTGTTGACCTACTTTCCCCACAGACGCATGCTCAGATTGTGTCAGCTCCTGACTGAGAGCATGCTCAGTCAGAACCTGACATGAGGTAATCGGACTAGAAATTTCTCTGCGGAGAGCACGTTGATTGGCTACTAAATTGATATAAAAGTTCTGTGAGCCCCTCCCTCGTTGTGGTGTGTGGTGGTGTGTGTGGTGTGTGTGGGGAGAGATCGCGCGGACCAGAGACAGAGGCTGCTGCTGCAGGGACTGCTCTCTGAGTCAGGCTTTAGGGCCTATTGATCTCCTCCTTTGCCTCCTTCGCTTAGTATTTCGTATTACTCGTTGTACTACGGTTTTGACTACGTTCATCTGGCTTCCTGACTTACCTTTCGAACTGATTAACGGCTTACGATTTCGGATCACCCTATGGACTTTGTTTAACCCGGTTCCGGATCATCGACCTCGGCTTTCTTCACCACCTACGACTCTGCTCATCCCTCCAACTGACGTCTCCGCTGCATCACCTTCTGGCTACTGACCTCGGCTTTTCTCATACGACCACCCGATTTGTCCATTGCTGTGGACTGGCGTCACGCGGTTCATCATCACCGTGTTACAGTTCGTTTTGTTATTTGTGATCCCCATTTATGAGCTGTTGACCAGCCCTGGGACTAGGTCTTCGGACTGAACCTCGTGGGCCAACAGACCCCTTTGTTGTTAATTGTTTGTTTGTGTTCCAACTGTAACTGAAGACCTTTCTGCCTACGCCTGAAGCGTAAGTCAAATAAATTCACCTGTTTTTCCTCAACCCGCTCCGAGTCCCTATCTCCAGACTCTACGCCGCTAATCCCACCTGTCCGTATCTGATTGCCACCCCGGCCCACCGTGACCTTGGGGCCCGATCCTTCGGTTTTCCCCGACATCCCCCATTGCCAGTACCAGGTTAAGCAGTGCTTTGCCTCTTGTCAGCCCATAGACTTCTTGCACTGTTCAACATCTTCATCAGCGATTTGGATGAGGGGGTAAAAAGCACCCTGTTCAAATTTGCTGATGACACTAAGATGTGGGGGGACGTGGGTACATTGGAAGGATGCAACAGGCTACAATCAGACCTAGACAGGTTACAAGGGTGGGCAGATGAGAATAGGATCGGTTTCAACACAGACAAGTGCAAGGTGATGCACCTCGGGAGGAACAACCGGCACCATACCTGCAGGTTAGGGAACTCGCCTCTTATCAGCACAGAGGCGGAAAGGGATCTGGGGGTCATCATTGATTCCAAGATGAACATGGGCCGGCAGTGTGGAGAGGCAGTAAGGAAGGCCAACCACACCTTGGCAAGAATCCACAGATGCATCTCAAGCAGGTCCAAGGAGGTGATCTTCCCCCTCTATGTGGCACTGGTCAGGCCGCAGCTGGAGTATTGCGTCCAGTTCTGGGCGCCACACTTCAAGAGGGATGTCGACAGCATGGAGAGGGTCCAGAGGAGGGCCACTCGTATAATCAGGGAACAACAGGGCAGGCCCTATGAGGACAGGCTGCGGGACCTGAACCTGTTCAGCCTCCAAAAGAGAAGGCTGAGGGGGGATCTTGTGTCCTGTTATAAACTAGTCAGGGGGGATCAGCAGGCATTGGGGAAGTCACTGTTTCCCCGAGCACCACCAGGAGTGACCAGGAATAACGGTCACAAGCTGGCAGAGGGTAGGTTTAGGTTAGATATCAGGAGGCGCTACTTCACAGTCAGGGCGGCTAGGGTCTGGAACCAGCTTCCAAGAGAAGTGGTGCTGGCCCCTACCCTGGGGGTGTTTAAGAGGAGGTTAGATGAACATCTTGCTGGGGTCATTTGACCCCAGTACTCTTTCCTGACATGGCAGGGGGTCAGACTAGATGATCTGCTCAGGTCCCTTCCGACCCTACAAACTATGAAACTATGAAACTATAGCTTATCCACACATGTGAGAAAGCTTTGTGACTATTCAGATTTGGCTGAGTGCTCTTTCCATGAGATGTCTGGGTAGTTGAAGTCTCCTATGACAACCATGGACCGGGAGCGTGCAGCCTTGGCCAATTCCCTGATGAACTCCTGGTCAAGCTCTTGATCCTGGGTAGGAGGTCTGTAGTAGATTCTCACCATTGTGTCCTTTGTGCCATGTTCCCGACAGATTTTAACCCAGTGGGTCTCTAGTCTTCCACCCTGGGTGCCAATGTCAGCTTGCAGAGACACATAGCTTTCCTTGACATAGAGGGCTACACCCCCACTTCTTTTATCCACGTGATCTCTCCTATACAAGGTTTAGCCACCTATACCTGTGGCCCAGTCATGGGTGGAGTCCCACCAGGTCTCCATTATACCCTATGACATCATAATTGTTTGTGTTGAGCAGGAGGACAAGTTCCTCTTGTTTATTCCCCAAGCTCCTGGGATTTGTGTACAGGCAGCCAAGCATCCTTTTGGGGGCCCTTGCCTTGCCCACAGATAGTTCTAGGGCTGGGGCAGGGGTGGACTCCTTAGATTGCCATGGCCTACTGGCTTTGCAAAGGTTGCTCAGCTGGCCAGCAGTGCCAGTAGTCCCCCCCATCCCCCAGAGGGCTTAGTTGGAAGCCTGGTGGAGCAAGTCAACTAGTCTGGCTGAGAAGAGCCTCAACAGAGAAGAGAACTTGTGGGAGACTATCACCCAGGACTGCTCCAAATGCTGGAAGAGTCTACTGCAAGGATCTCAGTACTTAGAAGCCTCATGACAACAACAGGAGATGGAAAATCAGGAGTGGCACAAACAACATGTCATGGACCAATTCAAGAATCCAGAGCCACCCACCCTGCACAGAAGCATGTGTCCAAGTTGCAGAAGGGTCTGTTGATCCTGGATCCCCTCACCAGTCATGTTTGAATGGACAGATAAGACAATGAATAGAATGACAATTAATAGGAAGACAATCATCCTTGACTGCAAGGGATTGCCAAAGAGGCAACATAGGTACTGTCAAAAGGATCTGTTTTGATGTTACTTACTTCTTTCATATGCGGCAGACTGAACAATTCAAATGGAAATTTCAATAACTAAGTAGTACAACTAAACTCTTGAGTGACTTTGCAGACACCATTTAGAGTGGCTTGAATAAAACTCTGAGACAAGTGCTTGGACTTGGAAGACCTCAGCATGCAACTTTCATTTAAATAAACACATCACTAAGGTTACTTTGCACTTCCTAGTCCCATGATTACAATTACTGTGCTTTACAGTATATGCCATGAAGGTCCATGTCACAGAAATAGAAGGAATATGCTGTAACTGTGTATCTCATTTGCGTGTGGATTGACTGTAATTATATGTGGCTATGGGCTAACAGCTTATGGGGGGGAGGCCAATTACAGTTATTTCACCTGCAGTTGTCCAGCCTCAATGCCTAATTGCTGTAATTATGTGATCAAATCAGGCACATGGTTGCTTGTGCATTTTGCACGTACCTTGTCTTAAGATCAAGCCCTTTCTCTTTATGTCTTGTTGAGCAGAAAGGAAATCTCAGAGTACTGAAATGAAATGTAACAAGGTGTGCCCTTCAAGTGCTGAACATTCTACTTAAAATGCTCATGTGATTTTGCCAAATGCGTCTTCCTATGTATTTTTTTAACTTGAAAGGTTACCATAATTGCAGTTGTAGCAAGCTGCTGAAATGAATTTAATCTATGGGTCACTAACTCCATCTAAACTCTAAAGTTTTCACTCCTTGATCCACCAAATTTCTTAGCAAAGAAGGACCCTGAATTATGCCGCTGACCAGCATGGCTGTTCTCAGCATTAGCTTCAAGTATCCCAAATACGTGGCTGTTTCTGGCTAGCTGGAATTGTAAAATCAGAAGAAAATAATCCTGTGATAGATTTGGAGCTCCAGTGTTATAATTTATGATTATCCTTTCTTGGCCCTGGTATTTGCATGTTTGGTGTACAATTTAACTCAACAAGTATTTGTCTGGAAAAACAGGCAGGAAGAAGAAAAAATGACTGTTGAAAAAAGCTGTTAAGGGACAATGCCAAGGCTCTTGCCTCTGAGGACTATGGCTCAGTCCTTTGCTGAGTCTACGTTACTGTACGAAAGTCCATGAACACAGTCAGACCACAGGAGATGAGTCAGATATCTGTAAACCCCTGGCTACAGGTTCCCAAAAGGAAGAACTGCAGGTGTCCAACTCAATAAGACCCAGTGAGTAAGTGCAGTTGATACATAAGGCACCCTAGTCCAGGACAGGGCTAGAAGGACTCTGGAATTCCACTGCTCCATAGACAAAGACACATGGCTTGAATGGGTGCATTCAGAAAGAGGACAGAGATTCAGGTAGCCTGCACACTTGATAAACTAAGTCTCCTTTCCCTGTTCCCTGGTAACTCCATGGCATTTCCTTCTTCCATGATTGATTATTCGAAGAGGACTGGAGAGGACATACTGGTGGATAACATACATGATGAATACAACTGGTGAATACAACTCCTTTGATTTTGGTAGAGATATATAGATTTATCCCAGTATATGTGGGGAAAAATTTCCAACTGAGAAGAGGATCAGGCCAGCTGATTCATCTGCCAAATACTCCCTTTGCCAATTGCTTCACTTAGAAGTCAGTGTAGGCTGCATGCATTAGAAAGGACATTCAAAGCACAGCTGAAGAGCAAAATTGTTATTCTTCTTTATTTTCTTTCCTAACTGTATTTAATATCCTTATTTCTCTGTACTTTTACCGTTGATCTTTTACGGTATGTCTTTAGACTTAAAAGAAAATATTCTTGCTTGCCATAAAAGCACAAAACTTTAGGAGAACTGCTTTTGTCTGTATATAAGGACTGTTGGACAGAGCTATGCAGAATACTATGAAGTTACTATTTATAAATGATCTTCTCTCCACCCTGCAGCCCCAGCTTATATCCAAGCAGTGCTTTGAATTTCGCTGGCCTTGTTTCTATTGTAAATTGGTGCAGACAAGGAGTCATTTTGGTAGTCAGGACATAGCAGAACATGAGCAAATTCTAGGATGTAAGCCAGGAGACCAAAAGTCAATGTAGGAACTGTAATAGTGGGATTCCTCCATCTGAGAACACTGCAAGCTTGGGGGCACCTTAGTTCTGCAGGATGGCGAAAATGCCACCTATTTGGATGCTTTGACTGAGGCCCCTGTCACACATTGAAATTAAAGCTGGATAGAAACCAGCAATAAAGTTGTTATACATTTTCAAACATTAACTTTGTAGCTGGTTGATGTGTACATTTTTAAGGTGTGATAAATAGTTTTCAAATGTAACCGGTCTTACTTTGTATGTTTGGCTGGTCTAAATTTCTTGCATGATTAACCAGTTAATTGCAAAATATATGTAATATGTGGCAGAGGCCTACTAGTTTCAGTCTTTCACAGAAAGGAGGAGGCACTGCTGAGAGAGGCAAAGGTGGGTTGAAGAGAACAAAAGGGATAAACAATGGTCATGTCACTCCCACATTGTATCATAAACCAATCACTACAGCTATCTCTACCACACTAGTTTTCACCCGAAGGATACCACTCGATTGATTGGCTACAGCCAAGCTCTACATTACACCCATATCTGGACTGATCCCACCAACTGGGATGCACTCCTTAGGTATCTGGAATAGGGATTCCCATGTTTACAATACAATCCAAAATCAGCCACTCAGTTCAAAAGTGTCAGACTAGACCTTACTTTGACTTGCTATGATACAAACCCTATGACAAAGGCAACAGAATGTCTCCTTTTGTCACCTACAATCCCTAGCTTGAACACATCATAATGACCTTCAGCTCCTCCTGGAAATGATGACTGTCTCAAAGCAGCCACGGGGGACAAGCCTGTCCTGGTTTTCAAGCCACCCACCAATCTCAAATGATGCTCCTCCAGCAATAGACTACCTAACTCCTGTTCTCACTAAGCCAGCAGACCTTGCAACAGACTGAGATGCCATTTGTGCCCTCTCATCTACAGAAACCACATCATCACTGGACCAAACAACAGGAATTATAACATTCAGGGTTCCTTCATCTGCCAATGTCATAAATGCTGTCCCCTCCTTACAGTGTTCCTCTGTTGTCTACATGGGACAGATGGGGCAATCCCTACATGAAAGGATGAATGAACACCAGTGTGACATCAGCTTCAGGAAGACACACAAGTCTATGGGAGAATTCTTCAACCTCCCTGGACATTCTATTGCTGAGCTCAGAGTAGATGACCTTAAAACAACAGGAATTAAATAAAAGACTTGAACAAGAAACTGTGGAACAAGAAATCACTCACAGACTGGATTGTGTTACATATGGTCTCAAGATATGGTCTCAACTCTAGATTCTTATCCCATTGCCTGGGCTAGCTTTTGTCACATTATTTTTTCCATTGGGTTTATCCCTTTCAATCTTTTTAACCAACTTTTGCCTCTCTCAGCAATGTCCCCTCCTTTACTCCCCCTTTCCTTACCATTTGTATTTAAATTACTTGATTCCTTTCTATTTAATAACCTGCAAGTCCACTCATAGCACCTGGGGAAATACACAAGTTCATGCCTCTGTGAATACGTTAGTCTATGAGATGCCACTCTGTCCTGCCTTCTGCCTAATTTCAGCCTGACACAGCTAACTGCCTCTCTATTTTGCAGACTTTTGTCTTTTACAAAGATAGTACTGTGGGTTTTTAGTCTGAAGTAAGGCTCCTTGAAAGGTATATACACAAGCTCTGTGGTACTCATGTATTCAGATTTTGACCTGGAACTGATGCGATTTATCCTTTTCTATGATACAAGTGAACACTAAACTGCTTTTTAATGTAATTTTAATAAGTTAAGCTCCAGGAAGACCTTTCTCCAAGAGGTTCTTGCCCTTTAAGACTTATCACACTAATATGTGCTGTGCCTATAGCAAATTTTCACAGGAACTTCACAATGGAAAGACTTTGTGACAATCTGCACTACCACATAAGCATATGACAAACATCAGCATTCTCATAAATCATCAGCCATTTTTTTTAAATGCAGAGCTTTATATGACTATGCATGAGGTTAATATTTATTGCTAACATTTACGTTTCCTTCCTGCATGCAGTGGATTGAAGGGAAAGTGATAATAAGAGTTATGGGCCTCATTCTTCACTGCCTGGGAAACACAGGCCTAGTAGCCCTTGAGGGTACTTGACTCACTTCAAGCACTTGGGGGTGCTTCTGTCAGTCAGAGCCTCTCTCTTGTCCCCACTTTTGCCCATCTGTTGGCATGTCTTGCAAGATCTGCAGTAGTCTGTCACATTCTGGGCAATTCTGGGCCAATCAAAGTTCACCTGCTGCCACTGGGGTGTCCGTTCCCTGCCCACGTGACCCGCACATGGTAAATCGTGAGCCATGGAAAGCAATTGTTGTCTGAACTTACGAGGTACTATGAGCTGGCAATGGGGTTCCCAGGTCTTGGCATGGTTCTTTGGTACCCACAACTGATAGAGAAGTCCCTTATCCCAGACCACCTGTTCCCTCTTCTCTGGGGTGAACTCTTGCCTCTTGTTCCTGAGCCATCTGCCAGAGTTCCTCCAAGCTGGGGTCCTCTAGAACCTCCTGCTTGAGCTCCTCTTGCCCTTCTAAGCAATCAGCAGAGAGTTCAGGTGCTCCTGTAAGGAGTGCACCTGCACCCTCAGGGATGTCCTTTACCTTCTCCCCAAGAGTCTTGGTTTCCTCCGCCACTGACTGACCAGACTCCTCCCTGGGACTGTCACTCAACCAACCTCAAGGTCACTGGTTTCCTCAATGGCCGGGGGCTGATTGCAGTTAGAGGGAGTCTGAGTCTCTCCTTCCTCCCCCTCTGCCTCAGTAGCCAATTGGGTGAACAGGACCTGGGAAGTTTCCACTTCTCCTGCCTTAGACTTTCTGCTCTATTGATGAGTCACCACATTAACATGGTAGGGCTCTAGCTCTAGGAGGTGGCCCTTCTTCCTTTGCAGGTATTCTAGCTCAGTAATATCATGTCTCACCAGGACGGGGACAGGAGCCCCTCACAGAGTCCACAAAGTCTGCCAAGTTTCAAGAAGATCAGTGCAGGATTTGGGGGGAACTGCCCCACAAGCTGCGGACAAGCAAGCTGTCTCTCGTTCCTCCTTCTCCTGATGCGCCGTCCCTCCCCTCCCAGGGTTGCTCTATGTTCATGGAGCAGCTACTTTGGAAATGGCTCTCTGTCCCTTCATCTTCTCTTCTCCTAGCTGATGTCTCATTACATGTGGTAAGTATCTGATTTTTAGCCAATTCCTCTTCACTCATACCATTTTAATGACAGTGCCGGAAAATAAAAGTTACTATACACAGCCTACTGGGGATTCTTCTGATGTCTGAGGAATGTCTGTGTGTCAAAGTAGGCATATTTAACTATGTACTTCTCTTTCCAAGCCCCAGCAGAACAGGTGTGAGAGACATGGGAGTTGATATAGTTTAAATGCACATCACTCTGCAAACCCAGCCTAGTTCATGCCCCCTTGAGGACCATTACAGCTTGAGATATGAGAGATGATGCACATTCAATCCTGAGTAAGTTTACAGAGGAAACTCCTGAAGGGGAACCATATGGAGGTTCCTGGTTCTGTCCCAGTCAACCTATGTTGAATAGACTAGTTATCCTACATCACCTAACCTATAATTTGAAAGGACTCCAGGAATTTTAGGGCTACTCCAGATTAGGATGTGGTACTAACTAATCCTCAGTTCAGCCTCTGATTAGGAAACCACAGCTGGAAAAGACAGATCCAAAAATAAGTCCAAAGCCCACAGAGAACTGGTCTCCCATCTCAAAGAGTTTTGTGGTCAGGTGGATAAGAGCCAAGGTGAGTGTGAAAGGCTAGGGACAGACATTACACATAAAACAGTTTAAGTCATCAGAAACTGGTTTAAATCTGTAACAGAACATAAACTCAGTGCACATAAACCAGTTTCAAAATGGCTGAAACTGGTTTAAAATAAGCCTGATTGAATGTAGTATCAACTTAACTGAGTTGTGTCAAACTGGTTTATGCATTTTCTGTCCCAGACTCCCTTCCTGGTTTATGTTAAACCAGAGTCCCCCAGCATCCCAGATGTTTTGCAGCCCTGGGCTATGCAGTCTGCTCTAGAGAACAGGGATGGCCCTGCCCCTCAGAGCTCCAGCAGAGACTGCAGGCACAGCAGGGTCTGCCTTGCTTCTCCCTGCCCAACCCACCCTCACTGCTCAAGCAGGGATTCCCCCCTCCTTCCCATCTCCCACAGCACAGACCCCAGCCCCATGGACTCTAGGTATGTGGTATACTAGCTAATGCTGAGAGGTGTCTGTGTGTGTATCTCCACTTTCACTGGAACAGGCAGACAGAACAGTGTCCTCTTAGGGCTTTTTGGAGCTAATCAACAGATCAGCTGGTAATGTCCCTCCATTCCTTCCTTGGAAAAAGCTGTTTAAGAAGAGCTTGAGCTAATGAGAAAGGCATGTGTTTTGTTGATGGGCTGATAAACACTGTGTTATCAGCCCCCTGCTGTCTGCCTTGCCTCTCAGGTTTGCAGACAGTATGAAGAAGCAGGGAGAGGAAGACTGAAGACCTCAGTAACATCAACAAATGCATGGACTTCACATTTCCCCTTTGCCCCAGAGTGCTAGCCTGGGGCTGGGAGTTGGCAACACTCTTGCCCCTTGAGCAGTAAGTGGGAAAAAGCCTGGGATGGTGCAGGCAGGGTGGGGGTTGGCACCCCTACCTAATCAAAGCATCCTGCCAGGGCCTGGCCACACATCCTCTCAGCTCAGCACCATAGAAGGGAAGAGAGCTGCTCTAGTGCCTCCCCGGCTTCTAGCCTGAGCCACTGCAGGCATATGCCTGCATTTCTTCAGTCTAGAGAGAATGTCTGTACAGATGCAAACTGGTTCAACCTAGGCAGGTTAGACTCACCTGAAAAGATTGAATCAATTCAGGCTTTTTGAATGCCTGTCCCTACCCCAAAAGCGTGCTAGACATAATCCCAGTAACTCTTGGATTCATAGATTCATAGATTGTAAGGCTGGATGGGACCTTGGAGGTCATTGGGTCCAGCCCCCTGCACCAAGCAAGAAAGAAAACTGTGGTCAAGTGACCCCAGTGAGGTGACCATCCAGTTTCCTCTTGAAGATTTCCAGGGTAAGCGATTGCACCACCTCTGGAAGGAGCTCATTCCACAGTCTGGACACCCAAGTTGTGAAGTAGTTTTTCCTAATGTTGAGTCTGAAACGGTCTTCTAGGAGTTTGTGACCATTACTCCTAGTTTTCCCCAAGGGTGCCCTGGTGAACAGCTGTTCACCAAGCCCTTGATGTACACCCCTGATGTAGTGATAAGCTGCTACCATGTCCCCTCTTGGCCTTCTTTTTTTCAGGCAGAAGAGTCCCAGATCCCTCAGCCTTTCCTCATATGGCTTGCTGCACAAGTCTCTGAGCATGCAGGTGACCCTTCCCTGGACTCTCTAAAGCTTTACCATGTCCTTGTTAAAGTGTGGCACCTAGAACTGGATGAGTACTCCAGTTGCGGTCTCATCAGTGCTGAGTAGAGTAGGAGAATCAATTCTTTGGTTTTGATGGAAATGCATTGATTGATGCATGTATGAAGACAAAGCAAATAGGAACCAGGATGTTCTTCCATAGTTATATGTGTTCTGAAGTTCAGATATTAGTACAATCAACAGAACTGTAACTGAAAAGTGTAAATATGTGCAAGTAACAAGAGTAAGCATTTAAAGAAACTTTTCTGACTATACCAACACTTTAAAATGTGAAATGTCAAAGTGCACTAACATTTTGCATATGTGGTGTGTCTCAAACATCAAGTTCATTACTGAAATATATTAATTTATTATGCTAATCCAATTTGGAAACAACAGAACAAAGGGTCAGAAA
The DNA here is from genome assembly GCF_052110815.1 of Crocodylus siamensis. Lineage (NCBI taxonomy): Eukaryota > Metazoa > Chordata > Crocodylia > Crocodylidae > Crocodylus > Crocodylus siamensis. Next base: position 30,621,265 of record NC_143397.1, on the reverse strand, counting down.
GTTATCACAGAATTTCACTACACTTCAAACAAGATGTGTGGGAAATCGGGATTACCAAGGGAAGCTTCTTCTTTTTATACAGTGTATTGTGTATATTATAAAAAACTATCCCTTTACATGTATATTTTCAATTAATGTGTAGATGTACAGTTAACAAAAAACCTTTTAAAGTCTTGTAGCATATGCATGGCAGGATACATCTGCAATGGTGCAAAAGACAAGACAAGACCTTAGTTAAAGATTTGTCACTGGTGGCAGTGCTATTGTTGAACCCAGGTTTCAGAGGCAATCCCGATATCAGGATCCAGAAAGGTTGGAGGGTGACAATGAAGCCAGTACTAGTTGAGATGACCAGCACCATGGTGTCCCAGACAACACTGGATTATGGGCCTGCCTCGATTTTAATAATGAATTAGAATTAGTTGCAAACAAGGTAAGAGGTAAAACAAACAAGAATGTATTGACAACAGAGCAAAAGGGAAAGGGAAATGGAGATAACAACAATATACAACGCTATTCATGATGAATACAGAATTGAAGAACAAAACTTGGAATAATACAAACAGGTACAGAATGATACTTTACCTGAACTGAGAAGGAACCAACAAGAGCGTTAGTTATAATAGCCACGTTGGTATATGGCATGGAGCCAAACAAATCAAGGTAGTTGTCCAAAACAGGGCAAAAGCACTGCGTGGGCCTACTCTTTCTCAGACAGCACCTGCAGTACTACAGCTCCTGTATGCAGGCTCACTTACACTGAGAGCTCTGTTGCACAGAGTCCCCTGGGGACTCAGCGGTGCTATGGAGGATAGCGGAAGCTGAGTCCAGCTCTGAGGAGCTTCTCCGCCTCATATTCCTCTAGCCACATGCTATCAATCAGAGCAGCTGCACACTAAATACACTCCACAGACATTCCAGACTACACTATGCATGAACACACTTACTCTTACATGTTCAAACACCAGACATACACATGAACAAACTCACTTGCACATTCAAGGGTTCATGGGGAATCTCTTTTATACTCTCATTCACATCCTGTCACCACGTCTAAACATCCAGTCATGCAATGTTGTCACTTGCCAGTCACTCTCCTTGTGGATCATGTCCATCATTCATGTTTCCATTCAGCTGTCTGGCAAAGGTGTCTCTCCACTTTACCTTATGAGAGGTACCTGGCTTTCCCACCACTTTCTCACTCATCACCATGCATGCTTAATCACTCAAACTAGGTCACCACGTGAAAAGTTCACTCCTTTCTGGAGAGTTTTTCCAAGGGATGCTATCATGCATCTGCCAGTTCCACAAAAGAGGGATACCAAACCAAATTTACACTCTACAATTTCAGCTATTATACACTTAAATAACCAGTAACACCTTAGTAGGAACCTATTCTATGCTGCTCAAGCCCCTGAAAAACTACTAGTATAAAGGCTCTCCTCCTCCTCCTTATTGCTTGTTTGTGATTTAGTTTTAAGTCTAAGATAACATATTACAAAATAGATGCAGTAATGTATTTTCGTGGATTCAAACAGCATGAAATAAGATCACACTTAGGTGCCCAATAGGTAGAAAAGAGTGCATCTGTCACTGAGTCACTATCACCACCTGTGAAAGGCTAATACATCTCAGTGAATGGGTAATTTTGGATCTCTGACCAGGGAAAGGTTTGGCTCACTCTGTCCTCCAGGAGAGACTACTCCTGCACTCACTCAATTTTGCCCACCATGACTTTGCTGGAAAATTAATAGGAGGTGATGTCCTTGGCCAAAGAACAAGTACCAAGAATGATGTTAGCCTTGTGTAGCACTGTGTTCTTCAGGATCAGCCGACTGGCCTTAGGAGGCAAGTTTTGGGAGCTCCTCCAACCCCTACACTCCTGCCTCATGCCTCTGGGCAGGGGGCTGGACTCGATGATCTCCCGAGGTCCCTTCCAGCCCTGATGTCTATGAAATCTATGAAATTATTTAAAGTTCTATTTGCGCCCAGCCTTGTTGCTGTAGACACCAGATTTAGCTCCTGGGATACCTGAGAGTCTGCCCTTTATAAAAATAAATAAAGTTCAACAGCTCAGCTTCTCCTCACCTGGCTGGTGCTCGGCTTACTATGATGTCCACCCACTGCTGACCTTTAGCTCCTGAGGCTTCTTGGGGTCTCCTGCCAGCTCTCTGCTCCAAACAGGTGCAATCTCAGCTGCACAGCTGAGGCTTGTGATGCCTGTGGGAGAAATGGTCACACCTTGATCAGCTGGCTTCTGGCTCAATCGCAAAACCAGTGCAGGGTTCTGCCCCTGCCCCTCTCTTAACACTGATTCACATCAGCTTGGGGCTCCGCATCAGCCTCACTTCCCAGTTCAGCCAAGCTGGGCAGTAGTTTATGATCCAGTTCATATTGATGCACCTGGCACTGCAAATGAATGGATAAAGGGCCTGAGCATCTTTAGCTCTACTGGTTTTCACCTGAATGGCATCTGTGCAGTTCAGCGGGAGATGAAGGGATTGAACATCCTTCACGTAGCAATCAGAACCTTGCAGGATCTCCAATTAACTGGATTGTTTTATCAACTGGATTTTTTCTGTGATTAGGGCAATGGTTCCCAAACTACACAGCATGGCCTCAGTGTTGTGTTACTTAACAACAGGGTTCTGACCCCCATGCATATTCATTTACAGCAGTCTGGCTTAGACCAGAACTCAGGTTATATAAACCAGAAGCAGGCTGCTATGCCAAAAGACTGAGGACTGCTAAGTTAGGGGCCAATATTTAGTTCCCTTAGCTAGGTTATACAGAACTGAATTAAAGCTATCTGATGCTCTAAGTGCACCCTCACAAAGTCCCCCTCACATAGTCTTCTCTTCAACTCCCCTTAGTGAGGTGCTAGTAGAGGGCCTCATACAAACAGGCAATGCAGTGCACTACCTCATCTCTCCAGGAACAGTAGCAGGGCTGACTTCCTTCAGAAGCAGGAAGGGTTCCCTCTGCTTCTGGAGAAAAAAGACTTAGCACCAAAAGTCCTTCTTAGTTAGCTGAGACACATCTGCTTGAATGGCTGTATAGAATGGCTGTATTGAATATGCTCCACTCTTCTATCTACCATAGACAGAACTTCTGGGGGGCTGATACTGGCAGGGCACCCAGAACAGAGAGTCTTAGAGCTAATTACCTATTCAGATGCAGGGGATCATCACACCTCTTCGCTTTACCTGTTCAGGTGACACGCAGACACAGGCGGAAGCCACTGCACTGATCATACCTGAGTTACATTTTCAAGCTTTTCTTCACAACCAGTAAGATTTTATCTTTACCTTTTTAAAAAGAATTAGAACCGAGATTCTGATGCAATTGCCATATTTACTACAATATAAGATGACCCTGAATATAAGCCTATAAAATTGTTATAATTTTCCAGGTATAGAATCTGATTGTTGTGGTTTTCCTTGCATGTGTCCCCCCCCCACTGCTACAGCAGGAAAATGAACTGGGAGGGAGGGTCAGGTAGCACCCTTGCTCTCACCCTCCTACAACTTCTTCCCCCTGCAGCTATTCCCACCACCCTCCTTACTGTCAGACCCTGCTTTCCCCAAGCATGTGAAAGTGAGAAACAAATTTGAAAACACTGACCTTGAAATAAACATACCTGTAGTAATTTGCATATAAATACCTATAGATTTTGGTCACCCAGAATTGATGCATTTTATCTTTGTTGAAACTGCTGCAAGTTTTAGCACAGGTACTCCATAAATACACTTTTGAGCAGAACTTTGAGCAGCACTTACATATAGTACAAATTTTCATGATAGTAGTCCAACAACAAAAGGCTCATGATTTACCATATGGTTCATTGGGCTGGAACCCAGCAGAGTCAACAACATTTCAAGCCATGTTGATTCCACAACTCAGCACTACTCGGTATGTGCGTAAACTCCAGATATCCCATAAAAAGGACCCATGTACTAATTAGTCCCCCACTCATGACTGAACCAGGTGTTCTTGTCACGAATTCTGGGCTTCTCCAAAAATGTACATGCAGATGAGGCACAGAGCAACCTGGTCCAGCTCTTCCTCATGGAAGGAGAGGCTACACTAATCATGTGACAGTCTGAGAGAGGGGTGACATATGGATTCTGGGTGAACTGAGTGGGGCCCTGTTTGGTGATATTTGCCAGACTTTTAAGACTAAAAAAACAGGAATCATTGGAAGTGGGAAAGAAAGGAGAGGCTCAGCTGAGGGAATGAAGAGAAAGTAAAAGTGTATGCAAAGTATACAATGTATTATCAAGTCATGCTCACCATGACTTGAAAAAGAGTTGGCACTGAGGGGGACTCTGCTTAATGGACATTACTATACACTTTCTTCAGATGTGCAGCTCTTAAATATCCTTGTGGTAGGTTTGTCCAGTCAGGGCCATGTGTTTTATAACCATGTTCAGAGTTGACTGCATTTAATCAGCTCTGTAGTTGGTTTCTATTACTAAGCACATGCTGCTTTAGACAGCAGTTTAATGATAGACAAGGTACTTAATGAGGTTTCCTTGTATGTGAGGGTAAGATGTGGGGCTTTTCTCCATATGGTGATTGGAGGAAAAACCTCATCTTGTGTTTGTATAAATGCTGTATATGACTGCACAAACTCAGTCTCTAGGTATGGGCATATTGTGCATAAATTGGTCAAAGCCTTGGGGTTATCTGCCCTTATCCATGACTGAGAACCTTAAGTCTACTTCAATATTACTGTTAAGTCACCTTAAAATAAATCCAAATCCAAGTGTGGCATGCGACAGTCCATCCTATATTTTCTCTAGCTAAACGTTAGGAAATTTGTACCATTATCATTTATACTGATATCATAAAATGGAGCCTAGGATGCTGCTTTTTTTTGTTAACTGATTAACAGAGAGCAGCTAATTTAGGTTCCTTTTACTTCCTCTTAATTTTTTTATGCAAGAGACACACACACAGTTTTTGCACTTCCATGGTAACCGAGTAGACTTCATTTCATTTGAGAGCAAAAAATTAGAGCCCTCTCTGATGGAAAGAAGCTGTTTGCATATTAATGTCATATGAAATTCAAGGAGTTCTGCAATGGCTTGTGAAATATGAAGTGTAATATTAATGTGCACCAAAAGGTCCCTTTCTGAGAAGCTAGTAAGGAAACATGAAAATGAAAAAATGAAGAACAAGAATTGTGTTGCCAGGAAGAATATAGGTACATAAAAGGTTTTAAACAGGCAGGAGTTCTGAGCCTGTCAGCTTTTTCTGTTTTAGTAAAACAAACAGAAGACAGATTCTCTGTTCTTTGTTTTGACAGTAGAGAAAGATGTTAAAGCAGGAAAATAATTATCATCGTCATCTAAGTAAAGAGCATCAATAGTTGAAAAGTCTGTGTCCCATAGTTCAGAAACTTCCAGCTTTGTGACAATAATGTAATGCATGTTATATAACCCTCAAATATAACTTTGCATTTTGATTATTTTCATATGAAGATATACTTTAATAAATTCACATATAACCAAATAAAATGTTTCAAATATTGGTGTTTAACCACACCACTCACTTTCTGTTCAAGCTGCTAAAAAGAGGGCTAATACTTTTATATGTAAGGATGAATTGGAGTACTTGGCTTTAGACAGCATGTTAGAATATTTGCCTACAATATGTAAACTAGACATTCAGTAATGCAGAACAGTATAATAGCTTGCAATGACCAACATAGCATAAGATGATAAGCATGGCTCATAATTGAAAGAATCTGCAGAAATATGTATTTGAGGGGAGGGGAACAGGAGAGAGACAGTGAGTTACTTTAGAGCAAATCCATTTCATATCTGTTTCTTTTTGCTTGCTGTATTAGTCTTTTGGGCCACAAAGCCACATTTTCAAGTGTAATCAGTCCCACTTTCAAAGAACGTATAGAGGTTATGGAATACTACACAGGGTATTCTGTGCTTGTGTGCCAATAATCATATCTTTCCTGGGATAACTTTGATTCTTCCAGGCTGATTACTATGTATAACTCCATGGTAGATGGGAAGGTCAGCAGGGAATTCAAGAGTGAGCATTCTCAGTGGGTGACTTTACACATGCAGTTGATGTGAAGCAATAAGCTCCAGAATTTATTGTTCCCAGGTGCTGCATCTACATGTGTGCCCAGGACCACAGCATGCTGAGCCGGGCTGGAGCAACCCCAGAGGTTAATCTGCCAGCCTGGAGCTGCTCCCCATGGTTCAACATGCTACAGAGGAGCTGGCTAGGCAGGGGCCAGCAGCTCCTGGTTGCTGGTGCAACAGGGCTAACAGTAAAATTAGCAGTCAGCCCAGACAGCCACCTGACCAAAAGTAGGCAGGGCCATGGGTACATATAAACTTGGGCCTTGGGCTGGCAAGGCAACCTAGCCCTGCTTGTTGCATGGTTAGGAGCTCCTGCCCAGGATAAGTACCCAGTGACACTGGTCTGATTGCTTTGCTGCCAGTAGGACTGCTGAGGCATGGGGAGCTCACAAGGAGCCTATGCTGAGAGGTACACTAGCACAAGGGGAGAAAGAAGGTTTGTCTTCTTAGAGGGGCAGAGGGCTGCTTCCATTGTTGTTGTTTATGTTACAGCCCAGGGGCTTATGATTTACATTACTGTTTCTACCGATGGTTTGAGATGAGGCTGGAAGGGGAGGTACAGAGGCCTCATTGTGCCCAGGTGTCTTTCAGCTGTCTTGAGCCCTGCCAGGGGCAGGCTCAAGAAGTTATTGAGCCCAGAGCAAGTAGAGAAAGAGAGCAGAGCTATGCAGGGGCCAAGGGCCCAGTGCCAGGGACGGCACAGCCACACAGTGGCCTGGGACCCAGGAGACAGGGGCCAGGATCCTGGAGACTGAAGGGACAAGTGAGAGCTAGTGCCTCAAAGCCAGGCCTGACAGAGTGGGCCCAGGATAGAAGGCCTAGTAAGGTTAAAGGGGCAGAGGCTGAGGAGGCTAAAACCCCAAGCAGGGAACAATATGGCAGTAACACCCATGAGGAATGGGTTGTGGGAAAGTCCTTAATGCTTTGGGTACCCTGCTGGACAGTTCACTACCGAGGCCCAGCCAGGGGCCTGAGACTACAGAGTCCCAGCCAGGGGCCAGTGAGGACTAGTAAGGTACCAGGGATGTTAGTGGGGGTCCAGTGGAACTGGAGCTATGGAAAGGTCTGTGGGCAGCCTCCCTATTAATTTATATTCCCATCAAGGTGTGGAACATGAGATGGGAGGGCACCCTAGGGGTGGAGCAAGGCATGTTCACAGAGCTACCAGGTGGTGTCACAGCCACCCCTGGGGCTCTGAAGTGTTACACTGGGACATGAGGCTGATCCAGTGCAGAGCTAGCCAGCAGACAGCCCCTCACACTGAGGTACCCTTGTGCCCCAGCCAGCTGGGGCAGTGTCTATACGTGTATTTCTGCAGAGTAAAAAAACACCACAGGACTTGTAAATACAAGTACTGTCCAGCTGCAGAGTTAATTAGTTATTCCAGCCTAATAGGTGTGCAAATGTAGATGCTTGACATTTACTGTGGAGCTAGTCTACTCTGTGGTAAATGTCTCATGTAGTATATTCTCCAAGCTGTGATCATGGATCTCTCTGAGGTCATTGACTACCTGTATTTTATATACATTTATATGAGTAGGCACAAAGGATGAGAAGTGTATTAAGATTTAGAACAAGTGGAAGATACTTATGGACACATGAAACCTACTATTCCAGGTATGTTGAAAGGCTGGACCAGAAGGTTTCAAATGGACACCCTGATCCAGTTCTGCACTTATAAGATTTTCCCAATACAAAAAATTTCCCCTAAGAATGGCAGAGGTCGTAGGGAGGGGAGCAGTAATGTGCTCTCTAGCATGCAGACTGTCATAGTGGGACACTCTCTGCTGACCCTCACAGCAGGCCCAAGCCTCCTGAGGGTATCCCTCCTGCTCATGGAGCATGGGGAGGGAAGAAACAAGTCTCCCTTGGGAGCAGCTACTTACTGAGAGAAGCGTGGGTCACATGGTCTAGGGGAATCCCCGACACCACAGATGCCTTACTTTACCAGCTTGTGCTGACTCTGGCTGGCCAGGCGCACAGGTGAATACTTCATAAAGATGTGTCCCATCCCAGCTGAGGATGGGTAGTTGGAGAGGAAGGAGCATGGCTGCAGAAGTGCTGGCTCCAGCAGGAGTTTGCCTCGGTGAGGACAAAGTGAGGAGAGTGGGAGTTACTGTCTGAACCAGAGACTTGGAGGAGTCTCATTACGTACTGGTATCTGGTGATTTGGCAAGAAGCCCCACAGCAGGTAACGAGGAAACTGAGAAGTCCACAGTGCCCTGTTGAAAGAGTGAAGATGGCGAACTGTGAGTGAATTGTGTTGGAGGGGAAAGATATCTTGAGGGACTCTTAGCTAAGTGTACCCCTTTGGACTTTACCTTAGTGTAGTAGCAATATGAAAGGAACTGTACAGCTGAGCCTGGTAGGGCACAGCATGTCAAAGCCTGAGGACTGAGCTAAGATGGGCTATGAAGTAAGCTATACTATAAACCAACTGTGAGGACAGAAATACTCTGTATTTGAGCAACATATGACCTGAGTGGGATCTGTAAGATTGGGTTGATGCTAAGACAGGGTATAAGGGGAGGCAGAGCCCCAAGGAACACCACAGATCCAAGGGTGCACAGTGAACCAAACTAAGTATACTCCCTTTTTTCATATTTACATGAAGAGTTGGAGGGCAAGTTGGAGGGTGTACACCATTAACCATCACTTACCAGGTCAAACTGTCACAACCTAAGAGCTGCCGGGTAGAAGATCACTCCTCAAAGTATAAAGGGCTGGTCTTGACAAGCACAAGTGCTTAGTACACAGACACATACAGCAACTGTATCCCAGACTTCAGACTTCTACAATGTCAATCATTGAGAAATAGGGGGACAACGAGTCCTTGAAGATTTCCCGAAATGAAATAAAAATTCTTCCTTGTACATCCCAAAAACTCTTGATGGTTCTTAAGTAGTTGACAGTGTTTAATTTAGACATATATTTTATATTCAAGTCAAGTATAAGATGGGGCATCTTTACTGTACAGGAGACCCTCACCCTTCACGGAGGATACATTCTGGAGATCCCCATGAATGGTAAAATCCACAAATACTGAGGGGGCTCCCTGTCACACCCCACAGCTGCCCCTCGCTTCCTCCCTGCCATTGTTCACGGGGTTCCCCCTCAGTGCCTGGGGACTGACCCCTTCCCCCCACCATGCCACACGCACTCCAAGCCTCACCATGGTTGCCTCTGGGGAAGAAGATGCTGCTGCAGCCGCCTCCCTCCCTGTCCCTGGCATTTGCTCTCCACCCACCTCCCAGCTCTGCCCTCCCATGCCCTGTGCAGTGTCAGAGCCAGGAGCTCATTGCAGCACTCCAACCCACCTCAAGTGCAGCTGTGCCATTGGCACGATGCACCACAAATATTCAAATCCATGAATCCAGAGTTCGCGAATAGAAAGGGTTTCTTATACTGGAGTCATGCCTGCTTTTGGTGATGAATTTAACTGAGGGTAGACATCAGGTTTCTTCTATTATTTTTTATGTCCTGTAATGAAGAGTCACTGAAAGACCCTTCATGAGATATTTGATAGCCCTTAGTGCAGCAAAATAGCTAAGCATGTCTTTAATTTTAAGAACGTGAATTGTGGAAATTCAATGGAACTATTCACTTGCCTATACCTGAATATGTGTTTAAAAAATTCTCTGGAGTGGCAGTACAGAAATAGAGGATGAAACTTTTCACTGGTTTACATACCCTGATATCCCAAAAAATCTATGGCGCTGTATGGAATTTAAATTAAGATGACATCAGGTTCTTCATACTAGGGGAGAAAAGGATAGGTGAAAATTAGTTCTTTATCTCTAGTTAGCCAATAAGGGCTTGATTTATTCATCTTTGCAATAATTATAAACCTCTTATGTGCTTGACTGAAAAATGTCAAATGGTAGAAAGAGGAGAGAAAGAAAAACTACATTTTTTGCATACTTCCTAATTTGTATTTTCATCCGTATTCATGAAACCATAGAAATTAGACATGGAAAAGACCAATTAAGTCATCCAGTCATCCCCCCACTGACAGTTCAGAATAATTCCCTATATTTTCAAGTCCTGAAAATGAAGCATTTACATACAGATGACAAAATACATTTTAATGAGCCAGGTTCTTTTCCTGTGCAAATTGAACAGAATATTTCAGATGAAGGCAGCTCATTGTCACAGTGGAAAACTTCTAAAAGGAATATGCACTCCATCTGAGAAGAGCATACTATCTTATTAAGACATACTGAAACAGGTGATTAATATGCTTTCCTCCCAACTGCACTGCAGCACCATGTTGAAAAAGAACACACAGGAATTTAGCTCAGTCAGTAAGTTTTCCAAAAATCAGTATGGTTCCTCAGAGGTTAAATATTACCTTAAATATTACCCAAGATGTTCCAATGGGTAAAATAAGGTAACTGTAGGTAAACTCTATTTCACATCATTCAATTAAACAAAGATTAGTGCACAACCACTTTTAGCTCAATGCAAAGTCATTCTTTCATTAGGTGACATGGCAAACTATCACAGAAGCAAGGAGTGTAACTTGAAAATGTCCAGCTTCTAATGAATGATAAAGTCAGAATGGATTTGTAGTTAGGAAGGCGGCCCCCAGTCTGCTCTCTCAACATAATGTGGCTCCTTTGTTATGAAGTTATGATCAATACTGTGATCTTCTTTCCTAGTCTCAGCTACTCTTCTAAAAATTAGACATTTCAAAATAAAAAAGTTATTGTAGATTAGATAAACTGAAATTTAGAAATGCTTTTTATCTCTGAGCTGAGACTAGGTAATCTCTTTTCATAGTATTTTATTTTTAATTACAGTTTTGCCTCACAATTCAAATTAGCCAGACCTTGAGTATTATGCTGTTTTATTCTGGATACTTTCCTAGGCCATTTTTCATACACTTATTTTTGGACTTTGATATTAATAAGATAACAACAATATCATACACATATGCAAAATTCTAAGAATATTACAAATGTTTTGGGCAGTTTAAATTATAAAACTGCAGAAAAGGTATGGAGCCAGTGTTCAGGTAAGCAAGGAAGTGCACTACTATAAAACAAATAATACTATGAGTGAAATCATAGCTCCATCATAGTCAATAGGTGCTTTGACAGAAAGTATAATGGAGCCAGGATTTTATCCTGTGAGCAACCATGCTTCTAAAAGATTGAATTTTAAGAAGGGAACTTGCAAATCTCAAGATAGAAGTTCCCCTGAGAGCAAAATCAGATATATAAAAAAACAGAAGCTATCCCTTTTTGAGCTCTATAAAAGAATGACAGGTACCATAGATATAGGATCTTTATTATGTCATAAAAATGACATAATCAGTAATAGCAAAAAAGCATATTTTTTAAATCTTTGAGCAACAAATCAGCTGAAAACAATATCAAATAACTGAAAACAATCAAAGGCAAATTGGTCTGTATCTCTGTTCCTTTTACTATAAAAATAAGCCTACCATGATTTTAATAAAACTTGATGATCTATCATTTTTCAGAGCAATAGAGAGAACTCAGAGATATAACTGACTCAGCCTGAAAATGATAAACATGTTGAGATAGGACAATCATTTATTTCCTTAAAAAATAAATAACGATATGATTTGATATATCATGCTTTGTCCATATAAGTGATATCTCCCCTCCCCCAAACAATTAATTTTATTAGTAGTTCACTTTCTGAAGATGAAAGCAAGTGTTTAAACATGCCAAGCATATTTGCAATAACTCAACAGGATTTATTTTACCTCTTCATACATTCGTGATTATTATTTCTGATTTAGGGTGTAATGTTTGTAAAATGTTTTACATGAAAGTGGTGACCTGATTGGCCAAAGAGGCTTCAAACTCAGGAGTTAATTTCTCAACTCACAAAAATTAAAGGCACCCAAACAATATGTTGGGAATGTTGATTATTGTATCCTGTGTGGGGTGCAAATACCCTCCAGTAAATGCTGGATGAGAACAATACTATTTCAATAAGTATCGAAATTGTGGTAGCACATAGAGAAAAAAAGTTCATAGAAATTGTTGTATTATATGGAATCACAGTCCATCAACAAGAGCTTTTATTAAGGAAAACTATGTAATTCCAACATATGAAAAAGACCCACATACTTCAATTTCCAACTTTGCCTTGCTTCCTGAAGAATCATACTCAGTTTGGAACTCTAGCTAGTACACAGTTACCTAGTAGCTGAATAAGAGATTTAACATAAACATATCTGTTAGGGCTGTGTGAAGCTTTGGGGGTTGATTCAATTTGAAGGAGATTCGGCTCAATCTGGTGTTCAAAGTTCCGAATCCAAATTGAACTGGGGACCAATTAAAAGGTCTAAATTGATTCAAAGTTTTCTGAATCGATTTGGAAAAGATTTGGAGAGCTTTGGTGATTCAGTTAGTCCTCGCTGGCTGCAGCATAGAGATGGACCCAGACACCATGCTGGTAAGTAGGAGGAGGGGGGCTAGAGGAGGGAGCCATGGGGGGAACCCTGCCAGGCCCCATCCCCTGCCTCCCCCAGCCCCTCCAAGCACCCCTTGACCACCGCCCACTGTCTCAGCCCCCACCATGGCTCTCTCAAGCTCTCTCAACCTTCTCAAGATCCTTCTTGAATTGTGGTGCCCAGAATTTGATGCAGTACTCCAGCTGCGGCCTCACCAAGGCTGAGTACAGTTGGAGGATGACATCCTGAGATTTACTTGAGAAGCATCTATGGATGCAAGCCAGAGTTTTGTTTGCTTTACCAGCTGCAATATTGCATTGGTGGCTCATGTTCATCTTGTGGTCAGTCATGACCCCCAAGTCTCTTTCAGCCATGGTGATAGCAAGTGTAGCACTGCCGAGCCTATAAGAATGCTGCAGGTTTTTTTCCCATGGTGGAGTACCTTACATTTATTGGTATTAAATGTCATCAGGTTTGTATCTACCCCAAGTTTATCCAAGTCAGCCTGGATCACTAGCCTGTCCTCAGGTGTGGACACTATGCCCCAAAGTTTAGTATCATTGGTGAACTTAGCCAGTGCGCTTCTTACACCAATGCCTACATCATTGATAAAGATGTTAAGAGAACTGGTCCAAGGACAGAGCCTTGGGGGACACCACTGGTCACGGAGCACCATAATGATTTGCTGCCATCGACCACTACTCTCTGGGTCTGACCTCAGAGCCAATTTCCCAGCCATCAGACTGTGGTGTAGCTGAGGTCACAGTTGGCCAATTTTTTCACAAGGAGATCATGGGACACCAGATCAAAAGCTTTTTTAAAATCCAGATATATGATGTCAATCTCTGTCTGTCTTCTTCCTTGTCTAGGTGATATGTCACCTGGTCATAGGGCCAGGAGCTGGGGCGGGTGAGGCAGCCATGGGGGAAGCCTGGGAGAGCAGGTGGGGGTTGGGGGGGTTCATGGCAGAGCCTTCCATACAGTGTGGGGCAGCGGCAGGCAGCAGGGATTGCCCCCTACCTCCCTGCCTGGATTTTTTTTTTTTCTAAGAGCTGGGAGCTGGGGCAGGTGGGCCAGGCATTGAGAGCGGGTGAGGGATGGGGCCTGTGTGATTCAAAGATTCAGCTGATTCGGCAGCAGCTGAATCTCCAAATCAGATTTGGCTGAATCGATTCAGGACAGTGATTCAAATCACCGAATCGAATCACTATACCCTGAATCAGCCAAATCTGAATCCAAAGCGAATACTAGCTGCTTTGCACAGGCCTAAATCTGTATCACAATATCAAGAAAGCAGACAAGAACATAGGACTGTCACCCATCTTCTTGCCTCTCCTTGGATGCAGCTATTACAGGTGCATAATTAACTAGAGAAGCCAGAGGCAACTTTACATTGCTTGCCTTCAGTTTTAGGAACCAGATCATCATAAGTAAGAGAAGATCACAAAAGGGAAAAGCCTATCAGAACAGATCTCAACCTCTCAGAAAATGAAAAGAAAATTCCAATAGAAATTAAGTCACAGAAGCCACCAGAAAAATCTTTGGTGCTAACCTCTGTGGACCCAGAAAATGGGTTATTGGGTTTTTTGTCATGACCCCAACAACTGACCTCTATTTTAATGTCAGATTAGTTTTGTTTACTTTCTGGAATGTCTACATGTGCAAATGCTGTGGGATGGGTTTACTCTGGAGTAATTTATTCCAGAATAAGCCCACCCTGGGTAGGCCTTTACATATGCATGCATTTGGGAGCAGATTTGCCGCTCCTGGAAGCAGACTGCTCTCACCCCCTTCCGCCCTGCACCAGCCCTCTGCAGCAGCCCGGGAGGCTCCAGCTGCAGCTGCCTGTACCTGGTAGCTATCTTTAAAGGCAGCCCTGCTCCATGGCCACCTGCCTTCTTAGCCCAGAGCAGCTAGCAGAGCACTGTGTGAGCACACTGTGGCTCTGTCACCAGAGCCTGTGCTCACTGTATGATGGCTGTTCCACCTGCAGGCCCTAGGAGTGATGTCTAGTGCTCTGGGCTAGTGTTGGCCACCCTACTCACATCTCCCCCATGAAGCATGTCATGCACCTGGATGTCACCACTGGGACCATCCACACACTCCTGGGCACCCAGTGCCACTTCCTGTGGGCCCACCTGGCCAGCCTGAAGTAGTGGCTGCATCTTGTCCAGCATACCTGGGATGATGAGCAGTGGCTGGAGTCCTTTCAGATGACCTAGCCACCTTCCAGGAACTCCTTGACCAGCTCCACCTGCACCTGCAATGGCCAGCCACCATTATGCAGCAGTCCCTCTCCATAGACATCCAGCTGGCCATTACCCTGCTCAAATTGCCATGCCTGCCAGCATCCATTGTGTCAGCTATCTCTTCAGCTTGGGCAAGACAACTGCTGGTAAGGTCATCCGGGAGGTGTGAAGTCCCCTCCATGACATGTGGGAGCACACCATGCTCCAGGTGCACAACCCCCTAGAGGTAGTGGTGGGGTTCCATGCCCTGGACTTCCCCCAGTGCATCGGGGCTCTGGATGGTACCCACATCATTGTCATCTGCCCACTCTGTAGTGACCACCTCTACTACACCTGGCAGGGCTTTCACTTCATTGCACTGCAGGCTATTGTTGAATACAGCGATGCCTTTGACAATATGAGTGCTGGCTAGGCAGGCAGCACCCATGATGCATGTGTGTTCCTCAACTCCACCCCTGGTGGAGAGCGGCCACTTTCACCATGGGTGCTGGACCTCCAGTTGGGTGCAGTGGTGGTCCTGCCTCATTTTACTGGGGACCCTGCCTACCTGCTCCTCCTCTGGCTCATGGGGCCCTAAACTGGCCAGCTGGAGCCCCACCAGACACATTTTGGCAGGTGCCTGGGCCAGATCTGTGCAGTAGTGGAGCGCACTTTCAGCCACCCAAAGGGATGCTTGCATACTCTCACCACCCACCTTGAGCTTGCAGAGGCCAACATCACCTGGGTCATTATTGCAGCCTGTGCTGCATAACATCTGAGAGGCCTGTGGGAAGCTCATCCATGAGGCCTAGGCAGAGAAGGCACAGTGGGCAGAGGACACCTGGTACCAGAAGTTCCAGCTGTGGTGGCAATGACAGCAACGCCATCCCATCTGCCCACCACTGAGGCCCTAGGTGAACTGCTCACCTGGCAGTGGGGGCCAGGGCACCAGGTGCAAGAGGCATTGGCCAAACACCTGATGCTGCCTTCCTGCTGTAAGCTGCCTGGCTGGCCGCCCGTGGACCTCATCCCCACCACACATGCCCAGCACCACACTCACTGCAGACAGTTCTCAGAAAAGCACTTCATTCCATTCCACAAACACAGACTCCTCCACCACAACACAGCCCTTCCCCTTTCTCTCCTCAACAACAGAAACCATCCCCCACTGCCTCCCAAACCAGAGACCCTCTTCCACCCACCCCACCCACCACTGATAAAGCACCCTGTGCAGGCCCTGTCCAGTACATGCTATGTGTGCCCTCCCGGGGGAGGTGAGGGTGTGGGGTAGAGGTGCCTAGGGGGTGAAGTCTCTGGACAGGTGCCCAGCACCCTGGCCTCTGGTTGCATCCCAATGGATGTGTATGCTGTGGTGAGGCTGGTGAGTGGGAGGCTTGTCTGGGGGTGTTGCTCTGCTGACACTATTGGGTCTTCATCCTGCAGCCAGCAGGCTGCTCATGGCCAGCAGGGCAGGGCTCATGCATACTGGTGGCCCTGCTGCATTCAGCTCCTGCACTGGGGCCACATGGAGCCAGAGCGAGTGATGGGTCAGGGCCCAGGCAGGGGGCAGGCTGGCAGGCACCCTGGGGTCGGATCTAGGGCAGGGGCACCTGGCTGATGCACCTCAGCCAAGGCCCACGGGGGGGGTGGCTTCTGTTGGGTGGCAGGTGGCTGACAGGGGTCAGCGAGGGCTGCAGCCAGGGGCAGGGAAGCAGGTGGCACTAAGGTGACCACCAGGGCCAGGACAGTGTCCTCCATGACCTCCACCATCCTGGCCACCAGAGCAGCCTGGCAGTTCTGGGCCTCCATTTTGTCTCCTCAAGGGCCAGGATGTCCCTGAGCTCCTGGTCCACCTGGTTCCTCATCACCCCACATGCATCCCTCTCCTGCTTGTATATGTTCTTCTACTATTCGTGCATGATGTCCTCTGTGCTCTAGACCCATGAGTCCACCAGCTGCTCATCAACCACCTTGACCAGGTGATCCAGCAGCTGGGTCTGGTCCTGGGTCCAGAGACATTGCATACACAGGGCCCTGGCCAAGACTGTTGGTGACCATGAAGGTGCATCCCAGTTGCCAAGTGGTGCCTCTCCCCTGTGTGCAGCTGCAGGACCTACAGAGCCAGGAAAAAAAGATGCTTTTCATGAGAGTTTGTAACATTTTTGAGATAACATGCTCAATACCAGGGGGCTGTTCACTGCCCAGCCTCAGATTGGGGGTCATATGTGCATGGGTGCCCATGCAGTGTGGAATATCAGCCAGACAGGCCCTAGCACAAGCAGTCACCAGCTGGTCCCTTGTCGCCAGTCACTCTGCAAAGGCAGGTGGGCAGCTGGTTGCTGCCCATAGGCAGCCTGCCCTCCCTATCACCTTTCCAGGCTGGGACAGGCCTCACTCCTGACAGCACCTGCTGCCACAGCTCCACTCCCCACCACCCTTATCCTCCTACAGGCCAGCCTGTCTCCTGAACTGCCACCGAGCCCATGACACCTGGGCTCAGGAAGTGAGAGGCTCCCAGACAACTGGAATACCATGCTGGTAGAGCCCCTGCCCTTCCCCCAGGGGGCCTTCCAGCACCCTGCCCCTGTGCCTGTCCTACACCCTGAGCATGCTCCTTCTCACAGTGTCCCAGGTGTGCTGTGAGGAGCTGTTAGCATGGACTGAGGGCTGCCTGACCTACTATGCCCTGCTGCTCTTGCTGGCCATGGTGCCCTAGGTTCACCTGAGAACCTGGCATGGGACCCTAAGCTTTGACAGTGTGGCAGGAAAACCTGTGCTGCCCCACAACCTCCATCACCACCTGGAGGGCTACCTGTGGCTGTGCTACACATCCTTGCACTCTGCAGCTGAGGATGACATCAATACCACCATTAATGCATTCCTCTGTATGTGAGAGGCCCCTACCTGCCTAACTGACGGGGCACAGGCTGTTCAATAAAGTTATGCACTCACCCCTACCTCCCTGAGTTTTGTGGAGTTGGGGGAAACCCAGGGCCAAGGGGAACATGGCCAAGCCAAGCAGGGAGGGGGGACAGGGCCAGAGATGAGGAGGGCCCTCCCCGCATTGCAGAGCTTACTGGGTGAGTGTGGCAGGTGTACCCGACAGTCCAAATTCATCTCTGCTGGTGGCAGGGATGTGCAGCTCCCACTGGTGTCCTGGGGCACAGGGGGACAGTGTCTGGCTATCTGAGCAGAGGTTCCCTTTAGGGAGGAGCTGGAGCTGCTGAGGGCTGGTGGTGCCATGGCTAGGCTGGCTTCCACACCCAAAAGAGCCAGGGCAGGAACTAGCCTGGGCTCCTAGAGCTGCTGGATGAGGATGGGGCAGGTAGTATGGCAGGATGGGCTCCGGGTGATCTGAGGGACCTTTCCTTGGTGATGCCTTGTCGTGGCTGCCAGGCCACAGTGGAAGCTTGTACAGGCCTCTCATGCTAGAGTACATGGCTCCATCCAGGGTCCTGGAGTTCAAGGATGTCATCCTGCTGCTGCAGAAAAGACATGGACTTGTGGGCAGCCCCCAACCAGTGGTTGTGGTTGGTGATGGTGATCCACTGTGCCTAGAAGGCCCTGACCTTTATGCAGCACTGGCATGCCAACTGTTCATGTCCACACTCCAAAATGCAGCTTAACAGCCCCTCATAAATGTAAGCATTGGAGTGTCCGCTTCAGGCAAACTGGATGAGCACCTTGGCTTCACCCTACATTGCCATGAGGTCCGCAGTCTTCTTCCAGGACCAATCATGGCCCTGGGAGGTGGTGTGTGCCATGAGGGACAATGCCAGCATGGCTTTCTTGATGGCTAACTGGGCCTACATGTCCTGGTACTGGTGGGCCTGGGCAAGTGCCTGCAGTGTCCAGTGCAAGGGCATGGCACAGACCAGGCAGGTGTGAGCCAATGCTGTGTTGGGGACCAATGGTGTGGTCTGGCCAGGCTGCTGCAGCTGGCTCGTGGCCACTGGAGCATGACCTGGTGGCCAGAGACTGGCTCCACATGACCTAGGGTGCTGCCAGGCCTGACAGCTGGCTGCAACATCCAGTGTATCATGATAGCATGGGACAGGCAGCCACATGGCGATGGTGTGCCTGGGACCAGCGGTGCGGTGTGGACAGGCTATTGCAGGCAGCTTGGGGCCTCTGCTGTGACATGCAATGACCAGAGGCTGGCTACAGGTCTTCCAGAGCCCTGGCAACCCCAAAAGCTTTTAAGGACAAGAGGCTGGGGCAGGCAAAAAGCTGCTCCAGCCCTGGGGCTGGAGAAGCTCAAAGCCCCATGGCCTTGGGGTTGGCTGCGGATAGCCCTGTGATAGTGGGGCTGACCAGAAACAAATATACTCCCAGTCAGCATCTACACATGAGTTACTGTGCAGTAACTAGTCAGGATTGAATTAGATACTTGTATTTGCAGGTAGCAAGTTAACTCATGAGTAGACCAAATTACTGTACAGTAAGCATCTGCACATGTTGATGGTGGCACTTACTGCACAGTAATTTGGTTTACTGTGCAGCAAAGCATTTCGTGTAGACATGCCCCATGATTACAAAGTCACGTTTTGGGTGGATCTACAGGAAATGCTTACTGTGCAGTAGACTAATTTGCTGTGCAGTAAAATGTCACTGTTTACACATGCATGGCAATTAGGGTGCAGTAGACTAATTTACTGGGCTTCCAGATAGTCCCGCTGTAGCAAAACCCCCAGTTTGTTTTTTTTTATTTGCATTCACTCCCCTTCCCCAACCATTTCTGACTTTTTCTCTCCCTCTCTATTCTCTATAGATAAGTATAAGTGAGTTCATACTTAGGATAAGCTTGAAACATTTTTATTTTGGTAGCAAGTTTTTGGTTTTGGATATCCACTGTTTTATATTGTATTATTATTAGGCTTGTATTGATTTTTACTGTTGTATATTGTATTACTATCATTTTTGTATTGATTTTTATTGTTTCATATGGATATTGTATGGTTTAGGCCTTTGTTGGTAAGTGAACCAAAGGCATGTCAAGTTTCCATTTTATATGTCAAGCCTCCATCTTCTGTCTTCTGCCTGGGTCTCCCATGTTGCAACAATATGATTCACTGTACTCCTCCCATGTAAATGGGTTCCCCAATTAATAAGAATGATTGGGCATGCTTGAAATACAATGGTAGCAGGCTTTTACTGAATGGCCTGTAATGACTGGGCCATCACCTCGCATTGATTCATCCAGGAACCACAGACCTTACCCAGGAACAGAGACAAGACCAGCATTTGAAAAACAAAAGACCCTGCAGAACCAGCAATTCTCACTATTACAGACGCCTGAAACTGCACATTCCTGCATGGAGCACACATGCTCAGTACGCCAGGGGCTGACCCTTGCCTGGGCATGTCTCCTGTCACTAGGGTCACACATGGTCTGCCCCTGTAAAGAGGGGCAGTGAAGACAGACCCAGTGGGAACACCATTTCCATCTGGATCAGACCAGCTTCATGTCACCTATCCACCCCAGAGGCCCTGCCAGCGAGCCCTTCTGGACAACATTTACTGGACAAGGACCCCTTTCCAGCCTGGACAGGTAGATATTCCCTGCATACCTCCTCCTACAATTTGGACTCTCTCTCTCTCTCTCTCTCTCTCCTCCTAGATTTCAGTGGATTTCAGGCCCTGGACCAAGCCCCTCTAACCCCTACTGCCATTGTGTGTGTGTGTGTGTGTGTGTATGTGTGTGCACGTGCGTGCAAGGGAACCAATTTGGCATTGTGTCACCATCTTCCCTGTTCAATAAAAGCACTGTCACTTGCAACCCCAAGTTGGGTCATGTTTTACTGAATCCCAGTCCCTTCCCTATCTTAAATTCCAGCCTCATTCTCTCTATCTCTCAGCTCCAGTTCCCACCCTCTCTGGTAGTTTCCCCATCTCCTCCCAATTCCATCTCCCCTTGTCTGCCACCTCTCAGCCTCTCCTTGCTTTCTTGCTGTCCCTGCTGCTTTTCCTGTGATTTTCCGCTGCCCGTCTCTCTGTTTTCAGGCTTTCCCCCCCAGCACCTTCTGTAATCTCACTGCCCCCCCTCCACAGCTTCCCAGCTCCTATTAGCTGTCCTGCAGTTCTTTCCAGCTTCCAGCACCTACTGCCACTCTCTGCAACTTCTCTAGCTGCCCCTCTGGCTCCCCACACCCAGAGCCCCTCTTTAACACCCACACTTTCCCTTAGTCCCATTTTCCCTCCTCTCACCATCTACCTTTTCAGCTTCCCGTAGCTCTGGCTCCAGTCCCAGACTCTGTACCAACATGCTTCCCTGTTCTGCAGGCTTTGGGCATTGTCTTTTAATCAATTAAGATCAATTAACCTAAAGTTATCCCCGAGCCTCAGTTCTTCAGCCCAGGCCCCTGTAGTCTACCAGTTCTAATCCTGGTCCTGGTAACTTTAACCCCCTACACTTCTACTTTCTTACCGTAACCTTTCCCCAGGTATCCCAAGTACACCAAGCACATACATACATACACAACACAACACCCAACTTAGGAACTCACCTGTGTGTATATGTAGGTGGGTAGTATGTGTGTAAATTAGTGAATACATATATGTATGTGTATATACATATATGTATATCATTGTGTGTGTGTGGTATATGAATTAGTAATCTACATATGTGTATTGGATGTACAGGTGTTGGTAACTGGTAACTGATTCTGTCTAAATTTGGTGTGTGTAGTGTGTGTGAACCCAGACTAATTATTTTGAACGTTCGTGTATCTGAGTTGCTAGTGTGTGTGTGTGTGTGTGTGTGTGTGTGTGTGTGTGTGTATGGCATTGTGTGCATGATATACGAATTAGTAATCTAACTTTTGGGGTGTATAGTGTATGTGCCTGAGCTGGTAGTGGGAGTGTGTATGCCTAGTAGGGGTGTATGCACCTAGTGAGTGTGTGCTTAATTGATGTTTATGTGTGCATGTGCAGTTGTGCATCATGCCCTCCTGTCTAACAGCTCAATATTGAGATCCTGAGCGTTGGCCTGACCCCTCAGGGTAACACCGCCAGATGCAAGTGGTATTTTACCAGATAGCAAATTACTGTATTTAAACATGCATGTAGACAGTGATGTTGGGATTAGTTTACTCCAGCTCAAACTGAGCCAGGGTATATTCAATAGCATTTAATCTATGTGTTGAGGCACCCTGTATTTCCTGACCAGATGCAGTCACCTTCACACTTTTTTAAGCAGTAGAACTATTACCTAGTACTGCTGTATTGTTTGCCTAACAGGCTGTTCTGGCTTTCTTTTCTGTATTGCTACTACAAGCCACATATTGGGCACATTTGACAATACTTCTTTAGCTATAGAATCACTGTCACATCAGATTGTCTTGTCATCTTGGAAATCCTTTGGGAAACCTAAGGAGCTTTAGTTAAAACAAACAAACAAATAACAAAATCACAAAGCAACCCAGCAACTCCTCTTCCACTTCAAATTGTGACAGATTTTCTAGCTTAACTATCAAATGATACTTAACAATGGCCCTCCATGCCTTAACAACCATCAGACTGGTTAGCAAAACACCTTATACATAGAAAGTTGTGCTCTGACATAAGAAAAGGCTTCATATGGTCCAGAATGCAATAGTCCACTTTCTAAATTAGCTCTAAAAATCACATCACGTCAGCGCTCTGCTCACTAATGTTCTTTCTCTTAGAATAATGGATTAAATGCTACCTAGAAAGTACTGTTTTATTTTTCATGGAATCGGTCCACCATATTAAAGACAGTTATTATGATGATGAAAATCTCCACTTACAGCTCAATATCCTCAGGATATGACTTCAAAAGATAAGCATCCAATTTACTCTTGAAGGTGCTCAATGTAGATGCTTGAACCACCTCCGATGGCAGGCTATTCCAGACCTTGGGGGCTCGGATGGTAAAGAAATTCTTCCTTATGTCCAGCCTGAAATGGTCTTGCAGTAGTTTATAATTGTTTGACCTTGTTAACTTCTAGGGTGAAGTTTTTAATAGGAAATAGCAAAACTTACTTATTAATAGAAGTTAAATTTTAGAATTTACTGCACAGAAGGAAGATTATTAATCTTATGGTCTTCAGTGCAAAGTGAAAGTCTCCCTTTCCTGACACTGCTTCTCCACAACATCAAATGAAATGAAGGGGAAACAGGAAGGAGAAGAATATTGAACAGTAGAAGGAAAAAGGAAAATTAATAGAAGAAGAATGAGAAATAATGAAATTAGAATTCCACAAAAAATTGCTTGTCTTGGAAGAAACAGGGAAGACAATTTGGCTCAGGCTACCTGTAGATTTTGGAACTCAGCTGTGGCTGGTATAAATTGTCATGACTACATTAAAAGTCAACTCTTGGCTCTGTGGATATTACTCTGGTAGATTCTCAGAGTTACTGGGAGAGATTCCCCTCCAGTTGGCACAGTTCACACACTCGTGGTCCAGACTATTTGAGGCAGATGGGGAATCAGCTATTTTTGGCAACCATACAGTATTGATGCTTCTCTCTTTTAAGTTACTAAGTGGTGATGCAGAACGTATCTTTTATTCATGATACACATACATGAATAAAGCTGAATTTCATTGCTTTAGAAGCTGAGGTGCTTGCTGGATATTTAAAATGGTTGCTGCAGCAATTTGAATGAAAAAGCTATTTCCTGGGACTTTACTGGCATCATACACTGTAATCAATGGCCTTAGTTTTTTACTTTGACACAGAAAAAAGAATTTAATGTGTGCATGTTAAAGCAGAAAAATAGAGGGTAGTATTCCCATGATCCAGCTAAATATGTATATTGCATGAGCTTGAAAATGAGGTTCTTTCTTATGTATTTTATCTCTGTCTTACAGGGCCCCAAGAGAATTTACACAGAAAAAAAAAGAGTATATGCAAATGAAAAACTTGACTCCCAAGGGATACACATCACTTGCAAAAAAAATTCCATCTTTCTGAACTGTAACTAATGAACAAATGAATCAGTGAATTACATTCCATATTTCCACTTGCTGCCATCTGTTATTGGCAAGAAACTTTGTTTGTTCCCAGCTACAAAGCTTCAACAAGCTGATTACAAGCAATTCAAGAGAGAGAGAGAGAGAGAACAGTGAATGCTGCAAAAAACAGAGTGCTTCAAACATTTGTAGAAAATCGGTGCATTTGCACTTCAGTGGCTGATGCAACCTGGCGACTAGGAAAATAAGTACAAGACTTGTTTTTGACCTCAGAGTTGTTTTTTTAATTATTTTTTTTAAAAGGACACAAGCAATTTTCTTTCTTATGACCCCTGTTATGGTAGAGAGCCATCTAGAACAGCTGTTTATAGGAGCAAAATAAAATAGGCATAGAAAACAGAAAAGGAAAAAAATTACAAAAGATTGTGCATTGTGATTCTATTGAATTTCCCAACCAAAGAAGGCTGCTCTGGGAGATACTTAGGGATCTCTCCAGTGCATTAGCAAGTCACCATTTCAGTGGGTGGCACTACTCCTCACTCTGAGTCAATAGAAAGCTTGCTAAAAGAAGATACGATGTTGCTGCAGCGGGTCCCTTACACGACTATATAATTTCAGAGATTTCATATACATTAGGGCTGGAAGAGATGTCAGAAGCTCATCGAGTCCAGCCCCCACCTGAAGGGCAGGAACTCAGCTGGGGTCAGAGGATCACAGCAAGATAAGCATCCAATTTGCTCTTGAAGATGTTCAATGTAGGTGCTTGAACCACCTCTGATGGCAGGCTATTCCAGACCTTGGAGACTTGGACAGTAAAGAAATTCTTCCTAATGTCCAGCCTGAAATGGTCTCACAGTAGTTTATAACCATTCGACCTTGTCATCCCTTGGGGCGCTCTGGGGAACAGATGTTCCCCAGATTCTGGTGGTCACCCCCGATAAATTTATAGGTGGCCATCAGATCACCCCTGAGCCTGCGCTTTTCCAGACTAAAGAGTCCCATGGCTCTCAGCCTGTTGTCGTAAGGTCTGTTTTCCTGACCTCTGATCATGTGCATGGCTCTTCTGTGGACTCTCTCAAGCTTCTCCACATCCTTTTTGAATTGTGGAGCCCAAAACTGGATGCAGTACTCCAGCTGCAGCCTCACCAAGGTTGAGTTCAAAGGGAGAATGACATCACAGGATTTGCTTGAGAAGCATCTATGGATGCAAGCCAGCATTTTGTTTGCTTTACTAGCTGCAGCACTGCACTGCAGGCTCATGTTCATCTTGTGATCAATGACGACTCCCAAGTCTCTTTCTTCCATAGTGCTAGCCAGTGTAGCACTGCTGAGCCTATAAGGATGTGCAGGTTTTTCCTCCCAAGGTGGAGAACCTTGCATTTTTTGGCATTAAACACCATCAGGTTCTCACCCACCTATTTGCTGAGACTGTCCAGGTCAGCCTGGATTGCTCTCCTGTCTTCTGGTGTGGGTTCTTTGCCCCAGAGTTTGGTGTCATTGGTGAACTTAGCTAGTCTGTTTTGGACTCCAATGTCTACATCATTAATGAAGATGTTGAACAATATGGGACCAAGGACAGAGCCTTGAGGGACCCCACTGGTCACAGGGCACCATGGCTATTGACTTCCATCAACCACCACCCTCTGGGTCCGACCACGGAGCCAATTCCCTAGCCAGCGGATCGTGGTGAACCCAAGGCCACAATTGGCCAGTTTCGCCAAGAGGTGATCATGGGATACTAGATTGAAGGCTTTTCGAAGTCAAGACCAGAGCTGGGCAAAACTAGTAAAATACTTTGTTAAAAAATTTTTGTAGCTTTCCCCCCCGCTTTGGTTAACCCTTCCCTTCAGGATTGTTGGTTATAAAGCCTAATTTTGTGAAACAAGCAAGAGAAAGGACAAAAATTGTTTATTTCATATGCATGTTCAGACCTGTGAGTTTTGAAAAAAAGAAAGACAGGGGCCATACTACTAAATGCCATGCAACATACAGACTTGGACACTCAGGAAAGAATCTTGTAACTTCCCACCGCTATCAAATGCGTGGCCATAATTATGTATTCTCTCTCATGGACTATTTTACAAACATTTTCTAGTAGGCAAATATCATTACTGCATCACTATTGACCTCATAATACAGATAGGGAAACAAAAAAGATGTGTGGTAGCTGTCATTTAAAGATGGCCATATTTGACAAGACCTTTTTTTCCTTTTATTATTTATTTATTTATTTGTTTATTTTAAAAATAAAACACTATGACATTTCCTGGTAGGTTGTGAACTCAAAATTCAGAGCAATGAATGTCAAGATCACCATCAAAACCTATTTTATTTCACTTGAGCTTTGACACCTGGTAGTCATGATAGACCCCCTAGTTCTTATTACAGGCATCATCCTGGTCAACATAATGAGATTAGATACAGGCTTTCCTTATTTTTGAGGGGAAGAAATAGCTAATTTCCTGGAGGCACTGTGACAGAAGGGAATTTCTAAGTGGCATGAATGAGACTGTCTCAGGAAGGCAGTGCCATGTGCTAGGAGTGCTGTGTAAAAAACAATGAAAGGAGTGAGAGAAAGGGGTGAACAGGTTAAGGAGGCTGATGTCATTAGAAGACCAGAGGAGGTGAGGAGCAACATGACAAGAGAACGTAAGTAGCTTACACTTATCTAATTTAAAAAGCATGGCTGAGATACTGTTAAGTGACCTATTGTAGTAGAGTCTGGAGGCGGTGAAGGTGCACATATGCTTAGCTGTTTTCTTAGGGAAGTAAAAACCTGTAAGCACCATCTCATCTGCTTCCCTTAGACATGAGAGTATTTCACTTGTCTTTCTGAGCTACAAACGTGAACATTAAAGACAAGAAATTTAAAAAGGGAGTTGGAATCAACTGATCAGCAAACCTCGTGCCAAATTAGGGTTATTTACATGTTTGAAAGAGCCCCATATTAAGACAGCCTCAGCTAGAATTTACTCATTGCCTGACTGATAAAACTGTAAAATCATTGTGGAGTTCCTTGAAAGTGAACATGTGACTGGATGGAAGACACACTATTAAAATGCCATGTAGCTGAAAGACAGACTAGGTTAAATATAGGAAAGACCATTTGCCTTTTTCCAGTATTCTAGGGGACAGTTTAAGGTGTGTCAACTAAGCTAAACCAAACAAACATTAAGCCACATTACTAAAGGGTGGTTGCCAGGGCATTCTCTGTGAGGACTCAGATTTCTGGAACCTGGTATGAAATAGCCACTTAAATAAATATGCCAAAAGACATTTATTTGAGAGAGAGCTCAAGGTATCATTACCACATCAGTGATGTGCTGGAAAGGGATTTCTGTAGGGGTGTGCGTGGCTGAGCTCTGGTTCAAATTATTTCCTTAATGCTCCTGGGATTCCAATAACATGTATAAATATTCCTTTGCCCCGAACTTTTCTAGCTTGATGGGAATCAACAGTAGTTAAAAAAAAAATGCCATTCAGTTAACGTTGTGTTAGGGATATCGACAGTGTCGATCATAAAAATAAATTCATTTAAAATATTGTGTCATAGGTAAAGTTACTGGGGCATTAAAAATTGGTTGAATCAAATTTGTACCTCTTCTCGCCCTTGTTTTTACCTGTCATATGAGATTTGTATCAATTCATGCCCAAAAAGTTAGAGGCCCAATTCCTATTGCTAGAAATAGGGTCTCAGATATAGTAACAGGCTTGACTTAAACTTGGATAAAAATAATTCGTGGGGGATCTTTTCATTGACTTTAGAGGGAATATAAAGCATTATTGTGAATAGAGAAGCTAAGTTATAAAAAAGGGTCTGGCAAGTTTATTTCTTTGAAGTTTTGGGGGAAGGATGGGGGTGGGAAGGAAAGCAGATTCCTTTTTTACATCAGGTCAAGGAATATAGCCAAAATTATGTGGTTGAAGTTTTGCTCTGACAAGTAGGCTTTGCATCAGTTCCTAGCAGATTTAGGCACTAGAGGATTTTACCAGTGTAGATTGATCTAGTAGCATTAAGTTGACATGAAAGCTCTTGCATCATCCTCATTCTGGGTCTTCATTTTAAGGAAATAAAAGCAGCTGGTTGGACAACCCTGCACTTCTGCAATGATAGCTGATGTTCTTCAGAATAGTTCTGAGATTGCTTTAAACCTCTACACTATACAAGCCACTGGGAAGAAATAGGAGTCTCCTATTTTGTAGCCAGTTCTTTCTGTGTTGTATGTGTTGGGAACAGCTGAGAAATTGGCCCAATATTTGGAACAATTAATGCAAACTTCTGTGGACTGATATGAGGAAGTGAAGATAAACGCAATGCTTTGGCAATGTATTGCATGATTATTGACATACCAAATCAAAATAGAGACCGCTGGCTGCACCTTGTAGCAGGTTGGTGTTTTGTTTTGAACTCAGACAGCTCAAATTTGCCATACTAAAACGTAATGTAATATAATAGGAGGTACAATTAATTTGAATGGCTAGGTAAACCCAGGGCTGAGCTTATCCTACCAGTATTATGTTACAAGCCCCTTTGTTTTGGCAAGACACAGCTTATCTATAATTTATGGTAAATAAAAAGTAAGAGAAAAAAATCTCAGCTATGCATTATTTTATTCAGCAATATTATTATTTATTACATTTTGGATTTTAATATTTTCCATAACTTGCACCCCTCCTAAAATTAAAAATGAATTAAAGGTCCCTATTCATGACAGTCTTTACATACACATCTTTAGACACATGAACTGTCCCCAGACTTCAGTGGAACTCCTCAGTACTGCAAAAAGTCTTTAGTCTATGCTGTGCTTGGCTTGTATTGGTCTGGCCTGATGAAGAATGTCTTGTATTTAAAATCTTGTCTAACTCTATCCCAGCTGTGCAGTTGGTTCAATAAAACATATCACCCAAAGAAATCCTTAACTCTAACATCATTTATGGACCATCATGGCTACAACATCACTCTTACAATACCTTAGTGTACTATGACAGATTCCAGATAGCATCACTCAACATGGGGACATTCTGTAGATCTTCAGGCTTTTTTTATTTGACTTTACCTTTTGCTGCAGAAATGTACATGACTAAAGACTTGGGTGGACTTTTGACCTTGACCTAAGATATCCATTGATCTAGCCTATATCCAAGTCCCCCAAGAGATTTTGACTGGTAGCTAGACATGAATCTGTACATGCAGACATCCACCCAACATAACTTACATTGAATAAATCTAAAAATAACTTTTTAAAGGAGTCACTTTTACATCCAGTAATCTAGTGGTTATAACACTTTCCCACTTCCTGGACAGAGATGGGTTCTAAGCCTTCCTTATCTGGAAGGGGTGTAAGCCTACATTTTCTTAGCCCACCTAGCTACAAAATAGCCCAGGTAGGTGAATACCACTGCTCCTTCTGAAGCTGAGCTATAAACAACTAAAGATGCAAGAGTCATGGAATGAGGAAATATAAACAAGAAGGAACCTAATTTATAGCCTAGCAGTTACAGCACTCCCCTGTGAGAGAAAGTTCTGGTTTCCAATCTCTGCTGCCAAATGTATTTCTATTGTAAGTACCTAATGTAATATTCATTAACAGTCCAGCATATCACTCTATTCTGTGTAGAAAGCACCTAAAATTGAATTGCCCTTGATGCCTGCAACATTTATCCCTTGTTTGTATAGGAACTGTAGGTACCCATAGTCTGGTCAAACTGAATTTCGTCTGAAACAAGGAACCTAACACTCAGGCACTACAGTTTAGGAATAAGTATAGGCACCTACTTAACCACTTTGAATCTTCCTCAAAATTATCTTGAAAATTTAGTTTGCCTAAATTGTGTTGGCCAAAAGTACATATCTCACTCCATTAATTTAGAAGAAGGGGCAAATATAATCCAAACCTTAGCTAATTTATTAACTTTAAATAATGGTAGGAAAAGCATTGCTGGTGAAGTTTGAATGTGAAAAGATCTAGTATGTATTAAAGCTAATTGAGACATTTAAAGATTAAATATATGCAAAACAATTTGGCAATTACTTGGGGAACACTGTAGTTAACATTTTGCTGGGTGCAGGTGTGGATTATATCTAGTTTCTTATTCAGACTCGTTCTTGAGCACATTAAGCAAGGAGCACTAATCATGCAAACATATGTCATAGCAAAAAGGAACTGCAAGTGTTTTGTACTCTCTAAAAATCAGAGTGCTACAGAAATACTTCTAAAAAATGGTCACAATCATACAAATCAGAGCCATTGAGGATGAGACTGTTGGGTACTTTGCAGGATCACTCAAATGGCGGGATGGCAACACAAGAGGGACCTGACATGGACGGATGGAAGACAGTTGCATCTAGTTCTAGACAATGCAGAATTTGACCCAGCATTGCTGGAACAACTCCTCCAGTGTAGCTGGGGAACTGATTTGGGGCCCTGTCATCGCTTGGAGTGAGTGAAGCAAATGGAGAGTGCAGCAACAGAGGCTGCACCCAAAACTACCACCAGGTAGGCTGTTAGGCAACAGAGCAACTGAAGAAGACGTTGGGAATCATAGTAGGTGACTCCCTGCTGAGAGGAATGGAGGTAGACATCTGCTGCCCAGATCCCACAGCTGCTGTCTCCCTGGGGCACGGATCCATGATGTCACAGAGAGGATCCCCAGACTTGTCTAGCCCACAGATTACTATTCCATGCTCCTCATCCATGTGGGAACAAATGACACAGCCAGGAGCAATCCAGACCACATCATGAGTGACTACAAGGCTCTGGGAGCTGGGCTTAAAGGATCAGGGGCTCAGGTAGTTTTTTCCTCTGTGCTCCCTGTTGCAGGCCATGGTCCAAGGAGGCAAGAATGCATCGATGAGGTGACCCAGTGGTGCCACCAAGAAGGCTTCAGCTTCTATGACCACAGCACCCACTTCAAAGATGGAGGACTCCTGGGAAGAGACAGCATCCACCTCACGCAGAAAGTTAAGTCCCTTTTCTTGGCCAGGATGGCCGATCTCTTAGACAGGACTTTAAACTAAGATCACAGGGGGGTGGGGAAACGCTAACTGGATCCTGCCTGGGGACCAATCTACAGGAAACCTCCATTGCCATTCAAACCAAGCAAGCCATTCTTACGTGAGCTGAGAAAACAGCTCCCCTTCAATGCAACAGGTGGCCAGTGACTTAGGTGCTTGTACACCAACGCCAGAAGCATGGGGAACAAGCAGGAAGAACTAGTCCTTCTCCACCAATCAGGATTGGGGGGAGTGATGTGCTTTCCACTGGGCACTACAATCTACTAGGGATCACGGATACCTGGTGGGACTCCTCTCATGACTGGAGTGTAGCCACAAAATGCTATGTCCTTCACAGAAGGGATCAGACAGGGAAGAGAGGTGGGGGTGTTGCCCTATATGTGAAATAGACCTCCCTACAGGCCGATGATGTCCCCAAAGAAGAAAAGCTTGAAATGCTCTGGGTCAAGCTCTGGGGGAGGCACAGTGAGAGATACCTGACTGTAGGTGTATACTACAGGGGAGGAACTTGATCTAGTGTTTGCCCATGAACTAATGGAAGCCGCACGTGCATGGGACATGGTTTTCATGGGTGACTTCAACTACCCAGACATCTCCTGGGAGGAGTGCTCAGCCAGCTTGGATCAATCACGATCCTTCCTGACCAGCACTGAAGGGCTGTTTTTGACTCAGGAGATGAACAGGCCAACTTGAGGCAATGCAGTTCTTGACCTGTTCCTGGCCAAAGGGGATGACCCAGCGACCAACTTAAACATAGAGGGCAGTCTAGGTGATACTGACCATGAAATCATTATGTTCATGGTCCATTGCAAGGCTGACAAAACAGATGCCAAGCTGTTTTGAAGTCTTAGACTTCAAAACACAAATTTTAATAAGCTCAGGTCTCTAGTAGAGAATGCCCTGAGAGACCAAGGACCACAGGTAAAAGGAGCACAAGAAAATGGTGGTTCCTTAAGGACACAATCCTTAAGACTCAGAGAAAATCCATTCCCTTCCAGAGAAAAAGTAGCAAAAGGGTCAAAAAACCCTCTTGGCTAAGCAAGGAAGTTGTAGCCCTCCTACAGAAAAAGAAAAAGGCATACAGACAATGGAAGCTTGGGACAGCCTCTAAG
Source organism: Crocodylus siamensis (assembly GCF_052110815.1). Classification (NCBI taxonomy): domain Eukaryota; kingdom Metazoa; phylum Chordata; order Crocodylia; family Crocodylidae; genus Crocodylus; species Crocodylus siamensis. The sequence goes on along the minus strand of NC_143397.1, from coordinate 30,589,431 downwards.
GAAGACTATTTGACAATGGCCCACACTTGCAGAAAACAGATTAAGCAAGCTAAGGCAGAAACTGAACTAAAACTAGCTACAAGAATCAAGGACAACAAGAAGTCCTTCTTTAGCTACATAGAGAGTAAAAGGAAAACTAATGGGAGTGTGGGGCCACTGCTCAGTGCCTCAGGATACCTGGTCACTCCCACTCAAGAAAAAACGGAACTCCTAAATGACTACTTTGCCTCGGTCTTTGCTCCCCCTCAAGGGGAACAACACGCCAGGTAGGGCACAGAATGAGCAGGCCAGGACTGACACTGTTCCCATCATTGCCATAGAACTGGTGTATGATCAATTAAAGAAATTAGATGTATATAAATCAGCAGGACTAGATGAACTCCACCCAAGAGTGCTGCAAGAGTTGGCTGAAGTAATTGCAGAGCCCCTGGTAGAGGTCTTTCACAAATCATGGGCCTCTGGAGAAATCCTAGAGGACTGGAAGAGGAAGCATGAGGACCTGGGAAACTACAGGCCAATTAGCTTAATTTCTATTCCAGGGAAGATCCTAGAAACATTCATGAAAGAGGCTTTATGTGACAAACTTGCAGAAGGCATGATACTGAATGACAGCCAGCATGGCTTCGACGTGGGCAGGTCTTGTCTGACCAACTTCATTTCTTTCTATGGTCAGGTGACTCGTCACCTGGATGAGAGAAAAGCGGTTGACATCATATACCTCGACTTCCAGAAAGCCTTTGAACTGGTATTCCATGAGGTACTGATCAGAAAACTGGAGGATATCAGGCTCAACTGCAGGACTGTCAAGTGGGTATGAAATTGATGGCAGAGTAGGACACAGAGAGTCCAAATGAATGGATCGGTGTCATCCTGGTGAGATGTAGGTAGCGGTGTACTTCAGGGGTCAGTACTTGACCCAGTGCTGTTCAGTATCTTCATCAATACCCTGGATGAGGGAGTGAAAAGCCCACTGGCCAAGTTCACAGATGACACCAAGATATGGGGTTGTGTGGACACACCCGCAGATAGGCTACACATACAAGCAGACCTAAACAGGCTGGCATGGTGGGCAGAACAGAACCTGATAAGGTTCAACATAGAGAAACGCAAAGTGCTGTATCTGGGAAGAAAGAACTCCCAGCACAGGCTGGGCATCACTATCTGACCAGCACTACGAATGAAAGGGATCTGGGGGTAACAATAGACCCCAGCATGAATGTGAGCCAGCAATGCGATGCAGTATCCACTAGGGCCAATAAAACTCTGGCATGCATCAATTGATGCATCTCCAGTAAATCCAAAGAAGTGATGCTCCCACTTTACTCAACATTGGTGCGGCTGCAGCTGGAGTATTGCATCCATTTCTGGGTGTCGCACTTCAACAAGGACATGCTAAAGCTCGAGAGGGTCCAGAGAAGGGCCACCTGTATGATCAGGGACTTGCATGGCAAGCCATATGAGGGGAGGCTGAGGGATCTCGGACTCTTCAGCCTAAAGAAAAGAAGGCTGAGAGGGGACCTGATTGTGGCTTACTGCTATATCCGAGGTGTACATCAGGGGCTCAGTGAACATTATCCTATTAGGCAAGAGACAGAAATTCCACATAAACTGGTATAAGTGATCAGAAACTCATTCAAGTCTGTAACACAATAGAAGTTCAATGCACATAAACCATTTTCATAATGGCCAAAACCAGTCTAAGATAAACCTTGATGCATGTGATATCAGACTTAACTGATTTAGGTGAAATCCGTTTATTGAACTTCTGTCCCACATACCCTCCAGATTCAAGTTAACTCATAGTGACCCAGCATCCCATGATGTTTTGCACCACCCCCACAATCCCTCCCACCCCCTTGCAGGGTGGGCAGGCTAGCTTTGACCCAAGCTGTCTGCTCCAGAAGAGCAGGAAAGAATGCTTTAGTGTCCCCCAGCTTCTGGCTTGGGCCACAGCAGACGTGTGGCTGCATTTCCGGAATCAAAAGTTAATGTCTGTTCACCTCCTTATTGGTTCAATCTACCCAGCTAAGACTAACCTCTGAAGTTTGAGTTGATTCAAAAATGGGCTTTTTGACCGTCTGTACTTAGTCATGAATACTAAGTACCAGAGACTTCATGTATACCATGCCTTCATGATCCATTAGAATATACCCAATACTTGCTAACTTTTGCACTTCACAAGTGATAACAACCCTCTGAACAATCTAGTTCTTCCCTCATCAGATTTTAACTGCATCTTTCCCGCTTGTTGTCTACCTGATAATTTCTCTTGTACACTGTTTTTAGCTACATATGGAATTTTACGCGTGTTTTTGTTCCGTCTACTATTTAGCTCTGCTGAGTTTGCTTTTCTCCCAGAGGCCTGAGGAACAGGACTGTGATACCTGGAAGCTTGCCTATGTCTATCCCAACCATGCAGTTTGACCAATAAAAGATATCACCCACCTGAATTCTTGCGTTTCACAAATTTTATGTAGCAAGTTACAATCTTTGTACAACCCTCCTAGGCCTGTCATTAGCCCCTCCTAGGCCTGTCATTAGCCACCAATAATCTCTCCATGCAAAAATTGACCTGTATATGCAAGTTACTTTAGAGGGTGGGAGATTCTTTTTCTACAAAGGCAAAATACTTTGAATAGTTAAAGTAGTATGTTAAAAATAATACACTACTAAATCATTAAGAGACCCAATGTGAAGTACAGAGCTCTTCACAGTAGCATATTTTGTATCAAAATGAACCAGTTTTTATAAATTCAGTATTTTGTTTTCAGTTTGATGAAAACGTTTGGACAAAGTTTTGGACTGTGCTTGCCAAAATTAATTATATGAGCCAAAGAGCTGTATTTTTTTCCCACTTAAACCACAGAATTTTTCTTTCTATTTTGTTGGATGACTGAATTATTGTTAAAAGGAAGAATCCATTTACTTATGAATATATTATTTGTGAATATCTATCTTTCCATGCCTCTACCATAAAAATAAATAATTTTGCGTAAGTTCAACAAGGGACTCCCAGCTGTCCTTGCAAGTGTTTGATCACACAATTGTGTATTATGATTTTGCTTTTCTGCTGATAATATTATGAATAAAGTTGCATTCCCTAAATGTATGGAAGTCTCCCTCCAGTTAGGTGCTGTAGAGACGTATAGAACAAGAATTTGCAATCCTGAAGATAAGGTGAATCAGTGTGAAAAGAAGAGACAAACACAGGGCAATGAAACTCTGACAAAGAACTGCACACAAGCAAAACAGCCAGCCCCCCTCCCCCTTTTTTTTGTAATTGTGTCATCTCAACATGTGGTATAGCTGAGACTGGATATCCAGGCCACAGCCATAGGCCTGGGCCTTCTTTGTTTGTTTGTTTCACAGCTATGGTGTTTCAGCCTAGCTGTGTGGCTGAACCCCAGCTATATGTTTGGCTGGCACAGTTTGAGCTAGGGTGGGACCTGGCACCACTTGTTATTTATTCAGGCCAGAGTGAAGTATAGGGCTGGCCTCTCCTTCAAAATTTTTTTAATTTCTGCCCAGCAGAGCTGGGATTGGGACTAGGAATTTAGGGGTGTGGCATACAGACAAAAGCAGCAGTTAACCTCTCAAGGCCGTCATATGGAAATGGAGATTGCCCTACAGCTTCACAGGGAGCAACAAGGGGCCCCTTGTAACGCACAAAACCCACACTCTTGTTAGAATTGCACAACCTGAGCCTTGTCCTTGATAAGGGAAGCAGCTGCCCGAGACTTCTCCCTCCTCCTTCCATTTCCGCATGCCGACCCCAAAACTAGTTCAAACTGGAATCCAACTGCTCAGCCTAAGGGTAATGAACTCTTGCAATCTGCAGTAGTACTGAGCATGCTTAATTAGCTGTTGCATATTTACTTCTCCGCTCTGCATATTCAAAAGGCTAATTATACTGTACATGCAATGTATGTGACGTTGTAATTACATGCATGTTCATATAATGTAGGAGTAAGTTGCAGGAACTTCTGTATCTGCGCACGCGTCGAGGAAAGTTGAGAGGTACAAAAGGTGTTCGCAAACACAATCGGGGGGTCGGAGTCCGATTTGAGCACATAGCTCCGGTCCGACCTTGCTTGCAAGCAAATAAATCCTTAGTGCCGAATGATGTCTGTGTGTCTGTGATCCCTGCGCGCCTCCAGGGAACGAACGCAGTTTATGCAACACTCTCTAGCAGCATCCTGAACTCAAGGAGCAGCTCAAAGGACTCTCCAGTGGGGTCTCCCTCTGCAGCCCGTTGCTGAAGGGCAGCTATAAAGGTTAAAATCCCTGGAATTGCCTTTTGAGTGAGCCCCAAGTCCCACACTGCCTGGGCATGGGTGAAGCCTCCCTAAGAGGGTGCAATCTATGAACTATGCCTTGTAGTTGGTATTGTTTTAAATTGTATTTAGTGTTTTTCCTTGTTTGCTTCACCTTTGTTTTCTGTAATAAATTTATCTTCTGTGTTTGCACTGCTTGCATGGAGGGGGGTTTGTTTATGCAGGACACCCTAGTAATACATTTAGTGTTTCCCAGGTAGTCTGAGTGGAGACTCAAGCCTAGGTGAAATATATTTAGCACCCCAAATTTGAACCCAGCCCTTGTTGCTGCCAACCGGTGCCTGGCAAAAAGGTTACATATAGTTGCTCTTGAACTTGAAAGGGCAATTTTCTTCTACAGTTGAATAACTTAACTTGATAGTGTGGTAACCTGGTCTGTATTTCTTATTAATCGCACAGACATGGATAAAATAAATTATCATTTTATAGATTTCATAGACATAAGGGGCTGGAAGGGACCTCATGAGATCATCAGGTCCAGCCGCCCCCCCACCCCCCGCTATAGGCAGGAAGTCAGCAACTTATTGCAACACTTTGCAGGATAGTGAGCATTATGGCAATTAAGCATTACTCACCAGTATTGGAACCACAGGGTCATGTTGTCTCTTTACGTCTATGGCTGATAGGAATGGAAAGGGCAGATCCAGCTGGACGTGTATGGTGGATGGGGGAAATGTCCTCACTGTCCCCTAAAGTGCTGTATAGAATTTTGGTTCCACAATACCGCAAAACATAAGCAAGCAGGGTTTGTGCAGCTGCTCTCTGAATCATGATATAACCTACCCTCAAGACCAATTGGATGTAGAGCTCTGTTAAAGTCTCACTCCATTCCCCATTCACTAATGTATGTATACAATTTATAGTTGCTTATATGTTTAACTTCCTACATACCTGTCAGGCTGGGTGTGCATGCGTCTGTGTGTTTAAATGCAAATGTGCTATTGGAAACTCAAACTAATCCACTAAATGGAACTTTTGAGTTATTATACATTTAATGATATATTTCCACCCGTAATTTCCTGTATGATTTCCTTACTACCAAGGCTTGTTAAAATAGCAGATCTTCCCAGTTTCATAAGGGAAAGGTGGGGACTACACAGAAAAAAATTAATTGGTTTATTGGGCTAGGGACAGGCATAATCTCATTGGATAATCTTCCTAAAACCTACTTGCTTTCTAATGTTTCTTCTATGCAGTAAAAACAAACAAACCCTGAAATATTTTCCATAATAAATATTACTCATTAATAGTATGGAACTAATATGCTAATTTTAGGTTTACCATTGAATTACAGAAAAATAGGCCTGGAAAGGACATCAGAAGATCAAAGACCAACCCCTTGCTCAAGATAGGTTCATCCCTTTCTAAACCATTCCAGACAAGTGTTTGTCTAAACAGCTCTTAAAACGACTGAAACTCCATAGTCTCCCCAAGTAATTTCTTCCAGTACTTTACTGCTTTCATAGTTAGAAAGATCTTCCTAATAGCCCAAAAAGCCTAAATCTCCCTTCCTGCAATTTGAGATCATTACTTGCCCTATCCCCTGAAGCCACAAAGAATAGTTATCACTATCTTTTTTATAACCACTCCTTAGGTATTTGAAGACTTTTATTAAATTCTCCATCAATCTTTTCTTCTCCAGAGTAAATTATCCCAGTTCTTCTAACATTTCCTCATAAATCACATTTCCTAGATCTCTAATCAAGATAATCTTAAACAAGATAATCTTCCTGGGAATTCTATAGAACTAGAGAGAGACAGGTATGATGAATCTGCACAGAGACAGATTAAGCTGTCTGACTTCAGAAAGCCATCAGAGTAAAATGTAAGCAGATCCACATATACCCACCTATAATGTGGGACACAAAGAAGTCTGCGATTTTTCTTTGGAGAAATTCCAAAAATCAGCTGATGTGGTACACTGTAAGTAAGGCAAGACAAAATCACCTAATAAGTAAAAGGCTGGGATACAGAGCAAAGACTTGATTTCCTATTCCTCTATATACCCTTTATGTGGCAAAAGCCTGAAGATACTCATTCTTCCACCCTTGTGTTGCACAAACAGCGGTTCGTTCCCTGGAGGTGCGCAGAGATCACAGACACACAGACATCAGTCGGCACTTAAGGGTCTATTTGCTTGCAAGCAAAGGTCAGAGCAGAGCTAGATGCTCAAATTAACTCTGACCCTTGATTGTGTTTGCAAACGGCATTTATCTTCTCAAATCTCCTGGGCGCGTGCGCAGACACAGAAGTTCTTGCAGCTTACTTCCGTTTCATACAAACATACATGTAACTACATCATCACATACATCGCATGTATAGTATAATCAGTTATTTGGGGGGGGGGCAGAGAGGTAAATATGCAACAGCTAATTAAGCATGCTCAATACCACAAGAGTTCATCAACAGTTCATTCCCCAAGGCTATGCAGTTAAATTCCAGTTTCTGTAATCAGCATGAGAAAGACTAAGAAGGGAGAGGGAGAAACCTTGGGCAGCATTCTTTTCTTATCAAGAGCAAGATGCAAGCTGTGCAATTCTAACACTTGTGTAAATAAGAACACACATGGAAGTAAGACTCAGGCTTTGCACACTATGACTTTTGCAGGACTTCACACTGCTTCCACCCAGCCAGATGGGGACAACATAAGGCCCTGGGACTCCATCCCAGTGCACCGAGGCTGGGCAGGGGCAGCACAGGACCCTGGAGCCAAATCCCATCCAGGCTGAAGCTGTATGGGACTGGCCCTGGCACTGCCCCTGCCCATCCAGGATCAGGCTCTGCGTGTGAATTCTGGGCTGACAGTTGTATCTAAGTACTGGTGCAAATGGTACTTACAGCTGAAGGCTTCAATATAGCTGAATATCTGTATTCATGGGCACCCACTAAAATAAGAATCACAGCATAACTGATTGATCATGGAAGGTCAGGACCTTCAGATAAAAGTGGCTATCGCCTGTAGCAATGTACTTGACAAGCTTCCTGTCCCTACCTGGGGATCTAATACTTCCTTCCTCAGCTATCTGCTCTTTCTTCCCATTATTCAACAACAGCATCCGGTCTAGGCTAATTTGTCCCACACTAGGCTCATCCATATACAGTTCCATGTACCCATGTGTCATATCAAGGACTGTCTGATGCACCTTCTCTGATTGCCCATGCCAACTAACATCAAACTCCACATACTTGCTATAAAGGTCTTGTGGCCAAAATAGTGGCATAGATCAAAAGTTCACTTGATCTTCTATTCTCAGATCTGTTTCACCCACCTTCAGCTTACCTCAAATCCTAACATCCCTTACATTCAGCTTTACCATGGTATAACCTCTCAATGGCAGTGAAAATGGCCTGTTGATGATGACCAATCATTTTCTTGTCAAAAAACCCTGTTTGTCAGTTGGTAAGTCTCGAGTTACCTCATCCTTTTTGGACACTTCTGAATCATTTACACACCGCTTAAGGGAAGCACGCTGCCAGAAGATACGTATGGGGTTTCAAGACAATCTGAACAGGATACGTGGCCAATTACAGACCTCCAGCCATGTGACAGATAGCTTCCTAATTAGATTGGTTTCAGTGGGGCTTTGCATTGGCACACAGCAGTCCTCCAGCGTATTGATACTGTCACAAACTGGGTCTAAAATAAGTTTTTAACTGTTTTGAGATGACCTAACTTAAAAATATTTGAATGTAGGATTTTGAGTTGCCTGAAAAGGAAATGAACTGAATCCGAATACTTTTCCCTTTCACCCATGTGACAGCTTGCTTCATGAATGCATCAGTGAACAAATTAAGGCTATATTGTAACAGTTCACATTTTGTTTTCCCTTTGTGATAGATGGATTTGCATTGGGTCATTATTTTATTTCCATTGTGATAGAAGATTAACAAAGGCTTCTCCCTTTCAAGAAAAACAATATTAAAGAATGGCATTGATTTGAAATTGTGCCTGGTGCAGTTGGTAAGCATGCTGACATAATTGCTTTTGAGTTACCAAATGAATTTCTGTCTTTGACTGTAATGTTTGATCAAAACGAAATCGACATTCAAATGCTGAATTTCAGTGACAGTTGTGGCTCTGAAAATATTATTTACATTCAGTCATTGCCTTGAAGATTTTTCTCATTGTTCTTGGGACGTGTCATCAGCAGAGCAATCACAAATGTAAAACAATGACATTCTTTCCTGTCTCCAGTGTCACCACCAGCAATGGAGTTTAGCAACATTTTTAGTGAATGTGATGCATTAAATGATACTACAAACTCTCACGAGAAAACTGACTTCATAAAATGCACATGTTTATGAACTACTTATTTATAGGTTTGAATTCTTTGAAAGATGAAGACAGAAAAAGAATGTATAGAGTAGATGTGGATTGCTCCTGTATGAGTGTCTGGGATATTTATTTTGGAATTAGTTCAAACTCAATGGCATTATTATGCACTCTTATTCAACCAAAATGACCTCTAGCATGTGGACTAATTTGGGGACTTAATGTTCAGCACTTTTTCACAAAACCAGAAATTGGGACTATACCTTAAAATAAAATTACCCCTCTGATCCTAAGAACCATAATTCCTTCTAAAAATAGGAATACATTATTTGTATCAAAAGGAAACAGCAACTATTAAAAATAAATATTTAGCTACTGAGAAGTATCATCAGCTCCCCTCCTGGCCTCTATATACCTGGGACTCTTTCCATGCCATCTTAATTCTCTGTCTCTGGAGTGCAGTTGTCTTGCCTGTGTCTCTCTGAGGAGAGGGTAACGAGAGCTGAGCTCAGATAAAGAATCTGCCCTCAGGCTGTAGAAGGTCAGAAGGTTTTTGGTATTATTTTCTATCCAATTCTTCATAGTTATGGGAAATGTAGGCAACCTGGATGTAGGGGGTCACTATTAGATAATCTGTTCCATATGTAATTCTTTTGTTTTGTTTGCATTTTAAACCACCTCTGCTGGGCAACTGCTTTCAATGACTTGCATAAAATGACAGTGGCCGTTTTTCTTAGCAGGAGCAGTTAATTTAGAACCCAGCAAAATACTGAATGAGTAGTTCAGACTGTTTATCTAAGGCACAGCACATTATCTTGCTTTTGTCAGTGTTAACTTCACCTGCTATGTATTCCACAGTCCTTTCATTGTTAGACCCTTTTGCACTTCAATCTTCTCAGTTTTGATAGCCCTAATTTTAATTCATCTGCTCAGAGAGAGATCAGATTTGATGTTGGAGGTGCCTAAACTGGATTTGAGTGAAATTTAGATGCCCGAATTCCAGAGAGCGAGGTGGCCGGGCCATTTCTACAAGCCACAGAACTCAGAATGTTCCAAGTCCAGGCAATGCCTCTATTTGCAACTGTAAAGTCCCTGGGCTTGTAGAATTGGGCTTCTGGGTATGCCCAGAAGCGATCTAGTTTGAATACCTAGGAACCTGACTCCAACCTAAGTATAACTGCAGTCCAATCTGATGCAGGAGGCCATGCCTATTTCTAGACTTATTCAACTCAACCATAGTCTGAGTATGATCACAGACAGCACTGGGTTCAAATTAATAAAACAGTAGCTGTGGTGCCCAAAAGCTTAGTGGTTAGAGTATTCATCTAGCTATTGGAATTCCTCAGTTCCAGGCTCTGTTTACCCTGTGGGGGTGTAAACCCCACATCTCCCACTTCCAGGGAGAGTGTTCCAGACAGCAGGCTATAGAATAAGCTAAATGAAGGCATTTCCATGACCCTTGGTAGAACTACGCCACTAGAACTCTATGCCCTTGGTAGAACTAGGGCATAAAGAGTGCAGTCATAATGCCAGAAGAGAGCAACAAAGAGTATACCCTGGATTTTGGTGTGGTTTATTTCCGTGCTATCAATGGTTCTCCTATTTTGGAGACTCTTTTCTAATTTGAATCTTATGGACCCAGGTTCTTGGAGAAAGATCCAAATTATACTTTCACTGTCATTCTGAAGTTCATAACAATCACAGTAGGCAAGATTACAATAACTAAGTAGTTCCTGAATGGCCAGTGGTTTCTTCTGATATTAGCACACAGCAGTGAACACCGCATGCAGCTCTGGCATTGCATGCTGAACTACACTTTATAGTGAAAGAGTGTATTGTAGCTGAGTAATCAAATATATACTTGCAACATTTAATGATTTATCAATTGAGCTTGCTACTCTAAAAAGGCAGGAAGCAATCCCAGGCAGCAAACTCCGGGGGTAGAGTTAACATGTATGAAAACTTTGTGCATAAAGCTTTGTTAACAGTAGCAGCAGCTGGAAGACCATGTATTCTATTCTTTAAAAGTTCTTTCCTTGCAACACAAGATATCAGTTGCTGAAAATCTTCTATCTGTGCTGCTGCTATTGGAGAATAAGAAACTTCTTAAAAGCATGCACACCCTGACTCAGAAATGCCTGCAAGGCAATCAGTAATAATTTTTTCCTAACATCCTACATGGTGATGAATTATTTGGGAAGCTTAAGAAATACACTGCAAAATTACAAACAAGTGACAAGTAAGAGGTTACCAACAATGTAAGAGTAATTTCTTTACATAAGAAACCACTGTCATTGACACATGCAATCAAATTAGGCTCTTGAGTTCTCCAGAACACAAATGTTCTTTTGACATGTCAATGGGAGAAAAATAGGAGAATCAAAAGAAACTCTTTCCAAAAATGGCCTCAATCCTTAATGGAAAAGATGCATTAGAAATCTCCTGAATTATTTAGAATGACTTTTAGTTTCTTTTGATATGGTATCGCTGATGAGCAGCAGTATGTTTTTATGCCCCATCTAATAGTTTTCTTTGGGAGACAAAATTATTGGTGAAGGAAAATAAGAGGCAATTCACATCAAAATCTCTGCCAATACCACTCTCTCAATCTGCTCATTTATTCCATTCTGGTATGACAAAGAGGCAGATTTCTCTGTGAATCACAGAACAAATGTTTTTGTCAGTTTTATCCATGAGAGACTGGATGTAGGTCTGAATTGTGCTTTGGGCTATGCAGCCATGAGAAGTAACTGTGACTCCAAACAAGGGTGGGAGAAAAGGAGCTGCATACCAGATGCTCCTCACTTTAAGCAAAACAACTTTGCTTGCTTGTCATTCTGCCTGTGATCGCCAACCATACGTCAGCCACCAAATCTTGCTGGAAGGGGGTTTGCAATTTTTTTCTCCCAATCAATTAAAAAAAAATTCAGATAAAGTCAGTAAAGTCAAATACTGTACTAAGAATATCTCCCCTGCCCCAAATTATGGCAGCCTGCCAAATTTCTGTCACACAAATATGTGCATGAAATATTATGTGTTTAGCAACTGGCCACTCTTTAGGTCACAACAGAAAGATACAAAATAGCAATGGGAATGCTAAAAAGAAAGCAGAGTAAGAGCAGTCACATTCCTCCTTGCGATGATGAAAGACTACCACGTAACCAACAGATTTTAATGTTTCGACCACAAACTGGTAGGGTGTAAAAACCTAGTAATCCTCTGAAAGCATTCCCAACCCTCAAAAAAGTTCTATACAAACTGTTCCTTTTAAAGAAGTGAAAGCAATAACCTAAACAAGAAACAGATCAGTATATTGCCAAACTAAATATAATGTTTGAATAGTACAGTTATCATGAGATAAAGTATGAAGTTCTTTTTAATGCATTAGTAATAATAAAAAAAATGTGAGAGTTCGAGTAAGAGTGGTCAGAGCCCAAACTTACTCTACCATGCCCTACTGGTCATGGGCGAAGTGAATAATCACATCCAAATTCAGATCATAAGTAGAATAGAAAGATAGTTCAAAGTAGCACAGAGAAACCTTGATTATACAGACAGAGGGAGCAGACTTACTGAAAAAACGATCCAAACATTTAGGCACTATTTTAGGATTTAAGACACCTGTGCTGTGTCCACATGAGCATGGACATTTGGTTCCCTGGAGATAATTTGCAGCAGCACACCTTGTGCCACCGCTAGTTGTCCCCAGGAAACGCCAATGCCATCCACACTCCGACACATGGCAAGTTACCCTGGATGGGCTGGGCTGGCCTCAACAGCCTTACGTAGGGTCCTGAGGGCCTCCCAGGGCTGAAGCAGTGGCGATCTTGCCACTTGAGACCTGGCTGGCAGCTGGAGCGTGGCTCCAGTCAGCTTGGCTCCGGTTTTGAGCAGGACACACTGCCCCTGTGTGTGCGCCGGTCTGCTTTTTTTTTTCCCCCCCACTGTTTTTTCTGACCCCTGGATATCCTTGCAGCATGGAGAACACCTGAACGTGAGGCGTGTGGAACTGCAGACATGTCAACGTACTGCAGACACACTGCGTGGCTGCTCTCGTCTGGATGTAGCCCTGGGTTCCACGCCTGACTGACAGACTATCTATGCCCCAAGCCTTTTGCTCAGGTTCCTGGTGTGCAGTAAGCAAGCCTGTGAGCTAGCTCCCCATATGCACACTTTATACTTAGACTATGTACAGGTGTTCCACTTTTACTCGGAGAATCACTGCACTCTCATTAGCAGCTAGGACCTTACAAACATTCATTCAATTTATCTTGAAGAAGACATGCCTCCTCTGTGAGAAAGATCCTGTTGACACATGGAAGATCTCTCCTGTGAGAGTCTCTTACCAGAATGAATGCCTCTATGTTCAACTCCTCCATGATTGTCAAAAGTCAAGGAGCAGTTTCCCATGTACCTACAACTTGCAGGGGCCAGGGGTATTGCCCCACTGCTTGACTTCCTCCAAGGCTGGTCTACAAGGGCTTCTGACGTTTTGCCACATTTTATGTCTCTATTGCCCTTGACAAGGGCCATGAGCAGGAGGAGATTCATAGTCTGCAGACTGATTCCTCTAAGGGCCTCTGCTTGAAGAACAAGAAGAACACAGTGGGGGCTTCTGTTTTATGCAAATCATAATACAGAAAGAATGCTAAATTTAGGCTGGTTCAAAGTATCGATACAAACCTAATCTTCAGGGGCACTAACAGTATGCGTGCACAGGTTTAGTGAGAGTTGAAAGTGTGCTGGATTTTCACACCCTACCTTGCTGCAAACTGATTTCCATGTGTAGACAAATTCCTACTTTATTAGAAAGGAAGTAACTTTACTTCCCTGAAATCTCCTTAAACGTGGGGTGATACTACGATGGCAGTCACCATCTTGGAAGATAAACGCCTCTATGTGGAGATTAAAAACAAACAAACCAACCCCCCCTTCCCCAACATGATAACGATAAAGAAAAGTGGCCTGTATCTACAGTCATATGCAATAACGGTGACAAAGAAAATCATCATGTCTTAGTCTATAGACAGATAAAAAGGTGTTCTGTCCAGAAGCAGTGAAACATTGAGTTTACAGGGCAGTTTTATATAAGGCAGTTGAAGCATGAATAGAGTTTGCTTAAAGCAATAACTGTCCTGAGACTACACTGGAATAATTCTGGAATAGACTTTGAGAAAGCTGGAGACTACGTACTGTCCAGACATGACCAAGGAGATAATGTGCCTTGTGAGAAGTTAATACATACATACGTGGATAAAACACAGTGCAAACAGCAAAAAGGCGGTAAAAATACCAAGCATCCTCAGCAGACCTTTGAGCAAAGTAACCAAGCTTTTTACAAACCTTACAATCTGCTTCATTATAGTAGATTACCATACAGAGTTTGAGAGCTAGAACTGTCATACCATACCAGAACAATTATGATAGACAAAATAAGGTAGCATTTCAGCAAGAATTATATCCCACATCATGTAGTTCCAGACAACCCTAAAGTATTTGCAATTTCACAGGAAGGAGTGTTCAGTTATATCACATTGTCACCATACCACAGCCAGGCAAATGGCAAAGCTAGCTTGGCAGTTAATATTGCTGAAACTATTAAAGAAAGGTGTAAAAAGTAAAGAAAACATATGGCAAAGCATTCCTGAATGAAGAAAAACTCCCACAGAGGGCAGTAATAGCAGCCAGATACACTTGATGTTAAGATACACACCTACATTGCTGCACTGCTACAATTAGTGGTGGGTGGGCAAATTAGGTAACAGACAAAATGAAAAAGTGATATGTAAAGGCCAAAGCCTACTTATGATTGATAAAGCTAAAGGCTTCCCAGGCTACTGCCTGAAGACCCTATAAGGATCAAATTATTCCCTCAGGACAAATCATGCACTTGGAAACTACTGGTACTGAACAAATTAATCCTATTTCATATAACCTTAGCTCCCAAGTAAGTGAAGCACAAGTAAAAAGTTGGTGTTAAAGGATGATGACAATATTAAGTGTGTTCAATATGTAAGCAAATTCTAGTGTACTAGTCAATTTTTCTATTTTAAATAAAGATGCGTTAGAAGAGAGCTTTGTATTAGGAGAAATTATAATAGGCATCACCCATATATAAGCATTTGAACTTAGAGAACTACCTGGGGCACAGTTTTAGTACCAGGTACTGAATCTATTGAGGAACAAAATAAGTAAATGTAAGAATACTCTTCTACTGCCTTGAGCACCAGCTGAGCAATTCAGCCGCCACAATCTTACTATGGACTTAGTGCTGGCTATGCAAGCTGTGAAAGCTTGAACAGTGCCTCTTGCAAAAAAATGCAAGACAGTGGCTGGGGCAAGACTGGGTTGTGGTAACAAGCCTACCACAAAGAATATTAAACCCCACTAACGGCTTGCAACGCATTACCCATTAGGCGTTAAGCGAGACGAAGAGCTTGTGGTAACCAAAACCAGACCCGTGCCAGAAAAGAAGAAGAGGGATTGGTTCCTCTAAAAGGAAAGTTCTTAGCAGAGACCTGACGCACTCATCCCATGCGAATCTCCAAGCTAAGGCAGCCGGAGAAAAAGGCTGAGCCAGTGTAACTAAAGGCAGCAAGGAAACTGCCTTTCAATTGAAACATATACATTTCAATTGAACTAGCCACTATAGACGACAAAAGACTAAAAATACATTTCAAGCAAAACCTGTAGAACAGGGATGGGGAACCTCTGGGCCACTGGTTGGCTGGGGCTTCCATTTCCCGCCGCCCTGCCGGCATGGCTTGTGCCGGCGTCCATGGAGACCCAGCCTCAGCCACGCCGGAGCATGCGCCGCAGAGCACCACGGGGCTACTCCGGAGTTGCTGGGAAATGAAGTCGGCAAAAACAAAACAAAACCAAGAAAGAAGTTTGCTCCGGAGCCAGGGCAGAGCTGCATTTTGTAGCCTTTGCCCTCCCGGCAGGGGCACGCATGCAGGGGATTGTTGCTCAGCCCCAGCTCCAGACGGGCTGCAAGGACCTGGGGAGAGCTGTGATCCCCGGCACACATGCCCCTGCCCAGAGCATGCAGGCTGCAGATCCCAGCTCTGCCCGGGCTCCGGAGCAAACTTTTTTTCTTTTTTTTCCGAGTTAACTGAGGACTCCATTTCCCAGCACCTCCAGAGCAGCCCCTGAGGCGCTCTACCCAGGTGGCTGCGGCTGGGGTTTCCATGGAGACTGGCACAAGCCGTGTGGGCCGGGGTTGCTGGGAAATGGAGTCCCTGGCCGACTGGATTCGGCCCGCGGGCTGGACGTTCCCCATCCCTGCTGTAAAAGATGCAGGTGAGATGTCCCGTGTGTGACATCCCCACGTTTCTCAAAACAGGCATCCAGTGTCTAAGGTGTTACAAATGTCTCAATCATTCAATGTGTGTCTGGAGTTTTGTACTGAAGGCATCACTGGTGATGCAAAAAGCGGTTCGTTTATTTGGAGGCACGCGAAGAACTTTTAGACACACACTTATTAGTAGCACAAAAGGTGTATTTGCAAATAGGGTCGGAGCAGAGGCAAAGGACTCAGATTACTCCTTCCCCTGAGGAAATTTTTAGCTGGTTTTATCTCTTTCCTCTTGGGCACATGTGCAGAAACAGGAACTTTTACAGCTTATTTTTGGTTCATACAAACATGTATGTGATCACGTCACTTCATTTGTTGCATGTATATTATAATTAACTACTTAAGTATGCGGGGCGGATAGGCAAATATGCATCTGCTAATTGCGCACGCTCAGAAAGTTTTCTAGGTCACCAAGAGTTGAAATCCCCCCCCTTTCAAGGACACAGTTAGTTGAATTCCAGCTTCTGTAATCTGCATGTGAAAGCCGGAGGAGTGTGGAGAAGGGAGTGATTTAGCATAAGAAACAAGGCTGGCCAAGGAAAAAAGTCCTTGGCAGTGTTTTTTGCTTATCAGGTACGAGATGCAAACTGTGCAGTTCTAACAACACTCCATTTCTAATCATATTCTAACAATACTCCATTTACTGTGCATTTCTAACACTGGTACAAGCTATTTCATAGATTTCATAGACATTTGGGCTGGAAGGGACCCTGGAGGATCATCGAGTCCAGCCCCCCGCCCCAGGGGCAGGAAGTCAGCAGGGATCATAGGATCCCACCAAGGTAAGCATCCAAATGTGTCTTGAAGGCGTTCAAAGTGGGTGCTTGAACCGCCTCCGGTGGCAGTCTCTTCCAAACCTTGGGGGCTCGGACAGTGAAGAAATTCTTTCTTATGTCCAGCCTGAATTGGTCACAGTGGAGTTTGTGACGGTTCAATCTTGTCATCCCTTCGGGCACTCTGGTGAACAGACGTTCCCCCAGATCCTGATGAGCATCCCTGATAAACTTATAGGTGGCCACCAGATCACCCCTGAGCCTGCGCTTTTCCAGGCTAAAGAGCCCCATGGCTCTCAGCCTCTCATCATAAGGTTAGTTTTCCTGACGTCTGATCGTGTGCATGGCTCTCCTCTGTATCCTCTCAAGCTTCTCCACATCCTTTTTGAATTGTGGGGCCCAAAACTGCATGCAGTACTCCAGCTGCAGCCTCACCAAGGCCGAGTACAAGGGGAGAATGACGTCCCGGGATTTGCTTGAGAAGCACCTATGGATGCAAGCCAGTGTTTTGCTCACTTTACTAGCTGCAGCATCACACTGAAGGCTCATGTTCATCTTGTGGTCAACCATGACGCCCAAGTCCCTTTCATCTGTAGTGCTAACCAGCGTAGCACTACTGAGCCTATAAGCATGGTGCAGGTTTTTCCTCCCAAGGTGGAGAACCTTTCATTTGTTGGTGTTGAACACCATCAGGTTCTCATCTACCCATTTCATGAGTCTGTCCAGATCCGAGTAGATCACCCTCCTATCCTCAGGTGTGGATGCTTTACCCCAGAGTTTGGTGTTGTTGGTGAACTTGGCCAGTCTGCTTCTGACAACAATGTGCACATCATTGATGAAGATGTTAAAGAGTGTAGGCCCTAGGACAGAGCCTTATGGGCCCCCACTGGTCACAGCGCACCAAGACGATTGGCTCCCGTCGACCACGACCCTCTAGGTCCTACCACGGAGCCAGTTCCCCAGCCAGCGGGTCGTGGTGACATCAAGGCCACAGTTAGCCAGTTTAGCCAAGAGGTGGTCATGGGATACCAGATTGAAGGCTTTCCTTTAAAGTCGAGATATACGACTATTGCACATTTGCCCCATTGATTAACAAATACCCAAAGACAGGTCATAGAATCATAGAATCAGTGAGTGGGAAGGGACCTAGACAGATCATCTAGTTTGACCCCCTGCCATGGGCAGGAAGGAGCACTGGGGGTGGCAGGGGTCATAAGACCCCAGCCAGGTGCCTATCCTGTCTCCTCTTGAAGATTTCCAGGGAAGGTGAGAGCACCACCTCTCTGGGAAGCCTATTCCAGGCTCTGGCCACCCTTACAGTGAAGTAGTTCTTCCTAATATCTAACCTAAACCTATCCTCCCTCAGCTTATGGCCATTGTTCCTGGTGACTCCAAGGGGGGCCCTGGTGAACAGACTTTCCCCGAGTCCGTGCTGGTGGCCCCTGATAAGGTTGTCAGCAGCCACAAGATCCCCCCTCAGTCTCCTCTTGTGGAGACTGAAGAGATTCAGGTCCCTCAGCCTCTCCTCATAGGGCTGGCCACGGAGGCCCTCAACCATACGGGTGGCCCTCCTCTGGACCCTCTCCAGGTTCTCCACGTCCCTCTGGAAGTGGGGCGCCCAGAACTGGACACAGTACTCCAGCTGTGGCCTGACCAGCACTGCATGGAGGGGGAGCAAGACCTCTCTGGACATGTTAGTGATGCCCCTGTTGATGTATGGCAGGGTGCAGTTGGCTCTGCCCATTGCTTTGTCGCATTGGTGACTCATATTCATCCTGGAGTCAATCCTGACTCCAAGGTCCCTCTCTGCCTCTGTGCTGCCGAGATGGTCAGCCCCTAACCTATAACCGTAATGCTGGTTCCCTCTCCCCAGGTGCAGCACCCTGCACTTGTCCTTATTGAACCACATCCACTGGTGTGGTAACCAGTGCCTCTAAGCATCCCATTTGACCACTCAAGGCCCATAACATTTAATTGCCCAGCTAGTCAATAGCTGCAAGAAACACAAGTCTTCATACCTAAACAAATCCAGAAACAATAGCCAACTGTAATATGATGGTCACCCTTCCCCCCCCATTTTGTTTGGACTTTAATCGGCCAACCATCAAGGAAAAATGCTGTGAAGCTATAAAATGAAACAGTATAAGAACTAAGCAGATTTTCCAGCAAGGTATGCAGTCCAGGAAAGATCAAAAACACACACTGCACCCAGCCCAAGAGTAAAGACTGCAAGACTGGACCAGCTTCCCTGCCTGCATTGGTGAGGAAACACTACTGCAGCTTGTCAGAGCTGAAGTTAAAAGGTGCTGCTGACACCAGGTCAAATGACACCAAGTTAAGCTGACACCAAATTAAGAGATACCAAAGTTAAGAGAGACAAGTACCGACATGCAGGTAGACAGCTTTTGAAAGTAAGTGTGCATGTTCAGACACGCATCACACACATGGCCAGTATGTGATTAATGAGGTATTCAATTTGACAGAGCACACATGCCCAGTCATGAACTAGCAAATAGCCATGATGTAATCAACTAGAACTTTCCACAAGAGGCGTTGTGTGATTGGCTGTTTAAAAAGTATTTAAGCCAACACAGTTTCCACCCAGACGGAGACCCTCTGAGACGAGCCTAGGAGACTGTCTGAGAAAATCAGAGAGAGACGGAGACTCTCAGAGACCAGAGACCCGCTGAGACCTTGGGCTAGTTCACAGGCCGGCCACCTGTGGACCCTGTCTCTCTGCCACCGCAGTTCCTGGCGTACCCCATTCCTGCATGCTCGTGATTTAGTCCACTCATTTCTGTCAGCTGTCATTCTACTCGCTCTACTTTGTTCCATGTTCTGCTCCGTTCTACAATTACTCTGTTTAGTTCTGATCTACTTTGTTTTGTTTATTAGTTCAGTTAGCTGTTATTCAACTTAGGGTTCAACCAATCGTTCTGTTTAACAAAAAGCTGCACCTGTAACCTACGCTCCCAACAAGCGTAAGTAATAAAACTACGTTGCAACCACCAAGCATCAGTACCGTCTCTGCCCTGCTAGCCCCCGCCTGTTCATCCAGACTCATTGCGGTTAGCACTGGCACTCAGGACCGCTGACCGCCACATGGCGTTACGAACAGGATCCAGGGGAGGGGCAGACGAAAGCAGCTTGGAGACACAAGAACTGCTAGTTAACTGTCCATGGCGTCTCCGCTGCCAAGAGACATGTAGCTCTGATGAGCTTTGGGCCCACATGGCTTACCATCAAGCGGGTATTAAAGCACCCATGTTGCAGGGATTCTTATCCATATGAGAGGACAGGAAAGACTGTGCAGTGGGATTAGATCCCACATCGTTGGGCTGCCTGTTAAGAGATTCCCGGGTGATGTTTCGGCCCAAGGAAGAAACAGCGACTCTCAGCCTGAATAAAGTAAAAGTGGCAAGGGCTGTTAACCCTACCCCAGCACAGGAGTTTGCCCGCTGCATTCGCCACCTAAAAGACGGGGGAGGTGAAACCACCCCAGCGGACAAGATCCGATGCCCGAGTCTCCTGGACGGGGGAAGAGGCCATGAATTACCGACTCAGCTACGTGAGGCGCTGGAATCAGAAGGTCGCTCAGGACTGCTGACTGCCACACAGCTAAATAAGTACTGGGACTTGCTGGACTCTCTGTAATAGCTCATTTTATACTGGGAAAGAATATTTTTTCTGTCACTTAGTTTTGTAGCTCATTGGTAGTTATTAAAGCAAGACTTTTTGCTATTAATCAACTGAATGTTGTGTCAATTCTTAAAACAGTAGCTTAAAAACCCATTTTTAAGAGCAACGCTTTTGGCCTAAAGGATCTTTGAAGCCAAGGAAATACATTGCTTATATTTTACCACTTTATTTTAGTGTGTTTATTTTAATTTATTTTATTTACGAGAAGAGAAAATATTTGAGCTGAGGAGACTATTAATCAGTTCGGTTGGTGCCTCTCAGCAGGCTATTCCAGCATGGGGCATATGCTCTTTTTCAATTAAGAATACAGACTAGCTCAAGATAATTAATTACTTCCTCAGAATATATTTGCTAACAGAAGATTTCTACATTGATATAAATAGTTCAGTGTTAGTATTTCTCATAAAACTATGTAATATTTTCTCACTTGACTACTATGTTTACTTACAGCATAGTTTGCAGAAATACTGGGCATTTTACCTTAAAACTCGCTGAAACGGAGTAGATTAATTATAAAAGGATCTGCTCATCTGGCCAAGGAAGGAGATGTCCTGGCCAGAAGAGTTCATAGTTTGCATGTGTGGTTTTGTTATCTGAGGATCATCAAGGTTTCTGCTTCTGCAGAGCAGGGGCAGGTACAACCTGGCAGATGATACTACAGAATGTGAATGCAATCATCTGGGTGTTTCTTTTCCTTCTATTTCCCTGGTCACGTTTTGTACTAAGGCTTCATCTACGAAGAGTTTATAAAAAGTTATTACTAGCTGTTAAGAGTATTTTTTAGCTATGAATAGTATGTGTTATTGTGAGGGAGTGGGGCCTAGGAGCAGCCGTGAGCTCCCTAGTGCCCCCTACCATCACTCTAGGTGATTCAGCACCGTCAGTTTCTCGCCTGCCACGACTTTGATGACAATTACGTTTATATGGGAGGCTGCCTTTTTCCCCGGGTGAACGATACGTGTGTTCCTACCCCTACTCCATATGGGGTGCCTCTGCGCACCCCTGCCTTAAGGACTATGCGTGCCTCCAACCTCCCCTTTAGCATGCCCCAAGCCTCACAGTTGTCCCTTGGACGTTGTTTGGGTCCCTTGCCCTTCGGCGCCCTCTCCGGCGTCCCTTGGGCTTGTCCTGCCCTGGTGCCCCTTTCTGGCACCCTGGGTCTGTTGCCCACCTGGCGCCCCTGGGGCTTGTTACTCCCCGGCACCTCTCTCTAATCCACCTGGGCCTACCACCCCACTGGCACCCCTCTACCAGCACCTCTGGGTCAGTCACGTGCCTGTCGCCCTTTTACCGGTGCCCCTGGGCCGGTTAAGAAACCTGCACCCTTGATCACAGTGTGCCTGGGCCGCTGCTGCGACCTGCACCCTACTACCGGCACCTCTGGGCTTGCCGTGCCCAGGCCTCACCCCATAGGTCCTGTATCTCTCGTTTATCCCGCTCCTCACCCTCTGTGGAGCCTTTGCTGCACTCCCCATGCTTGTTGCCCCTGCTGGGGCCCTCTGCCGCACCCCTCGCACCCGCTGCCCCACTCTGGGGCCTGTGCCGCACCCCTCGCACCCGCTGCCCCACTCCGGGGCCTGTGCCGCGCCCCTCGTGCCTGCTGCCCCACTCCGGGGCCTGTGCCGCGCCCCTCGCGGCTGGGGGTACAACCCCACACCCCAAGCGCCTTTCTGGCACTCCTCGTGCAGTGCCCACAGTGGCACTACGCACTGTGCCTCTGCTGGGCACCAGGAACCCCCAAGCTACTGGGGAGCCCCCGTGAGGCCTCCTCACACCCCTACAGCCTCACCCAGTCCTCCGGTGTAACTATAAACGAAACCTGAGCCAACTGGCTACAACACAAACAATACAGAGCCTCCCCACTCATAATGTAAACTCCAAGCCCCTCTAGGGCTCCCAACCCTACTTCCCTTTAGGGTGTTCTCATTCCTAGCATCATCACAGCCAGTCAGCAAGGTAAGGCTGCCACCAACTCAGGCCGCTCAGCTCAGCTCAGCTCAGCTCAGCCACAGAGCTGCTGCAGCTGCAGCTGCCAGAAGGGAACTGCTCCTGGGCCCAGGCCTGAGCTGTTATAAAGGGCCCGGACCTGCCCCCTTCCGGTCACCTGACCGGCTGGTTACCACGGCAACCAACACCTGAGCCGCCCCCTTGATTGGCGGCTCTCCTTACTTCTTTTCCTTAAGGCACGGAGCACCTCAGTGCTTCTGTGACAGTTATATAGAAAATGGCCACATCTACATGAGACACTGACTGCGCAGTAGCTTGTTACTACTGCACAGTAGTATTGTGTGGCACGAAGTGTGATGCAACGTTACTGCACAGTAGTAACGAGCTACTGCACAGTCAGAATCACATCACCTAAAAGACATTCAGTGATGCTACTGTGCAGTCATTTAGTATACATGAGTGCCATGTAGACATGGTCAATTAAAATTAAATCTAGTTAAAAATATTTTGGATATTTTTTTTAATACAGAGAAAAGCTTTCTAACTGGAAATCTTTATGAATGGGGCATTTTTTCTTACAACAACTTCTGGGGTTTTGTCAAACATGCACATGAAAAATTATGTTTTTAACCGGAGGCTGCAGAAAACCAAATTTTACCTTCACCTCCATGAAAAAAAGAGTTTTTGCAACCTGTTCTAGCTATCGTGGCATAAGGAGAAATTTATGATAGATTACTTATGATAATGGCCTTTAATAATATTGTACTTTAGTACCTTCTATGAAGTTGTTGAAATCAATGATCAGAATATTAATGTAAAATATCACCCATTTGTTTCATCTTACGCACTTGCCACAGAAAATATCTGTGAACTCAGATATATGGCAATAGCATGAATGATGAAAGATCTGATGTGTGATAATTAATTCCTGTCTTTCTCCTGAAAGCTGGTAGTACATCTGCATAACAATTTGTATGTTCATTTATGACTGGTATGTCTCTATCTTATTCTTCTAGCTGTAGGTCTGTGCATTATAAGGCACTGACTTATGAAACAGGGAGACATTTAACACCAAAATCTTTCATTTACCACACTCATAAAAAGTGTTAATGTGCAAGCCTTCTAGCTGGCTCATTTCTCACCTGTGTTGGCAATAAGATTAGGCTAACAAACATCTGCTAGACTACCCACTAAGATACATATACTAAAATGGGAATCACCCTCAGGAATTTAACGTATTTTCTTAGTTCTATATATGATGATCCCATTAGATAGATTTCAAGATGTTTGAAAAGGTAAGTGCATTCCTTTGCACCTGCTAAAAGATTAATGATGCCTATGTGTATTCTGCCTGGTAAACTCTGCATTTCATTCTACTATTGTGGGAGTCTATGATAAACTAGCTGGATTGCATTGTCTTCTGATGTGGTCACTGCCTTAAAACCTGTACTTTTAAAATCCTTAATTGGCTGTCTTTTCTGTCCTTTCCATTCAGTTCTTATAACTTAACTTTTCTTATAGCTTAAGCAAGACTGTTCATCATTGTACTGTATAAATCATTTAAAGACTAAATTTGCATAGTTTATTATGCTGTTCTTCTAATATTGTGTTATTGTGTCTTCCTACCCAGCTTTAAAAATCTCTAAAAAAAATCTTTATGGAGTGAAGTTAAGGTCACTTATAATATTCTAATAAAAAAAACCCCCAAAACACCATCAGACTTTTGCAGACATTAATTTCCTTGTCAGAGATTTTTTGCCCACAGTATTTATTTACTTAAGCTATGAAGCTAAATGCTCTATGTGCTATGTGTGTTTCAAATGTTATATTATGGAGTGAGTGAAATAGTCTGAGCAAAACTTCTGGCACAGGAAGAGGATTGAAATAACTGCTGCTGACCCTCACAAAGGTTGTGAGCCAATGGCTGAGAACCACTGCTAATTATGTACCATTAAATATACCAGTATGTTAATATGCATGTGTTAGTTTATTATACTGACATTTAGATTGCAGTTTGGATAGTTAATCACTGATAATTACAGTGTCAGTAATTCTTACCGGTCTGTAGCAGAATCTCTTGTAACCATCTATTAGACCGGATTCTGAAGAAAGCAGTTTGTGGGCAAATATTGTCTTGTCTTTTTTGCACTAATAACAAACTAGGTTAATGTACATAAAAGGCAGCCTTAAAAGCCTCTTCCCTCTTTTGGAATATTGAGCTTTGATTTATATATTGCATATTCCTTTCTTAAAGATGTTGGGCAGATCCTGTTAGAGTAAATCAACACAGCTCTTGGAAGTCTATGCACACTACACTGATTTACTCCAGTAGACAGTCTAGCCCCGTCTTTTTAGTCCCTTTTAGTATTCATCACATTCAAAGCTATTGACTTTTTCAATTACCTGGGTTTTTCACTTTTTTCTTTGCTCTGGTAGTTTATGCAGGAAATAATGAGAATATTGTTGTAATGAAGTTTTCATTTAGATTGAAAAAGATACATTTCTTACAGCTGTATAACTGCTTACAAAATCATAGAGATCAACTTCACTGTGAGAAACTATGCCAATGTCATGCCTTGTATCATAATACTAAGTACAGACTGTATTTTGCACACAGATCAAAGTAAAACAAGCTATGTCTGTCCTTTTGAAGGTAACTCGAGTTGTTCCTGTGTATCTGAAAGATCAATTAAGCCTAACAAGACAGTATAAAGAACAAGTCACATCCTCATATGTTTAAACTCTAATGACTTCATTGCATCTCTGCAGGTTTACCATTTCTGAGGATCTGGCTGAAAGTATTTAAATGTTAGAATCACATACACACACACAAGGAAAACAGTCTTGAGTAGGCGCCAATGATTATGCTTAGAGTTATTGTTTTGTCAGAACAGTTTGCAGAAATATTTCATGAGTGAGTCATGGCAAATTATGGCCAAGTCACAGATTTTGTGATTCATCATTGATTTTTACATTGTTTCATCCCATCTCCTTTTTAGCATCTTCATAGATGGGATCAGTAAGAGGAGGGACAAGTGTCTTCAAATACCACCCATATGGCAAACCTGCCAAGTAGTAGCAGAAGGTCCATTTACCAACTTCCTATCCCTTTGGAAGGGCTCAGGGTGGGAAGCAAGCCTTTCTTCCAAGTCTATTCACACATCTGCAGGAAGTCAAAGAACCAAGAAGAGAGCCATAATGTACCAGGAAATTATAGAGTAGAAGTCTGAAGGACAGATAGCAAAACAACCCTATTTATGGTGCAATAGCTCAGCTGTTATTTTTTTGGTAGACCTTGTCTGCTCTTAAGCATAATAGTCATTTTCATGTAAGTGCAGTTGACATTAGATACCAGATCACACAAGACTGGTACCAATAAATTAACTGGTGTTAACCCTATATTAATACAAACCGTGCCAAAGGGAACTGGGGCTTCATCGGGTACATCTAGATAAGCACACACATGCTTCTTGCAGTGTCTCATACCCATTTGAGATGCCACAGTAGGCATGCTGTGAACGAATGCAGTGCCAGCTCAAAATCTGATACCTGAAAATACAAGTAGATTAAAAAAAAAAAATCCACACAGGAAAAAAGCAGGGCAAGGCATGGTTGTGGACCATGCCCTGAGGTAACCCAGAAGCCAGTCCTCCAGAGAGATTTTGGTTTCTGGCCAGAGCATCTCTATGGTGCTTCTGCTGCCCCAGCATGTGGGGCACACACCCTTAGCATGCTAGGGTAAATAGAAGAGCAAGGCTGTGGTGTGACCAAGCCCCGGGTGCTGTCTCAAGTAAGTTAGGGACATGGGACGTGGGGGTTGTTGTGGTGGGGGGGGTTGGGTGTGGTTGGGTGTGGGGAGTGTCAGGGCATGTTGGGGGAGATGTGTGGTCTGTAGGTGGGTTTGTGGAGGGGCTTGAACAGGGGTTGTGACACACCTGCGATGCCGGTGGCAGCAACCACCACACCCATGGCCCAGGTGCAAGCACAGCTCATGGTAGTGCAGTGCTGCCTGGTGCAGGCTCTGTACACGCTGAACAGACGTGGCCTGGCTCCCACCACCCAAGCCAGGGCCTGCAGCCAGGTCTCAAAGTGTAGGTTCTCCTGCTCGGGTAACTGGCACTTCACCCCGTGCCTGTGTGTGAGTGCCAGAAAGGGATCCCCACCTTCTGAGCAGAAAGGGCCCATGGTGGAGGGTCTAGGCTCCATGGCTGTGTATCACCCCATTGCTGCCTGTGCATAGCTGTGGTTCCCTCACTGGGGGGCTGTCTTGCTGGAGCCAGGGCTAGGACCAGGGACAGGCTGAGTGGGTGTGTTGGCTGCTGCAGTGCACCTGGTCCCCTCAGGTGCTAGTGATCTAGGTTGGGGTGGGGTCCTTGCCCTTCCCCACCCCCAGCTATCAAGCAGGCTGAAGAGGAGCCCTTCCCATTGCCCTTGCCCTGGCTCCCTGATAGTGGTGGTGGGTGGGGGCTTGGAAGCCCCTCCAAAGAGGTGGCTGGGGGAGACCCCTTGGTCCCCTTTTAGAGTTACAGGGGGTTACAGGCTTGTTTGCCCCTGGAGGGGTTTGGTGGGATTCTGCCCCAGGGGGGTGGATTGTAGGGATATTCACCCCCGGCCTGGAATCTGGACCTGGCTAGAATCTACCCCCATAATGGGTTCTGCAGGAAGTTCTGTGCGGGTGTCTGCCCCTCCCCCCAGAAGACTCCTGCCCTGCCATTGCTCACATAAGGGAGAGGGAAACCAAAAAAGAAAAAAAACAGAAAAACACATAAGGGCTAGTAAATCCAATAGGGGCAGGTTAGGGCTGTGGTGGGGGAGGCAGGGAGCTGAAGCTCACTGAGCTACAGCCTCACAGGGTTGCCCAGGGAAGGTGGGGGAGGACACACACACACATACACACACACATACACACACTGGGGACACTTGAGCCGGCTTACTCAGCCACACCAGGGCAGTGGGGGTGTACCACAGGACTTACCACACAAGGGCAAAACACACAGGGGAGGCTGATGAGGCAGATGTAAAAGATGGTGGAAGCAGTTTCATAGTTTCATAGTTTCTAGGGTCGGAAGGGACCTGAGCAGATCATCGAGTCCAACCCCCTGCCATGGCAGGAAAGAGTACTGGGGTCAAATGACCCCAGCCAGGTGTGCATCTAGCATCCTCTTAAAGACCCCCAGGGTAGAAGTCACTTCTCTTGGAAGTCTCTTGTAAGTGCCTCAGTGGAGGCACTTCATTTGTTGGTGCTCAGTCCAGGAGCCCCTCAGGCCTCCAGCCTGGCACCTAGCACCAGAGCAGCAGGCAGGAAACAAGGCACAGGATCGGATGTGGTGAGGCAGCTGTGAGGGAGTGTAGGAGCAAACAGTCAATAAGGGAAGTAATCCAGTGCAGGTGCAGTGCAGTGCAGTGAGGAATCCCCTCAACTCTCCTGAGGGGGCAGTGGCAGCAGCCATCCAGGTCAAACACCCAAGGCATATTTCAGGTGAAGGTGAAGGCTGGGGGTGGTCTGGTTCAGGCAGCTGGAGAAGGCAAGGCACCCTTAGGCGCCGGCTGTGGTAATGGGGGCAGGGCCCCCTCCTTGACCTGTCCCCAGGCTGCAGCTTGGTGGCAGACTGGACAGCAGTCTGAAACAGGAATGCAGAAGCTGGGGTGTGGTACAGTGGAGTTGTGGTGGCCCCTCCCCGCAACTGTGGGGGTAGCAGCATGTGGTGTGTGGCAGTGGCAGTGGCAGTGGCAGCAGCAGGAGCCTGAGGCAGGAAGGGGTGTGGCCAACTTCCTCCTCGAACCTCCTAAGAGCAAATAGCCCTGAGCTGCTTGCAAGTTTTATACTGCTGGGGCCAGCACATAGCAAGTTTTTATACTACTGTGACACAGGCTGTAGCTCCCCCTGGCTGCAGATCCAGGAGGAGCTAGGCAGGGTCATTTTGCCCCCAGGTGGCACAACTTGCTCTACACCGAAGTTCATGTCTAGGCATGTATCCTAAGGCAAAATTCCTGGCACAAATGTGTGACACTCCTATCTGAGCTGCTGTAAGCTAACATGCCTGCATGTGTGGATGTACACATATGGGGTGAGTTTTCACAGTGAGGTTTTTTGCTATAATTTTCCTCTGTTCATTTCTAAACTTTTGGGATGAATTTTAGAAAAATCCTTTCCACTTCCTTGATCTCTGTAAAGGTAATATCAACCCTTTATTTATTTGTATGGTTTTAAAGATACATGAAGGCCATACCTGACCCCTGGGAGCTCAGGTGGTGTTTTCGTCGATCCTCCCAGCCTCGGGCTATGGGCTGAGGAGGGAGAGGAGGATCCACGCAGTGAACCAAAGACTGCAGCGCTGGTGTTATCGGGAAGGCTTTGGCTTCCATGACCACAGCCCGCTCTTTGGCGAGAGAGGCAGCAAGCCGCTGGGAAAAGATGGCCTCCACGTCTCTCCCCTGGGGAGCCAGGCTGGCTGACCTGCTCCACCGGGCTTTAAACTAAGCCCACTGGGGGATGGGGGGACTACTGCCCCTGCTGGCCCGCTGAGCGACCCTTGCAAAGCCAGCGGACCAAGGCACTTAAGGGGGCACTTAAGGGAGCCCACCCCTGCCCCAACCCTGGCACAATCTGTGGGCAAGGCAAGAGCCCCTAAGCGCACACTTGCCTGCCTGTACACTAATGCCAGGAGCCTGGGTAACAAGCAGGAGGAGCTTGTCCTCCTGCTCAGTGCAAAGAATTATGACGTCATTGGGATAACGGAGACCTGGTGGGACTCCACCCATGACTGGACCACGGGTATAGAGGGCTATACAGTGTACAGGAGGGATCATGTTGACAAAAGGGGCGGGGGTGTAGCTCTCTATGTGAAGGAAAGCTACATGTCCCTGCAAGCTGATGTTGGTGACTGGCATGGACAGCTAGAGACCCTCTGGGTAAAAATTCATGGGGAATTCAGCACAGGGGACACAACAGTGGGAGTCTACTACAGACCTCCCACTCAAAGTCCTGAGCTTGACCAGGAGTTCGCCCGGGAACTGACTGAGGCCGCTTGCTCCAGGACCTTGGTTGTCATGGGTGACTTCAATTACCCGGACATCTTGTGGGAAGATCACTCAGCAAAATCCGAGCGGTCGCAAAGCTTTCTCTCGTGCGTGGATGACCTCTACCTGACTCAAGAAGTCTATGGGCCAACGAGAGGCAAAGCGCTGCTCGACCTGGTACTGGCTACAGGGGACGACCTAATTGGCGACCTAGTGATCGATGGGAAGCTGGGTGACAGCGACCACGAGCTGATCACCTTCACCATCCGCCGTAAAGCTGGCAAGTCAGTCAGCAACACAAAAGTCCTTGACTTCAGAAAAGCTGACTTTGACAAGCTCAAGAGGCTAGTCGGTCAGGCCCTCAGGGACCATGACCCCAGGGAGATGGGAGTTCAAGAAGAGTGGTTGCTTCTCAAGGAAGCGATCCTCAAGGCACAAGCTAAATCTATTCCAACACGGAGGAAAGGCAGCAAGAAGGCACAGCAGCCCTCCTGGCTCTCTAGGGACCTAGCGGACCACCTGCGGCTAAAAAGGAAAGCCTACAAAGGATGGAGGACGGGATTCACCTCCAAGGAGGATTACTCCATGCTGGTCTGGTCCTGCAGGGAGCAAACCAGGAAAGCCAAGGCTGCAACTGAACTCCAACTAGCTTCAAGCATCAAGGACAACAAAAAGTCTTTTTTCAGATATGTGGGGAGCCGGAGGAAAAGCAAGGGCAACGTTGGACCCCTGCTAAACCAGATGGGGCAACTGACAATTGACGCCCAGGAAAAAGCCAACCTATTAAATAGGTACTTTGCATCAGTCTTTCATCAGTCCCATGGGACGCCCATGCCTGCTATGGGACAGGGAGATCCGGGTGATGGGGATCCCCTACCCTCCATAAATGCTGACCTCGTGAAGGAACACCTTGAGAAGCTGGATACCTTCAAGTCAGCTGGCCCTGACAATCTGCACCCCAGGGTACTCAAGGAGCTGGTGAGCGTCATAGCCCAGCCCCTGGCACGGATCTTTGAAAACTCCTGGCGCTCTGGTGTAGTGCCCGAAGACTGGAAGAAGGCCAATGTGGTGCCGATCTTCAAGAAAGGGAGGAGAGTGGATCCGGCTAACTACAGGCCCATTAGCCTGACTTCTATCCTGGGGAAGATCTTAGAAAAGTTTATTAAGGAGGCCATCCTTGAGGGACTGGCCCAGGCTAACATCCTAAGGGATAGCCAGCATGGGTTTGTTGCGGGTAGGTCTTGTTTGACCAATCTTATTTCCTTCTATGACCAGGTGACCTATCACCTGGACAAGGGAGAAGTGATTGATGTCATATATCTTGACTTCAAAAAAGCCTTTGATCTGGTATCCCACAATCACCTCTTGGCCAAACTGCCCAGTTGTGGCCTTGGCTCCACCACGATCCGCTGGCTGGGAAACTGGCTCCGTGGTCGGACCCAGAGGGTTGTAATCGATGGCAGTCACTCATCGTGGTGCCCTGTGACCAGTGGGGTCCCTCAAGGCTCTGTCCTGGGACCCATCTTGTTCAACATCTTCATTAATGATGTGGACATTGGAGTCAGGAGTGGGCTGGCCAAGTTCGCCGATGACACCAAACTTTGGGGCAAAGCATCCACGCCAAAAGATAGGCGGGTGATCCAGGCTGACCTGGACAAGCTTAGCAAATGGGTGGATGAGAACCTGATGGTGTTTAATGCCAAAAAATGCAAGGTTCTCCACCTTGGGAGGAAAAACCTGCAGCTTCCTTATAGGCTCGGCAGTGCTACGTTGGATAGCACTACAGAAGAAAGAGACTTGGGGTTCATCATTGACCACAAGATGAACATGAGCCTGCAATGCGATGCCGCGGCTAGTAAAGCGACCAAAACGCTGGCTTGCATCCATAGATGCTTCTTGAGCAAATCCCGGGACGTCATTCTCCCCTTGTACTTGGCCTTGGTGAGGCCGCAGCTGGAGTACTGCATCCAGTTTTGGGCTCCACAATTCAAAAAGGATGTGGAGAAGCTTGAGAGAGTCCAGAGGAGAGCCACGCGCATGATCAGAGGTCAGGAAAACAGATCTTACGATGACAGGCTGAGAGCCATGGGACTCTTTAACCTGGAAAAGTGCAGGCTCAGGGGTGATCTGATGGCCACCTGTAAGTTTATCAGGGGTGACCACCAGGATCTGAGGGAACGTCTGTTCACCAGAGCGCCCCAAGGGATGACGAGGTCGAATGGTCACAAACACCTGCAAGACCGTTTCAGGCTGGACATAAGGAAGAATTTCTTTATTGTCTGAGCCCCCAAGGTCTGGAACAGCCTACCATCGGAGGTGGTTCAAGCACCTACACTGAACACCTTCAAGAGTAAATTGGATGCTTATCTTGCTGGGATCCTATGACCCCAGCTGACTTCCTGCCCTTTGGGCAGGGGGCTGGACTCGATGATCTCCCGAGGTCCCTTCCAGCCCTAATGTCTATGAAATCTATGAAATGTAATACCAGATTCCATAAAGTAGACTGAATTTTGACACTTTAAAATCCCTCATGTATGACTATGTGCCCTGTGACAGTGAAAATAATTTAGCTCATCTCCTTATGATTATTTCCTTTCTATATCTAATATCCACCCTAGTTGGACTGTCAGCTTCCTTCTAAATTTGTCAAGAAAGTTTTAGAGACCAGATTGAAAACTATACCGGGGCAAAGTGGTTTTGATCGTAAGGACACGCTTTGCTATCCTGATGATTAATTTAATTTTAGTTTTAATTACTGGATCTCCTCCAAATGAATGATCAAAATTTGCAACTGGCCTATATATCTTATAGATCAAGTAGAACACTGATGGGCTGATTTTACAATATTCTTTGTGCTTTTTGGTGGGAATAATCAGCTTGTGCCATAACCAACATGTATTAGTTTTTGTTCTTTTTACATTGACAAAACTATAAGAAAAAAGAAAAAGAAACATATCTGCTATCGCACATCCATTCCATCTTGCTATTTTGAGTACTAAGCACCAATACCTTGTAGTCAGACATAGCTCAAAATAATAAATAAGTGTGGATCATACTGTGCTATGGATTTTTTAAGCAGAACATTATTGATTTTAGAGAGACTTCTTGTTTAGAAAAGGTTAATGGTACAATATGGCCCCAAATAATTGTCCACATTCTAGTTTGCCTTTCTTCTGTCTCACACTCTCAAATCAGTCTGTTGATTTGGTGTTGAAGTTTCTAGTTAATACTCAGTTGTAATAATTATGAAACATGGTAACATTGCATTCTATTCTGCTTTTGTTTATATTTTTCAGTGCTAAGACAATATTTTTCCAGCAAGGTACACTTTCAAGTAATGTTATGAATCCCACTATAATTCAAGGGATTGTGGAATGTCATACAGGTGTTTCTTTTACTGATATGGCATGTGTGGTCACATTGTAAACCGCATTTTATGCTGTATTGATTAATGTTGGTTTTGGTCTCTGTATAGATTATGGTATGCTGTCTGTATATATCTTTATAATTTGGGATATATTTAGTCAAAGGAACTGAGGGATGCATAATTACAGAAAAGTAGGTAGGCAAAACTACTATGTACTTTTGCCATTGTGGTCTATGGTAAACTAAGGCAAACTGCAACTCCCAGTCACAGACAGAAGGAACTGTTATTGGGATGGACAGCCAAAGCACTGTCTGCCTGCAATGGAAAAATTAACCTTGCAATAGCAAAGGCATTGGAGCAAAATGGTCCATTAGCTGGAGGAATACCAGGTGTCCCAGGAGGAGAAATTTCTGGAGGGTTCTTAGATCCATGAGGAATTGGAGCAATGCTGATGGAGGGGAACCAGCTTAGTTTTAAGGGCTATCTGGGAGATAGCCAGGGTCTCTGGATCTCAAGCTTTGGAGAGTCTAAGTCCCCAGTGTTCAGGGCTGGCAGGATCAGCAGGGAGGCTGATCTCTTGAAACACTGGCAGGTTTCTTTGAAGAACTAGGCTGTAGTCATATGAGAGGGTCAGAAACTTTACTTGTCTTTTGTTCTGTCTTCAAACTTATGGAGAGCTTTTCTTGTGTATTATTTTTATCCTATATAATAAATCCTTTTTTTTATTTGTCCTCTGACTGATTGCCCATGGTAAAGAGTGATCTCTAGATGAGTGATATTCCAGGCTAACCCATTCTCTGGAAAGAGAAACCTATTTTTTTTTTCACAACTCAATGGGTAGTTGGCAGAGAGTCCACTGCTTCAGTTGTGAGGTTTGGCATAAGGGCAGTGGAGCTGAGGCTGAAGGAATATAGAGTTATACCGGGCCACACTTTGATCTGTTCCTTGGGAAAAGAAGTTGGGAAAAACTTGGGTTTCTGGGGATGCCCCATGGATAGACTTGTGACAATGGGAACACAGAACAAGAGAGAGTAACTTCATTTCCATAGTTACGATTTGGTCCAGCTATGATGATTTAAACCACTTTACAAATAGCTATAATTAGCATTACGTGGGTCTGGTGAGTGTTGATATTACCATTATTTTACAAACGGGAAAAATGAGGTAAAAAGATTTACTCAGGGCTATCCTGGTCACTTGTGGTAGGGGCTGGAATTAGGCATAATTCAGAAGTAAAATGTGTATTTTATAGATCAAGTCACAGAAGTGCAAGTTCTTTGCAGACAGCAGCACCAGTGGTAACGCCTGATGTCATGCAGAAAGTCATTCACTGAAAATGAATGGAAAATGAAGGGTCAGGATGAGAAGTATTATTCATTTCTAAAAGCTCTTAATGTATTCATAAGTCTTCTCTAGGACTTTATCTTTACCACAGTAGAAGCACTATAGAAATCAACCCAATAAATAATTTCCTATATAAAGTATTCTACATTTCTTCTCTGAAAAAGATTTCACTTGGCACAAGCCTAGTCATGTTTTGTACTTAATGTACTATATGTCTCAGAAGAAGTAGCAAAGCTAAATTATCTCTTCTGCCTGGTGAATTTGAAAGAAATGAGTGGCAACAGTCTGTAATCAAAAATGAAGTAAGAAGGAAAAATAAACAACTGCAGAGGAGGAGAATTTTTTTTTCAGGAAAAAAAAAAGTTCCAGCTGGAAAGATGAGAAAGTTGGGTAAGACAGCCATTATATTTTGATATAAGACAGAATTAGACAGTTTGGTTATAAAGAAGAACCAAGGATGACAGATGTAATTGTTATAATGCAGGTCTTGCTCATAGGAAGTATAGCTAAAACTAACTGTTGATAGAAAGTTTTGTTGGTAAAAAAGTCCTTTTATTGAAACCCATATGTTTCACAGAACTAGCTGCTTAAACATATTTTGCATTGAAAATGTCTCTCAGGGTGGTATTTCTGGTCAGAACAAGAGAGATGTTATTGTGGTTTGGTGGTTAGGACATTGGCTTGGGCATAGTATGTACTGATTCAAGTCTCAGCGCTGAGCAGAATTTTCTTCTATTACCTTCTCTGAATCAAACAAAGTAGAGACTTGAGCCAGGTTCTTTCAATTGCCCAATCACCAGGCTGTGGAGAAGTGTTTCATTTTCTGCACCTGAAGACATAAGAGAAGACTTGGAATGTGGGGCATTCAATTGTTGAATGGATGAATGGTCTGTAAGGTGGATAGAAAACTGGCTGGATCACTGGGCTCAGAGGGTAGTAGTCAATGGCTCAATGTCTAGCTGGTGACCAGTATGAAGCAGAGTACCCCAGGAGTCCTTCTGGGGGATGGTTTTGTTCAATATTTTCATCAATGACCTGGAAAATGGAATGGAATGCACCCTCAGTAAGGTTTCAGATGACACAGTGCTGGAGGGAATAGTAGAGATAGGGTAGGGCTAGGATTCAGAGAGACCTTAACAAATTGGAGGACTGGATCAAAAGAAATCTCATGAAATTCAATAAAGACAAGTGCAAAGTCCTGCACTTAGGATGGAACTAGGGTAACCATATTTCCAGTTCCAAAAAAGAGGACACCTGTTGAGGGAACACCTCACTTCCAACCAGCAGTTCCTTTCCCTGCTGCTGCCCCTTACTCCTGACACACAGACCCCTGTCCCTGTCAGTGCCCTTTACTCTGACCCAGAGTTCCCTGCCCCCGCAGGCCATGCTGATGCTCCTCAGTCCTGACTTTCAGCCCCTTGGTGCTGCCAATGCTCTGCACTCCAAACCCACAAGCTGCCTGTTCCCCCATGCCTTCATTCCTAAGCCACAGTCCCTTGCTCCTCCAATCCCTACCAGTGCCCTTCACTCCCAACCCACAGCCTCCTGCCCCCCTAGCCCTGCTGGAGGGGGCCCCCAGCTGCCCCCATCCTGACCGGGCCAGAGTGTGGCAATTCCAATTCATGCAGTGAGTCTGGCCCTGGTGTGGGTGGGAAGGAAGAGGAGGGGAGGCCTGTGGCATCCCCCACCCTGGGCTGGGGCTCATGCGGTATACCAGGCAACCTGACCACAGCCTCTCTGCCTCCCTGAGACAGTGTCTCCTGACCAACCCACCCATGTGAGCATGGGCACCATCCTCTGTGCCATTGGTTAGGCCACACAGCTCCTACCCCACCCCATGGCCTTCCTGCCCCCTCCCCCCATCCTTTCCCCTGCTGGAGGGGCAGGCACATCCCTCCTCCCCACACACACGTATCTGGCCCTCCAACCCCCACCCCCATAGACCTATGTGCATGCAACTTCCAGGCCTGCTCCCACCACCCTGCCTGGCTGTGATGTGGATGTGATGCCCTCTGTCTCCAATCAACCCCCTCACCCCCGCACTCCCTTCAGCAGAGCAGAGCAAAATTCCAGACATTTTCTGAGGTTTCAAAAAAAAACACCTGGACAGAGATTGAAGGATCCAAAAAGAGGACATGTCTGGGAAAACCCAGATGTATGGTACCCTTAGACAGATCAATCCCATTCATTGCCACAGAATGGGGACTGACCGGGTAAACAGCCGGACAGCAGAAAAGGACCTGGGCGTTAGAGTGGACAATACACTGAATATGAGCCAATAGTGTCCTCTGGTGGTGAAGAAGGCCAATGGCATACTGGGGTGCATTAGTAGAAGCATTATCAGCAGATCCAGGGAAGCATTATTTCTCTCTATTCAGCACTATTGAGGCCACATCTAGAGAACTGTGTCTAGTTTTGGGCCCCCCCACTAGAGAAAGGATGTAGACAAATTGGCAAGACCAGTGGAGGGCAACAAAAATGGTTTGGGGCTGGGGCACATAGCTTATGAGGAGAATCTGAGGGAACTGGGTTTATTTAGTTTGAAGAGTAGAAGACTATGGGGGGATTTAGTGTCATCATTCAACTACCTGAAGGGTGGTTCCAAAGAGGATGGAGCTAGACTGTTTTTAGTGGTTGCAGGTGACACAACAAGGAGCAATGGTCTCAAGTTGAAGGAAGGGAAATTTAGGTTAGATATTAGGAGGAACTATCTAACTAGGAGGGTAGCAAAGCACCAAAACAGGTTATCCAGAGAGGTTGTGGACTCTCCATTCTTGCAGGTTTTCAAGACCCAGATAGACAAAGCCTTGGCTGGGATGATCTAGTTGGGGCTGGTCCTGCTTTGAGCAGGTGGTTGGACCAGATGACTTCCTGCAGTCCCTTTCAACCCTAATTTTCTATGATTCTATGATTGTTCACTAGGCAAGAGTGAAGGGTGCTCTTAAATGTGGCAAACTGAAAACTACCCTCAGCCCTGCATTATTAGGCATAAGCAGGAACAATGACATTTGGCTTATTTATATGGTAGGTTATATAGCATCCAGCCCAGTTGGCTTCAGACCTAGAAATAAAAGTTTTCATGAAAATCCAAGAAAATGTGACAAGCATCAGTTAGATAACAGGAGAAAAAACAAATTTTAATTATGGAATCAGGCTGTTAATTTCAGCGGAAGTGGAAGAACTCAGTAGCAGACTCATAATCACCATTTCTTTGTATTCATGCATTTTTAACTTGCCTATGTTGTTTTGTGCATTTTTCTGACTAAGTTGTTGTGAACTGTCACATTAAATCATAATAGATGCTAATATTTCATATGCTCACCAAGGTAGATGTTGCTAGAATGGCTAAGGCCAAGGGTATGATGGGCACCAGTTTAGGTCCCAATCCTAGAGAGCCTAAGCATGTACAAGTTCCTGTATAAAATGAGTGGAGTTATTCCTATGTGTCAAGATACACATGTGACAATGTCTTGACATATAAGAGCTTTTTTAAAAGAAAAACAAAAGCACCAGCCAAACAGGACTCTAGAAATTTATTATGAGAAATACACAATAAGACCATAATGGGCTATGTAAGCCCATGATCCAGAATGAGCATGCTCAACCTTTTTTAGACTCAAGACACCCCTTAGAAAATGCTAGCTTTTTGCTTTGACTTGTTTCTTGACTAAGTCATTCTTCTGGAGTAAAGACTAAAAGGAATGTTTTTGGCTTTCTTGATTGCCATTTAGAATCTTTGGGCGCTTCCAGACGATCACAAATGTAGCATTAAAGACCCATCTGCGGGACCACACGCTGCACATGCAGGCATTCTCCATGCTTCTACATTGCAGTGCAGAAGGGGTTTTTTTAGATTTAAGGTGCCCCAGGATTTCCTAGGGTCAAAAAAAATCCATGCCAAGAAAAAAAATAAATAAGCAGGGCAGCACATATGGCAGTAGCATTAGGGCTCTGCAAAGCTTCAGATAGCGATGCAGATTCAGAGGTGATTTGGATGATTTTCAGGCCAAATCTATGAATCCAAATTGAATTGTTACAAGCTTTAAGCTTACTGAATCAATTCAGAGCTTCTGAATCAATTCGGAAAAGATTCGGAGATTCAGCCATAGGGTATAATGGTGAATCAATGAAATATCTATAACTTTGTTGTTTTTTAGCTGATTCAGATGAGCCTTGCAGGGGTGATATCCTCTGCTGAGGGCATGAAGCTTGCTGTGTTTCAAGGTGATAGATGCAGGAGTTTCTGGGAAACTGCACCTCACAGTCTTGAAAGCAAAACTCATGTCACATGTGCGTGTTAAGCTACAGTGGGGTGCAAACTGCAGGGATGGTAGCTCTTGTTGA
Source organism: Crocodylus siamensis (assembly GCF_052110815.1). Classification (NCBI taxonomy): domain Eukaryota; kingdom Metazoa; phylum Chordata; order Crocodylia; family Crocodylidae; genus Crocodylus; species Crocodylus siamensis. The sequence goes on along the minus strand of NC_143397.1, from coordinate 30,550,973 downwards.
GGCCACAAAGCCTGCCAAGTTTCATAGAGCTAGGTGCAGGGGTTTCTGGGAAACTGCACCTTAAGCTGCTGACAAGCAAAACTCATGACATGGGTGACGTGTGTGTTAAGGCACAGGAGGGTGAAAACTGCAGGCCACAAAGCCTGCCAGCTATCAAGGAGATAGGTGCGGGGGGGGGGGGGGGGGTGTCTGGGTTCTGGGGCCCTGCACCTCTGGCCACAGTCAGGAAAAACTTGTGACATGGGTGCTTGTGGGATGGTGTGTGTGTTCAGATGCACTCTTCTTGGTGCTGGGGCCTCTGCACAACACAGCATTGTGCCCTCATGAGGGCTTTTTCTCCCCTACAGCCTCAGCCCAGTCCACAACTGTAAATGAAGGCAGGTCAAAATTACTTAGCGGGCTCAACACCAATCGCACCAGCAGCATCAAAGGTAGCCGGATGGAACTGTCACAGAGCCTTTCTTTTTATAAAGGAATTGACAGCAAGAAGTAAAGATATTGTGTTGGATATATGTTACTCATGGTGTGTAATGGTTTATCTTGTGTTTTTATGTTTATATATTGATTCTGAAAAACACATACATAGTTAAAAAAATGTATCTTAGGAAGCTTTCAGGTTGAAAAACCCTTTGTCAGGCTGAAGAAGTGCATGTAGTTGGTATGTCTCCTGGTCCTGGATGGAAGGAATAGTAAAGAAGCCAGAGGCCGGCCTGGCATGCAATGCAAGCAAGAAAGCCAGTCAGTGAAAATGGAAATGGAGGCGTGAGGGATGGGGGGGAGGGACAGGTTGGGCTGTGGGCTGGGGGAAGGGGGATGGGGGATGCAGCAGCACAGGTAAAAAGTGCAGAGGTGCCTGGGGAGTCAGAGGTCTGGCAGGTTGCAGCGCGTCAGAACTCCACTCTCTGATCTATACTGAGTCCATGAGTTTCTGTACCTAGGAGACTGATGAACTGCAGTGAAAAGTGGTTTATAATGTGTTCCCTCTCAGGATCAGGCCTGAGAGACTGGTGGCAGAGTGTTTTTTGGTGAGGAATGTGCCCCCACAGGTAGTTGGGTATTGTTATAGATATTTCATTGATTTCCCATTATACCTATGGCCAAATCTCCGAATCGCTGAATCTTTTCCTAATCTTTTCTGAATCAATTTGGCCGAACTGAATCAGAAAAGCGATTTGAATCTCTGAATTGAATCAGCCATTTTCCAAATGGGCTGAATCCAAATCTGAATCAAGTAGTTGCCTATTTGCACAGGTCTAAGTAGCATGTACCACCCAAAACTGGAGCCTAGCTGGCCAGAGCCATGTTTCAGCTGTCAGCCAGACTTTCTGCTGCAGCTGCAGCTCCTGGAGGCCCCAGAATCCCAGATAAGGCTGCTGGGGACAGCATAGATGTTGGCCCCAGCCTCCCCTCCCCCACCCTGGGAAACTTGCCATATGCCAGAACACACATAGCACAGGTATTCCCCAGGGCTAAATAGCAGGGGCACAAGATGTGCTGCTGCTACTTGTCCCAGGGAAAACAAACATTCATCCTGTCTAAACCCATTGGGTTTATCTTGTAATTCATGTGCAAGTGCTTACGCATGTAATATCGTGCAACCCCCCCAAAAAAGATTTTATGCTATCCTAGGTTGAGAGTGGCACCTTAGCTGAGAGTCACTGAGCTAGGAGAAATTCGGAAGCAATTGCTCAAAGTTTTTATGACCTAGACCCTTTCTTCCCATTAATACTTGGTTAGGACTCCCTTTGACCATGGTATAATTCAAAGCAATAAACAACATGTACATATTAGAAACCTTTTTATTGTGGACATGTTGCTCTTAGAGACAATCAGCTTGTTATGCCAGTAGAATCTTCTGAATCTTAACCTTTCATATTTCTTCACATTAAAATATGTATTTTGAATAAGTGAAATACAGATAGGCTTGTTTAGCTTTGTGTCAATGCAGTACATTAGTGCATATGATTGAGAACACTAGTTGCAGAGACTATTGTATCAAAATGGTGACTCTTGGCTTTCTGTCCAGTATGCAAGACTATTAAATTATGTTCAGCCTGCTTTACGATACAAAACCCCTACTGGCCAGAATAAGAAATCTAGCTATGGTTTCTTTTAACATACAATATACATATACAGTATAGCTGTTCACGAAAATGTTAATTAATTAGAAAAGTGCTGACTTGCAATCAAAGCTATTCTCCAGGGAAAAAATGTGAGTTTCAAAACCTATTGAAATAACTGTTTTCAATTAATTGAATATAAAAAATGAAATTTTCTGCATAAGGATCAAATTATCTTTTATTTTGAAAATCAATGTTTGTGTAGAAAAAAAGTAATTAGTTGATATAGAAATTAAGCATTTTGATTCACCGCCTTTCTTTATTTTTTTTGGTCCAGAAAACTTAAGATTTTACCTTACCCCAATTGAGACACATTTTTCATGCCTCAGAAATTCTCAAAATACAAGAGTTAATTTCTGCTAGCTATGATATCTGATTTACATCACTGTCTGAAGTAATAATTTTTACGTGCTGTTTTGATGTCTGGCAAATATGTACTGATAGATGCCTCTAGTTTTTTGCTTAACCTGTTTTATATCTTTGCAGGAACTGTAGCAATTAGCTTAAATCTGCATTGCTAACACCTCACATGCCCAAAGTAATAAAGCTAAGGGATGCTGGTGGTAGCAGAGCAGGAGCTGCTGCAGAACTTTGTTTTGGCATTTTTGTAACACTCAAAGGCTTTGCTCCCCACAGAATTGGGAAAATGTGTCTAGGAATTCAATTCAGCAGCCAACTTTTTGCATTGGCAAGGAACATGCCAACAGCACTGAAAGTAGCTCAACTCCTATCACTAAACTGCAATGTCCTATCACTATACCTAGCATGTCCCCCAACCCTCCCTTCTGCCATTGTGGGGCCAGTGCTGGGCCCCCCCCATATTTCGCCTTTCTGTTTTGGAGCTGGGCTGGGCTCAGCACACCCTCCCCACCCTTTCTGCTGCCATTTCAGGGCTGGACCTGCTCCCTCCATCCCCCTACCTCCCATTTGCCTCATCCCCCCCTTTCTGTATTCACCCCTGCAGGGAGAAGGGTGTGGGGTGAGATCAGCACTGCTGGTCTCGCCCCTCCCCTGTGGCATCCCAACCCTGCTCTCCCCAGTGCCACCACTGCCACCTCCAAGGAGCAAAGTGGGGGGTCCAGTCCAGCTCTGCTGGCTTTACCCCTTGTTCTGTCTGCTCCATTGCTACCACCTCCAGGTTGCCGCCACATCCATCCCCTGTGTCCTCACCACCATTGCGGCTTTCTGCCATGCCGCCACCTCCTGAACACTGTATTCACACTCTGATTGTTTTTTTCCATCAGCCAATTAGAGTGCAAATAATGCATTATGGACAGATGGACAGACAGACTGACACAGGCTTTTATAATATTAAAATATTTTATTCATGGATTCATTGTGTTATACTCAGTCCAGAAAGGCTTCAGTTCAGCAAGACACCACACACACAAAAACAGTTTTGTTAAAGCACTACCTATATAAACTGCGTAAAATAAAATTTATCATGTACTATAAATGTGGCTTCAAGAACTCAATGGAAGTAGTCACATGTTTGAAGCTTAGGGTATAGGAAGGAACTTTGCTGAAAGTGTTCCTTAATAAAAGCTCAGTAATTTAAATTTCTCACAGCAGTATCTGGGTACAAAAGTCCTCAGATTTGTTGAAAAGACAAAAGTTTGGCCTTTGGCTGTAGTGAAATGAGAATTAGAAAGTTTTGTTGCATTTTCTACTGTATATATATTTGACTGGGTAACACATTGAAGTACAGTTCAGTTAGAGAAATAATAAGTTCTTTTTTACTAAAATGATTTCATGTGTCAGATAGAAAGCAGACGTGTTAAAAACAGTACTAAATGCCTGGTTTCATGCTCTGCATATTTCTTGGAGCACAATGCTGAAGGAGTTTTGATCTGAAATGATAATCAAAAAGAATATTACAGGAGACTCCTTTTGTTTGTTTCAAGTGTCGCTGAAAGAATTTAATAATTCAGACAAAATAGGAGAAAACATGATTAAAATTTAAAACCAACTGAAAATGAAGAGTATGCCCCAGAATTCAGCACAGATAATACTACTGAATCTTCAGCTGTTTTCTTGAGAAGTACAGGAGAGAAGTATTTTATAGGTCACTCGGGAATTCCCAAGAATTTACAAGTATTACAAAAAGAAACAATTTTCTCAGTGTGTTTAAAAATAGGATTTGAAAGTTTTACTTCAGGAAACTAGCAATACAATCTTATAGGGATTACAGAGACCTGATAGAACTCCGCCTATGATTGGACCACAGGTATAGAGAGCTACACCCTGCATAGGAAGGTTTGTGTTGGGAGTGGAGACTGGCAACAAAGAAAGTTGACTTGAGACCCTCTGGGTCAAGATATGGGGAGAGCATGGAGAAGGGAATTTGACTGTAGAAGTTTACTACAAACCTCCAAATCAAGAGAGAAAGCTTAACCAGGAATTCTCTAGAGAACTGGTAAAGATTGCACACTCTTGGAGCATGGTTGTCATGGGTGACTTCAACTACCCAGACATCGCATGGGATGAGCACACAGCAAGATCTGATTGTGCATGAAGCTTCCTCACTTGCACTGAAAAGCTCTATGTGACTTAAGTAGTCTATGGGCTGACTGGGGGTAAGGCACTGTTAGATTTGGTTCTGGCCAAAGAGGATGATCTAGTGAGGAACCTGAGGATTGAAGGGAAACTGGGCGAGAGTGACCATGAGATGATCACTTTCTCTGTGCACCATAAAACAGGGAAATCAGTCAGTAGGGTAGAAATCCTTGATTTTAGGAATGCTGACTTCCATAAGCTTAGGTGATTGGTTGGCAAGGCCATGCAGGGCCACAGTTCAATGAGGAAGGGAGTACAAGAAGAATGGTCGTTCCTTAATGAAGTGGTCCTAAGAGCACAAAGGAAGTTCATTTCTTTTTGTAAGAAATGCAGCCAAAAGGCTGGGAGACCCCTTTGGCTCAATACAGAAGTCATGGACCTCCTGGAATTGAAAAGAGAAGGTTACAAGGGGTGGAAGTCAGAAATTACCAATAAAAAGGAGTATCAGCAACAGTCTGCACCTGTAGGGAGCAGATCAGGACAGGAAAAGCACAAACCAAATACGAATTGGCAATCAGAATCAAGGACAACAAAAATTACTTCTTTAGATATGTAGGAAGTAGAAAAAAAACCAAGGGAAGCATAGGGCTCATAATGAATGAAATGGGATGGCTGATAACTGAGACTTAGGAAAAAACTGAACTCCTGAATGAATACTTCATGTCAGTATTCCACCAGTCTAAGGGTGTTAACTTGCTCGACAGGACACAGGATGATCATGGTAGGAGTGACCACTCTCCCATAGCTGGCATAGGTCTTGTGGGGGAACACTTACAAAGACTAAATATCTGCAAGTCAGCAGGACCAGATGAACGTGCTAAAAGAACTAACCAATGTCATAGCACAACCTATATCAAAATTATTTGAAGAGTCATGGCACATAGGAGAGGTCCCATAGAATTGGAAGAAGAACAATGTGGTGCCCATCTTTAAGAAAGGGAGAAAGGAGGACCTGGGAAATCACAAGCCAATCAGTATGACCTCAATCCCTGTTAAAATACTGGAGAAAATTATCAAAGAATCCAACACAGACAGGCTAACTGAAGGCAGTATTCTGAAGGATAGTCAACATGGCTTTGTTATGGGCAGGTCATGCCAGACCAACCTCATTTCCTTCTAGAATCAGGTAACTTACCACGTGGAGAGGGGAGATGAGTTCAGTGTGATATACTTGGACTTCAGAAAGGCCTTTGATCTGGTCCTCATGGTTAAATTGGGAAAATTTGGCCACAACTACTTTATGGCCCAGTGGTAGGACCCAAAGGCTACATGTGCCAGTGCCACAACTGAAAAAGACCTGGGTGTCACAATAGACCACAGAATGAACATGAGGCACCAATGTGATGCCGTAGCTGACAGAGCAAATCAAACACTAGCATGGATCTACTGATGCATCTTGAGCAAAACTAAGGATGTCATCCTCCTGATGTACTTGGCTTCTAAAAATCAACTTGAACATGAAATTGCAGAACCAGAAATCATCCACAGTGTGGCAGGACACCAGCGATGCCTGCTACTTTAAGGGCTAGATCAAACACTCAGCAGGTGTTTGATTATGGTGGCCATTTTAGAACTCTGGCCACCTATATAAACAAGAGAAGTTTGCTGCTAGGGGCCAGGCAACAACTTAAGGCTGGGCACCTTAACCTCAGACCTCACCTTTGGTTATATGATCCATCTAATCCAGGGAATCATAGAATCAATGAGTTGGAAGAGACCTAAACAGATTAATCTAGTCCGATCCCCTGCCATGGGCAGGAAGCACCACTGGGGTGGCAGGGGTTATAAGGGGAAGGTCAGGTGCTTGAAACACCTGAGCCTGCTGGGGTGAGTGACTCCGTGGGGCCAGGCACGCTTTGTGAAGCACCTAAGCCAGCAATGGGGGACCCTGATCCCCGAGTGCAGGCAGGTGTATTAGACCTAACCTGAGGGACTTGACTGGTTAATGCTGGGGTCAGGACCCAGATAGGGGTCAAAAGGGCTGGGGCCCACCATGAAGAACACCCATATAGAGAAGAGAAGCTCAGGGTCCTGACTGACCTGAGATGGAGCCAGGGCTTAAAGGGAAGCCGAAGATCCCAGGGAAGGGGCCAGAGCTAATGGGTGAAGGGGATGGTTGAGTTGGCTGCCTGAGATATGAGACTTGGGCTGTGGTGTAGGGGTGGAATGGAGCTGCAGATAGCACCCCCCAATATCAGGCAGCCAATAATGGGCAGGCTCCTGTTTAATTATTACATCAATATTGTTACTTCAAGGCATGGCAGGTAAGTGAGGCGGGTGGCTGACCCATAGATGGGGGCAGGCCGGTGTTTGCACTGGGCATGAAATCTTGCCCTGTCACATACAAACTGTACTGTGTTAATTATATTCTAAACAGAGGCTTTAGGGGTGCTGATAGATGCACAGGTCCTTGCTCTAACTCATGGCAGTTCACAGAAAGTGAACGTAAAAGATGTTCACCTATTGGGTCGGGGTGGGGAGGGGGAAACTGAGCTCCACTCTGGAGCTCAATCCAGTGGAGGAGCCTGCCTGCAGCCTCTCTCCCATATCCCCCCCCCACAGCTCCCATGCTGTCTATGGGAAGGGAGGGGAAAAGGGAGGGGGAGGGAGCTGTAGGATGGGGTTTGCCCAACTTGAACTGGGGGGAGGGGTGGGGAGGCCTGTGAGGTGGGAGTAGGCATCAGTCCACCCCTGTTCCTGCAACCGACTGACCCTGGGGAACAGAAACTCTCTAAGACCCTCCACTTTGGAGCACCTTCACCTGATCCCTTAATTTGTTGCACTATCAACCACTTTTAAAGCACTCCTCAGCCATGTACTTCTGTCATGGCACAGCTGTAAAGCGCTGTCAGGGGGCTGATTTCATGACAAATATTACTTCTCCCATCACACAAAATCAGTGGTTCTTAACCAAAGTTTCAGGGCATCCTGGGATGCTGCCAGATCCTTTGAAGTGTGCTGCAAGATATGAAGAGATAAGCAAGTAATTAAGCTGATAAGCCAGGCTCAGGCTTGTCCCTGCATGAATGATCCCTTCACCCCTACTGCCTAGCTCCTGTGTAAGAAGGTAAGCACTATAATATATAAATTAGTTTTTGAAATTGGGTGCCACTCAGTTCAAAAAAGCTGAGGGGAGGGGGGGATGCCTCAGGTCCAAAAAGGTTAAGAATCAATGTTCTAGATCAGGGACTGGAAATTATTTAAGGCAGAGAGCTGCTTACTCAGTTTTGGGGAGCTGTTGAGGGCCACATGGGTAGCCCCCCCCACCCTTGACAGTTACCCCACTCCTGGTCACCCTGTTGGGACTGGAAGTTCTGTACCCAACCCCTGACCTTTGCTACTGGAAGTCCTTCCGCTTGCCCTGGAAATACTCCTTTTGGGAGGTGCTGTAATCTTGAAACTGGAAAAAACCCCTCAAATCATATACAACCCCCCCATCTACTATAACTTATTTTAATTTTATTTTAACATAGTTTTGTACTGATTTATATGTTTATGAAGTGTATCTAGAAGTGAGTGCATACTATCTCAAAGTACAGTCTGACTGTATGTTGTGTGTGGGTGGTAAGGGGGTGTATGTGGTAGGGTATGGTTGGGGAGTGTGTGTGTGTGTGTGTATGTGTGTGGCAGGGTGTGGGTATGGTGGGTAGGTGTGGAGGGGTGTGAGGTATGTGGTTGGGGGGGATGTGGGATGGTGCGGAGTCATGGTAGGTGGGGTGGAAGAAAAAGAGAGAGACAGGGCCAGGGTGCCAGTTCCATCCCATGCAGCTATCACAGACTGCATAAGAGCTTCACACGATGCAGCCAGGCAAAGCCCATGCCCAGGTGCCACATTCCTGCCACCCCACCCTTGGTCCCTGCTGGTCCCAGGGCACCTGCACAGGCTCCACTTCCACCCACCACTGCCATTTCCCTGATTTCCCTACCACATGCCCTCTACTTCTCCCACTACTGCCACTTCCCGTGGCCTGTTGCTTGCTGAGCCACTGCTGCTTCCCATGCTGCTTTTTGTGGCTGCTGCTGCTTTCCCTGCTGCTCCCTGCAGCCACTGCCACTTTCCATACTGTTCTCCATCACTTCCTGTGCCACTTCCTGAGGCCTTGGCACTTGCTGCACCGCTTTCCAGCCATTTCCTGTGCCACTTACAACGGCCGCTGCTGCTTCACATGGCCCCCACCACTTCCTGCAATCACTTCGTGTGCTGTTCCCCACAGTCCTTGCTGTTCTCTGTGGCCCTGCTGCTTCCCCCACCACTCTCTGTGACCCCTCCACTCCCCATGGCTGATGCCACTTCCTGTACTGTTCCCCGCGCTGCTCTTGCTCCCACGGCTGCTGCCACTTCCCACACTACTTCCTGCAACCCCTGCCAGTTCCTCTGCCACCTCCTTCAGTGTCTGCCACCACTGCTCTGGCTCCAGCCCAGCCCAGCCCAGCCCAGCCCAGCAAGCACCATGGGGCTCCCAGCTGCTGGATGGTTCACAGTAGTTTTCCCCCTCCCTCCATCTGATCTTATCTTACTTTCCACTTGGAGGGAGGCACAGAACAGCTTCATGTTCGTGAGATCAGAAGCCACAGAAGCTTCTGGTTTGGGGTAGAAAGGGGGGTGAGACGCTGGGGGCAGGCAAATCAGAAAACATGCAGTCAATTGATTGGTCAATGAACAATATTAGACTTGTCAATTGACTGGCTAACAAACCCTAAGTGCAGACACACATGCAACCCTACATGCTAACTGATACTAAGTACATTAATTTCCTAAATTATCATCATGTGATCTAAGGAATCATCTATATCTCTTCGATAACTCCCTTTTCATCAATGCAGAGGCAGAAAAGGCTCTTGGAGTCATTATTGATGCCAAAATGAACATGGGCTGGCAGTGTGGGGACGCGGTCGGGAAGGCCAACCATACCACAGATGCATCTCAAGCAGGTCCAGGGAGGTGATCCTCCTCCTCGAGGTGACACTGGTCAGGCCACAGCTGGAGTATTGCGTCCAGTTCTGGGCGCCACACTTCAGGAGGGATGTGGACAACATGGAGAGGGTCCAGAGGAGGCCCACTCGCATGATCAGGGGACAGCAGGGCAGGCCCTACGAGGAAAGGTTAAGGGACCTGAACCTGTTCAGCCTCCACAAGAGAAGGCTGAAGGGGGATCTAGTAGCCGTTTACAAACTGGTCATAGGAGACCAGCAGGCATTAGGGGAGTCCTTGTTCCCCCAAGCACTACCGGGAGTGACCAGAAATAACAGTCACAAGCTGGCAGAGGGTAAACTCAGATTAGACAGCAGGAGGCACTACTTCACTGTCAGGGTGGCTAGGATCTGGAACCAACTTCCAAGAGAAGTGGTCCTGGCTCCTACCCTGGGGGTCTTTAAGAGGAGGTTAGATGAACACCTTGCTGGGGTCGCCTGACCCCAGTACTCTTTCCTGCCATGGCAGGGGGTCGGACTTAATGATCTGCTCAGGTCCCTTTGTACCCTGCCAACTCATAAATGAATAAACCTCATGCTTCCTCCACACTGCAGTCTACAGTATAGATTAGAGATAGTGCATGTAACAGAAGCAGGGCAAATAGATTCATGCAAAGCTCTGTAGAGCTGCAGTTAGATTATTTCTGGCACCTGAACTACTCATTTTAAAACTAGCTGAGGACTCTTTACACTATACGGTGTTCTTTTATATACACCAATTTGTTGAATTTCAACAAGTTGAAATTCATGCATTTAAAATCTTTAGTGTGTTAGGATTCAAAACAGTTCACTTTGAGAGCAATAGATTAGTTACAGCTAGGTAAAGATATGGAAAGGATCTATGACAAGAATGTCTAGCTGTCTTCTGCAATAAAGTTATTGGCTATCATGTGGGGCTGGTGTAGCACAGGTACAAAGGTATATGATTGATAGGCCATAAGTTCCAAGTTGAAAGCCAAAGCAGAAATGCTCATGGTGTGGCCTGTCAGATTCCAATGAACCTGAAAATTCTTCTAAATACCTTGCCATGAGGACACAAAAAAGAGAAAGTAATGAAGATTAACATGGCAGGTGTTTGCCGTTTATGAGTTAGCAGTTTCCTTGCTAACTTACTACATCTTGCTAGTTGTGGGTGTGGAGAAAATTGTGAAACAGGAAAAATGAGCAGTGGCCTTTCAGGTGAGCTTCTGGTAGGGAATCCCTGCACACCTGAATACGACACTGTTAAATGGTGAAGTAAATGATGAAGGCTGAAATCACTTGTATATCTGGGGGCAACATAAAAAACAAGAGCAGTTGAATAGGGAAGGGTACAGTGAATACAAGTTTTAAAAGATCAAGGCAAAACGTTTGAGGGGAGGTGACCCAATGAAAATAGTATGGGATGAAAATATATAGAGATTTTGTGCATTAATGTGTCTTGCTTAACAGGGGTAGATATTGTTTTAACTGTTGTAACAGATCAGTTTTTTTCTTTGGGGAAGATTATTTATGCTATAAAGCCACATGTCTTATTATTAATAGTAGTAATATTCTAAGGGCATCCAGAGACTTCAGTCAGGACTGGTGCCTGTTTACGCTAAATAGTGAATTGGCACACCAAAAACAATAGTATCAGCTCCCAAGAGCTTGCAACTAAAATGTGAGCCAAGTGGGGAAAACAAATAAGCAGGATGATGTAGAGCACAGGTGAAATGGGACAGTTAAGCTGGATAAATACCAGGAAATTACATTTAAACTCCTGCAACTGTAAATATACTAAGAATGATTAAGGTTTGTACAGCAAAAGAACAGCATGGTCCCATTCAATCACATCAAATGCACAACGCTTCCGTTCTTGCTTAAACAGAGTCCATCTGCTCTCCTAGGTATCCACATTTATCAATTTGATTGTCTTTCCATGGATAAGATTTGTTTCCTTTCCTATCCAATAAATTTCAGCCTTAAGTCATTGCATATTGAAATAAGCAGCTTTCCTACAGGAGAAGAATCTGTTGCAGTGATTCTCAGCCAATATGCCATGGAGTTTTGAGGTTTTTTGAAGAGTGCAACTTACTATTAGCACTGTTAGGTGTACAAACACCTTTGAATGATTGACAAGATAAACCAGCAATTTCAAATAGGAATCCAGAGGGTCAAAAACATTCTAACATGTTGCAGTTTTTTTGGGGTCCATTTTTTGCAACAGAAGACTTGCTTTATTATTTTTCTGTAGCCGAGAGCTGGCACCTCACAGACTAATTCAGAGAGGCATGAGGTTTAGTAAGTAACAGCTTACTTCATCAGGTGCTATCGGTGGACCTGCAGGAAGCAGGGCTTCCAGATAGAAGGCAGTAATTTAAATACATAGGATAGGAAGGGAGGGGGGAAAGAGACACAAAGTGGTAAAATCATAAGGACATAAGGCTTTAAAAAGCTAGCCCAGGTAATGGGATAATAATCTAGAACAGGGGCAGGCAAAATACAGTCCACAGGCTGGATTCAGGCTGCCAGGCTATTCTATCCAGCCACGGGGCCCCTAAAAATCTTAGAAAATTAATGTTTATCTGCCCCTGGATGCCTGTCAAAGATGACAGGCAGCCAGCGGCAGTAGGACTGAGGGGAAGCCTATGGCAGGACCCAGAGGCTGAGCAGCAAGGCCCACGTGGCTCCACCCCTTCAGTTCTCCTATGAAATATGAACTGTCATGTCTACCTAGGAGAACTTTTACAGTCTTTTCTGCTATGTCTGAAGAAGGGTCCTTGGCCCTGAAAGCTTGCAAATAAAGATTTTTTTTTTGCAAACATCTAGTTGGTCTAATAAAAGGTATCATACCTCTACCAAAAGTTCTGATTCTTTTATAATTATAGAGCTTTTTACTTGATTCTGTATAACTCTATTGTTTATTCTCTGCTAATTGGAATGTAGCCCACTCTAACTTTTAAAACTGCTGTGTTTAGGTTTAAAATTACAGCAGAATAAAGTAGGCATGAACACATGAACCAGTTCAGCACATGATTGCTACAAAGCCCTAAGATCTCCTGCTTTGCAAGAAGGCTAGTGTTAGGTCCATCTCACTCACTGAAGTTAGAAAGTTCATTTGTCAATGCCTCTACTTATCTTTCAAAAATTCAGTGAAATCAAAGAGATAATTTTACTTCTTTACAGAAAAGATATGTTGTCATGAATCATGTTCAGAGTTAGAACAAGTCAATATATCTGAAAGCTGAGGCAAAATCTATTTAGTTTGAGAACGATGCACATTGTGTTAATTCTTACAGCCTTTCAGACTGAAAACTTCCTTTATATTCACAGAGTAAACACAGTCTGCACAGAGCTAATGTACACTATCCTGTCAACATACCTCAAATCCAACCTAAGCTTCTGTGAAGTTTTTCCAGTGGTGAGAAGACAGTCCCTCTAGTTGTTCCATTCTTGAACTCTCTGCTGAGACAATCAATAAAAAGTACCATTTTCACCAATCCTGGGTAGGTAGTTTGTGTTATTGACAGCTGCAGCCATAACATCATTTTATAGAGGTCACCAAAAAATTACTCGATCACTACTAATCTGAACAGGATTTTTTCAGAAAACCTAGGGGTGAAAAATGACATGTGACATTACTAATCTTGTAATTATCTTCAACCTAATTAAAACAAAACAAAACAAATATATATATTTATTTTTTCAATGAAACATTTTCAAAACCATTCAGCATAATTTGGCTTCAGGTAATATGAAGAAAGAGGGAGGGCAGCCCTGTCTTCTGCTGTATCTAGCAATACACACCATAAGCTAGTAAAACTCAAATAACAAAGATCAGAGTTTTTGTGCATGTGTTACTTGGCCACTTTTTTGTGTTGTGTATTTGTCCTGGTCCTAAAATCAGTAGTATGAAAAGTTGTGTTGGCTGGGTAGTAAGAGGAAAAAAATCTCAGATGGTTACTTCATTTATCTACAGCCTAGTAAAACGATGATTTCCATTACATTATTTGAAAAGTGAATGGGATTTACTGCACTTGCTATTAAAAATGCTTCTGCGTAATAGTGTGAGTGTGAGGAGAGATATGCAGAAAGTCTGACAGCTTTCACTGTTCTGTTTGATGGTGCTCTGTATTGGAAACAGCATCAGAAAGAAGCTCTAGTCGAAACATGTTTTGCCAAGAGCAGTGGAACAGTTAGTTATTTTAGATCAGTGAAACCAGAAACAAATTTAGCAAGATCATTATTTGCTTCTCCTGCCTCTAGTATTTCTTACGTGATGCCTTAGTAGCACACCTGGTGGTACTCCTCCAAATATAACTTAAATGCTAATAAGGATAATCAGCTTTTTACCATACACATTTTTGCATAGAATTTAAATAATCTGAGTCACTTCTAAACACTTTCATAGGGACTCCCCTTGATGTTGACAGAAAGCTGTATGCCTAAATCCCCCAGAACATTTTGGAAAACATAAAAGAAAACAGATTATTCTTCCTTTTCACCCTTGTTTAATTCTGTATTTTTACATGAATATAATGCCCTCTCTTCTCTTCTTTAGTGCTGTCAAAATAAACTAATATAGAGCTACAAAGGCCACAGTTTATGTAAGCATTAGTTTGGCAATTGTTGATTTAAAGGACTCTGAGGGCCCTACTACAAGTTCAAATTAAAGCTGGATAGAAACCAGCTATAGAGTTATTACACATTTTCAAGCACTAACATTATAGCTGGTTGGCTCCTTTTGTAACTGGATAGTCATTTTTAACATGTGATAGTTACTTTGCACCTGTGGCCAGCCTAAATTTATTGTGTGATTAACCAGTTAATTGTGCGGTAATTACTTTGCACTTGTGGCCAGTCTTACTGTGAATGTGTAACCAGATTAAATTTATTTTGCAATTAACCAGTCAATTACATATTATCTGTAATGTATAGCAGGTACCTGATAATGTTACCACTGTTAATGGCTGTAGTTGGATGGGGTATGAGGTGCTGTCTTAACATATTTCTTTTTCTATTTTTTTATTTAAAAAAATTAAAGATACAAAGCTTACATTAATGGTAGGAAAATAAATCCACAAACCAAGGGGAAGCAAAATTAAGCTTCCTACAGTGACACTGACTCAGTCACATTGTAGATATGCAAGTATTATCTATTTGTCATTAGTCATATAACTTACTCTATCTCCTAAGGATCATTCCATTATTCCATTATCCCATAATTACTGGAGTGAGTGTAGTGATTTTGCACTCTAATTACTGTCCACCACCTGCCAGGCCTCATCCTAAGTCTCCATGCCAGCCCTCTCTGACATAGAGTAATCAAATGCAGGCAGGGAGCAGATGACTTAACATCAACATTAGGTTCCCCTACATAATAGGAATATCCGTTTAACCTTTAGGGAAGCTATGATAGTTCCTTTTGCACCTCTCCAGTATTGTGAATTTGGCTTCTGTACTTCATGCTTGTCAGAAAAACATTTATTACATGCAGGGGCAGATCCAGAATTATCCAAAGTGAGATACAGGAGTAGCAAACTGTACTGCAAGGGTGTTTTCACCGATGAACCACTTGTGCTTCTAAGCCTGGGGAGGCATGGCAACTGGCCACAGGTGGTGGTGGCAGTGGCAGGGGCATGGCAGTGGCAAGCAGGGACTACCCAGAGGTGGCCACAGTGGTGATGGCAGTGAGGATGAGCTGAGCGGGGCCTGCCTGCAGATGGCCACAGCAGTGTCAGCAGCGAGGGCAGGCCGAAAGGTCTGGTGACATTGGCAGCAAGGGCAGGCCAGGTGGGGACTGCCTGCAGGCGGCCATGATGGTGTCAGCAGCAAGGAGGGGAGCTGGCTAGCAGTGACCACCTGCAGAAACCAGTGGCAGGGCCAACAGTGGCCAATCTCAGGGGGGCACATGCTTCCCGGCACTTTCTCTACACGTTGCCTATGGTTGCACCCCTAGCCCTCAGCCTCTTCTGCTTCCACAGATACTGGCAGACTGCTTTTGTGAGCCTCCAGGGACATCTTTGAGTCCTTAGAGCAGGTGAAAATCCTCCCTCTCCTTTCCTTCTCTTCTCTTCCCTCCCCTACCTGCTGCTGTTCCTATCCCTGCTTTTCTGGGAGTTGGGGAAGCACCAGAGCTGTTCCTGCCCACTCCAAGTCAGCTGCAGCAAGGCTGGGCTCATTTGGAGACAAGGACAGTGGCACCAGCAGGGCAGGACAATAGTTTCCTCCTTCCTTCCCTTCCCCATTCCCTGGGAGTAGGTGCAGGGAAGGGGATCCGCCTGCCCATTCCCACTGCCACTTTCCCCGAGTTAGCCCAGCCCAGCTGCAGCTCAACAGGACCAGACAGCAACAGCTCTGGTGCTTTCCCCCACCCCCAGCGTAGAAGGACAAACAACAGGGTCAGGCAGGAAATGGGGGGAAGAGAAGGGGTGGGAAGCTTCAAAAAGTCCCAGGGTGCCGTCCAATCCAGAACATGGGGGATGTAGCCACACTACTACATGACCTCTGGACCCACCCCCGATTGCATGCACACTGTTAGTGCTAAAGTGATCAGATACGTGCATATTTAAACAAACATTACTGATAACTCCATTTGGCCTTTCAGAAATTTTGTACATATGTCTAAAGCCTCCCAGTGAAGTCTATTAAATGACCTTCCCTTAGGTGCAAGTATTTTGTCTTGTTAAAGAAGTCCCATTAAAAAAGAATTAATCCCTTAAATGAAGTCCTGTTAGAAACAACTTTTGGAATGTCCTAAAGCCCACAACATAGGAAGAGAAACAAAATAGGCATGAAGAGAGAAAGTAAAAAAAAATATTGTTCTGGACATTGGATAGTTCTGAACCTCACAAAAGAGATTGTGTTGAATGGGTTTCCTCTACAAGACAGCCTCAGCTAGGATGGTAGCTGTGGATCAAGTGAAATCTAAAATACAGATCCAACTCATGATATTGCGTTGCAGTGCGGTGAGACTATCAGGCAGATGGCTTTGTTCTGGAGGGTCAGTAATCTTCTTTACTTGACATTGTGAAAAAATTCATTAGCCTGCCTCTTCTGCCTTGTTCTGCTCTAGAGAAAATCTGACTCATGAACAGTGTTGATGAGATCTAAAGGGAGCATCAAGAAATAATTATTGATCTTGAAGACATATATGAGAGTTAAGCAAAACTAAATGGGGCCCTCAAATATAGCTTGAGGCATCTTGGGATGTGGGACCCTTGAAAAAGTCTGGGTCACAGGCTTCTGACAAACATTCAGTTTAAGGTGTCAAGAGATCTAAACAGTGATTCCAACAATTGTGCCTCCTGCTAGGCCATGCTTGCAATTTTGGGGTCAGAAATTATAATCCTATTGTACCTTACTTGTCAGTGCAGGTTAAAATTCAGGTGCTGACAATCAGCTGGGGCTGTAGACCAAACCAGGATGTGAAACCAGCCCCAGCCAACAATCAGCTGATTATCAAAACCCCAGCTGGGGTTTTCACTCTACCCTGGACTTGGGGAGACCAACTCTGGGGCTGGGTTACTATTTAACATAAGATTAACCTTTTAATTGCATCTTAAATTTGACATGTGTCAGGGGCCAAAATATATTTTCATTTCCAACTATGCAGGCAATCAAAGACATAGATTGTAATAAAAAGCTTAATTTGGCCTGTTCTGTTTACTGTAGGGTTGTTTTTTTATAATTTTCACAAAAAATATGGACTCCCCAGATAAAATCAATACCAATGAAGTTTGAAAACATTTTAAATATGTTAGTCATTACTAGATGCAGGAGAGGCAGGGAAGGGATAGTACCTTCTTCAAATCCCAGGCTGCACCTGCCATCCCAAAAAACCTTTAAGTTTTGGCTAAATGAAGTAAATTACAGATATTGACATTTAATCATAATTGTTAGTTTCTAGAACCAAGATACCTTTCTGATTAAAGGGACAGTTTGCATTGCTTTTAGGGACTGACTACATCAGGAAATATCATTAAGTCAACTACCTAACATGCTAAACCTGATATAATATCCAATGTAGGCACAGCATTGCCATGTTTATTATCATGTCCACTGATCACAGTTAATTTTAGAGTCTGCAACAGTCCATGTGTAAAATCATACAAACTATTTGTAAGATAACCCTACAATTTTAACCTGGAATTTAAAAAAAATAATAGTTCTAGTATACAAAGTGTTTAATCTTATGTTAAAGGCAAAGTTACCCATTATACACTTAGAGCATCTGAAGGGCACTTAAAACACAAGCATCCACACATTAAAGCTCATTAACTCATGCTAAGTGCCCTCTAAGAATCTCAAAATTACAACACTTCAGGCAAGGGTTGACTCAGGGCCATGCTACCCAAAGATGCATGCTCCATAAATACAAGCAATTTGCAGTCCTCCAGCATCCCAGGATACACTGCTCCCACCCTTCTCCCCCAAGAACAGGGAGGGAACCCAGGTGTCCTAGCTATGCCCCTGTTTTCTAGCCCTTTAATGGCAAGTCATAGCTGTGCAAGCAAAGAGCAGTATTAATTCTTAATGTGCAACTATTCACAGCAGATTCTGTCTTTAACATGACTTAAGATTCCACAGATTTAGTATGGTGTAACATGTAACTTCACTCTTGGTGAACACATTTATAGCATGATTTAAGTGCCCAATATGGACACTGTAGCAGCAGATCATGTTTATGTTATTTGCTTTGCAATTGCAAGAGCTAGAAATTTAATTAAATGAGAAAAATAGAATAATAATAAATTCTAAAGGATCAATGCAAGCAGAGATTAGCATGGAATGTTCTCTGAGTAGCCTCATTGCAAAAATAGACTAATTATTTAAAGTCACCACTACCTTGATGCAAAATCCAAGAGGGTAATCTTGTGACTGAGAAGAGAGGGATGCAAATTCTGCTTAATTTGCTCATTACTTTGGGAAAGCACATGAATGCCAATTTCCAATTCATTAACAAACATCTGTATCTTTGATGCATAGCTAGAAATTAAAACAATTGTTCCCTTCTGAGAACAGGAATTCTCTATAAGCCACAAAAAAATACCTATATAGCAAGAGTAAAATCTAACATTTTCTCTTTTGTTTTTGTACATCTTTGTATACCAAACCACCTGGTTAAAGTCTTTCTTCACAGTGAATTATATCTACCCATACTCATATACCTACTCATTAGGAGTAGGACTGTTTTTGAAAAGGGCCTTTCAATCCAAATTTCACCTTGTGGGAGCAGTATGGCAGACTCTTAGATGCATATAGGATCATAGGAAAGTACAGCTAGAAGGACCCTCACAAAGTAATTTAGTCCAGTCCCTTGCTTAAGAAAGGATCATCTCTGATAACCATCCCAACTAAGTGTCTGTTCAACTTGCTCTTGAAAATCTCCAGCAATAGAGAGTGCACAACTTTTCTAGGTAGCCTGTTCTAATACCTGACCACCCTCATAATCAAAAAGATCCCCCTAATCTCCAACCTCTCTTGCAGCTTTAGTTTAGGGTTCCTGGTCTTCCCTAGTCACAGATAAAAGCCCATCTTCATCCTCTCTATAATCACCATTCAGGTATTTGAAGACTGTTATCAAATTCTTCCTCCGTCTTCTCTAATCGAGACTAAGTAGTTATAGCTCTTTCAGCTTTTCCTCATAAGTCTTATTCCCAGGTCTTTAAACATTTTTGTTGCTTTGCAATGCAGTCTTTCCAACCTGCCCATATCCTTCTTGAAGGGTAGAGCTCAAAATTGGACACACTGGTCCAGGTGGGGCTTCACCAGTGCTGAATAGAGCAGGAACATCACTTGTGTTGATTTGCAAATTACACTAGTAAGACAAACCACGATGCTATTGGATTTCTTTTTTCAATTAGAGCACATTGTTGGCTCATATTCAGCTTAAGGTCTGCTGTAACCTCCAGGTCCTTTCCTTCAGTACTGTAGCCTAGCCAGGCTTTCTCCAGTCTGCATTTATGCATGCAATTATTCTATCCCAAATGCAGGACTTAAGACTTGACTTTGTCAAATTTCATCTGTTTGATTGCAGACCATTTTCCCCATCTATCCAGGTCAGCCTGGATCCTAGCTCTGTCCTCCAAAGTGTCTGAAACTTCACCCAACTTGGTGTTATCTATAATTTTGCTAAATATGCACTTAATTTAATCATTCATATCATGAATGAACATGTTGAACAGTACCAGACCCAAGACAGACCCCTGGGAACCCCACTTGGTACCTTCTCCCTACTAGGCATTGAGCCACTGATGATTACTTTTTCAGCATAATGATCCAACAAGTTATATATCCACATTACAGTACTTTTGTCTAAGCTGTATTTTCTTCTCTTGCTGCTGAGAATGTTGTGGGAGGCTGTCAAAAGTCATGCTAAATTCAAGGTATATTACATCCACTGCTCAAGTTAGTCAGACATAATTTGCTCTTGGGGAATTCATGCTAGCTGTTTTTGATCACCTTGTTCTCCCCCAGGTGCTTCACAACAGACTCCTTGGGTACGTCTACACATGCATTTACTCCAGTCTAGTTTTACTGTGCAGTAAGCTACAGGTGGAGTTACATTGCCATAGTGACATACTAGGGTGATGTAGCTCATTGTTATGGTAATGTAGCATTGATGGGAACAAATCATGACACCGATGCTATGTCACTGCAGCAATGAGATATGTTGTTATAGCCTGTCACTATGGTGATGTAGCATCTTAAAATAACTGTGTACTGCTCAGATGGTGAAGTAACAGCTGTTACTGTGCCATCATATAATACTTCCTAAAGGAAGTAGTAAATGATGGTGCAGTGACAACGTTGTCATAGGGGGCATGTGTAGACGCATTTACAAACTCACCAAGGGGGACCAGTAGGAATTGGGGGAGGCTCTGTTCCCCTGGGCACCACCTGGGGTTACTAGGAATAATGGCCACAAATTGTTAGAGAGAAGGTTCAGGCTGGACATCAGGAGACATTACTTTAAGTTAGGGCTGGCAGGCTCTGGAATGGGCTCTCAAGTGAAGTGGAATGGACTCCCAACTCTCTGGAATGGGCTCCCAAGTCTCTCCTACCTTGGGGGTCTTCAAGATGGGGCTGGACAGATATGTGGCTGGGGTGATATGATCCTGGCACCCATTTCTGCCTGGGGCAGGGGGTTGGACCTGATCTGTTTAGGTCCTTTCTGACCCTAAGTACTATGATACTATGATACTACTATGCCCACTAAGGGTTTTTGGGTAAATGTCTACAATGTGGGGGTTAGTGAGAAGATATGCACCCAGTGCCCTGCAACCCTGCAATGGGCCCTTGCCACCACTGGGGGGGGCTTCAGGCTCCCTTTGGGTGCTAGCCTAGGGGCTGGCAGGGAGCAACAAGCCAGGAAACAGCTGTCTCCTGGCCCCTGAGGGCTGCCAGCTTCTGGGGAGGAGACATTGTCTCCCTGTGCTGGTAGCATGGAGCTCCTGGCCCTGGCTTCCCAACAGGGGCGTGGGGCTTGGAAAGAGCTGCAGGGGAGGGGCAAGTCCCAGGCCCTGCCCTGATCTGCCAGTGGGGCAGCTAGCAGCTAGCTTACTGATAGCTCCCCTACCAGTGCATTGGGAAGGGGGCTGGGACTTACCCCACCCCTGCAGCTCTTTCCAAACTGCTGCCTTTATCACCTAACTGGAGCACAGGACTGGGACCTTCCGCTGACCAGGACAGTTCCCAGCTATCCCCAGGATGTGTGGGAAGTCTGCATGTTCAGCCTGGAGCTGGCTGGGAACTGCTGGAAACAGGACAGTCCCAGCCACCTTCAGGCTACATTTGCTTTTGCATGCAGCCCAGGGCTGCCTGGGAACTACCCCAGTCAGGGGCAGGTCCCAGGCTGGGCAGGGAACTGTCCTCTTGAAAGGTGCTCCCAGGCCCTGCTCCACAATTGCAATTGTGATTACAAATTCTCAGCCCCAGGTTCCACAATTGCAACTGAGGAGTGGCAGCTGGACATTGTAGGGCAGGGGCTGGGGTGCTTGTTCCATGCCTAATCTTTGAGCAGGGAGCTGGGAGGGGAACAGGCTGAGGAGCTTGTTCCCCCTCAGCTCTGCAAGCATGGAGTTGCAGGGTGGGGAGGACAAGCTCCCCAGCCCCCATGAGCTCCCAATGCTGGCTGTGTGACTGTGGGGCCTCTTCTGGGAGATGCTTATCCCATGTGGGGCTTAGGCTGAGAGAGAAGGGTCTCCTAGCTCAAGTCCCCAACCGCGGAGTTTAGGCTGGGAGATAAGCATATCCCAGCAGTGGCCTGGTGGCCATGGAGCCACTGCTGGGAGATAAGGCTTTCCCGGTCACTCACTCCCTGATCACGATGGAGGAATATGGGCTGCTCCCTGATTGTGATCTAGGAGCGGGGGATGTGAAGCTCCTTTCTGCCGGGGCAAGGAGACGTAGTCCACACC
The DNA here is from genome assembly GCF_052110815.1 of Crocodylus siamensis. Lineage (NCBI taxonomy): Eukaryota > Metazoa > Chordata > Crocodylia > Crocodylidae > Crocodylus > Crocodylus siamensis. The sequence continues at coordinate 30,528,943 of NC_143397.1, read as the reverse complement.
CAGGCTCCTGCAGTGGAGCCCACCCCGGCAGCAAGCACCTCCCAGGGGCAGGTGTCAATCTCCTGCCTCCTGATGGATGGCTAACTGGGAGCAGATTTTGTTCCTGGTCAGGTGTCTACATGAGCACTAAGGTGCCATTACTAATGCCAAAGAAATTTGCTACTTGCATTTGCAGGTAGCAGTTTTACTTGGTATTAGGGAGGTTTATTGAGAAGATAAAGCATGTGAATGTGTAGACACGCTTACTTTTCAGTAAACTATGCTAATGCAAAGTGAAGTGTCTCATGTAGACACATCCCTTGAGGACCTTCTCCGTGATCCATAGAGCAACAGGCTGACTGGTCTATCATTCTCTGTATCCTCTATTCTCCCTTTCTTAAATATGGGCACTATATTTGACTTTTTTTCAATCAGTGGAGACTCACCCAACCTCCACAAATTATCAAAGAGGATAGCTATTCCTCATGGACCCTGGGGTACATCCCATCTGGCCCTGCCAACTTGAAAACATGTAGCTTTTTAAAGTAATCCCTAATCTATTCTGCCATTACTCTAAGCTGTTTGACTCCTTCCCTATCTTTTCTGCCAAGGGCACTCATCATCTGATAGCTGTGAAGACTAAAGAAAAAAGGCATTAAATACTTCAGCCTTGTCTGCATCATCCAAAACTAGATTGGCTTCATAAAGGACCTATGGTTTCTCTGGTCTACCTCCTACTTTTGACATACTTGTATACTCCCTTTTATTACTTTTTAGGATCCTTGCCAGTCACATCTCAAATTGTGCCATGGCCTTCCTAATTTTCTCTCCCTGGGCTCAAACAATACTGTTACTATGGCTAAATTTCCACTTTTTGTAGGATTCCTTTTTGAGTTTCAACTCATTCAAGAGACTTCTGCCTTGCCAGGCTGGTCTTCTGGGGCCTTTGCACATGCCATAAAATTAGCCTTCAAAGCAGCTTAAATGCCCTTTTGCACTGCTTTAATTCCATTGCTGTTTGCAAGCTCGGCAGCATATTCCACTTTAATGGCACTGTTTTTTCCACATTGGTGGAAGACACACAATAGTATCTTCCACTATTGCACTTCTGAGTCTCCTGCTTGCTTGAAAGGGTCTCCTTGAAATACAGCCAGCTTGATGTAGTCCTTTAGCTCTCAGGCTTGCTTTCTGAGGAATCCTGCATATCATTTCCCTGAGTTTGCTAAAGTCTGCTTTCCTGAAGTCAAGTGTTTTTATTCTGTTGCTCTTCCCTTTGGGAGACCTTCTTCCTCTTATGATCTTGAATGCTATCATTTTGTGGTTTTGTCACCCTGTTTGCCTTCTACCTTCCCATTCTCAACCAATTTCTCCCTGTTTGTGAACAACAAGTTAAGAGCTTCCCTCGTAGTAGGCCTCTTTACTATCTGTATCAGAAAGTTATGCCCAACACAATCTAAGAATCTGATGGACTGTTTGTGCATTGCTGTGCCTCACTCCCAGCAGATGTCCAGATAATTAAAGTTCCCCATGAGAATCCAAGATTTGGAAGCTTCCTTCAATTGTTTAAAGAAGTCCTCATCACCCTCCTTCTCCTTGTTTGGTGGTCTATAGCAGCTATCTACCATAACATCTCCCTGCTGTTCTCATCTTTGACCTTTACCCAGAGGCTTTTAACAGGCCTGCCTTCCACTACATACTGTACCTCAGAACATGTGTACATCATTTTTATATACATGGTAACATGTCTACCTTTCCCCACCATCATTTAGAAAACTAAATGAATAGTTTTCAGGCAGCATCAGGTACTCAGACTACATAAACACACGTATAACTGTGGGCACAATTGTTTGTAAGTGCATCTGCTAAAATACAGCTTGGGGAGGTGGCCGTGCTCCCAGACCCCAGAGCCTGAAAAAGTGTCAGGCAGCCCCCGCAGCCATGAGCCAGAGGCTCTGTCTGTGTGGAGCCCGGAACCAGGGGCTCTGTCTGGGTGGTGGCCTTTGAGGTGCCAAAGGGGGAGGCCACAGACCCCGAGGGGACCCTTGGGTTGTGGCACGTTCCCATCCGCATGATGCTGCTGGTAGGCTGGCTGCGGCTGGGACTGTCTACCTTAGAGGGCTCACAGGCAGGGCCAGGGGCTTCCTGCTCACCCTCCTGCGCAAACTCCCATGTTAACTCATGTGCCAGGCAGAGAAGTGTGCCTGTTTGCGCAGCCTGTTCATGAGGCTGCCATCTATGAATCTCTGAAAAAAAAACTTTCATTGCCCCTATTGTCTGATGAATGCTATAGTGAATGCTACCCTCTAGAGCTATCTAGAACTGATATTTTCCGCTAGGTCTGTGCCTTAATTCATGGTATCATGTCTACGCGATATACATTTTAAAAAAAGGAATTTTCTCTTTGGATTCTTTGCAGTCTGTTTACTTAATAGCTAATAAGTCATGTTTTTCAAATGCATTATAGATGTGACAAAGTGAAATCTTGAGTACATAATTAATTGCCTTACAAAATGTTTCTTTTCCACTCAGACAAGAATCCCAGGGAATTAAGTACACAAAATAATAATCTGACTAACTTAACTGTATTAATATTAATGAGAACCATTTTCATCAAGAGAATAAATACACAAACTAGGACATTTAGAGTAAAAGTTGACACTGCATTTCCTTACTTCCAGGCCACCACCAATTTATAATTCTACACATGTTCAGATGGTCTACTTTGCAGTGCTCACTGAATTTGAAAAGCTGGAATGCAAAAGGGAACCTTGGCTTTTGTTTCACAAAAAAGTGAGTTTCTAGCCTTTTTCTTTGCAAAGAAAATATATAGCAATCTAAGCCTATGCCAACCAGCTGCTAAAACCAAATACTCACTGAGGAATATTTAGGGGTTGAACTCAATGATCTACTAAGGTCCCTTCAGATCCTAAACATGTATGAAATCTATGAATTTTCCTGAATAATTTTGTAAATATCAAATGTTGTTCACAGTTGTCTCACAGACACTCAGGACAGGGCCTTGCATTCTGGAAAAATGATTGATTTTTCATTTTTGGGGACAAACGTCTAATCAGTTTACATCACAAGGAGGCAATGATGCCTGAAGTACTACAAGGGAAATATAAGCCTCTGCCCCAGCTGAACCACCTCTCTTGCTTAGCACATAGCCTGATCTCTGTCCATGAACACCATTAGTTTAATTACTAATAACAAAGGTGGTTGTGTGGCTTAGCCTTCTGCACGTAGAGTAGGGTTTGAGCATGGGGAAAAGAGTTATTGTTTGTGGGCAAGCTGATTACAGGAATGGGCGTTAATGATTATACATTTTGAGCGGAGAGTTTTAAGAATTCGCTGGCAGAAATATGTAGCAGCTCTGCCCACCATTTCCTTCTTCAAGACCCCCTCAGTGAAGTAGCTTACTAAATATAGATGAAGGAAGTCAATTTAGTCCCTATGGTCAGCGCAGTTCTTGCTGACATCAGGGTCACGTGACTAAGCTGTGGCTTTAACTTTCTGTTGAGACGTTTCTAGAGCCAGAGGCAGAAACAGTTTGGTGGCAACACAAGTTGCGAGAAACAGTTGCAACACAGAATATGAACTCTATCCTGACTTTTTGCTTTACTTTTAGGCAGTTTTTCTGCTAGCTTTTTGTGGGTCTGTCAATATTTGCTGAAAGCAGTAATAATAATTATGTTCAAATAAACATATGCTAGGAAAAAAATAATCTGTCCACCACTCCTTTCTTTTTCAGTGAGGATTAAACTAATCAGGGGCATTTACACACATGCTCTGGGAGGGTGGGGACAGTAGGGGGCCTTCAGTGAACCAAGGCCTTCAGTGCCTTGAACAAGTGCCTTCACTTCTTAGATTTTTGTGCATAAGGCAGGCACTACCACACAGCATCAATCTATAGCTGTGGTTCATTTATAACTACAGTTTCAGGAAACCTTAGCAAATGTATGCCCCTCAGCAAAACTGTATTTCTATAGCATATAAATGGATGTCCTGGATCATTTCTGAGGCAAATCTAGATGTCCAAGAGCCACTGTAATTAAAGCACCTGGCAAATCATGTGTATCAGCATCCTCCTGCTAAAATAATGTCAGTTGGTGGCACTTTAACTAAAGCTTGTCAAACAAGCTTTAGCTAAAGTGCCCCAGCTACCATTTTTCAGTATGGGGACACTTATACACATGATGCAGGAGTCTGTTAGAATGCATTGTCATGCTCCAGCAGACTCAATTAATCATGTCCACTCTGACGTGCTGTAATTACAGTACATTGGAGCAGCCTCGATTCATGTATATAAGCTCCCCAGAAGTCTGACACTTCTGAATGCTTAGAAAGGTGAGAAAATACTGTTTACAGGTCAATAAAAACTAAAGCTGAACCAGGTGCTCTTAAATAAAATGAAAAGACTAAAATTAAAGAGTTGAATTGAGCTCCAAAGAAGTAGAACAGATAATTAAAAAAAAATACTTAGCAGCTATTTTCAGTATTCTTGTGTTTGTGTGGAATCATTATTCTAGGGCAGAGTTCCCAAACTTTTTCTTACTGCATACTCTCTTCCAGATTTACCAGATGCCTGCATGCCCCTACCAGCATATGGTTTATAGTTTAACCCCTTAAATGCCTGTTATATTTACAACAAAAAGTAAAACCTACCATTATGAGATTTCTCCTGTGTACCCCAGAGATGTCTTCTGCAACCCCAGGGGCATGTGTGCCACAGTTTAGGAACCCCTGTTCTTGGGTAATGTAACATTTGCTCTTTTAGTACACTGAAGGCCAGCTGCTATTTTTCCCTCAAGATATCTATGTGATGATGGCTAGAAAATGATATTTAGAGATTTACTTTTAGGAATTGGCTTGTAGGTAGTGTAGATATTGAATTAGAAAAATGGTCCAGGGCAACAGCAAAGGTTAATTGGTTTCTAAAGGCCTGCTTGTGACAAAGTTTCCTTCAAGGCCTACTGTGTCTGAAGCCAGCAGATACACAGGCTGGGAAATTTACACAGTGTTCCTTAAAAACATTAACAGTGTACCCATAACAGAGATAAGAAGGCTAGTTCACAGAGACCAGCTACAGAGCCCTTGGGATTTCCAGTTTTGGTGGAGAGACAAATTAGGAGGCTGGGGCATGCCCAAAATAATACACCAGTAAATAACCAAATTAAGATGTGTGCATGTGATGGGTTTGGGAAACCCATCATTTGCACACAGGAATATGTCAGAAATATGCAGACAGAACAGAACGTGAACATTATGATGGCCACAGGGAAACCAATCAATGGTACCTAGATGAAAAGTAATCAGGATGGAAAAGAATACAAAAGGAGGGATTTTAGAACAGCAAAGGGTCCCCGAGGTGGGAATCTGAGGTCACCATGGACTGGGGGGCACACCACCAGCCCATCGTACCCACCATACTGCGTGGGGTGGGCCTTGGACCTCAACCTCCAGGCTACTGACATCTGACCTTCAAGAAAGAACCACAGGGTGAAGTTTGTGTATTTCCCCCTGTAAACCCTAGGACCATTAGATATAGAATTGGGTGGCAGTGGGAGGGCAGGGGATATTTTGTTTGCCTTGCCTGTATTATTCTTATCTGCTATCACTGTGTATCAATAACATTTGCCAATTATCAAATGGAATAAATCGTGGTCAGTCTGAGAGTTTGGGTTTGCCTGGAACAAGGTACCTGGGTCATAAAACCCATGCCAACATTTGATACTTATATAGCTGATATCCATCAAAGTTACTAAAGCTATTTCAGTTTCACCCTTCACAACAACTTGAATTGCACTAAGATGTCTAAGTTCCTTGCACATCTCCATTTAAGCCCTCAGCACATCTAGACTTGCCTCAGAAGTGATCCAGGACATCCATTTATGCTCCATAACAATCCAGCTTTGCTGTTGAGGGGCATAGATTTGTGAAGATTTCCTGAAACTCTAGTTATAAATGAACCACAGCTATTGATTAATGCTGTGTGGTAGTGCTTACCTTTTGCACAAAAATCTAATTGGTTCTGGGCCCACCTCACTGTGAAGTGGGTTTGAACTAGCTCTCCTGCACCCCAGGAAATCATGCTAAGCACCATGCTACTGAGTAGGCAAGGTCAAGGGTATTCTCAAAGGCTCCTGTGACAGGCCCTCGGCCTAGTCAAGAGGAAAATATTGATGGAACTAGAAGAACAAGTAAAAAGCAGCCCAACGCTGTAGGATAAGGAGAGAGGAATCTTTTGTTCTCAATGCTAGTTATGCATTTTATAATAAATAGTTATTGATGAAAATGAATTATACAGCATGGGAACAGAGACATGGTGAAATTAGAAAAATCCAACCACTGGTCTTTTGGAAGAGGAGGGGTCTGTGTTTACATTATACTGAAGTTATACAGCTCTCTCTTAGGTAGACACACTGGTTCAGGTAGATATCTTTCTGTTATGTTACCAGAAACAAACTATATCATGACAGGACAGAAGCATCTCTGACTATACTAAGGCTTTCAAGTGACAGGAACAAGACTGACATGCTTCTTGGGTGAGATAAAATGTGTTTCTGGAGAAAATTAGGATCTTCCTTTGGAAGCACACTATGTTCTCCACTGAAAGAACAGGAAACTACCAGTGAAATAAGATCATCTCCCCTTCCTTGAGCATGGTTCACAAGGTTGTCAACCCAAGACAGTTTTTTTTTACTGACATAAGGTTTTACTGACATATTTTAACTAACGTGTTTTACATAATATAAATGTAGTTCTTATGCCAGACCCTGTTTAAGACCTAGGTTCAAACCATAGTAAAAGAGTTTGGATATCACTAAAAAGTTTGTAGATTATAAGTAAAAGAAATATATTCTCAGATTGGCAACCCTATTTGACTGCAGCAATGGTTTTAGACCATGCTACCTCTAGCCTAGGAACTGGATGAAGCACATTCAAATAAGAGTACTTGGAGAAAAATCCTGCTTTAAGAGTGTAACCTGTACAATTTATAGGTGAGATTATATGACATGAGGTCTCAATGACATAGGAGAACTCTTGCAGTTATATTTTCCAAAAAATAATAGAAACTAATGTGACAACCTTAGTTATTATGCTGTAATACCACAGATGTAATATGAGAGAATGTGAAAAGAATTAAAGCAATTTGAAAATGGAAAAAAAGAAATAAATGTTTTGCAGTCACATTTTTCAAAATGAAATACTTTTTTGGTATTTTGTTTAGTATTTGGCAATTTGGTTGATAATTGAAAATATAATTGAAATCTATTATGAAAATTTTAAATTCAGTTGAAATCAAATCTGATGAGAGAAACTTGTTTTAAAAAAATGTTCTTACCAGTTCTAATTCCCATCCTTCTTGTTTCCTTTGCTTCCTTACCTAGTTTCCATAATATTCATTAATGTTAATTGACAAAATTGTAAAAGGTCCATTTTTTCATGATTTTGTTCATTTTTAATTTTTATGCAATAGACAAAATGTGAAATATTGAGGAAAACGTACTTTCTATTGTTCAACCAGCTTATCTCATTGATATGACTCTTTAGGGAGTTTTTCAATTATTCCATATAAAATACACTACAATGTTGTATGCCAGAGTGACTCCCAGGTACAAGAGTGACAAGGATAGGATCCTAATCCTTTGGGTGCTGGCTGCTCTGTTTTCACCTGTAGTCATTTGATTTGCATAGGACTTGTAAGTGCATAACACCTTTCTAAAATGAGTTTTACAAACACATAGCCTATGTATATCTTTGTTTTTATGTGGCAACTGGTTTTCTTTGGTCAATATGAAATGCCTTTTGGCACAAAGGGACATGATCATTAGCTGTGAACATGGTTATCTTACAAGTAAAATCTGGTCCTAAACCATTTCAGACTGTATTTTTAAGACATGGTAAAATGGATCTGTAGTAGGCCTGTGCGAATTCCTTCAGATTCGGCCTATTTGGGGGACAGTGATTCAATTCAGTGATTTGAAACATTGTCCTGAATCAATTTGGCTGAATCTGATTTGGAGATTCCCCTGCCCACTCTCAATGGCTGCCCCACCCGCTCTCCCAGCTCCCAACTCTTTAAAAAAAAAAAGCCTGCACTCATCAGCTTCTGCAAGGCAGAGTGGCAATCCCCACTACCTCATACCATGTTGGGGACTCAGCCATGAGCTCCTAGCCCCCATCCACTCTCCCAGCCCCCCTATGGCTGCCCTGCCATGAGCCCCCCAGAAGCCCTGCGGCCACGGCAACAGCTGGTGAGTTAAGGCTTTATTTTTTTAAAGGCTGGGAGTTGGGGCTGGGCGAGGCAGCTATGGGGGTGCTAGGAGAGTGGGCAGGGGTCGGGGGCACTCAGGAAGGCTGAGGGAACAGGCAGGGGATGGGGCCTGGCAGGGGTCCCCCCATGGTCCCATCCTGCCTCCTCCAGCCCCACCTGCCCTGACCCCTACTTATAAGCAAAAATTTTTCTTAATTAATTCAGACAGATTGGAATTGATATGGGCCTTTTAATTGGTCACCTGATTTGATTTGGATTTGGAGATTTGGCAACTGAAATGGGCAAAATCTTCTCCAAATTGAATCAGCACCTGAAGCTTTGCACAGCCCTAATCTGTAGTTGTCTGCCAATTTATCACTCAGTAAAAAGGCAGTCCCTTCAGGATTAAATAGTTCTTGTTTATTGTTATGATGTATTTCGAAGGAAAAAGCATTTCAGGGAAAGCTGAGATATCCGAGGCTGTAGTTATTGTGTCTTGGAAGGTATCAGTCACTTGATACTATTTACATCCACTTTAGCATTTCTAAACCTATCAGTTTCAAACCAAACACACCCTCATTGTTTAAACATATTATTGTGAAAGGAAGATAGGAAGCATTTGATTTAAAATCTAAAAATAAAACACAAATGATTTCAAGTAATTCTGGGGTCCTTGCCAATCTCATAACTCATAGTTTCACATTGTTTCACTTAATATTCATAACATCTGTCTCTGCAGATACACAGGAATATAGAACAGGATCTAATAATGACATAAAATATTTGCTCATGTCATTGTTAGTATAAGGGACTGATGAAAAAAGTATAATTGACAAATAATGTTTCCCACTCACAACATAAGTAGGAAAACTCATATTTCAAGTTCATTTATTTGAATATGTCTGAAGGGAGAAAGATGGTACTGACTACACAGAAAAACAGGGAAGGAAAATTAGGTCTTGCATTTCAAACTGCTGGCTGTCATTTTTAAAAGCAGAATAAGGAAGACTGGAAAAAGTTATATAATTGTTAAAATCTCCTTTCTTCAGGAAAGGATCAAAGTTTACGATATTTATTTGACTGTAAGATGTCCCTGATTATAAAACAACCTCCCAATAATTAGATTCTATATATGAAAAATTTATAAATTCGATATTATTTTCTGGGTATAGAATCTAATTTTGGAGGGTTGTTTTGAATTTGTCCCCTCCCACTGCTACAACAGGAAAAAATTTTTTGAGGGTCTTTGCCCTCTGTCCCTCCTGCTTCTTTCCCCTGCACCCCCTTTCACCCTCCTTACTGTCAAACCTGCTCATGCTGAGCTCATGGAAATAAGGAGCAAATTTGAAATAACTTACCTTGAATAAACATACCTGTAATAATTTGCCTATAGTACCAATAGATGTAGTTCATCCGGACTTGATACATTTTATCTTTTTTGAAGCTGCTGCAGGTTTTATCACGGGTACTTTGGGGTTCGGACTTGATGATCTACAAAGTCCCTTCCGACCCTACTTCTATGATTCTCTGGCTTCTACTTCATAAACACACTTTTAAGTAGCACTTTGGCATCTACTTATGTATAAAAGAAATATTACATTTTTCAGTCCAATTCTGAAGGTTTATGATTTAGTGTGTAGTTCATTGGGCTGGGCCACAGCAGTTTCAATACCATTTTAAGCCATGGTGACCCCACAGTTTAGCACTGCTACGTGTGTGTATTAACTGCAGATCCTCCCTGACAAAGGATTCATGTTCTAATTAGCTCCACCCATGACTGGAAACTGGTGTTCTTGCAATGAATCTGGGGCCCTCTAAAAATTATATGCAGATGAGGTGTAGGGTAACCTGATCCAGCTTCACCTCATGGAGGGTGGGGCCACACTAATCATATGACAGGTTGAGAAAGGGGATGACACAATTCTGGGTGAACTGTTTGGGGCCCTGTTTGGTGATGTTTGTCAGCCATTTAAGGCTGGTAAAGATACAGGAATCATGAAATGGGAAAGAAAGGCACAGCTCAACTGTGGGCGTGAAGAGGAAGTCAGAATGTGTTCAATGTAGTGGCTCACCATGACTTTAAATTAGTCAGTGCTGAGAGGGACTGAGCTCAATGGACTCTACCAGGTATCTTATTCAGATGGGTTGCATCAACCCATCTTTGTGGCTAAGAACGCGCTGTGTGGCTGCAAGCTGCACGCCAGAGCCTGGCAGCTGCGCCACAATGCTGTCCAGGACCGCCTGGTGTGAGCCATCCCGGCCGGGGGGGGGAGATCTCCGTGAACCGCACCGTCCCGGGCTGCGAGAGCCAGGTGCACCCCGACATCGTCGTCACGGACCACGAGGCCAAGAAGATCATGATGGTGGACGTCACCATCCCCTTTGAGAACCGGCGCCAAGCCTTCACTGACGCCCGGGCTTGCAAGCAGGAGAAGTACGCCCTGCTGGCCAACACCCTGAGGGGCCGCGGCTACGACGTGATGGTGGACGCGCTCATCATGGGGACACTCGGAGCCTGGGACCCCAGCAACGAGAGCGCCCTCCACGCCTGCCATGTTTCCCGCCGCTACGTCAAGCTGATGCACTGCCTCATGGTGTCCGACACCATCCGCTGGTCCCGTGACATCCATGTGGAGCACATCACGGGCCACCACCAGTACACCGACCCCTCCAGACGAGCCACCGCCGGAGGACGCCGCCCCCTGAACAGGCCCCCCGCTTCACTTCGCGTCAAGAGGATTTCGCCACCATGGACGACCCCGCCCCACCTGAAGAGGACCCCCGTGATTGGACTTTATGGACTGAGACACTCTCTCCGAGCCACTTTCTCCAACATTGCAGACCACTGTAACGGGTATGTGTGTATCTATCTCCTTTCCCTCTCAGCGTCGCGACCCCCCCTCCCCTTCCCCCTTCCCACATCCTCCCACCCCCGGGCCTAGTTGGCTAACATTGTATCATATGTAACCTAGTCGCGTTCCCCTCCTCTCCCCCATCCCTCGATTGTTAGTCCCTCGCTCGGGTGCTTTGTATTTCCATCTCAGCTTTGTCATCTTTTTCCTGGATTCCCCATCCAAAACATCTACTAATAAAAGTCAATCTGTTTTTGGTCCCAAGGGGTGTCTGGACTGGTTCTGGCCCTCCTGGTGCCAGCCTGGTATTGCAGTAACTCCAGACCTGGTGCCAGTTACCTGCAGAAGGAACATCCTCCATTTTTTAAGGGTCATACAAGAAAAAAAGTTCTCATCAGTGTGTTTGCCTATTATGGGCCATGTACCTTATAGTCATGCTCAGTGTTGTTTCATTTAATCAATTTCATAGGTGGCTTCTATGACATAGCACATGCTGCTTTTAGCAGGAGTTCAAAGATAGATGATGTGTTTAAAGAAATTTCCTATGCAAATGTAAGAAGCAGAGCTTTTTCCGATTCTAATTTGGGGAGGGGTCCTTGTCTTATAGTTGAGTAAACATGCTAAATCTAAAGTAGCATTTAATGCTTGAGAACCCAAACCCCAAATTAGGATGCTCACAGTAAATTATCTAATCCCTGAGCTGGTGATCTTGATACTATACTTGGGCATCAATCACTGATTTAGACAAGTGATTGTAGATACCTAAATCAGCATCTAGGTATCTAAATGAGGTATTTAGATCCCAGAACAGATAAACTACCTAAATTTAAGTATCCAAGTTTGATCATTAGATTTTAGTTGATAAATATGGCTTTGAAAATACTGATGGGTAACAAGGCAGAACTCTTGTTGACATCCCCTAAATACATTCATTTTTATGAAAAGAGGAAGATTGTGACCAGCAATTTCACTCCTCTCATACACTGTAAATCTCTACAATAAAAGGCCTGCCTGCAGAAGTCAGAGCTGTCTCACAGGATGTCCCAGGACTATTGAATGAACTGCCACAGGAAGAGGTGCCATTTACAGAATTCTTCACCTTTGACTCTAAACACAAAGGTTAACGTCTTCTCACCTTGTCTGACAGAAACATATTACATATACACATGTGTAGAAATGCAAAGTGTGAAAAATCTAATCTGAAATATTACATAGTACACTTCTCTCCTCCAGAGGAAATGTTAGAAGGGCTAGCACATGATACATGGTAATTAGCAAGAATTCTGCTTTTCTCTGCTAAAAAATCCAAAATTCGATGATAAAAAATGTGTCTTTGATTAAAAAATCCCAAATCCATGTTTTTCAATAATTAAAATGAAACACCGCTATACATATAGGTATTAGTTGAACACAAAGTTTTATTTATATATTTACAATTTAAAAGTAATTTGGAAGGCTACCAGTGACTCATTCGTTAAAATAAAATTAATTCTAAATACCTATATATTTTGGCATTTGATTTTGATTTTTTAATCATGGAAAGTCACCAGGATGCAGGTCCAATTGTGGCTGTGCCCCCACCGCTTTCTGCCACTAAGCATCCCTGATATGCTGGTCCCCTCATTCCCAAGCTGTAGCCTCCTGCCCTGCCAGTGTCCTTCATTCCCAACCTACAGCACCTCTCTGCATTCTGCCTCAGATCTCCCTGATAAGAAGAGATTTCATAGATTTCATAGACATTAGGGGCTGGAAGGGACCCCAAGAGATCATCGAGTCCAGCCCCCCCACCATAGGCAGTAAGTCAGCTGGGATCTAGTGACTCCAGCAAGAAATAAATCCAGCTGGTTTTTTTGAAGGAATCCAGAGTAGGTGCTTGCACCATCTATGGAAGGAGTTGTTCCACACTCTGTCCAGTCTAAATCAGCCTTCCTGGAGTTTATGGCCATTAGACCTTGTTATCCCTTGGGGAGCTCTGGTGAATGGATGTTCTCCCAGGTCCTGATGTACCCCTCTTATAAAGTTGTAGGCTGCCACCAATTCCTCCTTGAACCTTCTCTTCTCCAGACTGAAGAGTCCCAAGTCCCTCAGCCTCTCCTCATACAGCCTTCCCTCCAGGCCTTGGATCATATGAGCAGCTCTCCTCTGGACTCTCTCAATGTTCTCCAGATCCATCCTGAAGTAGGGGGCCCAATATTGGATGCAGTACTCCATTTGCGGTCTCACCAGGGCCAAGTAAAGTGGGAGGATGACTTCCTTGGTTTTGTTTGAGATGCATTGGTGGATGCACATCCAAGTTTGGTTAGCTTTGCCAGCCACTGCATCACATTGGTGGCTCATATTCATCTTGTGGTCAATCAAGACCCCTGAGTCCCTTTTGGTCATGGTGCTAGCAAGCATAGCACTGCTGAGCCTGTACGTATGCTGAGGGTTCTTCCTACTGAAGTGCAGCACCTTGAATATCTCTGCATTAAAGGCCATCTATTTTTGGTCAGCTGACCTTGAGAGTGTGTCCAAGTCAGCCTGTATGCCCAGCCTGTCCTGTGCTGTGAGGGCCCTCCCCTATAATTTGATATCGTCTGCGAAGTTGGCCAGTTCACATCTGACTCCTGAATCTAGATTATTGATGAAGATGTTAAAAAGTACTGGCCTGAGTACCAACCTGTGAGGTACTACACTGGTAACACTGTGCCACGTTAATTTGCTCCCTTCAAATAGTACTCTTTGGGTCCAACCCCATAGCCAGTTGCCTAGCCATCGGTCTGTATAATGATCTAGGCCACAGTTCCGCAGCTTAACCATGACGACATCACGGGGAACTAGGTCAAAGGCCTTCTTGAAGTCTAGATTAATGACGTTCACATCATCTCCCTTGTCCAGGGCATATGTTACCTGGTCATAGAAGGAGATGAGGTTAGTCAGGAAAGAACTGCCAGTCACAAAGCCATGTTGGCTGGTATTCAGAAGCCTGCCTTCCATTAGTCTGGTGTTAATGGATCTCTTGACAGTTTTCTCCATAATTTTTCCAGGGATGGACATCAGACTGATTGGTCTATAGTTCCCCAGCTCATCCTTCCTCCCTTCCTTGTGATAGGGACCACGTTGGCTCTTTCCCAGTCATCTGGGACCTCACATGAGCACCATGTTTTTTCAAATATCCCTACCAAGGGAGATGCAATGATGTCTGCCAGCTCTTTCAAGACCCTTGGGTGCATTCCGCCTGGGCCCATGGACTTGTGATTGTTCAGTTTTTCAAGGTGTTCCCTCACCTCACCCACATAAATTTTGGGCCTGTCACCTGCTCCCAAATTGGTTTGTGCCATTCCTGGCAGTGTGATTCTCATGGGATGGTGAAAAGCCAATGAAAAAATGTCATTTGGGAGATTGGCCCTTCCTTGGGCATCTGATGTCAATTGCCCTATTGGATCTCTCAGGGGCCCAATACTGCCTTTGTCTTTTTACTACTTCCCACATATCTAAACAAGGATTTTTTTCTTGTCCTTGATCCTTGAAGCAAGCCTATCTATTTGGCAGAGATGGGGCTGTTTGGGATGCAGTGTGGGGGAGAGTCCAGATGTCCAGGCTCCCAGCACACCCCTGCTCTAACATCCCCATCCCCATGCCCCTCCCAGAGTTGGCAGGAAACCCAGGCTGTCTGGCTGGCAGCCTGTGTGTGCTGTTGCTGGGGGCTGATCTCATTTGAATCATCACTGCCTAGAACTCCTGGGACTGGTGTTTGGAGGGTGAGGTGGCCCCAGACCCCTCAGTCCCCCATTCCTTGCCTCCAGTTGCATCATATTCCCACATTGATCCTGACACCTGCTGGTTTCCCTCACTCTTACTCACAGCCCCCTACCTCCCCCAGCCTTGCCAGAGAGGGCCCCCACCCTTTTGAGACCCCCCCCCCCCCGCTTTCTTCTACCTCCAGCCCTCCAGGCCCTACTTTCTCCAAAATCTGAAGGAAGCAAAGTGAGTCTGAATCATCCCTGGCTGGTCTCAGATTCTCTGGCCCTGCCCCTGCCTCTCCCACCTCCCTCTCCCCCTTCAAACAGGGATTAGGGTTTTTGCAAGCAGCTCATTGCAGGATGGAAGTCTACTAGCCTAAAGAGAGCTGTCTGCAAAAGGGAAAACCCACAGTTTTCTGCTCAAAAGGGAAAAAATCCACATTTTTCTCCTTTAAAGGGGGAAAATCTGTGTTTTCCCACAGGAAACAGAAAACCTGGATTCCTGGTAATTATATTGCTGAAATGTGCCTGGAGACTATTATAATCAGTATAGTACAAGGATCTAGTTATAACAACATTAACAGTCATTGAGAGAATCTGTATTAGTAGAATGCACTATCAAAGTAAATTATTGGTAGAAGTATTACAGTTCCACTAATGCCTATGAAGAAATCAGTACTGTACAAATGTAATTTCAACTGGTGTTGTAAAAGTGCTCTTAAGTGAATCTGGCTCTTGTAAGATTAAATGATAACAGCATTTGCTTGAGCAAGGCAAGGTATAGGCACGTACTGGACAAGCAATCATTTGATCAGTTGTATCTCAGCTTTGAAATACAATACTCCTTCTGTTTCCAAATATACCAGCAAATCCAGATTAACCATCTTGAATATTTAATTTTTTTTATCCTGCGTATAAAAAAAATCTTATGCTGCCTTTCAATATAAGTTGTACATAGATACATATCTTGGAAAATCATGTATGTATGTACTGACAGGAGAAAGGGAAACATGAATGAAAATAACAACTGAGCAGAGTTACGCTTGAGTAAAATTTATTGCTTCAAAGTTATTGCTGCCCTGCTACACATAAAGAAAGTATGACATGAAGCTGCTCTTGGCAGCTATAAATAATCTGAATGTTGGGCTTCCAAGACTGAAAAACAAAGCTGGGCCCAAATCATAACCTTTATATCTGAACAACCCAAACTACAAAATAGTTCAAATGCTGAACCCTGATCCATATACAAATCATACCAAATTAAAGGACCCATCAAGAATGAAGCCCCAAATTAAGACTTACATACCATTTAGATTAGACATTGATAGTATCTCAAAGAATCATTTTGACTAAGCAAGATAAATTTTGCTCTGGTTACATGGTCTGTAAATTGTGTTCATGGAATTTCCAACAGGCATAATTATACTCATTCTTTTTAACTATCAATCTAACAACCATTGTATTATTTCTGAAATAATCAGTTGTGTGAAATATACTGATTTATTCTACATCACAGTCTTTTGCATTAGCCGTCAGTGAAGTAACTTAGGGAACTGACAGTCATGCAGCTCTGTGCTATAATGCATAGTGCTTTACAGGAAGCACCATGAGTTAGCAATACCCCTGACCCAACAGATGTACACTATTGTGCCAAGGAGTTGGGGATCGAGCTCCAGTTTAGAGCATCTGTGTGTCTGTATCCTCTCTCTCCTAGCTCTCCATCCCCCACTCTCCCAGCTCTGGTTTTGTCTTCAGGCTGGGAGGGTGGAGAAGGCAGGGAAGGGAGCTGTGTTTGGGGTTTGCCCAGCCTGTGCTGGAGGGTAAGGCAGGTGGATTGGAGTCCTGCACTTCTTATTTTGCACCAAGAGCATTTCAGAGGATGGAGGACAGGCATACACTTAAAAAGTTTCCATCTAAATAGCAAAATTTGTACAAATGCGTAATAATAACTTAGAGAAGTGGTGCTCAATTGTTTGGCCCTGCAATCCAAATGAATGGCACAGGGTCTGCCATGAGGCTGGATCAGATTCCATGTGCCAGGATTGGGCCCTGCATTGTCCTCACCTGGCCTTGTATGCCTTAATTAGGCTCCACATAGCCTCAGCTGGTTCCCATGCACCAGGATTGGGTCTGGGGCCCTGCACTTTTCCGATCTGGCTCCATGTACTTGGATTGGGCCCTGGGACCTTGTACTGACTCTGCATACTGGAATTGGGCTCTGTGTGCAGAGACTGGGCCTTCAGGCTTTGTGTCACCCCTTCTCAGCCCTGTGCATTGGAATCAGGCTGCACTACCCTATCCAGCTTGCAGGGCTCCCTATAGCAGTGACAATGCTTCCCTGCTGCCAAATTTTCTGACCCCTGGGAAGACCCATGGATTCAATGATATAATGCTAAGGACTGGATCTAGCCCACAGGCCAGGAGTTAAGAACCCCTGGCTTAGATCCAAAATCAGCCTTGTTAAAGTATTTATTTCTGTGTATTTTTTGCAGTATTTAATAATCAGTCCTTTCTAAACAACTACATTCCTTAATATAGAGAAATTAAGCTAGATGTTTCATTAGAAAACACCACTGTGAAAATTCCACTTTCTGATTCTATTTGGTCTGCATGTCATAGAAATATCATCTGTTTTGTATATACAACTTATGTATTAAAATATGTATTATATACATATGTGGTCAAAAATATAGCCAAAAAGCTTACATGTCTTTTGAATTACAGAGAAGAATAGAAAATATGTTCTACACCAAAAAGTAGTTTAATGCTGTCATCTGAACAAGCTCCATTTAATTACTACCCTTTTCAAGTAACCATTACTCATCAGGGTGACTTCGTTTATTTCAATTACTAGATGCAGTATTTAATCCAAAGAGTTGCACCCTGAAAAAATATTATTGATGGTGTCCCTATTTATGGAGAATAGGGGGACCAGAAAGAAAATTTATGACTTGAAGACATAGGAGGAGAGAGATTTGGCTGGGGTGATATTATCCTGGCACCTGTTTCTGCCCGGACAGGGGGTCAGACCCGATGATCTGTTTAGGTCCCTTTCGACCCAAGTACTATGAGGAAAATAAAACTTAACTCTGACACATAGTTGGTTGCAGCCACCATTATTAGTCTGTAAGTGTAAGGCCCTCATTTTCTTCCTTTGCCTTTTCCCTTATATAATTCAATCTATGTAGAAACTGCACATTTAATTATGGTTGTTTTTTAGTTTCCTTCCCCAGCCACCCTAAGCACTCTCCTGCTTTCTCCCCCTCCCATTCTGAGACAGCACCAGAGCTAGGAGAGTGGGGGTCAGACTAGAGGAAGAGGCTGAAGGCACAAGCCTCTCTCACTGGATCAGCTCCAGAGTGGAGCTCGATCCTCCACCTTTCCAATCCAACAGCGAATGTCTGGTGGGTTGGGAGGGTCAATCTAGCTCAGTGGTCACCAATGAGTTCATTTTGATTGACTGGTGGATGACAGAGCCTCTTGAAGTCAATCCTGGGCTGAGGGAGCTGAATGCATGTGTGTGCTCCCACCACCAGCCCACTAGGTGGGTTGGTGGGGGAGAAAAGGGGTGGAGGCCCCAGAGGGCATTTGTAGCAGAGCTTGGAGCACAAATCCCATTCTGCAGCAGGATCTGCCTCCGCTGTGCACAGATCGGGGGGGTACATGCCCCCCAATGCAGGGTAGTGCTCGCAGCTGCAGCAGCTCTGAGGTAGGGAATGGGGCAGGGGCAGGCCCTGCACAGCTGGCATAGGGCAGGGCATAGAGGCAAAATTGGCTCACCCAGGGGACATGGGGAGGGGGGGCACACAGCCTGGGAGGCATGGGGGAGTGTGCCCCCAGATCTGCATGCGGGAAAGGGTGGGCTGTGGGCTAGGGTCAGGGCAGTGCCAGTTCTTCCAGGTTGAGCTACGGCAGTGGCAGCACTGGGAACAAGGCTGAAGTGGGAGCATAGCTCCCCCAACTGCCACTCCTAGCACTGGTGCTGCCCACCCCAAGTGCAAGTGTAGGCCAGGCCTGATGACAACAGCCCAGTGCAGCCTGCCCCTCACACCCCAGGGCTTGGGGGCTGGCAGGCATGGGGGAGGGCAGGCTGCAGCTGTGGGCTGGAAGGCTGTCAAGCTGTTCTCTTTGCCCTGGCCTGCACTTGGACTTGGGGTGGGTGGCACTGGTGCTGGGAGTGGCTGTTGGTGGGGCTATGCCCCCCCACTGTGCCCTCATTCCCAGCACTGCTGCCACTGCAGCCTGGCTGGGAAGAGCCAGCACTGCTCTGGATGCAGCCTGCAGATCCAGGGGCATGCACCCCCCCCACCATGCCCTCCTGGGCTGAGTGCCTCCCCACCCCATGCAACCCTAACCCTAACCCTCCCCTCTCCTCTCCCCACAGACTTACCATGCCAGGCCGGGGGGGGGGGGGAAGGAGAGGGTAGATCTTTGGTTCCTTTTAAATTCCTAAAGTGATCGCTGACCTAAAAAGGTTGGACACCACTGGTCTAGCTCATGGCACTTTCTGTGAAGCACCATTAGTTAGGCTGGGGAGCTGCATGTCTGTCTGCACCCTATATGAGTGCCACCCATCCCCCCCTCCCAGCCCCTGGCTGCACAGTGTTAGCACTGCAAGATCTCCACTCTTCAGGGCCTCAGGATTCAAATGTCGGTACATGTGACTCTGTGTACATTTTTCCACCATGAGAACAAATTTGGGAGAACTCTCCCAGATTATTTGACTGTTTTAAGAAGTCTTAGTACACTTATTGTGCTTGTTCATATACCAATAGTGGCATGTGCAATCAAGGGTAGCATTTAAGAAACAAAAATTTCATGCTACATGTAGAGCAAGATGAGCTATGAGCAATATAGATTTTAGATACTTATTCAATCTTTGTTTACTACATCTATCTGATATCCTCTGATCTGAAGACTGGACCAAATTTCACGGCTTTGCATACCTTGCTGGCATTTAAGAAAATCAAATAGGGTACAAAGGCAGAATTGTCTGATGTTAATATTTCCCCTTTTAATTTCATATGAAACAGGGAAAACCAAAAATAAATTAAAGAAAGGCTAGATTTTGAGTGAAGTCATTCAAAGTTGTAATTGTATTAAGACAATATCACTAAATGCACATCTTGTACTTTTAGTAGTATACCAAGTTTCTTCATTGTTCAATACTCCTTACCCTGGTATATTTTTAATTTTGTTTTCCCTTGGGCACTAAAAAACATTTTTTAATATGACAAACCTTAAGTATTTAAATGAAAAAAGTGTGCATATAGAACTGTTTTTTTCTGCATCCATTCATTCTTTTATTCATACAAATCCATTGACCATTAGACATCAAACCTAAAAATGTGGCTTCAATTTTTCATGGAAAAAAACTACAGGCACTTTTACACATGCTCTACAAGTTGGGGTGGGGTTGGGGCACACTTATTTAGAGTGGCTCCAAGTGCTTTGGAATTAAAGCTCTACCATGTCTTCTGTATCAACATCTTTATATTTAAAAATGGTGGTGGGGGCGCTTGAACTAAAACTTGTTTGACAAGGTTTAGTTCAAGTGCCCCTGCCACCATTTTTAAGAGTGGGGACACTGATACATGAGATGCAGAAAGCTGCTGGAGCATTGCAATTGCCACACTCCAACAGACTCGATTACTTGAGTCTGCTCCGATGTGCTGGAATTCCAGCATGTCAGAGCAACCTTGGCATTTCAGTATATGTTTCCTCTGCATTTGTGCATGTTTGTCCACCAATATTTTAATATTTCTCTGGGGGTATTTTGATTCTAGAAAATGTGCTTCTGGCTGGAAAACTAGTAAGAAGAATTCTGAAAGAATTCTGATTGTATATTCTTAATATTAGTACAGTAAAATTGGAAGGAAGTCTGCATAATCCTAAGGATTTGTCATATAATTAGCTAGTAGTTAGGTGATATGACTTCTGAATACTAAATTAAGTTAGAAAGAGCTGGAATAAGTAATTAAGAGTTGAAGACCTGCCAGTATTATGAAGACATGCCAGGAAATTAATTCGTCAATTGGGTATTGAATATGGGTTAACATACAGCTTATTCTGAGAATATGGGAGAATATGGGTTAACATACAGCTTATTCCAAGAAGTACATGTTCACAAATTAACACCATCTTTTTATTTAGTGGACTTTCAAGTGGATTGCACTAACAGTTAGGGCTGTCCTGGAGGGGTGGAGGCGAATTGGGGCAACCGCCCTGGGCCTCACGCTTTGGGGGGGGGGTCCTGTGGAGCATGGTGGAGTAGTGGCAGCACAGAGCTGGGCAGAGCAGCAGCTCCACTTCCAACTGCTCGCTATCCCCCTCCTCCCACACCCCGCCCCCCCGCCTCCAATGCCACCACTTCCAATGCCAGCAGCAGCTTCTTCAGTCCAGGGCCATGGGATCACAACAGGGGCCCCACATGGGCTGATATGCCCCAGGCCCTGCACCCTGCTCGGGTCAGCCCTGCTAACAGTACTTTATAGGTGAGAGTGATCAATTTTACTGTTAATTACAGTGTCAGATTCAAAGAGCTCCAGTAATATGAACATTGTACAACAAAATTTGCAAAGATTATCATTATGAAGGAAAACTGGAATGGTTCTTCTGGACAGGATATAAACAGGCTGAGGGAGTAGTAGAGCCATGACTTCAGCTTGGCCTATTTGTTTGGATTTTCTCCTTGACCAAAACACAGGCATAAAGGACACAAAACTTTGTGAAGAATTTGTCCTGTTGTTCTATTTTATGTTCAGTTTACAATTTCCAGTTGAAGCTTATAAATCCATAAATGAAAAATACCTGATAAAGTACCAGCCATCATACTGTTAGAAATAGAATATTGTTAGAAATGTGCATCTTGCATCTTGCACCTGATAAGAAAGAAATACTGCCAAGGACTTTTTCTTTATCAGCCTTGCCACAGCCTTTCTCATGCTAATTGCAGTTTCTCCCCCTCACCTGCCTTAAGTCTTTCTCATGCGGATTGCAGGAGCCAAAATTCAAGTATCTGTGTCCTTGAAAGGTGGGGGGGAAGTAAACTTTTGGTGACCTGTTGTAGTTTCTGAGCATGCTTAATTAGCATATTTACTTCTCTGCCCTGCATACTTAAGTAGTTAATTATACTATACATGCAATGTATGTAGTGATGTAACTTACATGTATGCTTGTATGAAACAGAAGTAAGCTGCAAGAGTTCCTGTTTCTGCACAT
The DNA here is from genome assembly GCF_052110815.1 of Crocodylus siamensis. Classification (NCBI taxonomy): domain Eukaryota; kingdom Metazoa; phylum Chordata; order Crocodylia; family Crocodylidae; genus Crocodylus; species Crocodylus siamensis. The sequence continues at coordinate 30,506,912 of NC_143397.1, read as the reverse complement.
GTGCCCAGGAGAGAGAAGATAAATTTCGCTTGCGAATACCAATGCGGGGTCAGAGTAATCTGAGTACCTGACTCTGCTCTGACCTTTGTTTGCAAACAAATGCCACCTTTGTGCCGTTTAATGTATGTGTGTCTGTGATTTTTTGCGGGCCTCCAGAGAAACGAACCGCTTTATGCATCAATTGGCGACCACGGCAGGACACCTTCTGGATCACCTCGGAACCCAGTGACAAGATCGTCTCTGCCACCACGGGGAGTGTGCACCGAGCTGCCTTTTTGGGCTCGGCCAGGGGGTTTGAGACGTGAGTCGGGGTATCCAAGAGATTAAAGGCTCCTGTGCAAAATTTTTGGTTTCTGAGGACACCAGACACACATTCCGGCATTCTGATCAAGATCTCTGGGATACCTAAGTGAGTATATGAATTCCCTTCCCCAATTTGGTCTGGATCCGGGAAAAAGACGTGTTCGATTTGGTTTAATACTGGGGAATTTTCGGCCTGGTATATGCGGACCATCTGTAACTAGGATCTTTTGGTATTTGGTGTGCGTTGGGTGCACTCTTGTGGGCATATGGGTGCGGGTCGCTCCCGTGTAGAAGACTCAGGTACGCCTTTAGGTTATATATTACAAAACTTCAGTAAATTTGCAAAGCAGGCAGATTATGGAGTGAAGATGAAAAAGGGTGATTTAATTAAGTTTTGTCAACTCGAGTGGCCAACATTTGGGGTCCACTGGACCCCGAAAGGATCCTTTGTAGTAAAAGAAGTGATAGCTATCCATGAAATAGTTATGCAGAACGGATATTGGAATCAATTTCCTTATATCGGTTGTTGGTTGGAAGTGGTTCAAAATCAGCCACCTTGGATTAAGAAATGCTTAGTAAAGTCTCATGTGATGGTTGTTAAAGGAAAGACTCGAGGAGGACTGCCTGTACTCCCTGAGTCTAATGATGGGGGGGATTCTGAATTGGCTGAGTATCGGACCTGCTCTCCGGTCACCCTGTCAGGTAGCGAGGATGAATCAGACACCTCCTCGGGATCCAGTCCCTCTGCACCACCGCTCCCTCCCTCAGGGAAACCACCACCGGCGTATCAAAGCATACCTAATGATTCAGAGCGTGAGCCTCAGCCAAGTGCCCCATCTGAATCAGGGAATAAGAGTTATTATTTGCGCAAGACTGTAGAATCACAGCCAGTGCTGAATTGCCCGATGCGAGAGGTTATCGGAGAGGGGAGCAATTCAACTTTTGTCTACACCCCATTTAGTACTTCAGATTTATTTAGCTGGAAGAATCAGAGCCCCTCTTTTCATGAAGACCCTGAAAAGATGAGGGACCTGTTTCGATCTATTGGACAAAACCATCGACCCACTTGGGCAATTTTATATAAAGTATAACTCCCCCTCCTCTTCTCCCCTGCCTGCCCTTCCTGAACAGTTTGTATCCATCCATGACAGTGCTCCACTCATTGGAGCTATCCCACCAAGTCTCTGTTATTCCAAGCACATCATAATTCCATGACTGCATGAGGATTTCCAGTTCTTCCTGCCTGCTTCTGTGTATTCTTATATAGACACCTAAGGTAACTGGCCAATTACCTTACTTTCTCAGGAAGAATGAGAAGGCCTCTCCTGTTGCTCCCTCCTGCTTGTACTTCCTTCAGGTTACCCGCTTCCCCACTTACGTCAGCGCTTTGGTCTTCATTCCCCAGTGAACCTAGTTTAAAGCCCTCCTCACTAGGTTAGTGAGCCTATTTGTGAAGCTGCTGTTTCCTCTCTTTGTTATGTGGATCCCATCTTTTCTTAGCAATCCTTCTTCTTGGAACAACATCCAATGGTTGACAAAGCCAAAGCCCTGCTGGTAACACCATATGTGCAGCCATGCATTGATCTTCAGGATGTGTCTACCCCTTCCTAGACCCTTCCCCTTGACCAAAAGGATTGAGGAGAACACCACCTGAGCCCTTGTTTCCTTCACCCTTGCACCCATAGCCATGTAGTCACTTTTGATCTGCTCAGGGTCACCCCTTGCGGTATCATTGGTGCCTACATGGATGAGCAGCATGGGGTACTAGTCAGAGGGTTGTATGAATTCTTCCATGACATCTTTGATCTGGGCTTTGGGCAAATAATAAAAACAATGAATAGGTGAAATTCTGTATTAAACCTAGCAAAATTTATTTTGAGTGGGTGAAATTTGAGTGCCAAAGTAACTAAAGTTCCAGGATAAATTTATGTAAATAAAAAAATTCCACTGATTCCTGCTAAGAGCCTGATAGCAATAGAATAAATTTAAACAGTGACCATGAACAGTGAGCTTCTCAGACTTGTACTAAAAATTGTATATAAGCCAGATGGATAATCCCCTGTAGCATTTTGTGATTTTCCACAAAAAGCTTTGTTTGATTTATGGCTGAAGGTGAGATGATTCACATGGATGTGTTCTCTCAGATGCTTCACTAGAAAGGTCACTTGATAGCTCGGTGAACCATTCTGGCCATAAATCAGGGGCTATCTTTCACTACAAGATAAGGAGCAACGTATTTTAATCACTACCACCACATAGGCCAATGGTCAAAAAGTTGATTAGGTATCTCCTGTAGCACGTTGAAGTGTTTAATATTCTGATGTGTCTGGTGTGCACAGAGGATCATGCGACATGCAGCTTTGTTTGAGAAGAGACAGCATTGCAGATGGATACAAAAATCATTTATATGTGTTTTCTATTTGATTTTAAATTGAATAGCGTGTGATGACTGTCTCATTATTCTATAGCTCCCAAGTTAAAAGAATAATTTATGTAGATACAGAGATCTATATTAGAAGAGGATTTTTTGCCTACACAGAGAATTTATCTCCAGGAAAAAGTTAGCTGTTTCTCCACTAATAATTTCCGGGCTTTTATCTCCACGAGGTATTATAGACTCCCCCAGTGGAGTTAAGGTAGAAGACACAGTGTATCCTTTATATAGGAAGTTTTCTAGTGAAGAGAAAACTTCTACTAAGATCTAAGAGATCTTCCATTAGTGCAGACACAATAACTAAGGAACCTGACCCATTCCATGTATAGTAGTTACCTCAAATCCTATATGACAAAGCATAACTGGCCACATTCTCATGTGGTATATGTAGGTCCATGTAGACCCCTCAAAGTATAATTCCAGCTGCTGAAGATCTAGCCAAGAAGGCCAAATACTTCCCCTACATATTTATCATTAATTCAACAGGAATTGTACAAACACACACATAATGGCCACTCACCACTGAAAAGTCAGATAGTTGCTAATGGGCAAATTCAAAGTAGTATCATGGATCAGCACTTTAACCACTGTACTTTGAATAAAATAGTGCTAATAGTTGGCAAATATTGACTTCCCTAAACACTCTACAGGCCCAGTATTGTTCTCATTTCCAATAGCATTTAAATTCATGGTCCAGACTCCAGTGGGAAAAGTAAACATTTATCATAGTATAAACACAATATATAAAATCAGCAGACTTAGAGAACAGTCTGAAGAGAAATCTGAAATGTGTGGGCAGTTATACATGAGCAGTGAGGTGGCTTTAGTGCACTGTAATTATGACACATCAGAGCAGACTTGGTTAACAGAGTCCGCTGGCACGTGGTAATAACCACACACCAGCAGACTCCAGTGTCTAGGGTATCAGCATCTCTCTGCTTAAAAATGATGGTGGGGGCACTTTAAAGCTCATTCAATGAGCTTTAAATTAAGTGCCCCTGCTGCCATTTTTAAGGGCAGGAATACTGATACATAAGATGCTCCAGGTGCTTTAACTAAAGTGGTTCTCAGAGCCACTCTAATTAAAGCACCCTCTCTCCCCTCCCCTCACCACTCCCTGAGTATGTGTATAATGCCCTGAACTTCACTAAGCCTCTTTGCCATGAATTGATATGGTTTTAAACGTGTCATATGATTGCTCCAAGTCATCAGTTGCAAAAGGAAAAAGGAAAGGGAAGCTTTTTGTTAGAAGATGTCAAAGTCTCCAGTGATCAGATTCCTACCAATTTTGATGAATCTGTTGCATAAACAGCTATTAAGATTGAAGATTTAAACCAGAATTTTAGTTCTTATTGGGCATGTCTGAAAGTGACACTTTACTAAGCAGTAGCATAGTTTACTGCACAGTAAGTGCTTCTGTCTACATGTGCACACTAACTGCGCAATAAATGATCCTAATCACAAGTAAATGTTTTAGTTTACTGCACAGTAATGCATGTGTAAACATGGCCTGGGAGCAAATTGTGCCACAGTCATACCTGCCACTAGGTGGCTGGCCTGAGGCTAGCGCCAGGGCTCTGGGCTGGGAGCTTCTCTTGCCCCAGGGTTATGCTGCTTCTATGGCAGCCCCTGCCTCAGGTCTTTAAAAACCTGCAGGCATTTTGAGCCCTGGGACACACCAGCAAGTAGCCTAAAGTGACTCCAGGCCCTGTGTCTCCTTTGGTAGCCCATAAGCTAGCCTCACCAACCTGCCTGCACCCTGACACCAGTGCCTGGCACTGTAGTGCCATGGGACTGCCAGGGCTGCACCATCCAGGCCTGCAGGATGCTCCAGGCTGCTTCAGGGTTCTGCAGACTCCAGCCAGGCCTGCCAGCACCCAGGTCAAGCTGTAGGCAACTTCTGGCTGCCAGGATCAGCTCCAGCTGCCCACAGACCACCCCCAGTAGCCTGCTCCTAGCCTGTAGATGCTGTGGGGCATTGCCTCAGCTGCATGACTATCAGTACTATGCTATTCCCCTGTGCTGGGTGGTGCAGGCAGCTGCCCAGGTCTGGCAGCAGAAGGACAGAAAGACAGTGCAGGACCCCTGATGGTATTGTTTTTGCCCATGCCCACTCCTCTGCCCGCCACCCAGGGCCCTTACTGGTCCACAGAGAAGACTGGTGACCTTATGGTGTTGTGGGGCATGGTGGAAGCGTAATGCCATTTCAAACGGGGTGGGCGCTCCAATGCCCACTTCTATGAGAAGCTATCAGGCCAGATGCAGGAGTGTGGCCACAACTGGTCAGTGTTGTAGTGCCATATAAATGTCAATGCGTTGTGGATTCAGTGGGTTTCTATCACCATCAGGCAGGGAGTGCCTGTAAATCCATGCTCTTTATGCAGAAACTGATGGACATCCTCATGCCCTGAGACCCAGGTGGCAGCTGTGCTGTCTTCAGCAGCACAGGTGGCCTGCCAAAGCCCCAACCCCACCTGGCAGTTTTGGTGATGTGTCACTAAGGCCTCCTGCTACCCATCTTGCTGAGCTCTGTGGCTGCACCCTCCACCAGCAGCCATAGAGCCCAGGCCAGTGCCTGCAGCAACAGAGTGGCAGCCCCCACCCCTGCCACAAGACATGGCTGGCCATGACACTGCTAATCACCAGCAGCACCACCTTCTCCTTGTTGGGATCCCTGGTGGGGTGCCTGCCCGGTGTGCCCTGCTATCTGAGGACACTGCCCACTGAGCTATTCATTGTGGCCCATAGCTGTGACCATGTGGAGCCACCAGCCATGCCAACCCAGCCACGTGGTAAGCCCTACACTGTGGGAGAGGGCTGTCCCTACACTGGCCCCTGCCTCTTCCCCTACCCTCAGTCCCTGTCTTTGCCCTCCCTCCCTGCCCACACTCCCTTTGCCCTGGGTTCCCCCCACTGCCAAGAACACAGAGTGGTGCAAAACTTCTGAGGAATGTGATGATGCTGGTCGTGATGTCCTTCTTGGCAGTGGGGGGCAGAGACATGTAGCATAGCTGCAGATAGCTCTCCAAGCAGTGGCAGAAGTTGTTGGGAAGCTCAGGCTTTCCCCCTGTGACACAGTAGCTCAGGGCCCCATGCCAGGTGCACAGGTTCACCTGGAACACTATGGCTACCAGCAGTTGCAGGACATAGTGGGTTGGGCACATGTTGGTATATGCAAACAGCTCCTTATGCAGCACCTGGGGCATGTGCAGCAGGAGAACACTTAGCACACACTGGCAGCATGAGGGGAGCTGGCTGGAGGCCCCTAAGGGGAGGGCAGGAGTGCAGGTAGCTCCTCATTCCACTCATCTGGGAGTCCCATGCCCTCTGAGCCTGACCACTGTGGGCTGAGCAGCAGAACTACAGAGTGGTTGGCCTTCAGGAAGAGAGGGAAGGAAGTGGGGCCTGGAATCATGACAGCAGGTGCAGCTGGTATCCTGGCTTGTTCCACCCTGGGAATGGGAGGGAGAGGCAGGCTGCCTTCTTCCAGGACCCAGTGGCCTGATGGCCACCGGGGGGCAGGTGGGGTTGCGGTACTTGGTCAGTGGCCACCTGGGCCCATGTCTGCCCAGCTGACTTATCATGGTCCCTGGGCATGCCCAACTCCCAATCTGAGGCCAGGCAGTGCACAGTCCATGGTGCAGAGCATCTTATTTCTGAAATGCTGCAAACTCACACAAACAGCTTCTTTCTCAAAGCTCTACAGGGCCTGCAGCTGCAAGCAGAAGAGGCCACACATAGCAGCTGGGATGGGGCCTCAGGGTTGCTGCCACCCACAACTAGCGCCCTGAGGATGCACCAGATCTGCCAGAGGAGGACACTGAACAGGACCTTCCTCCTGAACTGCCTGGTCACAGCTTCAGAGGACTGTCTGGGGGATGCTCAGACATGCTGGGTAGAGAACATGGCCAACGAGGACAGGAGGCAGGCAGAGGATGTGACCCATGTGGATGCAGATGGGTCACACAAGGAGGCACAGGACCATGCAGACAGGGAGCTCCAGGCTCAGATTCTGGTCCTGGAGGCCCTGTGGGTGTAGGTGGAGGCCATGTAGGAGCAGACTGCGGTCCTGGCCAGGGCACTGCAGACCACAGGCAATGACTGCTGTGTGCTGGACCGTTTCAGTCCTGGCAGTCACCTTCATGTTGCTGGTTGCCCAGCCCTTGACCCTAGCCCCACCTGGCAGCCACTCACTGCCCAGCAACAGGCCTCCACCTGGGCCTGAGAGGAGGGCCCTGCACTGCCTCCATCAGCCAAGAGCCTCTGGCCTAGCCCCTGCCCTGGGTTTGGCACCACCATCCCCCCCTGACTTGGGCCCAGGCCCATCACTCATCCAGGCTCCACAGGTGCAGAGCCAGAGCTTCCTGCAGTGGGACCAAGGCCACACACCAGAGCTGCTGGCCCTGGACACTACCTGCTGGAGGGGAGCTACCCACACCGGGGGAGGATCAGCCGCCATATCCCCTGGGTGAAACCCCCATGCACTACACTCACTGCGGCATGCGCACCAGCCAGGGAGCTGGCCACTTGCCCCTGGACTCTGCCCTTAGGGGTCCCCACACCATGGCCCCCCATCCCAGGATGGCATACAAAGGATATTGTATACAGTTTTCATGGAGAAGAAGGTATTTTATTGCTGGTGGGTGGCGTGGGTGGTAGAAGAACTCTGTTTGTTGTGGGGGGAGGGAGCTCTGTTTGATGTGAAGGGAATAAAAACTTGTTCTCCTGAGACATGTCTGCAGTGAGCATGGTGTGGGTGTGGGCACAGGGTGTGGGAGTCCATGGGTGGTTGTGCAGGTGGACTACAGCAGGGAGTGCTAGAGGATGTGGTCTGCCACCGCCTCTGGCACCTGATGCTTCTGTCCCCACTAGAGGGCGTGCAGCTCTCCTAGGGCCTCAGTGGGGGGTGGCTGCTCCTGTTGCTGCCACCATAGGTGGTGCTCCCACTGCCAGGTGTTCTCTGCCAGATGTGCCTCCTCTGTCCAGGCCTCACAGAAGAACTCCCCTGGGGCCTCACAGATGTTATTTAGCAAACAGGCTGCAGTGACCTGGAGGAGGTTGTTCTTGGTGAACTTGAAGTGGGCTGTCAGAGCGTGCCAGTGGCTCCTGAGGTGGCTGAAGGTGTGCTCCATCAGGGCATGGGTCCCACCCAGGCAGCAGTTAAAATGAGCCTGGCAGGGTTCCAGGTGGCCAGTGTAGGACTGCATGGTCCAGGGCACACAGGAAGGGTCCTTGATGAGGAGAAGTAGGACTGCCATGGCTTCCAGCTGCAGGTCCAGCACCCTCACTGCAAAGTGGCTGCTCTGCATCTGGGTTAGCAGGGTGAAGTTCCTGAAGATGCGGGCAGCACCTTCCAGCTGGCATTTACGTGCATGAAGCCCCTGCAGTGGTCCATGATGGCCTGGAACAACACAGAGTAAAAGCGGCTCCGGCTGTAATAGGGGCAGTCTCCATGGATTGGGCACCTGATAGGGATGTAGGTTCTTATCCAAGGTTCTGATGCATTGGAGGAATCCCAAAGCATGGAGCCTTACCACCACCATGGGATCATTCACATGGAGCAGTGTCCCCCAGCATGTCCTGGAAAGTGCCACACAGCTCCAGGATGGCCTCCCTGGTGGTGGCTTTGCCCATGCCAAACAGGTGGCTGATTTATAAAGGCTGTCAGGCATGGCCAGTTTGAGCAGGGTGAGGGCCAACTGGGTATCCATGTGGAGGGGCAGCCACATGCCAGTGTCTTGCTGCTCCAGGTGTGACTGGAGCTGCTTCAGGGGGTCCCAGAAGTTGTCCCAGTTCATACAGAATGCCTTCAGCCACTGCTCATTATCCCAGGTGTGCTGGATGATGTGCAGCCACCAGTTTTGACTGGCCTGGTGGGCCCAGAGGCAGTGGAGTTGGATGTCCAGGAGGGTGACAGCAGCCCTGGCAGTGGCATTTTGGATCTGGCCACGTGGATGGGGTCGAAGTGGCAGATGCACAGTGGTGGCCCTAGGACAGAACACGGTGGGTGGGCAGGCAGTCACTTCATGTGGGGGGGGCCCGGAGGGGTGACATGGCCATGGGTCAGCTAGGGCAGTTGGCATGGAAGGCCAGCAGGGCGAGCACAGCGGCCAGCAGGAGTGCAGGGTGCTAGTCGCTGTTGTCAGGGCAGGGGCTGGAGCAGTCATGGTGTGGGGAGACACAGGTGGTAAGGAGAACACTACTGCATGCTGTCCCTGTGCTGTGCACACTGGAAATGTCACACTAGTATAATCTTTCAGGATGGAACTAGCTTTAAATGAAATTACACTATGCAAATGCAAATCTCTCTCTATAAAATATATGGCTTAATGCATTTTAAATGTAAAGTAATATAATATTTCCCAATACCATTGATCGTACATATCTCAAATTTGACCTCTCGGAACTGCTTTTATAGATTAAAATTCAAGCAGTACATTTAGCATCTTAATTCCAGTACTCAAGAGAATTTTGATTAACTCTCTCCTTAAGGAAACATTTTGCATGGCCTTAACAATGGTACTGATCTTGTTCCACTGTAACTGAGTTTATCTTACAGAAGTCAATTTTTAAGAAGTGAATATCCCCCGTTCTTCTTCCTTCTGTTTCTGTGTGATGGTTAAAGCTATTTCGTGACTCAGCCAGCTTTAGTAACTGAATAAACCTTTGAATGTACAAAGAGAACTAAGGACATAATAACAGTCACATTTAACGCAGTAAAAAATGCTTGTGTAGAGTCATTGGCATAGCTGAGCATATGCTCAGCATGCATATTTAGTCATTTACTTAGAGTGGGCAGCAGTGCTAAGGAAAAGACAATCTGTCTCTGTTAATGAAGAAAGTATCTCTACAATGTAAAGTTGATTGGTACAAGGGTGAATTGTTTAATGAGTTAGGAACTGAGAAACTTGATACTGTTGTGACCGGCACTAGAAAGGCTCCTCTTCTGCCTGAGTAGCCTAGAGTCTTCTAATAATCAAACTACATATACGGTGAAGCTTGTATTACAGTGCTGACTGAAGTCTCCAATTAAACACAAATAATTTCTTTCAAATATACAAAATAATATGGGACCTCTGTCAAATTACTTTTTAATTTATTTCCTTTAAAGTATGCTACTATGTGCCTATGTGATTTCAACTGCACTGTAGGTAGTAGATGGAGTCTATCATACCAGTGCTAAGCTTTGAACAGACTAAGTTTTTCCTACTGAAAGGCTGGGTAAGTTGACCCATGAAAATCTGTATGCTGGTGAAGCTCAGCTGTGGTACCTGAAGTATTTTCTTTAAAGTCACCTCTGGTATCTCATTATATGCCACATAGAAATGTCCTTAGGATAGGGACAAATGAACCAGTCAGAGTAAATTAAAAGAGGCCTGGTAGTAAATGATGCCTTTGACATATTGGTATCTCAGAAACCTGGTAGAAGGATGATCAATGGGATACTATTATACTGGGTTACAAATAATATAAGAATGACAGAATACGATGTGTAAGCAGAGGAGTTATACTATATGTTAAGAATAGTATAGACAGCAACTGCAAACATTTTATTTAAAAGGAAATTATCATAGAATCCCTGTGCATAGAAATTAGGGTTGAATAAAAGGATGCTATTACTGGCTACCAGATCAGGAGGGTGAAGGGGAGTACAGAATGCTTAGGATGATTAGAGAAGCTGAAAAAGCAGGCAAGAATAGGGAGAGACTTCAACCATCCACATATAGACTGGGTAAACACCTCATCATAGCAAGATGCAGAGATAAAATTTCTGGATGTAATAAATGGCTGCTTTCCAGAACACCTTCTCTTGGAATTCACAAGAGGAAAAGCAATTCTGGACTTAATCCTGAGGAGCGCACAGGACCTGGGTAGCAGGCCAGAGGTAACTAGCCTGGTGGCTGAACTCACCTGCTCGCAACTCCTGTTCTCTGCCTCATACCTTAACTTGCCAGCTAGTCTTTAAGAGTTTCTAATTTAGGAGACTGGTGACAGAGATAGGGGGTAACATTTTCCTAGGTGTGCTACATTTCAGGCTCCTCTTTACTGCTCAGACTGTTAGGTTGGGTCTTTTCCTTTAAGTCAATTCCCCGGTTATGCCTTATGAGCAATAATTGTGACCTTCAGCCACCCCCATTGTAATTTCTCACAGATGTTGCTGTTTAACACCTGAGTGAGGGCCTTTCTCCCTCCTCACTGTTTGGCCCTCATGACTCCAAAAGCTCTGTTGGGGTTTTGGCTTCCCCAGCCTCATCTTTGGTTTGGCTAGGTCTCTTAGGTAGAGGTCCGCTGCTCTGGTCTCCAACTCCTTGGGGCCCCAACCCTCTCTCAATTTGGGGCGATTCATCCTACTATATCTCATTTTCCCTGTCCCTAGCAGGGCCCAACAGCATGCCTTTCCACCACACTGTGAGCTCCACCTCCCCTGATAGTCATATTCAGCCCACAGATTTAACTTTAAGATAAACAAATAAGCTGCTGCTTTTCAGCAGAAACTTCTTCCCTCCTGGGGTACAACAGAGTACAGCACACACACACAAAAGAATACTTTAAATGACACTTTAAATGAAGTCTTCTCCCTCAGAGTGCACAAACTTCACAGGAGAGGGGGATCTGCCCTGGCAGGTGATACTTCACTGACTCTGACATGTGGGTCACAGCAGGTTCCAGTGTTTGCAGCACACAAGCTGCCACGTATCTGCCCTTCCCCAGCAGACATCTCCTGTTCCAGGTACAGTTTCTCCACCCACTTCCTATCTCAGGCTGAGGCTTATTTATTTGAATACTGTCTCCCCTTGCCAATTGCTTGCCTCCTCTTACACCTGTTAAGGATCTCCTAATCCTTTAATTACAGGGAAGCCTTCCTGCTGCTCTGCTTTCTTAAAGTGGCAGGACCCTATTTTCCTGATGTGGGTTCCTTTGCCAACCTGACCCGTCTGAACCCTGTCATAGAATCATAGAAAATTAGGGTTGGAAGAGACCTCAGGAGGTCATCTAGTCCAGCCCCTGCTCAAAGCAGGACCATCTGCAACTAGATCATTCCATCCAGGGCTTTATTGAGCTGGGCCTTAAAAACCTCAAAGGATGGAGTTTTAACCATATCTCTAGGTAACCTCTTCTGTGCTTCACCACCCTCCTAGTGAGAAAGCTTTTCCTGATATCCAACCTAAGCCTTGCTGCAACTTCAGACCATTGTTCCTTGTTCTGTTATCTGTCACTACTGAGAACAGTCCAGCTCCATCCTCTTTGGAACCACCCTGCAGGCAGTTGAAGGCTGGTATCAAATCTCTTAGTCTTCTCTTCTGCACATTCAGTAAACCCAGTTCCCTCAGCCTCTCTTCATAAGTCATATGATCCAGCTCCTTAACACTTTCATTGCCGTCCGCTGCACTCTCTCCAACTTGCTCACTTCCTTTGTGTGTGGGGGGGGCCCAAAATTGAACACAGTACTTCAGATGCAGCCTTGCCAGTGCAGAATAGAGGGGAACAATTAGTTCTCTCGATCTGCTGGCAACACTTCCATTAATGCAGCACAGTATGCCCTTAGCCTTCTTGGCAACAAGGGCACACTGCTGACTCATATCCATCCTATTATCCACTGTAACCCCCAGGTAATTTTCTGCACAGCTGCTGCTTAGCCAGTCAGTCACCAGGCTGTGACAGTGCATGGGATTGTTCCATGCTAAGTGCAGGACTTTGCATGTGCCCATATTGAATTTCATGAGATTTCTTTTGGCTCAATCCTCCATTATGTCTAGTTCAGTCTGAATCCTAACCCTACTCTCCACCATATCTACTGTACCTCCCAAGCTGGTGTCATCCGTAAATTTAATGAGGGTGCAATTCAGCTCATCTTGCAGATCATTAATGAAAACATTTAACTAAATCCTGGGACACTGCACTTGATACTGGCTGCCAACTAGATGTTAAGCCATTGACTACTACCTGTTGAGCCCAACAAAACAGCCAGCTTTCTATCCACCTTCCAGTCCATTCTCCAACCCATATTTCCTCAGCTGCCTTGTAAGAATGCTGTGGGAAACTGTATCAAAAGCCTGGCTAAAGTCAAGGTATTAATTACATCCACTGCTTTCCCTGCATCCACAGAACCAGTTCTCTAATTACAGAAAGCATCAGATTGGTCAGACATGACTTGCCCTTGGTGAATCCACACTGACTGTGCCTAAAACCTTCCTTTCCTCCAAGCGCGTAGAAATGGATTCCTTGAGAGCCTACTCCATGATTTTTGCAGGGACTGAGGTGAGGCTAACCAGTCAGTAGTTCCTGGATCATACACCTTCCCTTTCTTAAAGATGGGCACTATATTTGCCCTTTTTTTAATCATCCAGGACCTCTCAAGATCACCATAAGTTTTCAAAGATAATGGCCAGCTCCTCTAGCACTTTGTGTGCCTTGTGTACAGTCCCATTGACTTGTACCCATTTATCTTTTCTAAACAGCCCCTAATCTTTTTTTTTGCTACTCTTGGCCACATACCTTTTCCCCAAATTGGGTTGCCAGGTGCTGTAGTCTGGGAGCTGACCTTGCCTGTGATGACTGAGGTAAAAATGGCATTGAGTATTTTAGACTTTTCCACATCATCTGTCACTAAGTTGCCTCCTCCATTCAATAAGGGACCCACACTTTTCCTGACTTTCCTTTTGGTGCTGACATACTTATAGAAGCCTTTCCTGTTACCCTTCATGTCCCTTGCTAGTTGCAACTCCAACTGCACTTTGGCTTCCTGATTTTATTTTTATATTACTCCCTACTCATTTTTCCAAGTTTCTATTTCTTGTAAGCTCTCTTTTTTACTTTAGCTCATTGAAAAGTTCTCTGTTTTAGCTCACTGAAAAGGTCTTCTGCCTTACTTGCTAGTCTTCCTGTGCACTCTCAATAAGGTTTCTTTAAAACACAACCAGATCCCTTGGACTTTCCCCCCTCAGAATGGCCTCCCAGAGGATCCTGCCCATCAGTTCCTGAGTGAATTTAAGTCTGCTTTTCTAAAGTCCAAGTTCCTTACTCTGTTGCTTTCCTTCCTATCATTCATCAGGATCATGAACTCACTCATTTTGTGGTTGCGGATGCCCAAGTTGCCACCCACTTCTATGTTCCACACCAATTCTTCCCTCTTTGTGGGCAGGAGCAGGTCAAGAACACAGCCCCTACTTGTTCTCTGCAGCACTTGCACCAGGAAGTTGTCCCCAGTGCTTCAAAAACCTCCTGCATTGCCTGTGCACTGTTGTATTGCCCTTTCAGCAGATGTCCGGTGATTGAAATCCCTCATGAGAACTGGAACCTGTTATCAGGAAACTTCTTCTTGGTGTTTGAAGAAAGCCTCATCCACCTCATCCTGGTCTGGTGGTCTATACCAGACAGCCTTCAAGATGTCATCATTGTTGCTCTCCCCTCTGACCCTAACCCACAGACGGGCTTATCTTCAGTTTCATACTGGAACTTTGAGCAATCGTACAGCCTTTTTTCATAAAGCACAACTCCCCTGCCTCTTCTCCCCTGCTCCTCCCAGTCCATGACAATACTCCAGTTATGTGAGCTATCCCACCAAGTCTCTATTTTTCCAGTCACATCCTAGTTCCATCACTGTGTGAGGACTTCCAATTCTTCCTGCCTGCTTCTCAGACTCCATGTATTCTTGTACAGACACCTGAGGTAACTAGCCAATTGCCCTACTTTCCCACCCCCCGTTGCCCTCTCCTGCTCATGCTTCATCACGTTACCTGCTTCCCTACCTACTTCAGGGCTTTCCATCCCCCAGAGAACCTAGTTTAAAGCTCTCCTCACTGTGTTAGTGAGCCTGTCTGTGAAGCTGCTCTTCCCTCTTTTTGTCAGGTAGATTCCATCTCTTCCTAGCAATTCGTCTTCCTGGAACAACATCCAGTGGTTGAGAAAGCCAAAGCCCTGATGGTGGCACTGTCTGTATGGCTATGCATTGATCTGCAGGATGCATCTGCTCCTGCCTGGGCCATTCCCCTTGACAGGAAGGATTGAGGAGAACACCACCTGAGCCCCTGTCCCCATCCCCCCTGCACCCAGAGCCCTGCAGTCATTTCAATCTGCTCATGGTCACCCCTGGCAGTATCACTGGTGCTGACATAGATAAGCCACATGGGGTAGTAGTCAGAGGGCTGGATGAGTCTTGGTAATCCTCCCATGACATCTTGAGTCTAGGCTCTGGGCAAGCAGCAGACCTACCAAGAGAACTGGTCAGCCCAGCAGATGGATGCCTCAGTCCCTAGCAGAAAAGAGTCTCCAACCACCACCATTCATCTCTTCTTTTTGGTGGCAGTGGTCTCAGCCCTCTCAACTATGAGAAGGCCTGGCCAGGTCTGCTTTAGCAACAGAACATGATCTTCCTCCTCTGTTGCTACAGCTTCATATGTGTTCTCAGGCAAACTACTATGGTGGAGATGAAGACTTCTGCTTGCTGCCAAAGATTACAAGATTCTAGTTGTCCATGTCTTCTGTGTTTTTTAGCACTGCCTCTGGCAGTCCTTCCTCCACAGCCCTAGAGGTCTCCTCCAGCATTGAATCAATTAAGTCCTCAGGGTGGAGGATACTTCAGAGCTTTAATGCCTGCTCCTGTAGATCTCTTGCCTGTTCCTGAGGGACACCACCAGGAGCCCTGCTTACATTGCAGGCACTCCCCCAATCTGCTCACATTGCAGGCACAAGCCCGTTGTCACTGGAAGGAACTTGAAAGCCATATTCACCACAATACCAAACCATGAACATGACCTGGGTGGAAGCCGTGACAGTGGGTGGTCCTGCCTAAATAGACACCTCACAGGTGCAAGCAGAGGAAGAGCTGGCAGCGGCAGTGACTCCTTAATCTACCACCTTTCTCTTCCCACTCCTATTTCCAAGCAAACCTTCCCTAGCAAACTCCTCTGTAAGTTGGCCTGTTCACTGCTCCTTGGTCTTGAAAGGTTCCCATTTCCCTGATTCCTCTCACCAAGCTTACAGTGAAAGAAAGTGAGAGAGTTTCCAGGAAAACTCCTTTAACAAAATCCCCCATGCTCAGGACTGCAGTTAAGAAAGTGGATTAATATTGGTCTAATGGCTGAATTTTAGCTATTTGCACTAAATATTTGTGATACATAATTACAGTGGCTGTCTGGGAACTCCTCTAATCAAAATGCCCGCCCCGCTCCTCAATTCCCAAGCACTCTAAGAGTCTGTGGAACTTTATCACCAATTCCACTGAGTATAGAACCAATGCTTGTTCCAAAGTCTATTGATGAGCTCCAAAACGTACTGATGAACATAATTTGCATACACTTGTTTTAGATGACTGATTTATAAACAATTGAAAAAGTACAGGTAAGTTTCAGCAACTGCATCTATTTAATCAGCCTTTTTTTCTGAATACATATACTAGTTCAGAAAGAAATATGTCCATGTTGTCATGAGTTTATTTTAAAATAAGTTTTGTTGAGATGGCAGGGAGGGGTTTTTTTAGAACTTACTATGCTTTCCACTTACTATGCTTTCCAAAAAACATATATTTTAAAAATTGACAGATTCTTTTTTAAGATATTCTTTCTAACCAAATAAAGGAGAAATGCACCAACAACATGGAATTGTAAAGCTACTGTAACCTGTGAATTATTTATAAAACCAAAGGTGTTTTAATTTATATAAAGTAAAAATAACATTTGCTTGAATGTTTTAATGCTCAGAAGAGGTCCACAGAGCATATCAAACAGTTGCAATGCAAAGATGGAAAAGCATGCTGGATAATACATTAAAGCCGTTCCACAGGGTTCACTGTGTAGTTTTATTAAAAGGTTAGTCAATTGATTTGTATAGGATGGTTTGGCTCATCAACAAGTCTTGGAACAAGCATCATAGACTTGATTCTGCCTCAGGCAGAGGGCTGGACTACCTAGGTGACCTCTTGAGGTCCATTCCAACCTTACTTCTCTATGATCAAAGTCCTCAGATACTGCAGTGAGGGG
The DNA here is from genome assembly GCF_052110815.1 of Crocodylus siamensis. Lineage (NCBI taxonomy): Eukaryota > Metazoa > Chordata > Crocodylia > Crocodylidae > Crocodylus > Crocodylus siamensis. The sequence goes on along the minus strand of NC_143397.1, from coordinate 30,490,196 downwards.
CCAAAGTATAAAAAAAGGCTATTTTGATGAATACCCAATACAGAATGAAGAATTAATAACAAATCCATTCAGAAAACTGGATGATGCAGGCAGAAGGTAGAGAGGTCCATTCAGAACATCCAATGAAGCAGGTTGTTGCCTATGAAAGCTCACAGCTGTCTGAACGAGGTAGTCTCGAAGTTGCCACCCTCTGCTCTCACTTCTGCTTGACTACAGACTAACACAGCTAACCACTTCTGTAGAGGTAGAGAGACTGAAGATGGAACCAAAAATCAAAAGGAATATATTATTAAAATACAAGATGTCCAATGGAAAATCTGCTATGCTATAAATTGATGTAACATTTGGAATTGTCTTACCTGATTTAAGATACCATTATTTAATATGGTTCTTATTTTTTTGTAGTTGACAACTCAATTTGTACGTATCCCATTCTGGACATTGTACAAACAGAATGTTACAGTCCCTGTCCCAGAAAATATACAAATTGAGAAGGCAAAATGTAACAGACAAGAAAGTAAATGAGTCAGATACCAGTCTGGTTTAGCAGATTAGCTGTATTCACACTTCACAGGTGCATAAAAATTTATTAGCATTAGGCACAACAGTTGAATCTAGCCACCTGCCTAGTCATTATCACATGGTAACTCTCTCCAAGCACTACAACAGAAGTGAGTATTGAGGATCTGGTTTCAGCTGCACCAGGAAATCTTTGCATTACATTCCCCTTTCCAAAGTGAAATAGCATACAATTACATGCTCCAGCTTTTTGTCTTTATTACAAACAGAAGTTCAGAGTCCTTGCATCTTGTAAGATAGATATGTCTTCACTATTCTTTAACTCTGCTCACACCTGCCCTAGAGTGCTATTAAAACCACAAACAAGAGTGAAGAGTTCCTTACCAAACTGCTTGATATTATCACCTATATTTAATTCTGTATTACATGTAGTAGACTTTAAAGCTTTGAGGGATAAAGTCATGTTTCCCATGAAGGCCTTCAGAGGCATTTTGCAAATACTATTTTTGCTTTGTCTGTTGTAACTGCTTTATTGCTACTCAAAGTTGAAGCTGAAGGAAGGGAAAAATATTGTCATGCCAGATTAAAAAAGATTTCATATCTATCCAGAAGTTGATTTTCAGTGAGAAAAACTAGATCAGAAAGTTGTCCATCGTCATTCTCTCCTTTTATGCCCCATTTTTTTGTCTCAAATGAAAGGACATGATATGTGGAAAAGCTACCTCCACAGAAATGAACAAACCATTTATGGAACCAAAAAAATAAGGTCTGAAAGTTTTTACTGAGACTGGCTATTTAGAAATCAAAGAAGATGTAAAGATTGACCATTGTGTTATCACTCCTAACCATATGGTTGCAGTCTTTCTGTCACTTACACAGTAAGGAAAAGCATACATCATGTGTAATGGGTCTTTATTCATGGAACATACCGTCTCTCGTCTTATGTGTCAACAGGGTCCTGCTTATGTATGTATACCCACACACACAATTCTAAATTTTGGTTACACAATTCCAATCACCTTTCTATCATTTTGCCTGTCTAAATAAGACTTTGCCTTTTAGGAAGAAACTTGGCTTCTGTGTAACTAAAACTCATGATGCTGATTACAGATGTGTTATACATGACATTTGGATTATGGGTCCATTTCAAAGTAATAAGTATTATAGATGTTTCCAGCTACTGATAACTTTCTTGTTCCTTTAATTTGTAATGGTGTATGTACACCCTTTATTGGTTTTTATTTCTCTCTTTTATTAAAAAGGGAGATAAGGCTGATGGTAGAAACTATCAAGGCAAAACCCTCCTCTCCGGTACTGGGAACATCCTTGCTTGAATTCTGCTGAACCAACTGCTTCCTTTAATGAAAAAACCCTTCTCAAGTCTCAATGGGGCTTCAAACCATCAAAAGGCATCATGGACCTTATTTCTGTGACCCAGAAGATTCAGGAAAATGCTAACAACAACACCAGGCACTATATTTGACCTTTAACCATGGTTAAGTTCTTATCAAAGTTTGGCTGTCCAGGAAAATGTGTCACCATCCTAACACTCCTTCCTGACCAGATGACTGTCTCTATTATATGCAAAGGCTCTGCTACAGAGCCAAACAAGTATGTGATTGCACCAATCCTGTTTTCCACCTTTCTTGTGATCAAGATGCTCACCCATAACTGTCTGCCATATGGCACTGGCATCGAGTACAGTTGTAGCAAGAAACCTTTTTTTCGCCTGTCCCCCGCCTCCAATGTAAAGCCCTTTCATATGGCAAAAAGCCCCTTTTTGCAGCATTTGCCCCCCTTTGGGGATGCTTTCTCTTTTCTACCTTTTTTTATGTCCTCCCTCTTCTTCTTATATTATTATTATTTTTTATAGAATATAAGGTGTACTTGTGATAAAAATATAGTTTGTAAATACTTTTATGGGTATAAAATAGTATTCTGCATCAGTATGTCCTGCCCTCCCCCCAACTGTATTTGGTCTATTTGTTGTATGTGCCATGGCATTTCACCATTTATGTTTTCTTTTCTATGCGTTTTAACTTTGTAACAATTGTACTTTAAGTTTAAAAGTAAGTTGTACCATGTAACAATGTTAGCAAGGGCAGGAATCAAACCACAACTTCTCTGTATGTAGCAGGTCCTTGAATGAATCTGGATTGATTGCGTAACACAGTAGCTAGACAGGATAACGAGTTAAGGAACAGCAATTAACACCTACAAAACTACAGACTAAGGAGAGGAAAGGATCAATACAGAGTCAGGAACTCCCTGAAACTTCACTGTTAAAGGTACAGAAGTCCTGGTTTGAACTAATTACATCAGTGAATTAATCAAACTTTATCAAAGGACTCCCAAGACTTTACGTACCTCTGGACGTGACCCCTCAGGCTGACAGCTGCCATCCAGTAACCACCAAGGGGGACATCCCACAAGGTCAATGACCCCTGGATTGGGTAAACCCAAAAATTGGGGTGTCATCAAAGTCTGCCAGAGTTGGATAAAAGGCAGCCTCTGATGACACCCCAATTTTTTTCAGAGATGGATAAAAGACCCCCAATGGCACCCTCTCTGACCTGACCAGCACCCTGCCTGCCCAGCCAGAAGGAGCACCCAGCAACTGCCTTCTGAAGCAACATCGCACTGAAAGAAGCCTCGACTGGCCATCAATGGAGGACTCCAGCACTTGGGGATAGGTATATCTTGACATCGGTGCTTAATGTTCATAGCTAGCTACTGTGAGCGAGTGTTTGTGTGTGTGTGCGTGAATGTGTGTGTGTTTGAGGGGATCACACCCAAGGTTTATGAACTAACTTTTGCATCCATCTAATAAACTAGAACTTTATGATGATCCTGTGATTTGGTCCTTTGTAGCCAACACAGTATCGGTGGGGACCTTTTCAATCTTTCCCACCTCCATGCCAAAACCAAGCTTATAATTGCCTTGATTGTGAAACTTCAGTGATTGTGCTGTAATTTTACATACTAAGGAGCAGCTACAAATGGTATTTAACTGCTTCTCTCAAGTACACCAGTACCTGGGACTGACCCTTAATATCAGAAAAATAAAGGTGCTTCACCAGCCTGCTTTGGGCTAATTAACTCCCCTGGCAAAGATCCTCACTGATGGACAGGAGATGGAGAATAATGAACACTCCACATACCTTGGCAGTCATCTTTCAAAGAAAGCCAACATTGATGAGGAGATCCATTATAGGATCTGATGTGCCAGCTCTGCCTTTGAAAGACTGTATCATCATGTGTTCAATGATCTTGATATCAGGACTTGAACAAAGCTCCTTTTATATAAGTCAGCTGTAACTCTAACTCTTCTCTACAGCTGTGAAGCTTGGGTGACCTACAGGGACCACCTAAGGAGCCTGAAATGCTTTCATTAGTGCTACCTCTGGAAGATCCTTGACATAAAGTGGGAGGATCATTGCAAAAATGCCAGTGTCCTCACCAATGCTAAAAACCACCAGTATGGAACCACTGATTATTCAATATCAGCTGTGGTGAACAGGGCAGTGTGTGCACATGCCTGATGTACATTTACCAAAACAAAGGTGAACATTAACAAGCGTGTCATCACAAATTGAGAAAAACTAGCCCAGGACAGGACTACATGCCAATGCCTTGTGAGAGAAGTTACATCTTACTCTGAAGAAAACTGTCTCACTCTAGACAGAAATGGAAAGAAAGGAAACAAGACAAAGAAATCCACAGGCCAACCCTCCCTTCAACCACCATCTATGGTGTCTGCCAGACAGTCTGTGGCTCTAGGATTGGCCTTCTTAGCCATCAACAAACTCATCTACAGCCCATTCCCCATGGGGTGGTCATCCTAGACTGTAAGGGATCACTGATGATGATTACACTCTTTATTGATTATTTCTCTGTTTTATTTTAATGTCAAACAATTGTCTCTTAATATTTTTTGTTTTGCTAGGTGGCCTTTTTTTCTATTAATGTTACCAAAAAAATTCCAGTATTGATACAAATAGCCCAGCTCTACTGATGGTATCAAAGATAGGGCTGCTAGTGTAGATAAGGTGTTCACAGGTGCATTTAGATGATGTGGTGCTTAATTGCTGATAGCCCCCTTATTTCCAATATGCACTGTATTTATATCCTGGTTACTTCCAGTTAAATTCCTAAATTAAGTCATTCAAACTTGTTTTGGCTATTTATTCATAACTGCTTTGGAGTTGTGGTGGGTGGAGTGGGGGAAGAATAGGGCTTTAGTTTGCATAGATTTGGATGTGGAGATCTTTACACCTCCCTGAAAGAACAGACTCTGGGAGGGTGTAGGAGCTCACCCTTGTGGATTATTTTGCAGAATCAGGTCTGTAACTGAACTTGCTAATGTTTCTCCATTATAAGTTTATGCCAGCCAGCCATCTGACTGACGATGATGAGACTAAGTCAATAGAGCTATTTTACACTGGCTGGCTGTCTAGACTTCTATTTTTAGCATTTTATACCTCAACTGTTATATCTATTTTCATTCTTTGTATCGTTGTGGAGAGAAAAGGTGCGATCTTCCATTTGGAGTCTGCTGTTTCTAACTGGTGTAATTCAGAAATGCAATTGTATTTGTCGTAAATATCATAATGCTGTTAGAATATCAAATAATGGTATTTTAGTTGCTCTTTTTCAATTCTAATCATCACTAACTACCAAAGCAGAAACAGGAAAGGAAAGAAAAGAAGCAAAACAAACAACCATCATAAATGAATACTATTCTGGATCTAGGTACTTGGCCTTCACAGTCATTAATTTATCTACTTTCCCAGAGGGTAGGTCAGGGAATATGAAAATATGCTTCCAAACATACATTTATAGTATTTGCAGTGGCAGTATTCCCTCCAAGAATTTATGCCAATTATATGACTTCACGTTTTTTCACAAACCTTCTTTGCTTTTGCTAATTCTGACAGTTTGATCACCTACCCTGGATCTGATGCTAGCTTTAGACACAGAAGAGGTAGGAAACGTGTCAATACTCTTGTAAAGATGAGACAAGAAAGGCTGGAAACACAAATTAGATAGCTTCACTTATGTTCAATGTTATTATTGAGCCTGAAACTCTGGGTCATTAGGATCAATGTGAAATAGCAGTATGTGTACTTTTAAATACATGTTACTATTTTATCTGCCCATATCCCTTCTGTATCAGTGAGTAATGCCCAATAATTGAGCGATCAAATGATTACTGAACTTGTCAAGTAACCCAAGAAAAGCAAGTGAAATGTAAAATCAACTTAGACTGGATCTCGATGAAGCCCATTTTTATATAAGAAGTGTGATGGGGTGTGTGCAAAATGTAGATTTGGAAACACTGGGTGCATCTACACAAGACACTACCGTGCAGTTGTTACTGCACATTTATTTAGTACTTGTATTAGCAAGTACTAAATACATACACAGTAACTGGAGTTGATACCAAGTAGTGCCAGTAAACATCTTTTAGGTGACACCATTGTGCAGTAGCCTAATAATACTGCATAATAGCATATTAGCACTGTCTGTGCTGTGATGTGCTATTGCGCAGTATTTTCAGCTAATGCACAGCCAGCCTCTTGTGTGGACATGCCTACTGAAATATATTTGTTTAGTTCACGTTGATCTTACCAAATAGCTCCTTAACAGGAATTGAGAAAACAATTCTAAAACCCCAAGGCATTTTGTTTTTCTCTTTTTATTAACTTCTTTGATTAGTTTGGTTTTGAAATTCTATATTTTTAAGCGTTTAAAATGGTTTAATATCCAAATATTTCATTTAAACCAAAAAGAGGTATTCAATTTAAATTAATAAGAAGAGATCTCTTACAGCACCCATAGTTTATCCCATGCATGCTCTACCTTATCCCACGCATGGTCTTGGCAACCAGCTAGTTGGAACCTTTTAAACAGAGAGGAATCTGCAAATATCTGTCCACATTAACATGCTATAAACAATCTTTGGTTTTTTAAGTGTTATATGTAACGTAAGTATTTAACCGGAAAAATATTGTCTGTATTAAGAACAGGAAACTGCTCAGACATGTTAGTTACAGTGTAAGTATGTTGCTAGTGTTTAAATACCGTAAGAGTTGATATTTAAATAATACAACTTGGGGATCGTTTACACATGCATTTACTCCAGCCTAGATTTACTGTGCAGTAAGCTATTACACAGTAAGAGGTTTTGGGTAGGTGTCTACACATGCAGGGATAAGGATTTGTTCACAGTTCCCTGCAGCCCAACAATGCACCCCTGTGGCCACTGGGGTAGCTCCAGGCTCCCCCTGGGTGCTTGCCTGGAGGCTGGCAGGGAGTACTGGGCCAGGATACAGCTGTCTCCTGGCCCCGAGGTGCTGCCTGCTGCTGGGGCAAAGACAATGTCCTTCTGCCCCAGCAACAGGGAGCTCCAGATAGCTGCAAGCTGCCCCAGTGGTGGATCACAGCAGGGGCCTGGGACCTGACGCACCCCTTCAGCTTGTTTTAAGCCCTGTGCTTTTATCACCCATTCAGGGCATGGGGCTGGGACCTGTCCCCAAACAGGACAGTGTCTGGCCAGCCCTGGGCTGCATGAGGAAGTCTCTATGTGCAGCCTGAGCTGGTTGAGGATGGCCTGAAACAGGACAGTCTCCAGCCACCTCCAGGCTGCATGTACTTCTCTGCATAGCCTGGGACTGCCTGGGAACTGCCCTGGTCATGGGTAGGTCCCAGCCAGCACCAGGCTGGGCAGGGAACTGTCACTGTGCAGGGAGCTCCACAATCAGGGGGCTTATTCCCTGCCCAGCTTTGTGAGCATGGAGCTAGGAGGGAGCAAACAGGGGAGTTTGTTCCCCCTCCAGCTCCATGCTTGCAGAGCTGGGCAGGGAACAAGATCTCCAGCCTGTTTTCCCCCAGTTCCACGCTGGTGAATCTGGGTGGGGAACAAGCTACCTAGCCTGTCTCCCCCCCATCTCTGTGCTCACAGAGTTAGGCAGGAAACAAGCTCCCCAGCCTGTTCTCCTCCCAGCTCTGTGCTCATGGAGATAGGCAGGGAACAAATTCCCTAGCCCCCACCTGCAGGGAGCTCCCAGCCCCAGGTCCAAGACTGTGGAGCCACTGATGAGTGATGCTTATCTCCAGCAGCAGCTCTTTGACTACGGGGCTTCTGCAGGGAGTTGCTTGGAGCTATCTCCCACCCCCTCATAGATGGCTAACTGGGAGCCAGGTGTCTAAATGAGTGCTATGTGGCCATTACTAATGACAAGTAAATTTGCTATTTGCATTTGCAGGTAGTAAATTTACTCAAGATTGGGGAGATTTACATTGAAGTAAGCATGTGCACGTGTACACCCATGTGCTTACTTCACAGTAAACTATGCTAATTCACTATTAAGCGTCTTGTGTAGACATGTCCCTCAAGTGCTTAAACAGTCAAAGTCTATTATTCCACACATAAGAGTAGCTTACAGTATTAAAATTGACAGCTATTAACACCTTTAATTAAGCACCTACAAGTCATCAAGAAGGCATATTTCCACCTTTCCTAAAAAAATACTCACTCTCTTGCCTGTTATAAATACATGGCCAAGATGTGTTTAATAGCAAATCTGGAATAGAAAAACAGTGTTTTAACAGGCAACATAAAAATCTGCCTTAGTAGTTTATCATAGCTTAATATTTGATAGCATATACTTAGTAGTAGTTTTATTTTATAGTTATGTTAATACATTATTGAAACACACTACTTTGGGCATGAAAACTCAGAGCTCAAGAGATTTCTTTCAAATTACAAAGAATTAGTTGTGTTAGCAATACCCATGATGCTGTGTAATATTTATACAATTTAAGATTGCTATGTAACAAGTGATGATTACATTTATTTTTGCTGTCAGGTGGGTTAAAATTACTAGATTTTTTTTAAAGATCTGGAATAATACATATTTGTTTTGGTGACTGGCTGAGTAAAATAATCTTGCAAATACTTACTACCAAGCAGAGTACTTATTACTTAGCAAACACATGACTATTCACAGGCAGTAATCACTGTGCTCAGTACTATTTGGAGACATAGGTCTAATACTAATGTATTCTGTTGCTTTGTGTAGACATTGTTTCTGATGTGTTTTCTACATGCTTGAGACTTTCTGGTGGGACAATTTCTCAACTCAGTTCAGCAGTCCCAAAATACAAGCTGTTTTATCTGACATAAGTTAGATATTTATTATTTACATTTGAATTGCATACAAGGAGAAATTTTAGTAGATAATTTTTACAAGATTTTGTGTCTAACAAGGAAAAACAGGTAATAGTTTATTGATACCATAGTGCAGAAAATCTTCAAACACAGTTCCTTTCCATTTTATTATTCATTTCTTGGAAGGAAAAACCTGCAGCTTCCTTATAGGCTTGGCAGTGCCACGTTGGATAGCACTACAGAAGAAAGAGACTTGGGAGTCATCATTGACCACAAGATGAACATGAGCCTGCAATGCGATGCTGCGGCTAGTAAAGCGACCAAAACGCTGGCTTGCATCCATAGATGCTTCTTGAGCAAATCCCGGGACGTCATTCTCCCTTTGTACTCGGCCTTGGTGAGGCCGCAGCTGGAGTACTGCATCCAGTTTTGGGCTCCACAATTCAAAAAGGATGTGGAGAAGCTTGAGAGAGTCCAGAGGAGAGCCACGCGCATGATCAGAGGTCAGGAAAACAGACCTTATGACAACAGTCTGAGAGCAATGGGGTTCTTTAGCCTGGAAAAGCGCAGGCTCAGGGGTGATCTGATGGCCACCTATAAGTTTATCAGGGGTGACCACCAGGATCTGGGGGAACATCTGTTCACCAGAGTGCCCCAAGGGATGGCGAGGTCGAACGGTCACAAACTCCTGCAAGACTGTTTCAGGCTGGACATAAGGAAGAATTTCTTTACTGTCCGAGCCCCCAAGGTCTGGAACAGTCTGCCAGTGGAGGTGGTTCAAGCACCTACATTGAACACCTTCAAGAGTGAATTGGATGCTTATCTTGCTGGCATCCTATGACCCCAGCTGACTTCCTGCCCTTTGGGCAGGGGGCTGGACTCGATGATCTCCCGAGGTCCCTTCCAGCCCTAATGTCTATGAAATCTATGAAAATAGAGAATACATTAAACAGTTCCTTCTGATGCAGAGTGCTTTAAAAGTGGCTGATCTCATGACAAATTTAATGAGGGATCAGGTGAAAGCACTCCAAAGTGAAGCACCTTAGGGAACTTGTGTTCCCTAGTGTCAGTTTGTCAGTGCTCAGGGCTGAGCTGATGCAGCCCAACCCTGCTAAGCTCCTCTCTGGCACTGTCCACAGGAAGAGAGGGGGGTGAGGGAGTGTGAGGGAGGCACAGGCAGGAGTTTTCCCAGCCTGAGCTGGAGCGGGGGATTTGAGCTCCCCGCACCACCTTGTGGTATCATGTGCGCGCCCCCCCACCCCACTTCAGTTCAGTCCTGGTAAACTCCAGTCCACAGCTCCCTCTCTCTCACCTCTCTCCCCGCTCCCCTACTTCCCTTCCCTTCCCCCTTCCCTTCCTGCAGGTAGCATTGGAGCTGGGATGGGGGGAGAGCAGGGCTGCATCAGCCCAGCCCCATTTGTAGGACAGGCAGGCAGGCTTAATCCCTCCACAACCCAAAAGATGAAGATCTGTTGGGTTGGGGGTGGGGTTCACTCTAACTCATGGTGTTTTATGCAAAGTGCCATGAGTTAAAGTGGGGCTCTGCAGATGTGTCAGCACCCTAAATGTAAAATCAGTCATCACCAGCTTTCCCAGAAAGCAGATATTCCTAGAGGACCATAAACACTACTTTTTAATTTTTCAGCTTTTGTGGCAGATCTCTAGGAACAGGTAAAAAAACATGAAATCTTTAAAGGCACAGTTTACCTTCTGGCATTTAGAAATAAGTTAATTATTCACAGGTAATAGATTTAATTCAACTAGTTTTACCCTTTGTTCTATGTGTTCCCCAGACAGGTACTAATGTATTTGTTTTTTTAAATTACTTGCTGAATAACTGCAGTGAATAACCTGTGGTCTACATTTCATTTATGGGCAGTTCTCCATTAATAGTTAATATTTAAAATTCAGCCTTTTAATAGTGGACACAATCATATGGTCCCATTGCAATGTAGCACATTGTAACCATCCCTCCCTGACTGGGTAAACACAGAATTAGCCTCCTGCTGTTCCTTCTAATGATTACAGGTGTCAAATAATTCATTGTCCCTAAATATTCTGTGACACTGACTTAAAGTAAATTGCTTTGGCAAAAAAAATCTTACTACTAAACACATTGATTGAATGAGTTTCAAACTAACATATAAAGAAGTATTCTGAAGTATCCACCCTGATTTAATCCTTAATTTAGCTTACATTGCTACTGCTATTATTGCTAATATTATCTTGCTTCCTTTCTAATCCAGCTTTAGTGTTTGACTTGGCAACGATCTCTTGTTGAGTACACAGGTTCATGAGACACACGCTAAATAAACTTTTCTTTTGTTACAAATTTCCTTGCCATTAACCTTAAGTGATCCCTTATTTTTGTATCATGGAAAAGGATGAAATAAAAGATGTTATTAAGGTATTTTCTAATCTTAAATAACTCTGTGAAATCATATTATTGACATTAAGCAGCTGTTAGCCAGCAGTGTGATCTTGGCTAAGTCACTTCACTTTTTCCTGCTTCAGTTTCTTCACTGGAATAGTTGTTTGTTCTTTGCATATTATGTGCAAAATTCTGGAATCTTATGTCATGGATAATTTTCACCCTCTTATTATCTATATATTACCACATGAATGTACCACCTACATGTAGTGCTGTTGTTTCCCAAAGGGGAAAAAAAACAAGATGCACTTTGCATTATAAAACATCGCAAAAGCCTCAGCAGCTGCAACTAAATAAGCATGACACATGACGCGATGCTACTGCACAGTCGTAATGAGCTACTGCGCAGTCAGCATTACCAAAAAGCCATTCAGGGACACTACTGTGCAGTAACTCTGGTTACTGCAGAACCATTTAGTACTTACATACACATGTGTAAACAAGTACTAAATGAATCTGCAGTAACAAGTGTGCAGTCAACATCTCATGTAGACATGGCCAGTATCTTTTTTAGCCCTCAATCTAAACTGTTTTAGCTCTCCTTCCATGAAGGACAAGCTTACTGATTCAACAAAACAATAATTTCTTCCAGTACTGAGCTAGGTATCTTAAATTCATGGAGTTAGAGATGCAGTATTATCTTTATGTTAATGAGGTCTGGCACCCTAGAGGGCAGGATTTTAAGACATGTTAGATATTAAATTTGTAACTCATGAAAAAATATCTAATGATATTTGAACTAGTTAAGGGATATCTTCAGGTACTTAGCTTACACATCCATATGTAAGAGAAACTTAACTTGCTCCCTTGAACAACCCCAGGTAGGTTATCCAGCCTTAGTTTCAGTACATAACAGTAAGTAGTGCTATCATCCATATATTTCCTCCCCACACAAGGTGGCTCCACTCCCATCTACTTTATTGGAAAGATGAATCCCAGGAGCCATAGATACAAGATAAAAAGCTGTGGTTAGCAAATATGGGCAAATAGTAGACCAAAGGAACTGAATGAATGGGAAGACATGGGTTAGCTCCATTGTTACTGCTAAGATGATGGACGAGAATAAAAGAAAGGATATGCCTGCTGTAAGCTACTATTCACTGGCAACAAGTAAAATTTGAGCTTGATGCCCCTGTTATGTTACTCCAGTTTTACATCACTACAATTCCTTGGAAATTAATTTAGTTACAGCAGTTTGACTGAAATGGTAAATCCATTCCATATGTAAAGCTTCAAAATCAACCTACAGTATTAATCAAAGGCACAAACCTACTAAGTCGTAAAATTATAGAAACAAAGTAAGTTAGGGTTGGAAGGACCTCAAGAGGTCATCTCTTTCAACCCCGTGCTCAAAGCAGGACCATCCTCAACTAGATTATCTCAGCCAAAGTTTTGTCTATCTGGGTCTTCAAAACCTCCAAGCATGGAGATTCCCCCACCTTTATGGGTAACCTGTTCTAGTGTTTTACTACCCTCTTAGTGAGAAAATTATTCCTAATATGTAACCTAAACTTGAAGGCTGCTATTAAATCCCCTCTTAGTCTCCTTTTGTCTTCCCTCAGTCTTTCCTAATAGGTCATGTCCCCGAGCCCTTTTACCAGTTTTGTTGCCCTCCACTGGACTCTCTCCAATATCTCCACATCCTTTCAGTAGTGGGGGCCCCAAAACTGAACACAGTACTTCAGATGTGGCTTTACCAGTGGTGAATAGAGGGGAATAATCACCTCCCTTGACCTACTGGCAACCACCTGCCAATGCAACTCAGTATGCCATTAGCCTTCTTGGTAACAAAGGCACACTGCTGGCTCATATTCAGCTTATTGTTCACTGTAACCCCCAGGCTCCTTTCTGCAGAGTTGCTGCTCAGCCAATCAGGCCCCAGCCTGTACTGGTGCATGGGATTGTGCCATCCTAAGTGCAGAAATTTGCACTTGTCCTTGTTGAATCTCATGAGATTCCTTTCAGCCCAATCCTCCAATTAGTCTATGTGGTGGGGACATGGTCATGAGAACAGACTTACCATCGACACAGGAGTCACAGGAGAAGCGGCAGCAAAACAATGCCATCGCAGATCAAAGGAGCATTCTAATGCCAGCATGGATGTGCCTTATAAACGTGTGCTGCCAGAGATTTACCAGAAAAGAAATAGAAAAGTGATGAACTTCATGACTACCCTTGGGGAAGGATACCTGAGGTAAGGTACATGCTCATCACCCTAGGTTTTAAAGGAGGTAAGAGTCAGGCAAACTTTAAAGCCTAAGGAGGAATAAAGACACTTTCAAAGAGACTGTATATGGACTTTAACATTGTCTGCTGATAAACAGGGGCCATTCCCCCATCCCTGGTTGCTAGCCAAAAGTCAGATTTGGCTGAGACTTAACATCTTATTGGTTGGTGTTAGGTGGGATGTAGGGGAGGAGGAGCCCCAGGGCCAAGGCTGTCTCATGAGAACCAAGAGGGAACCAAGAGAGACAGGATTTAAGAACTTTCTCCCCTTAACAAGTTTTCCATGGCAGGTAAGACTTCTTGGGTACTTTAAAGACTCACACCAGCAGGCAAGCTGTCATCTCACAAGGGGACAGGGGTGCTTGACTGGTTTGAGAGGTCTAAATGCTTAAACGAGTGCCCTGGTAAATTACAGGCTAGGTAACTCTGAATCCTAGCCCTACCCTCCAGCTTATATACTACTCCCCACAGCTTGGTGCCATTTGCAAACTTGCTGAGGGTGCACTCTATGCCATCTTTCAGGTTGTTGATGAAGTCATTGAACAAAACCGGCCCCAGGACCAACCCCTGGGCCACTCCACTTTATACCAGCTGCCAACTAGATAATGAACCATTGATTACTACCCTCTGAGCCTAATGCTTCAGCCAATTTTCTATCCACCTACCATTCATTCATCCATCCCATACTTCCTTAGCTTTCCTGTGTGAACATTGTGGAAGACTGTATCAAAAGCCTTGCTAAAGTCAAGGTATACTACATCTACCAGGCTCTCTGCATCCACAGAGCCAGTCACCTCATTATAGAAGGCAGTCAGATTAGTCAGGCATAACCTGCCCTTGGTGAAGCCATGCTGACTGTTCCTAATCACCTTTTTCTCCACCAAGTGCTTAAAAATGGATTCCTTGAAGATGCATCCTCTGTCACAAGGTTGCCTCCCCCATTCAGTAAGCAACCCACTCTTTCCCTGACCCTCTTCTTGCTATTGACATACCTGTAGAAACCCTTCTTGTTACTCTTCACATCCCTTGCTAGCTGCAACTGCAATTGTGCTTTGGCCTTCCTGCCTTCTTCCTTGCATGCCCGTGCAATGCTATTACATTCTTCCCTTCCCTAGTTCTTTGTCCAAGTCTGTACTAGCACTAAACTTTGTCCAAGTTTCTAGCACTAAACTTTTCATGGAAAAGAGTGAAGAGGAGGGAAGAGACTTGTAGTTTTCTAATAGTCATATCTTGAATTATTGTTATCTTTTCCAGTTCCAGGAAATATATCTCCTCCAGTGCAGATCACATAAAAGAAATATTAGACTCATTCATTAAACTTTGGCAATATTAGACATAAAGTAAAAAAAAAATCTTAGTAGAAATCAAGTTTCCATTTTTCCCTTGAAAGGTCTTTATTTTTCCAAACAATATTTCCTAATTCTTATGACCTACTAAGATTTACTATGTCCTATTCCTCAAGTGCTTTCTATGAATCTTCCCATATGTTACCGTGACAAAGGGGATGCTTGGGGCCCAATCTCATGTTTGCCCGCCCACCTGTCTCCATGGGGCCCAGTCTTTCCTGTCACGAATTTGCTGTTCCATAAACTGTTGGTATAATGCAGGAGACTGCCCATTACTTCCCTGATTCCAGGGGGCACTATCTGTGGCTCTGAACCTCCCCTACACTGCAGTCCATGCCTTGCATCCAGATTAGTATTGCGTTCCAGACTGAGACTGGAGCAAACCCAGTCCAAAGTTGAGCTCTACTCACCTACACATTCATACCACCTCCCCTCACACAGGAGACCTCTGACACTCTACTCCACTCTCACTGGAGCCTCTGGCATATTGCCCATTGCTGGGCCATACTCCACTACCCTTTGTCCTCCTTGAGCGGCCCCTCTTGGGCCATCAGGCTTCACTACCTGCATATTGGCCTTGCCATGCAATCCTTTGGTTCCTGCGAGTTCCCCTACTCTACATAGTCCGGCTTTGTGCCAAACCCTGGGCTAATTCTGCCCCAAGCTCCTCACTGGGCAACTCTACACTATGCCCCACCCTGGGGTCTCTGTCTCAAGCTTGTAACCAACTTCTCACAAGGCCGGCCCTTGCACTGGCCTTCAGGCTTACTCCCATTTGGCCCTACTCAGTGCGCCCCTGGGACTGTCCTCCAGGTTTACTCGCACTTCAGCCCTACTCAGATCCCTCACACACACACAGCATTTCACGCCTACTCCGACTTCAGCCCTATTCTGTGTGCGGCCTCCCAATAGTGTACACACTACCCACTCTGGGATCTGCATTCCTGCTGGGCTCAGGCACCTACACATGGGCATAGCTGGCCCCCTCTACTTCCCCAGGTCTTAGAATTACCCACCAGATGGTGGGGGCTGGGGTTAAGGTGCCCCTACCTGCCTTTCACTGGGGAGGTAACTGGCCTGGCATTTCCTGGGGGCTCCCATGCCACTAGGAGGCCCACCGGGCCACCCTTCTCCGGCACGGCACAGTTTTGGCTGATGCCCAGGACTGAAAGCCTCCTGCTCTTACCTCTAGATGTTCCATGCTGCTCAACCAGGGAATGTTTCTGCCTGTGCTGGCAGCAGCAAACCACAGCCTTTATATACCTAGTGTTCCCAAAACGACTGCCCTCATCAGGCACCTGGTAGTTGCTTGCCTCTGTCCTTAAAGTGGCAGGCACCCAAACGTGTACTGCCACAGTTACAGACAAACAGAGGAACATTGGTTTCAGATGTTCATGTGATAACCTGGGCTTCAGCATATGGGTGGTCAATTCCCTGCAGTACTGCAGGCTTCCAACTGTCATGAACTTGAGCTACTTTATAAAGATTCTGTGAAGATGAGTATGTTAAAGAGTGTAAGATGCTCAGATTCTATTGTAATGAGGCAATATAAATAACCAAAACATATATACTATATGACAGATTTGGGATTGCACGCATACACGTGTGAATAATTTTTAAAACACATATATGATCTTTGTTCTTCCTGAGATTTGAACATAATAGAAAATAGACTTGAGAAAGTAAATTTTAGGTAGATCTATGTCCCTACATAGCTTATATACATGAGATCTTTGAGAAACATTCAGAGAATA
Organism: Crocodylus siamensis; assembly: GCF_052110815.1. NCBI lineage: Eukaryota > Metazoa > Chordata > Crocodylia > Crocodylidae > Crocodylus > Crocodylus siamensis. Next base: position 30,473,747 of record NC_143397.1, on the reverse strand, counting down.
TGAGTAATATATTGCAATTTTTTTAGGCACAAGTTCTGCAAAATCCTAACAGATACTGTAAAAACCATCAAGTGGCTTTATGGTCATTTTTACCAATCCCTCTGTGGGTTAGAATACTGTCAGCTTCTTGTGTCTAGAAAGACAGGTCAGTTAGGCAGTAGTACACACAGAATTTCCCATTCTGGTTGCTATAAAGCATGCAACTATCAAAGCTCGTTATCATACAGGGATATGGAAAGACTTCTCTGCTGAAAAGAACAACTTCTGACAAGATAAGAATATTAAGTAAAAACTACTAAATATAGGGCTAAAAATAAAATAGTGACCAATAGAAAATAAATCAGGCTGTCCCATTTTATCCATCTTTCCTTCTTTCATCTTCTGTGTGTGTAGGCTCATTTACAGAGACAATCATAGACAGAATAATATATATGTAGATGCAGTGTATATGCCCACACAGGTCACACCTGTTTGAAACATTCAGACCTACAAATAACAGCTTTTACATGTACATCTTCAGACTGAGGGTACCACATTCTAGTAATCATATGTATACCCACATAGGTACACCAAATCCCTTTAGTAGTTTCTTGATGCAAACTCATGAAAAGAAGGGAACAATATAAATGATCTTCAATATATTCCTTTCCCTCCTTCAGTCAGAAACCTTTCTTCCATTTATTTTTATTATACATTTATCACAATGGCTGCACATCATAATCCACATATGGCAACCTTCTCTGTCGCTGTTTCACTTTTCCATGTACACGCCTTTACAAGATTACCTTTTCCCTTACATTAGCAGTTGTAGTTTGGCATGGTAGTTGGTTCTTTTACAAGAGGATTGTTTGGTGAGGCATGAAGAAGGCAGCTAAAGAGGAATGAGAGACTGGCTTCCTCATAAATACAATAAACATTAGAGAAGACCTCAGCAGTTATTTAATCCAACCCCCTGAACAGATGTAGGGGTTACTCTTCTTAAAACATCTTAGACTGATGCCAAGCCAGCCTCTTCTTGAAAATCTTTACATACATACCTACCTACCCAAAGAAAGGTGGTGACAGAAGAGTTCACTACTATCTTTTACCCAATAACTTAATGGTTAGAACACTTGCCTAGAGAGTGAGAACCTGTTCCTAGAGTTTCTCAGCCAGGGAATTTTTCATTTGCATCTCCCAAGTCCCAACATACTGCTCTAGTTATCAGACCATGGGCTAAGCATTGTCCAAAGCAATCTCCAGCTTCCTTCTGAAACTGATCCACAGGGCAGCCAAGAGAGGAAGATATATGGAGTCAGGAGCAGAACAAGAAAGAGGGTACCCTGGAAAGGATGGGATCTGGGCTCTGCCTATGTCCCTGGCCCCTGTGGGACAGAAATTATTTTACTATTTTTTTTTCATTTTATTCAATAAATATTAAAAGAAAGGTGCATAAAAGCCAGATATTTGACAGATAACCACTGGATATTTATAAAATGACTGTTTTATATTCTGCTCTAGTAACTTCCCAGAAGCCAGGAAGACTATTCTATAATTCCCTTGCTTCCCCTTTTCCCCCTTTTCCAAAGATAGGCACTATCAGCCCTTCCCCATTCTTAGTGCCTGTTATGCAAAAGCCTGCAAACATCACTGCCAGTGGCTCCCACATTTTAGTGCATTCAGCACCCTAGGATGAATTCTGACAGGCCTGCTGACTTCAATTAATTCAAAATTTGTCAAACATTCACTGATGTTTTCTTTACTTATCATCCACATCCGTTCCTCTTCTTTGTTTATATTAAATATGATAATTATCTGAATGTAGCATGTTTTTCTCTTTGTGTGAAGACTGAGTCACAGTAGGCACTAAACATCATCTTTTTATTTCTTCTGTTAGTAGCTTGCTTCCTCTGTTGAGCAGTGGGCACAGTTTTCCTGATCTTTCTTGTTCATCTGACACATCTGTAGAATCCCCCTTGTTGTCTTTTATATCCCTTGCTAGCTGTAACCCTTTCCCCCATTTTGCTTTCCGACACGTTTTTGTGCTTTTTTTTTTTTTGCATGTTTGGTTAGTTACACACCTTTTCTTCCATAGTCTGTACATTTTTTCCCCAGAAACTAAACAGCTCCTGTTATAGCCACATTAGTTTCCTGTGGTAGTTCTTATAATTCCTCCGTATTGGAATAGTTTGATGTTGAGACTCCAATATTATCTTTAGGAAGTTCCAACCATTTGGACTTCTTTTTTCATTTTGTCTGTCTGTAAGACCTAACCGATTTCCCTGAGTTGGTTGATGTCTGTCTTCTGAAATCTAGGGTCCCTGCTTTGCTGTTATCATATTTTCCTTTTCTTAAATTCATGAATTCTAACATATCCTTTCAAGTTTCTTAACACCTTCATATTTGTGGTCAGTTCACTCTGGTCAGAACCAGATCCAAAATAGATACTTCCTAGTTACTTCTGAAACTTTCTATAAATGAAAGTTGTCTTCTACACCTGCAAATATTTTAGGCCTCTTATGTTTGGCCTTTTTTTTTCCTAACAGGTACTAGTGAAGCTAAAATCCCTGTTATTACTAATATGTATAATTTAGAGGCTACCTACTTGAAGAATTTCTCATCCATCTCCTTTTCCTGATTTGGTGGTGAATAGCAGGCTCCCCACAGAGCCTGCCTTCACTGAGGTACACCCACAGATCTGTTGCTAGCTTCCTCTTGGATCTCAAAGCAGGTATATACATTTTTGATAGAAAGTGCAACTCCTTTTTTTTTTCCTTCTGGAAATTATGCTGATGGATAATTGAATTTATCCATCGACCACAAGCTCTCTCTCACTGGTGATTAATCCAATTTGTAGAATTATCTTACCAAGTCTCTGTATTGCCAATTAAGTCATGTTTTTCTTTATGTACATTGACTTCTAGCTCATCCTTTTTGTTTCCTTTTTTGTTTGGTACGGAAGATACTTAGCAGACTTTCCTGCTGTTTTTTCCTTTTGGATCATTTTAACCCTATTATATTGTGTCTCTATTCTCCAGAATGTGGCACCTTCTAGTCCTTGGTCCTTGATCCTCGTTACACATTGGCCAGTGGATTTTTACTCCCTTCCCCATAAGATCTTCTTTAAATACATCCTCGCTAGTTAAGCCAAAAAAGCTTTCCCCAGTCTTTTTAAAATGAAACCCATTCTTGATAAAAGATGTTCGTCATGGAACGTCTGTCTGTTGTCAACGAATCTAAAACCCTCTCACATTTTATCCCAAGGTGATCAACCTACATCCCAAGCCAAGTTATCCTCCATGGTATGCTTCGATATACTCAGGTCATTCCTGACAGTATCATTAGGACTCATGGGGAGTAGTTCTGAGGACCACAACAACTCCTCTGCCATGTCCTGCATTTGGGCTCTAAGTAGGGAGTAGATTTCTTTGAATTCCAGTAGAGATGGAGCTTCCTTCCCCTTGGGAAGGGGTTCCTAACCCTCACAACCCAGAGAAACTGAGGTTATAGTTGTGATTGGTGTTGTATAGTAAATGTGATAATAGTGATGTGCGTGCTTGTACCTGGAAGAATACAGGGTTCTTGACCTACTTCATTTCTTTGTTCCTGTGGGCTTGTTTCAACCAGCAGCTCCAGAAGTTTCACAAACACTCACATCAGTAGCATAAACCTTATTCTGCTGTAGAATAAAATCATATAGAAAAGTATGGCCCCCACCAAGACTTCTTTGGGCAGTGGTTTTCAATAAGGGGCATTTCAATAAGGGCAGTGAAACGTCTGATGGGGGGTGTCCCTGCCCCTCCACCCCGAGCATATATTGACAACAATTCATAGAAGTGGGACGTTGGCTGCGCTGGCTCCTCTGCTGTACCCCAGGCGGGTTAGGGTGTGAGGTCTGCGTATGTAGGGTTTAGGTGCTGCGGTGGATGGGACAGCTTGCATAGGGCTGTTCCTGCCTCAGGCATGGCTTGGACTAGATGACCTCTGGAGGTCCCTTCCAGCCCCGCTTCTCTAGGGCGCTGCACACGCACATCCCTGTCTAGGGGGGCATCCGGTGCAGGGGCAGGACGGGCATGAACAGATTCACACATTCAGAGAAGTTTAGGGCTGGAAGAGATCACCGTGTGCCCCCCTCGCTCCGGGCAGCAAAGCCTGGGGGTCAGACAGCCCCAGCAAGGTGTGCGCCAGTCTCCTTGCGAAGGTCTCCAGGGTCGGTGCCTGCCCTCCCGCCAGTCTGGTCCAGCGTCAGGTCACAGGACCGAGAGCCACCTGCCCCCTCGCTCTGCCGCAGCGTCCGCAGCTTCCCAGCCCCCCCCCCCCCGGTCTCCGCGGGCCTGTCCCGGCCGCCCCCGGCCGCACGTGCGCTGCCCACACATGCCCCGGCCGCCGGGCGCGCACGTGCGGCCCCCCGGCTGCCCGCGGGCGCGGCGCGCCCGGCCGCTCGCCCCGCCCCTGCCCCGCCCGGCGCCTTCAAGGACTCGCGGGCGCTCAATGTCAGCGGCGCAGCGCGGGCCGCGGCCGGCAGAGGGCGGGCGCGGGGCCGGCGCTGGGCAGAGCCGCCCGGGCTGGGCAGCCGGAGCAGAGCGGCGGCGCGGAGCTGCGGAGCGGGGTGCCCGGCGCCGGCCGCAGCATGGAGGCCGGCAAGCTCGGCGCCTCGCCCGGCAGCCGCGACGACAGCGCGGGCGGCTTCCCGGCCAAGGCGGCGGCCGGGCCGGCGGGGGACGCGGCTCGCGGCAGCCCGAAGGAGCACGGCAACTCGGTGTGCTTCAAAGTGGACGGCGGCGGCGGCGGCGGCGGCGGCGGCGGCGGCGGCGGCGGGTGCGAGGAGCCCGGCGCGGCCGAGGGCGAGGGGCCGCCGCGGCAGTACGGCTTCATGCAGCGGCAGCTCACCTCCATGCTGCAGCCCGGCGTCAACAAATTCTCGCTCCGCATGTTCGGCAGCCAGAAGGCGGTGGAGAAGGAGCAGGAACGGGTTAAAACTGCGGGGTTCTGGATCATCCACCCCTACAGCGACTTCAGGTCAGTGCGGGGCGCACAGGTGGGGCGGGGAGCACCCCCTGCCGTGCCCTCCCTCGCAGCCGTGCCGCCGCTGCCCCCGCCCGCGCCCCTCGCCCCGCCCGCAGCCCCCGGCGCCTGAGCCGCGCGTCCCCGTCCCTTCCCCAGCCGGGGGCCCCGTCTCCCAGCAAATGCAGGGGACAAGGGGCCCCGCTGCCCCTGCCTCCCCCCGCCAGTGTGTGCGGGGCTCTGGGTTGCCTTGCCCCGGGCGAGCGGGCGCTGGGCTCGGAGGTGGCGAGGCCAAGGGCGGCTGCAACTTCTCCGGAGCAGGGAAAAGTTGTGGCAGTGCCAGGCAGAGGCTCCAGCGCCGGCCAGGCGGGGTGAGGAGGGGGTGGGGGTGCCGGAGAGGCTGGTCGGAGCCGGGAAGTCGCCTCAAGGAAGAGACTTTCCCGGGCCTGGAGGGACAGGGATCGGGTAGAAACTCTGCTCCCTCCGCGGGAGCTCTCCAGGGTGCTGGAGGATGCGTCTCCCAAACCTTGGGCCACGGTCAAGCATAACCTTGGGCTCTCTGTCCTTGCCTCTCCGGGAACACGCCGGTGTCCGCAGCCCCGTACAGCCATAGTTTTGCCTTTCTCCCCCTCTCTTAGCCTGTTACATTCTACTTAAAGGGCATTGAGAAGGCTGCAAGAAGAAGGCAATGATAAAAACCGGTGACCTTTTCAGTGTAATCCTTTAATAGGTGGTTTGAAAGGATTTCCAAATTCATGAGCTTTGTCAGGTAATAGAAAAACAATAAAGCAAAAAAAACCCCCCAAAAAACCCACTCCAAAGACAACCCCCCTCCCCTGAAAAAAGATGTAGGATTGTCCTTAGTCAAAAGGAACGGGCCTGTCCATGTGGGAGAAGGGGAGAACATATTTTATTTCAGTGATATGTGAAAAAAGATAATCCTGGTGTCACGTTCATGTTCAATTATGCCAGGAATACATTGGGTTCAATCTTCAGAAGAATACTTACATTACTTATGTTGCTGGAAAAATAAGCATAAACATTACTTAAAACTTGTGAGCTGGATGCACAGTAGAGATTTTTAACCAAAAGATGTATTTTCTCCCAGCTAACACTGTCATATCCAATTATGTGTTCATTTTGAAATTCTTGAAGTATATCTAGCTATAAAATAAAATGACTTTTCTTAAGGGTAAGGCAGCAAATGCACAGGAAGAATTGTTGTCATGTGTGTATGCACAGACACAAGCTTTAATGAGGAACTACATCAGTTTACCATCTGTAAGAGCTGGCTGAATGTCTTTGTGAATTTTGGTAATCCCAGCAATAGAAATATTTGCTGAAATAATAAATATACTTAAGGGAATTGATAGTCAAGGGGATTGCTTGATCTATTTGTCTACCCATTTATACATAACAATAAGTATATCCAACAGAAAAGTGGTATCCCTTTAAAGACACTTTTACCATATCAGAACATAAATTACGTATTTGTTTATTTAAAAGACCAAAATTAAATAGTATATTTCAAAAGAAAAAAGAGAGAGATTCCTCTTATACCCATTAGGACTATTCACAGAGCAACGTGTTACTCAGTGGGTTGTACTAGCACCTTACAATCAAACCTAAGAAAAGGGCCGCCCAGCTAAGTGAAGAGCAAAGAGGCACTCCTGTGATTCTCAGTCGCTTTTCAGTTTCTAACTTCCTGGGGATAATACACTGTACCATTTCTTTTCCTGGAATGGCTTTTCTCCCCTTACATGCCAGGTCAGCTGCACTGGCAGTGAATTGGGGATGACGGAGCCAAGACCCAATCTACTTTTAACCTTTGTCCACCCACTTGCCTCTCCTACATGAGAAGGGAAATAGCACCTTGGACAGGGTCTGGTGATGTGGCTGGCTAGCATGCGTTGGGGATTAAGAAGCTTATTATGTCCTAATACTCTCCTGCATGGGCTGTAGCAGGGTCACAACAGTCTAAAGTCAGCAGTGTGGAACTAGAGGCAGATATACAATGCAAGCCATTTTAGTTATCTGAGTATAAGATGAAATCAAATGGACTGCTCCTGAGTAAATTTACTCCAGTAGTTACAGGATTGGACTCCAAGTCAAGTAATATTTTAGGTGATACAGATTCATGAATTAAATAGGCTTCTGTCATATAAGTGAAATATTTTATGTTGATAAACTTGGAGGAAGCATATGACAAGTATATTGGTAGTATTTTACCACACAATGGGTGTATTTACATAAGACAGTATGAATTTGGCTAATTAGCTAAGATTTTGGTGTCTACGCATGCACCTTTTTTTGGCTGGAGTAAACTAATTTACTCCACAGGAAGACAGTGCCTGTAAATACAAGTACAATCCTTCAGTGATTGTAAAAAAACTCCACAGCAGCAGATGCGTAGACACTGCCTGGCTGGCTGGGGCATGAGGATGCTTCTGTGTGAGGGGCTGTCTGCCAGTTAGCCCCTGCTAAAGCTCCCTTTTGCCCTAGCCAGCCCCTTTGCAGCACACTGAGCCAGGGAGAGCATCTCTGGACTGGCAGGATCACGCTCCGGAGCCTCTGTCAGCTGGGAATGCTCTGCTCAGGGCAAGTGAGTAAACTGTGGAGTATATTGCTCCACAGTTAATTGCTCCCAGGTGCATGTTCAAATGATGCACCTAGGAGTAATTAACTCTGGAGCAATAAGCTCCGTAGTTTATTCAGGTGCCATAATTGCATGTGTAGATATGCCCAGTAGGGCCTTAATGCTTAAGGATGGGCATTACCTGCAAGCACAGAGCACTTGCAACTTTTCCCCCTCCTCCCCTCTCCCTAGTAGACATCTGATTGCGTTCATCCTTTACAAGACTCAGCTGTACAGCTACTTTAGCTAACTGCTTACTTTGTATTTCTAGGAAGAATTTAAAATCATATGTTCATCTCCATAACAGATCTGATTTTTAATAATCACTAGAGATGGATTTCACAGCTTTTTAAAGTCTTAGTATTATTTTAAAGTCTTGTGCAAACACAGTCTTGTAGCACTATGACGGTTTCGGTTAAGGGTGTTTTTGTTTTTACTGAAATATTTTGTATAAAGGAGTAGGCATATTGGCATCAGAGCACATTTTACCCTAAAATAGCATCCATGCAAGTGGGCAGGTTCTCCTTTAGGTCTACTGGTTTTGTTAAAAGGGTAAAATTTTTGTTAGTAGGAAAAGCTTGAGGATTTTTTAGGCACAGGAACTTCTATTCCTTTTCTATTCATATTTTAATGCAGTATATAACACCACTTTCCTACTACCCTGATTTTAAGTCAAATATCTGATTATACTCGTCCAAGCCTTGCACTTGATCAGCAAGATAATATGACAAAAATAAATATTTGATGGGTTTGGACTAGAAGCATAAGGTAAAGTGGTTCTAAAAATGGAAAAAAAAATTAACTAATTTTTAACAATAGCATCCAAGAGTCAGCATCATTTTGAATATCACTGCTAAAGAAAATTCAGATTGGAAGCATAAAGTGTGTGCATGTAAATCTCATGAGAACTGCAAGTCCATTATGTCAAGTGTTTGGTTTGGTTTGTTTTGTTTTTCCATACTGCTGAATATTTTCAGTGTATCAGATTTGCAGGTGGCATGTGCTTTGGATGAAATATTCATAAAATTGTCATCTTTTGCACATGAGACTATTCACTAGGCATCCTTTTGATGTTCAGATATTTTGACTTTTTAAAGTCTGTCACTTGCTTTTTTCCCTCTGTTTAAATAAAGCTTTATGTAAACTCAGTAGTTTATAAATTGGCCATGAGCATGGTCAGTTTTTGGCATCTTAGTTCATGGGTGCCTTGGCTAAGCTGTGCTGCAGAGAATTCTAGCCACAGCTAAATGAACAGAGTTGCCCTGAGATGGGGAACATTAAAGCAAAAACCTGAAAGAAACTGCCTCAGCACAACTGCATGCAAGCAAGCAATTGTCTTGGGAAGAAAATACCTGGACTGGAACAGGGATTGATTCACAGGGTAATACGTTTACAACTTTTTTTTTCCACGGGATGCAAAAAGCCTTCTCAGGATACTTCATTTATGTGTCAGTGGCCCAAGTTCTCCATTAGATGTGTGCCTACTTTGGAGAAAGAAGTTTCATAAATATTACATTGTTTCCCATAAGGGGACCTTTTGTTTCCGGTGTTTCTTGCAAGAGAACAATTCAGTCTTCTGGGGTTAATGTCTAATTGGGAGACTATTGTAAACAGTATACCAAATACACGTCAGGATGAACTCTTACAATCCAGTTGTGATTACTAAGTTTACTGAGTTTAATTGTATGAATCACATGAGTATGAGTTTACTATAAGTGGTCTGTTCAATTTGTTTATTTAAAGTGCTGAAAGTCTTCTGTATGCTTCAGAGTGCTCTTAAGGCCATTGAAATCAATGGATGGATGCATATGTGTAAGGACTATTCATATTAGAGAGTGCTGTAGTGTTAGCCATTTTAGTCTATCAGTCAGACTATGAAAATAGAACATACCTAAGGTCTTACTGTGAGTGATTCACTTATATTCACGTACATTGAAATAATGTATTAACAAGTTAATTATTATGTTTAAAGGATGACATGGTAGCATGACTTCATTATTGCATGCTAGTATTGGTGATTATTTTTATATAGTGGGATCTTCAGTCAGATACCAACTGAATATTTACTCAGTGCTGCAACCCTTGGGCACATTAGAAATTCCATTAATTTTAGGGACTGCTCACGTGTCAAAGGTCAAGCCCAATGTCATCTTTCTTTTATACATTTCAGGGCAAGTGAATAAACTTGCATCTTTTGTAGATGCTATGCAATTGTGCATATCTTATCAGCCAGTATCCATATAAAAATAAATTTAAAAAATAGATGCCTATCTTTAGACTGAGAGGATAATTGCTAATTTAGCTGATTCTAACCATTTGATGAGCAGTGTTCTGGAACACCCAATGGAAGCAGGGGGAGCAGGAAACCTAGCTGGCTTTCACAGGGAGCTGGATAATTTTGTGCAGTGGATTATATAATGTGATTGCCTGCTACAGCAGTGGAAGGGACTTCATAGTCCAGAAGATGCCTTTGAGTCCTCCTTTTTATGTTGGTTTGTACAAGGGAGAGTATCTTCCTCCTCCTAACAATATCTTCTAAGAAACCTCTTGCAATAAACCTCCTTTTTCCTACACAGTCTATTTTATCAGGGAAAATCTTGGTATATAGAAGAAAATAGAACCAATCTTAAAACTTCAGCATAAATCTGTGGGGCTTAGAATGTGATAATGATGTGCCAGATCAAAAATTTAAATTAAAACTGATACTGAACAATATGGTGGTTACATATACATTTTAGATATAGAATATAAGCTTTCTCAATGCTTAATTATAAATAAATGCTCTAAAACTATAGCTTATCTTTTAATCCTGGAACAAGGCACAATGATATGTATAAAGTGTCTTGCATCCAGATGTTTCCAGAAAGATGTTTCTGTGTGAACTGAAAACGAAACAGTTCTGTTTGTTTGGAAAATGTTAGTAGAAAATTTTGCTTGTAAGACTGTGTCAATCGATGAACCCCTTGAAAATCCAAAATGGAGGAATATTATGTTAATGATACATTTACATTAAGTTCCAATTCTTCCTCTTATTAAGGAAGTGTTGAAAACATGGAAAGTGTTGAAAATGTACAGACAATTGCTTCTGTGTGAGAAATGTAGTATCTTATCTGTGCAGCTTGCATATATTCTTCTATCATGTACTTCTTGATTTAGCTCCTGTACTTCCTGGTCCCGTGTAACTGTTTGTCACCTCCTTTACTTGGTATAGCTAAAAATACATATTTAAAGCAATTTAGGGTAAGCCATGAGCCTGGCCCTCTGTATCACAGATAGAACCTTTCAAATGAGGGATGCAACAAATCTTTACAAGATCTATGAAATATTTTACATATAGGTTTTATAAGGGGAAAGTAGGAGGGTTGGAGGATTAATTTTCTTGGCAATAATGTCAGTCTCTTTTTCAAATAGGTCAGTAATTCTGTTTTCTAGTGGCTATAATAATGGCATGGCCCATGTCTGACATAGCTGTATGCTGGAGGCACCTTGCTTCAGGCCTCACTATATACTCACTATACATCCATTGTATTTGTGTGGGGGTTTTTTTGTTTTTGTGTTTTTAGAGTCTATAGTGTCACGTTGTCTATGCAAGTCTCATAATTTTGAGCTGAATACTAGTATTTACTTCTGAAAACTCTGATTTTTACATTGCCATTCATAATGCCACAAAACCTGTGTAGTTTGTTTTAATTTACTAGTAATGTCCTCAAAGCCTTTTGGAATTTTATGATAACAAGTCTCATGAATACGACTCACTGTAGTACATGAACTCTTTCATTTATGTTTATGGAAAATATAAGATATTAATGACATTTTGTTTACTGTATTTCCTCATCTTTGGCACTTTTTTCACTTTCATCATCCTATTTTAGTTGCTAAAAGCCAACATGACAAATTTGCAGCCTTATTATATCTTACTAGTTCATTTCCTTAGTATGTGGGAACTCTTCCTGACAGCATGTTCTGTTAAGCTTTGGAATAGTTTCTGAAGTGAATTAGAAGCCCCATAATTTTAGACATTTCAAACTAGACTGGGGGGCACATCTACAAATGCACATTTAATGTGCATCAGCCCAATTTAAGGCACATGTGTGCTCCCTTAATGCACCTTAAAATGGTGATTTTTTTTTTTGGCTTTTTGAGCCTTCATTTGGTGCAGACACACTAATGCACTTTAATGCAGCATGTGCATTGACTTGGAACTAACTTTAGCTCCAAATTGGTCTGCACACCCATGTTAGCTCCTTAGTGTGTGCACATTAGATGCACACCTAAATTTATGTAAATGTGCATAAGTTTAAGCACACATAAAAGTACGTGTAGGCAAATGGAAAGCATCCCATAGGGAATAAAGTCTTGATGTTGGGAATGAAGACCCAGTAAGTCTCTCTCAGACTTGATTTTATTGTCTTATTAATGATGATATTCAATTCAATGTAATCCAAGTAATCCTTGTTAGTTTGTATCATAACTAGTTTTTATTATCAAATTCAGTGCTTAAAGTCAGATAACAATGTATGTCTGTAGGCATCTCAATAACAGTTGCAAGCATTTTTTGTGTTGTATTGTTGGTGTCCCAAGAGGAGGAGAGCCATGGTTTCATACCCCAACTACCTCACCAGCATCAGCAGAGCACATGCGACGTACAAGGGGAGCATGCTTCACTGATCAAAAGCTGTGCAGCCACCTCACATTTCCCAGAGGCTCTGGAAAGGATTGTCTTTTATTAGTTAAAAAAAAAAATTATTTCAGTTTTACTGATATGCCATCCTTATGGTAGAAGATAAAAACTAGAATGCAAGCTTCAGCCCAAGCACACTTGTAAGATTTCACTGGAGCTTTATTGTAGCCACTGTTGCCCTAGAATAAAATTCCATTCATTACATTTTTTTTTTCTTCAGAATGATGATATGCAGTGTTCTGGAATACTATCATTTCTCCTCTTTTGGCGAATAGGAGAGTGTTCTCAGTTTACAAAAAATATAACAAACATCATGGCATAGATAATTTAGGTCCAGCAATATATTTTACTGTAGCACAGAAAGAACTCTATGTCTGAAGAGAAGGGGACACTGCAAAACTCTTAATTCTATTTATTTGTTTCTTAGATTTGTACCATACTCTATCCAAAAGTCTCAGAGAAGCTTGCAATAAGCAAACAACTCACAAACAAGATTACCCAATAAGCACTACAAAACCTGATAGCTACAATTGTGGGCAGATTTAAGATTTGGCAGAAGGGTGGGGGGGAGCAGCCATATGTGCTGCAGGGGTGGCTGCACCGCAGCACAGAACCTCTTCTCCCTCCCACCCCAAACACCAGTGTTGGCAGACCGTGTTGTGGGATCCTGTGAGTACTTTAAAAAGAGCATTCTGAAGCAATTTTGAAGCTTCCTCCATGCCCAGGACAGTGGGGAAAGCAGCAGCAACAGGTGGAGAAGAAGGGGAAGGGGAGCAGAGGGGATGTGCCTTTGAGCATGGAGGGGAATTCTTCTCTGCTTTGGGGACTTAAAGTCCTCATAAGCTCCTGCAATGTAGTCCAGTCTGAAAGAGTGGTGCAGTCATGCCACTGCACCCTTGGTGGCCCTCCCCCACCACACCCTAACCTGCCTGAAACCCCACACAAGTAATCCCTGCCAGCAATCCCATGTCCAGATACAAGAAACTTCTTCCCCACACCCCCTCACCAACCCCACTGTCCTACTTTAACCCCCAGAGAAGATCCTTCCATGAACCGGAACATTTTACTTTCAGTTAAATTTCTGCATTATCATTCTGGAGCACCAGTGAAGAAGGGTACACCAATTCTTATGCTTCTGCAAAATGGTTTAACCTTTCAATAATAAGTTAGCTAAATAAGTGGCAATGTGTGTATCAGTAAGAATTTTTGTGCAATGTTTAAGAGTATGTGTATATGACTAATACAAATCCTTTCCCATCTCTGTTTTCTTTTGGCTTCTAAAAAGTGATGTTTTTGCATTTTTAAAAAAAATTTGCTCCTCAGTAGGTAAGTTTAATCAAAGCATGCTTTCTATCCTTTTCCACTTTCTGATTAGTTTTGAATACAATGTAGTAGAGTTACTTTCATTTATTAATTTTCTAATATATATGTTGTAAGATAAGCAGAATATTTGGGCTGGGAATAAAAGATGCCAGTTACATAAGGTGAAAGCTATCTGTCAGATTTTTACTGTACTAACTGTTGGCCGGTAACATGAAGCAAAATCATTGTCTACTTCAGGAGAGCCTTGTCCTTGTTTGTTCTTTTATAAAGGTAGCTTAGAAGTGAATATGTGGAAGGAAATGGAACTTAATGTATTGTGTGAATGCATGGCACAGAACTAAAAGCCAAAATTCTTGAGGCCTTATGACTTCTGTGGCAATATGCTTAAGCTCACTCTCTTCTCCATTTTGAATAGCTTGATTTCTGAGTGCTTGTAGCAGTGGACCTCTGACCCTACTACTACAAGTGAGTGAGTGTAATGTTGCAGGGAGGCTAGCTGCAAAGCAATAACCCAGTTGGTAGGAGAGATAGGTAGCAGGGCAGAGATAGGCAAGAGCAATAAACTGCTAATTGGGGAAATGAGAAACCCTTGAGCCTGACTGGACTGGAGGTCAGGAGATCATAGATGGGAAGGGGAAGGAGAGAGCCTGTAGTCCTGGGCTAGTCTTAAGACTGGCCCTGATCCTAAAGGAGGAAGGAGATGATGAATACCTCCCAAGTGGTTTTGTGTTAGGTGTTTATGTTCTGACTGGAGCTAAGTACCGACAGCTAAAAAGCCTGAGGCTAAATTGGTTTGGTGTTTGCAGGTTAGTCTAAACTACACAGATTAAACTGAAACAGAAGTGAACAGACATTTACCTTTGCTTCAGAAAATGCAGCCACATACCTGCAGTGGCTCAGGCTAAAAGCTGGGGGCGCAAAAGCATTGCTCTCTGGTTGTATGTTCACTTCTTCCTGCTGCCCCCAAGGTCTCTGGGATTTGCAGTCCAAAATTACAGTACAAGGACATTGCAGGGTTTCTCATCATTTGCTCTTCCTGCATCTAGGTGCCTTGGGGATTTGTAGTCCACAGTTGCAGCCAGCAGTACATTTTGAGCAGGGGAAGTGGTCTTTTAACCCCCCTCCCTGGCCCCAGACTGCAGCCAGGGCTTGCCTGGCGGGGGGGACAGTACCCCCCTGTGGACTGGGCTGCAACCCCAGCCAGGCTTACCCCCTCCCTCACCCCCTTGTCAGCCAGCCCTCATGGCTCCAGCTAGAGATCAGGGGGGCAGAACCAGCCGTGCTCTGTGGAGCAGACGGCACAGCCCAGCCCAGGGCTGGAAAGCATGCTGGGATGATGGGAGGCTGTGATGGGAGGCTGTGATCCAGGAAGGGGTCTGGGGCAGAAGCTCCATAAACTGGTTTGACCCAAGTCAGTTAAGTCTGATATTACGTTCAACCAGGTTTGTCTTAAACCAGTTTCAAAATGACTGAAAATGGGTTATGTGCACTGAACTGCTGTTCTGTTACAGGTTTAACTTAGTTTTTGATCACTTAAACTGGTTTATGTGTAACGTCTGTCTCTAGCCTGGAAGGTTGGGATGGTTTGGAGGCCATGGGTAGGGCTGGGAGGTACTCCATGCTGGTAGGCTAAAGCTGCAAGGGTCTAGGTCCTAGTGGGCAATGTGGGAGAAAACCAAATGGTTTAGGGGCTGAAGCCAAGAGAACCTTATAAGGGTCTGGGACCCCATAGGCTGCACAGGCTGAAGCTGAGACAGGGCCAGGGGCCCAATGAGTATACACAAAAGGGGCTTCAGCCTAGAAAGAAAGAGCCCTGCAAAGATCCAGGACCTGGTGAACTGCATGTGTAGAAGTTGAGACAGAGCTAGGAGTCCAATAAATAGAGTCCTGCTAGGACCAGGGGTCTGGTGGGTAGAAAGGGCAAACAGGTGCCTGGAGGACTCCTGCTCAAACAGGGCTGGGAGCTCTGGGGAGCTTTGCTGAAGAAAGATCTGTGGGGCACAGGTGTAGCTGTGGAGGCCATAATTACTGCCCCTATGGCAACTGGGGCCAGCAGGATGATGGTTGGTTCTAGCAGCATGCAAGTAGTACCTGCTAGATGTGGAGGATTAGCTAGAGGGTCTAGGCCCCATGACATTGAGACAGGGCTGACAAGCCAAGACCCAGAGAAAAGAAGGAGAGTGAGGCAGAGTCCATGGGCCCTGGAGATGAGAAAGCAGACAAAAAACTAATACCTTGCTCAGGCAGGGATTGGGAACAGAACACACTGCTCAGGGATAAGCAAAGCAGATTGAAGTACCCCAGGCTTACTCTGGGACAACCTCCCACATTTCTTATTTAGACATCAAGGCATGGGCAATGTGTGGTGGTGGGGGGCACAGGGGGGGTACATGCCCCCCCCCCCCAAGAGCACTGGTGCCTTCCCATCAAAGAGTGCTCTGGCTGGTAGGGAAGCATTGAGAGCACCAGTGTCGTTCCCACCCCCAACTGGCTCCGCTGGCAGCACATTAGCGGCAGAAGGGCTAGCTGCTGAGGGGCTCCCATTGCCAACTGGCCCCTGGGGGAGCCCCTCCCCAGTTGTGCCCTGCTGATGCCTCCCCAGACTCGGGAGGTACCAGATGCCCATGCACCAAGGTGTAGCAGGTTAGCATAGGGTGGTGGCCCAAGAGACCAGCAGGGCAGAACAGGGTCAGAACGGCAGCAGTGACCATCTTGTGGAGGTGAATCCTGTCACAGCGAGCGGTTTGGATAGGTTAGAAAATGTGAGGCTTTACATTTCTGTTTCTCGGTTTACCTTGCAAAAAAAAATGTAAATCTTGTTTCAAAGGGAATTTTTGAAGTCTAATAAATGTTTAGGAACTGAGAGTCTTGGATGGATACTGCTGTAGAAATAGTAAGTTTAAATTTGATGAAATGTGGAATTACAACAGCGGTAAACATTTACCTTCTTTGCTGAAGCACAAACTTCTCAAGCAATGTCCTTTTTTCCCCCTGCTTTCAATCATACTGAGCACTGGGGAGCATTCTGATCTATCAACATGCAACTTTTAGGAGAGAAAACTCTTAACCTACTTTGCAATGTTTAATTTTTAACCTAACTGTACTGTACTTAATTGCTTGAAAGTCCTTTAGCTATCTGTTTCCTTGGTTTTTCCCAGAGGCTTGATTAATTTAAAAAACTGAAGTGTATCAGTGTATCCTAATTATTGGAGGGCTCATTGTAGACATATAGCAAGGTATATTAATGACCAAAAATTGTTTCAGCCTGAGTCAATGTCAGTGTTACCTGAAGGACGACAGTATTTAGCTTCTAAAGAAGAAAAAACTGTTAAAAGAGTGATTATAGTAAAAATCCATGAAGTCAAGCAAGCTTCTAATATTTTGAAATAGAACTGCTTCCTGGTTCATAATACAGAAGAGAAGGGGGAAAGGACCAAAACAGCCTGCAGGCCCTACAAAGCCAACGGGTCTCCTTACGCTGAAGAATCGCACCATCACTTACTCTCCCCATTCACCTTCCTTCTGTTGGAGAGCTGGGACCCAAGTCAATCATCACTGTGGCCATCTGAAATGGGGGAGAAGGATCTGGCCAAGCCTGCAGGCCCTGTAAAGTCAGCAGTTCTCCCTGGGCACTTGCAGCTAGAAGAGTACCCTTTGACAGTGCCGGAAGTGAAGACAGAAGATATTTATTATTCTTTTTTGTTAGTACTGGGGAATTAGTGTTTGTGTTTTGGGGGAGGGAAAGGAGTTAAGTGTTTTTTGGAGGGGAGGGTCCTGAAAGCTACAGCCTTGAAGGGGCTGATGGGGCTGTAGGCTCAGGCAGGTTCTGCCATAGGGATTACTTGGGGGGTGGGGTGAGTAGGTGGGGGGCGTGGAGGGGCGGAAGGAGATTCTTGTATTCTGCGTATTGATATGAGTTGTGTCCTGGAATTGGTGGGAAGGTTTGCTTATGTGGGGGCTTGTGCAGGGAGGTGGTAAGTGAGGAAAGTGGGGAAGTTGGAAATCTTAGGGTTTTGGGGTGTTGTTTGAGGAATCCTCTCTGGGTTGTTTGTTTTTATTGGAAGCTGCTCTGCGTCTTATGGCTAGGGTGACATAAATAAATGGCATTATTACCTCTGTCATTGGTGCAACCAGAATAAACCTGAAGTGGACCTGTTTTCAGAAAATGTTTATTTTTTTTTCCATAGAAATCCTTATGTTCATTTTCCATATTTAAGTAATTTATGGTCAAATTCTACTCTCATTTGTGCTGGTGAAATTCTTGGTAGTAATTAGAACTTTTTAACTGGACTCAAATTTGTCCTTCTATTGTCTAAATTCTACCCAATTTATGTAGTATTTTTTTTTCAATAAAAAGTCAAACCAGTAAGTTGTTTCGTGATAGTCTAATAGAATTCAGTCCACCAGCAGTATTTTCTATGCATATCCTAAACATTAGAATTATATTGCAAAAACTATATACTGAAAGGGATTCTTGTTATGATAGCTTGCTTCTCTTGGACCAAAATATGGTAGGTGCCCCTTCTGTGAGAGCAGTAACAGTTAAAGCAGAGCACAAAGAAGGGGTTTAGCCTAGAGAATGATGGTCAAGTGGGATTGTTTTGCCTTTCATGGGGTTAGGGTTTTTTGCTTTATATATATATATATATAAAAAAGAGAGAGATTCATTACACATACAATTTTCAGCAGAAGTGGGTCTATTTTCTCTTGACTCCTTTTAGAAGTTATTTTGTACCACTATTAGACCACCGGTCTTGCCAATACAGACGTACATATTAAACTGTTAAGTATGCAGACAGTCTTCTAATGCAAGTCCTTGGTGCTTTTGAGGATTCAGACCTGAGACTAAATCATGCACATAGAACTACAGATTTTGTTTGTCTCCATAGTGAAATGTTCAAGCTCGGATGCTTTCTTCCTCAACTCTCAATCAATTTAGGACTTATAGTCAAAAAAGCTTCTAGAATGTATTCTTCCCCCCCACCCCACTAGATTAAAAAAGATGCAAACATGCATCTGTACTTGAATGCCTCTAACACTGGTGGATATTGCTTTGGTATACATTCAACTTTAATTAGATTTGTGGAACAGAGCAAATTTAGATGGTTAGCAAACACATAGGAGCATAGGTCCAAATGCACGTTATCTAGAAAGGTCATAATAGGACTGTGGTTAATGACAGGAAAGAACATAGCTGAAAATGTTAATTCAAGCTACTACCCCAGCTGCCAGCCCACCACTGACTCTGCAGCTTGACACTGCCCTATGTGTGGCTGCTGCTCTGGTTGTTCAATTGCCCAATGTACCTGTGCTCCAGCATCATAGAAGAAAAATAAATGGACATGGATGAAAAACACAGAAAAGTAATCAAGCATGAACACCCATTTCATTAAAGCAACAGGTTAGTGCTTCTTTCTTTAAAATGGGGTCAAAATATAGAAAAGTTTGACAGCAGGAGATAGTAAAAGTTGCATTTGTAAGACAAGTGAGAACTAAATGTCTTATTCTTGCAAGCACCCAAGTTATTAGATTTTAATTGTATCTGTTCTTTCAGTGAATTATCAGAGGGACTGTTCTGTATCATTTTGTATTACAGGTGTTTCTTGAATTACCATAGGACTTTAAGTTACTTTTCTATCAGTTCCTTTTCCATATTGATAATCAGTCCAAAAAGTGGTACAGTTATATCTGTGTCTTTATGTATCTAAGGTGAATGAGGGATTTATTATAATTAGATTTTAAAACCTGTATTCAGAAAGACTAAAACTTTATAGAATGATAAAGCCATATACATTCTAGAGTTGTACAGCTGTAGAATATGCTGCAAAAAACTTAAACTTTAAATTATGACTGAAATGCCTCCAGTGTTTTATCTGGGAAATTAGTCAGAATATAGTAAAACATTCTGGGGCTTTCCAGCAAATCATTTATGGATGTCAGCTATAACTTTTCTGCTCACCCAACCCCTCAATTTCAAGATAAAGTTGTTTATATTTCCACAAAGAAACAGTCTTCAGGCTTGTTAAATGGGAACTACATCAGTGGGGACAGCAACAGACAGATCATTGCAAAAGAAAGGGTAACTACAGTAGTGAAACCGTTTAAAACCATTTAAAAGGAAAATGTGTTATTGTTACACATGGAATGAAGAGTTTTGAAGGTTTTAAGCAAAGTATAATGAACCATGCAGTCAATTGATTCCCCCTTAGCTGCTACTGGCTCTGATGGCAGCTGGCTTTAAACTTTGGATGGAGCACGAGTCAAAGGAGGGTGCAAGTGCACTAGTGCACCACCCCTGATTGTAGATGATTTTTCTTTTAATAAAGGACTTGTGAATGCTATGTAGATATACTAAATATTCCTTTGGTTGCTGTTCCTTTTTAATCACCCTTTGGGACTGTTCTTAAATCATAACTTACCCTAAGTTTGCCACTAAGCCTTTTAAGCTTCCCTTACAATATAGGCTAGATTGTGCAAGGAAAAAGTACAAAAATGTATAGAAGGCTTGCATCAACCTATTCTCTCTTCCATGTGGCTCTTTGCAGGATGTAATATTGGTTCAAGAAGAAAGAGCCAAAGGCATTCTAGAATCCACAGCAGTCCCAGAAAGCTGAAAGGGTCTAGGTGGAAAATGTACAATGAACTTTGTTAAAATAGTAGCAGATGCTCCTCTTACGGTCACTAACACATAGCTTTTATAGACTTTGTACTTGTTTCGGATTTAATTCTACCAGGTCCTGCCAAAATGAAGCCTTCAGCGTGGGCACTGGATTTACACCGTAATCAAGGCTTCTGTTTCCAAAATTATTGAACAGCACATATTTAAGGAGAGCTTTTCCCTTACATCATCCCTATAGTTGACTTTCAAAACATAATCTATTTTTCTTTAAATAAACCTTTCAAATACAATAATTATTTTGATTTGCAAGGGAGCCTTAAATTAAATGATGCTTTTGAATCTCTTTTTTGATCTTCAGATGGAGTTGCTGCTATTGCCATTTATTATTGGTAAAATCTGGGCACTGGGGACTTTGCCAGCTTAAACACTTGTTTTAAATCCTGGTGTCTTCTTCTGTGTACATAGACACACAGGTACCATTGTAAAATTAGCTGTAGAAACTAAGTCCCATTCTCCAAAGTTATTTTACGTACATCAGCCAGAGTTTAGGTACCCAGAGATGGGTATTTTAGGTATTTATGTACCTAAAATAGACATAGGCACAGCATCCCAGATCTAGAAATGTATTTAGGTATCTGAGGTACGTTTAACACCTAGCTCACTTAGAGGTTCCCAAAACTTCCTGAAAAATCCCTCGTAGTGAGGCAACTGTTTTGCGCATAACTCCCCATAAGATCAATAAAGGGCAGGGCCAAGATCCTTAAAGGTATCCCGCTTCCTTGAGATCAGTGGGAGTTTGGCACAACATGCCTTTAAAGTGCTAGGTGCCTCTATAACTTTGACAGCCTGGCCTGTAGTTTCCTAAAGCCCCCTTTTTAATAAGACTAAGATTGCAGTGGGTTAAAAAACAAAATAAGCAAACAAAAAGCAACAGCAACAACTGAGCCATCCCTAAGGGTGTGCCGGGTCTGGGGGGGTGAAGAGGGCCGGAGCCAGCGGGGCTGGGAGTGGGGAGCAGCCACAGCTGGCGGAGTGGGGGGGGGTGGTGAGCAACTGAAGCAACAACAAACAATCACTCTTGTGTTTCAGGCATTTCTGATACCTTAAAGGGAAAAAAATCTGTTTTGTGTTAATATTGTGGATGCACTTTTTTTCTCTTTCCATATTCAAAATGGATTTCCAATTTGGGGGTATCTTTTTCAGTTGTTTAGAGATTCTTTTTGTCATATTAGCAAAATACTTAGGTTTCTTTCTTCCCATTCCTCATCTATGAATAATTAACATCGAATTGGCTCTTCCAGTTATTATAGGGCTTTCACTTAAATTCTAGTCAGCCTGTTTAAATTGTTCATATATGACAATCAAACTGAGCTGTATAAACTAAAGGAAATTTAACATTGTCTCATTTAAAATTTAACTAGACATCTTAAGGAATATTGGTGTTTGACATTGTCATAAATGTGTTTTATCTCAAGTAAAATGTCTTGTGCTGACAGATGAAAATCTATTTGTTAAAATTAGTCAATCGAATTTGTGACATTCTGAATAAAACTTTAATTCAGGTTTTTTTTGATCACCAAGTTAAAGGAAGAATTTTTGTTTCTTAAGTTTATCAAAAAAAATGCTGTTTGTGGTCTTAGATCATAGGCCTGTGACTGAAATTTCTTTGAGTGCTTATTTAAGAACAGCTTATCTGTGGTTACTGCTATACGCAACTTTACTTTCAGGGAAACACTTTTTTCTTCTTCACCCTTAACCTATACTTTGTGTGGATTATGTAAAGAAACAGCACTCGTGCTGTGCAAAGTCATTAAGGAATAGGGAATACTTTGTTTGAACTCTCAAAGATCAGAGAGAGACCATTTTTGTACCAAGAGACTTCAAAGTGGGTAGCAGAGAACAAAACACTCAACCGCCATATAGAGCTTGCTGGTGGAGAAGTATATTGTTAAATAATTCTCTTTATATTTTATTTTTTTTCTGATAAATATTTATAGGTTGAGTATGTAACAAAGCCTATAGTTAAAGTTGAATGAGTTTTTCTCATTCGTGCAGGTTCTTTTGAGAAACTTATAGCTTTATCAATCTTTTAGCTTTCAGGCTGAAAATTAGCACATTTCTTCTTTGCTGTAAAGTGGTTTCTTTTTTATTTTGTACTTTTTTTAAAGCGTTTTGGAAGAAAAACACAGTTTTACAATTCTACATTTTTAGTGTATTTTTCTTGTTTGGAGTAGTTCAGTCTCAAAGAAAGATAGAATTCATCGGGAACGTAGCATATTGATCACGAATGGGCCTTTCAGTATTGCAATGAATTTCTGTTTTCTTAGTCCAGTTCCAGTACTTTTAAATTGTATTTCAAGCATTAGCCCTTTTTGTTATATTCAAATCGTATCCTTCATATCCTAAAACTATCTGAACATAGTTTACTTAATGATTTCCTTACCTAGTTGTTTTGCTAATGCTCTGTAGCTGCAGGATACAGGAGGATGGACAGATTTTCTTATGGACTGTTATACAAACATTTATTTCATGATTGCCTACAAGTGTAGGGGCCTGGACTTAATGGAAACAAGAAATCCTTTTTTGCTCTATGTTACTGTATTTGCTATATAAAAAAAATTCGGCTGAGATGTAGATGGTGTAACTTATTCACCCCTATGGTTTGGCTCTCCCCTGTTCCTTAAAGCAATCAATACAGGTACATGGATTCAACATACAATTAATTGGACATAACCATGAACCATGCCTCGGAGAGAGACCAAAAAATCCATCAAAGGGCTTTTTTAGTTTGACCTAGTGAAAACGTGTTTTTTGCATCCAGTTTGTGGAAACATTTCCTCATTTTCCATTATAATATTGTTTTACTGTGAGATTGACAGGTCTTCCATGCAGTAGGTTTCTGTTATACCACATCCTTCCAAAATAGATCTCATGTCCCTGCTTGTTTACCAACTTAGGTAAATGATAGACCATTTATATTGCTACAGGGAGCTTGACTTCTAGATCTCAAATTCAAATTCAACCAAATTCAGTAGCAACCAAAATACTCAACATCATATGGAGCTTTGGTCTGTGTAAACTGAGTTGCTGGTTCTAGTTATTCTTCCTTGAAGACAAATGTTCACATAATAAAAATTACTGTTATGGCTAAACAAATTTGTTGGCATATGCAGCAAGGATTGAAAGGGAACTAATCAGAGCATTGGAGTGGTTTTGTTAAAACATGAGTCAGACATGTTGATGATGACTGCGGGATGATTTCCATTATTGCTTTCTGTACCATGCCTGCTCTGAGAATAAACAAGCACATTTATTCCACACTCCCTCCCTCCCCACCTTTAGCAGAAATGGAGTGGTAAAATGGTGGTGATGGGGGGGAGAGGCGGGAGGAGAGGGCTTGGATAAGTTATAACAATCCTAACTTGTGGAATTCTGAAATAAACTATTTTTTTCCTTTGTATACTGGCAAGTTAATACCTGCAAAGGTTTTAAAGAATAACAACCTTTATATGAAAGTGAATAAAAGATCATTACAAATGTTTTAGTTTTCTTTGTGCATGCAGTTCCTTTTTTACAGTGTGTTTTGTTCTCAATAATTGTGAAAAGCACTTAACTTTTTTTTATCTTTTTAGGTTCCTTCTGAATGCAGGTTCAAGCTAAATGTGCAATTCCTTAGAATTTTTTTAAGGCAAAATTTGTAATGAATGCATGCATTCTAACTAGAAACCAGAATATTTGGAGATGAAATACATGTCTCTAACAGTTTTGAATGTTTGTAAATTGGACACTGTCTAATTTGAGAGTAGGGAGTGCTTTTCTCTCAAGTATTTTCTATATAAATTGGCTGTCAATTAGGAAACTGTAAATAGTGATAACTCAGTATTAGATTTGAGCATTTGGGGTTTTTTTTCTTATTTGTACACAGCCAAGTAAAATGGGAAGAAGCTACCTCATAAGAGGCATTGTATCCTAGCAGTTAAAGTGAAAGGGATAAATAGCAGGAAGACTTTGTTTCTATGCCACGCTGTCACTGACTTTATGGGCATGTGAGTTGTGATACTAGACATCTGAATCTAAATACCTTCTTTAGACTAGCTGGGCATGAGCTTTCACATGACAAATTATTGCAATAATCTGCCCTACCAGATTATTGCATCTTCAGTTTCTGCACCAATAAAAGGCATCAACCACCCCCACCCCCCCGGCCTCTCATACACTGCAACAACAACCCAATACTACAAATACTATTGCAAATAATTAGTATTACAAATATGTAATGAAGGATAGATTCACTGTAAAATATTCCATTTTCCTGTGTTTTGATGTTCACTTTCCAGGGGCATTCCTATGATTGCTTGCATAGCATTCATATTTGTGAAGCATTCATGCTAGTAACTTGATGATAGCCCTGATCAAAGTCAGTTGAAGGGATTGCATAATCTGTCACTGACTTCAGTGAGCTGTCAGCTAGAAGTTGCTCATCAGATTTATATGTTTATTCACAACTGATCCATACATCTCACATTACCAATGTTTAATATTATAAAGAAGGTAAACAAAGTCTCTGAGAACATATTGGTCTTAGAGGAGAGCAACATTTTTTGTTGGATGAATTATTTCACTGCCTCCATGAGCTACTGTTTTAATTCCAGATGAGAGTAGTTATTACTATTTTTAAAGATGGAAGAAAAAAATCCATGCATTTTTTTAACTTCAGGCAAATAACTTCAGAATTGGAACTTTTGTGTAGGGGGCGAGGTCTGATTTCTATTTTTTTTTTCTTATTTCCAGTGAACCAAAATTTTCTTGCTAGCATTTTCAATTAAATGAACAAGAAAATCAGTTTAATTGAGCAGCTGCTGGGGCCTGTCTGGATGTCAACTTTTGGAACTCACCCAGCATGTGCAAGCTCCTTGAGCCAAAAGACAACAGGGTTGGTAGCTCTGAAGCAGAGTTCTACCTGGAAAGTTTTACAAGTGAAAGCTTGTTAAAACTGGCCATGTCTACACTAGATGCTGACTGCGCAGTAGCTCATTACTGCTGCACAGTAGCATTGCATGACATGAAGTGTGATACAACACTACTGCACAGTAGGCATGTATAAAATGGGCCATATTCGATTTGGATTCAGCCCAAATAGGGGACAGTGATTTGAGTTGTTGATTCAGATCACTGTCCCTGAGTTGATTTGGCCAAATCCAAATGTGAAGATTCAATGCTGATTCAGAGAATCAGCAATTCAGCCATAGACACAGCTTTAAATGTTTTTTCTACGTACCTTGAGGTACAAGGCATGGCTCATGAATGCTGCAATGCTGGGACAGATGGAGTGTCCCACAGGAGCACAGGCCCTCCCTCCCCCTGCGTGCTCAGTGGCAAACCCAGAAGTGGACTGAAAGTACTTCTGGTCCACTTCTGGGTCCACCAGAGAACATGCAGGGGGTCCTCCCAGGCTCCCCTGACTCTGCAATCAGGCACTAGGGGACCCTGGATGCCACCCCCAACCCAGGAGGCACCAGTCACCGAGTGGGGGCGGGGGTGGGGGCGGGGAGAGCCTTCACACTCCCCAGCGGACCCAGAAGTGGACCGGAAGTGCTTCTGGTCCACTTCCAGGTCTGCTGCTGAGTGCGCTGGGGAGCCCCCTGCACTGCTGTGGGACACTCCATCTGCCCCACCATTGCAGCATTCATGAGCTGCCTGGTACCTTGAAGTATGTAGAAAAAACATTTAAAACCATGTCTATGTCCAAATCTCTGAATCTTTCAAAATCAATTCGGAGGGTTCTGATTCGATTCAGAGAGATTTAATGGGTATCCTGATTTGATTTCAGGTTTGGAGATTCAGCCACCAAATCGCGCCGAATCTCCACCCAATCAAATAATTGACTGAAGCTTTGTACAGCCCTACTTACTGCACAGTAATAATGAACTAGTGTGCAGTCAGTGTCAGCAAAAATGCCATTTGGGATGTTGCTGTGCACTAACACCAGTTGTGCTGTCATTTAGTATTTGTGTATGCAAGTACTAAATGATTACACAGTACCAACTGTGTAGTCAGTGTCTTGTGTACCTATGGCTGCTAAGATGTCTCAAACAAAACATTTCAGGGTCAATAAACTGGCCTTTTTCAATAAAACATCTTCAGTGTGAAATTTCTGATCAGATTATTTAGCTCTAACAGTACCTGGATGCCTTAGAGTCAGTTTACTGAAGTTAGGGACATATTATTATTTCTTGTTTTAAACTTGTATTCTTCTGTAGTATGTGTATTTAGCATTTCTAGTATGAAGAAACAATAGATAATGACTTCAGCTTTCTCACTTTCCACTGTGTATTTATATATATATATCCTTTAGAGTGTCTGCAAATCCACTCGCTTGATGTCATCTGTAAATTTGCTAACTGTGTACTCAATCTAACTTTCCAAATCATTAATGAAGATTTTAAACATTACCAGACACAAGACAAACCCACTTGATACCAGCCCCCAAGTGGACATTGAGCCATTGATGACTGTTGTTTGTTTGAGCATGATAATCTAACAAGTTACATAGCTATCTATCAGTACCAGGACATAGGCAGCCAGACCTGGGTGGCAATCAGGATCAAGACTACTCAATTGTGGTAAAAGCTGGGGTTAGAATGAGCAACAGAATCTAGTAATGAGCTAGATCAGAAAGGCAGGGAGTCCAAAGGCGAACAAGTTCCACAAGTGAGCTGAGTCAGTGAACCAAGAGGTCAAGAGGGGAGCGAAGCCTACAAGTAAGTGAAGTTGGAGAACCAGGAGGTCAAGAAACACCCAGAGTTTAAAACAGTGGATTTCTAGGATCAGGTAAGAGTGCCTGGACAAGAAACCCACAGACCAACATACATATCTACACAGAACCAGCGATCACCCTAAACACACCAAAAAAGCTGTGATATACAGCCAAGCCCTCAGATACCACCGAATTTGCACTGAAGAGAACACCCAGGATTGCTACCTCTCTAATCTTAAAACGGCTTTTACCCAACAAGGATGCTCCTCCAGAGAAAGAGATTGCATGTTTGAAAGAGCTACCGGGATACCACATGAAGCACTGCTGCAGTACAGAAGAAACCCCCCCACAAATCGCACACTGCTGGTTATGACATATCACCCCTCCCTCGAACCCATACAGCAAATCCTCAAACAATTGCAACCCATACTAGAAAGAGACCCTATTCTTAAAGAAATCTTCCCAGACCCACCCATCCTAGCTTTCAAACAAGTACCAAACCTCGCCAAACTCATCACCAGAGGCAAACTTCCTCAGACCCAGAACACACCAAATGGATCCAGACCATGCCATGACAAGAAATGCAAAACCTGCCAACACATTTCCACCACCCCCCACAATCACTACACCCCACAACAGAGCCATCAGCATTCCTGGATCTTACAGCTGCACCTCCAGAAATGTAATATTACTCATCCAATGCACCAAATGCCCTGATGGAAAATATGTAGGTGACACCAAACAACAACTGTGCACCAGAACGAACGCACACCGGAAATCTATCAAAGACAGGAATACCCAATTACCGGTGGGGGCACATTTCTCACAAGGAAACCACTTTCTTCCCAATCTCTCAGTCCTGATCCTCAAAGGGAACTTACAAAACACTTCCCAGAGATGAGCCCATGAACTCCAGGATATTGATGAAGTGGATACTAAAAATCATGGACTAAATAGACTTTGAATTTATGACACATTATAACCTGCTGATGGCTGACATCCCAGGTACCTGTCCACTATTCATCCCCCTTCTCTCCCTACCACCCAGCCTGTCTCTCACCCCTTGACTCCTCAATCTACATTTTCACTGACTATCTTGTATGCATACCAGCCCAGCCTCTGGCTTTTTTACTTTTCATTCCATCCAGGAAGAGCACACACCCACTCCTGAAACTTCCTTAGCCTGACAAAGGGTTTTTGAACCCAAAAGTTTGCTTAAAAATAGTTCTCCAACTATTTAAGTTGGTCTAATAAAAGATATCAGACACCAAAGAACCTTGCCTGCCTGTGACCTTAGACCAACACAGCTACAACCTATACCTCTGGACACTTCCTATATCTTTCCCTGATTTAATTTTTTTTTTTTTTATATATAGGTCTGCTTTTATATAGGGGAAGTGTAGGGTCCAGTGACAGGAGCCAGTCACTTTAGTACCAGGGTGTGGGTGACAAGTTGGACACTGATGAAGGCTTTAGGTAGGCCAGTTCAGCCTTCGGGAACAGAAGGGTGGGGGGTTGTGGTAGGTGGCTGCAATCGTTGGAACAAAGTACTGGGTTCAAGGCTGGTCTGACGTCATCTTCCAGTACTTTCATCTGGGTTATGTTAACTTACTAAAAAGAATGTAATGGGGGACAGTGTCAGAAGCCTTGTTAATGTTGAGGTATGTTACATCCACTGCTATATGTCCTTCCCCAACCAAAAAGTCTGTCTCTTTTTTTTAAAGAGGAAAATCATACTGATCAAGGATGACTTGTTCTTGATCACATTGTCACCCTCTGGATGCTTAGAAATAGACTCTTTTATGATTTAAGTATAGTCAGAGTAAAATAAGGCAATGCATTTAAATAAAAGCAGTGACTTTGCTATGAAAATTACTTCACCAAGGACCACTATCACTTCCATGGACTTTCAGGTAAGGCTGTTCATTTCGCAAAGTGAATTCCACATCCTTTACAAGCATTTCAGATTGACTGGAGAACAGACTGAGAAATATGGCTTGAATTGGTAAATGCTCTTACCTTTTGCACCAATGTTACCTGATTGTTGGAGATACCTTCAGGGTGGCTTCATTGCCTCACTTCTAGGGTCTGGCATTTGCAAAGAAGGTTTTCTGGTACCACTCTTGGGGGTACTGTAGAAGCAATGTATATTTACTTTGTATCATTCCAGGGAACAGCAGGACAAAATGACTTGCTCTCTCAGTGCAGGTAACCCCACAGGTTTATGCTTACATCTGTTACCAGGCACAGGATAAGGACTCACAATTTACTGTGGTAGTATGTGTTTGTGCAGTCCCATGTTGGATTATTGTTGGGGCAAGAATCACAACTGGTAATGGCCATTTTAGTTCAGTGCATCCTATCTAGCAACTCTGTAGGTTCTCTATGCTTCTGAACTAGCTGAGGTTTGGTAAGCATTTTCTGCCTGGAGTCAAGGTAAAAAATGTATTATTAAATGCCTTGGCTACCTGAAATATCTTTGATATTTTTTTCACATTGCAGCCTGTTTCTCATTAATAGTAACAAAGGTAATTCAGAACCTGGGGAGATTGTTTAACCCATAAGTCAACTGCAATAATTCCTGCACCTTTCTCTGAAGCATCTGTGCTAACCTCTCATGTTTTTTTTGTCACACAGACTTAACATACTAGTGGTATTTGGAGGGGCTTGTTCTTGGGTGACCTAAAGGATTGGGATAGGGCTAAGAGAGGAAGTGGTCCCCTAGGTATATAGGGCTCAGGAAAGCTACTGAAAACCAGTAAAGATGCTGGAGGAGTGGAGTTATATGCTCTTGGTGGTCTACCCCGCATCAGAAGGTGGGCTTCTGTTCTATACCAGCTGTAGCCTCTGGATGGTTTTCAAGGGTAGGTCCATGTAGTGATCATTGCAGTACTCTAGTCTTGCCACTGTGAAGGCATGGGTTATGGCAGCTACATCTGAATCTTAAAGAAAGCAACCTTCTCCCCAGATGCTGTGGTGGCTGGGAAATGACACTTCTAGCCACTGCTGCCACCTGAAGATTCAGATACTGCAGCAGAGCATCCAGGAGCTCTCCAAACTGCAAACCTGAGTGACAAGACCATTAATGATAGGTGACCCAGCCTCAGTGTCAGGTGATATGCCCACAATTATTTCTGACTTGTTTGGATTCAGTTTCAGTTGATCCAATTCTAGGGGCCAGGGTCAGCAGAGAAGAGGTAGAGCAGGGTGTCATCATCATACTGGTAGCATCTTGCTCCAAATCTCTGAACAGTATTTCCCAAAGGCCTCATATAAACATTGAACAGAAAGTGTGCCAAGATGGAGCCTTGGGGGACTCCACAGGAAAAGTCCTGAGGGGATGATGAGCACTCTTTCATCACCACTCTGAGATTTCCCTGCTAGGAAATAATAGAACTATATAGAGCTGTCCCAAAATCACACACCAAGTCTTATGAACACTTTATCAACAACTCATGGTTAACTCTACTTAAGGCTGCTGAAAGGTCTAGTAAGATCAGCAAGGCACAATTTCCCCTGTCAAAGAGCAAAGATCATTAACTAGGGCCATGAGTGCAGTCAATGAATCATAGAAAAATATGATCAATGCCTTGCTTGAGACAGCACTATCCCTATTCAAACTATTCAACACAGGTCATTGTAATGGTCCGTTTTCTATAGTTTTACACATCAGTTTAAAGGTTCTTTGCTGTCTACTCTTTCTAAGGATAACAGATCCTAATCTCTCTTAGACTTTTCATGAAGTACAGATTCTTAAAATCTGGAATCCTCCTGGTTATTCTACTGTGAACTCCATGTTTGCCTTCCAGTTTAATGGTTTATTGAGTTAGCATGATTTTATATTCGGCACCTATATAAATATTGAGTTACTACACTTATCTTAAAGTAATCTGTAATATTAATTATTATTTCAGAATGACTTTACAATTTGTCCAAAGGGTGGCTTTAGAATAAGTCCAAAATGATATCTTACATCCATTTGTAGCATGATCATTTGTTCAGTATACGCTCCATATAGTTTAGTGTAACCCACACTCAGTAAATTAAACCAGTTCTGTTGCCCTCGAGAGAATTTTTGGGTTTCAGCTTGCATTGAATATCAAACATCCAAAAGGCTTGTGCTAATAACATTTCATTCTAAACCATTAGGTTGACCTAAAAGTAACTCGTGAATTGCTTTATATCTCACTCATTAATTATTCCTACCATTCTTTCCTTTACCAAGTTCTGGCCCCTTAACTCACAAACCTACTTTATCTTGAAGGGAGGGGTGTAAGTGTGTATGTTCCATTTTGTTTCAGGGTGTACATAATTTTATTCTAATGATGGAACAGTTACTTGCACTTAACAAGTTTATCTGCTAGATTTGAGAGCCAAGAAATAAATTCATAGGCTGTGATTGACACCAGGTATGAGTATTACTTATGTAAAAACACCGATAGATTTTGACAGGGGGGCTGGGGAAATCTAATAAGTGCCACATATTAACTTTCAGATATGCCGTGGAGTGATAAACTAATTCTGTATTACAATCCTGCACTTATCCCAGATGCCAATCATTAGTAAGAAGAAATAGAAAATCATGTAATATTTATAATTTTTGTCATCTTTAGTGTTTATATATGTGTCAAATGATTTATATGTGAAACATAGCATTATTAAAATAAATTAAACATTCAGACCTAGCTATCCACCTTTATGTGGATATGAGCATGTAGTCCTTATTTAAGTAAAACTACCACTGATTTTACTGCATTATTGTTGACTGATTTATGTAATGATAAAAGTGCATTTGAATGATTTGCAGACAGGTAATTTGCCCCAAAGAGCTTCAAATTTAAGCAGACAATATGACATTGTTTGGTTATATATTTAGAACATATTGACAATTCTGATTCTTTTCTTTTCCCTTTTAGGTTTTATTGGGACTTAATAATGCTTATAATGATGGTTGGAAACCTTGTCATCATACCAGTTGGAATCACGTTCTTTACAGAGCAAACAACAACACCATGGATTATTTTCAATGTGGCATCAGACACTGTTTTTCTATTGGACTTGACCATGAATTTTAGAACTGGGACTGTCAATGAAGACAGCTCTGAAATAATACTGGACCCTAAGATCATTAAGATGAATTATTTAAAAAGTTGGTTTGTAGTTGACTTCATTTCATCAATACCAGTGGATTATATCTTTCTTATTGTAGAAAAAGGAATGGATTCAGAGGTTTACAAGACAGCTAGAGCACTTCGTATTGTGAGATTTACAAAAATTCTCAGCTTGTTACGTTTATTGCGACTTTCAAGATTAATTAGATACATCCACCAGTGGGAAGAGGTAAGACGTATATAAGTGTATACATTTTTCATTTATGTAGATTGTATTCCTTTATTAAAACTTTCTAACAAGCTATAGATAAACCAGGTATGTACAACATTATGAAATTCTCTAACTGGAAATGGGTAGCCAAACTGTATGTTCGGCTTTTTATATGTAGGTGCTACCTGAAAGACCTTATTTTATGAGAGAGAAGCCCAAATGTTACCATTCTTTGTTTAGTAGAGAGGAGCATAGAATAAATGCATAGACAGAACTATCTGTGTAAGAGCAGGAGCTCAGGGTGAGAATCTGTTGTAAAATCTTGTCTAGCAATACTGTTTTATTACCACTACCCTCGCTTGTTTCCAAATATTTAATTTAATAGGTTTGACACCTATGCAAATTATCAAGAGATTTGTGGCTATACCTTCTGTGTGCATAAGCAGAAAAAATTAATGTTAGGTGTTTTTTAACTTGCTTTTGTGTTACAGTAACAAAGGAAATCACTTCCAATCTTGTAGATCTCTTAGAAGACAAAGGTGATTGTACATGCCCTGAATATACTGATTGATGATCTTAAGGACAGGAGTTGCAGCAATTTTAAAATCACTCCTACCCAGTTCTGAAAAGCAATATTTTGGGGGATAACTGCAGGAATATACAGTTAAATACTCGGGCTGTGCAAAACTTTGGTCCCTAATTCAATTCGGTGGAAATTTGGCCCGATTTGGTGGTCAAATCTCGAAATCCAAAATCAAATCAGGAGACCCTTTAATCTCTCTGAATTGAATCTGAACCAATTTCAGAACGATTTGGTGATATGGACATAGACACAGCTTTAAATGTTTTTTTTTTTTCCTACATACCTTAAGGTATCAGGCAGTTGGTGGATTCTGCAGTGGTGGGGTGGATGAAGCATCCCACAGGAGCATGGGGGAGCTCCCCAACGCACTTGGCAGCAGATCTGAAAGTGGACCAGGGAGTGTGCTTGGGGGCCCTGTGCCCGCTTGGCTTAGTGAATGGTACCTGGGTCTGGGGAAGTACCCAGGGTCCCCCTGTAGCTGATCGTTGAGCTGGAGGGTGCAGGAAAACCCCCAGTGTGCTCCCAGCAGACCCAGAAGTGGACCAGAAGTACTTCCGGTCCACTTCTGGGTTCACTGCTGAGCATGCGGGGGGCCCACTGCACTCCTGTGGGACGCTCCATCTGCCCCAGCATCACAGCATTCATGAGCCATGCCTGGTACTGTGAAGTATGTAGAAAAAACATTTAAAGCCGTGTCTATGGCTGAATTGCTGATTCTCTGAATCAGCATCACATCTTCAGGGAACAGCGATCTGAAATTAATGAATCGAATCACTCTCTCTGATTGGGGCTGAATCCAAATCTGAATTGAACATGGCCTGTTTTGTACACCCCTATTAAATACCCCTGATCTAGCCAGGTGAGGGCAATGAAGGAGGGGCCTCACTTCTCTCTGTTCTCTTCATTTCATCATCTGTCCTCTTCTTGCTTCTGGTCCATACTTGAGAGGACAAAAGGGCAGATGCCACCACTGAAGCTGCTCCTTTGGGGGCTCACATGCCAGCAACCAGAGCCATTTATCCCAGCAGGCTCTCCCTTCTCTGGGAGCATGTGTTGGAGCTAAAGGCATGAGCTGGGGTGAAAAACAGGACTCTGGTTCTATGTCTGCCTGCCAACAGCAGGGCACACTGATCAGAGTATGAGGTGGGTCAGCACAGAGGCTGCTGGGGGTGAGGGGGAGGGCAGCAGCAGTTACAGTCCCCAGGGCTAGGGACAGAAGTTATACATAAACTGGTTTAAGTGATCAGGAACTAGTTTAAACCTGTAACAAAACAGAAGTTCAGTGCACTTAAATCACTTTCATAATGGTTGAAACCAGTTTAAAATAAACCTAGATGGATGTAGTATCAGATTTAACTGATTTAGATCAAACCAGTATATAGAATTTCTGTCCCAGATCCCCTCCCAATTTAACTTTACTATGGGCTTCCCTGCTGCTGGGAGCTGGGGCAGTCACCTGGCCAAGCCCTGTCCCAGGCCAGCTCTGGAACCCCAGCCAGGTTGTGCCTGGCACAGGGGGGTGGGTATAGCCAGCAGTAGGGGCTATTTTACCTGCAACTTCCTCCTCAGTCAGCCTACCAGCTGAGGAGGGGACATAATCAGGTTATCACCTTGGTTTCCAGCTGTGGGGAAGCTCTCAGTGGGGAGGTCAACTGAGGAGGGAGTGGAGAGGACAAACAGCTCCCACTTTGAGCTTCCCCCTGTGCACCTGGCACAACCTGGCTGGGAGTTTGGAGCCAGGCAGGGAGGGGCCATTTCCCCCCCCCCATTCCTCCCTCAGCTGGGAGTTGAGGCAGTCATGTGGCTATGCTCTGACCTTAGCCAGCAGACCAACTGAGGAAGGAGTGCGGGGGAAAATGGGCCCTACTTTGGGCTTCCCTCTGCAAGCTGGGAACAGTATGACTAGGGGTCCAGAGTCAGCTGGAGGGCCCTTCCACCCCCTCACAGAGTTGGGTGGGGGGCCATACCCCCTCCTCAGTTGGCCAGCTGGCCAAGGAAGGGGCATGGCTGGGTGGTTTGCCCCAGCTCCTGGCTTCAGGGAAGCCCATAGTGGGGGGCTTTACTTCCTCTGCCCAAGTCAAGAGCTGAGGTGATCACCTGGCCATGCCCCTTCCCTGCCTGGCAGGCCAGCTAAGGAGGGAGTGGGAGGATGGAAAAATGACTTCCACTGTGGGCTTCTTCCTCCCTCCCCCTTGTGCCCAGAACAGCCTAGATAGGGGTCCACAGCTGAGGGGGCATTTTTCCCTTCCCCCCCACTCCCTCCTTAGCTGGCCAAGGAGGGAGCATAAACAGGTGATTGTCCTGGTTCCAGCTATGGCTGCGTGGGATGTGGGTAATGAGGGAGAAATGCCCCACTGGAGGCTGCTCCCTTTCCCCATTTTTCCTGTGCCAGGAAGTCCCTAGCTGGGGGTCTGGTGTTGGGTGCAGGCGGGGTTCCCCCCACACGCTCTCTGCAGCTGGTCCAGACTGAGGAAGGGGCATGGCTAGTTGAACCAGCTCTGGGCATGGGAAAGGGAGGAACACCTGGATGGGGGCTTCTCCCCTCTTCCCTTCCCCAGGGAGTGGGGAGTTTTCCCTTTACTCCCTCCTTAGCTGGCTGGAGGGGCATGGCTGCAGTTGTTGGTAGGCTGGGAGTCATACTCTATTGCCCTCTGGCTCCTGGTGTGGACTATTTCAGGGGTTTGGCTGCCTTTCAGGTTTGAAAAGTGAGTGTTAGTTCACTTCCTTATCAGTTCAGTCTAGGCAGTTTACAGAAACCTACAAAGATTGAATTGATTCAGCCTTGGGCTTTTTGATTGTCAGGTACCGCTAGGGTAGCTGGGGCAAGAGTAAGACACAAGATGGGGCTAGGAAAGTATTTACCTTCTCACACAGTGGCTGAGTGCTGTGGCACTCTTTAAGAGATTTCATGGCACCTCAGGGTGCCACATGGAGCAACATTGTGGATCATTTTCAACTATTTCACTTTGGTTTAGGCAGCTTCAGTTGATCATTTGCCATGAAATGCTACAAAGTGTGGTACAAAAAAAATCAAATAATTCTCAGATCACATATGAACAAGCTGATTTAAATGAAAGGTAATAAAAGTGGGATCTTGAATCCAATAGAAACGCAAGATTGAAAAGTACCTCCTAAGTCACTGAGTTCAGTCATTTGGTATCACAGGCCACCACATAATGATCCCTTTCATTAAATACGAAATAGAAGTACCTGGTTATTAGGGGCAGACAAGTTTCTTTGAGTTGTTAAAGGTTCTTTTTTGTTTATGAGAGGTGCACTGATACATAGGACCATATCATATCAGCACCAATAAAAGGAAAATTGACATTATCAGCTATCACTTAGCTAGGACCTGGGGCTAGGGCAGGCTCTGTCCAGCTGGGGTGGAGCATGGGATTGTGCCATGAGTAGCATATCTGGGGGTCATGGGGGGGAGAGGCAACTCCCACCGCTGTGCGCACCAGTGAGGGAGGCTTTGCAGGGGGGGTACCCCCCCCAGATATGTGCGTGGGATGAGGTCTGGGGCTGGAGGGTTTGGGCCAGGGTGCACTTGGGGCAGGTGGAGGTGGTGCTGGGAGGGGGGGGCTACAGTGAATTCTGGGGTGGCCACAGCCCACTTCATAGCCCCACCTCCCAGTGCTGCTGCCACCCATCCCAAGTGAAGCCCCAGCCCAACCCCCTTACTGGGGAGAGTCCGGTGCTGCCCCCAGCCTCAGCCTGCAGCAGCCTATCCTCATCCCATGCAGAGATCCAGGGGGAACCCCCCCTAATTCTTCCCTGAGGGCAGGAACTCCCCCCCCACCTCCATTCCCCACAGACCAGCTGCTTGTGACTCCATCCTGTACTCTGCTCTGACTGGGAAGTGCTGATCCTAGCTCCAGTTCCCCTCCTTCCTCACCTCAGTGGCCCCCATCCTACCCCCCTGCCAGACCTTCTCCCTCACCCCCTCCCCAAACAGACTTACCAGCCAGATGCTGATCTCCAAGTGGCTGGGCCGCATATCAGCAATTGGATCGGTGTTGGTTGATGTGGCTCATTAATAATGGGCCATCGGTATTGGCCCAAAAAATCTGCAGTGGTGCACCTCTACTGGTTATTGTATTCAGGAACATCTCTTCTTCCAAAGTATTTCTCATCACTATTGTGGCCAAAAAAATAAAAAAAGACAAGGAGACCAGGAACACAAAGCCCAAACAGAGATGAATAGGTGGTCTATTTCGCATACAGCAGAGAGCCACTAAAAACCAGTAGGTTAAATAAGCTTTCTAGGACTGCTAAATCATAACTTCAGCCTTCACTCTTGAAGGATCAGAATTGCTTGTAGATTGACTTTTTTGTGTTTTGTTGGCTTGTGAACTATTGAAACCCATATCTTAAGTATTTATGGGATACCAATAATCACGGTATCTGAAAAGCTTTAGGAAGATGGACAAATTCATCACATTTATTTAAAAAAAAAAGGAGTGGTAAGAAGTATCTTAAAAATGTACAGATATGCTAAAAAATGGATTCAATTTAAAAGTTGCTTCTAGCATTGATGAATATGAGAATAAGATTCATCCAATAAAGATATCATCTTTTTAACTTTGCTAAAACACCAGAGTATTTTAGATTTTCATATCTGGCTTGCATTGTCCTCTAATAGCCTAATAGAATTTCAGCAATGATTTAGTCAGTGTTCTTCATAATAATCTGAACTGCGGCAGAATTAGAGCGAATTTGCATTAGGTCATGGTAATAGTTTAATGAAAATAATGTATATGTAGGATGTGTGCATGTAGTATTAATCTATTTTGTACTAAGTGCATAAACAAGTAAACACTTACTAACTAATATGTTTATGAAACACTCTTGGATCCTGGTCCTCTGTATTTAATTCAAAAGACTAGATATTTTTTATATATAGGCTGATGTGGGATTTTTCATTTAATGCAAAAACATTTGAAACACTGTATATTTAGATCAAGAATAGTGAATTCTATGCCAAAAATATCTTCAGGACCATCACCAAATTCACTTCTCATAAACTGGCAACAAAATACATCC
Source organism: Crocodylus siamensis (assembly GCF_052110815.1). Taxonomy (NCBI): domain Eukaryota; kingdom Metazoa; phylum Chordata; order Crocodylia; family Crocodylidae; genus Crocodylus; species Crocodylus siamensis. Next base: position 30,435,798 of record NC_143397.1, on the reverse strand, counting down.
AAGAAAAAAGTAATAAACAAGTTTGTATAATATAGCTCTCTGTCCACTGAGAGATTTTTATGGCATAAGCTCAAATAAAAATTGAAATTATTTGGGTTATACTCAGAGCCTTAAGAGAATAACAACTATTTTTATTTAACATTTTTCATACACTGTTCATTTATTTTCTCCTTCTTTATTTATTTTCACACCATTTAATTTAGTACCAAGCTGCTTATAGTCACATACAACAACAGTGAGGTAGTAAAGTTTATGCTCCTTAAGTTTTTCCATTTAAATATGAATTATTAGCAGGGCATATACCTGCAGTCTCAAGGGTAATGCATAGAATTCAAATGAGTGTAGTGAATATCAACCAATGTTAATAATTCAACTAAACAAAGGAATGGTATAAATGAGAGAAACATTTAAACAGAGATGTTGTAGTAGATATTTTGGCAGGAATTCAGTTGCTATTTCCAAATTGGCATCACCCAGCACTGATTATTTTAGTTCCAGACTATCTAATTTACCATACTGTTGCAACCCAAATATCAGTGAATGTGTTACTTAAGGTACAATTTCATAATAGAGTAAAACAAAGTAATTAAACTGTTGAAGGAAAAGAGGGAAAATTATTTTATTCTGGTAAACAGGTCCATTTTCTCTCATGAATCTGCAGGGATTTCCAAAATACATGCAATATATTGACCAAATTCCTACCTCCATGAATTCAAAGGATCTTCTCATCAGACAAAACATTGCTGCTTAAGTGCCCAATTACAAAAAGTTGATGCCCAAAAATAATAGTAATGGAATAGTTCAGAGGAAAATTGATAGGGTGGAATTTGTTTGTATAAAATATTTATTGAATGTTGAATGCTCAAATTCACAAAAATCCATTTCTGCATATAATATTTTCAAAAAGAAAATGGAACCAAATTTAACAAAGTACTTTGGATGGGTTCTCCAAATTTATATATGACAAGTAAACTATTCTGGAAAACTATCCATCTTTTTTCAGGCAGGGGGAGAGGGACAAGATAAATGAGGATTGAGTTTTGCCAAGTTGTTTTTATTACTTTTTGTTAAATTTCTATTTTAATGATGGAATTTTCAGTTCTCATTTTGAACAGATAGATCATTTTTGGCTGTGCATTCAGGTATTTTGGTAATGCAAATTGCTCTTCTAACTACATTGTTCTTCAGCAAACTGCTTCTAAACCAGATCTGCAATCAACATTTGAAGTAGTTTTTCTTTAAATCGCAATTTGTAATTTTAGAACAAGCATAAATAACCATATACTGATAAATATAGTAGCTGTCCTAGAAATTCACCATAAATCTGTTGTGATGTTGAGATACAGGACAATTTGGGACTTGAGCTACTGGTTGGTTATCTATTTTAAACCTGCTAAAAGGAAAAAAAAAAAAGCAAATAGGGCTAAACTTTACAAAATTCAATTACCAAATTTACCTATAAAATCCCAGTTAAATCAAAGCCAAGATAAAGTGTAGCTGAGCTCTGCTTCTTAGTTACCCAAACTTCCTAAGTTTGGTGAGCTCAGAGGATTACAGAAATTGGTTCTTACCTATTACTGCTCCTCAGCTTTTTCTGTGAAGCATTTTTCTGCAATACTTGAACAAGTCAAAACTTCATAATAGCTTCTAATTTTATTGCTTGTTTCTAATTATCAGTTATTATAGTACGGATTTCTTAAAGCATGTAAAGATGCACTGACCTTTATTTAAGCAAGTGCCCATGAAGACTCCTCATATGCTTAAAATAAACCACATATTTAAGTGCTTTGTCAAAAAAGGAACTGTATCAACAACAATTTTATTATGTACCAGTTACCAGATTTTTATACAAGCAAAATTTCCACAAATCACCACTAGGTGTCCTCTATATGATATTTTGCTTGTTATGAGGTGGAAGACGATTTAAATAATATCTGTATACCATGTTGGGATATTGGGGTTTTTTTTAATCAAAAGAAACAGATAAATACAATAGTTGTTTGTGCTATCCAAGGAACAGAATGAACCCCTGATCAAGGTAGGATTCTGCTTGGATGATCATTTTTGTGGCCATCCAAATACTGGGGCCTTTTCACGTGCTGTTGAATCCCGCCCCCCAAATGCCTTAAAAAGCCAAACTACCCCTTTGAAATTGAGTATTATGTGAGAAGAGATGGCAGGATGGATTCATCTGTAATCTGGCATTTGTTTGACAGCATCAAATATTTTTACTGATATAATTGTTTATTTTATGCACCCTTTAAAGTAGTATCATCCAGTCCTGTAGCTGTGCAACCAAGGTTTTTTATGCATAGAATTCTACAGAATTAGAGGCAAAACAGCCTGTTGATTAATCTGGTGCAGCTCCCTGTCAGGGCAGGTTTTCTTCTTAAAGTATATTCTCTAGACCTCCGTGTGCCTTTTCTAAGTTGTGTCAACTCATGAAGCAAGGGATAGGCATTCTGGGTAAAGACTCAATAGATTTTTCCTCTTTGAGATTTAAAGTAGAGCATTCATTTTTCTTAATTCATTTCATTTTCATCATTCACTAGAGACTGTACCGTGGTCATATGTCCCCAGCCTGTTTTAGTGCACGTGAGACTTGATCAGATCTTGCTTGGAAAGAGTCTGCAGAAGGAATAGGAGGAGAGCATGTTGGGAAATAATTTTCCTCCTGGCCAACCAATGGCAGGGGCAAAGGAGGCTGAATATCTTTTTATTGTCATTGATCTCTGAAAAGTCAAAACAGATTAAATATTCTGAGGTTTAGATTTCTAAGCCCTATACTTACTCAGCTAACTGAGCCTATTGGCTGCTGTGAGGAAGACCCCCCCACCAAAAAAAAGTATCCACTAATTTTTCTACAATGGGAAAAATTCCTGATTCTGGCCACTCATCAGATCCACAAGGCACAATGCCTCTATGGTCACCTCTACACATGAAATTAATGCTTCTGAACGAACTCCAGTACAGTTCACAATGGAGGTTATTATTCACAGGAGCAGTATTTACATGTGTGCCCAGAACCACAGAATATTGAGCCAGGGCTCCTTGGGGTCAGCCTTCCAGTCCAGAGCTGTTCCACCCTGGCTCGCTGTGTTGCGGAGGGACTAGCTGGGGCATGAGCATGCTATAGCATGGAGCTAGCCAGCAGGCAGCCCCTGCACTGTAGCAGCCTCATGCCTCCACCAGTACTGGTCACCATCTACGCATGCATTGCAGCAGAGTAAATAACTCCACCATAGGATAGTACTACTTGTGTCGGGCAGTACTATCCTACAGCAGAGTTTATTAGTTTACTGTGGCCTGAGAGCACCACATGTGTAGATGGTGATACTTTACTCTGGAGCTAATTAGTCAATTTCTCAGTAAAACACGTGTAGATCCCCGCTGTGAGAAGTAGGAAGGTGGGATAGTAATAGACTCAAAATTCCTTTACAAATTACAAAGAATGGGAGAGGTAGAAGTAAAATAGACCTGGGAACTCTTTCCTTTGTCAGGTAGGGAGAGGGGAGATAAGGGCACCTCCTGTTCTGTTCTTGGTGGCATGGGGGAGGATTCAAGGATCGAACTGTAGATATGCTACTGCAAAACTTCTTCAGATTATACATATGATAGGGGATCTATAATCCCAGAGTAGATTCCATGTAAAAAAAAAAAAAAAAAGCATGGAAAAAATTGCATTAATAAAGCTGCTGCCTGACAGTTAAAACTCATCGCCTGTTCCTCTGGATCAATGAGATGTTCTTTCAGCATATTGGAACATTGAATTGTTTGATTATTTTGACACAAGTAAATCTAAGAACCTTGTTGGTTTATTTGGGAGGGTTATTTGACCTGTATGCAGTTTCCAACTTAAGAGAAACAAACTTGCAATTTTCCATATAATTGTAATAACAAGTGTGAGAGCTGGCTTTAGTAAAGTGTATTGTTAAATGTGCTCATCTAAGAAAATCAGCACTAGTAGTTTGTAGGAAGCATTCTGAAAATTGCTAGTGGTTCTTTTGCCTCCTTTGATTTGGAGGAGTTTTTTCTTCAGCTGCTTAATGTCTAGGTTCTAGGTATAAACAAAATTCTCTTTCAGCATCTACATTTGGGTAGAACGTTGTAACCTTTCTTTTTTGATGTGAACCTGTATATGGTGATCATCATCAAATTAGTCTTTTCCATATGTGGGCTATAGCAGAAGGCTATTCATTAACTAATAAACATTCCCATTCAATCACTTTTGGAAATAATCAGACTCATTTGGTTTGGATTTGCAATGCAACCTAATTTAAAAAACATGGCCCTCAGAAGACTGATATGTTGCTCATCTCTTCTCAACCATTGTGTGGATGATGGCTTAATTTTAGTGAGTGGTCCAGTGCTTCCTAGAACTTGTAAAAGTTATCTTCACTTCATTTTTAGAAGAGAACATTCCACTCCTTTGTCCCTAAATTTTAGTACAGCTAGCTTTCTCAGTTATGCTTTTGGTAAGGTGTTAGGGGACATGCTAAGCATACTGTTAAAATGCATATAAAAGAAAGATTTTCATTAAAAGTTATGCTGTAAACTTAATACATGCTAAATATATACAAAGTTAAATATAAGGTTCTAAATTAAACTGAAAAAATTGTAGCAGGGTAAAGATTAATAATATACATTAATCAATAATGTATTGGGGTCTTGAAACAATTTACAGTGATACTGTCAATCATAAAATTGCCTTAAATATCATGAGAGTTCTAAAATATACAATTTTTAATATATAGATCTATCGACTTTGATCCTCTTGTGCTCTTTGAGCATTTTCCATAAGCATGGAATATTAAAAAAATATAGCAACATTCCTGCAAGAGTTAACCAAATAAGAACTACAATATTGGATCAGACCAAAGTCCATGTAGCCTTGTATCCTAGTAGCAAGTAGAGGATTTTTAGATTGCAGGACTCCTTGCAAGAATTCTTGCAGGCTGGATCCAAACCCACCACTGGTGCTGGGGCAAATGGCAGCATGGAGGTTTACTGGATCCATATTTTGGACCCCTACCACTGACTCCTCACCAAGGCTCTGTACCTTAGATCAGTGCTTTCCAATAAGTGTGCTGCGGCACGTTAAGTGTGCCACCAGAAATGAACGGGTGTGCCATGGAATTTTGCCATGGCAATGAACTATGATGCGGATGTATGAGGCTGGGGAGTGCTGTAACAGGTGTGACATGGAAAATTTTTATTAATGTAAGTGTACCTTGGGCTAGAAATGGTGGGAAAATACTGCCTTAGATTTTGGCAGTGGGTACCACTCCTGAATTTCTGACCCCAATAGGAGCCTTGCAGGCTGGATTAAACTGCTCTGGAGGCCAGACCCAGCTTGTGACAGTATTTTTCCAACTCCTGTTTATAGAACGAGTACAAGAAACAGGGCACATGTAGCCCCTCATCCTCTGTAATTTGTAGATTGTTTGGGGCTGGAAGGGACCTTGCAGATCAGCAGGTCCAGCCCCCCTGCTCTAGGCAGAAAGACAAATGTGGTTAGGTGACCCTAGTGAGGTAATGCATACTTTGGTTCTATACCCGGGATTAGGCAGAAATTCAGCATTTTCTCTCTTCTTTTTTAGGAATTGGTTTCTACATCTGTTTTCATTTTAACAAAAAATATATATTTTAAATTAGGTTTTCTGAAAACCCTTTATTTTTTCTTGCACTTAATTTTCCAACATATTTAGTTGTGACTGGTTAAAAGTGATTACTTCTTCCTGCAATTGATTCATTCAAGGTAACTCAAATGTAGCATCTTCTTTTAGCTAATGCTCTGTTTATGGACTTCGAGAGGTGTAAATCTGTGAGTGGGGAAGGGAGAGACTTCATTTGTTTATATTTATATAACATTACATCTTGGTTTACTGATACATTGAAAAAGTCAATCGAATAAGCACTTTATATATGTGCCCAGGTTTGTTCTTGGTCTCTCTTAGCTCATTTTTGGTAACCGTTAACCTATGTTTTTTTTTTGTGGGGGGTGTTAATTTCAAAGTCATTTAATAATACCTTTTGTCTGTTTTAAGTAATGTTGAATTCTGACCTACCCGATTCCTTCTAAAGACAGGGGTGTGCCAAGGTTAGTAACTTGTATGACAAGTATATTCTGATGTAAATTGAAGTGTGTGGGGGGAAGGGCTCATGATCCACTGGAAAAAATGTGATTTATAAAATTAAATAAATAAAAGCAGCAAGGCAGCATTACTGAATGGTGAAAATTGAGGGACAAACAGTACTGGAAGCTTTAAGCCATAAGGGCTTATGGGTACGGGATTTGGGGTGAACAAATTGAACTTGTACCTAATAGCCTGCTGATGAATACATTTTCATTTTTAAATCAAAGCAATCATGTATTAAAGGGAAAAAAGGTAATACCGTAGAAATCAAGGTAATCTTAAAGTCTATTCTGAGTAAAGGTTGTTACTATGGCTAACAGATTTTTTTAAAATTAAAATATTCTTCTTTTTCTGGCAGAGGACAGTGTGTACATAAAATCAGCAGGAAGGCTTTAATTGTAGAAAATTAATGGAGGGATTGCCTCAACCTCTTCAGAAAAGTGTAGAGCTTCTTGGTTGTGGTGTTGAGATGCTGTTCAGGAGTACTTGTGCACCAGTGTTTTGTTGGCTCTTGTGTGTAACTTTCTGAAGATGGTTATAGTTTGTGACAAAAAGACATGCTGATTGGGTCGGAGAGTTGGGGATTACTTGTTTTCATATGTTTCTGGTGCTTATGCTTCTTTAATGAGCAAGAGGGTAATGTTTTACAACCAGAGTGCTGTCTTAAAAAGGTGAAATGGACTGAATTTGTCAGATAGGGAATATACGTGATTGCATCAGCCCATTAGAGATAGCTCAGTGGCAGTGAATCTGTGACTTTTCCTACATGGAAAATAGAAATATTACTGCACAAGAACTAAACTAAAAATAAGAAAAGAAAAGAAGATAATTTTAATGTGATTTTTTTCCCCCCAGACTGATTCTCTCACATTTTTTTTATTCCAAATGCATATGGCATGATCCTTTAGGAGAAATACATAATTCAAATCATGTCAAGCCCTGAAAACAGCAGGCAAAAGTCAATGAAATAATTTGATGGAAATAGTTAAAGTTGTGTTTATGGTTTCTAGCCAAAAATTCCTAATTTAGTTTTGCTTTTATGTACTCATCCCTATTCTTTGGCAATCCCTTGCACTTAAGGATGACTGTATTCGATGATTGTCTTATCTGTGTGTCTGGATTGACACTCTACTGCAGCTTGGACATGTTTCCATGTGTGGGGGAGGGGTGCTGTATTTTTTTTCTTGGTCTGTGACATGCTGTTTTTGTCACTTCCCCTTTTCCATCTCCTATTGTTGACATGAGGTTTCAAACTTGTTGTTTGTCCTTCAGATTCAAAGATGACCATGATGTCACTGGTTGGTTTGGTTTCTGTGAGCATGAGTGGCTGATCTGGCCAATTTGTGCTTTGAACTGTCTGTCAAGGTTCTTTGGGTAGATGTGACATCTTGTTTAGACCAAATAAATAGTTGGAAAAAGGTTCTTTGCAAGCTTTTGGGCACAAACACCCTTCATCCAACATAGGAAGACATTCCTGCTGTTATGTGTTCTCCTTTTTTCCTTTTTCCAACTATTTAGTTGGTCTAATAAAAGATACTATATTTACCTAAAAACCTTGTCTGCCTATGTCCTTAGACCAACATGGTTATAACCAACAACACTTGAACTGTCTGTGGCACACATGCCACTTTGGGTTGCTTGATCAACAGCAGATGTGCTGCTATGGTGAGTTTTACACTGTTTGCACTTCTGTGCTGCTTCAGCAGTTCTCCTCCACTCATAGATTGTACGTCCAGTATGGATGAGGCTTCACCAGCTGGAATAATCATAAGTGAGATCTTCACAAGATTTCAGGGCAATATATCAAGGAATCCCTCAAGCTATCCTTGAAACTTATATTTCTTCTGGCTTCCCTGAGAGTGCTTTCCCTCCTTTAGGTCTCCACAGAAGATCTTTTTTGGCAGGCACTAATCTGACATCCTGGTGACATGGCCTGCCCATCTTATCTATGATTTCATCAGCAGAGTTCAGATGCTTGAAATGACTGCCCATGTGAGAACCTTTGTGTCTGGGACCCTGTCTTGCCATCTGGTCCTCATCAGTTTCCTTAGACAGCCCATTTGAAAACAGTTCAGCTTCATGGCATCTGTACAGTATCCAGGTTTTGCGTGCATACATCAGGATAAGCAACACAATGGCTTTGTAGATCTTCAGTTTTGTTTGTTGACTGATGCTTCTGGGCTCCCACTCATCTATATGTAGTTTGCCAAAGGCCTCAATTGCTATGGCAACTTTGGCATTGGTTTCATCATTGTCACGTTCAGTTCACGTCAAGGTACTGCCCACTTGTCCACTGCTTGGAAGGTCTGGCCATTCACTGTGATGGTAAGCTCTATGTAAGGCTTTCCTGATGCAGGCTGGTGCATCACTTCTGTCTTCTTAGTGTTGATTGTGAGACCAAAGTTGACACAAACTGAAGAGAAATGGTTCCATACTCTGTTGCATGCCAGACTCAGATTTGACATCCAGGGAACAGTCATTAGCAAACAGAAGATCATGGAAAGTCACATTCTGTAACTTCGTCTTCACCTGTAGTCTCCTTAAATTTGAAGTCCACTACCTGATGTCAATCCCAGTGCCACAGTCACAAAAGGCATCTGTAAGCAAGGCAAAGAACATTATACTGAAGAGGGTTGGGAAAAACACACAGCCCTGCTTGACTCCACTGGTGACTGGGAATGGTTCAGATGATTGCCATCATCCACAATGCAAGCAAACATGCCATCATGGAATTGCTATTGTACAGTCTATTAGCGTGCACTGCACACATTCCGGGCACCAATGGTGAGTGGTGTCACCTTTGACTTTTTTTATTGTTTTGTGTGATTTTGAACACCGTAGTGGGATCCCCATCAGCTACGGTATGCTGACAATGGTTAAGGTGAAGCAGGCAATGTTTAGGGCACCTTTGTGGCCCCTTCTTCGTACTACAGAGGTGTGCAATGTGTTCCTAAGTAGGGCTGCTCAGTCACACAGGTTGCTGCTGAATTCCACTGCTGTTTTTGTCCATTGAACAGCCCTGAGTTGCCTGTGTGCAGATCTTCAACTACAGCTCCCAGCATATCCACACCTGCTGCTTTGCTGCTCTCCCATTGCCACAGGACTTGAGTGTTTATGGGAGGTATAGATGATGTTATGGTTTCCATGTGAATTGGGTTTAAGTGAGAGAAAGTTGCAGTCACCCTCACTCTTTCATTCAGGTCTGACTGAATCCAGTGGCACTACAATGTCAAGACATCTGGAAATGTTGATGCAATAGATGGCCATCAGGTCCTACTGCACCCAAACAGATACTGTATGCTGTCCAGACAGCTTTTACCATCTGCCCCACAGCCAGGGAGATGAGCATATCTGCTCAGCTACCTGATCCACAAGAGAGGACTTTTCAGACACAGCCAGTTGTAGCTGTCCACTCTGGTCAACAATCTGGCTCTGCCCTTGTTTTTATTTGAGGGTCAGCTTCCTTAGCCTTTCCCCACCAAAGGGTAACCCATAATGCAGCAAGGGCTGGGGTTGTAGAACACTTCAAACTCTTCCTTCCCTGGGGTTTGGTCTTCGTATCACTTTCTAGGGGCTGCTCTGCCATGAGCAGTCTCACCATAGTGACCCCAAACCCCAGTAGGGTGCAATTTTTGGTCATACCTAGGAGCCAGGTTTCAAAGTCAGCAGCAGACTGTTCCTCCATTGCAGCAGTCCTAGGCAATAATCTCCCACAAGTTGACACTGATGTTCCTTTTTAAATGGGCCTTGAGGACATCCCTGAAGGGCTTTCTCTGTCCTTACCTTGGCTGAGCTTGCTCTGGGAGTCTGGAGTTAGACATCTGGATGACGTAGCTAGACCAACAAATTTGATGTTGGATGATCATCACCTCAATATTCATGGTGTTTGCTTGCAGGAGGATGCTAACATTGGTGTGTCTGTCTTTCCACTGGATTCAGAGGATTGTCCACAGGTGTCATTGATGATACTTCTCCAACAGCTTTAGATATCCTGTATGTTTTCTGTGTTTCAGCTTCATACAGGAAGGTGGGGATCCTGGTGGGGATCATGACTACTTGATAAACCATGAGCTCAGTTTCAGATCTGAATCCATGATCTTTGAACACCTATCTCTTCAGGAGTCCAAAGGCTGGACTTGCACACTTGATGCAGTGTTGGATTTCTTCATGGATGTCAGCCTTCTGCTAGAGGTGGCTTCCAAGGTATGGGAAATAGTCAACATTCTCCAGAGTCTCCCTGTGGATCTAGATACTGTTCATTAGGAGCCTGTTGCTGGAGGACTTAGTCTTCTGAATGTTAAGCATCTATCCCATTGTCTTGTATGCATCAGTAAAGACATTGATGATTGGCTGAAGGTCTACTTCTGAGTCAGAGCATAATACAGGATCATCAGCATATGGAAGCTGAATGATTGAGGCTGAGGTGGTCTTGGTTTTGGCTTGTAGTTGACTGAGGTTAAACAGCTTACCATCCATTTGGTAGTTTGGCTCCACTCCAGCTAGAAGCTTGTTGATGATTGGATGTAGCATCATGGCAATGAATATTGAGAAAAGTGTTGAGCAATGATGCAGCCTTGCTTAATTCCCATTTTAACCTCAAAGGAATCTTTGAGAGATCCATTACTGAGAACCACCACTCTCAGACCATCATGGAGCAGGCAGAGAATGGTGACAATTTTTGGTGGAATCTGTACTTCAGAAGGATCCTCCATGACACTTCTCAGCTGACAGAGTTAAAAGCTTTCATGAGGTCAAAGAAGGCCATGTAGAGGCTTATGTTGTTCCCATCATTTATCCTGTAGCTGATGAGCTGCTAAAATCATGTGAAATTGTGCTTCTTAATGTCCTAAACCCATGCTGAGATTGCTGGAGGAGCTTTTCTACTTACTGAAGTGGAAGGGGATAGTTCAGGAGAATTCTCACTGTGATCTTTCCTGTGGTGGACATCAGGGCAGTCCCTCTGTAGTTTCTACCATTGGACTTGTGTCCTTTCTTGAAGATTGTCACAATTGTGGTGTCCCTGAGGTCATCTGAGATCTCATCATTTTAGATCCTTAAGATGAGGGCATGAATCTGTGATATGAGCTCCTTCTCCCCCCTTCACCTTCCCCACTTGAAGATTTCCACTGGGATGCCATCTTCTCTGGGTACCTTGTTGTTCTTCATCTGCTTAATGGCTTCTCTCACCTCATGAAGTGTTGGAGGGATTCCAAGATAGTCTCTGGGTGTTGCAGGATGGAGTTGAGAACACTCTTATTAACAACATAATCTCAATTGAGGGGGTCTTCAAAATGTGTCTTCCAATGGTCATTGATGGCTCCTCTTTCCTTTATCAGATTTCCTCCACCCTTAGGTTTCATGGTGTTGGTCTCTGAGTGCTTGAACCACAGGTGGCATTGCTGGCACTGAAGGCACTGCACATATCATGGACGTCAGCAAAATGATACTGAATCTCTTTAGCTTTGTCTTCCCACTATATGTTTTTCATATCATGGGTCCTCCCTTGGACCTGTTCCTTGGCTTGGAGTTGATGACATTTTTGCCAAGCACAAAAGGCCTCAGAATGGCTCCCAAATGATGGCTGCAGCAGACACAATGCCAACAGAAGATTGACATTGAAGGACTCTAGGACCCAAGCAAGTGAGATCTCTCCCACTAGTGCCTCAGTGAAAAACTGGTGAATTCCAACCAGCAACAATAGAAGAACATCAGGAGCATGTCCTCAAGGCCACCATCATCAGTGCCTGCAAAGAGACATTTGGATTCTCTATCAGGAAAAATCAGAGTGACTGGAAAATCCAAGAGTTGATCAATTGCACTCATCCCTACCTTGGACTCAAGAACTCTCTCTCTTCCTGACCTTTTCCATTCCCCCCAAACTCCACATGTTCTTGTTCATACATACTCTGCCTATCTTTTCCATGCTGGAAAAGCTTGATCAAACTCTTCTTTGTCTCCAAAACAGTACCTTTTGCACCCTCTGATTGACAGTCTGCAATGAGTTCAATTGCATAGCTGTTTAGCCACAATATGGTTCCTTCTGTTGACCTCTCAGGAACTGTTAATGTGTGGTAGAGGTTGTATTGCTTCTCTACTGGTTTTGTGTGCTATGATGCTCTCAATATGAATACTACAGAATCAATTATGCATCAAAATGGGTGCTGGTAGGTGAGGACTTGTAATTTTAGAGCCTAAAGTAATAGCACCTGAGTTCCTCATTAAGGTAGGGATATGGGATATATCAGCTAGAGATAGTAAATGTGAAAGTCAGAATTTACTCTGGTTATTGAATTAGAATATAACCTTTATAATTTGCCCTGAGTTATGAGCAACATGTAGTTATTTTGCCCAGAGTAAAGTAAGACTAAACTGTGAGATTTTAAAGTGATGCAAACTGAAAATAGTATATCTGTGTATATTTACATATGACTTTTAACCTGAATTGTGGGTAGTCTTATATCTTACTAACCTGAAATTCAGCTGACAATTGCAGAAACTTTTGAACAGACATTTTGGTGGACTCTGTTCTAATTTTACTTGGGATTAATCTTGTGTTTTCAGCATCTTGTGTAGGAGCATACCAATCTGGTAACCGTGAATGTGCTAGAAACCTAGATCATGAATGTGGTGTTTGAGCCACTCCTTGGGCATCCCCACCACTCAGTTTCCACATAGGCTAAGTACAGAGGTTCAAAAAGCCCAGGAAGAATTAGTTCTTTTCTCACATGTATTTCTAAGCTGTGTAGATTGAACTGATAATGAACTGAATTGAAGTTCACAATTCTGATAGCCAAAGCAGGCAGAAGCCTGCACTGGCCCAGGCCAGGAGCCTCCCATAATGCCAGACACTGGCAAAGACTGTTGAACCTATCTAACCAGCAGCCCATGCCTGATTGGCTGCTGGACACGTGCCCCTACCCCCCTGCTGTCAGCTGCAAAGAGAGGGAGAGCCAACAAACATCTGTCCCCTACCCCACCCCCTCCTAGCCACCCTCCTTCCAGAGAAGTGGGAGGTAGGGAGGGAATGCATCCCTGGTTTCCCACCCACAACAGGGGTCTGCATGGTATGGAAGTGGGGAGGAACCCTGTGGGTGGGCTATTTCCTGCTCTCAGCCCAGCAAGTACACTGGGAAAGTCCCATCCCTGCCCCCTCCTTGGCCAGCAGGTAGGTGAGGGGGAACATACCCCTGTCCTGGCACTGGCTCCTCAAGCAGGGGTCTGCATGGGGAGCCCCCACAACAAGGCACATCCCTGTGAGTTGGTTTGGGAAAGTCCTGGCCAGCAAGTGGGCAGGGTTGGGGTGATCCTGCTTCCCAGGCTGTGAAAGGATAAAAGCTCCCCACCACAGGGGCTTTTCCTGTCCCTTTAGTGTGCAGACCTGAGCTAGAGGGCTCTGGGGGTCCATTCCCCTCCCCCCCTCATCCTACCAGACTGACAGGCTAGAGAGCAGAGAAAGCCTCTGTTCTGTAAGAGCTGGGGGTGGAGTAGACAGCACAGCTCAAGGCTAAAAAGTATTCTGGGATGCTGAGGAACTGTGAGGTAACTTGAATCAGGAGGGGATTTGGGACAGAAGTTCCATAAACCAGTTTAACCTAACTCAGTAAAGTCTGATACTATATCCATCCAGGAGTATCTTAAACTGGGTTCAGCCATTTTGAAACTGTTATAGATTTAAACCAGTTTCCAGTCACTTAAACTGGATTATAGGCATCTTCTGTCTGTAGCCATTCATAGTGATGAGACTTAGCTCTCTGTTCTTGTGATTTAAGATGTATCCTCAGTTAGGCAGAAGAGCATTCAATTCCTGGGCCTCTGTCTCAGGTATGAGACTGATGACAAGCCATTCAGACTGAAATAGCTTTGGATGTGCTTAGAAGCAGAATTGTAAACACCCTGAGAACTTTAGTATGTGTCTATATACCATGTACTAGAATGCCCCTGATTATAAGACTGAGAAACAGGGCCCAACTCAACAATTTCCATGCTTGCACAAACCTTGTGGAGCTCTTTTGGGGATGCCCATCACTTCTGTTCTCAAACTTAGGTTTTCTCCCATGCTTTGGTGTGGTGGTAGCAAATGGCCTCAGGGCAGCTTCATTGGCTCATTTCTGGGTTTGGTGCATATGTCTTTTGGCTAAGCTCAAGTAGACTTGATGCATGGGCATATTTCTTAGCAGCTGGCTTGGGAGCAGTAGGGAAGCTCTGAAAACATACCAGGTGGTTCCTAATGAGTTGATACCTCCATGCTGAGTAGCAGGTTGAAGATTGAAACTAGGTTCATGAAATCTTCCTAATTCCATTATTTGATTTAGATCTAAGTGTTTACAATACTTGGATCATTTTATCTGTATTTTCAGCCTGGATTCATATTTTACATGGACAATTTCCCCATAGATATTGTACAGTAGTAGCAATGTACTCTGCCAACTGTTCTTTTTGCTGGGTGATTTATGTTTGGAAATGAGCATCTTATGGCTTTACATCTCATATGCACAGAACCATTTGTTATTTTTTTAGCTTTTATCACCTTTATGACATTTTGTATTGATAAGGCACTACAATCATGTGTTTTATATTGAATTTTAGCCGTGAATATCCTTAATTGACTAGCTGGTTATTCAAACAAAAAAATATCCCAAAGGTTAATTCTTCAGTATCTTTTCAGTCACCCAGCCTTTTTTTAATTATTATTTTGTCAGAAGTATCTTGAGAAGATACAAAGCTTATATTATGTGCTTACAGGCAAGAGCTGTGAAATGTCAGAACTAATGCAGAGCATGTTACTGAATTCATTGTTTTGGGTCCTTTGATCTAATTTATTTGGTTGAAGATAGAGAAGATGGGCTCTAGATGACAATTGATTATTTTACTTACTAACAATTACAAGTCTGCTAGCAAGATACACTCGTGTTTTAATTTGCTTTCTTACAGTGAGAAGCAAAAAAAAGAAGTAATCTTATTTATTCCCGTAAAAAACCTAAAGTTTGCAAATGTATTCATTTAGACAAATAGGGTTTTCGGGTGGAGCATTCTAAATGTGGAATTACAAAATATATAGTTGATATTCAAAACTATCACTGTCCGCTTTGAGTGAAATGTTTAAAGTTTTCTGATAATGGCGTTACTTCATCAGATTAGTAAAACTAACCATAAAATACATAGTATAGACTCAAGTCTTCATTAAATATTTAAAATGTTCTCATTTTAATTTAACTAATAATCATGTGATCTGGGGCTAGCAATCTCCCATGGGAAACCTATGCGCCCTTAATACATATCTTCCCTTTGGAGATGAGTGAGATTGCCCCATAAATGCCAAAGAAACTATAACACTAACTGTGCAGATGTCTCTTAAACCAAGAAGAAATTCTGAGGGCATCCATGCAGATTGCAAGGTTTTTTCCTATGCTTCAAAAGCTCCCATGCCATTGATACTAGGGCTTCCTGAGGAGCCAGCCTAGCTGTTGGTTTTCCATCTCTATTCTTCCCATTTCTCTTGATAATTTAGAAGATAAATATTAAAACTTAATGTTGAAAAGAACCAGTTGAACTGTTTAGTTTAGTATGTGGCTTTACCAAAAGATGAAGTTTCTGGAGCAGGTATTTCCAAGTTCTGCCCTACCTATGTGTATCTCCCCCATGTTTCTAAATCAAAGAGAGCTGATAAGCTTGTGAGGGAAGGGAGGAGAGGAAGACAATTATTCTTTAGTTGGATTATGTTCTCAACCCCCTGCCTTCTATGCCAGCTGGATTTCCTTATACTTTTTTTCTTTTTATCTTCAATGTCTCAGTGGAAGGGACAATTTGGCTCTTGGTCACCAGGGACAGTGGTTGAACTGAATCACCATATTAAAACTGTAAGAAGGGTAAGAATTTCCCAGTTAGTTTATGCAAGGTACTATTTGTGTAAAGCCAAAAATGTATGTTCTAGTACAGCATGCAGGACTAAGGAATCAGAAGAATAGCAGGGGAAAGGAACCTTAGGCCCTTTTTCATGATGTAAAAACATCCCTTAATGTGTGTTCAGTGTTGTATGCACTCCTTTCCATTAATTGTAGGCTCTTTAAATAATGGCTGTTATTTATTTGCAAGTTTCTATCAGTTGTATTTAGGGGCCTATTGAATACATGATGTTGTGGATTCCGTGACATCTGGCATTGCCCACAAAATCCAGGCAATGGCTACAAAATCCACAGCCATGATTGTGTTTCAGTCCCACAGCTCAGCATTGCTCACTGTGTGCATGCATGTGTGTGTGTGTACTCCAGATACCTTCTACAAAAATCCATGTGCTGATTAGTCCCCCACTCTGACTGAAACCAGCTGTTGTTGTCATGAGTTGTGGGTTCCTCCAAAAAAACTCTATGTAGATTTGACACAGGACAGCCCGGTCTGGTTCCATTGCATGGAGGGCAAAGCCACATTAATCATATGTGACAGGCTAAGAGAGGGGGGAGCAGAGGGGGTTTGGGTGAAGTGTTTGGGGCCCTGTTTGGTAATGCTTGCCAGACATTTAAGGCTGGTGAAGAAATGGAATTTCTAATGGGGTAAAAAGGGCATAGCTCAGCTGTGGGAGTGAAGATATAAGTCAAAACATATACAGTATTGTGGCTCACCATGATTTGGAAAAGAATTGGTGCTGTGGGGGACTGTGCTCAATGGGCATTATAATATATATTATTCAGGTGAGCTGTTTTAGCCTATCCTTTTGGTAAGTTTCCATCAACACATTTACCCATTAAAGGCCATGTATTTTATACTCATAGTCAGTGTTGGCTGCATTTAATCGACTTCATAGATGGCTTCCATTACTTAGTACATGCTTTAGGCAGAAGTTTAATGATAGACAATGCATTTAATGAGGTTTCATTGTATGTGAATGTAAAACAAGAGGTTTTTTTTTTCCCCAGGCTGATTGAGGGGGGAGAAACCTTGTCTTGTATTTGAGTAAATGTGGGACATCAGAAAACTTATTGACGTGGATAGGCATAGCACTAGTAAATTTTCAGATTACTGCCTCTGTTCCTTACTCTAGCTATGTTTCTCAAGGCTTCCAGACTTCCTGATGTGGAAAAGAATGCTTCTTTATGTGGGCATGGCAAAGATTGGGAGGTCTATGTGTCTCCCTGGGCAGAATAGTATTGCATGCCTGATGCAAAAGGCGTACTATTTTTTGGCTAGCGGTGACAAAGCTCTTTAGTCATCTTAGACAGGAATAGAAGTTTAAGAATTTTATTAATGTGTAAAGGAAAATAGAATTTGGGACCTTGGAGAAGGTGGAAAAGAAAGATAAGAGAACAATTCTGTATAATGTGCCAAGTTAGGCTAGGTGGTTAATCCAGAATTAGCAGAACTAGTATGTGGAAAATGCATACTTTTCCTCAAGGGTTAGATGCTGACCTGCATTCATCTGCCAGAAGAAAAATAAAAATGTGTGTTGGAAATATCTTTTAAATGTAGCAAGTATGTAGAACAAACCTCACCTTTTAGTATTATTCTAATTAAATTGTTCTTGTGTTTAAATAAAGTAGGCAACCGGCAAAGTCTGCTCCAGTTCTCAAACACTATAGCAGAGCTATACAGTAGTATTGCTGTTATTTATACTGGACTCATGTTCTCAAACTGTAAGATGGCAAACAAAAGGCAATTAAATAAGAAATATGTCTTCCTGACAGATATTTCCCTGTGTAGGCCAAATATGTGTACAAGCAAGACTAAGGTAGTACTGATCTACTGTTCTTTAGCATCTTGGATGTGGACAAAAAATGCCATTGTAGATTTTTCGAGGAGAAATACTGTTGTCACAAACTATCGTGTTAAAATGATTTCTGTCAAAAAATGAGTTTAAAACAAAATTAAAAATGTAGAACTTATAAATAAGTATAGTATTCAGCAAAATTATCAGCATATGTCAGTAGTTTACAGCACATCAAATTAGACATTTTTCTAAAAAATAGTACTCTTTATTTTAGTATTTTTAAAAGGATAGAATATCTCCCACTTATTAGGCACATTTTATTATATCACACTTTGTTACATATGCTGTGTCTAAACCGGGGTGGACAATTATTTCAGATGGAGGGCTGCTTAACAAGTTTTGGTGAACTGTTGAGGGTGACAAGAGTAGCCCTGCCCCTTAACAGGTGTCCCACCCCTGGTCTCCATCTTGGAACCAGAAGTCCCACCCCTAGCACCTTGCCTTTGGCACTGGAAGTCTCTCTCCTTGCTGCGGAAGTACTTCTTTTGGGACGGAGGATGCCATCTTGAAACCAGAAACCCCCCCAGTTCATATACTTAAAAAATCAAACAACTAATATAATTTATTTTAATTTTATCTAAAAATATTTTTGTCCTGATTTTTTATGTATGTTTCTCTAGTGTATCTAGAGGCAATTGCATAATAGCTCAAAATACAGTCAAAATACTTTTATATATTGTGTGTGCTGGGGTGTGGAGAGGTATAGTGGGTGGGAAGATGTGTGGAGGCTTGTGGGTGCAAGGTATGTGGTTGGGGGGTGTGGAAGGGTGCAGGTGTGTATGTGGGTTTGGTGGGAGTGTGTGGGGGCTGTGGGAGGGTGTGGGTGTGTTTTGGGGTTATGGTGGGGAATGGGGTATATGGGAGGATGTATATGTGTGTGTTGGGGAGGGGGTTGTCCTCAGAGTCCCCAATGTGTGCAAGTTCCTAAAGTTGCATATGGTGGCAGTGAGCAGAGTCAGCCTCTCCTGGCTTCACAGAACACAGCTCCCTGTGATACAGCAAACTACAGGCCCATAAGCCTGACCTTTATCCTGGGGAAGGTCTTGGAAAATATTATCAAAGAGGCCATCCTTAACAGACTAGCTGAAGGCAATATCCTGAGGGATACCCAGCATGGGTTTGTTGTGTGTAGGTCTTGCCTGACCAATCTCATATCCTTTTATGACCAGGTGACTTATCAAGTAGACAAGGGGGAAGAGCTCGACATCATATATCTTGACTTGAAAAAAGCCTTTGATCTGGTATCCCACGATCACCTCTTGGCTAAACTGGCTAACTGTGGCCTTGACCTCACCATGATCCACTGGCTAGGGAACTGGCTCCGCGGTAGGACCCAGAGGGTGGTGGTCAATGGGAGCCAATCATCTTGGTATGCTGTGACCCGTGGGGTTCCTCAAGGCTCTGTCCTAGGGTCTATACTATTTAACATCTTCATCAATGATGTGGACATTGGTGTCAGAAGCAGACTGGTCAAGCTTGCCGATGACACCAAACTCTGGGGTAAAGCATCCACACCTGAGGACAGGAGGGTGATCCAGGCAGATCTGGACAGCCTCATGAAATGGGCAGACAAGAACCTGATGGTGTTCAACGCCAACAAATGCAAGGTTCTCCACCTTGGGAGGAAAAACTTGCAGCATGCTTATAGGCTCAGTAGTGCTACGCTGGTTAGCACTACAGATGAAAGGGACTTGGGGGTCATGGTTGACCACAAGATGAACATGAGCCTTCAGTGTGATGCTGCAGCTAGTAAAGAGAACAAAACACTGGCTTGCATCCATAGATGCTTCTCAAGCAAATCCTGGGATGTCATTCTCCCCTTGGCCTTGGTGAGGCCGCAGCTGGAGTACTGTGTCCAGTTTTGGGCCCCACAATTCAAAAAGGATGTGGAGAAGCTTGAGAGAGTCCAGAGAAGAGCCACATGCATGATCAGATGTCAGGAAAACAGACCTTATGACAACAGGCTGAGAGCAATGGGGTTCTTTAGCCTGGAAAAGCGCAGGCTCAGGGGTGATCTGATGGCCACCTATAAGTTTATCAGGGATGACCACCAGTATCTGGGGGAACGTTTATTCACCAGAGTGCCCCAGGGGATGACGAGGTCAAAATGGTTATAAACTGCTGCAAGACCATTTCAGGCTGGATGTAAGGAAGAATTTCTTTACTGTCCAAGTCCCCAAGGTCTGGAATAGCCTGCCATCGGTGGTGGTTCAAGCACCTATGTTCAACACCTTCCAGAGCAAATTGGATGCTTATCTTGCTGGGATCCTGTGACCCCAGCTGACTTCCTTCCCTTTGGGCGGGGGGCTGGACTCAATCCTCTGGGGTCCTTTCCAGCCCAAATGTCTATGAAATCTACTCCTACCCCAGTCCTTGGCTGAGAGTGATAGCAGCATCCAGGGCCAGCCTCACCCAGGCCAATAGCATTCCCGCCTGAGTCCCCAGCTGTACGTGGTGGCAGCATACTAGACCAGCCCCCCCCCCAGCCCCATAGCCGCAGCTCTTGTCTTCCTGTAGCATGCAAGACTAGCTAGTCCCAGCCCCATAGCGCATGGCTTCCTGCACTCCCACCCAATTTCCCCCAGTGGGAGTCCCTGGCTCCAGCCTAGTGGGGCCTGTATTCCTGCTTTGGCAGGCAGAGAGCCTGGGAACAGCCATGTGTTTGCCAGGCAAGGACTTCTTGTTTCTAGCACCCCCTGGCTCAGGGCTGGGGGCAGGTCAGACCAGGCTGGGGGCAGGGGGAGCGGGTTGCTTAGCAACCACAGTTGCACCTGCTTTATAGAAGTGCTGGCTTGTAGAGGGGCAGCCTAGGGCCAGGGCTGATGGATGGACCATGCAGGCCAGATGGAATTGCCTGCCTGTGGGCCATATTTTGCCTGCCCCTTATCTAAACTGTTAAAATGATACATAGAGAGGCATTTATGTTTAATAGGTTAGTGATTTAAGCTACCTCCTGTAGAAAGTACAATAAGATAAACCATTTGTAATTGAAAAAGAAGATAAATGGTTGTTGAATGCTAGCACAGATCGGCAACCTCAATAATTAATCACCATTTGAACCAGCAATGAGTCAGACTAGTTCAGAAAAATTTGGAATTAACGACCTAATGTAGGGTCAGAATTTTGTAGTTCTGAACCATGGCTCTATTGGCACTCATGGCATGTGTTTTACTGTATGGACTCCTTCAATAAGTGTTTCTACTCTTATTTTATACATCGGTGCCAAGCTTCTCTGTCTTGGCATATAACGGGTGGGTAAAATACAGTCCACGGGCTGGATTCAGCCTGCGGCGGATCTTCCTACAGCCCAGAGCGGGTCCCTTGGTCCCCCGGCCCAGGCACTCTTGTGGCCCTCGACAGCTCCCCAAAACTCATTAAGTGGCCCTGCACACAAAATAGTTGCCTGCCCTTGGCTTATAAGAATATATATGACCCTCTGAGTTATTCAAAACACCAGCAGTCATAAAGGTTGCTATTTTATGTTAATATCAATGAACTTTCACTGATTCCACAGCATGTTTCTAAAGGAACTCAACTGAATTCATAGTGGGTCAAACCTAGGATTTCTAGACTATGGAAGCTGTAGACATCTAACTGTGAGGCAGTCCACTGATGGGTCTGTCATGGAGCCAAGAATCCTAGCGGTTCCCTATGGCTACTCAGTGAAATTGACTTTCCGGTTAACTCCACTGCTGATGTCAGCCACGAAACAAACAAGAATGCCAATTCAACTGAGTACTGGCAATGTCTAGAGAACATCTGGCTTGACAGAAATTTGGAACAAAACTTCCTGTATTACAAACCTCTGTTAAGTTGTGGAGGCTTCATGACCAGTATGATGCATTCTTAAATCAATGAGCATAAAAGCAGCTGAGGGCAGGCCATCTGCAGTAATTATCAAATGATTCTCTGTGTGGTAGCCCAAAGAGTACACAGCATAAAAGCAGAGAAGAGTATATACCAAAGGATCATTAGGTCCACATTGAAAATAATTATATTAAACCATGAATATTCAAAGAGCAGCTTTATGCGCAAGCTGTTTGAATATCACAATGAAGTAGGAGTTTTAAACCCGGTATCTTACTATTTGTTGGTATTTTTTACAGGACAGTTGTGCATAGGAATGGGCTTTTTGGACAGTATATCCACCATATAAATTATATACTTATAACCAAAATAAGGACATTCCCATTGCTAGATTGTGTGAATTCTCTTGTATCCCTACCCAGTAAGGGGTTCATGCTATCAGATATTTTTGATTCACTCTACCAAGAATAGTTTCTGTTAGAGTGAGGCTAATGTTTGCTTTTGTTTAGAAATAAGTTATAGCACAGGAAAAGTGATATAGTGCTTCTATATTTGTTTTGGTAGTTCTAACTGTAGAGATTGTAGAACAGTTGTTAACAACCTTTTTGCTGTGGGTCTTCATAATGACCCAGCTTGGGTCCAAGGGGGACTGATGGTGGGACCTGGTCGCTGATGCCATTCTTTTTTCCTGTTGCTTCACTGCAGCATGGTTGAAGCTCCTCACTGGTTGGTACTGCCATGGCTCAGTGCAGACAAAGCTCCCCACTGCCCAGCTGTAGCACTCTGTAGGTGAAGCTCCTACTGCTGAACGGTGACCAAGACTACCACTTTCCAACTGCCGAAGCCCCCCAGCTTCTCAGGCTCCATCAGTGGCTCCTCAGGTTGAATCTGGCCAACCCCTGTTGTACGGACACTTGGCTTTGGGAGCATGCCAGCAGCAGGGTATATTTCTTGTACCCCTGCTGGAGGTATACAGTTGGGGGGTGCACTCTTACTGATGCTGTTTCTCCCAGACCTCCATGCCCTGCCTGCAGTGAAACTTCCAGCTGGAGGAGAGCTGCGCCAGGGCTGGGGAGCTAGAAACTGCTTCTCTAAGCATCTCCACCCACCCAGCCTGGCATTGATACAGCTTGCCTCTAGCTATAAAGGAGAAGGAGGATGGAGAAGGGGGGCATGGGGAAAAAAAACCCAGCATTGGCAGCAGTGTCGACACAGTTTCTACCACCAGCACAGCTTCTTGCTTCTCAGCCCTGTGTTGGAGTGGGCATAGGCAAAGCCAGTGCCATAACGAGGAAGTTTGGTGCCTGGGGCAAGCCCACAGATGCAGGTTGTCCTCACCCCGTGCACAGATCCAGGGAGGCATATGCCCCCCATACTTGCTGGGGAGTGCATGCAGCAGTGGGTGTCCCCCCAAACAAGCTGCTCATGATTCCATCCCATGCCCGACCCATACTGCACTGGGCAAAATCCTGTCACTCTGCAGCCTGGAGCCAGTGGTGCCACCATTCACATCCAGCCTATAGGTCTTGTGTCATTGACACTGTTCTAGTGGTTTGCCCACTGACCTATCTATCCCACAACTCAGATAAATACTATGAACATGCCTGTTGCATTGTGGGGGAAAAATATGGGGCTCATTCTGATACAGTACAATGACATTTTTAAAATTTCAGAAAAAATGTCATGGTATGAGAGAGTCTTTATTTTTTTTTGCCTCATTCTAAAGATAGCAAGAGGATCGTGAGTAGAGATGCACTATAGAATCTTATTTTAAGATCTTGTTTCAAAATCACGGTAAAAAATTGAAAGTGGTAGTTAGTAATTTTTTGTATTAGTAGCTCCATCTTGTCTGTCTTGAAAATTGTATTCTTCTTTTTGCTTCCTAAGTTCCAAAGCTTTGCCAAATGCAACTATAGGGAGGTCTGTTTTTTATAAATGTCAGAAGATACAGAAGGCGTTGCTTATAAGATACTGGTATTTGGCAGCAGGAGAAATAATAGTACGAATAGATTTATTAAACACAGTCATTCTGCTTTTTGATATGTAAATGATCAGTGCCAGTGCACTTAAGGAATAATAATTTTTTGTTTACAGTGTGATTGTTTTCCTTTTTGCTGAATAACATACCAAGCAATGAACCTTCTTGATATACTCTGTAATGGACTGGAAATGTCTGCTTACTAATAGGCCTTTAAATATTAGGAAATTGATATCCAGATTGGTTTAATCATCCGGATTTTTAAAACTCTGCATAGATAATGTATCGATTCTTTTTTTATGTATTATTTTATTGGTCATGAAAAAGGGATGTAGACTAATAGATAAGTGTAATTTTGAAATGTCATAATAAATCCCATCAGCCTTTTTCAAGTGGAGGCTGAAAATAATCAAGAAATTCACTTCAGCTTGTGCTACTGGGAGACCATGTTTTTTTGTCATAAATAAAAAAATTCTTCCACAGTACATAGCTACTTCTGCTATTCTGTTTTCTTTGCCCATTTTTGTTCTACTTGGCACATTCATTGTTATCATTTCTCTCTTGTAGTAAGAAATTGTGAAATCATTTTATTAATACAGACAAAATAAATCAGTAGAATTCATTTTCCTATTAATTATCTATAACTGAGTATGATGTCACAAATTAATTGGAACCAAAAAACAAAAGTAACATCCTTCTGGAAATATATAATTGCTATTTTGGAATTACTGACGTTTCTATAATCTAGCTTTTAGTACACTCGGTGTGCCCTGACTTAAGACATGGACATTCAATTCTTAAATTGTTTAAAAAATACTTGTTGCAATAATTGCCTTTCAGTACGTATGTAATGTTCAAAATAATAGACAGACTCAACTAAGATTTAATTTTGGCCATACTTGAACTGGAGAAACCAAACTGATTATAGCCATACAAGGGATGGAAATTCTTTCATGAAGGAAGGAGTTTATACTTTTGACATGTTTCTTTGTTCTGCTGATAAATAAAATCTGAACACTCTCAAATTTTGTGAAAGAGATTAACACAGAAATGTGTAAGGTCACCTGACAATTTTTTTTCACAAATTTGCAATATTTTATTTGAAAAAGGACTGAAATGTTCAAATTTCATGTTTATAATATATAATGTTTCTTTAAAATTAAAACAAAGTGGTTTGAAGTGGAAAATCATAACTGGACATCTTTATATTGTGTCTTTTTTTTTCACCAAAAAAAAAAAAAAAAATTAAGGGGTGGTTCAGGGAAAAAAATCCCCCAAAAACTTTAATAGAATGACACTTTGTAATGGAAAATGGTAGCTTGCCTGCCTGCCTGCCATCCTTCCTCTTAAGTCAGGCTATATGCCTTTTAAAAATATTGTAAACTGTTTCTATGCACACCAAGCTTTTTGATAATTAATTTGTTAACATATGATTCATTTTTAGGAACAAGTATAATCATTATAGTTCCTGGAACAATTCTGATGGTTTTAGAAACCAACCTTGCAATCACTGCATACATTATTCAATGCTTGCCTTGTTTTAAAGAGCTGATGCCGTCTTCGCTCATTGCAACCATAAGAATCCTAGGAAATTGATAAGGCAATAAGATTAATCATAGAGGTGGTATTTAACGAGGAGTCTTTGATGCTTAATGTTTATGCCTTTTAGTAGTGGCCCCATGTTGATTCTGTTCTTGGTTAGCAATTCTGAAGAGGATGACGTACTCTATTGGTTGGAGCTTTGGTATTTGGAAAGAACTCTTAAGTGCAAATTCAGGTAAGTGAAATATTATGACTCTTGTCTTTTTTTTTTTACCTTTCTCTTTCTATGGTTCTTTATACCTCTCATTTTGAGGCTTTTGGATTTTCTTTTCCCATTAGTTTAATTAGCTTCTGCAAAGCCCAGCCAATATGGGTGGCTGAACTGACAGCTCTAAAGAACCACCTGAGGATCAGTTAAAACCAGCAAAGGCCCTGGCAGACATTACATTTATAGAATGATTAACATATTAATCACTCCATAAATTGCAGCATACACACATTTAGCCACTTCATGGCATGGAAAAAATAGGACATTCAATCTGGAACATCTTTGTTGTTGGTTTGTATCATGCTTTAATTTGGATGTGTGGTGTGCAGCGAAGAGTTAGAGCCAACAAAGGGTTTCATTACCTA
This sequence comes from Crocodylus siamensis, assembly GCF_052110815.1. Lineage (NCBI taxonomy): Eukaryota > Metazoa > Chordata > Crocodylia > Crocodylidae > Crocodylus > Crocodylus siamensis. Next base: position 30,409,943 of record NC_143397.1, on the reverse strand, counting down.
AATGTTAGACATTTCAGTAAAGAGGAAACTACAGAATTAGGCAGTAGTTGAATGGATCACAATTTAGGACTTAAATGCTTAAATTCTATTTAAGTCTTTCTAAAGTTCCTAAGTCCTTTGTTGGATATAGTTCTAAGTCTTTGTCATGTTTAGGCAGTAGAGGATTTCAATTTCTTTCCTCCCAAATCCTCAAGCTCCACTGTGGAGAATAACCACCATACAGTGCCTAAAGTGTCCTTGTACTGTGGAAGAGCAAACTCACAGCTTCCACACAGGAGCTGCACAATTATTGATACTTCCTGCAAAGCTTTGCTTTAATGTTTTATATCATGTTCCTCATTGCATTTGTTTTTTGCTCGTTTGCCCCCATGTTCATTTTTACGTAACAATTAAACCCCATTTTTAGCTGCCTTATATTTGGAGTATTCATATATCCTGTTCCCTGTGAGCTATGATTTTTTCCATTCTCTAATTATTTCCTTGAAGTATTTCTGCTCTCATGTTAAAACTAAGACCCTTGTTTAACTAAGATGATATGCTGGCCTTGTTTATCTACCTACTGTGCTTTTAAATGGAGTTCAACGTCTCCTTTTCCATGTTCTGCTTGATGGCCTTTCATGTAGACATTGTAGGTTGCACTTTTTAACTCTAAGGTATGTGACAGGGAATCACACATTTGTTTGAATTGATAGTTATGTCCCTGCTGATAATCAGCTTCCTGAACCTGAGATTGCTTATTGCTACTATTAATCTGGGTCTAGTTTGGAGTACGAAAAACAAGATTTATAAGCTCTTTACCCAGAATGCTATTTTTCATGAATACCTTCATTTTCTTTCCAGCACTTTTCCCCTCCCACAAGCGATAGAACACAAATCTTGTTAGAAGAGGGAATCTACTCCTTGCTTATCTTTTAGCTGCATTTTATACTGAGTTCCAGTAATTCAGTGCCATGATCTTTATTGGATTACTGATAAAAGTCAGTAAGAGAGGGTAAACCTATTTTTGATTCTGTCTATAATTAGACTTTTTGTAAAATGGACCAGTTACTCAATTGTAAGGTCTTTTTTTAGTTGTTCACTATTCATTTAACATTGAGCTCTATTCAATTCTTTATTAAGCTGCTAAACTAATCCTGAAATGCAGTAACTAAAGATTGATATTTTTAATTAATAAAATGGAAGCTGTTCATGAAGATAGGAACATGAAAGCTTCGGGGAAAATACAGTGCCCTGATTTCTGCATTCTAAGCAATTTGGTACCATTAGACATTTAACATAGAAGACCACAATTTTGTCATTTCCATTTTTTTCTGAAATCTATCTGTATTCCAATAAATGGAATAAATTTTTTAATTTTGTTCATCTGAGGGAGACAGCAAATAGGATATGAATATACTAAACAAGTGCATTGATACTTGGGCAAAACAATCCAAAATAATTGCCAAGATAAGCAATTTGCTAGGAATAGTTCTGGACCAGATTGGACCTGATTTTATGCCCAACCCAAAATAATCCTTAGTCATGGTCCCAAATCATGACATTATCACATAAATCATATATAGGGATTCTGAGTCTGTTTATTTGCCCTCTGTTTAAACAGATAGGTTTCACATTTGCAAGTTTTCTTTTCAACCATGAATGACTGAAGCATTTTTTAAATGAAAGCAAAGATTCTCACATATTTACAGGACTTTTAAGGAAGAAAATGCTGAAGATCACACGACTCAATTAAATGGCAACATTGAGACTAGCATGATTCGTTATGTAATGCTTTGTTATATTAACCCTTATCTGAACACAGCAGAGCAAGACAAAAAGAGAACAGAACCATATGGGAGTTTCATCTTTTTCCACTCTCCCCACACACATGCACATAATTTTTATTTTTAAAAAATTTGAATGAATAGGGAACTAAATCTATATCAGGTTTTTTTTAATTAAGGTAGTACCTAAAGAACACAGTTGATTGGGACTCCATCGTTCTGTATGTCAGAGGACCAACATGAAAGATGTGTTCTCCCTGCCCAAAATTATTATCTAATATTGGATCAGAAATAAGCAGATGTGTGAAACAGGAAAGAGAGGAAGAAAGAGGACTACAGTAACAATTGACTGACTTTGGGAGGATTTGAGACAAACATTAAGCAATTCCTTTCTGACAAATTTAAATTTTTATCTGACGGTAAAACATTAAGTTGGGGATGTCAACTATGCTGAGAATAGGATCTAGGATGGGATGGATGAATGGAGATGGTTAAGGGTAGATGAGTAGATTTGTGTATCATTAGAATAAAAATACTGATTAAATTATGAAATCATCCAGGAAAGTCTTACAAAATAAAAAAAGAAGAGTGTGAGAAGGGTCTTTCTGTTTAATCTGTCTTCAGTGTATTTGACCACCTTAGAAAGTTTGTGAATGGACTCTGAAACTCCTGCTAAAGGAAAGTGAAGTAGCAGTACAAAGAGATGGGACAGTAGAAGGTTGAAGAGTGGCAGAATAAGGAGACTAATTCAGAAAAGAAGTTTGAAGACATTTGGAGAGGAGAAGATAGTATTAGTAGATCATACTTTAGCAAGTATAAATGATCCAAAAGGAAAGCAATGAATTAGATTGCAGGCAGATTAACCTTTCTGTCAGAGAACTGGCTACTGGAGCACTCTGCTCCATAAAGTAAAACATGAGATTAATGTGAAAAATAATTTGATACCAAAAGGGAGCTTGCTATGGACAGTGGACTCAATATCCAGGCCTAGTAGTGAGAATTTTATATCTAATAAAGTAGTTTTAGCAGTACTGTCCTTATTAAAAATAAAACAACCACCAGTAGTCTGTTGTAATAATCCAAACTCCTATGTTTAAATTGCCCTCATTGGAGTCATTTCTATTATATGTTGTTATACTATTGGTGACAAAGGACCAACTCACAAAGATCATCATAAAATTCTAGTTTATTAGAGGGATGCAAAAGTCAGATCATAATCCTTGGGGCTGATCTCCTCAAACACACACACATTCACACACACACTCACAGTAACTAGCTATGAACACTAAGCACCGATGTCAAGATATACCTATCCCCAAGCGCTGGAGTCCACTGTTGATGGCCGGTCAAGACTTGGTTCAGTGCGATGGTGCTTCAGAGGGGGGTCGCTGGCTGGTCCTTCTGGCTGGGCAGGCAGGGTGCTGGTCATGCTTGGGGGGTCATTCTTCGCTGCCTTTTATCCCTCCTCTGGCAGACTTTGGTGACTCCCCAATTTTTGGGCTTGCCCAATCCAGGGGTTGTTGACCTCATGGGATGTCTCCCTTGGATGGTTGCTGGATGGCAGCTATCAGCTCCAGGGGTCATATCCACAGGTACATGCGGTCTTGGGAGTCTGTTGATGAAATTTGATTAATTCACTGCTGTGATGAATAGGGCTCTTGGGGCAGTTGATCGGGGTGGGGATGGTATTCAGTCCCAAGAGTCAATCTTCAGCATCGATTAGTTCAAACTGGGGCTTCTGTACCTTTTTAACAGTGAAGTTCCAGGGAGTTCCTGGCTCTGTATTGATCCTTTCCTCTCCTTAGTCTGTGGTTTCCTAGGTATTAATTGCTGCTTATTAACTTGTTATCCTGCCTAGTTTCTGTGTTATGCAAGCAGTAAAGATTCATTCAGGGACCCCCTCCATACAGAGAAGCCGCCATTTGATTCGCACCCCTGGTAACATTGTTACATGGTACAACTTACTTTTAAACTTGAACTACATTTGTTACAAAGTTAAAAAGCATAGAATATAAAACATAAAAGGGGGAAATGCCATGGCACATACAACATATAGGCCAGATACAATGGTGGGGGGAGGCATACTGATGCAGAATACTATTTTATAAAAGCATCTACAAACTATATTTTTAGTACAACTACACCTTATAATCTATAAAAATAATAATATAATAAAAGAAGATGAGGGAGGAAGGAAGGAAAGTAGAAAAGAGAGAGCATTTGCCCCCTTTTGGGAATACTGCAAAAGGGGCTTTTTGCCATATGGAGGGGCTTCACTTTGTGGGGGGCAGGCAAAAAAAAAAGGTTTTTTGCTACATTATCTTTGCTTTATGGAATTGATTTCTTATCAGCCATACAAAGCATTTACCTGAAAATGCATGGCTTCTGGGTTTTATTTCCTATGCTGAATTTCCTTTTATACTGTAAGGCTCCTGTGCCTTGTTCTAAAAGTTCACTGAGGCATGGAAATGCTAGTAATCTCATTTTACAGATGAGGAGAAAGAGGCACTGAGAAGCTAAGAGCCCAAACAAATGTTAATCGGCTTAGTGTTGTTTGGCTTAGCGGAGTAGTCACACGCTAAGGTGAAGAACCTGCTCTGACTGTCCTTCACCTGCACAGCTGTGACTTGCCACTAGAGGCTTGGTGAGCAGGGGCAAGATGAGGAGCAGGACTGGCTCACTGATCCTGCCAGGCAGAGCAAGTGAGCTCCAGGGCTACAGCAAGCACAGGGGGTAGGGGAGGAAATTGCCTTCCCTTCCCTTCACCCATGCATGGAGCCAGGGACACCCTGCCTGGCTGGAGCAGAGCCCTAGTTTCACAGAGCAGCAAGCAGGAAGGGGGACATCCCCCCATGTTCAGGGAACCAGGGACACCCTGACACCCTTCCCAGCTACAAGCAGCCTGAATCTCCTGGGCAGCAGCAAGCTGGGGGAGGGAAGGGCTGGGGGGGATTCCCCCAGTACTTGCTGTTCCATGGCAGACTGAAGTTGTAGTATGGCTGGGCAGGGTATCTCCGGGTCTCTGCACTTGTGTGGGGAAGTGCTTCACAGCCCTGGCGGGAGCAGTGGGACAGGGTGCTGTGCCTAGCTCCATTGCACCCTGCACCCTGGTGTCCCTGCTTGCCTGCTGCATCCTGGGATACTGGAGGACTTCATCTTGGGTGGAATAGCAGTGGGAAGTGGCAACATGGTAATGGAACAGGAACAGAAAGTAGGCAGTAATCCTGCCCTGGAGTGGCGTAATTCTAAGATCAATAACACGTGCTTTAAACAACTTAAATGCGTTAACAGTCCAGGAGTTAAGCGCTCCAGAAGCATCCTAAACTTGCCACGTAACAATGCTCCTAAGGGTCAGATATTTAAAAGTGTTCTATCATTCCTCCACTCAGCATTGCAAGATGTAAGTGACCTAAATGGATAAATCAAATCACATTTTAACAGTAAAGGTTAGATTTTAAAATATATTTTGGCATCTAGTTGATTTTTAAAAATCAGATATGTAGAAGTCTATGTTCCACTGAAATATTTGAAAATGGGATATAGCTATGTAAGTTACTTTGGGCTACAGAAGCATTCAGCTAAGCACAGCCTTATGCTGTGTACCTAGGCTGCCAGGGCTTGGGAAGAGCTAGGCAATCCTGAAAGGAATTTCCAATGGCCACCTGCTGAGAAGTAGGCTATCAGACCTAATCAATAGAAAGTCCTGATGATGGGCATGTGTCTCAGAGGGCAAAGTTACACATTACACTTAGGCCATACTAAATCTCTGGAATGTTTAGTTGTGTTAAAGTTGAAGTGTGCTGTGAGCAGTCACGTGTTAAGGGATAGTGCCATTATTTCAGTCAAGCAGACTGAAATTACCTTAACATGAGCTAGGTAGCATGCCCCAGAGTTATCCCTCACCTGAAGTGGCATAACTTTGAAATGCTCAGAGGGCACCTGGAACAAGTTAATGGGCTCTAATGTGAATGCTTGCACTGCAAGTTCCCTTGATACGGTTTGTATATAACGTGTAACTTTGCCTTGGTTTTCTTTCTCTTTCCAATGCTTACACACCTAACTCTGAACTACATGGAGGCCCCGGCCTCTACTTGAGATTCACAGTTCTGATCCCTCTCCTGAAATTAGGTACTTAAGCACCTTTAAAAAAAAAAAGTGTGTGTGGGGGAGAGGGGGGCGGGATCAGAGGAGAGAGAAAAGGCAGTCTCTTCCTTTTTTTTTTTTTTCCAGAGGAGGATTTGCTTTATAACTCATCTTATACAATATACTTTCTTGGTTAGAGCACTTATCCAGATGTGAGAGATCCAGGTTTAGATGACTCCGTTCCCTGCAGGAATTCAAACCTGCATTTTCCACCTCACAGGAGAGTACTATAATCACTAGAATCAATATAGATTGTTCTAGGGGACGGACACTCTTCATCCTGCCTGTTGAAATTGTACCACCTTGCATAAAAGAATTAAAGATTCATTAGAAGAGAGACAGCAAATGAGAGAGAGGAAGTGTGCATGCTTGCATATTAGGTACACTCACTTTTAGTGTAAATAAATCAAAATAACCCAGAGGCTCTTCTTATAATATCTATAAAATAGGGAGGTAGTTTGCAACTGATAGCAAAGAACCACTACTTTCTTTTCCAGCAAATATTCGGAACAAGTAACTTGCTTTTATATAATGTGGCTTTAGCTCACTTCCTGTGATTTAGTATTTCTTGTGTCACAGGTGAACCCTAATGCAATTATATAAAGGATTTCTGGTACTATGAATGGTGGTATCTATTTAAGACACTTCTATAAATTCATGTTATCAGACAAGTGGTCCCAGGAACCAGGAGTGAAATAATGGATAAGGGGAACAGAGAGTGATGAACTCTGCCGCTTTTTTAAAGGATTTTTTGTTGTTGTATAGGCAAAAACCAAAAAAATGACAAGCTTACTTTTTCCTTAAAGATAGAAAATCATAAGAATGAGCTTTGCCTATGTTGGTGGATGGATTAAATATCAAATATGGAAGATGAATCCAATGTTTCTCAAGTGAGTATCCACACAGTTGGAGAGGGTCAGAGCAATGTTATGAAAAACTGCCATTTCAGTATTTTCAGTGTCGGTGGTGATTATTTTTACTAAAAACCTCAAACTGCTATGGCAGAAGTAGGATTGTTGTATTCAGATAATCGGTGTTCATTTACTTTATGGACAATTCGGAATAGATTTGGGGATAGTACCACTAATGAACTCCTACCACTTAGCATGCATACACAGATAAATACATTTATTTTTAATTTTTATAATTTATTAAGAGCAGTGTTCCATTAAAAAAATAAATATTTTCCTTTAAGGGACTGAGATAAAAGTACATACTGTCCAAGTAAAACAGGCTGTTATTGCCTAAAAGGAAATCCAAACACATCTATTTAGTACTTGGAACATTTTACATAGATATACAATGATCACTTGTAAACTATCCAGTTGCCTAGTACTTTCACTATTAAGGAGCTTTTCGTGATATTCAGCCTACATTTTACTTTTCTTAATTGAATACTTTTACATTTTTCTGTATGACAGAGTAACATCTGTGTACCATACAAAGGGCTAAGTTGTACATCTCAGACACTGTAAAAATTTAAAATAAAATGAGCATAATTAAAAGGACAAAAGAAATAACATGCTTGTTTAGAGAGACTTTCAGCCATTTTCTGCCACTGTAAGGTATCATAGATACAATGTAAAAAATCATATTAAATTTGTTAGTATAATCAATGGGAAGTTTTATGTCTGAGACCTACAACTCCCTATTCAATAGAAGCAGAGAAATTGGACTTCAATTTTTAATAAGGAGAGACAACTACAAGGTCATATTCCTGCAGCAGTACTGAAGAAACAGTGCTACTAAAACTGCCAGAAATGCATAATATGTATGAGAAAGAAGGCATTCCATTAACACATGAGGAAAATGTGAATTGCACATTTTCTTCCTAACTTAATGATGAAAGAACTAAAAGGTAGAAAATGCATTTATTTTTCTAGACAGAAACCACTGCAGATTTTTTGAAGAGAGGAAGGAGAGAGAGAGTTCTCTTCTGGAGGATAAGAACAAGTTATTATTTTGCTGAGTAGATTTGAATATACCTCATTTAGAAATTACCATGTAGAAAAAAACAGTAACTTGTAGAACTGTAGTAACTTCAGTTAATATCAGGTATGTTTAGAATGAATCTTTATAACTTTAATTTGCTTCTATGAAATCTATCTTGCACTTCCCATTTTCTTGTATTATTCATATTTATTTGGTCCTAATTGGACAATAGATCAAGGAATATTTGCCCTTACAGAATCTATTTTTTGAGTATTTGGTTCTACTTCTGATATCAAATACTTTCAGTTTATAAATATTTACATGCAAATGATTTTCTTCTGTCATGAGGGGCATTTTTCATTATTTTGGAAGTTAGTAATTTCCAAAGAAAGATTACTTTATTATTAAAGCAAACCTTAAGAAAACAATACTAACTTGGTTTCATATTGGATGCATAGCTGGAGTTTGCAACATGACCTTGTACATTCTATGTACACTATACAGTCAATTCCAGTATTAGTGAATTGCTTTAAAAATCTAACATCCCATTATTAATGCATCTCCCGATGAATGGAACACTTCACTGAGCATCAAGAGACATAGGTTGGTATAGAATCATAGAGAAGTAGGGCTGGAAGGGACTTCCAGAGGTCATCTAGCCCAACCCCCTTCCTGAGACAGGATCATCCCTACTGTCCCATACAAACAATAATATAAACTCTGCGTAAGACTACTATCAACCCTCACCGATATAGACAAAACACCTGCCACAGGGAAAGCAGGAGAACCATGGCAGACAGGGAAAGCAGGAGAACCATGGCAGTCTATGTCCTGTTTCTATGAAATGTTGTTAATATATGCCCAAGAGATCCTGGGGAAAGGGCCCTGACTCCCCCACCTTGGTCTGATCCTGAGTGGAGCGGCAAGACTCTTTAGCCAGGAGCTTCCAGCTTTAGTCCCAGCAGGAGAATTGGCAGACCAAAGTCCCCAGCCTTGGCTACAGTCAACACCCAGTGCCTTTGATGGAGGCTTAAAAACACTCTGACACATGTAGACAGGAGGGGCAAGGGCAACCAGTAAAGCTTGGGAAATACTCATAGTAGAACATAGCTATAACTATGCCTAGATCCTCCCCAACCCTACAGTGATGGAGAGCCCACACCTTCCCTAGGCAGTCTATTCCACTATTTCACTATTTTAACAGTGAAGATTTTTTTCTGGATATCCAATTTAAACTTATTTTGCTGCAAAATAAACCCATTAGTCCATAGCCTCCTCTCTGCAGTAAGAGAGAGAAGGTGCTTTTCCTCTTATTTATGGCAGCAATTTAAGTAGTTGAAGGCTGCTATCATATCTGCTCTTAAATACCTTCTCTGCAAGCTGGACACGCCTAGTTCCTTCAGCCTCTCCTCATACAGCTGGTTTCCAAGCCCTTGATCATCTTTGTTGCCTGCCTCGCAACCCTTTTTAACTTCTCCATGCCCTTTTTAAAATGTGGAGCCCTGAACTGTATGCGCTACTCTAGATGAGGTCTAACCATTACTGAGTAGAGAGGCACTATCACTTCCTGTGTCTTTCACCTAATGCTTTTCTTGATGTATCCCAAAACTGCATGTGCTATTTATGTGCCTGCACCACACTGCAGACTCATATTGAGTCTGTGATCTACCAAGATTCCAGAGTCCTTTTCCATAGAGCTGCCATCCAGCCACGTGTCCCCCATTTTATATTTGTGTTTTTGATTATTTCTTCTGAGGTGCAGTACCTTGCATTTGCCTGTATTGAACTTTATCTTCTTAGCTCTAGCCCAACTTTCCAATATGTTGAAATCCTTCTGAATTGCACCCTGTCTCCAACGTGTTCACAGTTCTTCCAAGTTTCAGACTTGCTCAAGAAGCTTTCTATGCCAGCATCCAAATTGTTAGTAAACATGTTGAATGTTGTCCTCCCTGCTTTACCACTGGCCTTTTGCGTGACCTTGGGCAAGTCACTTTAAGTTTTCCATCTCCACAGTGGAAAAAAAAAGTAATGCTCTCCTTGTTAAAATGGTTTTAAATCTACTCATAAAATGTGTTATGGAAGAGCAAAACATTATTAATGCAGATCATACTTTGCATACATAATTACCTTACCCTATAAAGCTATTTATCAAAATAGTATGAAAGGGAACTGAGATACTGCAAAAGCAAAAACAGAAAGCTTCTCATAAATCAATCAGAGTGTTTCCTTTTTTAACCATGAAAAACAGAGAGGATACATCATATTCTTAAAAGAAGCTGGATATGGACATCAGAAACATTGTTGCTTAATCCCTTTATCAAACATGGTTATCAAGAATTCTTTAGATTTCTGACATCTCAGAGAACCAATATGGACATTTTCAATCTCTTACATTCAGCCAGCAAATACCTCTATCTAGAAATTCTGTAGTGGGTTAACTCCAAACAAGATATAACTATGCTGCTTTCTCCTCTTCAAAAAGTAAAATGGAGAGAGGTTTCTGGTAAACTGATTGACTGAGAACCAGGATGGGTAAGAATATGCATGAAAAATTGTAAGACTTTTAACTGCAAAATAAAGTCAACTGAAACCTAGGTATTATAACAACGCAGTTTACAAAGATACAAAAGTGTGCGTCACAATAGGAATATTTAGAAAATTAAATATTAGAAAATTAAATAAAATGCCATTTTGAATTAGGTTTCTGTTAGGGGAAGGACAGATATGTACATATACATTCTTTTATGATAAGTCTTTCCCCCAAAATTCTGAATCTAACTGTAATGGAAGATTCTGTCCATTTTCTAACCCATTCTTATCCAGAAAGCACATGCTGCTGTCAGAGAAATACAGTTTATTTTGATCCATCTGTTCAGAACAATAGAATTGTGCTCAAATAGTATAAACAAAATAAAACAAAATCTAAATGAGCCGACTACTGTATTCCCTAGATCTCTGAGGTAAGGGGGAAAGATTTTATTATACTAAGAAACAAATATTTGCACAAAGCCACTGAAATCCTCTATCTTGGATCCTGTAAAACTCAGTCCTTACATTCCCAAATCAGTGTGTTTAGAGTGTGCAAAGTATTGTTCAAGGGAAGGATTCTAACATAGACAAAATGAACCAGCATGATTATGGGTATTAATGAGTTTGAGCATGATAACAAGCTTTCTGTGTTATTTCATTTCTTCTTTTCCAAAATCTTTCTTTCTTCCAATACATCTTAAATAGTTAAATAGTACTAGTGGGAATTTGTATAAATGCTTTATGCTGCTTCAGTAATTGTTCTAGAATTGTGCAGACTTTTTTTATTTAACAAAGATAGAGGGCATGATTCTTTGTTTTCTTGCCGAGTCACTTGCACCAATTGTAATTGATTTCAAAGTTGGTATAAACAGTGTACAAAGATTCAAAACACACATTACAAAATGAAGAGGTCTATTATTTAAATAGATATGGATTTTATTTGCACTGCTGTTTTGCCAGCGAGTCCTGGTCATGGGTCCGGACAACATTGTGAAAGGCTATACATGCATAAGTCCCTGTTTCAAATAATTTGTAGTTTAAGGATAAAGGCACAAGACATGTTTACTACCAAGTAAAGTCTATTTATTTTGTGGTAAAAGTAGACCAGACAAGCAACACCTTGTTTTACACTGGTGCAAGTAACTTTAATACAGGTTAATATTACCATTTAAAATGTAGAATAACTGTACACTAGTGTCTGCTACACCAGTGTACCAGTTGTGTGTCCACTTCACTTGTCAGTTCATCCCAGGATAAACATTTGCTCAAAATAAGCCAGCTACCTTAAGGTAGACGGGCACCTTAACAGCACCTATGGAAGCACACAGTTTGGTAGACCTGGTTATATGCCTCCTTACATTTAACACAACACAGAAGATGGATCAGGCAAACAGGAGTGTACAGGGACCAAAAGAAACAATATTAATCAGCATAACAGCTGTAATGTCAGAACATAAGCAGATGTACTGTTGTCAAGTTTTCTGTAGGTATCATAGCAAAGAAAAGTTTGCAGTCTAGCACTTGAATTTGCAGTGAATATTTTAGGTCATGACTGAACTACCGGGGCAGAATTTTATAGTTGCCTTTGTAAACTGTACTGTGGGTCTCTTTAGGCTCTCTCACCGCACTCACATTACTGACTAATCAACCAGAATGCTACCCCTGATGCACTGATCTTGAGCAGGCCATAAAAATTAGGGCCCCAAGTGCCTGGCTGTTCAGGAAGATACGCATTTAGGCTAAGTACAGACAGTCTATAAGCCTGAGGCTAAATCAATTCAGATTTGGCAGGTTAGTCTAAGTTGGGGGCCTGTGAGTTAACTTGAATCTGGAGGGGATCTCGGACAGAAGTTCAATAAACCTAAGACAGTTCAATTAACCTAAAACAGTTAAGTCTGATGCTGTGGCGGGCCAGTAGGGGGCACTCCTGCATTGAGCCACCCACCTCCCTGCGCCCGACCACCTGCCAGGCTCCAAATGCCTCCCTAGGGGTGCCTTATGTCCGGCCCAACCCCTTCCTGGAGCACACTTGCTAGCCTGGGGGTAACATAGCCGCCACCACCCTGAGAACGGTCTCACTCTCGGCCTTGTGTCCTCGGGGAAACACAGGCCTAAAGTCCTACAGGTACTCAACCCAATACAGGCACTTGGGGCACTTCCCCAAGTCAGGGGGCAAAAAGGAAAGTCTCCCTTAGTCTGCAGACCTAAGGGGTTTCTTAGGCATAATTTAGATCCACCCCTCAATAAGTCTCCCACACCGGTCACAAAGGAGGACTTTATTGATTACTGGGGTAGGGTGAAAATAGGGTACAAGATTGAGCAATATCCTAGAAATCCTAAAGAGCAAACGGTCTGGCTCAGGTAGCCTTTTGATCACGCATCTGAGTTACTGCTAGCTAGATATCTAATCAGATCTGGAGTAGCTTACTCACAAGCATCTTCCAAAGGCTGGTGAAGTTTCCCCTCTGGAGGCAGGCAGTTTCTTGCTCATGAGTTATGAAGGAGAGAGCCAGTTTCGGATGGTAAAGCTCCCCTGAGTCCCCCACATGGCTGCTGCCCCCTCCTCCTGGGCAGTCCTAACTTATATAGCCCCTGTGACCTCGTTCACCTGGTCCAGTGGAGGCCAGCTCCGATTGGCTGTCGGCCAACCAATTTGAAATACATCACTAGTTGCCAGGCAGACTCCAGCCCACCAGGTAGAAACCCCTCACCCAGGTAGCTGATACCAGTCATATAGGCAGAGGGAGCAGGTTTCCCCCCTCCCTCAGGAATGCAGCCAGCTCATGTTACCTAAAGAGATAGGCTGAGGTGTGAATCCTCTGTGCTGGGCCCATCTTAATCACATTGTCACAGGGCAGAGATTGTAGGGAGAAAAGTGGCTTTCTGCCACAGATGCTACATCCATCTAAGTTTATCTTAAATTAGTTTTGGCCATTTTGAAAGTGGTTTCTGTGCACTGAACTTCTGTTATGTTACACATTTGAATTGGTTTGTGATCATTTGCATCGGTTTGTGATCATTTGCATCGGTTTATGTACAATTTGTCCCTAACTTTAAACATTATCCTGGCTTGCCTGGTGCATGTATGGTGGAATACCACAAGATACTGGAAAGTCTCAAAGATGAGGATTGTAGTGATTTGCATTACACATCACTCACACTTATCTTTGGGTCAGAGGGAAGGTGATGCCATAAGTAAAACGGAGAATGAATGGGAAGATGTGATGTAGAGGAGAGACGCACGTCAGTTTCTTTTAGCAAGTCCTAGAGACTTGTGGAAGCCTGTACGGTGTTTGTCAAATTTTCTGTGCCTAAAAATGTGGCCAAAGCCCTTCATTTTCAAACAAAATTGTTAAAAATGTCTTATTGGCAAGAACATAGGTTTTGAAGCTACAGATCTATAAATTTATTCTTCCCTTACTGTTCAAACTGTTGCACTGCAGTCTATTGTTATCTAATAGGTATTTTATGAAAAGATATTTTTCAAACTATATTTCTTAAGAAAATCTATGGTTCACTCTATTGTTTCTTTTGGGAGAATGTATATGATGCCAGCTATTGACTGCCTAGCTTTCCTCTGTAATGCCCAATTGTGGCATGTATGTAACAGTGCAAATTTGGGTCATTAACAAATTAAATCAAAATTAACTCACAATGTGCTGATGTCTCCAAAAACATGTTTCAGTGCAGACAGATCTGTTAGTTCACAAATTCAGGCACAGACACAAAGAGATCTATAAATAATTCCAAAAGATTTGGAATAAATAACCTTATATTTGGGGGTTTTTAAGCTGGTTATGAATTGTTTTGTTTTTCTCAGTGTTATTCAATACTTGAAGGGCTTTTTTCAAGTGCGTGTCCAAAAGCTGAAAATAAAGCTAGTTTTCCAAATTTGAGCTGGCTGATTGAATAATTGGGTAACAAAAGCTTTCTGTTCTTGAACTGGAAGAGTATAAAATGTATAAATAAATTTCTGGTTTAAATTATTAATTAAAATTTTATTTTATGGTAATCTGTAGTGTGTGTGCTTAAAATTTCTGATTTTGTAAATATTCCTTCTGCGATGCAAATAGAAGGTTAGCAACAGAAGAAAACTGATTCCTTTCTTTAAATTTAAAATTCTCATTTACATTATTTTTCAATTTGAATTTATCGATATCTTCCATATTCTTTGGGGGGTTTTGTATTAATTCATTCAGCTGAAATAAGGTCTTTTTAATATCTGTTACATGTATGTTTTTAATTACGTCACTACAGATTTAGAATTTAGGAATGAAAACAAATGCAGTCTAATAATGCTCTTAACATCACATTGGTTTCTGAAAAAGAGTGCTTTAAGAAATGCTGTTGCGTACTTTGACAATCAGCATTTCCTATGCTGCAGTATCCTAGAACCATAGAGAAGTGGGGGTGGAAAGAATCTCAGGAGGTCATCTAATCCAATCCCCTGCTCAAAGCAGGATCATCTCTTGTCTAAGCCATCCTAGATGAATGAATGTTACTCTAACTTGCTCTAAAAAGCTTCCAAGGATGTACATCTCCTATCTCTCTAGGTAGCCTGTTTCAATGATTAATCACCCCTAATAATAAGAAAAAATTCTGTCTAAAATTCAGCCTAAAATTCCCTTGCTTCCCTCCCATACTTTCATAACCTGAAAGGCCAGCTCCGCGTATACGGTTTGTGGAGCTGCAAAACCTCTTCGCGGTGCTACACACTGCACACACTGCACTTTAAACTGTGAGTAACACTGCTAATTTGTAGTGCTGTAGCAAAATTTGCTACTGGGATTTCCCAAACTGGGCCCACCTGAGAGAACCAACATTTTTTTTAATATAATGTATTCATAGGATAACTTTCAACTTTAATTTAATTTTGACACCATTTTCCTGGCAGTTTTGTGTTTCTTTCTTTCTTCGTTTTGTTCCAGGTTTTTTAAATGCACACAACGTCTCTTCTGTGTTAAACACAGGAGCATAAGGCAGGAAGGAGCCTCCTAGGCTACTGAGTCCAATTTTGCCTGTTTACAGGCATGTATCCATGCGCCTAAGGATTCCTCAGAATTGCTCCAGCAGATGCAATTAATTGAGTGTGCTTTGATGCTCTGGAACCAGCACATCTGAGCAGGCTCTGTGCATGTGTATAGGATCCCTATGCTCTTTAGTTAATATGCATTAAGACAGGTTAATGCACTTTTCCTAGTACCTCACAATGGAGAGCACTTTTGCACAAGCTGCTGTAATTAAAATGCCACTGCATCTCCTGTATCAGTGTCTCCATACTTAAAAATGGTGGCAGAGGTGCTTGAACTGAAGCCTGTTCAATGAGCTTTAGATCAAGTGCCCTCATTTCCATTTTTAAGTGCAGGGATGCTGATACACGAGACACAGGAGGCTGCTGGAGTGCAGTAATTACCACACTCCAGCAGACTTGATTAATCTGCTGGATATCTTTTCCTTGTATCATGACATTAATAATTAAAAATACAATATAAGCTTATTAAAGCATTTTGTAAGTATGAATTGCTTTGTATAATAAGCAGTTTTACAATGTTGTTTGATTTTGGTTGTATCTGCTTAGTACAAATTTCAATATAGCCAATAGTATTTAGTGCTAAGATGTGGTTGATCTCCTTTCAAAATTGCCTTGGGGTTTATGGAAAAGCACATAATGCTTTTCCATTTTGCACACATCCTAATGTTTTAGAATACAATCCATAATGGTACATTTTTGAAAGTGCACTAAAATTACAACCTATAATTTTACAGGACAAGTAAAGTGATTTGTCTAATTGGCCCTAATATTTAAAGTGATATTGCCACATGATATATGATATTATTGTTAGGAAACTGAGTAAATACATTACAGTAATTAACTTTCCTAGAATGAGGGAGTATCTGAAACTTAAGCATACTGTACTAAAAAGTAGTCAGCGCTGAATTATCAGCATGAGTCAGACTTTAAAGAGGACTGAATCTGAATTTACTATGTTATTTAAAAAGATGTAGGGTGATGCTTGTAATAAAGCTGGCACCAGAATTTATTCACAAAAATACTAACAAAAGTGGAATGTGATGCACTTTTTTTAGTACAATTGTATGTTTCAGTTGTGGCATTTAGTTTTCAAGGAATGTAAAACCTTCAGTTTTGCAGCTACTTTGTTAAAATACAAGTGAATTTTGACATAAAGTTCAAATTTCAAACCAACTCTGGCCAAATCTTTTTCTTGCATCACCACACTGTCAGAGGAGAAAAAAAACTTGCTTTCTTCTTTCATATTTTAGTATTCTATCCCATCAGCTGTATTCAAAGCAGTTATTTAGAACCTTCTGCACTCTTAGGATAGTGTTATTTCTTCTTTGCTTGTATCTTTTTTCCTCTTTTCCCCCATCTCTTTTTCCTTGCCCATTCATTCTCCTGTTTTCTAAATTAAGATTTTTTTAAAGACTTCCCATTGCCTTTGCTTCTATTTGGCTGTCCCCCTGTTCTGAATTGATACCTCTGGGACAGCATTCTTAACTTAATATACTGTAAGAAGAATGCTGACCCAGAGGTAGAAGAACATGAAGAATGCCTTGGAAACATTCAGAGGTAGACAAGGTTCTTTGGGTAATCTGATATTTTTATTAAACCAACTCAAATAGTTGGAAAAATTCTTCTTTTCAAGCTTTCAGGTATCCTTCAGCCCATCCTTAGGCTCAGGAAGCATCTGCAGTTGGTTTGTGCTTTTCTGGATTGAATGAATAGCAAAGAATCCAGATGTTGGTATGCATGCAAGAAAGCCAGTCAGTGAAGATGTAAATTTAGGAGTCAGTGGATGAGACAGGCTGGGTGTGGGAGGGAGGGGAACAAATGTAACTGGTAAATAGTGGAGAGTCTGATACCTGACCTGGGGAGTCAGATATCAGGCAGGTTATAATGTGTCATAAATCCAGTGTCTATTTTTAATCTATGATTTTTTTGTATCCAGTAGATTGATGAAGTGAAGTTCATAGGCTTGTTTATGAAAGGTTTTTGTAAATTCCCTTTGATGAGAACTGAGAAATTGAGGAGAGAGTAGTTTCCTTATGAGAAATGTGCCCCCACAGGTAATTGGGTATTGTTGTCTTTGATAGATTTCTGGTGTGCATTCAGTCTGGTATGAAGTTGTTGTTTGGTCCCTCCTATGTATTTTCCAGTAGAGCATTTGGTACACTGGATATATTACATTTCTGGAGGTGCAGCTGTAAGATTCAGGAATGCTGATGGTTCTGTTGTGGGGTGTAGTAATTGTGAGGCTGGTAGAGCTATATTGGCAGGTTTTACATTTCTTGTCATGGCATGGTATGAATCCATTCATTGTGTTCTGTGCTGTAGGAAGTTTGCTTCTGGTGATGAGACAAGTGAGGTTTGGTGCTTGTTTAAAGGCTAGAATAAGTCATTCTGGGAAGATCTCTTTAAGAATTGGGTCTTCTTCTAGTATGGGTTGCAATTGTTTAAGGATTTTCCTTATAGGTTCCAAGGAGGGGTGATATGTCATAGGACTGCATAATCTTCAGCTTTAATTCATATATTAAATGCAGAGATGGATCAGAATTTGGAAGCAGAAAAGCCTGAACTTTGTGCATATTAACTGTAAAGCCCCATGCAGCCATAGAGCTGTGAAAGCATCATCTAGAAACTGATCAAATCCAGCTACTGCTAAGTATTAGGGCATCATTCTTTAATACATTACACTGAAAGGGTCATCATAGCATGGGAAGAGATTTAGACTTGACAGATGAGCTCCATATAGTTCACAAATCTTGAGATTTACACAAATTGATGCATCAGAAAAGCACAGGAGCAGAAGGCATACAGGCTCCATGAACAGCTGGTGACATGTGAGAAGGAGAAATGAGTAACAGGGATGGGACATTAAGCAGATTATATTAGACAAAGGATGATTTAGAAGGAAATGTGCCATTCAAATGAGAAAACAGAAGGAAATCTGAGTAGAGGCTGTTGGTCAGCAACTAATCTGTCCCATTAGATAAGTATCACTATCTGCAAATAGAAAGAAATAAACCAAAATGATGCCCATATCATGCCCCTGATTTTTAACAGAACTTGCTATTAACTGCTTCAGGTAAATGGCATGTTGAGTACTGGTTCTATCAAAATCAGTGTTGTAACATCATCACAACTCCAGGCTATAATTTGTGTAAGCAGTAATGTCTTTGGAAAGATGACTGTCCTGAATACCAGTGCTAAATTATTAGTGTAGACTTGACTGTTGGCGCTATATTCTGTGTTACAGAGATTAAATTACTAGTGGCTGTCTATTGTTGCTGCATAAATGAAAGGGATTCAAACTTGTGTGAAGGCACAAGTACACCATCTAGTTTTCTTTTTGATGCTTGTGATGTCAAGAACCCAGTTATGTATATAGTTATGTATACTTTATTGCCTCACATGAAACTATAGAAAACACTGTATTTATTAACAGAAAGAGAAAATATTTGTAATGTTTGTTAACATCTTTTATGGAAAAATAATTCATCATTTTTCTTCAATTGATTTCACTTACGGAAAGTCTGTGAAGCTCTTACCTGCATGCACAGCAAGTTTGGGCTGGGTATAGAATAAGGCAAATCCTTGGAAAGGGCCCTGAGCATGGGTGATCACCGGTTAGTACATGATACCAAGAGTGAAATAATAGAAAGTAAAAGAACAAAGCAGTTTAAAGTCCCACCAGAGCTAAAACTTACTGGAAATGTAAAAAACAAAGGTTTAAGCAACATTTCATTCTGCAAGCAGCAAGATGCAGCACAGAAACTGAGAAAAATGGCCTTATTTTGGAAATAGCTAGTTCTGAAGAACTTGATGGTTGTCACAGTTTCCAGGTAACTCAGGCAGAGGATGCTAACTATTAGGCCTGTGCAAAGTGGCTACTATTCACTTTGGATTCGGCCAATTCGGGGGACAGTGATTTGATTTGGTGATTTTGAATCACTGTCCTGAATTGATTCATCTGAATCTGATTTGGAGATTTGGCTGCTGCCAAATCAGCTGAATCTCTGAATCACACAGGCCCCCTCCCCCATCCACTCTCAATTGCTACCCCTCCCAGCCCCAGCCCCCGACTCTTTGGGGGGGAAACAAAAAGCCCTGACTCATCGGATTCTACAAGGAGGGGGAGGTAATCCCACCTGCTCCCCACTGCTCCACACTGTGGGAGTGCTCTTCCATGAGTCCCCAGAACTCTTGAGGCTGCTTCAGGAGCCCATGAGTGTGGGGTGTTTTGTTTTTGTTTTTGTTTTAAAGGGCCAGGAGCTGGGGTGGGCACGGCAGCCAGGGTGTGGCTGAGAAAATGGGCAGGAGTCAGGGGGCTTGTGGCAGAGCCCCCCATGTGGCATGGGGGCAACGGGGATCACCCTCTGCTTGGCAGCAGCCAGTGAGTGGGGGCTTTTTTTTAAGGAACCAGGGGCTGGGGCCGGGCGGAGCAGCCATGGGGTGGGGGGCTGGGAGAGTGAGCGGGTGTCAGGGACACTCAGGGGGCAGGGGGAGCAAGCAGGGGTTGAGACCTTGTAGGGGTCCCCCCATGGTCACCTCCCCCCTCCTCCAGCCCTCCTCTTTCCCACCCCCTACTTACTGGCCTGGAGTCTGGGTCCAGCTCCCTGCTGCAGCCAGCAGGGACTGCCTGAATTGCCAAAGCTCTACAAATCTTTTCTGAATAGATATGGAGAACTTCAAATCTATTTGGATCTTTTAGTTCGTCCCCTGATTCGATTTGGAGAAGATTTGGCCTGATTCGGTGGCCAAATCTCTGAATCCAAATTCAGTTCAGAGTTGGAGATTCAGCTACCGAATCAGGCTGAATCTTCTCCTCCAAATCAAATCAGCACCGAAAGCATCACACAGCCCTACTAACTATGAAACTGTACTGAAGTCATTTCAGTGCTGCAGTAGAACAGCATAAACTTGATCCAGTACTTTGATCAAGGTTTAAACCCAAGAGTGATCAACCTCCATCCAGTGGGCCAAATGCAGCCCACAGAGCCATCATATCTGGTTGGTGGGGTTCCACAGGAAATTTTGGGAGCAGGGGAGTGGTAGCAATCACCCTCCCCTCCATCAAATTCCCAAACCCCATCCCTCATTGCTGGTCAAAGCTAGTCCACATGTCCTCCCCCAAATCTGGATCAGAGCCCAGCCATGCCTCCTTCCTCTTCCCCACAGGGCAGGTTTGGAGCAAGACCTACAGGGTTGGGCCACATCCCCTTCACCACAGCAGGGCCAGGCCACACTCACTTTCCTTGTAGAGCTGAGCTGAGGCCAGACCGTGCCTATTTCCAGCCCCAGGGCAATCTATGCTCCCTTTTCACCTGCAGGGCTGGGTTGTGACTGGGCTGTCCATCACCTCCCTCTCCATGGCTGGATTGTGCCTGCTGTGCCTGCCCTGGTACTGGATCAAGACAACCAGTGGGATTTGGCCCACAGACAGGTGGTACACTTGGTACACTGGGGGCAGGGCAGGAGAGGGGAAATGGGGGGTTGGGGGAACCACACAAAGCTTTATAATCACATTTTGTGTAACAGCAATAACAGGTCCGGTACCAGAGTTTAACACAACATGGTGTTCAAGTAGATCACCTTACGGTCAAGTCCATCATCAGCATCTCCACCCTAGTAAACAAAGAAAGTCCCTTGGAAAGTTAAGCTATACAGAGAAAGTGTGGCTGCTGTAGCTATCCAAATAGGCAAATTTAGATCACTACTGTATGAATAGAAAAGATCCAGCAGACACAAGTGCAAATTTTACAGAGTTTGAGACACAGCAGGATTTTCTTTGAAGTATCCCCTCTCCTAAAGAATGATTACACCAAAGTGCAAATCTAAGATTCCCATAAAAACCCTGTACAAGGGTAGCTGCATTGTAGTCACCTTGAAATGGCATGGTCAAACTTATGAATCATTTGCTGATGCATCACAGGTGTTAAAAACTGGGTGGTAATACATTCAAATAGAAAAAGAGGTGTTGCTTTTAGCCCATGGCCTAAGATTTAAAAAATCATGAATATTTTTATAGTGGTATGTTATATAACTTTATATAAAATGTAACTTAATCTATAATATATAAGCATTAAGGATTTAAAGTTATGGTTTAGAAGAGATTATGTGGTATTGGAGACTGGCTGAGCTTCTGAGATGAAGTCTGGGGAGGACATCCTGCAACGCTTGCTTTTAGCAGAAACATTTATCAGAAGGCCAGTATTGAGCTCTGGGCAGTACTGCACCCTCCCTTTCCAATCCCACCCCCCCCCTCACCCTGCACCTTTCTAGCTCTGCTGGTAGGAAGGCCAGGGAGGCACCAGCAGTGTATGTTGCAAAAGGAGCAGCCAGAGGTTCACTGCTGCTGAGGACAGGGGGCATTAACCTGTCTATTTTTTGCTGCTGACATGCATATTGACCTGCCAAATAAACAATTTTTCACTGCCAAGAAAAGGAGATGTTTGCTTTTTTCATGTCCTTGTGACAAGGTATTTAGCAGAATTCACAGATTCATTTGGAAATGGATAGGGCTGTGCCACAAGTGCTTCTGCTATGGTCTCACACTTGCAAGCTCTGGGTTGCTAACCATTCACCTTAGCACCTGCATTGTGCCAACCCAGAGAAAAGGAAGTCACATCCATCCCAGCAGAAGCAAACTACCAGTCGCTCCCCCTGTACTACATATCACTGCCCTAACTTCTCTGCCCTCCCTGGTGCTTGAGCTGAAACCAGACCTAGTGCAGCTCCAGAGGGGATGCAGGGGAAATGGGGAGGGTGAAGGGTAGAAGACAAAAAATGAGGCTCCATTCCAGCACACACCCACCCCCAGGAAGTGTCCAGGGCTCATGCTCCGATTGCCCACTCATTGTTACACTACGGGTTCTTGGACAAAGCCAACCGAAAACAGACACAACATGAAGTAAATCTCTTGCAAGCAGCTTAAACACTGAGTGATCCCTGGAAATAATAAACAGAAGCAACAGCTTGGAGCTGCCTTTAAAGAGAAGCAGACAACCTGGCAGGCAGGGTTAGGAACTAGTGTTTTGTATGTATCTTTACTGTAATTTCTGCACACATGGAGATGCACCCCTTCTCTGGCAACTACAGTAAAATGTTGTTTTATTACTTGGATTGTGGGAGATTTTATAAGGACCTGTCAAGGGCTGTAGAGCTCTGTAGAGCCCAGTGCTAGTTACACCTGCAGTGCTTATAGCCCATGGTGTATAATCTAGAGGAAATTTTCATAATACTGAACTTGCAGAAACAGTAGAGGTGATATTTTGGTTTCTATTCTATCCAGTAGTTTGGAATAAGGTAACAATGTGTGTTATTGTACCAATACTGGGCCAGGCACAGTAACCACATACAGTCAAAAGTCCCTCTGATACCCTGGACGTTTTTCTAGAGCAAAGTGTGGTGATGTAAGCTTCAAGTATGCCTGAAGCAGTGTTTACTTTTTGCCTTTATTTTCTCCATGGCAACAGAGAAAGAACAGCATGTACTACAGTTGAGGTCAAAAGGCTTAAATATTTCACTGTCAAGCCTGAGCCTAATGTCAATTTGCATTCATTGACAAGAAGAATCAGCTGTAATCACCATCTGGAATGTGCTTTAAGTCTACTGGTGACATCTCTAACACATTGCTGTGAAACATATGAGGTCATGCTTGGAACAGAACCTCTTCCTTCTTAACTGTATTTACAAAAACTAGTGTTTATCAGACAACAGCAAAAAAAACCCTGAAAAATTCAATTATTTGTAAAATTATTGTTAATTTGCACCATTCAATCCAAAATTGAATATTCATTGGGAAAAAAATTAGGAATATATTTCCAGTTTTTTCTTTCTGGAAAAAAAATTCCGGATCAGATTTGGCATATGGGCTCACTTCCCAGTCAGTTAGTTTTGACAATTTTGACAGAGCAGTTCATCCACATGCACAGATATGAGGAAAAAACTCATTGGCAGGCTACAACTTCAGTTTTTAGAGGCTTACTTAGTATTGATGACATGTATATGAATGAAATTATACAGCTGGAAAATCTCCACAGAATCTATGAATGTTTCTAAGGATATGGGTTGTATGTTTGTCTAAGGACATAAGCAAACAAGGTTCTTTGGATAAGTGTGATATCTTTTATTAGACCAACTCATATAGCTGGAACAATTCTTCTTTGTAAGCTTTTGGGTAAAAATAACCTTCATTAGGCTGAGGAATTAATATCAATTTAAGATGAAGCTTATGCAGCCCTTTCTATAGGATAATTTTTGTCACTATAAAACTCAATACAGAATAATGTCTAAATAAAACTTAATTCTGCTGGCTGGAGATGTACAGCATTAACCAACAGGGAGAAAAATCAAAGATTGTGATCATGGACAAAGATTTGCAATCCATATAATCAAAATAATGTGATATAAAAATTAACTTTAGTAATTTTTCCTCTTAATGGCAACTTTTTACAAAATATAACTTTAGGAAAAAACAGGCACTAGTTATTTACTTGCATTCTGTCATTTAAGAAGTGTACAATTTTATTTTTATCATCTCTGAGTCATTTTTCTTTCATAGGAATCATTGAGCATTAGAAGTTTGGGGGATGCTTCATGATGCCTATTGTTTGTTTTTCTCAGATGTTTGCCATACATTCCCAATAATTCTGCAAAAATATTTGAGTCACATGGTATCACTTTGACCAATAGCAATTGAGAATATATGGAAGCAGCTGTAACTTTCACATTTAGAAAATTAAATGTCTGTGCGAAGGATAGCATTTGAGTTTCAAAATGGAACTCCAATTAGAGGGTTGGCCACAGTAACAAACAGTGTGCAGTATTTTTTTTTATTGATAAGCATTTTCTGAGGTTTTGTTGTGTGTTTCTGTGTCAGAATTCATCTTTAAAAAGGCTGAAAAGTGCAGAATGAAAATATCAGTTAGCTGAGCCTTCAAAGTATCAGGACTCACGAACAGGCAGATACATACACCCAGGGCATATTTTACAGTTTTGTTGTAGTAGAGTAGTTTGAGCCAAGTGAGGGAAGACTATGCAACCTAATTTCTTGGCACTGCTCTAAGCAGTTAATGTAAGAGGCAGGCACTAATGCATACAATATATGGATGATTAAAAGCTAGGGGACCATCTAGAGCATCTCTCCTCCCCATTTAGAAGTGCAGTTAGATGTCAAGGGAAAATGTAAGCCAGCTGGAGGACTTATCAGAACAAAGAGATTCCCTAGCTTAGGGAAAAGGTATTTTAGGAAGTGGTGAGCTGATTTCTTGACCTCTCTCCTTCCTTATATGTACTTGTTTGGGGACTTTCTTTTAATTCTGCTTCTTCCATCTCTCCAAGGGAGGTGGCTGCATGGAATGTTTCAAGGAGAGGAAAAGGAGCAGCTATCTGTTTGGGTGGGTTTCACCCACCAACCTACCCTTCTGAATCCTTTTTGAATTTGTTATGCAATGGCTAAGCCACCTAAGCTACACTATCTACCATGCCAGCTTTACATGATCATTCAGTTTGTGGAATTTCTGTTAGTGACATTAGGGACTTTTCTGTTCAGTCTGGTTTCAATATACTTTAAAAATCTTTGTCTACAATTAAGCACAAGAAAAAAGGTTTGGGAAACTCAAATAACTGCAAAATGGGGATATTTTCTCTTTTGTAGCTGTCAAGACTTAGAACAAGATTAGCAAAACAAAAGAGTGTTTTTCTAAAGGAAAATTCACTTCGCTAAAATATGAGCTATAGTTGTGTACTGTAGTAATAACCAAGTACTGAAATGTTCATGTACCTGCTGTGTTTGGAAATAGAGGAAGTCAATGTTTGCTTTGTGAGTGGTAGCACTAAAAATAAATTATATTTTCTTTAATATTGTAGTATCATTACAGCTGTATCTATTTGGAATCTCTGAATAAACTTAGATTTTCATAGCTGATCATGAAAATCCTTTTCATTTAATAGAATTTAATGTGGTCATGAACATATGACAAATAGAAAGTCAGAGCAATGTAGACCTGGAAAGGACCTCCTGGATAATCAAATCCAGTGCCCTGCTATCCCAGTCAACCAAGTCATATAATTCTATTCAGAAACATATCTAAAGTTCATCTTAAAACTACATAGATTGCTTGTTCTCACTTTTCCTATTGAAAGGAATTTCAAAATTTCTCTGCCATGAGGCTAGAAATGTTCTTTTATTTTCAATCTACTTTTAGATTTGTTTTGTGGCAAATTTGTAGCCATCAATGCCCATTTATCTTGAGTAGTTCTTTTCTCCTTGGCATTTGCCCTGCTGATATGAAATATGATTGATTTCTGTAAACATAGTATTCCTGTTGCTGGGATGAAACAACCAAGCTTTTTGATATAATT
Organism: Crocodylus siamensis; assembly: GCF_052110815.1. NCBI lineage: Eukaryota > Metazoa > Chordata > Crocodylia > Crocodylidae > Crocodylus > Crocodylus siamensis. The sequence continues at coordinate 30,384,191 of NC_143397.1, read as the reverse complement.
TATGTTCCCCATTCCTGTGATCATCTTAGTAGTTCTTTTTGTTTTGTTTGTATTTCTCCATTTTGTAGCAAATACAGCATGTGACCCTTCAAAAACAAGAGATGTATACAATATTCATAAATACGATGCACTGCATGAAAAGCCTTATTCAAAATTTTATGCAATATTGGTACTGTGTTGTCTCTTCCTCTCTTTCATTCTAGGTGTATATACTATTTTTTTTCTGTGCCTTTAGGAAAGATGTTCTTTTGATTAAGTATATGACACCTAGGATTTATTGGCTGTTTTTCCATGGACTAACTTTGGGCAGGAATCCACAAAAATCCATGAGCCTTGCAAATGCCTACTTTTAAAAAGTACCTAGTTCCAGAAAGGTAACCATAGCTCTCTAGAAAATGCACAAGTTCATAGGTAGCTTTGAATAGGATGCATAACAGTCAGCACACTAAGCAAATTACTGCTTAACTGATGAATAAGAAATTATGAAGATAATTGCTGCTTATAGCCATGGGGAAAAAAAACAGAAAAAACAGCACTTGACTTCTGGCTTGATGTGCCCCTGTGTCACATGCAGCGCGTGCCCAAAAGAGGCATCACATTAGTTTGACCCACCTTGCCCAACAACTGTATAAATCATGCATATCAGTGGAGTTTTTTGGTGCTTTTATCTAATAGCTGATTCATTCAAAGCACCAAAAAGCCCTGCTGTAGTGCTTGATCTATACAGACACTGGGAAGTTGGATCAAAGTAAGGTAATACCTCTTCTGGTAAAGTATGTTTGTTTGTTTGTTTTCCCCCACTTCTCCAGTGGGCGCGTCTGCATGAGACACTTACTGCTTATTAGCCTAATAATACTGGGCAGTAGTAGTGTGGTTATTAACCATGCTAATAGCCTACTGCACAGTGTTATTAGGCTAATGCATAGTCAGCATCACAAAAAAGTATGCTGGCACTACTGTGCAATAACTCTAGTTACTGCGCATTCAGTTAGTACCTCTTACTAGAGGTACTAAACTAAATGTGAAGTCACTAAGGTGCATTAATGAACATGTAGACATGCCAAATGTGTCTTAAATTCCACCCTCTGAGACAGAGGATGGACATGGACAGGCATCCATTTCTACCACTGGAAATTTCTGGGAACACTATGGATGATCCTGGTGTGGGGAAAGATGGGAGATACTGATCAGCAGTACCTGGACTCCTTTCAAGCACTTACTGGGATGTGAAAATTTGAGTCAATTAGGATCCTTAGCTTGAGGATACATAAATCTATCTCCCTTGATCTTCCAGGAAAGTGCCTTAACTTCCAGGCTACAGTAAATTTTGAGGCACAGGCCAGATGGAAGAAAGACAGTTTCAGGCTGCCATTTGCTTTGGGCATACTACAGGGACTGTCTTTTACAGTAGCTCTCAGATTTTGCCCAGCTTTACCTATGCCACAGGATAGGAAGCACTATCCACCCCTTCTCTTGAAGCTGTGCTACTATGAAAAACAGAAATGAAGATTCATTGAACCAAACAAAGATGATTGATTAACCTAGCCACAATGATAGCAGTTCTGAGCATGTGCTAGGGAACTTTACAGGAAAACTTAGGCACTTACAGATGTAAGTGCTAAGAAGTTTGGTGGGAGTTTTGTGGATTGCCCTATTGGACTTACGCTCTTAAATTCCACCTGACCCATGCTTTAGATGTCAGATGACCAAATTTCACTGAGGCCACATAGAGACATCCAGTTTCTAATGGGACAGTCACTGCTCTCCTAGAAGAAACAGAGCACAGAGATGTTCAGGATTTTTCTGCCAAAGCACAAATGGCCTCTCCAGGTGAAACACAACCTGGGACTAACAAGGGTTTAAACACTTCTGGGAGAGTTTCCCCTGGGAGAGTGAATGTCTACACTCTACCATTCTGAGAGAAGCCACAACACACTTCATCAACATCCTAGGATGCTTCCCCCTCCATTTCTTCCCACCAAAAACAAACAAACGGTGTGTGACTTGGGTTGCAGCCCCACCTGCTGGTGGCTCAGTGGGCTCTCTGACCTCTTAAAGTGGCAGGCACATCAAATTCCCTGGCACAAATATATTAATTAAAAAGTTATCTGAGATTTTTTTATACCATGACTTCTAGACCATGATAATCACCAGAGTAGTCAAATGCCAATAACAACCCTCTTTCCTTCTAAAGCATCTTATTCATTTACATAATTAGCATTAATAATAGCCACTCTTCTTTACTTGGTTTGTAACTACATCTGATAATCTCTATTTGTTTCACTGGTTTACTGCCCATTTCCCATTTTAAATTATCACTTTCATTAACTTAATAGGGTTAAATGGAAGTAATTGTTTTAACTGGTACTTAGCTCACATTTGTATGCTTTTCTTTTCCACACATGAAGAACGGAGTTCTGTGTCCAAAACCTTGTCTAATATCACTCCCAGCTGTATAGCAGATCCAAAAAAAGATGTCATCTGACTTTGCATGTCTAGCTTCTTACAAATCCAGGACTGCTTTTTGTTGGGTGGGGTTTAACAGGAATCCCCTTTTTCCTAACTTCCTAAAGAACAGTTCCTTCAAAACATTTTAAAAATTAAATTAAATTGTCATGTTTGTATTTTGTTCAAAGAGGTGATGAGCAACTCCTTGGTCAACTGTTAAATAAATTCAGCCTATCAATCAGAGTTGTTAAAAATATACAGTATAGGATTATTTTTCTCTGGTTTGTTTGTTTGTTACACGTTTTCTTCTAAGTCCTGAGAAATCTTGCTGGATCTATAGCATATCATGCTATTGAAATCTTTATAGGGCTGCTGAGAAGTTCACCCTCTGACTCAGCCAGTCCATGTTTAGCAGGCAGTCTGATCAATTATTGAAAGATATATCTGGAAAACTAAAGTATTTAGAAAGGTTCCAGATTTCTTAGTGAAGGGCAATCAAAGTGAAGGCAAACAATAGAAAACCTAAAATGGGCCAACATTGGAGAGAGGCAAAGCTTTTAGGTGGTAATTACCAAACACCTGTGAGCTAGGAGTTCCATTAGAATGTCCTGTTTGTGTCTACTTTGGTATTTGCACAAGGCCTAACACTTGCAGTAATTAGCAGATCAAATATCATTGTAAAATAGAAAGTCTCTATTAGTATAATACCTTTCACCAGGTTTTGTCCCCATCTTGCCACACAAAAGCCTAAACATAATTACCTCCTTCAGTCTGGCTTGCTGTATAAACAGATCATTTAATAATGATCATCTAATAATAATCATCCTGTTTTTAAAAGAGAATAAATAAGATTGGTCTGCATGCAGATGCTGAAACACTTTAAAACTGATCCTATTTAAAATTATATTGTTATAAACCAGAAATGAATTCATTAGTTGATTTCTTTCTAAGCTTCCCTGCTGTAATTTTGTGTTTTAGCTCGTCTTTATTAGAGTCTCTTTGCTATTCACCAGAGCTGTCTCTTCATGGTGGTAATTGCCATTGGTATCAATTGTTCTCATGCTTTTAATTTTTCTTTTATTAGCAAGTGATATCTTGCTTTTAGCTTACTGTTTCCATTATGCAGACACCCTTTTTCTTCACAGAGCCAGGCTTCCTCTAATGACTTGACAGATCTTCTTCCTGAGTCATGCCTCCATGGAAGTCAGCCATGATGTAGGACAGCAGGGCTGCGTGAAATGGTACTGTTCCGTTTCGACTTCCGTTTTGACATTTCAATGGAACAGTCTTTTATTTCAAGTTTCATTTAGTTTCAAAACCACTGTTCCGTTTCATTTCATTGAAACCGTTTTGCTGTTTCAATGGTGTTTCAACATTTTGCCGATAGGCTATAATGGGGAAGCACAAAACTGCATATAAGATAGCTGCAGGGGCTTCTGGGAAACTGCACCTCAAGCTACTGACAAGCAAAACTCGTGACGTGTTACTTTGTGTGTGTGCTAAGGCACGCCCTCACTGGTGCTGGGGCCTCTGCTCCAGTGCAGCTTCCTCCTCCCTTACAGCCTCAGGCTGGTCCACCGCTTAAAATGACAACAGGTAACAACTTAGAAAGCAGCACAGTACCACCAGCAGCATCTCAGGCAGCCGAACTGTGACAGAGCCTTTCTTTCCTCTCCCAGAGGAGCTTCTTCTCCAGCAGCTGCCAGAGAACTCTCCCTGCCAGCCCCAGCTGTAGGGCTTAGATGTGCCCAGGCCCTGCCTTCTTCCAGTCAGGTGCTAGGGGTGTTGGTCTAAGGACATGGCGCTCCCAGACAAGATCCTTTTCTTTGGCTCAGTTTAATCTGGCATGTTTTAGCAGACCAACTGAATGATAGTTAGTTACAGAAATATAGCTCAGCAGGCTTTCAGGTTGAGAAACCTTTGTCAGGCTGAGGAAGCACATGCAGTTGGTGTGTGTGTATGTGCTGTTCCTGGTTTCTTTACTAAAGAAACCAGAGGCATGCCATGCAGGCCAGAAAGCCAGTCAGTGAAAATGGAAATGGAGGTGTCAGGGGATGAGGACAGGCTGGGGTTGTGGGCGGGGAAGGAGGATGTGGCAGCACAGGTAAAAGTGGAGAGGTACCTGGGGAATCAGATGTTCAGCAGGTTGCAGTGTGTCAGAATTCCAATGTCTATATTAAGTCCAAGAGAATATATAAATATCTTTCTCTTCCTATATAAATTTGATAATGTATGTATGCTGCAAAGTATAAATGTATAGAAATAAAATATAAATGTATTCCTCTTTCTATATAAATTAAATTCTATATTGTAATAATAATATCTAATATAATTATAAAATTGAAAACAATACATCGATGATAAAATATATATATAAAATATATAATAAAAAAAAAGCATCTAGATGAAAGAAAAAGGTATTCTGGAATCCCTCTTGCTAGGCTAGGCTAGCAAATAGAAATCATTCAGATCAGTGTTAGTAGTAGTCTTTGTTGTCTAATGCTCCTGAGCTGCTGGAGCATAGCTCAGGAACTGTCAGACCCCGAGACAGAAAGCAGGCCAGTTCAAACAATGCTACCTTATACGCTGTTTTTCCATCTCTCCTCAAGTGCACTGGGATTGGAAGGGACCTCAGGGAAGGATCAGAGTCACTGGCCAGCTACACAGTCAATATGAGAGCAATCCTTCCCTGTTCTTCCCCCTCCCTCTCCTTACTTTCTGTTTCCCTGCAGGCAAGCCCAGCTTGAGCTTCGAAATTCAAAACATTTCAGAACTTTCGAACCATTTCAACTGCCCTCATTTTGTTTTGAGGCTGTTTCAAAGCCCTTTGTTTCATTTCAATTTCCCTGTTTCAAGCTTGAAACAAGTTGAAACAATGTTCAAATGAAACAGCTGGCGAAATTTTGCACAGCTCTGTAGGACAGCATATACACCATGTTTTGCTTTTGTATGACCAGGTTACACAACTGCTTCTACTAAATGCATTGCAGCCCCATGAAATCTCCCTTTCTATCAGCCTGGTTCTTCACACTGCTGATGCTAACCTGCCGGTTAGCAGGAGTTTCATTCCAAAAGTGTAGACATCTTTCTTTTCCACCTTCTACATATGCAATACAATACAGCCCAAGATTACAAACTTGGAAATTACAAAATTCTGTTGAGTATCAAATGCTTTCTTGTCCTCTGTTTTTGCGAGCGACCATTGCGTGTCCTCCTAGTTCAAAAACATCCACATTTAGGGAAGTTCTGTGTCCACTGAGACTATTACAAAATTAGAAGTCTGACATATGACAGGTAAAGATTTGTAATTTTCAATTTTTCAATAAACATCTATAGGCTGCGCTGAAAAATGTAATTTATCTTAATACTTATAATGGTGGGGAAGGAGTTAATTTATACACATGATGCCATTGCTCAGGTACTTTGACAAACATGAATAGACCTGTGCATGGTACAGTACAAATATTTGTATTTTCCTTGCCTGACTGCCTCTTTAGATGTGTACAATATGACACATCTGTTTAATTGATTTTAAGAAATCCCACATGGATTATAACAACACACTAAAAAATGGAAGAAGGGAATATGTATGTTTTATTTGTAATGACGTGTTGCTCCTTTTGGAGATTTAGAAAGGTACTTCCCTACCTCCTTTAGAAACCTAGTTTCAAAACTAGAATAAAGTATATTAGGATGAGAGATTTCTTGTTTATCTAGCCCATTTAATTCCAGTAGAATTAAAATGAGCTTGTTATAGATCTTAACTCTGGTAAACAAGCCCCTCTAGGCTTTATTGGATAAAATAGTAAATTCTTTGTTCTACCATTATTCTCTGGATAGAGAACAAACCTGGAGAAAAGACTACTATTTGATTTACTGCTCAAGTTTCAGTCCTTCTATCTGTTTAATCCATGTCTGGTTTAACATTTTGAAGGAATCACTTGGTGAGCCTAGTACAGAAATAGGATGTTCCAAAAATAGACTTGCACTATATTTCCACAATGGTCTCCAGTGGTCTGTCTTACTGTAAAATGAATAGGTTCAATGTTGTAAGTGTTGAAACATTTGAATGTTACTTTAAACAATTAAGACTTAAGCAGAGCAGAAGAGAGCAGTGAGCATTTTGGCAAGCACAGGAAGAATTTGAACACATTTCTTCAAAAACAAAGTTGTCACTGATTTTTTTTTTTAAACATCTTTATACCAGAGATAGGTTTAATGAGCTTGCTTTACAGTAAAGAGTCTTTTTATGCCTAATATGGTGAAGTGCAGGAGCAATGTGACTTGGGGCATTTTAACAAACAGAAGTTGCAAAAGAAAATAATAAAACTGGAAATCAGAGCACTTTCTATAGAACAAGCAGAAATTCACTTTAGTGCAGGGAAGGTGCTATGAAATTTCTAGGACTGTTACACAAGGTACTGAGAAGATAAGTGTTTGCTTGTCTTAAGGCTATTCTGAATTTGAACAAATGATGTTTTATATCAGTATTCCAGGGGAAAATAAAATAAAGTACCTACCTTCTGTAAGAATTCATAAGCTCTTAAGCTGGCCATTAAACATCAAGGGAGGAGTTGGGGAAAATTCTGCTAGACATTCTACCCAGTAGCATGGTTATCTGTAAGGGAGTGCTTTACGGTGCCCTAACATGTGGGCAGGATTCTTATACTGTGCATTATATTTTACTAAACACAGTACTGGTACCCTCTTCTGTGACCTTTCCATTCCTTAATGTTCAGCTACTCATTGCCTTCACTTGCATTTTTGGTGTTCACCTTCCCACCACAGACTGCACTTCCCTGTGGTCAGTGTCCAAAAAGAAGAGGTAATTGACAGAATAATTATTCAGAGCCATATTTTACCAGGTATTTTAATAGTTTCCTCTACGACTTGGAGAAGGCAAGATGTTTATAAAAGCAAATTTAAGGGCTTATGCTCCCCACAAATCCATTTAAATTTTCTGCTGCAATATTTTCTGAGATGGAATAATAGCAGCTTCAACTAGACCTGCCACCTGCCGCTTGTTACTCAATATGGGATCATCCTTTATTTCTTCTCATACCTTCTTTTCATTTCTTTGCTCCAGGTTAAACAACATGTCATGTGTGCCTTATTGTGAATGCAGACTGCCAGTTGCACCCATAGCATTTTTCAGGATTTACAAATGAACATTAATTCTATAGCAACGTACACCAAGCTTTATGAGAAATGAGAAATCATTTTTTTTTAATTGGCATTAAAAAATCTAGTAAGATGTTATGCTATCTACGCACCAAAAATATATCGCTATAGGTGGTCCAAATACATGTTCCAAAAAATCCAAACCAGTTTTTCATTTAAAACACATATTACCTTACTACAGTTTAAGTGCTTGTGGATCTTTGGGTGCAGACAGAAGTACAGCTCCCTGCTGTAACTGAGAATGTCTTGCAGGAAGTGTTCTGAATTACAGTGACCCCCTGGAACTAACAGAAGTTCACTCTTGGTTGGTTGAGGGGTCGGGGTAGAATCTAGCTGCTGGCTGCAGCCTGCAGGCAGTTTCCCATAGCAAGGGCCCCTCTTTCCTGGGAGGCTGCAAAGTTTTCAGAATGGGAGAGGGAAAGGGAGCAGAGGGAGCTCATTTTAGGGGTTCCCCAGCCAGAGCTGGAGGGTGAGGTGAGTGAATTGGAGTGTCTCCCCACATCTCAGGTGAGGGAGGGCTCCAATACACCCACCCCACCCTCCAGTGGAGGCTAAAAACCTCTCAGACTGAACCCCCTCCCATTCAGAAAACAGCTCAGAGGCCGGCAGGCAGGCAGACGGAAGTTACAGAAGATGCTCTGTTTTGAAACGTCTTCAGTTGACCCCTCATGCAATAAGGGTTCCGATTTTCACCTGATCAACCTTTTTTAAAGTTGGCTTCAGCCATGCACTTGTGTTTGGTCATGGCTATAAGCTATTTTCTGCAGCCAGATCAGGCAAAAATTGTCACTTCTGTCTCCGCCCATTGTGTCTAAGTTTTACATATCTGTACATGTATACATTCATGGGATAACACATTGAAATATTTGACAAGGAATTAAATACAATTTATATACATTGGTTATATTTCCAAATATATGTGTATATATTCTTGTTAAACCTCCCTTTGAGAATTAATTTAGTTTTGAATATATGTTACTCTACTTAGACAGACTGTAAATATTTTCATAGATTTCATAGACATTAGGGCTGGAGGGGACCTCGGAAGATCATCGAGTCCAGCCCCCCGCCTGAAGGACAAGATGTTAGCTGGGGTCATAGGATCCTAGCAAGATAAACATCTAATTTACTCTTGAAGGTGTTCAGTGTAGGTGCTTGAACCACCTCCACTGGCAGACTGTTCCAGACCTTGGGGGCTCAGACAGTAAAGAAATTCTTCCTTATGTCCTGCCTGAAACGATCTTGTAGTAGTTTATAACTGTTCGACCTCGTCATCCCTTGGGCTGCTCTGGTGAACAAGCGTTCCCCCAGATCCTGGTGGTCACCCCTGATAAACTTATAGGTGGCCATCAGATCACCCCTGAGCCTGCGCTTTTCCAGGCTAAAGAGCCCCATGGCTCTCAGCCTGTCATTGTAAGGTCTGTTTTCCTGACCTCTGATCATGCGCGTGGCTCTCCTCTGGACTCTCTCAAGCTTCTCCACATGCTTTTTGAATTGTGGAGGCCAAAATTGGATGCAGTACTCCAGCTGTGGCCCCACCAAGGCCAAGTACAAGGGGAGAATGACATCCCGGGATTTGCTTGAGAAGCATCTATGGATGCAAGCCAGCATTTTGGTCGCTTTACTAGCCGCAGCATCACATTGCAGGCTCATGTTCATCTTGTGGTCAATGATGACCCCCAAATCCCTTTCTTCCGTAGCACTAGCCAGTGTAGTAGTGCCGAGCCTATAAGGATATACATACAATTCTGGCACTTTGAGTACTTCAGTAAACATATTTCCTTTAATGTGAATTGGTTATCATTTGCTATAAAATGCTACCAAATTCCTTTTTACTTTGATATCTTTTGCCCATGTGGAGATTCCCACTTTCTCAGTGTTTTTAGTGTGTACTGCTTGGGTGATATTCTGGCCCCACTGGAATCAGTGATGGTTCTAATATTGATAGCAGTAGAATCGAATTTCCTCCCATATTTGAACCTGAAAATAGTATATGCAGTACTATGTAAGTATGAATTTATACTTACATTTATACAGTTTGAACATAAATCCATTTGTGAGCAGGTGTCTTTACTGAGATTTTATCTAGTGAACATTTTGTAATGATTATGTTTATACTGACTATGGATGTTTGCAGTTCAGTTTTATGTAAAAAAATAGAAAGATCAGTATTTGGATGTGTGAAAGTCCCATAGTTTAGCAAACTAAATTAAAGAAATAATATATCCATCCCTACTAATGTTTTTTTGGATATGGGATTATGGGATCTGTCATTCTTCATGCTAATAAACTGCAAGGCCACTCCTTGTAGGTCAGAGTTCTAGGGTGTGCAAAGATATATGCACATCCTTAACTTTTAAAATGAAGCACTTGTGTGTACAACTTCAAGGTCTAAAGCCAAGACTTTGGCAATCATAAATTCCTGAAATAAGAGTGCAACACAGTTTTTATGGTTTGTTGCCTTCTCCTAAAGGTTTGCTTTTAAAGGCTCGATTTCCTTGTGTCTATAATCTTTGTTAATGCTCTTGAACCTCTCTTGTAGTTCTCGAGTTCCTAGATTCAACTTTACTTTTTAGCTCCAGACCCAGGATGTTTCATACTGCTGTCAGGAAATAAACAGATACTCAGCTGGTGATTCCAATCAGCTGTTGAGCTCTTCTACTTCAAGTGTTGGAGTTAAAATATATACCTTCTCTGTAATTCTTATTATTTTTCATTTTATATAGCATAATTATAAAACCATAAATGATTCTCAGCTAACTTCTTCACTTTCAACTTTATACAAATTATTTTCCACTAAATCTTTTCAATAACTATGGTGATAGCTGAGTTAGTAACACAACCCTGAAGGTCTGGGAGTGTAAATCTTCCTGCAAATGTAGACAGAGGTTTTCCAATGCATTTAATGGAGTTTGATGCACAGACAGACAACATAATGCAAGTCCAGAACTAAGCAAAATCCTGGATCCACTCAATGGAATCCTGGATCCAAGTCAATGGAAATTTTGCCATTGGATAGAACAAGGTCATGTTTCAGCAGTATCAGGTAACTGAAATTGAGAGAAGCATAGACCATCCTAAAATGTAAGTTTACTACTGAAAAACATATAAAGTGCTTAGGCACAAAAGAGATGTTGCATTACCAACATCAAAGTTTGAAAAATTAAGTTAGATGCCAAAAAGAAAAATCATTAGTTATTTTTTCTCCGTAAAATCTCTGGTTTTTATAGTTTATCCTGCTTTTAAAAAAAGTCCTGCCTATAGCTTCACTCTTCCCTTGCCCTCTTCCCCACTGTTCCTGTGACAATTATAGGGTTGCTAACCCTTGTCAATCTTTAAGGTGATTTTGGTCCTTGTTGTGAGAACTTTGGCTGGCTGGATGATACTGCAGAACTTCCAGCTTCTTCCCACATTCTAATTAATTAAGATTAATTAAGTTTTGGACCCAAATCTTCCTGTAACCTAATGCAGTCATTATGCATAGCTGGGGTGGACTGGGTAGGGAACAGTGGTATAGTTGCAACACCCTTTGATTCCTGGTCCAACCAAAGTTTAAAAACAATTGCCCAGCAGTGGAAGCTGCATTTCTACTTAGGCAGCAGTGGGGGAGTCCATTGGCATTATAGCTCATTATAATCTATCTGAATCCTTCTAAACTCTTCATTCCACAGGTGTTAATGATCCTCTCTCTCCTTTTTAATGGTCTTGATGTTCCACTAAGTAAGGTATATTTTCTTCTCCGTTCTGCTAGTGGCTTCAGGCTGCAGACTGTTTTTAAGTCTAGCTGTAAGTGTTAGCTCAGGTGAACATTATCTCAGGTGTGTAAATAACCTTCATTGGCTAGAAGGCTAGATTTGTTTATGAACCTAAAAAAGAGCAGTACATTTAAATCTAATGACTATAGGACTAATGAAACAACAACTTTTGATTTTTTGCCTAGTTTGTTGTGTTTTTAATACTTAATAGATGCTAAAGCAAATTAATTCACATTCCAATAAAGTTATATATATCTTTTCTTTGAACTTAAACTGAATAATATAGCCCTAGCCCCCAGAAGTTAAAAAACTTCTAGCTTCCTATTAACTGGAGGAAAATACCTATTGTGTTTTAGGTAATAAATTACCACCCTGCTTACAACCTTCTTTTCAAAATCCTATAGCTGCCCATACGCATAGCGCTAGGCATTTATTATTATCATCTGCTCCTCTCCACGAAGCAAGAAAGATGCCAGGTAAGGCTAAGTACAGACAGTTAAAAAAACAGAGGCTGAATTGATTCAGTCTTTGCAGGTTAGTTTAAGCTGCGTAGATTGAACCAAGAAGCAAGCACACACGTTCACTTCTGATTCGAGAAATGCAGCCACATGCCTGTACTGCCTCAGGCTAGAAGCTGGGGATGATAGAACACCCAATCTCCCTGCTCAAGTGGAGGGAGCATGGCCAGGCCCTAGCCTGAGGCCAGCATGCTGAGGTCAGAAGGAGGACTTTAAATCCCCTTCCCTGGCTTGCATGGGATCCCAGCCACAAAATCTCCTCTTCAGTTGGTGGAGCCCATCCACCAATCAGGTAAAGGCTGGGTGGGTTCAGCCCCATCCTTCACATGGAGGTGGGGCAAAGAACTTCCCGGATCAGATTAAAGCCTGTGTTCTGCAGGTCTGGTAAGCCTTTGGAGGCAGAGCCTCCAGAGTGAATAAAAGGAGCTGAGTGCCCAGCATGCGGCAGATGTGTTAAGGGACAAAGAAGCAGGGAGGGCTAAGAAGATCTAAGGAGAGCTGCCTAGTGGATGGAAGCAGTGGTCCAGAAGAGCCCTGGAAAACCTCTCAGTGGGACCAGAGCAGCAAGCAGCTTTGGCTACAGCCCCAGTGATGTACAGAGCGGTGTAGAGTGCAGACCCTGGGAGCTGCAGGATGGAGCTCAGGTTTCTGGACACCCAGTGCATGTGGCAGTGCATGGAGCCACCAGACCCTGGGAGCTGCATGTGGCAGCTCAAGTCTGCTACTTGGTGCATGCAGTGAGGACTCAGTGCACGCAGTGGTGCATGGCATCCCAAACCCTGGGAGTGGTGCCAGGCTGCTTGGGTTTGCAACCCCTCCCTGGCATGAGGTCAGACACCCAAGAGGCACCAGCAGAGTGCAGTGGAGGTCTGGCAGTCTGGGTTTCAGGGCTCACATGAGGCAACCTAAGCCCCAACAGAAGGCAGAAGGCAAAGCCTGGGTGTCAGGATCCACATGAGGCATCCTGAGCCCCAATGGAAGGCAGAAGGCAAGTCCTAAGTGTTGGGGCCTGCACAAAGCAGCCTGAGCCCCAACAGAGGTCAGAAAACAAGGCACCCGTGGCTCTGGGATCCTTCTCAGCCTGCTCCCTGGATCCGTGAGTACACGAGGAATCCACAGGGGAGGATGCCCTGAAAGGGGGTCCTGAGGGATCAGGGATTAGGTGAGTTCATCTGGGGCTGAGGAGGTACTGGGACCCTTCTCTGCCTAGGAGGGTGCCAGGGTTTGGCAACCTAGGGGAGCGCCCAGTAGTCTCAGCCATGTGGGTACCTGGAGTGGGGGAAAAAGTTGTGCCTCCCATTTTGTAAATAGTTATATCTATCTATCTATCTAGATATATTGTTAATCAAGGTCACATTGGAGGATATGTCAGCAAGTTGAGGTTTTTTATATCTATTTGTTGGTATTGTTCTTGCCTGAATTACCTGTTGATACCCACATTTATCTGCCTAGCTATTTTTGTTGCACATATTTACCAATACTTTCTTATAAATCTGTAAATATCTGCATCAGTTGTACATTAATAGCTATCTTTTTCAATTTATAAATTTATATATAATAAATTTGTATATAGTTAAGCTATTCCTGGTCCTGGCCTGACCATATATGAAATAGGGAAATGGCCAGTATTTTACAGATCCCTCTCACAGCACTTCTGCCTAGGTACCTATCTCTTCTATTTGGAGGGAGGAGCACGTAGTTAGGTGCGCCCTGGTTACACATATTAAAGAGGACCGTTTTTGTTAATTTTGTTGTTAATATTATAGTAGCATCTAGTAACAACAACCCAGTGGACTCTGTAAGGGCAAAGATGAGTTTTTGCCTCAGAAAACTTGCCATCAAGGTGTCAGACATGATGCAAGCACAGATATTTCTATATACTGAGTGGTGTTCAGAACATTGCACAGAAACTTTCTGAACAATGAAAATTCAGCCAGCTTGATGATAACCATACTTTATGACCTAAATGATAAATGGCCAGAACATGCTGCTCCTTGCTGATGCCTGTGAAACCCTCTGACCAACTTCCATGGGGTCGGGATCAAGCACAAAGGGAAATATTATAAGCAGTCAAGAAGAAAAAGATATCTGATCTAAAAAGCATAGATTATCATCTTCCCCCGATGTCTTCACAGCAATGCAGAAAATGGAACTTGGCAGCACTGAAGAAACAGTTTGCTGACAAAAGGTGCCAAAAAGTGTGGTTTTATACTTGACTAAGCTCTGTGTGGTTCTACCCAGCAGAGCAAAGCTTTTGTATTCTGGGATTAGAGGATAACTATAATCTCCTGGAAAAGTGAAACTGAGCAGCTGTTTTGAGCAAGGCACAGAATGAAACTGTGGAAGATTAAGGGAAGATGGAAATTCTGAAATTTAATTTAGGTCCAAAATATCTGTTCACTAGAAGAAAATCTTATTATTTAACAGAACTTCTGTTTTTTATTGTTGTTTTGTTTTTCTGCTGCAGAACAGTTAAAAAATTGAATGCCACAAGGTAACAGCTGTCATTAGAATTATAGCACAGTCGTGTCTTTTTCCTCTGATTTGCTGTCAGAGGGAATAAAATAGGTAGTGTTCAATTTAGACTTAAAGGCAATGTAACATTTTAAGGAAAACAGTTTCTTCACTGTATTATTATTGATTAAGTGTATGAAACAACCACCTCTGTTTAATATATTTCAATAGCAGTTTTGTTAAGCATATTCTTGATAAGCTCCCACATACTGAATTATATACACACATGCAGAAACAGCCCAAAAGCATTAAAGTAATCAAGCTATGCCTCCTTCAAGCTGGAAATGAAGTAAAAGATAGGTTATTAATTGTGTTTATAAATAATAAATGCCTGATTGGCTGCTACAGTGGTGGGGAAAGCCATGCAAGTAGATAGCTTTTTATATCTATGCTTTATTTTTTCTACTGATGGACCTGAAAAAGATGCTAAGTTCTCTCCATATTAATTTCTTTCTAAGTCTTGTGTTCTCAGAACTTAAAAATTTACAAACCAAAGTCACTAACAAAAGGATTTACTAGGATGAGGGCTCTAAATGTCTTTGTCCCCTCCTTTCCCTCCCCTCCCCCGCCCCCATTGGAGCAAAACAGCAATTGAAAAAGCTTTCACTCAAATCCCTTTCCTGAATGAATAAGCTACATTATCTCAGGTGGAGATATATATAAGGAAAACTGGTTCTGAAAGGGGATAGAAATCTCTAGCCCATACCGTTGCATGTCTGCCATCTCAAGAATGCAGTAGGCTTTCTGAGGAATTGGCTAGCATAGTGGAAGTAACCTCCACACAGTGACCCATGTCTTATAACAGATCCACCTGTCTCCCAGTAGATGCTGTAATTTTTTATATTTTTTTACATCATCCTTATTTGAAACAGTCAATGGGTACATGCAAGTGTTTATCTCACCCAGTATACAATCATGTCACTTACTTTAAGCCACATGATCGTAGATCAGGACTGGCACATGCTAAATACCTTGTCCCGAGGACATAAAAAAGGAGAGGAGGAGATGCAGACACAGCTTGAGCTAAATACAGTCATTGATGGAACACAAGTACGCTATCTTCAGCTTCCAAGTAACAGTAATGGTGAAATTGCTACAAGATGTTGCTCTTTTCCTAGAGAAAGGCTCTACTGTTGAAAATGTTTCACTGAAGGAATTAGCAAAATAGGGCCAAGGAGGATGAGTCAAAATGCTCCTTAATTGTAGATGGTGTGGGTATTCCCCTGCTAGAAGTTCCTGAATTTTTACATGCGTGTCTGTGAACTCCCTAAGTTGTCCTCAGATGGCTATAACACTCAGGTCTCTTATTCAGTCTAATATTTGTGGAAGATATCTATCCGAAGTGTACTCAAAGGAGTGTGGAGCAAGGGAGGTTAAGCTGGGTTTTTGCCTCCTTGCACGTAAGGTATGCAAGGTGCTTTTCAATGAAGTGTTTGATATAGGTCAACTTCAAACACTAGACTAGCAGCTACATGACGAAGCAAGGTGATGCAAACTGTCCCATATCTGGCTCTGTAGATATTATAATCTAGTGTTGTTTCAGACATATGAAACCTGTCTTTACTTTTAGATTATGTAACGTGTGTTCTTTCCCAAACATAAAGAGCAAAACATGTGTAACAGACTGCCAATGTGGGCTCGCCAGATTGGCTTGAGATACTTACCCTGGGCTAGAAACAGTGCCGGTGAACTCTGAGGGACCCCAAGGGTGGAGCAGGGGAGCCCTGCCCTGTGGAGAAGGAGAAGCCAATCAAAAGAGCAGGTTTTCAATCCTCTCATTCGCATGGAAGGGGGATGGCCGGGGCTGGGGGCCCGCCACCCTGAGCCCTGGTTGGCTGGTTTGCGAGCCAGGGAGGGACTGCCGGAGGGGATAAAAGCAGCAGCCAAACTGGTGTGGGGGCTGCTGACAGTGACTTTGGGGAATGGCGCAGGAGGCCTAAGAAGAGCTGGGGTGAGCTGACCCAGCGGAGGGAGCAGAGAGACCCCTCTGAAGAGCCTGGAAGGCCCTGGGAGAAGAAGGCAGCGGCAGTCAGCCATGCCTCCAGCCCTGCAGCAGAGAAGGAGCCGCGCCAGGGCTTGGGGCAGAGAGCTGGTGCCCCAAGGCCCCATCACAGTGTGTTGGATGTGCCAGGTGACCCGGAGGCCAGGGGTGGCAGTCGGCCCCCTGTTCCACTATGGAGAAGGAGCGGCCAGGAGCGCAGGCGACATCCTTATCCAGAGCAGAAAGCTGGTCTGGCGAGATGAGGAAACCCCTTACCTTCCCTGGGGAAGCGGGACAGCAGCAGGCAAGGCACTGGGATCCTGAGCAGCAGCAGAGCTCCAGGATGAGGGTCCCTGGGAGCTCAGGGCCCAGGCCAGCACTCAGAGCAGGATTGCCCGGCCAGTCATCTGGAGCAGGGGTTTGGAGCAATGACCACTGGGAGCTGCCTGTGCTGCTGGCCCTCTGCCACTGACTGCCCCAGAAAGGACTCAGTCCTGTCCCTTATTCTGCAGCTGACTGTCATCGGATGGAGTCCCTGAGTTTTGTGTTTGGGTCATGCTGATTGCTGCAGGAGCCTACGCTGTTTCTTGTTGCTTGCCTTTTTCATTGCCACAGAGGGTCACCCTTCAGCGTCTCTGTGGGGTTGGGGTTTGATACAATTTGATTGCTGCAGACCACAAGAGCTTAACCTGTTTCAGTCTGTCACTTATTGGGAAGCTTGCTGGAGCTGCAGGGACTGACCACCTTGCTTCCTTGTGGTAGCATCACAGCAGCTGCCAGTTACCCTACCTGTGGTTCTTAAGTCAAGGGTTGACTAATGCATTCTGGTTTGTTTTGTGATTCTGGTTATGCCATTTAAGTTCACTTGTAAATAACCTTTCCTATTATTCTTGTTTTGTAAATAAAGTATAAATAGAAAATCAGTTAAGTGTTAGACCTTCTTGGGACCATGGGCTGCTCTGTGGGAAGCAGGGGCTGGCGAGAAAATAAATTGGTGCTGGCTGGAAGCCCTGGCCCACTCTCACCACACACCATCCCTGATATTGGGCAGGGGTGGCAACTATTGAGCCGCCACCCGGGTTACATGTTTCTCATTTTAGACACATGTTCTCTGTTTTGTTTAATCAGAAATATAAGCTATTTAGTAGAGAGAGAGAGAGAAATTCTGACTTAATTATGTAGGATAGAAAAAAGTCTCTTCTTTCAGTAATGCAGCTAAATTCCAGAAGATGTGTATATGAAAACATGTATAGAAGACTTATAATGAAACAGGTCCTGTGTGAGAAAAGCAGCATCCCAGTTTTAAAGGCAGTGATGAAATTATGCACTTAGTCACCCTGGCTGAAAATCTTCCACCTCAGTCCTGGTCCATCTTAGATGTTATATACACTGTTGGATTGAGTTTATAAAGCCTTCTCATGAAAGTGCTGTAATGGAGTTCATTTCTAATGGTGGGAAATTTCCATTGCTAGAAATGATTCTGGAAGAAGTAGCAGTGTAGATATTCAATATGCAGCTGCCCCCTTGTTTTAGGGAAGAGTTAGGGAGCAAATATTGCTGCTTCCATCCCCACCCCAAACAGACTGGGAGGGGAGTATACAAGTGTTAGCTTTGCAAGGCAGACTCTCTCACAAAGGAGATCTTCCAGGTAGAGACAATGAAGATCTTAATCTCAGAAGGGGCAAGTCAGCCTGGGGAGAAATTTACTGAATGCTTGTATGGTTGTCATTACTACTTGGAGAACAGCAATTTTCCAGTAGAAATGTAATGCCTGAATGTGGCCTAACTCAAGTCATTAGTACTTGAGTGAAGAGGAGCTACAGTGTTATGAGTTAAAAAATCATGGGGTTGGATTTAAAGAAAAAAATGTGAACTTCCATATTTTGAACTTTTGAAGTTCAAGTTTTTCTCCATAAGCACAAAGGGTTAAAGTCCTTTTATTAAATAATAGATGAGGCTGTCTCAATCACTTGCCTTAAGAGCTCAGATTTTTCAACAAGCAGAAATTGCTATAAGACTAGCAATGAATTGGTGAGAAGTAAAGCAGATAGAAACTCATGTGCAGACAAGTAAATAAGATTGGCTTCTTGATTAGCTTGACATATTTCAAGAAAGACTTCACTGACCACAGAGTAACAGAAAACTCATTTATTTAGCAATATTATTATAAAGATAAATATTTTTGGAGCTGTATGAAGTAAAACATTTCCAAACAGTTTTCCTTTTCCTTAATACAAAGCCTATGTAGGAAGCAGAAGTGTCAGGTAACCTATTAGATCTTTTGAATTTTATGCTGTGTTATAGGCTAGGTACAGTGAAAAGTCCTGAGGTTGAATTGATTCAGTTGTCACAGGTCAGTTTAAGCAGCATAGACTGAACCGATAAACAAGTGAACAGACATTCATTTTTGTTTCTGGAAATGCAGCCACGTGCCTATAGTAGCCCTGGCCTGAAGCTCAGCAGTCAGCTTGGGCCAAGGCTAGTCCACCCACCCTGGGATGCTGGGGGACTGAGTTAACTTGAGTCTAGAAGGGATTTGGAATAGAAGTTCAATAAACTGATTTAACTTAAATCAGTTATGTCTGATATTACATCCATTGAGGTTTATTTTAAGATAGCTTTGGCCATTTTGAAAGCAGATTAAGTACACTGAGCTTCTGTTGTGTTACAGATTTGAGCTGGTTTCTGATCACTTTATGTGTAGTCCCTGTCCCTAGCCATAGCTTTGTCACTCTTTCAGAGCATTTGTTGGTTACTGGTAATTGCACTGCTTCCATGCCCATGAAGTACAGTAGCAGAACTCAATTATTAAAGACAGAATGTGCCATAGCTGGACATAATGGAGATGTCAAATTTAATTATTTGACTCTGTAGCTCGAGAATGTGATAGATTTTACTGAAAAGGTTATTTATAGATCCCAGTCTCAGTGACGCAGAGCTGGTTTCGGACAAATTTTCCTTTGTGGTGAGTGAGTTTTGCCTAGAAAGCCCTTCAAAGTCTGTGAGCCTCAGGAGAGCCTAATTAAAATCAAGGGAGAAATGTCAAGGAAAAGGGAATTAAACACATAATGAATGTGTTCTTTTGATTTGATTTGATAATCTGTTCTTCCACTCAGTCTTTCCCCTAACAACTTCACCTGCTTCACAACCATATACCCTTTTCTGAGCATTTATAATATGGGGAGGAGGTGAAACTTGACAAATAAAATATTAGTCATTATTTTACAAGCTTTTCAGAGTCTGCCTGAAGGGATTCTTTCTTACTGTTTAAATCCATAAGTGATAACTTACTAAAATGTCTTCAAAATGGCTGAATGGTACAAAAGAACATATAATTGATAGTATTTATTACTGCTGATAATTAGGCCATCCTGTGGGCATATGTCTTAATGTTTCCTCATTATCCAGAGTAAGAATAAATACGAATGTCGAATGTATTTTTTAAGAAAGGAGAAGTATGAGGTTTATTTACAACCCTCCTTTAAAAGGGAGAAACTTTTTGTGTTAAGAGTATTTTAAAAGCTACTGGCTGCATCTACCAGTTACTGCCCAGTAGTTTGTTATGACTGATCAGTAGCATCGTGGGGCACAAACCATGATGTGATGCTATTGCACAGTAATAACGAGCTATTGTGCAGTAGTAATGAGCTATTGTGGAGTCAGCGTCACCCGGAAATTTTGGAATTTAAAAGGAACCGAAGATCTACTCCCCCCGCCCCCCCAGCAGGTAAGTCTGTGGAGGGGCGAAGGGAAAGGTCCATGGGGGGGGCAAAGCAGATTGAGGCCCCAGCCTAGCCCCACTCCCTCCCTCACTATTGGGGCCTTGATCTGTGCCCTCCCCCAGTGGTGGTGAGGCAGGGGCAGGTCCTGCACAGCTGGGGAAGGGCAGGGGATGGAGCCACAAGTGGCTTATCTGGGGAGCATGGGGAGGGGGGTATGCAGCCTGGGAGGGCATGGGGGTGGCACGTACCCCCAGATCTGCCCACGGGGCAGGGTGGGCTGCAGCCTGTGGGATAAGGCCAAGGCAGTGCTGGGCTGTTCCCAGCCGGACTATGCTTAGGCCAGGTGGCTGTGGTGGCGGCACTGAGACTAGGACCATGGGGGGGGGGTGCGTATCTCCCCCAACCTGTGCTCCCAGCACCACCACCATCTGCAATGAGTGCAATGGGAGCCAGACCCAATGGAAACAACTCAGCACGGCCTTCCATCCTGCAGCTGCAGCTTGCCCTCCCCTGTGCCTGCCAGCTTCCGCCCCCCATGTCATTTGTGGGGGGGAAAGGGTGGGAGGAAGGGAAGGCTGTGTCGGGCTGTTCTCACTTGGGAACAGCCGCACTGGGAGCAGGGGTTGGTGGGGCTGCAGCCCCCCCTGTAGCCTCACTCCCAGCACCACCACTGCAGCTGCCCAGCCTGAGCACAGCCCAGCTAGGAACAGCCCAGCACTCCCCTGGTCTCAGCCCACCCCACCCTGTGGGCAGATCCAGGGGCATGCACCCCCAGTGAATGACTAAGAGGCTAAATCTTTAGGTTACTGACATTTCCGTGCCTTGAAAAAACAAGTTCCACAAGATACATTTGACCCTTAATCCTTCCAAGATGGATGAAGAGCAAGTACAACTTCCGTTTTGGAACCTGTAGCATACCAGATTTAGTGAGACAGGGCAGATGTTTCAAATCTCAACATTGTCTTCTGTTGATATATACTACTTGGCATACCCAAACCACTTAGCATAAGTCTAGCTATTTCCCCTTGTGTCCTTAGATGAGATGTCAACTGCTGCAGCATGTGCACAGTTAAGCTGCTGCTCTCCCTATAAAAAAGTATCTGCATTTAATGTATGCTATAAGTAGTTTCTGAAATGCTTTAAGGCTCTACAAAGTGAAAGATTGGGCATAAATATGAAATATAATAATAATAAGTGGGGGTAAAGTGTTAAATCCATGAAAAAACAATACTGTTCTTGTACCATATATTTATTTTTGTGAAAATGGATCTGTTTTTACATTCCAAATAAATCTAAGCCATTGTGCCTGCACATGTGCACTTATATACACAGCCATTGTTAGAATCTCAATGGCTGCAAAGCCAGATGAAGGCTGCAGTGGAACAAGATTGCCAGTTGTATTGGCCTCCTTGCCATTACAGTGGGATCAAGGTCCTGTTCTGTTAGGAATTGTGTGGAAGCTGATGTGCACCAGGTTCTCCAGTATAAAAGGAATCACACTTCTGTGTCTTCCATAGAAATGATGTTAGCACATTATTCAAGCTCTTTTGTGACCAGCTAGTGAAGATGAGAGCAGGACTATGAGACCTGGAGGCCCCATGTCATGAACTGGCATGAAGGCAACAGTTAAAATAAGTTTGTCTAGCACTTGGACAAGGCAAGAGCATGACTTGGCAGCTGTAACTGTGAGTTGGCAGCCTGCTTTAGGACCTGCTCTGCACACCCCACATGGGGAGGGGATAAAAGGTGCTCTAAAGATAGTGGCTGCATACAGATGGTCAAAAAGCCTGAGCCTGAACTGATTTGGTCTTTGCAAATTAGTTTAAACTGCACAGATTAAACTGAGAACCAACTGAACAGACATTCACTTTTTATTCACGTAATGCAGACACATCTGGAGTGGCTCAGACCAGAAGCCAGGGGGTGCTAAAGCACAGCTCTCTGGCATGTACCCAGCATAGGCTATATGTTTGCTTCCTCTTCCTGCTGCCCCTGAGATCTCTGGGATTTCCAGTCCAGAGTTACAGCAGCAAGACTACAGGGTTGCTCATCACTTCTTCTTCCTGCTTTCAGGTGCCTCTGGGATTTGTAGTACACAGTTGCAGCCAGCTGTGAGTTTGAGCAGTGGAAGGGGTGTTTAACCTCCCTCCCTGACCCCAGACCCCAGCTAGGGTTTGCCTGGGGAGGCAGTCCCTGCCTCCCCCTCTCCCCCCAACCCTTCTCTGCCGGATCAGACAGCACAGCCCAGCCCAGGGCTGGAAAGCATGCTGGGAGACTGTTTTAAAACCAGGAAGGACAGACTTTGCATAAACCGGTTTAACCCAAAACAGTTAAGTCTGATACTACATTCAAAAATGTTTATCTTAAAGCAGCTTCAGCCATTTTGAAACTAGTTTATGTGCACTGAACTTCTGTTCTGTTACAGGTTTAAGCCAGTTTCTGCTGACTTAAACCAGTTTTTGTGTAACTTCTGTCCCTAGCCAGTCTGCCTACCTTTTTCTTGACTGGATAACCATGTTCAATGGGATCACCATTACTGTGAAATCCTCAAAATCAAGGAAGACACACAATCAGTGTTAGGACCTGAAACATCAGGACCCTCATGGACAATTCTAATAGTGAACACCCAGAGCACCGCACTACAATTGTGGCTCAAGAACTCAGGCAACATAACATTGATATTGCTGCAGAGAAAAAGACCTGGTGAGTAGGGGATGGGGAGCTCAAAGAACAAGGAGGTAAGTATATCCTCTTTTGGAAGGGTAAACAGGACGGAGAAACACTAACTTCATGGATTTGTCATTAAGAATGAATTCATAAACCAATTCAGTTAGTTCCCTGAGAAAATTAATGAGTACCTTGTGACTGTCTCAAAATGGCAGGGAACCAATACACCACTGTTATCAGCATATATGCCCTGACTCGACGCTGCCATTAAAACAAAGGAGGGATTATATACTAACCTTCACCAACTCCTTTCTGACATTCCCAAGGGAGACAGGGTTCTTCTCAGTGATTTCAACACCAGAGTCAGAAGAGACTCTAACTTCTGGAATGGAAACATCAGTAAGGAAGGCATGGACAAGTTTAACTCCAGCAGAATCCTCCTCTTGACCAAATGCACAGAACATGGACTCACTATCACCAACACCCTGTTCCACCAGAAAAAAAGGTACAAGACATCCTGGTAATATCTGCAATGTAAGCATAAGCACCTGATTAACTACATCATAGTCCATGCCTAGGATCACAAAGACATACAGATTACTTGAGCTATGCTAGGACCTGAAGATTTCTGGGCTGATCACCAACTCATTCGCCCAGTTATGTCACTCAAACTGGCTCCCAAATGATGGCTGCAGAAAAAGCAATATTGACAGAAGGTCAATGCTGAAGGATTCAGAGACCCAAGGAAACAAGAAATCCACCACCAGCACCTCACCGAAAAACTGGTGAATTCCAATTAACAACAATAGGAGAATGTCAGCAGCGCCTGGAGTGCCTTCAAGTCCACCATTATCAGAGTCTGCAAAGAGACTTAGGGCACATCCCCACAAGCACATAGGTGCGGTTTGCAGCACCACAAACTGCAAGTATCATGTGACTGTGTTTGCAATGTTGCTAATTTGCAATGTGGCAGTACTTTTTTGACACCGGGAGATTCCAGTGTAAAAAAATACTGCACCAAAAAAACATATGGCTGAAGTGTTTACCACCCAAAATCTGATCCTGGCTGGCCAGTCGCACTTTAGCTGCCAGGCAGGCTCTGCACTCTGAGACTGCCACTGCTGCAGCCCAGAGAGGCCTCCAGAACCCCAGGTAAGGGTTCTGGGGCCAGCCTAGGTGCTGGCCTCAGCCTCCTCTACCCCACCCAGGGCAATTTGCCATGTGCCAGAGTGCATATGCAGGGGCAGGCCCAGGGACAACTAGCAGCAGCACTGCTGTTTGTCCCTGGAGCAATGCATGTTCCAACTCATGGGTATGTGACCTTGGATTCTCTACCAAGAAACACCAAGACAGGTGTGATGATAATGACTGGGAGATCCAAGAGTTGAGCAACCACAAGCACAAGGACTTTTGTGTTTGGCAGAAAAACACCAACTCCAAGCAAAGGAAATTTAATCACCAACAAGTCACGGTAGAGGTCCAAAGGAGGACCTGCGATATGAAGAACAGATGGTGGCAAGACAAGGTGAAGGAGATTCAATATCTCACTGACTTCCACAAAATGTGCAGTTTCTGTAGCGTAACTCCTCTATGGAAGAGTTATAGCAACTCTTAGGGACAGGGCTGTTGCCCTGGGTCCCACACTTTGGGGGCCCTGTAGACAGTCCCATACAGGCCCCACCATGACTGCCATGTGCCACTGCTGCTGAGGACCACCAGCTGTGCTGCCACCACCTGCTGCCGGTTCTGGCCACTCCCCTCCCACCCCAGACACTCACCACCACCCCTTCCCAGGCCCCACACAGGCTGATATGCTCCAGGCCCTGCACACCCCTAGGGACAGCTCTGCTTAGGGACCAACCCCCTTGAGATCTAAGGATGAAAAGATCTGATCAGGGAAGGGTGAGCTATCAATGGTCATTGAAAGGAGCATTTTGAAGACTCTTGTTTAGGAGCATGTTCTGAATTCCATCCTACAACACCCAGTCAGAGACTATCTCAGAATCCCTCCAACCTTTGATGAAATAAGGAAAGCCATCAAGCAGATGAAGAATGAAAAGGTATCTGGAGTGAATTAAATCCCTTACGAAAGCTTCAAGCAGAAGAAAGAGGAGCTTACATCACAGCTCCAAGTCCTCTTCTTGAGAATTTGGAATGATGAGGAAATCCCAGAAACCTCAAGGAAATCATGATTGTGACAATCTTCAAGAAAGAAGATGGGTCTGACTGTGGAAATTCCAGAAGGATTACCTTGCTCTCCACCACAGGAAAAATTATTGTGAGAACCCTTCTGAACTGTCTCCTTCTACCTGCTCCTCCTGGAATCTCAGTGTGGGTTTAGGGCATCAAGAGGCACAACCGACACAATCCTCGCTGTTTGCCAACTGCAGGTAAAATGCCAGGAATAATATAAACCTCCCCATAGGGCCTTCTTTGACCTCACAAAAGCCTTTAACACTGTCAACTGAAAAATGCAATTGAGGATCCTTCTGAGGTATGGATGCCTACCACAATTCATCATTATCCTTTGCCTGCTCCATGATGGCATGTGAATGGCAGTTCTGAGTAACAGATCTATAACAGATCCCTTTGAGTTTAAGATGGGAGTTAAGTAAGGCTGCATTGTTGCTTCAACAATATTCTTCTCAATATTCCTTGCCACAGTGCTAAATATGACCACCAACAAGCTTCCAGTTGGGGTAGAGCTGAACTACTGAATGGATGGTAAACTGTTTAATTTCAGCCAACTACAAGCCAAAACCAAGACCAACCTGATCACAATCATTGAGCTCCAATATGCTGATGATGCTGTAGTGTGTGCTCATTTGGAAGCAAATCTTCCAAGTGAGCACACACAAGGCAATTGTTAGCATCTTTAATGAGGCATAAGAAAAAGGGACTGGCGTTTAACATTCAGAAGCCTAAGGTCCTGCATCAATGAGTGGTTAATGAGCAGTCCTTAGCTGGACTCTGGAGAACATTAAGTACTTCCTATATCTCAGAAGCCATCTCTCTCAGAAATCTGACAACGATGAAGAAATTGAACATTGCCTCATGTGTGAGTTCAGTCTTCAGATGCCTGAGGAAATGGATGATTGTGACATCAGATTCAAAACCAAGATCATGGTTTATCAAGCAGTCATGATCCTGTGTGGAGCTGAGACCTGGACAGTGTACAGAGGACACCTCAAGTCTCTAGAGAAGTACCATCAACATTGCCTATAGAAGATCCTTTGAATCCAGTGGGAAGACAGATGCACCAATATTAGTGTCCTCCCACAAGCGAGCAACACAAGCATTGAGGCAGTGATCATCCAACATCAACTTTGATATGCCAACCACACCATCTGGATGTCTGACTCCCGATTCCCAAAGCAGATTTTATTCTCCCAGCTTAGTCATGGTATACACTCAAAACGAGGACAGATAAAGTGCTTCAAGGATGTCCTCAAGGCTGAATTGGAAAAAATGGAACATCAACATCAACTTGTGGGAGACTATTGCCCAGGACTGCCCCAAATGGAGGAAGAATCTGCTGCAAGGATCTCAGTACTTTGAAATCTCCATGATGACAACAGGAGATGGAAAAGCAGGAGTAGAATGAACCAAGAATCCAGATTCACCCACCCTGCATGGAAACACATGCCCAAGTTGCTATAGAACCTATCAATCATGAATTGGCTGTGTCAGCCATCTTCAGACTGACAAATAAGGCAATTAAAGAAGGCAATCATCCTCAACTGCAAGGGATTGCTGATGATGATACACCCAGCCAAAGATTCATACAGGGCAACAGGGGTATTCCAAAGGAAAACTGGTATTTCAGAGGAGGTCACAACAAACTTGGAAAATATACAAATGAAAGAAGAGTGGTGTCCAATATGTTTTAGGGTGAAAATATGTAAAGAGAAATTAATATACTGAATATTATTTTACAGAAGTACCTGCTGGGACAAAAGTATTATCAATGCTAGGATTAGATAATGGTAGTTCAATTTACACACTGAGGGTTTGAGCCCCCTAAAATCTAAAAGGTGATTAAATGCACTTTTGACACTGAAAAGCTGGGACATTATGCTGTACTCAGAAAAATGACCAAATAAATCTAATTAGCAGGAAGTGAATCACCATAAATCAAGTTCACAGCAGTAAATTAATAGTTCAGTGCTTTCAGAATAAAGCTCTTTCATACAGTGACAGATGCTTTAGGGATTTCATGCAGCTGGTAACAAAACTTTCTTAGATTTTCTAAAAATAGCAGATGGTAATATCTTAACACAGAAGGCCCTCAGCCAACCATAGATGAAATCAATATTAGACCTCATTCTACTGGATAAAGAAGAGTTAATACTTATGTTTTTTTTAAATAACACGGGGAGAGCGTGTTTGCAGCAAATGAAATAAGTAGCGTAAGGTATCCTAGGGCCTTGTTACACAGTAATTTTAGGCAGCTTCTGGAGCCCTTAACCCCTAAATTGGCTGTATGTTAACACCTTTGTGTGGCTTAAACCACTCATTCAGCTCAAAGATACTCCACTTCAGGGCAGAATTATCTCTAATTTGCATAACATTTTTCCTGTTCCATTAAGGTTTGGTCAGTCCGTTCAGTGTTCCAGTGCTGTGGTGCTGGAGAGAACAGCAAGCTGGGTCCGGCAGCAGTGGGAGGCACTGCAACTGCCAGGAACCCCAGGGCTGTGACACTAGCTCTGCCTGGTAGAAGCAGAGAGCTAGTCTGGTTGGTGGCTCCCTGGTCATGACAGGCAGAGTGAGCACCACAGCTACAGAGTTCCTGGTGGCCACGATGCCTCCTGCCACCACCTGGACTGACTCACTCCCACTGGGCAGAGCCAGTGTTGCAGTCCTGGAGCACCTGAAGGCCACAATGCTTCCTGAGTAGTCCAATGTGTGTATCAGATCCAGATTTCTTGCTTTAATAGTTTCAGTACAACAGAACCAAGATAATACAATTGGAAATGAAGAATATTTCTCTCTAACAGGGCAGAAGACTTTATCCTGGAAAGCAGTGACTCAGAGAGAGACTGAGAGTTGTGATCATAGAATCATAGAAGTAGGGTCAGAAGGGACCTTATAGATCTTCAAGTCCAACCCCCTGCCAGGGCAGGAGAAAAACTGGGCTCAAATGACTCCAGCCAGGTAGGCATCAAGCCTCTTCTTAAAGACCCCCAGGCTAGGAGCCAGCACTACTTCCCTTGGAAGTTGGTTCCAGATCCTAGCCACCCTGACTGTGAAGTAGTTCTTATGGATGTCTAATCTAAACCTACTCTCCAACAACTTATGACCGTAATTCCTCGTTATGCCAGGGGGCACTAGGGGAAACAAGGACTCTCCCAAACACTTCTGGTCCCTCCTAGTGAGTTTATTGATGGTCACCAGGTCTCCCCTCAGTCTTCTCTTGTGAAGGCTGAACAGGGTCAGGTCCCGCAATCTTTCGTTGTACGGTCTGCCCTGTTACCCCCAGATCATGCAGGTGGCCCTCCCCTGGACCCTCTCAATGTTGTCCACATCCCTCCTGAAATGGGGCGCACAGAACTGGACACAGTACTCCAGCTGTGGCCTCACCAGTGTCATGCAGAGGGAGAGGACCTTGGCCCTACTTGAGATGCACCTGTAGATGCACAACAAGGTCCGGTTAGCCCTGCCAACCGTGACCTTGTATTGTCAGCCCATGTTCATCTTGGAGTCAGTAAAGACTCCAAGATCCCTTTCTGCCTCTGTGCTCTCAAGAAGGGAGTTTCGCATCTTATAAGTGTGCTGCTGGTTACTACTGCCCAAGTGCAGCACCCTGCACTTGTCAGTATTGAAACGCACCCTGTTTTTGTTAGCCCACCCCTGTAACCTATCCAGGTCTTGCTGCAGTCTTTCTCTCCCTACTAGCATGCTCACCTCACCCCAAATTTTGGTATCATCAGAAAATTTAAACAGGTTGCTTTTCACCCCATTGTCTAAATCGCTGATGAAGAAATTGAGCAGCGCGGGCCCAAGGACCGAGCACTGGAGGACTCTGCTGCCCTCTTTTCCCCAGGTCGAATAAGACCCGTCCACCACCACCCTCTGAGTATGACCCTTCAGCCAATCTACAATCCATCTGACTGTGTAGGCATCAATGCCATAGTCACCTAGTTTTTTAATGAGGATGGGGTGGGAGACGGTGTCAAAGCCCTTGCTGAAGTTCAGAAAGACTACCTCCACGGCGACATCTGAATCTGATGCTTTTGTGACCTGATCATAAAAGGCAATCAGGTTGGTCTGACATGATCTGCCCCTAATGAAACCGTGCTGGTTGCCCTTGAGCATCATCCCTGAAGCCGGCCCATCACAGATGTGCTCCATGATGATCTTCTCAAAGAGTTTCCCTAGGATTGAGGTAAGACTGATGGGTCTATAGTTGCCCGGGTCCTCCCTTCTCCCTTTTTTAAAGATGGGGACCACGTTGGCTATCTTCCAATCATCTGGCACCTGGCCCAAGCACCACAAGTGCTCATAAAGCCGTGCCAAGGGCCCTGCAATAATCCCTGCTAGCTCCCTCAGCACCCTAGGGTGGAGAGCATCTGGACCCGCTGATTTGAACAAGTCCAGCCCCTCCAGAAGCTCTCTAACCCAATCCTCCCCAACCTGAGGTCTAGAGGCATTCCCCTCGAGTCTGTCTTGCATCACGGTGGGGAAGTCCTGGTCCCTGCACAATAAAATGGAGGTGAAGAATTGGTTAAAGAGGTCTGCTTTCTCCTCTGGCCCAATCACCAGATTTCCCAGAGGATCTTGCAGGGGCCCCACATTTCCTGGTGCCTTCTTCACCCTCCCTATATATTTGAAAAAGGACTTTTTATTATCTTTGATTTTGGATGCTATTCCTAGCTCTATGTCCACCTTAGCTTTCCTAACAGCCCCCCTACAGGCCCGAGCAGAGGAGGTATACTCCTCTTTGGAGATAGCACCCCCCCTTTTTGGCAATCAGGCATTCCCAGATGTCCTTGGTGAGCCAGGGGGGCTTTTGGGCACTCTTGCCCCCTTTGCTTGTTGTTGGGATGGTCACCCCTTGGGCCCTGAGTATAGTCTCCTTAAGGCTTGGGCACTGTGTTCCCCTGCTCTCGGGAACCCCAGCACCTCTCCCACTAATCTCAACTCATTGAAGTTGGCCCTCTTGAAGTCTAGGGCTACTGCCTTGCTACAGGCCCTTGACACTCTGCGCTGGATGGTGAATTCCAGCAAGTGATGATCGCTATCACCCAGGTGGTCAAGAACCTGGAGGCCCCTTACCAGGTCATCGCCTGTGGCCAGGACCAGGTCCAAAAGGGCATTTCCTCTGGTGGGACTGTGCACCTCCTGAATTAAGTGGAGGTCCTGTATCTCAGCCAGGAACCTCCTGGAACAGTCTGACCTGGCTGACTCTTCCTCCCAGCAGATGTCCAGGTAATTGAAGTCACCCATGACAACTGCATCCCTTGCCTTAAGTGCCTCTGCAAGCTGGCCTGAAAATTCCCGGTAAAGCCGATAGCCTCTAATGCTAACTGCCCCATCATGGGATGAATTCGACCATGTTTCTGTAAGGTCTATTATGTCTGGGTCTGAACTGGCTATTCTGAGGGCAAGTTCCTCCTATTTATTCCCCATACTATGAGCATTGGTATATAGGCATTTAAGGCCTTGTCTAGCTGCATGTGCCACCCCCCAATTTGGGAGACTGTCTGGACCCCTGGTTCTTACCTGTGCACTTCTTGCATTTGTCACCTGTCTTGCTCAGGTGGTGTCTTCTTATCTTCCTGCAGCTCCCTCCCCCAGCAGGGCTAGTTTAAAGCTTGCCATATGAAATCAGCCAACCTGGAAGAGAAGACACACTTGCCTTTAGGATAGAGGTGAAGCCCATCCCACTCCACCAAGTCTCCCACCCAAAAGCATGGGTCATTATCTAGGAACCCAAGGCCTGCCTGGTGGCACAAACTGTGTAAGCGCCGGTTGACTGCGCCAGTGCAGGCCTCATGTCACCGTCCCTGCCTACTCACTGGAAGAAGAGAGGAAAATACCACCTGCGCCCCCGTCTCCTTAAGCTTGTCCCCCAGAGCCTTGAAATCCTTCATAATGCAGTCAGGGTTGCCCCTGGCCATGTCATTCATTCCCACATGGATAACAACCATGGGGTACTGGTCTCCAGGTTGGACGTAGGCTGGGATCCTCTGCATGATGTCCCTATCCCGAGCCCCAGGCATGAAGCAGACCTCTCGCATCATGGGGTCAGGCTGGCAGATGGGACCTTCCAGTCCTCATAGGATGGAATCTCCAATGACGAGGACCTGGTGTTTCTTCCTGCTGGTGTTCACTCTCTGCCCATTCTTTGTCATGTGGGGAGTGGCATCATCCCCGCCAGAGGCAATTTCTCTGTCTTTCTCCGTCACAGCTGCCAGGGCATTGAACCTGTTCTCCAGGTGAACCTGGGGAACTTCGACCACTGTAGGTCTAGCAGCTCTGGATTTGGACACCTTCTGCCATTCCTGCATTGGATGCATCTACTGTGGGGGCTGTACAGTGAGAACAGAGATAGGCATCAATTTCATCCTCTGCATCCCTGATCTCCCTCAGCCTGTTCACCTCAGTCTGGAGCTCCCTCACCTGTTCCTCCAGGGCCCTAAGTCGTGCACAGGTGGGACAGGCAAGGGGACCACCAGGCCCCACTCCCCCAGGACCCCACCAACCCCCCCCCCCCACAGACAGGGGTGCAAGGGGCCAAACAAAAGGCTGTGATAAACAGCTGTCTCAGCATTCTAATACAAACTCACATTATGGCAAGGCAATCTTTGGATGCATGAAAAAGTAATCTCTAATAGAAATAGAAAGGTTTATTGACCCCCTATATATGGATTCCTACACAGGAAACAGATCCTGGAAGATGGGGGAGATGGTGGAGGGAGGTGTTAATTTTGCACAAGACCAGCTGGCTGGAAATTGAAACAAATTCATCCTTAAAACGAAAAGATATGATTTCCTAGCAGTTAAAGCAAATGCCATTGAAGGAGCTTATACTCTTTACAAAGTCTTCTAAATAAGACTGATCTTTTTAAATGGTGTGTGGAAGCTTTCAAATGAACCTGTAGAAGTTTAGCAGTTGGAAAACCTAGTGAAGAACTCTACAAATGTTCAAGTGGTGAGCTGTATGTTCTGCAGACAGTATGTGCTGCTGAAGGCACTGAGCCAGAGGACCCTAAAGCAGGGATAGTCAACTCCTGGCATGGGTGCCAGAGTGTGGCATGCAAAGGCATTTTGCTTGGCAAGCATGCCTCTAGGTGGGTGGTGGGGAAGGGGCAGGTCTGCACTGCTACAATCCCTCATGGCTCCCATGCCATCTGCCCCTGGCAGACCATCTTACAAGTCAAGGTTGCAGGTGTTTTTGGCACTCTGGCCAAAAACATTGCCTACCTATGCCCTAGAGCATGTATCCCAGCATGCTTTGCAGGCTCCCCTCTCTGCCTGCAGACAAGTGATGTCTGCCCTCGGATCCTATTAGAGCTGACTGGCTAGTGGCCTAAGGGGGCAAAGTGCCAACCCTCTCCCAACCTAACAACATCCCTTCCTCCTCAGCTGTCAGGCTGTAAGATGGGAGATCCATATCTGCTATCTTTTAAAGCTTGGGCTCTGACTGTGGTGGGAGGCTTTTCCCATGATGCTGCTTGGGCTCTGGCCATGAGAAGAACCACAGCTGTGACCAGAACTCAGGTCTCTCAAGGCCTATGAAGACACCTTTTATTCACATGGCACTTCTGCATGTGGGGCTGCAGGCTTAGGGGTCTAAGTGTTAGGAGGAGGGGGGCACACCTGACCTTGCAGGGCAGATCAAAATTGTGCATAGTGAAAGCACTCATAGCACTTAAAACCCAGTACCCACAGCTCCCCTAGAAGTGAAGGGAATAGGGAGCAAAGCCCACAGCCTGTTTCCCAGATCAGGCAGGGAACTTTATGTCCTGTTCTCCTCCCCTCCCAGACCAGTCCCAGGAGAGACTGGAACAATGGGGCTAAGCCCCCTACCCACTTATCACACCAGAGACCCTGGTGAGAGAAGCAGGGGTTTGATGTGCTGCTCATTCTGCTCAGTGCCTAAGTAAAAAGTCCCTTTCCACTCCTCATACCAGGAACTGCAGTCTGGCAAGTTGCTAATGATAGCTTCCCCACCCCAGTTACTGGCCTGGGCTTTAAATACCATCCCTGCTACCCAACTGGTGATAGGGGCAGCATTTAAACCTGGGGTAATGGGGGATTGTCAGCTGCACAGCCTAGAGGCTGGGGTTTGCTGTACAACTCAGCAAGGTCAGTAGAGTCTGGCTGAATTGCAGTTTTCCTCTATGAAGGGGATGCGTGGGGAGTGGGGGGTGCATCAGATGATGCAGGCTGTGATGCTAGAGGTGACAGCAGAGGAGCTTCTGTTGTTAAGATAAGCATACAAGCTTCATTGAATCAGTTGAATATCTATTGGTCTAGACTTCTACCTCATCAGACAAGGTAGAAGTTTCAGTGGGACCTGCCAATTTTGATCCAGTAGAAAATGTGTGAATGCTTGTATGCTTAGGCTTTCTAGCAGTGGAACTGTGGTTCAACCAGGTGAAATGTAGCACTTTTATGCATCTTAAAATGCATGTATTAATGCAGGTATTGGGAAAAATCCTTATGGTCTGTAAATACAGAAAATCTGATTAGGTGATTGCAATGGTCTTATCTTCTCTAAGACCAGGTATAGACATTACACTTTTACCAGTATAAGTGATCAGAAACTGTTCTGTACCCATAACAAAACAGAAGTTTGGTTTACAAAAGGCAGAACCTGGTCTAAGATTTGCCCCTTTCTCCCCCCCACCAAAGGGTGAATGTGTGTTCTATTTGTTATTGATCTAAACTATGCCTCTTACAGAGACCCACATAACTTAGATCAATTCTGCCTTGGGCTCTAAGAACGTCTGTACCTAGCCTAAGAGTCTACAAATGTATGATTGTTCACATGCATTTGCATTCCCTAGGAGGAATCTTAACAAAAGAGCAGGAGCTCAGAGAGGGTACCTGTATTTTATTGCAGAGCCAGGCAACTGGAACAAAGGACCTACATAAACTATAAAAGGGTTCTCAGTTAGGTTTGTTAGTTAGCTAAGGGAATAATCTTCCCCAAAGACTGTGGAAAGAAGGGACTGTGGTATTCCCCTTATGTGTAATGAGATATGGTGATTAGCTATTAGGGCTCTGCAAAACACCATTGTTTTGTTTTGAAGTCCTTTTGACCATTTTGAAGGGACAGTGTTTAGTTTTGTCATTTTTTTTATTTCAAAGCACTGTCCCACTTTGTTTTGCCAAACTGTTTCAACTCATTTCGACGTTTTGCCCATGGCCTATAGTGGAGAGTTATGAAAATGCCTAGAACATTGTAATTTGTTACCTGATTCAGATGCAAATTGCAGGGATGGTAGCCCCTTTGGAGGGCATGAAGTCTGCCATTTTTCAAGGAGATAGGTGTAGAGGTTTCTCAGAAACTGCACTTCAAAATCTTGAAAGCACTATTTTCCTAGCAGCAGCAGTGGCAGCCACTTATCATCCGGCATACAGATCCAGGGGATCACACCTCAAGGAGGGCTTCAGGGTGGTGCTGGGCTCCTCCTGGGAGTGCGGGCCCTGGGATCTGCACTGGATGACAGGAGGATGCCGCTGCCACCTGGGACCAGCACTGGGTGCAGCCCACACCCAGCGCCGGGGAAGACCGAGGCTGCTTCTGGCCTCAGGTAGCAGCAGCAGTCTCCTGTCATCCAGCCACAGATCTGGGGGCCTGCACCCCCGGGAGGGCTATGGAGCTATGCCAGACTCCTCCTGGGGGTGCGGGCCCTTGGATCAGTGCCAGATGACAGGATGCTGCCACTGTCACCTGGGACTGGCGCTGGGCTGTCGGTGGCTCCAGGCAGCAGTGGCAGCCTTCTGTCATCTGGGCACATATCTGGGGGCCCACACCCCTGAGAGGGCTACAGGGCTGTGCCAGACTCCTCCCAGGCGTGGAGCCCTCTGGATCTGCACTGGATGACAGAAGGCTGCTGCTGACACCTGGGACTGGTGCTAGGTACAGCTTGCAGCCAGTGCCATGAAAGACAGACGCTGCCACTGGCCCCAGGCAGCAGCAGCAGCCTTCCATCTTCTGGGCTCAGATGCAGGGCCCTGCACCCCTGGTAGGGCTGTGGGGCTGTGCCAGACTCCTCCCCGGAGTTTCAGACACCCGGATCTACACTGAATGACAGGAGGCTAGCACTTGGGCACAGCTTGTGCCTAGCGTTGGGCTCCATGGAGCTCAGCCTGGCGGTGGGAGGCTGAACGCATGTCCAGTTTTGCCTGCCTCTCACCACTGGGCTGCACTCCAATCAGCTCTGCAAGCCCCAACAAGCTTGGCCTGGCAGCTGGAGGCAGAGTGCAGCATTGGCTCTGCCCACCTCTCGCCGACAGGCTGCACTCCATGGGGCTGGTGGAGCCGATCAGAGCACAGTGCAGGCTCTACCCGCCTCGTGCCGCTGGGCTGTGCTCCAGTTGGCTCTGTCAGCTCCACGGAGAACAGGCAGGAGGCGGGGAGAGCCAGGGCTGCACTCCCTGCCGGGCTGAGCTACATGGGGCTGCAGAGCCACTCAGAGCACAGCTCTGGCTCTCCCCTGCCTCCCTCCACCAGGCTGTTTTGAAACTCGAAACATTTCAAAATTTTCAAAATGTTTCAATTGCCCTCATTTCATTTCGAAGCTGTTTCAATGCTTTTTGTTTCATTTCAATTTTGCTGTTTCAAGCTCGAAACGTGTTGAAACAGCTTTGAAATGAAATTTTGCACAGCTGTATTAGCTAATCTGTAGTTTTAGGCTCACAGATTTCCCTGTTCCTGCCTGTACTTATCTCATGAACATAATGTAGGATGGGAAAGAAGCTGTTATATGTGAGACTTATCTTGGTATTCTGATAACTCTTTAGATCCTTCTGTAGACCTTACAATTTAATGTGATACATGGGTATTTATTTTCTTAGCCATTGTTTGTTTTAATTTAGTTCTTACCTCTAGTAGTTAGTCTCTCTTCTTCTCATTTGATCTTGGAGTTTGGACTACTATGATTGTGAGATTTTTTTTTGCTCTTCTACATATCTAGCACAGAAAGTATAAGTAGCACAATTGCAAAGATGACAATTTGTACAAGTTAAAAGTGTAAGGAAGTCTCAAAATAGAAAAGTGATGCTACAACCCTTTTTCAAAGGTATGAGAAAGTGAGGTCAGTTAGTGATAGGAAGGGGACCTCTTTAAGACAGAACGAGAAAAAAAAATCTGCCCAAGCCCCAATAACTGTATCTTGCAAAATAAAAAGCAAGCCAGTAAAGTATGTAATGTATAAAGTAAAGATATGTAAATGCAAAGATAATGTAAAGATGTAAAGATTTTTTATAGATGTAAAGATAAACCTTTTATTCTTTGCAAAGATATCTGTAAGTATGTTATATATACAATTTCAATTCCACT
The DNA here is from genome assembly GCF_052110815.1 of Crocodylus siamensis. NCBI lineage: Eukaryota > Metazoa > Chordata > Crocodylia > Crocodylidae > Crocodylus > Crocodylus siamensis. Next base: position 30,347,889 of record NC_143397.1, on the reverse strand, counting down.
TCAGTAGATCTTAGCAGGCTATTTCAACAGACTCCAAACCAGGCTACAACTTCCCTTACCTTCTTGCCATTTAAATAGTTTGCACTCTAGATTTTTGTGCCTGTGCACAGCAGTGAAGACTCATCTTTACAGTTCAGCAGCATAGGAGGCAAATCTCTAGTAAAGCTAAACATAAGATTCAAAGACAATAAAAATGGTAAATGGTAAGACATATAGGCGGCCACACAATTATTCTTTGGCAGCCTCTTCAGTTCTTCAGACAACACCAAGTTCAAGGATCAGAAAACCACTTTTACTGCTACTGCTTCTGTGTTCACTGTCACCAAGGTAACCTTCATCAAAATAACACCTCAGGAAAACAGCAGCAGTGTGCATTTTCATTACCAACCTGAAAGAATAGCCGCATTATTGACCCCCTTCTTTGTTTGTTTAATAAACCATTACAAACCTGTAGTTGGTTGAAGAGATAAGAAGCAGCAGAAAACTTGCCTTAAGTGCAATGAATATTGCAAGGTATGTGCCTGTATACTTCAAGCCAAACATTTTATCCTGTGAAAAAAATGGGATGCGATGATATTCATGGCCAAGGATCAGCAAGATAGAGATAGTGCAAGGTAATCAGCATGCTGAGTAGGAGACAGCAGCGATGGAAAGATTTTTTTTTTCCTGAAACTACTGTCCTTTAGTTTGTGTCAAGGTCTGGATAAGGACAGAAGGTGTGACAAGTACTAATTACTGCTATCCAAGGTCATTTGTAAAAAGTCACTGTAGATTTTCACTTTCCATATAGCAGGTTGGCAGCTTGTTTTGTTGTTGGATTTATTTTTACTTTACTCCTGAAAGAAATATCTGTTAAATTAAGGCCTAAGAGTTCCTATACATCTGTAGTACGCCTTAAACTATTTTTAGTATCAGCAGCTACTGTCAGACAAAGGAAAGAGAGACATTATTGAGGTGATTGGGAATACTCTGAGCAAAGGAAATGTGTGCATGATTCCCAGGCCCCAGAAGGCTTCTTCATTTTCCTCCTGTCAGTTTCGTATTAGAGGATGCACAGGGAAGGCCTGGAAGCTAAGCCTGAAATACCCCTTCTTTTGGGCAGAAAATTGAGGGGAGATTGATATAATTTGACTTTATTTTCCTTCTTTTCAAAATTATCTTCCATTCCAGCACATGGTTTAGAAGGAAAGAGCTGGTTGTTTTGGTTGGTTATGAAACTTCTAAAGCTTGCTTTACTTTTTTGTATATATTTTAGTAACACATTTGTATTCTCTGTATTTTCAAGTTGATGTCATGGTTGGGTACATGGCTATTTGCGTAAATTTACAATTTACATTGTTGGAAGGATGGTTCTTGCAAGATAAATCTGGAAGCCCAGCTGGTATTCAGTTGAAGTTCAGGTTAGCTGTTTCCACGTCAGTGCTGTCAAACAACATGGCTGCATTAAAGGCCTGGCTATTAAAGCAGTGGAAGACCTCCTCACTCCCTACCCTACCTTCTCTTTCAATCTGTTATTTGGGAAGATAAGAATTGTTGTTTCAGGGGCATCAAGCCTACTTGTATCCCAGTACCTTGGGCTGGCTTGGAATCATTTTGGTCTACCTCATGAGAACGTTTGCCAGTTCATGGTTTAAACTCTCTGGGAATTCTTGGAAGCTAAAGGTCTTCTCATCAAGTGGGAATAATAGACAGTGTGGTCTAGAGACTAGCTCAGAAGCAAGAAGCTTTTGCAGTTAGCCTTTACTGTTGTTTTCAAAATTAGCATAGCTGATACGTCATTCCTTTCTTTTGGAGTATATATACCCCTTTGTGGCATCTGAGATGGCAGATCTAGGGAGTGCTGCAAAAACTAAGGTGAAAGTATGTAAGACAAACTTAGAAAGATTTTTAAGAGTGTACATTGTTTCATTTTCAGTATTTAAATTATGGCATTTAAAGCAATGCTGACATTTTGCATGAAATGATAAGGTTGCTCTATTCTTTTGTTTCAGTGACTTTGAGGCTAGGCATATAATTAATTTGTATGTGTTATGCAATTCCCCACAGTTATGATTTTTTTTTAATTAATTTCTTTCCACTTTGTTTGTGTAATTTGCTCTTTTTTCCTTTCAACTTCTTAGGGTTTTTTTTAAAGAAAGCAAATTTCTTCCAGCTCAATGAAGTATTCATTTGCAACCTGCTTTCATTAGGCAGATACATCCAAAACATCATGGGAATCTTTTTGTCCTGTTGCCTGTCGCTACTATTTTATTTTACAGCTACAAAAAGCTTGTTATGTAACTAGCATCATCTTTATTTTCATAGCATCAGATAGTGAACTGGAAACTGAGAAGTGGATTATTTTATTTAAGAGAAAAATGAGTGGATACTTTTATCCTTATCTAGTTTTATTTATAAATAAACAATGTCCTTGGAAAGGCTTTGAAAATAAGTTGATCTTAGCAAGTCATTTTGCATAAGAGACTGAATCATAATGGAGATATCTGCTATGCATCTCTTTTCTTTTTATGTGGTTTGTTTACATACTTCACTGTACAACTTTTCAAATGTTGTTTAATATTGTGCTGTTAAATCGATACAAAGGCAATTAAAAGACAATATAGATTCATAGATTCATAGATGTTAGGGTCGGAAGGGACCTCAATAGATCATTGAGTCTGACCCCCTGCATAGACAGGAAAGAGTGCTGGGTTCAGATGACCCCATCCAGACGCCCATCCAAGCTCCTCTTGAAGACCCCTAGGGTAGGGGAGAGCACCACCTCCCTTGGGAACCCATCTCTTGATTTGAAAGGTGTGGTCAACCCCAGTATCTCTTTAAATTGTTCAGAATTTCAGTATGCTCAACATTTTTGAAAACCAGGTCATGTATTTAGGTGCTTAAATATGCTACCCAATTTTGAAACTTTTAGCTCTAGAACTTTACTCTGTGCCCATCCCTGTTACATATGAGGCTAAGGATGGGAACAGATGGGACAGTTATAATGGGACGAATTATTAAAGACTTGCTGAAATTTATAGTAATGTTTTGAGTATTATTTAACAAATGTTTTTAAAATGGTGTGAGATTGATAAATGAAAGGCAGTCTATCTTACTTGAACCTGGTTTGAAGAGAGGTTCAGTACAAGATCTAATAAGCTAATGTGTGAGACCAGCAGGGCTGGAACATCCTATCCTGCGAAACCTGTGGTTGCAGGGAGTCCCATAGCTAAGGGCTTCCCTGCATTTGGCCACCTGCCACCCCCGCACCCCACCACTGCCAGCTTCACGTCCAGCCGCTCGAACCCCTCCTTCTCCTGCTGCCGCCACTGCCACTGGTTTCATATCTGGCTGCTCGCCAACCCCCCTACAGCTGTCACTACATCTGCCGGCTTCTTCAGCTGCTCACCACCCCTCTCCCACCATGTCAGGGGCCCCCAAAACTATTTCTTGCAGGGGGCCCTAAAAAATTGTGGGCAGCCCTGGAGACCAGAGATCACCTCTGAGGAAGACTTAAGTACACTGGATTTTTCAAGGTTTCCATGTGAGAGATGGCTGTCCATCTACTAAGCTAGATGTGTACATAAAATATAAGACTTTTTTTAAAAGATTTTTGTTCTAAATAAACAGCATTTTGCTTTATCAGTGCGAGCTGTCATTGGTAAATCTCATTGCCTCAAAGAGAGTAGAACTGCAGGTGCTGACATCATGTGAACAATGTGAACAGGGGTCTTCAGCTCAGGATCCTAGCAGATGGTGAAACTGTGGCCAAAGAAAGTTACAGTTAAATGTTTGAGAAATGAATGAGAGTGTCCTTGAAAATGGTATGATGGGGTCAGAGATGCATTTGAATCAGGAATTGTTAAGTCTTCACAACAACAACAACAACAACATAATAATAATATCACTCTGTTAGGTATTTTATTGTATTTAATTAGTTTATCCAATAAAGTCAAGAAAGAAAGATTCTGGCATGACAGTAAACAAAATTCTAATACAGCTGGGGGCAGTGTTTTTCCAGTCAACCTCAGCTTTACTTAAGAGCTGTGATGTTACCTTGAATATTAGGCAGCGAACAACAAGGCCGACTGAGAAAAGAGAAAGTATCACAACTTCTGAGATGTTCTGTTAAAATATTTCTTAGGTAGGCCTCTGTATTTCACCAGACTATGATTCATGTTCATTACTTCACCTATCAATGTCAACGCTGACAAAGGTACAGCTTTAGCACTAGTCAATGTGATAAAACAGAATGGTTTCTTACCTTACTTGAACCCTGAAGACAGAACTTATAAAATAGTCAGCATTGCTTCTTTTTCTGGGATCCGTAAATGCAAGTCACTTCGTGGAGATGCCAGCTTTTTCATTTTGTTTATTCCATGCGTTTCAGAGAATGCTATTTTTCTCCATGTCCTACATTGTCTTTAAAAGCATCTAATTTCCCTAGAGTTAATATGATCTATCTAACCAATGTTTCTTTCTCAGTTTGTAATCACGTTACTAATCCTAAATTAGAACTGTTAGTTTTGTTTCAGGACCATTGTTCTTCTCCAGTATTTTCATGTGACATGTATGATCTTATGAGTTCAGTCTACTCATGAGAAGTGGCACTTTCTTAGACCAAAGTATAGCTAATGTGAATATATAACTGTTATGTATTATCTCATCAAACCAGATAAATACCAATGTCTTTTGTGTCTTCTCAAATCACTGCTCTCTCTGCTTAGTTTTTCTGTACTTAGGTTTATTCTTGTCATCTTTAGCTAAAATACTGGCCTCAAAACACAAAAAGGCACAGCATTACTTGGAAACATGGAGACATTTATTTTATGGTACTGGACTATGTAAGCAACAGTTCTCTGCATAAGACATTGTTAATTTTAACAATTATATAAATTTTTGTCATATTGTCTTAATTTAAGTATTACACATTATTATTATGATGATCTTAGAATCCATACTAATGATCCAGGGAGAACTAATTTAAAACAAATGGAGTCAATTCCAACTGTGTGTCTACAAATGTATTAAAACGAATATGGGTTGCTGCCATCAATGCTATTTCCCTTCATATGCAGATGGGTGGAGGAGCAAGACCACTGGTCTCAATCCCCTTCCACAAGCGCATAAGGAAGTACACTAGGCCAATGACAGCAGGAAACCTATCTGCATCTAACAAGTTGGCTGATGCAGATTATACATATCCAAGCTAGGAGAAAAGTATAAATAGGTAACAATGGGCACATCTACATGTGCATATCAATGTGCAGTATATTGCACCAGAGTTTGCTTCTGAGCACCGCATTTACACATGTGCCTGGGACTGCAGCACACTGAGCTGGGTCAGAGCAGCTCTGGCTGACTGCGATCTGTCTCAGCATTCTGCAGAGGGGCTTTTTGGAGCAAGAGAGTGCTCCAGTGTAGGGATAACTGGCAGACAGCCCCTGCACGGAAGCACCCTTGTGCCTCTGCCAGTCCTGTCAGCATCGACATGAGTTGCTGTCCATGAAAAAAATTCCACATCAGGATAGTACTTGTTTTTACTAGTCCACTAGTCCACCTCCCCCCTTCCATTATTCACAGGATTAACTTAAAGCACAAATAAATTAAATAAAATGCCAGTGCCATCTTATTTCACACGTGCAGAAGGATGTGGTGCCCTTTAGACAGTTGGCCCATGTTCAGAACAGTGATACATGATGAATACCATTGTATTCAAGTTTAAGAATGTGAAGCACTGCAGAACATAAAATATTAGTGAATGATTATTTACATATTTCTTTCTTAATTACCATAGCAGTCAGTGTCAGCATAATTGCATAACTTGCACTGCAGCAAATTTGATTTGTCTCATTTTACAAAGATCTCAATATCTCTGTTAGGGTACATCTTATCTTGGGGGTGAATATTTGCCCTGGAATTATATCATCTGCAATAGGAAAAAAATGATTTATAGAATTTATTAATAGATTCCCTGGAGCATGATGACTGACTAATCTGATTCTCATTTCAAATTAATTTGCTTTACCTTCCGTGCACATTTGAATTTGTTTAAACGCTATTAACTTTGGCTATTTCATAGAATCATAGATATCAGAAACAGCAAACAGTTTGCAAAAGTCATATGGTATGTGTCCCTGCCAACGCAGTGTTTATTTAGTGTTCTTCAATTTTGTCTGTCCATATACAATATATGCATAGGCAGAGGCTTTACAAAGTTTTTGGCAGAGCTAAATTAGATAACTCATCTTCATAGTTCCCTGTCCCTCTCCACTCTTTCCTGTTCCACTTGACTGAAGTCATGGGTACTTTTGACAGAATCAATATGGTGGAGGGAATAGATGAAAGGAAAGTCTTTGAGGCTAGGGACAGAAGTTACACATAAATCAGTTTAAGTGGTCAGGAACCAGTTTAAACCTGTAGCAGAACATGAGTTTAGTGCACATAAACCAGTTTAAAAATGGCCAAAACTGGTTTAAGTTAAACCTGGTTGAATGTAGTATCAGATTTAAGTGATTCAAGTCAAACCAGTTTATGGAACTTCTGTCCCAGACCCTTTTCTGGTTTAAGTTAAAACAGAGACTCTAGCATCCCAGCGATCTTTTTACCCTGGACTGTACTCTGTGCTCCAACAAAGCAGGACTTGCCCCCGGCTACCAGCAGGGACTTTTCCATCCCCAGCAGCGGGGCAGATCCCCCTGTCTCACTTCCTCTTCTGCTAGGGAAACAACCCAGCTCCCAGCTGCAGTGAGGAATAAAGCCCCCTGCTGGCTTTTCCCCTCCAACAGGCATTTCCCCCCCACCAACTTCCTCCTCAGCTGCCCCACAGGACCTGCCAGGCTGTGGGCTGCACTCACCAGGGGACCCCATGCTGCAGGATAGTCTGGGGTGGGGGAGCTGCAGCCCAGGATGCAAGCTCCTTCTCTCCTCTGGTGTCAGCTGCACTGTAGCCCTGCCATGGCCTGGCAGATGTAGCAGGCCAGGAGCTTCAGAGGCTGTGCCAGGCAGAGCTGACAGACAGCAGGGCTTGGCTCTGGCCATACAGTGGGGGAGGACTTGCCTGACACCTGCAGGGAGCTTGGGGCAGGGCCAACTCCCGAGCAGGGGCAGAGACAAGGCGCTGGGCTGCAGCTCTCCCCAGGAGGTCCCAGGTAGCCCCAATGCTCTTGTTCCCCCAGGCTGGCTCCAGCGAAGGGAGATCACCAGGGGCCATGCTCACTCTGCTGTTCCTGGGACAGCAGGGGTCTGCAATAGGGTGGGAAGAGTAAGGGAGATGAAGCTGCTGTTTTTCCTCCCCATTCCCTTCTCATCTGGCTTGCTGGCCAGGGAGAACATGTTACAGGGTGATTTTTCCTGGCTCCTGGCTGCAGGGAATCCCACAGTCCCAACCTGAGTTGGGAGCCAAGCTGATCACCCAGCCATGCCCCCTGCTTGGCTAGCAGCCATCGGGGGGGACAGCCCCCATTGTAGGCTTCCCACCCCCTGTGTGGGGCACCGTCTGGCTGGAATACAAAGCCAGGCAGGGGGTCCTTCCCCCACAAAACTCTCTCCTCAGATGGCTTGCCAGCCAAGCAGAAGGTATGGCCAGGTGTTGGGCCTGGCTTCCAACTCAGGCAGGGGAGTAAAGCTCCCACTGCAGGCTCCCCCACAGTCACCCAGCCATGCCCACTCCCCAGCTGGCAGGCTGGCTGAGAAGGTAGTTGTGGGGGTAGAAATGGCCTCCACTGTGGGCTTCCTGTCCCCTGTGCTGGGCACAGCTTGGCTCACATCCAAAGCCAGGAGCTGGGTGGAGGCCAGGCACCTGTCACTCACCTCCTGCTTGTAGTGGTGCCAAGCACTTGGGGTGGACAGCTGCAGGGGAGGCAATGGACTGCTGCAGCCTGGCTCAGCCTAGCTCCACAGCCCCAGGGCATAGGCAGCAACTGGTCCTCAGCCGCCAACCCTGAGCACCCAGCACCGCTGCGAGCAGGCAGCGGGTAAGACATGCCTTACCTCTACCCACTGTGATGGTTCACTCTGCTGCTGCTGCCTGGAGAGGCAGGGGATGAGGAGGCATGCTTCAGCCCACCTGCAAACTGCACTTGTGGGCCTGGAGGAGGGAGACAGCAGGTGTTAACCCCTGGCTCATAGGGCCAGCCCAGCCCAGGCCATGATACTACAGTGGGAACAATGGTGAGTTGGGCTCCCCCATTCCTCACAGCCAGGTCACATCCCCCCTCCCTGCCCCCTCTCCATGGCCAGCTGACTGCTCCTCAGGAGGACTTGGCCCACGGTGCCATATTGGTGCCCCCACTGCGACTGCCTGCAATGTGGGGGTTAATTCATGAGCCCTTTCCCTCAGGCTACTGGCATCTGGCCCTTGTGGCCCCAGGTGCATGTGTCCAGGTATGTGAGCAGAACCTGTCAATGCCCGCACCACCACCCCCTGCAATGGGGGGATTAAACCCCCACTTTCCCTCAGGCTACCGGGTCACTCCTGTTGCCAGCCAATGGGTGAGTGAGGGTGGGGGTGCTGGGAACCCCTGACAGGGCCTACTTCCACCCGCTCCCTCCAGGCATACCTAAGCTGGGGTCCCTGCAGACCGGGGTGGGGGGGTTAACTCCCTCCCGCAATCACACTCAGGCCTGCCCAGGCTGGGCCATGCCCCTTCTCTCAGCTTAGTTTTCCTCCAGCCGAGGGCTCACAATAGTATCCCTTGGCTTCTGGCCTGAGCCACTGCAAGCATTTGCCTGCATTTTCAGAGTCAAGAGTGGATCTCTGTCCAGTTGCAAAGCAGTTCAGTCTACGCAGATTAAAGTAACCTGCAAAGATTGACTCAATTTAGGCTCCAGATAGCTGTGACTTTTTGAATGCCTGTCACTAGCCTGAGTAACTGAGCTAGTGACAGTTCAGTAGTATATGTAACGTTTCATATATTGTTTGTGCTATTAAATTATAAACATTTTATATCAGGTAAATTGTCTTATTCAATATATAAAGAAAACACATATCACATTATGGGTACTACCATAATCCAAATCATAACACTATTCTGTATTGATGAAAACATTTCCCTTGGCTGAACTGAAGTTTCTCAGGGCCTGAGGACATAGTAATATGTAGGGAAGTACCTGAAGAACTACAGCTTATAATAATTTTAAATCTTGTGTTTTGCTTAACATGTTTTCAAAATTCTAAAATGTAAACTATAATTCTGTGTGAAAGCAGTGTATTGAGGGCAGAGTCAGAGAAATGTACTTACAGTTTTTCATTTTAGTTATGCATGTAGTAGCTGGGTTTTGAAATACTTGGACTACTAATCGGCTTTTCTGGTAGACCTGCTGAGAGAGCATTACAGTCATCCAGCCAAGACATAAGAAAGAAATTTATGGATTAGCTTTACTGAATCATTTTTAGGTATATGCAGTATGGGTCTCCAAGCAGCATTTCTTAAGTAATGACAAGCAGATTTAACAGTGGCAGTAATGAGCTACTCAAAGATGAGCTAAGAATCAAAAGAAGCCAATTTTTCTGTTTTTATCCCCTTTACTCATAAAGATCTGTACTTTATAACTTACTAATTTTGATATACCTTGCTATGTGATTTGTGTCTAGTACTAGGATGCTACTGCTACCGTCTGATATGTATAGATTTGCCTATAATTGTGTTTAATGTATCGACATTTCAGCCAAAAGTAGCCCAAGTTCAGTCTATAAATAGATATGAACGTTATTTTAAGTGTTTGGAGGTAAAACTGACAAAACTGACCAAGTTTCAATTTCAAAAATTGATGTAGGGCTTGTGGCATCTTTTTCCTTGAGTGTTCCAGCAGGGGTACTCCCCAGCTGCTCTGGCTTGTGCACACTAAACCTGGAAATGTGCTGGTGAAGCTGCTCCAGACTTCTGCAGCCAAGCATTGTTGAATTTGAGGACAATTTGCATTCAGACTTTGTGCCAACCTATCTCTGCTTTCATTTTGTATCCTTCACAGTCACTCTGCATACACTGCAATAACAGTGAAATAACAATTGGGGTTATTTAATACCATATGCATACACATATGGAAAATTCAGAGCTACTTAGACTATAGGGAAGCAATGAAGGCATTCTCCAAACTTCTCATCATCGCATCATCATGTGAGAGGAAGAATCATGACAAGCAATGAGTTTTTGAAACAATGGAGGGGCCCAGTGGATAAGATCACTAGGGAGGATAGGATTTTATCTGTAAGCCCAAATATGAGATCATCACACTTCCATGCACACTTCTCAGCATGGCACATGTGCTCTCACAGACATTTCCAAAATGCTGGGGCCGGGTGTGAGCTTCCCACTGTTTTGGTGCTCTTAATTGTCACACAAGCAGATCAAAATCCTATCTAGTTTTCAAATGCATTACTTCATGTGTTGCTTTGCATTTAATTTTAAAGATTTAATGTTTCTGTTATTTCTTCAGTGCAGAGGAAAATAGCAGGAAATAAGTAAAAACTAGAAACGATAAATGTGATTACAGATCATTAACCAACTGCACTAGAAAATCAGCTGAATTTCAAATGCAACGTGGCATTTTATACAGGGGGTTTCATGTCATGGCACAAGAATATGATAGTGTGACTTCAGTGAGAAATCAGAGGAATATCAGAGGACAGAAACAATTAATTAAGGGACAGTTGTTTAATTTATGAGCTAAGATTAAAAGAATTTCCCACCAGAACACAGTAGGGTCAACTAATATTGCTTCTGCCATTTAACCTATATTGAAAAGGGTGTTAAAAAGACATTCCTGACACATTAACTCAACCAAGCTAAAGTGATGGGTAAATGTATTTTTCTGTTTTTTGTTCAGAGAGTCAATATGATTATGATAAGGCAGCTGCTTAAGTGCTTTTCTGGATTGGGACACAATACATAGCATTTTGCAGGCTCAGTCTCACGTACAATATGTGAAAAATCCAACATTATTATCAGTTTAGGAAGATGTTTTCCTTTTCTTCATGGTGTCTTGATTAATTGGATCTTGTCAAGTTGATGAATCATTTGAGCATTTTGAAACATATTATGAAGACACTTGTAAATGGCTGCATAATTTGTTTGCACTGGTATTTGTACTTAAAACATGACTGAACTATCTGTCTTACTCTTCAGTGTCTAGTTGTGATGCATTTTAAAGGAAAATATAATTACTAACTTTTGCAGAGTATACAAGTCAAGTTCATATAATGTGTCTGTGGAGTCTTGACTTTCTGATATCATTTCTGAGGATACAGACTTGTGTGTGACAGAAGAGACATAGCACAGACTGGGAAAGGAATACCAGTGTATAGAGAGAAGATGAAGTGCTGAGTCATTTGCCTGCATATTTTCTTCTTTGTTACTGTTTGCACTGATGGATTATGCAGTCTTGCCACCTTCGTTTAAAATGAATTTAAATAGTTATTTGATATGTCCAATTGTGAGAATAACCCATCTGTTTCTCATAAGAGACTGCTACATGTTTGTCCTTAAAAAGGAGAAATAATAGCTACTTAGAATTTCAAGTTTTCATAATGGAAAATGTAGAAAAGAGAAAAAGTATTTCAAGGACAGAAATTAATTTCTTGATCATTTCCATCAAGTGCAATGCTGGGATCCAGGTAAAGTCAAAATGAGTTAGATTTGATTTTGTGGTAAGGTCATTCAGAGTTGTAACAGCTGCTTGCCTTGTTCCCATGATATTTTTGGAAATGTGCCTGAAATGCAGTAAGGCTGTTAACTGGGTTCTGATAACAGCAACTGTCCCTTCATAAATTTTTGACAACAATGGCAGACAAGTAATAGGCTAATAATTGCCTAAGCAATCAATATCCAGGAGTCTCTTAATATCTAGGTTACAGAAGTTAGAAATGGCTAATAGATCAGCACCTGAAAATGAATAATTTACTACTGAGTAGATGAGTGTATTGAAGTTGCAGTATGATGACAGTCTAACAGAGTATTTGTGGGGGTGGATCCAAAGGAGAGGCTTCTAGCTGGTTTAATTATATGTTCATAAACCCTACCTAGTATCATGGGGTATTAGCACTGCACATGTTAGTTCAACATGAGCAGAATCAGCATATTTTCAATACTATGATAATTCTTGAATTTGTGGTGTAAGAGCAAGAAAAGAAATTCCTTGTTTGATTCTAATTTTCACAAGGAGTTTTCAGTAGAGGCTATATTTAAAATTGTGGTAATCCACTGGTATCCCTGCTGGTAGCATGGTACTGTTGATCACTGTTGATTACCTGTCCATGAAAGCAGCCTTGTTGCTCTTAGGCAGGCTGGAAAATATTTCTGTCTACACCCACTTTGTACATAAACACAGAGTGATGGAGCCAGCCAAGCATTCCAAAATAACTCCAGCATATCTCTTTTCTTACAAAAAATAAAGTAACCCAGGAATACTAGAAGAATTAAAAGCTACATGACTCCTGTAGTCCCAAGTGCCACTTAATTGTCTAGGAAACCTCCCCATCCACATGCTCTTTGAGTGGAGTGGCAAGAGATGATGCCAGGAATAGCCTGTTCTCAAGACAAGCTACTGTGTATGGAGAGTGTATTGTGCTAGGAAATTGTCCTTCTAACAAAGTACTAGTGATGCTTTTCAGACTGAATTTAAATTGGATATATAGTCATTTTGTCATGAAACAAAATAAGCAACATAACTTCCAAAGATATAAATCACAAAAACAAATATAATTCAAGCAACTAGAAGATTTTTTTAAAAGAAAGTACTACCGTTAAAATAGGAATTACTGTGTAAAAATGGGCATATCATTCATTTTCAGTTCAGTAAAATAAAATCTGTATAGCCAAAACATCAATGATTTAGCTCTTCCTGCTTTACACATAATGTAATATTCTTTGTTTTACAATATGCCAGTGAATTTGGCTTTTCTCTCCCATTCATTCTTCCTTTTTTGTTATTACCGTTATTGCAAGATGAGCTAGTCATTTTTCAATTTTATTTCTGAATATGGGGTTTTAGATGTATGGGCTAAAGTATATGATGGAGCTCAATTAAATGCTATTTGGGAATTACTTTATATAATACTATTACAGTGGCAATATAGAATTAAATAAATCTCCTTTGGCATATGTTTTATTCCTGAGAATGTAGTTAAGGGGGGAAAAGCCAAAACAAACTTAATTCACAGTGTTTGAGCACTTCTTCACAAACTGGTAAATACCCCTAGGTGGCACTAGATGCTTTTTTAATTTAAAAATAAATTAAATAAATTATCTCAATATAAAAAGAAATTCAGGACAGCTTTATACACCCATTGAACTCTTAAATGTCAGTTGTGTAATAGATTTCACATATTCTTCAGTAAAAAGATTCTAGCAAGTCCTTTCATCTTGCATTTAACAAGATCACCCCAGCACTAGGATTGTTTGATACTATATAAGGGGTGTTTTTGAACTTGCAGAAGATGAAGATGCCTTGCCATAGATAATTATTTGAACAATATGAAATGCCAAAAATTTTCACAGCCATTTGTTATTAATAACTCATGTGGAAAAAGTTACGTTTGAAAGATACCCTTGAAAATTACTGTTTTTATTCAAAATATCTCTCAAATTATATATTTCAAACATAAACCAAATTGCAGATAGCAATTCTGTTGTTTCTTGGTTTGACTAGGTCGTTAAAGGTTAGTGAAAAAATAATGCTATTTTTCTTGAACAACACTAAGTTTTTACTTTATTTTATAACTTTTTACCTACCTATACAACTTTAAAAATCCTTGAGAATCAAATATCTCCACGTTGGGAGTATCTACGCAAGATGCTAACTGTGTAGCCTAATTTTACTGCTCAGTAGTGTGCAGGGCAAAACCCATGCTAATATGCACATTTAGTGTCACTTCAAAAGCCATGTGCCGGTGCTGCTGTGCAGTAGCGCCAGATACTGCACATTGATTTAGTACTTGGTTATACCAGTACTAAACTTGATGTGCAGTAATTATGGCATATTAATAAATGTATAGATGCACGCTTTGTGAACATTCATGTTCATTTGGGTAAGGTGTTTTGTTTTAATATTGCTTTGAGTTCAACGGGAATATCTATTATATATGGAAATTATTGCTTTTTACAGCACTAACTTACTCTACTTACAAGAAGAATGGGGAACAAGTAATGTAAATATTGTAATGCCATTACAACAAATCAATAGTACACTATCATTTTGAATACTGTGTTCATTTCTGATCATCTTGATGTAGTAAGGAGCATACAAATATAAAAATAGGATCAGAAAGAGCAACAAAAATTATTAAATGGATGAAGAGATTTCTATGTGAGCAGAGGAAGCTAATCTGCTCTGTAGAATCCACTGTTTTGTTAGGGGTCAGAGGCAGAGATGCTCTTAGAGGAGCAGCAGGAGCACCAGCTGTGAAAGCCTGGAATTCTGTAGGTTGAACCACTGGACAACCTCTTTTGGTTTTGACTTTGATTGGGGTAAGCAGAAGGGGAAAAACTAGTTACCCTTGTAGGATAATCTAGGGCAGGGGTGTTCAACTCCCAGCCTGCAGGCCAAATCCGGCCCACATAATAATGCATCTGACCTGCAAGGCTTGACAAAGGTTGGGATATTTGGTGGTAGGATTTAACACTGCCACTGCTTCTCTGCCACCAAATTTCCAAGCCCCACAAGGCCAAATTAGGTTTAGGCCATTGCAGTGGGGATGGTTTGGGGCTGGGTCATTGCCATGTAGCCAGATTGGCTCAGGCCAAGTCCAGGCTGTTACCACTTGGCTGGATCGGTGCTTGGCTGGGCCATTGCTGCATGACTGAATTGGCTGCTTCTGCCCCACATGCTGCCCCTGCTGTGTGGCCAGATTGAGCCCCAGCTGCACCTGCCTGTGCACCAAATCAACCCACTGCTGTGCCTGCCATGTGGGCTAGATCAGGCCCATTGGCCAGATCCAATCCATGGAAGAATCTGGCACCACGCATCCACCCCATGTGGCAAAACGTTTTGGCATCACTGATCTAGGAGAAATTCCATATAGGGAAACTCAGATTTTCTTCCCCCAGCTATTGACAAATTTGGTCAAGCATCATTTGAGACTCTCTGGAATTTGTTAGAAACTATACAAAATGGCCTTATTAAATATTTTGTATATAGTTTGCATATGAACATGAAAGTTTCCTAGAGACTGGTGCACCCTTGTAAGAGGGGTTGGCAGCGTCTGGGGAGAGGTTAAGACAAGTGGCTGGGAACTGCAACTTGGTATCAACACTAGGTCCCCTCACTTATTCCCATCATTTACATAGTTTCCCAGCTAGTTTTCTCTTTCTGGTCTCTGGTTCAGCAGAGGGTGAATAGCAGAACAGTGGTCACGTAGCTGCCTTCTCAGCAGGCTCCACATTGGCCTCTGTCTACCATAAGTCACAACTGCCATCCAAATTAGCTCAGGACGTGAGGACTGGCCTGAATGTGAGAAGTCACAAAAGAGATGGCTGGCAGATCTCACTCCTTGTTTTCCTAATTTTTTTAAACTTAGGTAGTGGTCCCGTGTGAATAACTGAGATAGGTATTATCACTGTACTTTAATTTCTCACATAAAAGATGGATCATGGGTACAATGTATATTAATGTTGTGAGAGCTTTGAAATATGGTCAGAACAATCAGTTATGCTAATAAAGTTCAAAATTTTAAATGCTGGCAGTAAAATTGTTAGTGAAAACAATGAATAATCTTTATGGCAGCTTTTCTTGGCAATTGTTATTACTCTGTGACACCTGTGCTGCTGTTGAATTAGCACTGCAGGAGGTGGTTGTACACTCAGTCCTTTTAGCCTGAGGTAAATTCTTTTTCTGACATCTATTATAGAGAAACTTAGGCATTCAAAGCTGAGAAATAAATAAAATGGTTTTAATTGTGCCCTAGACAAAAATACAATGAGGTACATTAGTCACAGGGCACTTTCTCAAGCAACATAATTTTTCACTATATTGTTATGCAGGGCCATTGTCTCACTGAAAACAGAATAGGTAAAAAAGTAGAGGAACAGCTCAATTTTTAAAGCCAGAGGCTGAAAGAAAAGTGATTTTTCTCTATATGAAACCAAAATTATCAAATGTAGGTTTAAAATAATATACAGAGTAAGAATGAAGATGATATGTTTTGGAACAACAGAATGTTCAGACATCTTAATCTAGAAAATGAACATTTAAATTGCATGACATTTTTTTCAGGATTTTAACAGGCTTACTGTACCCTTCATCTTCATCAAGGCAATTTTCATAGAATTCAGGGCCAGTCTGAAGTAAGACATAAGACCCCCAAAAGTCAGTAGATGAAGAATGTGGCCATCCAAACATCAGCAAGCAAGGAAATTATTAGTTATGGAAGGATTGAAGTTGCTGTGTTGGGGAGAGTTATGGTGTACTTATAGGAAGCTTTTAGTCAGAAGTGAGGTTTGTATGGAAGTTGTGTAGGACATAGGTTTTTGATGTAGTCACTCCAAAGAATGGCAAGACAAACCTTGAACCTTTAATATGCCTGTGTCTTAGTGATTACTTGATTATTGTGTATGCATGTAGGTGTGTGGAAATATAGTTGTGCACAAGTCAAAAATGCTTTTGGTGTATGCATTGTTGATAGGTGGGAGTATTATCTTTTTCCTACATAATTGGCCACCACATCTTGCTTTGTTTTTCCCCTGAATCATCTTTGGTGTCCAGCTGGGAACAGCTGATCTGTAAATCTTGCCTTCTGTTATTTTATTAAAAATTCTTATGTTTATCTGCAATTTTGTTACTGCCTGGATATAGTGTTTCTTAAGCACCACATTTCACATGCGTGGGCTTTATCCATGTTGGTGTTAATTGGGTTAGAAGTTCAAATTTATACAAAAGAGGAGAGATATCTGCATACAGAATTTTGCAATAATTCTCCCTTGTTTTCATAAGCATTTGAAAAGGAGATATTTTATCATCCTTTTATATTATTTTAAAGGCATTAGCCTTTAAAACTACAGGTTTTTTGTTGGATATGAATCTTGTAGAGTTAAAGCAAGGCTTTGTAATGCTAAAAGTGAGGCCATTTCTTTCTCCTTTCGCCTCCATTTCATAAAAGTGGACACAACACTTACAAGACGGTGGGGAGGGAAAAGGGGTATTGTGTGAGGGTTACTGTGTGAGGGTTACTGATAAGATATGAAACTAGCTGAATCCAGTCAACAGGGGAGTCTCGTCAACAGGAGAACCTTGAAAGTCAGGCATGATTTGTTTTTGTTAGATAAAGAAACATCTTGAGACAAAATATAGGGGGCATGTGATTCACTATATTAAACTATATTAGAGTTAAACTTCGGTGTTCACACCCACAGTGCCGCTTGATTGGACAGAATGATGATTTAGTTAATAGATGATTGAGTATTTTTATGAGCACGAGCTAATCACGAACTAACGCTTTTGCACTTAGAAAGTATAAAAAAGTATTATAACTAGTAGGCGGAATCCCTCTCCAGAGGTACCTCGCTTGAGCGAATAAAGATTCTGTATTTGACTTCCTGTATTCCACTTGCTCTGCGTGATCATTGCCCCAGCCTAGAGTGAACTGCACATGGCTTTAAGAGTGTAATTTGTAACAGTTTTGCACACAACAAGCAGACAACAGAATGCCTTTTTATCTCATATTTATTTATCCAAATAGGGCTTCATGTAGTGCATATATGTAGTGTATGTCAAGCCGGAGTTGGTAAACCAAGATCACGGTTTTGGTCATGGTGGGATGGCCGGGTGGTGGCAATTGGACATGGAACAGGCGGGATTTTTGGCGTGGAGTTCTGAGGCATGGAAGCGTAACGATTTCAAATAAGAGGGATTTATTTTAACTTAAGCTTTTGAAGGCGTAGGTTGTGATGTTTGCTTCGGTTACAGCATAAGGTTGTAATAAACAGAATGAACACAAACACTAACAGAGGGGTCTGTTGGTCCACAATGTTCCCCAACAAGCCTTTGCTTTCTAGCTGAAGCTAGGTGCGGCTGCCCGTTGGTTAGTCTTAGGACTGGTCAACAGCTCATAAAGGGTTAAACGAACAATACGAACAATACGAACAAACGACAACTGTAACTCATTGAGAAGAACGAGGTGGTTGTGACGCCAGTCCAATGGACACTGGGTGGTCGAAGGAAAAGCTGAGGTCGAGAGCTGGAACACGATGCAGCGGAGACGATCAAGGTAAGTAGGGATGAGCTGGATCGTGGTCGATAATGGATGCCAAAGTCAGTCAGATGCCAGGTAAGTGAAAGCTGGAATCAAAGTTTAAACGGCAAAAATCGAAGTTGAATTCAAAGCCAAATAACATTCGGTAACCGAGGAATCAATATGAGAGAAACGAAATCGATGAGGTTAATCGCTGTGTGAAGCTATGAGGAGAACTGGGTGTTTGAATCCCAAACTCTCTCTGCCTCACAGTCCCTGCTAAAAGCAGCCTCTGTTAGCAGATTGAGCAGCTCTCTCTCACCACACTCACACCAACAACGCCCGCACAACCCACACCCACACCCAGGTTGGGGCTCACTAGCTTTTAAAGCAACCCCTTGGCCAATCAGGGTGCTTGGTGATCAGAATTTTCTGGTACAATTACGTCATGCTCTTGTTAACTGAGCATGCATCTGATCAAGCTCTGTGTGGAAACCAGGCATGCGCAGGGCTGAAAAGTAGGTCACCAGTGATTGACAGCTCCTGGAGTTGCCCAGGGGGCACATGTTGGGCACACGGTGGAAATTTCCACGAGCCTGGGTTCTCTGCGCATGATCACAACTTAACTCATGTGTTGCCAGCACCTTTCAAAATTTCTCTGGGACAGTGTATAGTGTATGTGTGTGTGCAGGGCTGTCCCTGGGGGAGGATGGGGGAATTGGGATGACCTCCCTGGGCCCCATACTTTGGGGAGCCCCCACAAAGCCAGGCAGAGTGGCCCTGGTGACTGTGCTGCTGCTGCCAGCTTCATGTCCGGCTGCTCGCTATTCTCCTCACCCCCCTCCACTGCTACCATTGGCGGCTGTGGCTTCTTCCCATTGAAGGCGCACGAAATTGGGGCGGGGGTGAAGCCCCGCACGAGATGATTTTCTCCAGGCCCTGCACCCTGCTTGAGTTGGCTCTGTGTGTGTGTGTGTGTGTGTGTGTGTGTCCATATCCATATGTTTTCTCATAATTTAGGAGATAAATACAGGGTTAATAAATGCAGCCGTTAGTCTCCAAATAAAGAAAATGATCAATAGTTTATATCATAGTTAATTGTAATAATAAGCAAATAAGCAGAATCAAATGATTATGCCCTGTCTGCCTTTCTGAAACAAAGACATTAACAGCATGGCTAGTCTAACTTATTAAAAATTAAACATAAAATGAACAATGAATAAAGACTGCTATAATTCTGTTCTTCAGTGAAAACAAATTACTACATTTTTAGAGTCCTGTGAGATGATAATTCTGCTAAAAGAAAACATGAGCCCTACAACTGTTTTGAAAGGGAAGACATGTTTTGTATGAAGAAAGTTGAATGGCATGTTCTGTTTCAAAAATAGTCATAAAGACATATACCACTGCAAAGTAATGTACATTATTGTTTTCCCCAAACTATTAGCATACAGAAAAGAAAATAAAGATGAATGAAGTAAAGACTTGAGAGGTTAAAAAACTTTAACAGGAGTCAAAGCGGTATTAACTCTATCTCCACCATCTGTTTCTTTTTCCTATCTATAGGCATACCTATAGATCAGTGGCTCTCAATGTTTTTAGAATCAAGGCATCCCTTGAAAAAGGCCAGCTCTTAGCTTTCACTCATTTTTGATTATGGAAAACAAATAGAGTAATTCTTCAGATGCAAAGAACTCAGAGGCTAGGGACTGAAGTTACACGTAAAACAGTTTAAGTTATTGGAAACTGATTTAAACCTGTAATCAAACAGAAGTTCAGTGCATACAAACTGCTCTTAAAATGATCAAAACCAGTTTAAGACAAACCTGGTTGAATGTAGTATCAGAATTAACTGATTTAGGTCAAACTGGCTTACAGAGCTTCTGTCCCATATCCCTTCATTGTTCAAGTTAACTCACACTCCCCCAGCTTCCCAGGATGCCTTGCAGACCTGGGCTATGCTACCTGCTCCAGGGGAGCAGAGGCTGCCTTGGCCCTTTTCTTCTTAGCCTGCTTCCTGCCTGTGTCTGTCAGCCCATAGGGATTGGGGGGCAGGGGAACAGACCCCCAGCCTCCCCCCCCCCCCCCCCGTGCAGTCAGGGTCTAGACAGCACATGGTGGGAGGAAAAGCCACTGTGGTGGGGGGGATTTTCAGACCCTGGCAGCCCTCTTCTCTCCCTCCTCCCTTTTCCCAGCTGCTAATTGCTTCAGTGGATGCCACAGAAGGTCAAGAGAAGTCCTCCAGCCCAGGTGCCTGCTCCTGCAGCCCAGCATGGGGGCACCAGGGAGCCCCTGCCTTGGGGGTCTTCCCCCCACCCCAGCCCAGTGTTCCCCAGCCCAGAGCAGCCTTCCCCCAGTGGAACTGTGCCTTAAAGCTTTGCCTCAGCCCCAGAGAGTCTCAGGCAGCTTCACGGAGCAGAGGGGAATTGTCCTGCTCCTCTGGAGCTGGTTTTGCCTTAGCTGCTCTGAGTCAGAGGCAAAACTAATGCAAGGAAGAAGAGGAGTTTCCCTTTGCTCCCTGGGCTATCCCTGAGAGTCCAGCACCTAAGGCAAGGTGGTGAGTTTGGGAAGAATTCTCCTCAGCTCCCTGGGGCTGCCCGGTGCTGCATGGGCAAGCACCCGGCCAGGAGGACTTCTCCCTCCCTTCTGTGGCAGCTGCTGAAGCAATCAGCAGCTGGGAAAGGCGGGGGGAACTCCCCTCAGCTCCCCAGGGCTGCCTGGGCTGGGGAACTCAGGCTGAGGGAAGCCTCCCAAGGTAGAGGCTGCCTCAAGGTGGGCCAGCACCTGGAAAGGGGGCTCCTGAACTTCCTGTAGCAGGGGCTGCGGTACTTGGCTGTGCTGGCAATGGTCAGCAGGCTGAAAGATGTGCTCTAGCACCCCTGCCTACTGACCTAGGCCAGTAGAGACCTCCCCTTGCCTTTCCCAATTAAAAATTGAAAGTCAATTCAGTTGGTTATCAGGTCAACCTATGCTGCTTAGAGGAAGCTGTCTAGTTTGAACCGATTCAGTCTCAGGCTTTTTGACTGTCTGTACTTAGCCAGAAAGACCATACCAGGTCAAAATATTTTTGACACAACAGATTCCTATTTGAAATCTCTGGGTTTATCTTGTGAATCATGTCTAGGTGTTTGTACACTTAAAAGTGATAAAACTGTGTAGCATCCTGTGGTACCATTAAAAAGATCCCATGCCACCCAGTGTGGTGCAACACCCTGGTTGAGAATCACTGCTTTAGATTATCCCATTGTCTCACTTCTCACCCTCTGTGAGAGACTATTCCCTAGTAAATCTTTGCCTCTACTAGTGGGCAGATATTTTAATTAAAAAACATTTTAATGTAATGATGTCATACTTTGATGGGAAACACTGGGTGAAATTCTGACCCCATTAAAGTTAGTGGCAAAACTTTTTTTGGCTTTAATGGAGTTAGGATTTCACCTATCATGTCCTATCTCTTTGTATTCTTTTCTACTTTAGATAGTTTAAAACATGAATTGTTCTGTGAACAAGAAGGGAACAAGCATAGATCTTCCACAGAAGTAACAACATGCACTCCTGAGTGAGCATAGCTTTTCCTTTTGTGCACAGCCCTGGCTGCCGTGCCAGCACTAGGTTCCACTTGGAAAGTGGAATTCTAACAGTTTATCAATGGAATAGCAATCCCATTTATACCTTTGTCACTGTTGTTCCAGACATGAATACTTAAGAATTAGATAACTGTTTCTGATAGTGCTTCCTAAGAAAGAAAGAAACTATAATAGCTGGAGTGAAAAAGAAAGACAAATGAATTCAAATTAACATTATCACTTACTATATTTCTCAAGAACTTTGGATACTTTGTAAGAAATGTAAGTAAATGATGAACTAAAATTCCACTAATTTAGAAGGATTAAAGGGGCAAAATTAACAAGTTTTGTGTCCTGGGCCTTGCTGAAAAGCAAGAAAGGCTGAATACCAGAGTGGAGGGTGGTCAGGACATGTCTTGCCCCAGGAACTCAAAGATCCAAGCTGTAGCTGCAGCATCCCTGGCTGCCCAAACCTAGCAGATACTGCTGCAGCAGCAGTTTCCACAGCTGTACAGTGTGCCTGTGCTGGGCTGCTCCTGCTGCAGTGCAGATTTTCTGGTGGGGGATGGAATTGCCTAGAGTTGTTCCCCACTCTCCTGGCCTAATTATACACCAGGAAATGAAAATGAGATGCAATGAGTGTAATATAGTATATACAGTACAATATTTCTAAAGGGTTTCTAAAGGACTGAGCTCAGTCATGGCTGTGCCACAAGCCCTGTAAATGAGTACATGTTCATATGGCATTTCTGGGAACAGAATGTGACTTGGAGTCTATACCTGGAGTACTGGACATCCCTGGCATGCTGGTCACACTGTGAATGGAGATCACACATCACCCATTCTTTGGTTATTCCCATCTTTTATGGTAGCATGCACAGGGAAAAAGATAGTAAACCTCAGAAGCATATAACCACTTCCATGAACCTAACTTTAATATGCCTTGTGGATATAGTCTCCCCATTATTCTGCTGTGTAGGTTCAGAAGATGGTGCATAATATGTCCCAATATTATTTATTCTGCATCTTTTTTTCTTTTAGGAATTAGTATAAAAAGTAATTGTATAAAAACAACATAAATGGAAGTCCAAAATCACACCTTATCACTTCAGTGATATATTATTTTATATATGTAATTTTATCATTTAAAAATGAGGCAGAATATTTAGGAGAAAATGGTTTGTGGGCATCCTTTTTTAAAATGTATTATAAATTTTTATTTAAATGAAGTACTTGATGATGGATGACGAAGGTTTTACCCACATGGTTGAAGGTGATTACATTACTCATGAGTGGTGAACCTTAAAATCATGACCTTTTAATACCCAGAAAAGAATAGCTGTTAATGATCCCAGATTGAATTTTGTTCATCCTAGGGCTCTGACAGGGGCAAGTTGAAAGCAGAGGCAGAAAAAAGCTTCTTTGGCAGGTTGATTTATAGATAATAGCAGCTGTTCGTAGCTGCTGAGGGGTTGGGAATATTAGAGCAAGTCCCAGGGAGACTGACTAGCAAGCAAGTGACAGGGTCATATAAGCATATGATAAATTGTCCACAGTCATTTCAAAATTACACTTGAAATGATGTTTCCTAGCAGAGTAGAGTAAATGTTACTTCACAGTCAGAACAGTCTCACAACCCAAGGTCTGCAGTCTATCGGTAATGTCTGGGGCATTTTCTGTGCATTAAGCAGAGGATGGAAACACGATGGGCAGTGTTCCCTAACTATAAGGGCACAAAATTTGTGTCAGTGGAGATAAGTGGAAGCAAGAACAGAAGTAAAAAAGCCATATTCAGAAAGAGAGAGACACTTCCACTGTGCAGCAGTAAACTCAATCTAGAGCACTAAAACCCTAGTTCTTCTACCCCATTGAAAAGTAAAATTGTCAGTAACTAAAGGAAGTTGCCATTGTTCCCACACATATGCATTAATTCCAGAGACATCTTAGTTACCATATATGCCAAAGCCATGGGCAGCCAAATGTTGAAGGCAACAAAATGACGAATAGTAACTGGTATGTGGATACTAGCAAATCTTACATCAGTCGGGGCTAACTGACCCAAGTGCTGTGCTATGTCATATTCTCTGCTTCCTGCAGTCCCTTCACAGCTTCTGATGAAGTAAGCCATCTGTTTGTGAAAGTTTGTGTGTTATACATCTCTGATTTAGTTTGTGTATAATGTGTTTCTCTTCTGCCCAAGTTTAGTCTAACCCAGGTAACTACTTCTCCCTTCTTCAGAATAGTTAGTCTTATGTGCTCCTTAGGGTGACTATGCATCTTGGATTGGCTAGAATAGTCCTGGATTGTCCCAGCCAGTTGGTGTAAGTTGAAGCAGAAGTCTCAGATTCGCTGCTTCAGGCAAAGACAGAAACTGCTGCCACTTGCACAACTGGGCTTGGCTGCTGCTGAACAGTGGCTGGAGGCAGAGCAGGGGGAGGTGGGCTGGGTTGGGCACCGTTTCTCTTGCCTGGGGTGGGGATTAGCCAGGGCAGGGCGGGGCAGGCTGGAGGAAGATGCCAGGGCTGAGGCTTGGGCACTTACACAGTGCGAGCTGGGGTGGCTGCATGCCACTGGCAGCTTTGTGCCATGCTGCTGTGTCTGCTACCAAGGCCTGGGCTACGTGTGGTGATCCTGGGTGGTTCCTGGAGCGAGGGGGTAGAGCTGCTTCTAGCCAGGTCCAGTCTCTGCACATGGGAGATGGAGCCCAGCCGTGGGCTTCTGCAGTCTCCCACTCTGTCCTCCCATCAAGGCTCCTAGGAGCTGTGGAGTTGGAGTGTGCATGTGCACGTGTGTTTGTCTGCTTCTGCATGTGTGTGTGTGCGCATGTGCATGGTGGCAGCATCTCCCATCCTGGATTCCCTTACTCCATTCCAGATTTCCTTAACCATAATATGATCATCCTAAGCTTACTGTACCAGCTCACGCTTGCTTTGAAGAAATACCTCTGTTACCATAATACCTGCTACTATGTCATTTGTTTCTAATTTAGGCGTGTTTCAGTTGAACTTGTGCACAGGTCTCTTGTTAACACCCTCTTCCTGTCATAGTGCTGACAGGAAAATGTATTGACTTTTATATAAATTGGCAACAGTTCTTCCCTTACTGCTCTCTTTTGCTTATTTCTTTGCCTGTTAGTGAGCTTCATAGAGCAGGGCTCTTGCGCTCTCCCTCTTTAGAAGTCTTGAAACCACCTAGCAGTAGTGGATTCTTCCATAAATAAATGATAAAAATAAGTTTCCATCTCATATCTGTTATTTTGCAATTGTGCAGTTACTACACTGCTTAATTTCCATATTGGAACCATCCCATCATGAAAAATTCAGCACTGTGAGCACACAGGCGAAGCAGATATAGGAGTCCAATGTTTGATAACTCTTATGATTCAGTCATCACGAATATTTCTGATTCCAAATAATGCTAAACTGAGAATCTTATTACCACTGCAGAACTGACTCTAACAATTTTGTCATAGGTCTTTCAATAGTCTTTTTTTTAAAAAAATAAGCTTCAATTCTGGAATTATGTTATCTGAATATCTCAGATTTATTCACCTTTTTGAGTGAGCTTCTAGCCCACGTCCTTGCTGAGAAAACTTTGAAAAAAATGAACAATAAATGCTGAAAAAATCAGAAGGCAAACTCAAGTACCTAATCTGATTTCTTAAAGTAATTTTATGACTTAAAAATATTGGGGTCTTTAGGTCCAGTTTATGATTTTGACTAGATCATTTAGCAATACTGTCACTATGTGGGAGCTGCTAGAAAATGCCAACTTTTAATGGCACCCATCATATATACTGTTTTTATAACCAAAGATAGGCAAAGTATTTGTTTTATTCTGAGGCTACTGAACATGTTTTTAAAAAAATCTTACTTGCATGTCATGTTTCTGTTTCATGTAGGAGGATATACAAAAAGGGGAGGAGAAAAGGTCAAGGCATAAGGGGAAAAATACATTAAAAATGGAGCAATGACTACAAATGAACTAAAGACCTTTTGTGGAATAAGTGAAGGAACTGAGACTAGAATATAAAACAGTTGAAAAATAAATATGGTTTATACAGTACATATAGTGCATTTTATACAGTGGAGTATACATGTAACCTAACTGGGAAGGAAGGAGCAATTTCTTCCTCAAGTATACTATTTGTGTGTCAAGCTTTTTGAGTTTGTGGGAATTTATTGTGCAAACTTTCTGTATCCAATTGGAATATGAAAGTTAATTCAATGAGAGGCAAAGAAAGAGAATATTATAGAATGCAGAAGGAATATACTATTAAATGAGACCATTGATGTCTAATTTAGGTGTAGGCTCACTCATCCTAAATTTAAGGAAGTTATATAAATATACACATACATGTGTATATGTGATACTTGTTTAAACATTGTGCTATAATACTTTTCTTGTTTTAGAGCAGTGGTCTCTAACCTTCTCAGGTCAGAGAACACTTCTGGAATTTAAAAGGAACCAAAGATCAAGGCCCTCTTCCCCTGCCTCCCCCCTCCCAGCAGGTAAGTCTGAAAGGAGTGGGATGAATCATGGGGAGGTCAGGGCAGATCAAGGCCCCAGCAACAGAGCCATGAGAGGCTACTCCGGGGGGCACAGGGAGAGGGAGGCACACAGCCCAGGAGAGCACAGGGGGGCTCATGACCCCAGATCTTCACATAGGGTGGGGCAGGGCATGCTGGGGCTGTGGCTGGTGCTGGGGTAGTGCTGGGCTGTTTCTAGCCAGGCTGCGCTCAGGCTGTTCCTGGCTCTGGCTGCGGGTGGGTTGTAGCCTCCCCAGCCCCCACTCCCAGCACCACTGCAGAGTGCAGCATGAGACAGGCCCAGTGGGAACAGCCCAGCACAGCCTTCCAGCCTGCAGCTGTAGCCTTCCCTCCCCCATGCCTGCCAGCTGCCATGTCCTCGGGGTTGGGGGGGAGGGGAGCGGAAGGCTCCACCAGGTTGTTCCTGCTGGTCCTGGATTGTGCTGCGCTCAGTGGTGACACTGGGAGCGGGGGTTGGGAAGGCTATGGCCCCCCACCCTGCATGCACATCTGGGGGGCACATGCCCTCCCGTGCCCCCCAGAAAGCTGCTCTCGGCTCTGTCCCCCATCCTGCCCCAGCTGCAGCTGCAGGCTGGGCTTTGCACCTTGAGCCCCTCTGCACATGCCCCCTGGGCCTCTACCCCTTCCCTTCCCCACTGACTGACCTGCTGGGCTTGAGACGGGTGGCAAGTGCATGTACACACGCTCAGTCCCTGCAACCCAGGATTGACTTCAAGAGGCTCCGAGATCTACCAGTTGATCTCAATCATCTGATTGGTGACTACTGTTTTAGTGTTAAGCTTCTTCTCCAAGGTCATTGGGAAGTAGAAAAGACTAGTTTATTCCATATGTATAACTTAACCAGAAACTTTGCACCTATTTTAGTTATCATTGGGGTTTGTTCATGTTTTTTTTAAAGTCAAGAGCTCATAAACTCAATTTATGTTACTATACCCACTTAGTCTTTGGTTTAAAAGCTTGAAGTCATGGTAGAGATGCACCTTATAGACTAACTAAATCAGAGATGCATAAGCTTTTGAGAGCTTGATCTCACTTCCTTTAAAATAGCACAGAGTTATTCAGTGTCTATAAGAGTTAACGGCAAAGATAATGTAGTACAGGTTTGGAAGTTGTGAAAATGAAGTGAAAGAATGCTATAGTTTCAAAATCATCACATCACAACTGACAAGGGAACTGAAAACATTGTTAGGTACTATTCAGAGGGTTTTGCTGATTATTAACTTGACTCTCTACTTAACTGCTGTATAAGAAACTGTCTGCATCCCCCAAAACTTCAGATCTCTAGAAGCTAAAATGATTGAAAGAGACCCAAAGTCAGGTTTTAAAGATACATTAAAGACACAGATTTGGGCACTTGAAAACCTATTTTCAAAATTTTTCAAAGGTTTCCAAGCACCTGAAGCCTCATTGAAAATCTGGCTTTTAATATCCTATTTTGAAAGCACTTAAGAAAAAAATCTCCATGAATTTTCCTTCCTTCCTTATTTCTCTAAAATAATCTTTTGGAAATAAGTTTGAATGGTGGAAAGGAGGACACTAATAAGACATGATAGGGTCTGTAGCAACCTGCATGGAACACCAGTTATAGGAGGAAAAAGTTTGGAGGAAGCACAAACAACTCAGCTTTTATTTATGTCTCAAGTGGTAGCTACATTTGCAGCAACTTGTTAAGTAATTCTCTTAATAAAGAGCTAGTTTTAGAAACATGAATTCCTTTTATTTTACAGAGCAGATGGTGTATAAAAAATGGTGGAAGCAGTCAATGTAATGTGACCCACAGCAACAAGGAATATGGAGATAAGGGGTTTTTTGTTATAAGCATGTTGGTCTAAGGACATAGGCAGACAAGGTTCTTTGGGTAAATGCGATACCTTTTATTAAACCAACTAAATAGTTAGCCCAGAGAATACATTTACCCAAAGAACTTTGGGCAAGAAGCTTTTGGGCACAAACTCCCCTTTTCAGGCATAGGGAGAGTCTGCTGTCATTTGTGTATTCTCTCAGGTAGAATAGAAGCTTAAGCCAATGTGCAAAATGGAGGTCTGTAAAAATGTAAATGTGTGGCAGAGAAGATCAGAGGGGTAGGAGTTAATGGGTGTGAGGCAGGTAGGTGGGGGTGCGGGAAAAACACAAAAGAGGGGAAAGTTGACCAGCGATAAAATGTAGCTGGTAAAATGTAGAGAGGTCATCTGGGGTTATTGGATGGCAGACAGGTTATAATGTACCATATATCCAATGTCTATATTTAGTCCATGATTTTTTGTATCCAGTACATTTATGAAGTGAAGTTCATAGGATCATCTACAACAGGTGTTTTGTAAATTCCCCTTAAGGATTAGAACTGAGAGAGTGGAGAGAGAGTGGTTGCCTTGTGAGAAACTGAGAAAAATGAGGCACACTTTCCCAAGTACACTATGGAACAAGAGGCAGTTTGCCACCATGCTACAGCACCTGTTCCTCCCTGATGG
This sequence comes from Crocodylus siamensis, assembly GCF_052110815.1. Lineage (NCBI taxonomy): Eukaryota > Metazoa > Chordata > Crocodylia > Crocodylidae > Crocodylus > Crocodylus siamensis. The sequence continues at coordinate 30,319,163 of NC_143397.1, read as the reverse complement.
GAGGCATCTGGGCATCCAAACAAAGCACTGAATAGGATGAGGTGCACTTGGCAATAAAATTATTCATAATCTGAGACTGGCCGGATTGCAAGAAGCAAGTGCTACAGCAGGTTTCCGACTGCTAAGGGAAGATATGTTTGAATTATTTTCAAGGGAGAAATGAATAATAATTTTATTTTTAAGGGGGAACTGAGCAATAATGTCAGCACACACACAACAGTGCAAGATGTGTAAAAAGCATATTATTCAACAATGAAAGGAGACTGTTCAGTTTCATGAAATCTCAACTTAACCCTGAGGAAGTATCAGACCAGACTTGCTTGTTTGTAGTGTGTTTTAAGGTATTACATGGTTACAATAAGTAACTACTCAACTATATGGGAAATGGGTTATTTATTCTCCCAGACAAGAATTGTGATCAGAAAATTGAAGGTGTATTTTATAAGACATGGCATACTGGATGCTCTAGGCTCAGAAAATGGGCTGCAGTACATGGCAGCAGAGTTCAAATGATTCTGTGCCAATGGAAATTCAAGGAAAGATATCTTCCTTCATTAAGCCAGATAGCAAGGAAGAGCAAAGTTAGCAGTTTAGAGAGTCAAGAGTTTGATAGCAAAGACAAAGACACCAGGAGGGATCAATAGCTGGCAAGATTGGGCTATCACTTTATACCTTTCAAAAATGTTGAGAGACAAAATACAATATAATGAAATTTCAAAATTATTTTTATCTGAAACTGATTTTTTTCAGAATTTCCATTTTGTGAGAAACTTCAAAAATATGTTTTCCATTTTAAATTAAATTGAAAAAGAACAAATTGCATTGTCAGTTTTCCCCCAAATAAATCCCGAGTTTTGACTAGCTCTTTGCAATGTTGACTGCGAAGTATTTTTTCTTCTCTTTATGTTGGGATTTAATAACTGGTTTAATATCACATTAATACAACAGATTAACACTATGAAAATGAAAGTATTTAATATTAGTTAAAAATATTCAATATTAATCAATAAAACACAATTTTCTGATGGTTCTGAATTGAATTCTTGAGAAATCTCACAAGTTCAGCTTTTCCTTTGAATTTAGGATGAAAAAACTAGCACCAGTGTTTTATTGTAGTAGTGGTCCCGAATTCTGTTATATTGTTCTTTTATTACTAAGTCTCTGACATCTGATGATAATCACCTAGCATGCTTCCTATTTTTATTAACTCTGTCCATGAACAATATCAGAATACATCAAGAATGGTAACCTGGGATTTTTTTGGATTCCTTCCTCACCTTCACATCTATAGGTTACATCTATATCTTACAGCTTTTTCTCCAGCATATATGTACATTTTCTATCTTTCCTTGCAGAAAAAGAAAAAAAACTTGCTCATCCTTCATTATCTGTCAGATTGCTGCATCTTCCTCTTCTGTTGCCTAATCTCCAGTCCTTTCAAGACGCTGGGATGCCATGATGGTTCTGATAACATTACATTTTATTAATTTTCTTCTTGTGTTCACTTGTAATACCTTTCATAACTCTATCCCACCTAGTAACAGTTTTCCCATTCCACAAATTGTTAAGAGTTCAAAATATTTTACTGAGGCAGTCCTAATACCATCTGAAGTCTTAATATAAAATGAGATAGTGCTTCCACACCCATGGTATTTTTAGTATATACAAAGAAGCGTCAGTACCATAGTACAAGGCATTGGTAAAAACTTAATTTATTGTGTACAATTCTGGTTGGTCATGTTGAAAAAAAATTAAATTGCAATAGGTATAGGGCTCCTATGATGGCTTGGGGAATGGAAAAACAATCCTATGAGAAGTTTAAGAGGCTTGACTTTGCAAAATGAAGGTTGAGGGGGAATATAATTATATAAACATAATTGAGATGGTGAATATCATTGAAGAAGAGCTATTCAAATTAAGGGATAATAGTGGCACAAAATCAAATGGATGCAAACTCGTCATGAACAGATTTAGAGTGGGAATTAAAACATTTTTAAACATCAGAGGAGTAAAGTTCTGGAATGACCTTCCAGCTAAGTAGCTGAGAGCAAGGAACTTTAATTCCTTCAGCAGGCAAGTGGATAAATTTATAGAAGGGCTAGAATAACAGAATAGGGGAGTTCTTGGAGTAGTAATCAAAGCATAAGGGATGTGGGTTCACATGTTTTATAACCAAATTATTTGAAAGGAAACTGGTTTTATTTTTACATTTGTTGTTGTGAATAATTGGGCTTCAGCTGCAGTTGCAAGTAGGCATTTGACTTGCGAGTGCTGGTACTCCAAATGGAATGGACAGAAGACTTGTGCCTGGCTCATGTGCCTTGCTCCACATACTCATGGTTAAACAGTTGCCAGATTTGGGGTCCAGAAGGAATATCGCCTGAGGTCATATTGGAAAGGGCCATTGGGGCTTTTTTCCATCCTCTGTAGTACGGTCTGCTTCCTGGGAAAAAACAAGAATAGCCAATAGCCTGATGGACAGGTTATTCTTTTGGCATGTGGCAGAACACAGTCTTGAACTTTGGTTGCCAACTTTTCAGGTGACTGACCACTGAACTATCACTGATGTTAGGAGGTGCTACCCTTATTTTTAGTAGAAATTCTGGTATTGTTTCTACAGGAATATTTTGCTTTTAACAGTTTTTTTCCAATTGGAGTTTTATCAGAAAATTCCCAACAAGCTCTCTCCAGCACCAGCAGTGCTGGTCTTGTCCTTCTCTTGAATACTTCTCCCACATTGAGTACACACTTTATTTTGAGTGTCCCCAAACTGAACTATACATCTATCAGCTCTCTGTCTTCATAAATCTTCTCCAGGGAACATTGTTTGTGATTTTGTATGGTTAGGATCGGATCTATAGTCTGATATGTTATACTTAGGTGCAATGCAATATTTTCTCTCACATACCACACACCTATTTTCCAAAACTCAGCATCTGAAAGTTGGGATGCATGTCATAAACAAGGAAATGCAGTAATAGCAGTTTCTGCTTCTGTTGGGGCAAAAGCAGAAGTAATGCTGCATGTGCCCACAGAGCTCCCTAGCTGCTGGCTATGGACACTTTTTCCTTAACCCCAGCAGAGGCTTGTGCTGAAGCTGCTATTCAGTTACTTCCTGCTACTTCCTAGCATTTTCAAGAAAAAATATTGTTTGTTTCATTCTGCTGTTCAAAATAAGGTGTATATCTTGTTTGGGAGGCATGTTATATATGAGAAAATATGGTATTTATGTGAATCTTAGAATTCAGGAATTTTAAGTTGAGGGCAGAAAGGTATTATGAAAAGAACTGCCAAGGATGAGTCATTTCTTGAACCATCACGAGTAATTTCCTGAAAGTTCAAACTGAGCTGTTTAAGATTCAAGATTTTTAGAATGTCTTTCTTTTCCCTTTTATTTTCATCTTCATTTGCCTCAGAAGTATTGATGCTGGCTGGAAACAAAAGCAGATGACTCTTGAAGTATTTCTAGCCTGGTAGGACATACAGTAAATCTAGCAAGGAGGCAAAATCTTGAAAGAATTTTACCCAAGTTTTATAAATGATTTAACTAAAAGTTTAACTTGGGCGTTTATGAAAACTGTAGATGTATATTCAGTCTGATGTGAAGATATGAATGTTTTTCTGCTTTGGGCATTATTAAAGTATACAGTATGTTTGATTCCAGCTAATGCATTGATTCAGCTAATAATTATTTATGCATGTGGTGTATTAAAAGTTGGGTAAAGCTAAAAAACAACATTAATTGCATATTAATAAATGTATTGGATGAAAATATTTTTGGTTTTAAGTTTTCCATTTCTGCAATAATTGACTTAGCAAACTCAATTATTAATTATGTGATACACTAACATATGTTTTTAAATATCTCCAGCAGCACATCAGTTATAACTTTATTTTAAGCTGGAATAGGTAGAAATACTTTTCTTTATTCTGCATTATGTGCAATAATGGCATATAATAATGTGCATTGCCAGTAATAAGCTACACTTGTGAATGCTCCAGTAATCCCAGAGACTACTTATTTTGGAGATTCTCTTGGAGTACATACAGGCATTAAATTTAGACTGACCTAAGTAGAGTTAGGTCAGTCTTAAAGCCCATCTTAGTAGGCATTCATGGGGGTTAAATCAGGCAAAAAATGGTGGGCCCAATCTAAGTTAGTTCACCTGAGAAAAAACCCTGATCTGGGAAAGCCTAGTTGCTCACCCCAGCCCCAAAGCTGTTCTCTTCCTACCATCACTGACCTGACTGGGCTATTTCTAGGCCCTCAACGACCCCACCACTGACAAGCAACTCCCCCCCTGCAGAAATGCCCTACCCCAATCCTGCCAACTCCAGCTGAGCCTGCCAACTTCATCTCCATCCCCTGAACCCCCCCTATCCCATTTGCCCCTCCTCCTGCCCCGAGCTGCTTGCTCCAGTTTCCTTGCGTGTCTCCTGGGACAGGTGAGCAACTGTATGTGCTGCTCCTGGCCTGGGTTCATGCAGCTTACTTTAAAATTTTGAAAGCATTTTACCCAACTGTTGTAGATTATTTATTTTAAGCCATGTGACCATAGATGTATTCAAGTAGGTTTTAGAGATAAGCAGAGCACGTGTTGACAAGCAGAACTAAAACATTTGGAGGAAATCTTGGAAAAACCAGTTTTGCTATGTTTTAGTGTGAGACATATCAAAGTAATTACCCTAAGTTTCCAAGTATCTTAGATTGGCCTGTTGTAGCTGCAATACAGTTTATTATGTTGCACCACTCCTATATTTTGGGTAGGTGAAGCACGCACAGATCAGTGAGAGTTTAGACAAAAGCCTTGGCATATTGAGTTGGAATATGAGTTCCTGAAAATTTTCAGATGAAAAACAAAACAAAAAAATCAGTACAGAAAAGATTTTGTTCCTATAAGGCCCTAAATGCTTCAAATGCAACTGAAGGCCAAAATACACTTTAACCACAATGAATGCAGGTGGCATGCAATATACGTTTTTTCAATTAGCATCATTCATTGCTGGCTTTTATCCTCCTAAGGAATCATGTGCATAATGGCAATGATGTTAATGAACACTGCTAAAAAGAACACCTGCTGATCTACCCATCCGGGTAACCAGATGTTACCTGGTGGGAATTTTAACCCCCATCTCCACAAACTCTGTGTGGGATCCATTCTGTACATGACAGTAAAGCAAGATGGTAAAACCAGTCTCTTAAATATTCCTTTTCCTTCCTCCAGTGTGGCACATACATAAAACTTCATGGAATCTATCACACCTGTCTTGAGGGATACACTGCCAGTAAAAGATGAAAGTGAACAGCGTAACAGTTTGTGACCTCTAACTGCTTTGTTTTGTTATTAGCATGAAGCACATGTAGTCTTACAGACCACTCTGTTTCCAAGGCAGCGTAGCTTAAATCAAAAAAAGAAAGAAAGTAATAAAAAAAAAGGGCCAACTGTGTGCCTTTTTTTAGAAAGAACTGATGAGGAAACATGGAGAGTGGGAATTTCAATTCCCAGATGCTTGTGAGCTCAATGAAAATGTCTGCGATGGTTTTCTGAAAGTTAAACAGGCACAAATAATGTAGGACAACTTTATCTTGTTGATAAATATGGATTCTGAAAAAAAACTTCCTTACAGTTATACTATATTTGTAGCAGACAAATATAAATTTGAAGGGCATTACTGAGGCTTATTGGGTTTCTGTTCTTCATTTAATGTAGCAATTGTGGATTCCAGAACCTAATGATAACATTTTCAAACATGAGAGCTTAACGTTAATCGGTTAATTTTGGTGCCAAAAATAGAATTAGGTTCCTGACTTTAGATACCAATATTTGGGAAAATCAGCATCTTGCATTGTCCACATAAAATGATCTTAGTTGGATTTGTTTTTAAAAATATATCTAGTTAACACCATTAAATGTACTTTGCCTGGTTGCTGACTGCCAAGGAGGCAAATAGAAACATTTTTAACTTACTTAAAGACAACTCTTTTCTAAAATAGGGACTATATTTCCAATAATGGGAAATTCACCTTTTTTGTACCACGGTTTCCATACTTCAGAAATTCCATCTGCAGAGAGCACAGTTAATTTCTGCAGAAGGCACCAGAGGTGGAGGACCTCTGGCTTATGGACCCTCTGGTAGAGAGAGAGCAGCAGTTTATTGGCATCACCAATATCTGCCACTAGGTTCCATCATCAGAGCTGACTCTGAGCAACTTTAGTCTAAGGAAAGCTTAAGAATGAGACTACAGAATGATTTACTAAGATTGTTTTAATCATTCTAAGTATATTTAACCGATATTTGTTGAAACCATCTTATAAATGGGTTCACTTGGCTTAGAGATTTTCACTGTATTTCTGATACCTTCATCTTGTCAAGTTTCCTATGTTCAGAAACTCCCATGGTAATGGATTTATGCCAAAATACAAAGTAAGAAAATACCATTTAGAGATTGTTCTTTTTGTATGCAGACACTAAGTACATGAAGATATATGGCGCTTATACCATGACACAGTTGAATAAATGACTTAACTTTTATTCTTAATGGCTTATAGGTCTGTGTTCTTTCCAGGCATGATTTTTTTTTTCATTTTACTGTATTCACAAATTTCTGTCACAAATGTACAGTTCCAGTAAATCTCCATTTCAGGGGAAAAAGATATAAGGGAATATATTGATAATATGTTTACTTCTCCCATAATACCAAGTACTAAAATTATACTATGATATTTAGTATTTGAAATTAAAGATTTATTGCATTGTATGATGGGATGAACTGTGGGCTGAGTTGCTTGTCAATCTGTGGTAAAACTCCTACCGAGGTAAATGCAAGTGGAATGAATGAATGGACAGTTGTATATAGTTCTCATGCCTAAATCATTACCTGATGTTTTCATTTACTGTATTATAGGAACTTATATTTCACTTTTAAAATACCAAAAATAATTTTGCATATCCAGGCTCATTTTTCTTTCTGGAACATAGTCGTAAAGTACAAAATTTAGATACTTACAATACCTTCTGTAAGTTATTTTAAGTATTTAGTTTTAATTAGTTATATGTATTAGTATCTTACAAATGTGACATATAGTGACATGCAGCATTAAAACACCAGTATAGAGCACATAGCCGGAGTGGGCAAGGGGCATTATTTGGGGGGTTTTTGGAGCACAGAGGCAGAAGAGAGACCTTCAACAACACCACAACAGTCAATAGCTCAATCATTAGGTTCAAGTCTCTGCTTTGCCTGATTCAGTCCCAGAGTTTTGAGCCTTAATTTCCCAGCTGCCAGATGGCTTCCCAAATCACTAGGCACTTGGCTGTTCTGAGGTGGGTATCTATTTTGCAACTGTTTCTACTTTGTACAAATAATTATTCATTGGCACAGACACTTGAACCCTGCTCTCCCACATCCAAGGTAAATGTCAGTGTTGTAGGAACATTAAACTGGAAATGATGTCTTGCGTCCCTGACTCTTGTCTCCTTGTATCACACAAAAAATATTGACATATTGTATGATTCTTTTCATTAATTGATTGTGTTATTGATGGATTTTTGAAAACCACGGGAAAGTACTCATTTAAGCCAGGTACGGACATTACACATAAATGGCTCTAAGTGACCAAAGACCAGTCTATACCTATAACAAAGCAGAAGTTTAGTACATATAGACTGGTTTAAAAATGGAAGAACCTGTTCTAAGATAGATCTGTATCTATGTGCACTCAAAATTGATTTAAGTTAGACTAGTGCATCAAGCTTCTATACAATTTCTGTCAGTTCATTTAGGTTGCTGTCCGCCGACATCCCAGTCACCTTTGTGACCCCACATCTTCCCACCTTCTGGCTGTTATGGAGCTTAGGCAGCACAGACTCTCTTCCCAGCCCAACCTCTGGTCTTTGGCCAGCTGTCAGGTGTGCAGGGAGTGGGTCTGTGTCCCTGAGTGGGCCCCAGCACCAGCAGAAGCTGGTGGCAATATGTGCCCAGCAGCCCAGGAGGCTTGCACAGGGCAGTGGGGGCAGTGGGGACTCTTGCAAGAGAAGGATCAGGCCCCTCAGAGTTCGGCACCAGTAGCAGCCAGCAGCAGGATGCCTCTGGCAGCCCCAGAGGCTCATGCTGAATGGTGGGAACAGGGGGATCTGCCAAGGGAAGGATGGAGCCCCTCAGAGCTCTGGCAAATGGCAGGCAGTGACAGTAGGTTCAGTTTAAAGCATTTCCTATATGATTTGTTCCCTCTCACTAGATATTTTTTGTTTCTATGACAAAGATCTGTAAATTATAGTTAGATGCAAATCCTGCTCGCTGTTCTGGGCTAATATTGGGTGCAGGGGTGGGTGGAGCCCCACAACCACTTCTGTCTACTCCAGCCAGAAGCTGCAGGGGGGCAGCTGTGCAGGGCGCTGAGCTTAACCAGGGCATGGGAGGTGGCCAGGAAGAAGACGTTGGGGGCGGCAGCCACCTACCACTACTGTTGTTCCCTGCCAAGCCCAGCACCCTGTGCACCTGTTCCCCATAACTGGAGCCACCAGGCTGGTGAGGGACATCTAATGGTACCAGACTGGGAGCAGGGGCAGGAAAGAGGTTGCTTCTTTGCCTCAGGCATGGGGGAGCCCAAGAGCTGACTTTGCCCTGCTCCAGTTGGGGCTGTGTGCAGCAGAGCATGCTCTGCAGAGGACTGTGGTGGAAGGAACTGGGTTGGTCTCTCTTTCCAGCCCTCTGCTCTCTCCCTCTCATCCCTGCTCCCTTCTGGAATCCCCTCCTGCCCCAGGGGCTTTATCTGCAGCTTGCCCCGACCCTTCCTATGTTCTGAAATGTGGTCAGTGACTCATAGATTCATAGATACTACGGTCAGAATGGACTTCAATGGATCATTGAGTCCGACCCCCTGCCTAGGAATGCAAGAGTCCTGGGGTCAGATGACCCCAGCCAGATGCCTATCCAGACCTCTCTTAAAGACCTCTAAGGTAGGGGAGAGCACCTCCTCCCTTGGAAGCCCATTGCAAATTTTAGCCACCCTTACTGTGAAGAAGTTTTCCTGATATCTAGCCTAAATCTGCTCTGTCAGTTTGTGACCATTGCTCCTTGTTACCTCAAGAGGTGACCTGGTGAACAGAGTATCTCTGATCCCTTGCTACATCCCCCTAATGAATGTGTAGGTGGCTACAGGATTACCTCTCAGCCTTCTTTTGCAGCCCTCAGTCTCTCCTCATAGGGCTTGTCCTGTAAGCCCTTAACCATACGAGTGGCCCTCCTCTGGACCCAGTACTCCAACTGCGGTCTGACCAATGCTACATGGTCTCTGCTGCATCCTTGCTTTTCTTAATCATGGATCCACCACTAAGGACACCCCTGGTAATAAACCTGGAGGTTGGAGATCAGCTCCCTCTTTTTGCATTATGGAAAGTAAGGACTTGAACCTTAGATTAAAGGAGTACCGTAAATGTTGGAAGTTGGTGAGGGTTTCTCTTTCTGACACTAGAAATTCCATTCTCATGGGATCTTGTGAGTAAGTTTCTACTTATAGTTTTGGTTTTAAAGAAATACATTCTGGAACAAAAAGTGTCAACAAAAAATTCCCAACCAGCTCTATTTTTAAATCTTGCTGTTGTTGTGTTATTTTTGGTCTGTCTTGTTTACTTGTTCATTTGTTTATTAAGGTTTTCCTGTTTTTTTTAATAGGAGTCTATCAGCTTTGTTGAATTTTCCCACTCGTATTGCCTCCTCTGAACTCTTTTACATAGTCTTAATTAGGGCTACTGTATTACCCAAGCTTTTAGAGAGCTAGATTCTGTTTTACCTTACACGCACCACTTACCTAAATGCATAAGTGCCATTTACGGTACACAGTCTGCAATTGTTGTACAGCATAGCTCCACAAGCATCTATAAGTCTGAAGTGAGCATATTTAGGGGGTGCACTCTAGCCAGGCAGGTGCATTGTACATGCACATAGTTACCTGCTGTGCGGGTACAGTGGTGTGGGTGGTAAGGCAAATGGTTGACAGCCCAGAGGTCGCACCTTAGAGGACATAGCAAAGGCACTCACAGCATGGCCCTGTCAGATTTCAATAAATCTGCAAATTCTGCTAAATACCTTGCATAACCAAAATATTTGGTGATGGCATCACAAGGTTCCTAGTCTAGCTCACCACCAGGCTGTGACCTCCTAACCTTGCTTCCAGACTCTCTGGGTCCTTCTTTTTCATGGTTCTCTTTTCTGCCATGACTTGATGTTATAGTTTCATAGGGAAGCTGTCCCCAGGATGTGGATGTGGGTTTTGAAGTAGGTTCTTGTCTGAACCCAGGCACTTCCTGGCTTCAGGTAACTTCTGACTGGGCTGGGTCCTACTGCCCAGAGTCCACTGCACCGGGGCCCTAGGTTCTGAGGCTCCAGCTGTAGACCCTTGTAGGCTCTGGGCCACTCAGCCCTAAGCATGCCCCATGCAGGCATGGGAGTTATGCTTTCCAGTCTTTTCTGTCAGATATGCAGTCCTCTGACATGCCACAATTATCCAACTGAATTCATTTGGACTCCTGCCCATATTCAACACCCCAGGGTTCTGGACCCTATGAGTGCTCTGAGCTGGATGTCCCTGCTGCACACCAGTGGTCTCCAATCTTTCCCTTACAGCCACTCAGGTCCTTTCATTCAAACATAAATCAGATCTGTTGCCAAGACATAAAGCTCATGAAACACAAGCTCCCCTGTCAGGGTTAAACTTACCCTGCAGTAGCATAAGTACAAAAGGTTTGAGGCACTTATCTTGTGTTGCTCACAGTTCATGGGCTCTTCCACTCTTCTGTGGCACAAAGTATGTTTTTGCAGGCATTCCAGACTGGCTCATCCCTGGAGCTTTGCCTCCTGTAGCTCTTATAGCCAGACTTCCCTTTCTGGGCCAAGCCCTGGGTTTTTGAGCCGCTCCCTGGATCATCTGACCATCTACTTCCTCCTGAGGCCTGCCAATCACTGCCTACACCTGGGGCAGGTGGATATCTTATTTAAGGTCCCTTTCTGTCATTAAGTCTGTTCAAGGAGCTGGGTTGACCAGCGGGTCCTGGGCTCCCTCCCCTTCTCAGTCATGGGGCAGGGGTGCTGTTACACCTTGTAACAAGGGCACAAAAAAGAAAGTCCTGAAATTGTAGCCACACAAAAAACCATGAAAAAGGTGTTAGACAATAATACAAAAGTACTCTGTCCCATGTGGTATGCAAATAGATTAGTGATTAGGGCACTCAGCCAGGAAGGTGTGTGGCAAGAGACCTAATTCTAGACCCCCTCATTGAGAGCGGTTTTCAACCTACGTCTTTTGCTTCCCAGCAAAGTGGTCTAACCTGATAATGCTTTTATGAGTCAATCCAGGAGTTCTCAAACTGTGGAGCAACTTAAAATGGAGCCCCAAACTTCCCAGGAGGTTCACATGGTGGCGTGGAGTGGTGGATGGTGGTGGTGGCTGCCACATGTGAGCTCCCCATCCCCCCACTGCTGCTGTCCAGCACTCGGGGTCACAGTATCACAAAGTTTGAGAACCCCTGAGTTAATGTATAATGTATGAATTAATTCATACTACCCCACCAAGATGCAGGTTAGCATTATGCAGACCCCTCTCCAGTGTTTCTCTTGAAGCTGTATTTAATTGATATTGTATAAAATGGATTGAAAGCACTAGGGAAATTTCTCCCTTACCAGGAATAAGGGTCCAGACTCAAACCCAGGGGTCCTTCACATCCAAGTCAGCATCCATCTCACTAAGCTATACAATCTGTAGCTTGTTTTCTTCCTTTTGACCCCAAATATGTCCTTCAGTCAGCTGTTCAGGGGGACAACTTCAAAGGGAGGGTTGGATAAGGCTCTGGATAGTGCCTAAACCAATGGTCCTCACAGTTTTGGCCTCACAGACCAGATAGATGGTGTGGGAGCTGGTCTGGGATGGGACTAGTCTCTGGGAGCTCTGCCATGCTCCCGCCCTTCCAGAACTGGGCTTCAGGAACACCCATATTGCTGCCACCTCATCCCTGCACACTGGGATCAGGCCCTGTGCCACCCTTCATATCAATCTAGTTCACAGGGTCACAGCCTATAGGAAGGCCCCATGGGTTGGATGTCCCAGTACCAGAGGCTGGGTTTGGCCTGTGGGCCAAGTGTTGAGCACCCCTGACCTAAATTGTGACCCAGTAGTTTGACCAAGTGTTGGAAAGAACGCCAAGTGTCCATATTCTGTTGGAAAGCAGAAAATTCATAGTCAAACCCTCACTGAAGAAGAGACCTAGAACCTAGGTCTTCCATTTTGTGGATGCCCTGTACACCAGGCTATTAGTCTAAAAAATGGGAGGGTCCCACTCCTCCATCATTTTGTTTCTGGTAGGTATGTGCATTGATGTCCTGGGCAATTTTTATTTGTCCACAGGGCAAACAATGTGAAAATGTCAGAAATGGCACTTACACAGCTAGGTAAGTGTTATTTTGGGTAGGTAAAGTTAAATAGCACATAGTGTAGCTTGATAGCTCCTCATGAGAGATGGCCCAAGGGAAGAAAGATCAGCTCTAATGCATCTCAGTGACTGGTGTGTGAACTGCCAAATACAACACCTAGCCACTATTAGGCAGGTAAGTTAGACATGTTTTTAGTCAAATACATACACATTAGTTATTGCTCAATAACTGCTTTGTTGATGGTTCACTTGTTATTTTGCCTGCATGCCTTACTCACTTACCTTTTGGTAAAACTGTCCAATACTCAACAAAGTGATGTTCATAGAACAATAATATGAAGAGACAATTGATTTGCTTTATTTCCCTCCACTATTTAATAGTAACAGGGGGTATCTACACATGCATTTTACCGTTGACTAATTAGCTCCTCAGTAAAATGTCACCATCCACATGTGTGGCCCTATTAGGCTGGAGAAAACTAATGAACTCTGCCACAGGATACTACTGCCTGACACAAGTACTATCCTATGGCAGAGTTATTTACTCTGCTGCAACACACTTGTGGACAGTGACTGGGGCTGGCTGGGGCACAAGGGTGCCACAGTGCAGAGGTTCCCTGCTGGCTAGCCCCTGCACTGTAGCACTCTTGTGCCCCAGCCAGCCCTGCTGCAGCATGTTAAGCTGGGGTGGAGCAGTTCCAGATTGGCAGACTGAGCCCCCAACCTCCCTGCCAGCTGGGGCTGCACTGCCCTGCCCCAACATGCTTTAGTCCTGGGTGGATGTGTAAATGCAAACTGTGCCAGAGTTTATTCAGGCACACTAATTTTGCATGTAGATGTGGCCATAGGTGAGAAGACAGGAAAGACAGATAAGATGGAGAAGTGGAAGAAGCTAGAAATCAGTTCTGAAGATATAATTCCACATTAGAATGGTATAAAATACAAAAGATATTTTACATGTGATCACTGTTCTATGTAGGGTATACTAATAACCTTTTGGAAAACAAAACAGTGTAAAATACTAGCAGCCTAATATATGAGTATTACATATGCATGTTGTAAATAATCTGTCTGCTACATTTTGTGCAAAATAAAAAGACAATACCATCTGTGTTTCTGCCTCTGTATCTGAATGTAAAATATTATACAGAAATTTGGATTAGTAATACTCCATTACTTTCACAGAGGTTATTGGAATGCTCGGTTTATTAAAACAATGATCTTCCCTGTTCTACATGATTAGGAAGGGTAGTTGGAAAAAGAAATCCATTATCAGTGACACATCCTAACTCTGTTTAACTCTTAAATCTAACTTATTATGTGATCTGCTGATTAGCATGCATTTTTGGTTTTTGGTTTTTTACATTAAATTTTATGCATTAATGTGTTACAGTTTTGATAATAATATTTATGAATATTTTAGAAGTCATGGGTATGAGCTATTTGTATTTGAAGTGTGGAGCATGCATTGCAAATCTTCCCTCCTGGATATATTAAGATTATAGAAAGTGCTGTTATGATTTTTAGGAATTGCAATAATGTGGTCTTTTTGGTGGACCTTTATTTAAAGCAGATTTCATTGCTCCAGGTAGATTTTGGTGGAAAGGAGAAGTAGGATTGTTCCTTGAGGCACAAGGTCTGAGCAAACAGACTGGAAGGTTTATAGGAGGTCACGTAGTCCTAGAAGCTCACCTAGTCCTAGATACTCAAGGCAGGATCATCCTTGTGTTGCATCCCAGCCAAGAACTTGTTTAATCCACACTTTAAAATTTCCAGTAATGAAAATTCCACCATTTTTTCTGAGTAATCCATCCCCATGCTTACCAAACCTCACAGTTAGAAAGTTCTTCAGTCTGCATTTCCCTTGTTTTTATTAAATACCATTGCTGGGGAGACAGATCATTTTTGATCACTATCTCTTTATAACAACCCTAATCTCTCCCTAAGATCACTGATGCAGAACGCATAGAAAATATAGGCTTCAATATGTTTGCATTTGTCATGTGTTGCACCTTCTTTTATCTAGCCTGCACTTCCTGTTCCAAATGGGGTCTATGATATTCCCGATCCTCTGTGGAATGAGGGTGAAGGAAAGCATGGTTGCACCCATGCCTATATTTCTCTACTGTACTTATGTATGGGTATGGGAAGGTGCTAGCTGGAACTCAGCCACTGAAACCAGCCAGAACTCCTAGACCTCTAGAGGCTAAGTCTACATTTAGGCTTTTTTTGTATTAGCTTTGGGTACAAATTAATGAGTCTAGTGGTGTTTTAAGCTCACACAACCTGACCCAGCAGGGATTATGAATTGAAGTTCAAATGGTGCTGATGGTTGTGCTAATACTCCAGTGGGATGCAGCTGCAGGCTAAAACTTGAGCTGATATCAGTTGTCAAGCCAACGGTCTGAGGTGCTAAAGAAATCACTCTGAAACACAGCACTGCTTGCCGTATAGGTGTTCTTATTCAATGGATCTAGCACAGGAAGAGCAATTTAACCATGTTTAGTAAACGCTAAACCAAAACCTTACTGCAGATTTATTCATTTCCAGTAAATGCATTAGGTCAACCCATGGTTGAAGTGTGAGTGTGACTTTGGTAAGTTTCTCTTATGGTTAAAGTAAATTCCTAGTTTTCACTCTCTTTTTACATCATGATGGGTCATGCTTGTTGTATCTTGAGGTGAAAAAATGCATCTTAGCAGTAAAGACAAGATAGGGCATTGGTTTATTTGTGGCAAACAAATACCATATATGGCAAATGAACACATCTTGCTTTCTTACTTATAGTAGACATTTCTGATACCTACCCATATTTTTCTCCTGCAAATAAGTTTTATTATAGGTTTCAGCCTTAACATGGATTTAGGGCTTAATTACATTTGTATGTTGATGTGCAGTTCCTCTTGCTACCTAGAACATAGCTTCTATGTGTAGATCCCTTTAAGTGAAATAAATGATGCTTGCATAAAAAAATGGATGTCAGATTGACTAGATCTATGAAACATTAATTTTTTAAAGGTTACATAAAATAGACTGCCCTCAGCTCTTTTTTGTCATGTATGTTTGGTTAAAAATGTTTTGTTCTGTTTTTTAAATCACTGTTGTTTTTCCTCCAGGGTCAGTTGAAGCGAATGCAGAACTTTCCATCTTAAGGTCACAAATATAACTAGATTATATAGTGTTGCATATCTTTTCCCCACTAACAAATGATCAGTTAAAAATTTCATTGTAAAATTTCATTGTAATATAGTCATACACATCACAATTCAGTTGAACACAAAATTCTGGCCTGCAGACATATCCAAGTATTTGAATTAATGAGTATTTTTGCTGCTTTTCCCAAAATAGTTTCAGTTTAGAATGCTGTAGTATGTTACAAAACACACAGGTTGGCTGGATCAGTCAAAATATGTAGACTGGCTGGATCATTATATTGGCTGGATCAAATCCTTGCTAAAAAGGAGGATTCTTTAGCAAATCCTTGCTAAAAAGGAGGCTTGCACCCAATGGAAAGAAGGGGTCATCACCAGGGAGGACTATTCTGTAGTTGCTCGGGGATGTAGTGGGGTAGTTAGGAAGGCCAAGGCAGAGATGGAACTGGGACTAGCTTCCCAATAAGTCCTTTTTTAAATACGTAGGGGGTAAAAAGAAGGTCCCGGGTAATGTGGGGCCCTTGCAGGACACGATGGGAAACATGGTCGTCACACCAGACGTCAAAGCTAACATGTTCAATGATTTCTTTGCCTCTGTCTTCCTAAGTAGGGACCAGAACAGCCACCTCCCTGCTGGGACCCCCTCGGGCCCTGAGGGAGACACACCTGGGCCAAGGGTTAGTGAGGATTTAGTTAGGGAGCTTCTGGAGGGGTTGGACGTATTCAAGTCAGCCGGCCCGGATGATCTCCACCCTAGAGTTCTAAAGGAACTGGCTGAGGTCATTGCAAGTCCCCTGGCACAACTTTACGAGCACTTGTGGTGCTCTGGTGAGGTACCGGAGGACTGGAAGAGGGCCAACGTGGTCCCCTTATTCAAAAAAGGTAGGAAGGAAGACCCAGGAAACTATAGGCCGGTTAGTCTTACCTCGATCCTAGGCAAGCTGTTCAAGAAAATTATGCTGGCACACATCCAGGAGGGGCCAGCAGGGGACTGCATGCTTAGGGGCAACCAACATGGGTTCATCAGTGGCAGGTCCTGTCAGACCAACCTGGTGGCCTTTTATGATCAGATCACCAGATCATTAGATGCAGGGGTAGCAGTGGATATAATCTTCCTGGACTTCCGGAAGGCTTTTGACACTGTCTCTCACCCCGTTCTCATTAAGAAACTGGGGGGCTGTGGTGTAGACACCCACACAGTCAAATGGGTCACCAACTGGCTGGAGGGCTGCACCCAGAGGGTGGTAGTGGATGGGTCCTTCTCAACCTGGAAGGACGTGGGCAGTGGGGTGCCACAGGGCTCGGTCCTCGGGCCCGCACTGTTCAACATCTTCATCAGTGATTTGGACGAGGGGGTAAAAAGCACCCTGTTCAAATTTGCTGAAGAAACTAAGATGTGGGGGGACGTGGGCACACTGGAAGGATGCAACAGGCTACAATCAGACCTAGACAGGTTACAGGGGTGGGCGGATGAGAATAGGATGGGTTTCAACACAGACAAGTGCAAGGTGATGCACCTCGGGAGGAACAACCGGCACCATACCTACAGGTTAGGGAACTCCCCTCTTGTCAGCATGGAGGCGGAAAAGGATCTTGGGGTCATCATTGACTCCAAGATGAACATGGGCCGGCAGTGTGGGGAGGCAGTCAGGAAGGCCAACCGCACCTTGGCATGCATCCGCAGATGCATCTCGAGTAGATCCAAAGAGGTGATCCTCCCCCTCTATGTGGCACTGGTCAGGCCGCAGCTGGAGTACTGCGTCCAGTTCTGGGTGCCACACTTCAAGAGGGATGTCGACAGCATGGAGAGGGTCCAGAGGAGGGTCACTCGTATGATCAGGGGACAGCAGGGCAGGCCCTATGAGGAGAGGCTACGGGACTTGAACCTGTTCAGCCTCCACAAGAGAAGGCTGAGGGGGGATCTAGTGGCCTGTTATAAACTAGTCAGGGGGGATCAGCAGGCATTGGGGGAGTCACTGTTCCCCCGAGCACCACCAGGAGTGACCAGGAATAACGGTCACAAGCTGGCAGAGGGTAGGTTTAGGTTAGACATCAGGAGGCGCTACTTCACAGTCAGGGCAGCTAGGGTCTGGAACCAGCTTCCAAGAGAAGTGGTGCAGGCTCCTACCCTGGGGATGTTTAAGAGGAGGTTAGATGAACATCTTGCAGGGGTCGTTTGACCCCAGTACTCTTTCCTGCCATGGCAGGGGGTCAGACTAGATGATCTGCTCAGGTCCCTTCCGACCCTAGAAACTATGAAACTATACATTCCCAAAGGGGCTAGCTGAAGAAATTGTAGTACCGAGATGGATCAGGCCTATATTTCTCACAGATATATACAAAACAATTCCATTAACACCTGGAGGTAGAATAAAGGTATATGTATCTAAAATATGCATTGTAGTCATGATGAAGTAACAAAACAGACTTTAAAACAGGTCTTATTGGTTTCAATCCCCCTTATTTGCCCTATTTTATGAAAAGAAAAAAAAGGATATAAACACTGTCCTAAAGAGAGGTTTCATTCTCCTCCACCCCCTGGTTTATTATTTTTCTTCATGGTGCATTGCCATATTTTGTGTAGAAATGTAACTGCTACCCTGCTGGTGACTAAATGAAAGCTACGCTGTGATATAAGACTCAGGACCTGACAGATTTTAATCTGTCACTACCTGCCGCTCCGAGTGTTAAAGACAGTAATTCCAGACTGCCAGAGAGATTGATGAACCCCCCTATAATTTTTAGTACTAATATTTCTCCCATGCAGCCTATCTTAATGTTCTGTTGTTAGACTTGGTGTTGTTTCGGTCCATGGGCAATTTCTCAGACCTGCACAGAGAAGATGCTCAGTATTTCTGATTGTGTACATTTCTGTTTAGTTCAAGCATCATGTTAAGTTGCTTGAGGTAAAGTTCAAATTGTAATTTGAGGACTAAAAGTAAAATACTGCTGCCAGTTAAGATAGCCTTGCAGTGCTGATTAGGTTTAGCACCAAGTCTACTCCACAGAGTGGTGCTGGGAAAAAGGTGTCTGGATAAATTCTATGAGATTATACGGTAATATTTTCCAAACATTCCTCAGATTTTTACATGCTATACAAATTAAATTTAAAAATAATAATCCACAAGGTTACCTGCAAATCAGAACTGAGTAAATATAAAAAACAGTATCAGAAAACAGCAGGCATAACTGACTGATTTCCATGGTATGGAGTTCAACAGCTTGTGTTATTTCTTAAGTGAAAATATATGCAAACTTTTAACATAATAAGACAGCCCTCAAGTAGTAATAAGGAAGTGAGTGATCTGGTAGTTAGGACTGGAACAGTTGTCTTGAGCTGAAAAATCAGTTATCAGAGCTCCTGCATTTTGGAATATGCCTTGCATTGTAAATATTAGGAAGCAGCAATCTGTTTCCTCCTTCACACATAGGAGTGAAAAGAGTCATTAAAAAGTGTAACTGAAAACTGAGACAATCATGTAAACTCTGGCTTTTAGAGCAGATTTTATTCTTATTCGTATTCTAAACAGCCATTGTGATGCCAAACATTCATAACTGAACTTACTCTGTAGTTAAAACGTCAACTATATTACCCTACAAGGGTATTGCCATTTTGGTTGAACCACAAATCCTGGGGATTCAGAGTACTGAAAAAGGATTATAAAAAATAACGTGATTAGAAATAATTTTGATTAAAAACAGAAAAATAGTTTGACATTCAAAGATTTTTCTTCTTTGCAAACTGTAATTTTTTCTATTATTTTAGTCTTTGGAAACCATAAGCCAAAACACACAAATAGTTTTAGTGATAGTATCTTGGTCTAATCACAGATAAATGCAAACAATAAACAAAAGCAAAAAATAAGGAAAGTCCACTTTTTCTGCTTGTTTTGTAATTTAAATTTTTATTTGTAGAATTTTTAAAAATATGTTGGCCCAATTTTTCAAGTCAGATAGATATTAATTAATTATAGAATTAAGAAGCTAAATAAAAGTGGCCTGATTTTCAAAAAAATGGCCTGAATTTCTTTCTGTCCTTTGTGCAGATCACTTGTGGTGAAATAAGTAAGATTAACTTCTAAACACTTCTGTGTCTTTTACCTAATAGTTGTTACATTTTATGTATTTAAGGGGGGCTTGGGTAAAATTTAATTCATGAAAGTTTATAACCTACCTTGTGAAGAGTAGTATAATGGCAAAATATTATTTATCATTTCTCTTGAACAAATTACAATTTGTTTTCTAGAAAATAGAAAATATAGACTAAAAATAAAGGATATGATTTGATTTCTTGAAAGAATTTTCTGTACTAGAAAACAAATGTAAAGGGTCAATGCAAATCATATGAACAAATGTTCATCTGTCACACCTTCAGACACACCTTAACCAAATAATTTTGGACCCAGATTTTCAAGAACCTGAATCTTATTAATTGGTTTACTCCTGTTGATACATGAACCTGCAGCACCAGGATATCAATGGGATGGTGGCAGTTTATTTTTAATTAAAGTAGAAGTGGTCAACTACTTCAGCTTGAGGGCCGCTTATGAGTTTTGGTGAGCTGTTGAGGTCTGCAAGGGTAGCTGTGCCCCCTGACAGTTGCCCCACCTCCTGGTTGCCATCTTCAGACCAGAAGTTCTGCCCCTAACCCCTGACCTTTGCCATCAGACATCCCTCCTCTTGCCCCCAGAAGTATTCCTTTCACGGGGGGGGGGGAGTTTGCCATCTTGGAACCAGAAAAAAAACAAATTGCATACTAAAAATCAAACATATACTATAATGTATTTAAATTTTACTTAAAAATATATTTTTGTCCTGGTTTACTTGTGTTTGCATAGTACATAGAGAGGTAATTGCATAATAGCTAAAAAATAAAGCCTTACTCTGGTATATTGTGAATGGGGGAGTGTGTGGGGTGTGGTTGGGGAATGGGTGTGTGTGTGTGATTGTGTGTCAGGTTTGTGAGGGGGTGTGGCTGTGTGTGGAGGGGTGGAGGATATGTTGGGGTGCCCTTATGTGTGGGGGTTGTGGGGGCAGGGTGTGGGTGTGTGGGATTTGTTGAGGTGTGAGGGAGGGTGAAGGGGTGTAGGGACCCCTCCAGACACACTTCTCCCCATGATCCAGAGCCCTTGCTGACAGCAGTGGCAGCAGGCAGTGGGCCGTCAGGGTTCTCATAGCTCACTAGGGCATGCAGCTCTGGCTAGTTCCAGAAGCTGCATGTGGCAGTAAGGAACAGAGCCAGGTCAGCCCACATCTATTGTGTGAAGCTCCCCATGGTGCATGTGCAGCTTCCACCACTGACGTACTACCAGGGGAAAGCCCTGTGCGATGGAGCCAGTAGCCTTTCCTGCTCCCTGCCACTACCTGAAACTGGCTGAAGTTCAGCTCCACAAGCACCCGGGGGTCCTGCCACCTGCTACTGCTGCTGCTGATAGTGGCAGGGTCTGTATGCCATGGCAGGGAGTGTATAGGAGCATCCCCACACTCCCCCACCCTCTCTCACATGCCACTAACCCTGCACACCCACACACTGCCCACCCATACTTCATACTCCTGCTGCCCCCTGAGCACAGACCCCAGGCTTTGCACTCCTGCCAGTACCATGCTCCACTCTCCCACCCAACTGCAATCTCCCACCCTGCCTGCCACTACTTCCCTTCCTGGTCCCCAGAGCAAGCACTGCAGCAGGAACAGGAGGAGAAGTTTCTGGGCTAGGGACAGACATTACACATAAACTGGTTTAAGTGATCAGAAACTGGTTTAAACCTAACAGAAGAGATGTTCAGTGCACATGAACCAGTCTGAAAATGGCTGAAACCACTTTGAGATAAACCAGACTTAACTGATTTGGGTCAAACCAGTTTATGCAATGTCTAT
Source organism: Crocodylus siamensis (assembly GCF_052110815.1). Classification (NCBI taxonomy): domain Eukaryota; kingdom Metazoa; phylum Chordata; order Crocodylia; family Crocodylidae; genus Crocodylus; species Crocodylus siamensis. The sequence continues at coordinate 30,297,708 of NC_143397.1, read as the reverse complement.
CCCAGGCCCCTTGCTGGTTTAAGTTAAATCAGACACCCCCAGCATCCTGGCATGCTCTCTGGGCTGGGTGGGTCTCTCTGCTCCACAGCAGAGATAGCCACTCCCCTCCACTCCCTGTCTGCAGCTTAGCACAGACTTCAGGCATCCCTGCTCCCCACTTCCCCTTCCCATTCCCACTGCTTTACAGACACCTCTCAGCATTAGCTAGCAGACCACAGGCTGGCTACAGTCCATGATGTGGCAGATGGGACAAAGGGAGAATCAACAGGTAGCTGGTAATGTCCCTCTGTTGTTTTCACTGAGTTAGGGCTGAAAAACACTGTTACCAATTCCATGCTGGGCTCATCAGAAGGGGGGAAACCCCTCCCTAATTAAAATATCCTGTCTGGGACTGACCAGGCCCCCCCTTCAGCTCAGCACTGTGCAAGAGAAGGGAGAGCTGCTTTAGCACCCCCCAGCTTCTAGCCTGACCCACTGCAGGCATGTGCCTCCATGTCTGGGATATCTGTACAGTTACAAAGTGATTTATCCTAGCCAGGTTACACTAACCTGCAAAGATTGAATCAATTCAGGCTCAGGCCTTTTGAATGTCTGTCCCTATCCCTGGAGGCCAGGGAAGCCAAGCAGGTTGCCCAACAGATGTAGCAGTGGCAGCAGCAGCCCTACCTGGAAGCTGTGCATGCTGGCTGGGCCAGGACCCTGCCATACATAAGGGTGGGAGCTGTGTTGGCTCGATGGGGTGCAATTGGTGGGTACCAGATGAAATTGCCTGACGAGCCGTATCTGGCCCATGGGCCATATTTTGCCTGCCCCTGAATTAAGCGTTGTCAAACTTGTAGTTCCTACCTAACCCTTTTTCTCTTGTTCAGAGTTGGTTGACCTTTTTGATATGGTAAAAAGTCTATTCTAGTTAGAAAGACTTCTCAGCAATGGGGAGCTTTTAGAGTTTTTCTATGTGGAAAAATTAAAACATGTATTTTTAAAATGTTTTGAGAAAAATGCAGTTTTCAGTGAAAAACTGGGAAAACAAAATGTTGGTGATTTCACTCCTTCCTTTCCCTACTTTTTACTAGTTACCATTTTGCTGCTGGAAAAGGGAGGAAAACAGGCAAACATGGAGAAAGTGGGGAACATCGAACATCTGAAAACTTATTTGTCTATGGCTTTTTCAATGTTTTGTTTGTGCTTAGCTTTTAATTAAAAGTACACAGAACATTTGAAAATAATACAAATTTTCTCTGGAAGTTTTCATTTTAAAGCAAAAATTCATTTTCTGTGTAAAATGTGTAGTGCTGATTTTAGGTATTTTTATTATTGTTTTGATACGTGTACTTTAAGGTAATTGTGTAAAGGAAATAGATCAGGGATAGGCACTGAAGATATTATAATATACAAACAACAGATTTCTGAAAATAAGGAGTCAAATTGACAAATGAATGAACAGTACTATTGAAATCATGAAATAATTGATATCCAGATAATGTCTAGAAAGCAAGAGCATTTTATAATATTCCATTATCCTGACTGTTAACAAATAAAGTCATTCTCTGAAGGAAAGGCTCCACAGAGAATGAAAGGTTGGAATATCATATGCTGATTATTCACTAGTCTTATTGTGTTTGGTTCATCTTGCATCATTGATCTCATAATGCATAAGCATCGTTGTAAAAGCAAATTGCTAAAGAAAGATGTGGGGGGAGGGGAGAGAAAGGGGCACGACTCCAAATCAAGCCACCCAAGTGACAGCTTAGGCCTTAGGGTAGTTCATTCAAATTCTGGTCATTCGAATAGTTTTGCAGTTTGAACACACAACCCCAGACCTGGCCAAAACTGTTTTGCTCACTGAGGCTGCAGTGTGATTACACCTTTTTTCAGCTATGTAGTGCTTGTTAGGGCTGTGCAAAGCTTCAGGTGGTGATTCGATCTGGAGGGATTCGGCTCAATTCAGTAGCCAAATCTCTGAATCTGAATTGAATCAGAGGACAAATTAGAAGGTCCGAATCAATTCAAAGCTCTCCGAATCTTCAGAAAAGATTCGGGGAGCTTTGATCATTCCAGTAGTCCTGGACGGCTGTAAAAGGGAGCTGCAAATGGACTCTGCTTGTAAGTACTAGGGGCGAGAGAGGGGGGCTGGGGGAGGGTAGAGGGACCATGGGGGTGACCCCTGTCAGCCTCCCTGACTCCCCACACTCCCCCAGCCCCCCTGATCCCTGCCTGCTCCCCCAGCCCCCGCCCACAGCTGCCCCCACCCCTGTCCCAGCTCCCAGCCCTTTTAAAAAAAGCCCCAGTGCTCACTGGGTGCTGCTGGGTTGGGGGGTGATCCCTGCTGTCCCCCAATGCCCCACTCTGCATGCATGAGCCCCCCATACCCCCTCTGCTCCTTCAGCCCCACCACGGGGCTGAAAAAAAAAGAAAAAAAAATGAAAGCCCCCCCAAGATTCACTGTTCCTGCAGCAGTCTCAGGTCTTTGGGGGCTTGTGCAGAGTCCCCCATGTGGCGTGGGATAGTGGGGGGCAGCGGGATCGCCCCCTGCTGGCAGGAGCAGTGAGTCTGGGGGGGGGTTGTTTTTTTTCTTAAAGGGCCAGAGCTGGCCTGGCTGGGGCACCCATGGGGGGACTGGGTGAGCAAGAGGAGAGCCAGGGGGGGGCTCATACAGAGACCCCCATGCAGTGTGGGGCAGTGGGGGGCAGCAGGGATCGCTCCCCACCTGGCAGCACCTGGTGAGCCATAAACTATAAGTAAAGTAAAACATCCTTAGTTTGACAAGAGGGAAAAAGAATTTGGGTAAGCCATGACATTTTTAATAATATTATAAGCATTCCATAAAAACTGGAATCTAGAACTAATATTCCAGAAGGGCGTAGCTGGAAAAAATGCTTTATACTTGTATGTAGTATCTGGCTATGTATCCATGCCCTATTAAATAGTCTTTGAATATCATATTTATATATTTATTATAACAAAATAAGGCCAACAGAGTTATGCCTCAGCACTTATATTTGCATGTGTTTAAACATATAAATAATAGAACCTCTGCATTCAGTTTGGCTATTTAATGGTTTGCATACAATGCCTTTCTTCACATGAGTTTTGTTGTTCACAAATACAGAATTTGTCACCTACATGTAAAAATAATTTTGAAATACTTGTCTTGGATTTTTTTTTAATTGAATGGATTGCAAAGGCAGAAGACACCATTTTGATAATCTGATCTGACCTCCTAATATGCTTTTTACTATATAACATATGAAGTTATGATCTAAGGGCAAAAATGTGTACCTTGTCTGTGAAAATGAACAGGGGCTTAGTTAACATAGTTGGTACTTCATCTTAGGTTCAAATATTTTTGTAAATCCAGTCTAATAATACCTAATATTTATTACTTGTCAGGATTTATAATGTTGCTCTAAATATGTGTCCACATACCATCATTCATTATGTAGATAGTTCATTATTTTCAGTATTACTCTGTTATTCCTCTTTCTTCCTTACTTTGGGAAGTGGGTGGGGTGGGCAGGGTACTGAAAGAACTTTCCTTTTCAGGATTCTTTCCCCCACACCTCCCCGGCACTGTCCAGAGCTGTTTGTGGCTTTTCCTTCTCTTTCTTTGTTATTGCTACCTGCAGAAAAGTTCAATCTATATGCCCATGGGAATCTGTTGCTCTTCTTTGGCTTTAAGGGCTTTGGTTTCCTACATAAATTTTGGCAGAAAATTGTTCTATCTAAAACTGCTTTGAAATATCAATTGGACAAGGCATTTTTACCTCCTAACTGTTGAATGAGGTTCATTACAGCACATTTTACAGTAGAGTTGGCTGCATTTCAGCAGTGGATGGAATGATTCACAAATAACTATATTTTTGTTGATAGTATGGAATATGCTTTATGATTCTTTTTGGATAAAAAGTGCAAGATAAAGCTAAAACATTATTGTTATTCTGTATGTCCGTTTAATTGAATGTTGATGCACATGCTGATTATAGCCAACCAACTTATCCACAATAAATTGTTAAATGTATGTGGGGCATGTGGATGGATGGATGGATGGAAATTTCATTGTTAGGGATCATTTGGATGCTGCCATTTTTGTTTAGAAGTGAAGGGATTAATTGAGCAAACTATATTGTTATAATGAGTTGACAGAAACTGAAATGCTACAGGTATTTAAAAAATTACAGTACATTAGGAAAATTGATGGTGTTTAATAACTGACAAATGTACACTTCCATCTGTGCAGTCTAGTACAGTGGGGTGATGTTTGTACACCGAATTAATAAAAAGTGCAGGGATATGATTTTAAAGTCAGCTTCTTATTCTTCCTGTGATTTTTGGCAAGAATAAATATTGGCAGAAGGGTTTGAAATCCAGGTTTTCTGCCTCATGGATAAGTCAAGCTCTCTCTCTGTGGTGCAGTAAATCTTGAATTATGTGTCTGCATAGTGGCCCAGCTTCATCAGGAGGCATGGAAAGTGCCCTCCCTATCCCAGAAAATGCTGTAGTCAGATGTTCAGAAAACTCAGGGGGTGAGAGATATAAGTTTGGTCAACCTCTACCTGTTCCTTCTCACACCATGTCTAACTCCAGGATCTGGGACAGAAGTTCAATAAACCAATTTAAACTAAATAATTTAAATCTGATACTATATCCATCCAGGTTGTCTTAAACTGGTTTGGGCCATTTGAAGATGGTTTATGTGCACTGAACTTCTGTTGTGTTACAGATTTGAACTGGTTTCTGATCATTTATATCAGTTTATGTGTAATGTCTGTCCCTAGTCCAGCAGATAGCTTTAGGCTGAGAATTACAGTCTGGCATAAGCGCCTCCCTGTGACTGAATCTATATGGCATACTATCCCTGGCAACAGTACCATCAAATACACCATACTGCTCTGGGTGAGATGCCTCCCAGACTTCATAGCAATCTAGCTACATCCACAGATAGGTTTGGGTGGGATAATAAGCACCACTGACTGACAGAGTCAGATAGGCTTCCTGCCTGTGTGTAGATGAAGTGAGGGGCATGTGTGCATGACACTTTAAAGTGGGTTAAATGCTTTTGCACCGCTTTAATGGTGCTGGTGTTTGTACATGTTGGTGACATATTGTGCAGTAATTCCAGCCACTGTAGCAAATTCAGTGATGATGCGCCTTAAATGACTAGGGGTGCAGCAAACTAAAACTCCTCAGCTGCTTTACAGCTGTGGAGTGAACCACCAAGCTCCGTGCAGCTCAGGGGCTCTGCAGGAAGCCCATGCAGGCAGCCTAACAGCATCCCAGGAAGGCAGGCTCTGCCCAAGAAAAAAAAAGCAGAGATCTTTTTTGCTGTTGTTCCTGGAGCCTGCCTGTCTGCCTGTGCTGTGTGAGGGCCTGGTGCTTCCCTCCACAGCTGTGGTGCCCCCTGGGACCACCCAAGCCAGGTGTCTCCGGGCGGGTGCTGCCTGAAAGGGGGCCGTTGCTGCTGCGGAGGGAAGCACCAGCCCCCGCCAGCCCAGGGACTGCTCTTCCCACTGGCAGCTCACCCTCCCCTCCCCACCACCAAGAGGCAGGCAAGTGCATGGGCATGTGCATGACACGAGGCTTTACTTGGCTAATTTGAAACAGTGTTTTTAAAAATCCACCGCTTTCATTTATGGCCTCTGTTTCATGTACACACACCTCCTGAAATCTAATGCAGCTCTGCTGCTTCTAGTTAAGGAGGAAACCATATGGAACAGCATTAGTTTAGCATGTAGACATGTCTTTCATCATGTGACTTAGGCATTTGATTTAGTCACCTAAGTAGTCTCTTCAGTGTTTTCTTGTCACTTGAGAGGGCTCCTCTATACTTAAATGCTGTTTTTTGTGGATCGTCTTTCCCCATGCATTAGTATTACTATTCGTAAAGCACTTTCAGATCCTATAGGAGTGCAAAGTATATAAGACATATGGTGATATGATTGTGTACAGGACTGCTTACTCTTCTTTGGTCTGTTTGTATGAGAAGAAAATGAGTTATATGACCTGATTTTAATCACATAAATCACTTCTGATTTTTTTCTGCAGATTTTCCATATGACATATGATCTGGCAAGTGCTGTGGTGAGAATCTTTAACCTGATTGGAATGATGCTGCTTCTATGCCACTGGGATGGTTGTCTTCAGTTCTTAGTACCTTTACTTCAGGATTTCCCACCAGATTGCTGGGTGTCCCTAAATGGTATGGTTGTAAGTATTGTTCATTTTTCATTGTGTTTCCAAATGTTCTTTTTGATTATTTGTAAACTGTTAGTTTAAAGCTTTAATGAAACAGTAAATGCAATACACTGCATTGTGATACACTTAAATTCAAGGTTTCCTCTTTTTTTTTTGGATGGTTGACTACTAATTTGAAGTATGTTTTATAACACTAGCTACCAAGTCACAATTATAGTAATTTTCCAAGTCTGAGCCAATCCAGAAATATTTCAGTTTTAAGGTCGTCTTTACCTATCAATCCTCATTTTCTTAGCAAGACACGAGAAAGGAAATTCACTGAGGGTATAGGTGCCTTTATGGTTGGAGCTGTTTCAAAAAGAGACTATTCCAAAACGCAGAAGCTATTATGCTTATTGTTTCTTGCGGACCAGCTGGGAACTATACAAATACCACAGTCACTTCAACTTTAACTCTGCTTCGTTCAGTGCTTAGTTGATGTAGCTGTGTTAAAGTTGGAGAAGTTTTGCTGTTCTTGTATTGTTCCCAGCTTCCCACAAATAATAATTAAAACGTAAAAGCTACTGCCCTTCTGAAATGTTCTCCTTTTAAAATATATGCATGCCCATACTGTGAGATTTAGCAAGCATTTTCAGAGGGTTGTTGATAAGGCCTCTTACCTATGTATAACCCAGTTTTGCCCTCAGTTACATAAATGAAAATCTTTTGGCATGAATTAGGATCTGGCTTGTTTAGTTTAGCAAAACAAGGTTAGAGTGAATATCATTACTCTTTATAAGTATATTTGGGGATGAATATATAAGAGAAGGATAAAAGCTATTTAAGTTAAAGGACAATATTGGTACAAGGTCGTGTTTTCTAGGCTGTTTGGAATGAATGGTTCCTGTGAAATCAGGGGACTAGACTGTATAGCCCAGGAAAGCCCTTCTAGTCCTTTAGTCTTAAATCATGAAGACCTTGTCTAGTCTCTTCTGCCGATTTTACTCAAAGAATATTCCCACTGGAATTTTTCTAAGAAAACAATGAGAAAACCTAGAGGATTTACATCAGGAAACATTGTGTGTGTGTATGTGTCTGTGTGCATGTGAACTGCTACATTAAGGATAAAATGTGGTTGTATTTGTGCTACTCCTCCAATGGAGCTGGTGTAGTTTTTGCTTGAACCCTGGTGTTCATTCTCCTATCCTTCCAATTGATATGGAGGATTTTCTGAAAACATTGTTGAAAGTAATATCCAAAGCTTTCAAGTGTTTCCAATATGGCATCCAATTTTCACTCCCATACAACAGGGTATGGATTACAACAGCCTATATACAAGACATTTGGTTTGGATCTTGATGTCATGCTCATCAAAGACATGATTTTGAAGATGTCCACTGGCAGATTTTATCTGGTGCTGCGTATCATCATCTATGTTTACTTTTTAAGAAAGGAGGGGGACATTTTCAACCTTATTCAAGGATTACCTTCTAATTGTAATAAGTGGAAGAGCAGCTCATTCATTTGGGTCAGGTTGGTAAAGTATCTGGGTTTTCATGAAGTTGACAGTGATTCCAAGCATTTCATATGCTTCAGAGAAGCAAATAAGAGTGCCCTAGAGCTCTTTAACTGAGTGGGTACTCACAACACAGTTGTTAGTGAATTGAAGATCAGAAATGGAGGTGTTGGTTATCTTGGATTTGGAAGAAGTCATGAAGAAATATGATAATGGTAACAAATTTTGGTGGGCATCCGAATCTCATCAGGTTCTTCCACAAGTCCTCTCTCGATTGAATCACAGGTCAGTGAAGGCCATTACATGCATTCAAGCATGGTAAGAATGCTTAAACATTCTTGACTGTATTTCACTCAACTCAGTCTCTGTGGGTTTGATATACAGTTCTTTTAAAGACTTTTTTCCTAGCTCACATTCTTATTAGAAAGAAAAGTAGATGCAGAACTAAAATGAGTCACTCACCATTTACTGAGACCATCATTCTGTGAAAAGGAAGGGAAGGCAGAATAGAAAGAGCTGGACAGATCCAAGTCAGAGAAGCAGAAGAAGAATGCCATTTCTAGAATTTGAGTTTAAAAGCCAACAAAGGAAACTTTCCAGCAAAATAATTCAGGTTAGATAAATCAGCATCATCCAGCAAAAACCCACTTCATTGGAAATCCCAGTAAGTTCTGTTCCTGAAGAAACAGAAGAATTCCTTTTCAAAATGATCAAAAGAAAACTGAAATGAGATTTCAGAGATTTCAAATTGAAATGAGCACAAATGTGAAACTTCTGAGTGCTCCTTTTTTTCTTTAACACACCTCCTTGTCTGTTTAATTTTTAAAAGACTTATTCCTAAGATGATGTAAGCCACCCACCCACAAAAAAATTAAATAAAAATTCTACCATAAATCATTCTAGAGAACATACTTTCAGCCCTCTCCAAGAATCCTATGAAACAACTGGCTTTTGAAGCATGCTGAATCTCAAATAATTGCTTAAATGTTGTGTAGTATTACAGAAATGTATCACTGTGTATTGTTTTTGGTTGTAAGGTTAGATATATATTTCACTGCAGTGCATTTCAGAAGTCCATTGAGTAAAGCTGTCAGTCATACAGACAAGTAGTTGCTGACATCAAGTAACATCTTAAATGATAAGCAACCTTATTGTGCAGCTTTCCTGACAAAATAGTGACATATCTTCAAAAATGTAATTACTATAATAGGAGTGTGTCACCAGGATGCTGACTGGCTTGTCTTTGCATTCTGCTGTATTCTTGAATCTGCTATGTGACATCTTTTAGACACATTGGAAAGCATGCATTTTTCAACTGGCCTGCACAAAAAGTTTTCATTATAGCTGGGCAAACAAAAGTACTGTATGACCATGTAGTGACAGGAAAATAAAAATACCCTTTTCAAGGTTTCATTAAAAGGGGATGGGCCAGCACTGCAATGATTAAGACCCAACTATCCCTATTTCTGTTATTTTTAGAATTGGAAAAGGAGTTCCCTTTAGCCATCTTTTGTTTGAGAACTGTGTATACCCTCTGGGGACCACATGACATTTCTTTCTGCTAGCACTCATCTCTGAATTGAACCACTGCTCCTTCCTGGCTGAACAGAGACAGACAGTCTTCTAGAGAGTTCTCAGTATTATTTCTCACTTAACTACAGCTGCTGCTACTGCAAGAAAGAGTGTGGCCCTTCTCATAAGCAGCTGAGCAGTATTGAATCTGGAATATGTCTCAACATTTTGGTCCTAAAACAGACAACTTTTTATTTTGACAGTTTTGTGTCATTCACCAATTTTTTTCATATATATATATATATATTTTTTTTTTTTTGCTTTCCTCTAGTCACAGTTGAAGCAGTGACTAGGATGATACCAGTAATCCATACTCATGTACTCAGGTTCAAACCAGTTGCCAGATTCTCAGCTGAAAGGGAACTTTATCTTTGATCAGCTGGGACTTTGGTTTTGTTTTATTGGTTTTTTTCCCCATCCTCTAGAGCATAGGATATGGACTGCCTGCTAGGATCATCTGAATGTAAAATTTAGCCTCTTGTGATGTATAGGAAGCCAAACACTGGGGTTTAACTCTTTATCTGGAAAAAACTGCTAAATACAAGTTTCTGTAATCGCAAGGAGTTAAACCTAAACATGATTATGGCATCCCAGTTTTCAGTAAATCAAGTGCTGATTACTTACAAAACATAATCAATTTTGAGTGCTCTAAAGGCAGAGATTTCATGGTAGAAGATGACTCTGCAGCATTACTTGAACCAAGTTAATGGGACCAAGTATAATTTGGTTATGAATGGCAGAACTGAGCTTCCTAGTTGCAAGCCAAAGCAGATAACTTAATGTTACAGTAAGGATGTCTACATGTTGGTATCATGGAGAGTTACCCCAAGTTACCAGTGAATGCACTTGCATACTAGACTCTACAAAGCACGGGATTGTGCATGCAGAGAAAACTGTAGCTCCAAAACTAGGAGCGATATAGCCATATCAGCATGGTACTGAACCATGGCACTAGTAATCCCTCTTACTCAGCAGAGCTAATGAACTCAGGCACAGCATCACACCAAAGTGGCTATACTATTTCTGGTTCCTTAGCTAATGAACTAGTTCAGGTACAGTCCTACCTTCTGGTACAGTCCTATGTTCTATATGTACGTATACATAAATGCATTTTGGTACCGTACTACCTTCTATATATACATATACATACATACATACACACACACAAATAGGTGTGTATGTGTGTATGTGTGTGTATGTAGAAAGGGAGAGAGAGAGAGACATACCCTAAATGATTTAAGGGTACGTGGTGTAGCCACTATACCAAAGGAGCTATACTACCCATGCTCTATGAGTTCTTCTGCCCTTAGTTCCTTTCTCTGTAGTTTGCCCATTAGCTGTGCTCAGCCTACATTCTGCAAAAACCCATTCTGGAAGTTTTCACCTGAAAGCAAAGTATTAGTTATAAGAGCTGGCATTTCAAAGTGCTCTAAATTCTACAAGCGTGCTCAAATTGTACTTTGGAGGCATTGTCAAGAAAAATAGCAGTAGTTAACTAGAAGGAAATTTTTTGGTAAGCAGCAGCATTTTGTTAACGAAATCATGCTCCATTCTCTTCACTCTTTTGCTGAACAATATGACTGAGGATTGAGAGAACAATAGAATAGAGCATGATCAATGAAAAACAAGTAGCTTAAACTCAGTATAAGTATGATAAAAATGGTTGTAGAGTATTAGGAAGCACATATAGCACAACACATAATATAGTAACCCCAGTTCTGAGTAATGGCATAAGATTAACTTAGAGTAATTAGGAACTGGGCCATTGCTGTAAGTGAACACAGAAAATCAGAATGTTGAATTATGAAAAATAAACATGGACAGAAATTGCAGCTTACTACAATTAGTTATTCCAAGCTATACAGGAAAAAAAATGTATTGGTGTCACCTCTCAGGCTAGGTATAGACATTAAAAAATCTGAAGATGGAATTAAGCTAAGTTATGCAGTTTTGTGTAAGCAGCGTAGTTTAGATTGGTAGCAAACAGAAAACACAATCATCCTTTATTGCAGGATGTAAATCTTAGAGTTCTGCCATTTTTAAACCAGTTATGTATGTTGATCTTATGTTCTTTTATGGGTATAGACCAGTTTCCCATCAAGTATACCAGTAAAAGTGTAACGTCTGTGTCTGGCATCAGAGTCCTATAGATCCTGTGAAAAGGAGATCAATAGCAGATCCTAGAAAAACTTTTGTAGTAGCCTATTTCAGAATTGTTTTCAAACTCCAAATGACATTCCCAGCACAAACTGTGATAGACAATTCAAACAGTTTACAAACTAAAACATTTTAAAATGATACTTTTACCAATCCTCCGCCCGCCCACTCCCACCAGATATTTATTATTCTGTGTTCAAATGAGAATCGTACTTAAAGTATCATAGGGCTATTTCCCATTAACAATTCTTTGCCAAATCAAGCCAATGGGTAGAATGAGGATTGCTAAAATGGGAGCAGTTGATCAACGAATTACCAACATATAGCTCCCCACTAAATTAAACTAAATTAAATTTGTTTTAATTTTCAAAAAGATCAAATAGTTTGGAAAGTAGTGAGATTATTTTGCATATCCATGTGCTAAAATAGGGATTAATTTGGTGAAGGGTTTCCTGAAATACAGTCCTTTGCCAACTAACTAATATTAAATGTTTAAATTCTTTTAACACCTACAAGGATGGCAATATTATTCCAAAATTGGTATTTCATAGCAGAAGCCAAGTTAGACTTTGGGACTGGGGGGAGGAGAACGCTTATTGAGATGAAAGGGTGATTTTATTCCTCTCAGAGATCTTGTGTTTGTATTCATGTACATGCAGTGCCCTGATTCATCTAAAAAAATACTAAAATTCATCTAAAATTCATCTAAAAAATACTAAAATTCATCTAAAAAATACTGAGATGAATGGGCTATTGTATACCTCTGGGATGCTTGTCTGCTGCACAATCTGTACTTCTTTCTTTGTTAGCTCCTGGAAAGTGGAGGTTGGGTTTTTTTAATTCTCCCTTGCTGCATCCGTCTGGCTGAGTATTCTTCAAAGATACTGGTTACTAACTTCCATCCTTACCATGGTTTTTCACCACTACTGCAAGGGTGAAGAAGAGGGTAGACCTGGTAGGTGACTGGTAGTAAAGTATTCCACACAAACCTCCTTATGTGCTTCTACAAGCATCTACACTTTTGTACTCCTTGCTATTAGGCCTGTGTGAATCGGCAGTGATCCAATCCAGCTTCAGATCTGGCCATTTCGAATGGCCGCGATCCAATCTGGAGCTCTGGACCGGGTTTCTGCCTCAAACCAGCTGAAGCAGCTCTGAAGCTTTGGAGCCACCTCGGAGATCCAGCCATAGGGTATAAGGGGGAATCAATGAAATATTTATAACGTTCTTGTTTTTTGTCCCATTTGGATGAAGCTTGCAGGGATGGTAGCTTCTGCTGAGAGCATGAAACCTGCAAAGTTTCAAGAAGATCAGTGCTGGGGTTTGGGAGGAACTGTACCCCAAATTGTTGAAAGCCAAACTCACGTCATGCCTATGTGTTACAATATGGGGTCAAAACTGCAGGGCTGGTAGCGCTTACTGAGGCCACAAAGCCTGCCAAGTTTCAAGGAAATCGGTGCAGGGGTTCGTGGGGAACTGCACCTTAAGCTGCAGAGAAGCAAAACTCGTGTCATGGGTGACACTGCGCATGTTAAGGCACAGCAGGGTGACAGCTGCAGGGATGGTGGCCCCTGCTGTGACTCCTGCCAGCTGTGGAGTAGATCGGTGCAGGGGGGTTCTGGGGCCTGCACCCCTAGCTACCGACAGACAAAACTCCTTCCAAGACTGTCTCTGTCTTGGGGCAGTTGATTGTCTGTATTGATTCTTTCCTCTCCTTAGCCTAGTTTTGTAGGTGCTAATTGATGCTTGTTAAGTCATAGTTTCATAGTAGCTAGGGTCAGGAAGGACCTGAACAGATCATCTAGCCTGACCCCCTGCCACAGGCAGAAATGAATGCTGAGTTCACAAGACCCCAGACAGGTGATCCAACCTCTTGAATTTGCCCAAGGTAGGGGTGAGGACCACTTCTCTGGGAAGTTGGTTCCAGATTTTGGCCACCCTAACTGTAAAATATTGCCTTCTGATCTCTAATCTAAACCTATTCTCCATCAGTTTATTACCCCAGGTGGTGCTGAGGAGAAAAGGACTCCACCTATTTGCTGTTGATTTCCCCTGATGAGTTTGTAGGCAGCCACCAGGTTCCCCCTCACCCTCCTCTTGCTGCAGCTGAACAGGTTCAGATGCCTCAAGTCTGTCCTCATAGGGCCTGTCCTGCTGCCTTCTCACCAAGCGGGTGGCCCTCCTCTGAACCTTCTCCACGTTGGCCACATCCTTTTTAAAGTGCAGCGCCCAGTACTGGATGTAGTACTCCAACTGCGGCCTGACCAAAGTCACATAGAGGGGGAGTATCACCTCTCTGGATCGTCTTGAGATGCACCTTTGGATGCATGACAAGGTATGGCTGGCCTTGCTGGCTGCGGTCTGGCATTGGCGGCTCATGCTCATCTTGGAGTCAATAATTACTCCAAGATCCCATTCTGCCTCTGTGCTTTCAAGCAGTGAACTCCCCAGCATGTATGTATGCTGTGGATTCCTTCTCCCAAGGTGCAGCACCCTGCATTTATCTATGTTGAACCCCATCCTAATCTCGTCTGCCCATTTTTGTAGTCTGTCTAAATCTATTTGCAGCCTCTCTCTCCCTTCAAGTGTGTTCACCTTGCCCCACATCTTATGTCATCAGCAAACTTGGACAGTGTGCTTTCCACCCCTTCATCCAAGTTGCTGATGAAGATGTTAAACAGTGCGGGCCCAAGAACCGAGCCCTGGGGGAACCCATTCCTCATGTCTCACCAGGTTGAGTACAACCCGTCCACCACTACACTCTGTGCCCCATCAGCCAATTTTTTACCCATCAATGCCACAGTCATTTAATTTATTGATGAGGACTGGGTGAGAGACAGTGTCAAAGGCCTTCTTAAAGTCTAGAAAGACTACGTCCACGGCAACACCATCATCCAAAGATTTAGTTACTTGATCATAAATGGCAATCAGGTTGGTCAGGCAGAACCTGCCTTTGATGAACCCATGCTGATTGCCCCTGAGCATGATCTCCCCTGCTGGTCTCCCACAGATGTGCTCCTTGATGATTCTCTCCAAGATCTTCCCGAGCACCGAGGTGAGGCTTATAGGCCTATAGTTACTTGGGTCCTCCTTCCTCCCTTTCTTGAAAATTGGGACCACATTAGACAGTTTTCAATATCCCAGCACCTGGCCAGATGACCATGAATGCTCATACAGCCTGGCCAAGGGCTCTGCGATGACCCCTGCCAGCTGCCTCAACACCCTTGGGTGGAGGGCATCTAGACCTGCAGATTTAAAGATTTTAAGTCATTATGTAGTAGCTAGGTCCTGTGTATTGAGCTGGTCCCCAAGTCCCTGGTCCCTGAGTTACCTACTGAGAACTGGCTTTCATAGAAACTGAGTTAGTAAAAATCAATGCAGCATTGCTGTATTTTAGAAAAGCAGGGAAAAGTATGGCCTGCAATGTGTTTGTATGCCTTGGGTTGAGAGAGGAAGGTCCAATACCATAATCACTATGCTTAATTTTAAGCATTAATATTACACATTTCCTCAAATAATTAAAGATATTTCTACTACTATCTAAAACAGGCAAGGTAAAAATAACTCTAGATGACTTCCTGAGGTCCCTTACAAGCCCTACTTATTCTATTATTCCACATTACATTGCTACTAGATGGAATCAGTCAAATCTGGGTGTCCATTTTCTGTTGGAAGTGAATAATGAATATAACAAAAAGGAGTTATGCAAAACTTAGCCTTAAATAATAACTTTAGAAAAAAATATTATCGTCAGTTATCTGAGCATATTCCAAATTTCCTGTAAAATATACACAGGCTTACAAGTATGCACAACACATCAGTAAAAATATAGGACTTCACACCAGAGGCAAAGAGAGGATCTAGAATATATTATTTTTAGGGAGTTCTAGCATTCCAAAGATGCCTGTATAACCTTGATCACAGAAGGGGGCAGTGTGGGGAGGAGGGGAGGCATACAAAGACGTAACTTGTACAGTCTTGGTAAAATCTAAGTAACTGTTGTAAAGCTGAGAACCAGTTTTGTTTTTCTCTTCATTGATCATGACACATTGAGTTAAATCAGCAGTGTTCTCACTTGCCCTATTCCACCTTCACTTGCAAGCTTTGAATAAAACTTTGGCATTGTAATTAGCATGCATTTTCCTTTAATACTAGCCATTCCTGAACACAGTCCATAACTGCAATAAAACAGAAACTTTCTAGATCTTGACACAACAGTAAATAGATTGACCCTTAACCAATAATGGCTGAATGAAGGAAAGAAGACTGAAGAAATTCATTCTGTGTAGTTATATATGGTTACAGGAGTAATCAATAGACATAAGAGCCCAGGATTTTTACCTTAAAAATATCAATCACAACACTATTATTGTATTTGGATATTCTACTTCCATAGAATCATACAAAATTAGGGTCAAAAGGGACCTCAGGAGGTCATGTAGTCCAACCCCCTGAGAAACCAGGACCATCCCCATTAAGTCATCCCAGCCAAGGTTTGTCTAGCTGGGTGTAGGATGGAGATTCCACCTCTCTGGGTAACCTAGGCCCTGCTAGTGAGAAAGTTCTTTCCTAATATGTCCTAAACTTTGTTGCTCCTTGTTCTGTCATCTGACACCACTGAGAACAGTCTCACTCCATCCTCTTTGGTACCACCCTTCAGGTAGTTGAAGGCTGCTATTAAATCCCCTCTCAGTCTCCTCTTCATCAGACTAAAGAAGCCCAGTTCCCTCAGCCTCTCCTGAGAAGTCACGTGTCCCAGCCCCTGAACCTGCTCTCTGCTGGATTCTCTCCAATTTGTCTACATCCTTTCTGTATTGGGGAATCCCAAACTGGACACAATACTCCAGATGTGGCCTCACTAGTGCAGAAGAGGGGAAGAATCACTGCCCTTAACCTATTGGCAACACACCTACCAATGCAGCCCAGTATTCTGTTAGCCTTCTTCATAAGAAGGGCACACAGTGGGCTCATATTCAGCTTATTGTCCATTGCAACTCCCAGGTCCTTTTCTGCAGAGTTGCTGCTTAGCCAGTCAACCCCCAGCTGTACCCCTGCATGGGACTGTTCCATCCTAAGTGCAGGACTTCACATTTCTCCTCATTAAACTTCATGAGATTACGTTTGGTCCATTCCTTGTATTTGTCAAGGTCTCTCTGAATCCTAGCCCTACCCTCTGGGGCACTCCACTTGATACTGGTTGCCGGCTAGACATTGAATAATTAATTACTATCCCCTAAGTCCAATGATCCAGCCAGTTTTCTGTCCACCTTACAGTCCATTCATCCAACTCACACGTCCTTAGCTTGCTTGTGAGAATGTTGTTGGAGACTGTATCAAAAGTTTTGCTAAAGGCAAGGTACATAACATCCACTGCTCATCCCACATCCACAGAGCCACTCTTCTCATCATAGAAGACAATCAGTTTGATCAGGCATGACTTGCCCTGGTGAATCCATGCTGACTGTTCCTAATCACCTTCTTCCTTTCCAAGTACTCTTCTTGTTTCATTAGTGTCACAGTCAACCTCTGATAAGGGTATTATCACTGACCTTTTTCCAGAAGCATTTGCTCTTCATAAATGTGCTTGAAATTCCATAATTTGAAAATTCAGGAGAAAAATCAGCAAAATTAGTACCATATTTACTCATATATCATGCCCACTGTTGCCTCAAAAATTAGTCTTCCAAAAGTGGGGTTCATGTCTCAAGCAGGGAAGCTGATTTTTTGCACAAGAATAGAAGCACCCTGCTTTGATACCTGCTCTACTGAAAGTTTAAAACCAACTGCCCAGCAGCAGCTTTTCTGCACAGCTGAGGGAGTCAATTGAATGAACAGCTCAGTGCTCTTCATGCCACATATGTTAACAATTGTTTTTCATGTTTAATTGTCTTGATGTTCCACTAATCAAATTAACTTTACTTTTGGCAATGTTGTCTGATAGCTATACCTGCTCTGTCCTCTCTTATTTCACAGAAGCTTGTTTTCAGAATCGCAGATGAAGATAGGCCTTCAACAGCAGCCAAAGTTTTAACTTTTGCTCAGCAGGAAAGAGAGGTTGACAGAGCAGATGATTAGGATCTGATGCTTCTCTATGCAGCTATCCCCCTGAAAAAATCTTCTTCTACATTATGCCTTCCAAAAATAAGGTGCTTGTCTTATTTGGGGCATATGATATATAAGAAAGCATTACAATTGCAGAAAGGGTCTCCAGTCCCGTATTATTCTAATATTATAAAAGCCTACATCTGTGTCTGTCTGTCCATAATGCTTAATTCACACTCTGATTGGCTGACAGAAACATCCAATCAGAGTGCTCCAAATGAGGGGGGGTACCGCCATGATTCCAAAGCTGTGCTGAGGACTGGACAGAGGGTGACTCAGCTCCACCACCCCACTCCCTACAAGAGGCAAAACAGTGGCAACATGTGGCGTTAAGTGGTGGTACTCCATCTCATCCCCCTTCCCTCCCTGCCCCCACATCATTCTTGATGGCCGTTGGCTAGTATTATAATACACCCACAAAATGCAGACCCATGAGAAGCCCCTCGGCTATAGTGTCACACAGGTGCGGCCTGCTCGCTCAATTTTGAACACCCTTCACCTAACATTTTCTATGAATTTGAATTCTTTTGGAAAATTTCAGCCAAAATTATTCCACCTTTCGTATAGAAAAAAAGAAAAAAAAAAGGAAATATACCTTATTTTGCTCCTGCTAAAAAATTCTGGCAACCTCTTTTTTGAAAACCTCTCAAGCCCTGCACCAGGCACTTAAAAGTTGGCAAGATGTACTTTTTGTGTTCCTTTTGCCATTCCTATGGCAATTTGGCCATAAGTGAACAAATTATGAACTGCTAAAAAAGTCACTTTTTGCACATGTGCACTAAACGCTTACTGGAGTTGGGCAGCTAAGTTCCCCAAAATTTTGCACTGGTTACCCTCTAGCCAAGAGCTGCGCAAAACTTTCTTTTTAACTACAGCTGTGAACTACTACTGGCCAGACTACGGCTAGGCGCACACATAAAAAAAAGGGAGCTAGAGAAGTCTAAACAACCAGCCTGCTAGAGAAGCTGCTTCATTTAATAGCAGAGGGATAAGCACAGGCAAAATGAATAGATTGGTACAAGGAGCCTTGTGTACTGGGAGTGAAAATTGGCAAAGGATTAGCAGAGGGAATGGGAGTTGGAACAAAGATTGGGGCTGGGTGGGCAAGGATCTGTGGCTGACGCAAGACAGTTATTGGGTTCAAGTGAGGATCCATGAGAGACCGGGACTGACTAGGAAAGAATTCTGGCATTGGTAAGTGGTGGGCAGAGGAGGTGCTGGGAAGAGGCAGATCTGACAAGGAGCTGGGCTCAAGACGGAACAGGAAATAGCTGGAAAAAGAGACTTACAGAAAGGGCCAGGGAGGAAAGAGAGAATGTGGCAGTGGGAGGAGACACAGATTGAACAACAAGCTGAGGGAAGAATAATGAGAGCATGGGGGGACAGGAAATATTGCCTACTATAGTTTGGAGTAGGGAGAAAAAAATAGAAGTTAAATGAGTGTCAGGGCAAGAGAACTGTGGGGAAAAAAGGAGCTAGGCAGATGGGGGAGTGATTGAAAATTGATTGGCAAACAGACTGAGACTAAATGTCAAGATGGGGACTCATTCAGTGCACAGGATAATGCTAGACAGGTCATTTAAACCAAATGTTTCCCTGGCAGCAATGACATGGGCACCCAAGAAATGAAAAATACACAACTTGAACTCTTGGGATCAGTACTACAATCAAAATCAGTGGCACCTGTTTTAAACATATGGAGTACCATGTAATGCTAAGTATTTATGAAAAAGTTAGGCATTGGGTGTCTCAAATTAGGCACCTAAAATTACTACTTGTATATCTCTCTCTAAAATGGGAGTTAGTAGTATAATATTAACCATAGGATCATAAGAAAGTAGGGATTGGACTTTATAGGGTTATCTAGTTCAGCTCCTCACTCAGGGCAGGTTCATCCCTGATGAAACTAAGTCAAATGTCTGTCCAACCTACTCTTGAAAATTTCCACAGGTGGCAATTCCAGAACTTCTCTAGGTAGCCCATTTCAAAGCTTGATCATACTCATAGTCAGAAAGTTCCTCCTAATCTCCAACCTAAATTTCCTCAGCTGTAGCTTTGACTCCTGTCCCAATGGCTACTGAGAAAAACCCATCTTCACACTGCCTAGGATCACCCTTCAGATATTTGAAGACTCTTATCAAATTCCCTCTCAATCTTCTCTTCTCCAGATTAATTCACTTTACATTTTATAAGAACCCTGTAATTCATCAATACTTGTGATATGTCAGGCACTACATTGATGGCCGTCAAAGAAAAAGCTCATAAGGAAATTCCGTCATCAGACCTATGCTTGAGCAGTACAGAAGACAGTTGGCCACACATGAAAAAGAGACAAAATAGTTAATAGCTGCTCATAAAATAAGTACAGTGTTCATCCTGTACACTGAAAGAGTAAGTGACTCCACAGAAAAAATAGTAAATGACCAGGTAGTTAAAAACCATGTAATATGTCTGCATGAGGCACGAAATTATGGAGGGCAAAACGTACATTTATTCTTGAATTTATTAACTTTTGGGTATTTGACTTTGCATTCTCATTTTATTTTACTATAGTTTTTGTATATATTACTACATAAAAACAGTGTGGATTCTAGATTATTATAATAATTGATTACCTACTGCTTAGGTTAACATCAAGCTTATCTGTAAATCACTCTTTCATTTTGTGCAATTTGAAACACAGATCTGGCACAATAAAACCCCCAATTTCTGTTCCTTGCAGTAGGATGATTAGTTTTCTACGAGGCCCTTATGACAGGATGAAGTCCCAGGGGTGGCCTTGATGCCATCTGGTGACCTCATGTTTCCTGCCCTGCTCTGGGTCTCCAGCTACCCTCCCTTTTTGCCCTCTCACCTGCCATGACTTGTTGTTATTATTTTATTAGGAAAAGGGAGGCTGCCTAAGGTTCCAGAATGAGCCTTTGACCTACTACTCTATGAATTCCTCATGAAGTCTGAGGATCCCTGTCCTGTCTTCAGTCATCCAGTGGGGCCTTCCCAGCCTATCTGTACTCTACCAGACAAAATAACTTAAGGGCCGATTCTGTGGTCTCTGACCTCCCCTACTGCCATGTCCACGACTCACAGGTGTTATATCACTTTCCCTTGTTGGGGCCTAAGCCTTCCCAGCCTCCATCCCCCTGCTCTTGCTGGGCCTGTTACATTGAGCCACTGCACAGGACCTTAGTTTATTAGGCACTAGCCCTTGTCTCATCCGCCTTAGTTTTGGGCCTCCGGGCCTGTTCTTGCCCCTCTAGGGATCTAGTCTCACCCCTCTAGGGCTGTGAATTTCTGGCACTGTCTCCACTCTTCTTGGGCACTTGGGCCTCTGGCCTAGGCTTCAGCCCTTTACAGTTGCTACTTATTAGCACCTTAAGCCCAGAACCTTGGATACTAATGGGACCTCCTGCCTCCCCTGCTAGTCCCAATACAGGCCACTGATTAAACTCAAATGATAAGCATCACCATTCTGCTTAAGGCGGCACTAAGACTCTCAGCACAGTGGCTGTAAAACAAAATCTAGTCACCCTGGGCCCTAACTCCCTGCAAGCCCTCAGTTCCTTACTTGCTGTTCCCAGCCATATCAGGAACCCAGGCTTTATCTCACCACTGCCAAGTTGCTACAGAACCAGGCTGACTGCTATGGCTCAGGCTCTGGGTTTATATACCTCTCAAGCCCTACTACATCCAGTCATGTGGCTCCCCAACCACCCCCAGGTGTTTCTAATTGGGCTTTTTGACTGGCCTCCAAGGCAGCCTACAGCTGCTTGCCTAGCAGCTTTAGCAATGCCCGCATTGCCCAAGCAGGGCACTGTGCTATTATACTATTGCAGAACTGCTAGCTCTGCAATAGATGCTCTGCTGGCCAAGCAGGCTTTGCCCTATCATACTACTGCAGAGCAGATAGCTTGGCACTCATAGCCTATGGCCCCTGGCAGCCTGTTTCTCTGTGGCCAGCTCATCCAGGGTAGAATGGGAAAATACCTCAACTGAGAAGGAGAAAACATCCCAAAATAGCATGACAGTATGACTGACCAAGAATAAGCAAATTGCAGCAGCTCTGGGTTTTTTGCTGAGCTATCAGTGACTACCAGCAGACGTACCAGTGAAAGAAGTCCTTCTCAGATGCTGAACAATCCCTTTTAGCTTTTAAGGTTCAGGCTGTGGATTAAATTCTAAACTATACAAATTCCATAGAGATTTATCTGACCCAGACACCATGCATGTGAAGGACATGGAAGATATGGATCATTTCAGATTAATGCCTTTGCTTTTGGTACCATGCAACTAATAAACACAAGTAAAATGGCTGGCTGTTGATCTTCAAATGGTATTACTTGCACAAATGTGTGCCTTTTCCATCTTTGTGATGTTAGCACACCAGAAGCAAAAGTAATTCTTCCAAAATAAAATTAATCTATAGCAAGGGATGCTCTCAATACATGGCTTAGATGGAGAGGAAGCAACAATATCTGAAATGCTGCCTCTTTCTCCCAGAAAAGACATGGGCACAATGATCCATACATATGTCACCTCTAGGATGAATTACTATACTCCTCTCTCTCTCCAATACTGTATGCGAAGACAATGGATAACTTCTGGTTGCTTTAGGTGGCACCTTCCCAATTGTTTGGGCTCCGTTGATCACATCAGGCCCGTGCTCAAGTGCCTGTTAGGACTCAGAGCAGCAGGCAGGCTTTAGCCCCCAGCTGGCTATGGTCACCAAAGTGGGACTGCCTGTCAGTTGCCTAACTGTCCCCAACCTGGTCCCAGTTATCTGCCTGGATCAGCCTTTTCATGCTTGTCAATAGGACAGATACATTTCTGCCTGGTGTATGGCTCCTAGGCCACCTCTGAATCCTTCTTCCTAGCTCCAGGCTACATGTGTGTCAAGATCTAGTTCATTGTTTCCTGACTGCTGGCTTCTTGCTCCTGACTCTTGTCCAGATCTCTGTCTCCTGACAGTCAGGTAGTAGCTCATAACTTTAGTTCAGTAATTGTCTTACAGCTACAGTTGCTTGCTCTGGCCACCCTGGCTTTTCACTCTGGTCTAGATCTAGGGATGTGAATAGTTAAACAATTATATGTTTAACACACCACCCCAGTGATAACTGGTTCTAGCTTACCAGTTATCACTTAGCCAGGTGCAGTCTGGGAGGGAAGGCAAGGGAAGGGAAGCCCTGAGGTGCCCCAGCAGGAACCAGAGGGCAGGAAGGCAGGAGGCAGAGAAGAGTGAGGAGGAGGAGAGGGGTGGGGACTAATACTTAATACCTAGGCTCTGTGGACTCTGGTGCAGCTACCTGCAGTCTCACCACTACCTGCCACGAGTAGCCCAGGTTCCAGACAGGCCTCTGCCACCACAGAGCCCAGGCTGCTGACAGCAGTCAGCAGAGAGGCTGCAAGGATCTGCACCATGGTCTGAAGAGCTTAGCTATTAGGTAATAGTCAACCCTCCCCTTCCCCGCTCTGTCCTGTGCCCTTTTCCCCCTCTGTCCTGTGCTTCTGCATGCTGCATGCTGGTGGCTGCCGTGGCCTGGTAAAGCCCATCACTGGCTGCTGCCGCCCACAGCTGCCTGCCTGGTGTGCCTTGTCAATACTTTGGCCCCCGGCAGGTCATGCTTCTCTGGGCAGGTGCTCTACAGCAGGGTAGGGTAGGGAAGGCACCAGCCCAGGTCTCAGCACCCACCCCCCGTCTGACTTTTCAGAGCTGCAGGATGGAGCCCAGTGCCACTGTGCCCATTCCATCCCTGCTCCCAGCTGGATGCTTTCTGTTGCTACAGCTCACAAAGGGTCTGGCAAGGGCAAAGTGGAAGTAAATGAGTTCAGGGCAAATCCCTTGGGCCTGTGGCTCAGCCTCGGAGATCCGGCCATAGGGTATAATGGGGAAACAATAAAATATCTATAACTTCATTGTTTGTTGTCCAATTTGGATGAAATTTTCAGGGGCGGTAGACTCTGCAGAGAGGACAAACCCTTCCATGTTTCAAGAAGATAGGTATAGGGGCTTGGGGGAAACAGCACCCCAAATTCTTGAAAGCAAAACTCATGTCACATCTAGGTGTTACAACGTGGCAGGGTGAAAACTGTAGGGTTGGTAGCCTATGCTGAGTCCACAAAGCTTGCTAAGTTTCAAGAAGGTTGGTGCAGAGGTTTGGGGGCAACTGTACCTCAAATTCTTGAAAGCAAAACTCTTGTCACGTCTATGTGTTACAACACAGGGGGGTCAAAACTGCAGAGCTGGTAGCTCTTACTGTGGCCACAAAGCCTGCCAAGTTTCAAGAAGATCGGTGCAGAGGTTTGGTGGCAACTGCACCTCAAGCTGCAGACAAGCAAGCCTCGTGCCATGGGTGCTTGTGGCTTGGGGCAGGGAGGGGCGACACTGCTGCAGGCCTGGCTGCTAAGCTTCTGTGTTCCCAGTTACCAATCAATCAACCATGATTGATAAGACATAAGACAGCCAGTATGTCTTGTGTCCTAACACTCACTTCATAATAGAGTGGGTGCACTTTTATTAGGAGCTGGAAAGCAGAAGTTTTACCCTTGTCAAAGGTAAAAGTTTCAGATGCAAAGGATTGTAAAGTGAGGAAATGTACAAAGGCTGATGAAAAACTAGATAACCAGTTTGTCTAAAGCACTGGACCATTATGTACATCATTTAACAATAACAATATATTCAATGGCTTGCATTCCGCCAACTTTAGGACATAATTGCATTGATTCATATTATTAACTGAAGTGCTTTCAAAATCATTGTCTTTATCTTTCTCATCACAAAAAATGAAAACTATGAAACTCAGTTATACAGAATTTGGTGTTATTGTTTGTGGAGATAGACATTTGGGTAGGTGTTGTAGGTGCCTTTCTGAAAATCAGGCCAGATGTGTACCTAAGAATTACCAGTCTTCTATAATGTCTCTTTAAACAACAGCACACAGTTTCTTTAGTGTGATAAATTGAATGAAACATTTACTGATGTGCTTTACGGATGCAAATACATTTTCAATACTTTAACAAATTATGATTAGCATTATTTGGAAAAATGGGAGAGAATTTTAGGAGTGCTAGTCATCTTTCATCAAAAATTGTTTTCAACATTTTGTTCCATTCATACATACAGATAAATGTTATACTGTTAGATAATACTGCAGGACTTACTGTAAACTGAAATATGATAGTGGCTTCTTTTTTTTTTGTTTTACACACATAACACACATTGCTACAAGATATTGAACTCATATTTTAAAATGATAGAAAATTAAGCTGATATACGGTATGACATGACAAGTATGGCCTTGTTGTATGTTACACAACATTTGTACTGCTCAAATGTTGATCTGTTTTAGTACTAGCTTGAGTTTGGAGCAGTTATGGCAAAAAGATTCTCTGACTGTCCCCCACCTCCACAGCTGTGACTGGCTACTAGAGGGCTGGTGCCTAAGGGCTGAACTAGGACCTTTACATGTGAGTTGTTGGTGAGTGTGGACAAGTTTCTATTCCTGCTCTAGGTGGGGGTGTGGGGAGAAATGGGATGGGGGCAGGTACATGAAGCTGGGAAGTGGACAATTAATTTGGATGGGGATGGGTAATGAAATGGGAGGTAGAAGGGAAATGGGGGTGGGGGAAGTGTGGTGAAATGAAGAAAGTCAGCCACTGAAAAATAAACAATAATGTAGTAAAAACCCTGTTATCTGGCATTTTACTAACCAGCATTTCTATTAACTGAAATGTCCATCTGGCTGGCCAGACATGGGGGAGAGCTTGCATGCAGCAGTTGCCACCCTTCACTGTTGCTGCTCCACATGCAGCCACCAATACCCCTCCTTCCCCCAGCTCCGTGTCTGGCCAGAAACCTCTGTGCCTTGGGTAACCGGCATTTTTAGTTTACTGGCACCCTCCATTTCTCACTCATGCCAGAAAACAGGACTTGTACTGTAGTAAAGAAAAAAAAGGGAAAGAAAAGAATTTAAAAACAAGTAAACTATCAATTAAAGTTTTTTTTTTTGTTTTGTTTTTAATAAATTGGGATTTGGGATTGAGGTGTAGGGGGTGTTGGTCATGACTGGGAGGTGGGAGCAGTGGAGGAAGTCACTTTTGGGGGAGCTACTGCCCCTGCCTGAGGAAGGAAGCCGCAGTTTATGGGGGCCCAATTTGGCCTCCTGCCTCTGCTCCTAGGGGCTTGGGATAGGCTGGAGTAAGGGGCACTGAGTGGTTACTTGAGGCTGGTGGAAAAATGTGCCTCCACCAGGCAGTGGGAGATGGGGAGAAAAAGCCATGGTTGGAGTCCTTGTTATTCCACTGAGTGGCCTGTGGTGGGAAAGCCTCCTGCCTTGTTCCCTCAGCCCTCCTAGCCTCTACTCCTGGACCAGTCCATGCCCCGTGACCTGGCTGACTAGTCTCCACACTACCAGGGGCAACTGTGGGAAAATTTCAATTAACTGCTTGTAACTGTAGTTCTTAAACTGACAAAGATGTCTGCCAGCTCCGTGCACAGGGTTTGCCATAGTGGAGCCAGGGCTGGGGTCTCTATGAAGCTGGATAGGACTCTCCTTCATTCCCCAGGGGCTATGTTGGCTACTTCTCTGTCCCCAGAGCCAGGCAGAAAGCTTGGAAACTTCAGTTACTTCAAATTCTCTGCATCTTCAACCTGGCACTACCACAAATATGAAGATGAGCTAATTCTAAATGAAGGTTGATGTTAAATGAAAAATGAAAGGACAGCAGTACAAGAAAATGTAAATGCTGTTCTCGCCCTATATAAGGAGAGCAACACAGTTATAAAATGGTGTCTTTGCCTTTGATGGGGTTTAATGTACAGTTCAGGGGTCCTTTGGGATAAACATCAAATGACATCTTCAAAGCCTTGCTCTGCTGTGGTGTCTTTCCCCTGCTAAGCCAGGTTTGGCTCAAAGAGGGATATAGACACCAGTCTCTTTGTGTAGGCTATTTTTCACCTGGGAGGGGCTTGGGAAAGAGAAATCCCATCCCATTAGGGAACTGCCCCTGCTCAACCCTGCTCCACTCCCTGGGGGTTGTGTTGCCCATACCTCTGTTCCTGAAGCCAGGCAGAAGGCTTGGAAACTTCAGTTACAGTGCTAATTGAAGTACCCTTGCCTCTCGTGTCCTGGCTGTCTGTCTTAAAAATCTTGCTTTCTTCTGCTGTCTCTTCCCTCCAAGTTGGGTTTAAGGCTCACAGAGGGAAATGGACACAAGTCTCTTTGTATGGGCTATTTTTTGTCTGGTTTGACTTCCTGGCCTGGCTAGCGGGGGTGGGGACTAGAGCAGGAGAGTCAAAAAGCCCTCATTAGTTGACCAACAATGGCTGAGAATTCAAAGCCCCTGGTCAGACAGTGGCACAAGTCTGTTCCAATCATAGTCTCCCTGATCTCTCTGATTGTTCCAGCTGGTTTTGGATCTTTGAGATGGCAATTGGTGGAGTCACAGCAATCATTGCCCTGGCTAAACTTCTTAGACAGAGGAAGCACCAGTGTCATCTGCATCTGACTGGCCCAAGTAGCTCACTAGGTCAAGGACAGCAATATTTCTGTGAGCATCCTGCTGGTCATGCTGCATGAGGCACAGGATGACCCCACTGAAGCTGCAGCTCTGCAATCCCAATTTCAGATCTCAGCGAGGCACTGAATTCTACCTATGAGTTTGACCTGGTGGAAGCAGCTTGTGCTTGGTACCTGGGACAATGAGCAATTGAGACAAAATTTCAGAATGTCCTGTGGCATATTCATGAGGATTTGCTCTGAGCTCACCTGCCTGCTCTGGGCACCGGGACACCAGGCTTCAGCACTCTTGCCCATGGATACATGGGTCATGATGGTAACCTGGAAGCTGGCATATCCTGACAACCTCCTTTGAGTGGCCAACTAGTTTGGTGTAGGGCAGACAATGGTAACATTTGCCAGGCACAAAGTGTGTGAGGTAGTTCTGCAGCATCTGGGGCCTCAGATGCTCCAGCTCGGGGATCCACAAGAAGTGATTGCTGGGTTTAAGCAGCTGGGAACTGTGTGGGGGCCATTGCCAGGACCCATATCCCCATTCTGCTGGAGGAAGGGTGTTTTTCCTGTTACATCATGGAAGACTTGCAAATCCCTGGCATTGTGCTTTGCAGTTCAAACCCTCATAGCTACTGCCCTCTTTCTCCCCCAGTTACCATCTCAGTGTGGAAGGGGAGGATGTGCCTGCGCAGTTTGGGCCCGTTTTTACTTTCATTGCAGCCAGTGGGAATGTGTCCACATCTTTTAGTGTTGAATTAGTCTACATAGCTTCTTAACAGATACTTACTTATGAAAATTATTCCAGGGTAAAGTAGCGTGTTTGAAGTACAGTAAAATAATACCTCCATATTCTGATGTACTTTTTCAGCAGTAGAGTGTCTTTCCATTTCCAAAGTATTTTTAAACTAATTTTGAAAAGTAGAAAATAATGTCCAAATGTGGAGTTATTCTAGAATAACAGCCCCTGAATCACTGTCTCTTTCACTACAACCTTTTTTTACTCCGCACCTATGTACCGTATTTACTTGAATACAAGATAATTGGCACGGGGAAGAAGTCCCTTGTCTTGTAATCACATACAACAAAATCTCACTAAATACATTGTTCATCAAATGCTAAGTGCTGCCAAAAGCTGCGTGTGCATAGCAATGGAAACCAACTATGAAATTAATTAAATGTAGCCAACACTGAGCAAGAGTATAAGACACACTGGCCACACTATGCTGATGGAAACCTACCACAAGCCCATCTGAGCAAAATATATGGTAGTGCCTATTAAACACAGTCCCCCTCACCACCAGCTCTTTTAAAGTCATGGTGAGCCACAATAGTTCACCTAGAATTCCTGTAAACCCCTGTCTCAGCCTGTCATCTATGATTAGTGGCAGGCTGAGATAGGGGCCTTGCCCTCCATGAGGTGAAACTAGACCAGGTTGCTTTGCACCTTATCTGCAAATAAATTTTTGGAGCATCCCAGGACTTGTGACAAGATCATCCAGTTCCAGTCATGAGTGGATTCTAAAGTGCACATGGATCCTTTGTGGGGGACGGTATCTGGAGACACACATACTAAGTAGCGAGTAGTGCAGAACTGTGAAGGCCTTGGTGGCTTGAAATGTTATTGACTCAGGTGGGTGTGGGGGGGGTAGTCCAATGAACTATGCGGTTAGTCATGCACCTTTGGCTTTGGACTGATATCATGCATAGTTTGTACTCTATATAACTGGATATGAAAGTGCTGCTCAAAAGTGTATTTTTGGAATACTTGTGGTAAAGCTTGCAGCAGTTTCTAAAAAGGTAACATGCATCAAACCTGGATAAACTAAATGCATGGGCAATATATGAAAATTGGTACAGCCATGTTTAATTTCAAAGTTATTGTTTTCAGATTTGCTCTTTACTTCCATGTGCTTAAGGAGAACTGGCTCTGACAGTAAGGAGCAGGGGAAGAGGCTGCCAGGGGGAAAAATTGGAGGGAGGCAGAGAGCAAAAGGCTTCCAGCCTCACCTCAGATTTATTTCCCCTGCCCTAGCAATGAGTAGAGAACAAATTCAAGGCAATCCTGCAATAATTAGTTTCTGTACCTAAGAAATTATAACAAATTTATAATTTTTCCATTCATAGAATCTAATTATTGGGGCATCATCTTATAATTAGGGCCATCTTCTATTTGAGTAAGTATGGTATTGTGTGCTTTAAGAATACATAAAGGAAACTAGCATCGTTCAAGCCTGCAGTTATGTACTTGTACCAATGGGTCTTAAATTGGTGATATCAAAATTAGGTTTTTTTGAAAGAACACTTAAATGTAGCTACCCATAGTGAGAAAATTTTAATTTTCTACCCCAAATTTGATCTTTCCATCTTGAACCCTTTCAGTAATCATTTAAAAAAAAAATCACAAATTGAGCTAGTAATTCTCTGTTGAAATATTGGGGCAGGGGGTGTGTCTATTTTTGACTGAAACTGCAATTGCTGCTAAACCAGCATTTGCCACAGGAAAATTTTTCAATTTTCACTGGGAATAATCAGAGCTTTTTTTTGTTTGTTTGGCTTGTTTTCCATTATTGCTTTGTTTTGAGCTTTGTTTTGAGCTTTGTTTTGTTTTTAGATCATGTTATTCTGAACTAAAATACTTCTATTTTTCAAACATTTGATTTGTTTTGTTTAACTTCAGAATTTCAACATTTACCTGTATTCTCCAGACAGGGCCATCCCTGCAGGGGCGAATCGGGGCAACTGCCCTGGGCCCCATGTTTTGGGGGCCCCTACAGAGCCAGGCAGAGCAGCAGCAGGGCGAGGCAGAGCGGCATCTCTGCATCCAGCCACTCACTACCTCCCCCCCTCAGTGCTGCCACTGCTGATGGTGGCAGCAGCTTCTTCAGGTCTGGGACATGTGCTGATTTGCCCTGGGCCCTGAACCATACCCGAGTCGCCTCTGCCTCCAGAGCTGTTGCGGTACTTCACAGCCATTGTAATTTGGTTGCTTAAACCCATATTCTTCTTTATGCACCAAATTCCCAGGAACCTCTTCTTCCATGATGCATCACTGTCTTCCCTCTATGATTAAACTGAGTTATGGGAAAAGGTCTGGCCAGGGAATCCAGGCCATGGAGGAAAATGGAGCTTCCATGAGATATCATAGGAGCAAAGTTCGATGTAATTTAATGTTAGAGTATCTCTCAATCCACTTTTTTCTGTAGTCTTTATTTCATGAGTGGAAAAATAACATTTATTTTTACCTGTATTCAAAGCAAAACCAAATATTGAAAAATCAAAATTTCCCATAGGAAATCAACTGTAGTTACAAGAAACACATCTTTGGTTAGAGACTAAGTTTCAAACAATTCAACGAGAAAAGTAAGAGTTTCAAAAGATGTATGTAAAAAAGCAAACAAACAAAAAAATCCCAGGAACTCTGTAGAGTATTTTTTGATCTTAGAGTAAATATAGCACATGTAAGCAGGTCTGTGAACATTTTCTAATGCAACTCTCTAAAGATTGAACAATACCTGGCCCCTTTTTATAATATTTCTTTTTCTTTTTTATTGCACTTCAAATGTTTCTATCCATTATAGTTTACATTTTCATACTAGTACAAGTAAAGTAAGAACATGCAATATTAATTTTTAAATAATCTCTTTTCAGTAGTTGTCTTTTCATGCAGAGGCTGTCTAAACTAGTAGACACTTGTTTGGTTGATGACAGGAGATTTATTATAAGGAAAACAGCATCTCTGAATGAACCATCAGGTAAAAAATATTTGATGCTATTTGGCTTAGGAAAAGCATATATCTACAGAAGTAAAAACCATATAATAAGCTCGTCATGGGTAAAACTGAGAGAATAACCTTCAAGCCCAAATTCAATTAAAAAGTTGTGTGAGAGATACCTAGCTGAAAAATCTACTGACCAGAGGCATAACAACATGGCTTGACACTCGGGGCATCTGCCACACACAGAGGCAGCGGCAGCTTCCAGCTGCTACCACTACCAGCATGATTGCATGGTAGCAGCCAGTTTTTTTTCATTCTGTCCCTCCACCCCCTCAAAACTGGTGCCCAGGGAGGCTGTCCTAGATGCCCCACCCTATTTGTGCCATTGCCATTGACAGAGGGTATGGTTTATTTTTATTTTTGTCAACTTCTTCTCTGAAGAAGCCTATGTTGTATAATACAATAGAAACTGTGCTAATGGAAACAGACTTTAAAGCAAAAATGTGATTTAATCTGAAACCCACCATGAAAATCATTCATTTCTGTCCTTCTGCCATCTCCACTCTAAAGGGTCAGATGTGAATTTGAATGGTATAGTTTTTGCACCTATTTGAACATGTCTATGGAATTTCGGCTATCATAAGTCATAGAGATCACTATCCTGAGGCTTTTGCATGCTTACTCCTATATGTTTATTTCATATATGGCAGTAATGTAGTACTGTCAAATATATCACTTTTTTTCTATTTTTATTCTATTTATTTTAAATGTATTTATAGACTTTTAAAATTTATTTTGCTGCTAATTTTTCTATTACTCTGTTAGTTAGTTTATAAGTAAAATAATATCCAGTTGAATATAAGAAAATAGTATTTTATGAGAAGGAAACCCCATTTCTGAGTAGAATAAATCTTCAAGAATGATAGCCTCTTGGGCTTTGGCAGTCAGCCTTTTACAAACCAAAAGTTTTCAGAAAAGATAATGTTTAATGTAGACAGTTTCTTATTAAAGATCTTGTCACTTTAAGCCAATATGGTTGTCTCTCTCACACTGATATAACCAATGTGATAGGCTCATGGCCACAGGGAAGATGTAATGCCCCCAGTGGCCTTTCAGCTCCTGCCTAGCTCAGATTCTAATGCTGCTCTCCCAAGATTGCTCGCCTACCATGTCTTGTTCTTCTTAGTAAATGTCAATTAAGGGAGGCTGCCTACAGGCCTTAGAGTGAACTTTAATCCTAGCAATTCCCCACCAGGTCTCTCCTGCGCCCCCACTAGTCTCAATCCAGCCCTCAGGCCTGATAGGTCCCTCTTGGCCTGACTATGCCCATGTAGGGCACACATAGCCTTAAGGGCAAATTGCGTGGCTCCTTTCCTGCCCTATACTACACCCCAGGTCTTGCAGGTACTATCACTACAATGTTCAGTTCATACCCCTTTTGGCCCTCAGACCCCCATGGTCCCGTGTTCGGCCCACTTGGGGTCCTGGACCCCCAGTCCAGCTCACAGCCCTATCTCTGGGCTGCCAGACTCCTGGTCTCATGTGCAGCCTCTCTCTCTGGTCTGCCAGACTTCTGGTATCATGCACAGCCCCTCTCAGGCTTGTGGACCCTCATCCAGCGCTTGCCCTGTCCCTGGCCCCATGGACCATCTGATCCAAGTGCCCATCACTCTCTGACTCCTGAACCTCCACACTCAGGTACTCATCCTGTCTTTGGACCTTCTTGGGTCTCACTCTCTCTCTCAGCTCTGCTTGTCCTTGGAACCTCTGATCGTACTCCCAGCCTTTTCCAGCCCTGGGACTTGTGGATCCCCAAGCCCCTACTCTCTAGGCGTTTTCACCCCTAGCTGCACCCCACTTTTTCAGCCCTTGATGAGCTGCTGGCCCTCTAAGTAAGCCTGCCCTTGCAGGGCTCTAGGCCAACTTAATAATGAATACCTGCCCTCTGCCCTTAAATCTTCCCTAGGCTTTACATAAAACAGGGCCACCTTGCCATGTAACCAAGCTCTTCTCTGCCACAGGTACCTTCTCTTGTTCCCTGCATTGCAGAGTTCCTCATTCAGAGCCATTGCCAGTTCAGGAGCTCCTAATTACATAGCTACCAGAGTGAGATTAAACTCACCAATACAGGCTATGGGCTTTTACAACTCAAGCCTGAGCCCTCTTCCAGCCAGATGAGTCCTTCATTAGGTCACCTTAAAGGAGAACATGCATCCCAGTGCTCTTCTACTACCAAAACAAATAGATCAGGAATATGTATGTGACTAAATAAATGAATATTAAGGGATTGTCAGAATTTAGCAGTAATAAAGACTTTAATTTTTTTCCTTAAATTTTCATGGTCCAAGTTACAGTAGCACTATTACTAATTCTTCTAATGTAAATGGAAGATCTTCAATCCTGTTAATGTGGAAATGCAATGAAATATGTATAATAACTAAAAGAACCTCTCCTGAACCCAACCCTTCATGTTTACATTCCAAGGACAAACAATATAATTGATATATTCACATTGAAGAGCTAGCTCTGTTTAAGTAACATGCCTTTTTGTGGAAAAAGGTACTGAAAATGCACAACTTTTTGTCTTAGTGAAGACTGTGAGCCTAGTTCTACAGCAGTTCTATTCTTGGGACTTGGGCCTAATTCTAAAGATTAAAGTTGAAAAATGTATACAGATGTTTGTTTCTGTGTTTTATCTGAAATGTTGTCTTTGTATTTTATGAGTTTATCTTGATGGTTTCTATTGTGAAAAAAGAGCTGACTCTATTCTGTTTTTGTAGTCAAACATACACCATAGGATGTATTAAAACACCAAAGCAATGTCTCTTATGACATCCAGTTTACTTATCTATTAATATGTTCTTAGCTTTTGTTATATTTAAACAAAATACAAATAGTTTCTTAATAAAATACAAGAGCATTTCTTAAGTAAAGATTAGGAGTAAAATGGGCATATAGAATTAAATCCTGTCCTATAAAATTCTATTTAGTGCTTTAAATGTTACCCATGGAGCCAGGATTTTAACCAGAATGCATTTTAATTCTTAATCACAGATATAGCATTTACCTTACCAGAAATGTAAAAGGTTTTTTGTTTGTTTGTTTGGTGTTTAGCAAAAACTACCTTGGGTGATAGTAATACAAAAGACTTTCTAATAGTCAGTATAGATATTTAGTGTCATATTTAATGCTTTCGTCTTTCTGGGGATGGTTTTATTATATATTTAATAACTGAATTCAGCAGTAACACAATACCCATTTCTAGCTGAACAAAACTTTATTTCTGATAAGTAGATGTTTTGATTATTTTTCCAGTTAAATTAACAGTTAAAGATAATGGCAACAACACAAAATAATAACAAAATAATCAAACCATCCCCAATATTCTGATATTAAATGGAGTTAAGGATATTACAAATTGATAACCTAGGTAAGACATCAGAGGATGATCTTTTTTAAAATGCTCTTTTTAAGCCATTGGTGTTTTGAGGATGCTACAGTTTGGGGCTAGCTGGGAAGCATCTCCTGTACTGTTGCACTATTGTGCCCCAGCCAGCTCTGGTCACCACCTACATGTGTGTTTAGGCAGCATAAATTACTCCACTGTAGAATAGTACTTGTCCTGGACATCACTTTCCTACAGCAGAGTTGGTTAATTTATTGTGCACCACCTGAAAACAAAACCTGGCTGGCCAGAACCATGTTCCAGCTGCTGGCTAGGCTCCATGTGCCCAGATCGCTGCTGCTGGAAGGCCTCCAGGATCCCAGGTAAGGCTACTGGGGCCAGCCCAGGTACTGGCCGCAGCCTCCCCTATGCCACCGCAGGGCAACTTGCCACGTGCCAGAGTATGCATGCAGGGGCATTCCTTGGAGACAAGTAGCAGCAACACAACTATGTGCTGCTGCTATTTGTCCCTGGACAAACGTGTGCTCATCTGGACACTCCCCAGTGTGTCCAAAGGAAGCACAAAGTTGCAATTCAGTATAGGTGGTCACATCGACATTATGGGACCTAAATATTTGCCAGAGTGCTTCAGAATGGGAGCCTTAGACTTCTCTGAACATTTTTAAAGAAAAGAGAGACAGTGGTTCCTTTTCTTTACTGAGCACACTCCTTCACAAAATGCTAGACAGGCCACTGATCTTTGCTTTGTATAACTGTACATATAAGTAAATAAGTAACATTAACTGAAATATTCTCCCACTCATTAACCTTATCTTCCATTGCTAATGACTAAAAACTTTCTTCCCCTTCCACATGATTTCAGGAATTAGCAATGTACTGCTAGGAAACTATCTCTTCACAGTGTTTGCTTTTTTTATTACTTTTATTATTATTATTATTATTATTGCTCCCTTGTTGCCATCCCAGGATGTTAAATTATAACATATGCATCTTCAATTTCTAGAATTACCAAATTGGAATCTTCTAAATTACCTGGCAGGTGGATGCTATAAATGCTTTGCAGGATAATTTGGAAGGCCTTCCTGTAATCAAAAGACTGTACTTTAATTTTTAAATATACTGACTTTTTTGTTACAGCTCTGAAGGTATCGCACATGCTTTCCAAGCATTCTACACAGCTAAATGACATTGCCATTGTTCCATGAATGAACAGCTGTCTCATAAATAACTATTATGGTGTCATAAGCCAGCAAGTGACTGAACAGAAGTTAGTGATACAAGAAGTGTATTGCTATTATTGAGCCTATTAGTGCATTTACCAGCCTTCGAAAAACTAAATATGGAACCTAAAGAACATATATAGATTGACACAGACCTTTTCCTCTTCCCCCTTTACCCTCCCTTTCAAAAAACCACTGAAGTTAGGGAGGAATAGAACAAAGAAACAGAAACCACCCCTTTCAAATTGAAGAAAAAAAATCTGAGAAATAAAGTCTGCCTTTCTCAAGCAAGGTATGCAGACTCCCAACTGTGCTTATCTGCTACTCTGCCATGGATGCCTTGAAGGAAACTTTACAGCTTCTTAACTGAATAGTGATTTTTGTGATGCTTTAGAAACTTGTCTTTTGATATACATGGTATGCAAACAAACATGTTCTGACCAAATAAATAGCTTAATTAGGCAAATATTACTCATTTTTCATTAAGCCTTATTACTTTGAGGTATAGTGAAATATGCTTTTTCATAGAAACTAGCTCTTCAAATGTCATTTGCTGCTGAAGAATAGGTTATGCATGTGCTTTGAAAATACCACTGCAAAGAAAAAGCATTGACTGTTCAATCTTTAAAAAAAAAATCTTTGTAGTATCCTTCAAGTAAACGTTTACTATATTCTATTACCTGGACCATCCAAACTAAAAAATGCATATAGTAAGTTTTATTTAATCTCCTGTTCTTTTAATTCATAAGTTACCTAGAAACCTAAGTCCCTTTGACTATCGCTGAAATTTACACTCCTAGGTTGCATTCAGACAAGCACAGCCGTGTGGTAAGTGGTGCTGCACACAGTTCTGTGGCACCACACACTTAACATTTAAATGTTCTCCCCACTGTAAGGACATGCTTCCCATGTGTACACTGCTCCACTTTTTTTTATGACCGGTCTTTTTGACCCCTAGAATATTCGGGAGTCAAAAAACCCTGTGGGAAAAAAAGTACAGCAGTGCACGCATAGGCAGTGCAAACCGCTCAAAAGTGGAGCCAAGTGTAGCCATGCTCCGGCTGCTGGTTAGGCTCTGTGCAGCAGAGTCACTGTGGCTGCAGCCGTTGGAGGCCCTCAGAACCCCAGGTAAGGCTGCTGGGGCCAGTACAGCCTCCCCTACCACCCTTGAGGTAACTTGCCACATGCCAAAGTGCACATGGTATGGTCTTTCCTCAGGGACAAGTAGTGGTGGTACAAGGTGTGCCACTGCTGCTTGTCCCCAGGGAACCAAATGTCCATGTTTGTCTGGACATGCCCCTAAGGTCTGCATCTACAAAAGAGATACAGGGCATTACTACACATTCATTAATGCAGCATAATTATGATGCATTAAGTTTAGTGCTTGTAATCACAGTTTAACTTAATACGCCATAATCAGGACTACTGTGCATTAGTGCTGGCTCAATCTAAGTGATGCTAATGTGCAGTAGATTGATTCTATTGCCCATCAACACAGGTTTTATGTTCCACGCTAATGCTCAGTAGAATAAGTCTACTATCCTGTTAGCATCTCGTGTACTGGGACTTAAATGAGTTTTACGTATATAGATCCAAAATTCCAATTCCTTGGCATCATCTCACCTTTGAAAATACCTGCACTGCATCAGTGCCTCAGTTCTTGATTTTTCTCTAATTTTTGCATCTGCACATACCTAGAAATATTTGAATAATTTCCAGTGGAATCCGGAATCTAGATATTCTTGTTGGTCTTCCTTTATGTTCAAATCAGCAGGTCCAGATGCTCTCCACCCCAGGGTGTTGAGGAAGCTAGCAAGGGTTATTGCAGGGCCCTTGGCACGGCTTTACGAGTGCTCATGGTGCTCAGGCCAGGTGCCAGATGATTAGAAGATAGCCAGCATGGTCCCCATCTTTAAAAAAGGGAGGAGGGAGGACCTGGGCAACTATAGGCCCATCAGTTTTACCTCAATCCTAGGGAAACTCTTTGAGAAAATCATCAAAGAGCACATCTGCGATGGGCCGGCTTCAGGGATGATGCTCAAGGGCAATCAGCATGGTTTCATTGAGGCAGGTCATCTCATACTAACCTGATTGCCTTTTATGATCAGGTCACAAAAGCATTGGATGCAAGTGTCACCGTGGACATAGTCTTTCTGGACTTCAGCAAGGCCTTTGACACCGTCTCCAACCCCATCCTTATTAAAAAACTAGGCAACTGTGGCATTGACGCCTACACAGTCAGATGGATTGCAGATTGGCTGAAGGGTCACACTCAGAGGGTGGTGGTGGATGGGTCATATTCGACCTGGGGAGAAATGGGCAGCGGAGTCCTCCAGGGCTCGGTCCTTGGGCCCATACTGTTCAATCTCTTTATCAGCAATTTGGATGATGGGGTGAAAATCAGCCTGTTTAAATTCGCTGATGATACCAAAAT
The DNA here is from genome assembly GCF_052110815.1 of Crocodylus siamensis. NCBI lineage: Eukaryota > Metazoa > Chordata > Crocodylia > Crocodylidae > Crocodylus > Crocodylus siamensis. Next base: position 30,259,908 of record NC_143397.1, on the reverse strand, counting down.
TTGGAGTGAGGTGAGCATGCTAGTAGGGAAGGAAAGACTGCAGCAAGACCTGGATATGTTACAGGGGTGGGCTAACAAAAACAGGGTGCGTTTCAATACTGACAAGTGCAGGGTGCTGCACTTGGGCAGTAGTAACCAGCAGCACACTTATAAGATGGGGAACTTCCTTCTTGAGAGCACGGAGGCAGAAAGGGATCTTGGAGTCTCTATTGACTCCAAGATGAACATGGACCGACAATGCGAGGTCATGGTTGGCAGGGCTAACCAGACCTTGTCATGCATCCACAGGTGCATCTCAAGTAGGGCCAAGGAGGTGATCCTCTCCCTCTACACAACACTGGTCAGGCCACAGCTGGAGTACTGTATCCAGTTCTGTGTGCCCCACTTCAGGAGGGTTGTGGGCAAGATGGAGAGGGTCCAGAGGAGGGCCACCCGCATGATCTGGGGGCAACAGGGCAGACCCTACAATGAGAGACTGTGGGACCTGAACCTGTTCAGCCTTCACAAGAGAAGGCTGAAGGGGGACCTGGTCACCGTCTATAAACTCACTAGGAGGGACTAGAAGGGTTTGGGAGAGACCTTGTTTCCCCTAGCGCCACCTGGCATAACGAGGAATAATGGCCACAAGTTGTTGGAGTGTAGGTTTAGATTAGACATCCGCAAGAACTACTTCACAGTTAGGTCGGCTAGGATCTGGAACCAACTTCCAAGGGAAGTGGTGCTGGCTCCTACCCTGGGGATCTTTAAGAAGAGGCTTGATGCCTACCTGGCTGGAGTCATTTGAGCCCAGTTTTTCTCCTGCCCAGGTGGGGGGTCCGACTTGAAGATCTACAAGGTCCCTTCTGACCCTACTTCTTTGATTCTATGAAGTGTTGTCCCAGTAGGCATCCTCAGAGCAATCCTGCTGGAATAGATTACACACACAATGTGTAAATGCCTTAAATATTTCAATCAATTTGGCAAATGGAAGAAAGTTATCCAGGATAAAATTCTTAAGAAGGGACTAATTTAGGAACCTATCCCAATTCTAATAAGCACTTGTGTTTTTAGAGTGAACTTAAGAACTAATCTTGCAGTGAAAATCACTTGTGGATCAAAGCCCAGTTTCTTAATTTTGAGGCCGGTAAGAGTCACTAAAATAAGATTATAGTGCAGAACTAACTTGCTCCCTGATGTCATTTCATAAAACGCGAATGCATGTGTTGTTACAAATAGTATCTGATCAAGGACAGTGGTTAAGTTAAAAAACAAAAAACCAGGCTTGCTCATATGTAGTAAGGTAATTTTCCTCAGGTGCTGACAACTGGCAAAGGCATAGACTGAGCTCTCAATGGCATCTAATTAGAACATAAAATTGAAAATTTTGTAGTGGGGGGGAAAAAAAGTATTGCACTGACAGGACTGCCTTGAATATCACCTTTCTGGGGAAAAAATCTTCAGCTTTTAAAAACAGGACTACATTTGTGTCAGAAACAATCGTGCATCCTAGAGCTAAAGGATTAATCTTAGGATCATGAAATGGATCCTAGGATTAATGACAAAAATTTTTGCTATTTTCCACATTCATTTGTACAAAACTGCATATGACCTTTGAAAGAAAGGAAGGGACTAGTTTTGAAGCACAGGTTTAATAATCTGGAACTTGTCAATTCTAATTCCTGGTTGGAAGCTAGGATGGTCTTCAGGTTCAGCTTCCAACCTGCCTTTGGTAGGCTTTGTTTACACAAGGAAGTTATACTCATTTAACTTAATTAATTTTTTAAGTTCTTTCAATTCAAATGTATTCAAATCTCTATGTGGATGTATATAGTGCTAACAATGGAATATATTGACCTATTTAAAAACATTTCACATTTGACATTGACTGTGCCAATACCATCTACTATTAAACTCAAATATAGGGCTTACAGAGGTTTAGTTATGCATTTAAAACAGTTTTGTTAAAGTAAACTTGTTGCCATATCCTTGCACAGACAAGCCCTTCATTTCACCATGGGAGAGTCACTCCCATTCCACTGTTAAAGACTGTAATCTACAGTCAAATATTTCCTTCACTGAATTTCTAATTAAGGGATTGATTCTGCAAATATTTACACAGGGAGACTACTCAGCCAAAGGATGAGAGTATACCTATGTGTGTGTATATAGACCAAGTCCAAAAAGTATTCCTAAGGAAAACATATAGTAAGCTCTGAATAATTATTGGTATAAAATTTCATTTTTCTTGACAGTCTTGTTCCTGTTAGACTTACTGGCCACATCCAGACAAGCCTGTCTATGGTGCCACACGCCGCACATTCGGGTGTTCCCTACACACCTACCTTGCAGTACAGGGTGGGCTGGGGGGGTTGACCCTCTGAGATCCCAAGGTAAAAAAACCGGTGTAGAAAAATAGCAGGATGGCACACTTGGTGGCAACATGCACCACCCAAAACTGGAGACTGGCCTGCTGGCCAAGCTCCCAGCTGCAAGAGCAATGTAGTTGCAGCTCCCTGAGGCCCCCAGAATCCCAGGCAAGACTGCTAGGACCAGGGCAGTTGCTGACCCCAACCCCCCTACCCCACCTGGGGTAACCTGCCACATGCCAGAGGGAGAAACAAACGTCCAGACACGTGTGGATGAGGCAATTGTGTTTATTTAATGAATATTTTACTTCATTCATTCATGATCCAAAGCCAAATATATATCCATGATTTCTTTAAGACAAATTCTCAGTTCAGATTAGAAATGCTACAAAATATATTGTCTAAGTAATCTGTTAACAGACAGACAGACAGGACCCTTAGAGGTACTATTTCTAGCTCTCATCAGGCACATCTACACATGTGCTTTACTATGCAGTAGACTAATTTACTCCACAGTAAAGTGTCACTGTCTACATGTGTGCTGCAATTAGGGTGCAGTACATTAATTTACAGTGCCATCAGCTGTTTCCACCAAATATAGGTACTTTTCAGTGGTAGAATAAATTACAGGACTTAAATGCATGCGTAGATGGTGATGTTTGGTTTAGTTTGTGCCAGAGTTTATTCAGACACATTAACTGCATGTGTAGGTGTGCCCACTGAGTTTCCTAGCTTCCTTTATTATGGTTTTGTTCATTCGTGTGAGTTATTTTTTGGTTTATTGTTTTTAAATATTTGTAAATCGCATCTGTAGTACTAGAGGTTCTACTTATAAGAACCAGTTCATGCAGTTCTTAGTAAGACTGTGGAATTGCTAATCAGGTTTATATCACTTCACTCCTTCAACTGTCTCCAAAAGCAGTGCTATATAAAGCTCACATATCATCTGCTTTTTCTTGACTATCAGATAACCATTATTACAAACTTAGTGCTTTTCTAAATGGTTGCATTATAATACCATTTCATAAATGGTTTGATTCATTACTATAGACTTGTCAAGTAACAGGATGTCTACATCAGAACTATCAAATTTTCATTAACTGAAAATAGACGTCTCTCTAATGCTCATAGTCAGATTTTTAAAATCTCTCTTTCAGTACCTTTCACTCCTTTCTCCAAAATGTTTCTTGTAGGATTAAAATTCTCTACCATTAAGCTGAAATAGTGGATCTTAAATAATAAGGTTCAACTTATTTTATGTTGGTTCCCAATACTATTATAATACCACATTTCCAATAATCAAATTTATAATTTTATGACTACCTAAGTTAAGATTTTATTTTAATGTTCTAAGACAAGCCATCCATAGCTGGATATTACTGTCATGCTATCCACCTTGTGAAATTATGAATTATTTGTTACTGAAAATTATACCTTCTATAAATCTATTTTGAAAAACTTGGGTATAACTAAAAATAAGGTACAAATAACAACAAATTATGTCAGAAAGTCTTAGATGTTCAATTTATAGAGGCAGTCAATAGTTTGGGTGCTTAGAGTATCTGAAATATAAATATTGTTATTAAAATATCTGGTAATTTGATTATTTCTGGTCTTAGATTGCATGTAATTCTTTCCAGGGACTAAGTGCTGAAATAAGAGGTACAAACCAATGAATCATGGAGGGAGGAGGGATAGGGGAAAGAAAATAGTATTTCCCATTAGGCTAATTTTGTTGTTGTTTTTGAAACGTGAATTTCTGGTTGTATCTGTAATTATGTCTGAGGGTACAGGGCAGTATTGTGTAACATAAAAATAGCTGTCCTGTGAACCTTTCCTCACACGAGTCACCTTTCCCTGAGTTAGTTGACTCAATTGGCCTACTTGCATGAATGTAATTACCCGAAGTATTCGCAAGATCATTATGTGGGCACCTGTATAAATCTTTCACTTCCTAGAATCAGCTACACTGAATTCTCCTAATCAATATTTATTCTTTCCACAAAAATTGAGGGCATAGAAAATAAAATATATGTAATATGTACACACACACACACACACACACACACACACACACAATATTATTGAATGTATACCGTGTGTGTATTGTATACATGCAATAATATCTTTCATTTTTTCTGCATAAGGAAAAAATAAATAAAATAAAGTCAGTGATACTTCTTTTTGTTTTACACCTGGCACCTAAATTGCAGCATCAAGATATGAGACAGCAAAGTTGTACCGCATCTTTGAACAAAGCAAATATACAATATGTACTCAGTGTTCCTCTACTGAAACTTTTTTTGCAGTAAAATGCGTTGTCAGATATTTCCCCCTTAATAGTTTTTAAAGTATATGCTGAGTCATTTGCACCATCTGCTACCAGCATAGAGAAATGCTGAAGACACCATGGGGCATCTGTTTATTTCCACCATGCTAAATAATATTGCTGCTTTCATTTTAAATCTATTACACACTTTTATATATATTCATTCTTAAAATACTTCCTTCTTTCTATTTTTTTCCAATTCCTAGAATATAAGTTTTTAATCCTCCAAGTCCAATTACACCTTACTCTTAGTTCTTTGTTTTAGAAAAGTTTCTTATTATGATAACTGTAATACAGAATATACCAGTGTATTGGCGACCTGCATTGTTTTGAAGCATGAACACAACTGAGTACTTATGCAGACTGATGTGGCATTCAAACAGCTGCTTTGAAAATTTGAGTTTTTAGCTAGTGCTCACTGTTCTATTTTCCTACTGTGATGTTCTTCAAAAAGGCATTTTAGGGTTTGGTGGTGAAGCAGGATATAGCAAACTATGTAATTTGGAGATCAACAAAGCAATGGATAATGGCTATGTAGATTAATGATCTACACATAATAACAAACTAACAGCCTGGCCCTGATCTCATTGTAGTTTTAGACACATATAGCTCATTTGACCAAGGAATGTTACCTTGATTTTTGCTGATATGTGTAAAAGAAGAATCAGACTTCGAGTACATTTTAGGAATAAATCCATAGCACCAGAACCTTCCGAGGACTCAAAAACATAGCAGAAAATAAAATGTAATAGGTTGGGGGAAAAGTTGAACAGGATGGATAATCAGGGCTCGATAAACAATGCATGGGACTACTATTTTTTCCTTTTTTTTTAACCTCATTTGGCATATTAGTTATAGACTTACAAATACAGTCTCCTGTCAGCACTCAGTTTTGTAAGAGTATTTAATAGATCATGCAAATACTTGTGTTGTGAATGCTTGATTAATTGAATTGTATTTGAACTTTCAAATCTTATTTTTCAAAGTGGGTTTTAGGCAATTGTCTTGCATAGAAAACTTCCTTACACAAAAAAATTAAAATAAAGCCATGCTTAGGATATCAGGGCACCTATACCCATGCAGCAAGGCTGCCCCAACATGCTGTAATTATAGCATATCAGAGCAGACTTGATTAATCGAGTTTGCTGGACTGTGGTAACTAATTACCATGCTCCAGCAGACTCCAGCATCATGCTGAAAATATGGCTGCAAGGGTGCTTTAAAGCGTCCCTGCCACCATTTTTCAGCATGGGGACACGGATACACGTGATGCTTTGGGCACTTTAATTAGAGCGGCTCTTGGAGCCAATCTAATTAAAGCGCCCCTACACATGCTCTCAGAACATGTGTATAAATGCTCTTATAGTCTAACAAAGTGTCCTTCAAAGTCTCTGAAAAAATTATGGTTGATTTCAGTGGTCTTTTGCTTGTGCATTTATACTTTCAAAGGACACTTTGCTGAAACTACACCTGAGTCATGCTAAACATGTTGATATACACTTGTTCTCCTTACAGTTTTTGACCTAAAGCTGAACCCTACAGTTCTTTAGTTTAGTGGTGCTCAACCTTTTGGCCCCACAGGCTGAATGAGTGGTGCCAGGTTGTGCTGAAGACTGGATCAGGCCCTGCACATGAAGACTGGGACTGTGCCACTTCTACCTGGCCCCAGTACACGGGGATCAGGGCATGCCTGACCTTGTGTGCCCAGACTGGGCCCTGTGACACCCCAGTCAGTGATGTGCTGCCCTGGTCAGCCCCATGCACCCAGATTCACCCCAGGAACCCATCTAGTGTGCAGGGCCATGCTATCTGACCTGTGGGGTTTCATACAGGTCCAGAAATTTGGCAGCAGGGAGTGGAAATTAACACCTGCTGCCAAATTTTTTGATCTGTGGGGAACCCCATGGGACAGGTGACATGGCTCCATGGTCTGGATCTGGCCCACAGATCAGGTGTTGAGCACCCCTAGTGTAATACTTTTTTTTTATTGCAACAGATTTAGAAAAGAGAGAGTTTGGTACAAACCCCAGGGCTCTAGTCTCGACCCTTTCTGTCCTAGGATCATCGGCTGCCTAGTTTCCTTTACATCTCGCATTTTTCATTGGGGAAAAAAAAATCACTTTTTTCATGAAAACCACAAATGTCTTAGTGGTTAATCCTGAACAAGTTCAGTTGATTAGATGGCAAGCTTTTTGCAATCACCATGTCTATGATTTTTATCCATGTTTTAGCACACTAGGGTCTCTGAATGCTCCTGTAATATGAAGGGAAGAGAGAAATTTCTGTTCTTGTATCCACAGTCTCTATGGAAACAAACCTGTATTTTCTCCCTGCTACTGCAAAATAAAGACATCTGATTCACACAGTGTAAAGTAAACCCTTATAAACACCAGCTTTATCATGAAAACTTTAGCTAGCATAATCTGGAAAGAAAAAAGATGTTGAAAAAAAAATTTGGGAAAACCCTACTACCATGTGTGCAATGACCTGCCTGCTGCAAGATTTCAAAATTAGTTTTTCTCTCAATGCAGAGTTTTGGCTGACTGATGATAAGCCATGACTGAGGGAGGGGCTTCCATGTGGGAGCAGAACTGATTTGCCTGATGACAACAAAATCCCATGAAATAACCTCTTCAGAGTCCAGTAAACAGAAACTTTTTCTTAGTTCCACTGAGCAAAATAGTTTACCTTTTTCTTGCTGTCCCCTAAATGTGTCACATTATCTACTTGTAAGCCAAGAAGTTAAAAGCATTATAAAATAGATATTTATAGCAGGTTATATAGAATTATATGGCTAAAGATAGCATCCTGTGATCATAGGATAGACTATACTGAGTAAACATACAGTGCTGTGCAGATTGTATTCTATAGGATAACAGCTCCAAATTAATGCTTATACTGCGAAAACTAATTACAAATGTTCAGCGATGACTACTTTTACACGTGAGGATTTCCTGGTGTCATCAGACTAGATTATGTAATGCAATCCTTGGATAAACAGCTTTGGTATTTCTCACAATTACTGTCTTTAATAGATTTTCCAAATTCATGTCATTCAGGTTAAAAATTTTAAACTGATTACTGCTGATCTGGAACCACTGATCAAAGCATTGTCAAATAAGAAATTAAATATGCCTTTTTACTTATTGGTTAGAAAGACTAAACAGAGATTTGTTTCTCCATCAATGTCAGGAACAGAATACGGGACATTTTAAGGAAGCACGTTTAAGCAGTAGCATTTAGAGGGACATTGGACACGTAAACACATTATTGCTGCCTACACAGTACAGATTTTGGTAATTTAGCCATTTAGCCCAAACTATGTTATACTAAAAATGCCTTATGGAACTGATGCAAAGATTCTGCATACATGGAATTCTATTCCCAAGGAGCCCAATACTTTATCTAGAACTAAAACAGCTTCCTGAAATCCAATTGTGGAAAATTCCATCTTCTGACTCTGGCTGAGTGTGCCATATTAAGCTTAGACTGAAAATACTGAAATCATCATTATTCTTGAGTTTTTTATATTAAAATGATAATAGTGTGATATATTCAAGTTGACATGGATAACAGCACTGTTTATTTTAAGTATAACTATATTTGGAGACAGATCAATGAACAGAGGAAGCAACTCCTTGAATTCTACTGGGATTTAGCTTTCCCTTCCAAAAACAACATTGAATTAGCATCACTTAAAACATAATGAGGTTTTTTTTTTCAGATCAATTAATTATTAAAGGGAAAAAAAAGAATGAGTATTCTCAACAACAAAGTCCCCGGACTCATCCAGACGGGTCCCATATTAATACAATCCACACTGAAGTGTTCTTTTCACTCATTCCATACAGTTTACAGTGGATTTCACTAAGTTTTTAAAAAATCTCTCTCTGTTTTCTCCTCTTTCTAAATTCTATCTGTTTGTCCTTAGACTTTGAACTCTTCAGAGCTCATGTCACTTCCTCATTAATATTTAGAACATGACTGGTCCATCATGGACTCTACAACAAACTAATTATTATTATCATTGTGCTTTTAGGGAATGGCCCCTAAGCCCTAGACTGGAGTTTGGTTATGGATTCAGACTTTCCAGAGCATAAAGATATTTGAATTTTAGTTAACCCCCACTACTATATTTATTTCATTAAACACCTTTTTTCTCTCTCTACCTCTCTGGATTTTACAAGTAACATCTTTTTGCCTAATCTCTACTCTGTATCCATCCCTAGATTTTTAATTGTATTTATTTTCTTGTCTCTTCACTTCTTTTTTCAGTCTTTCCTAAACACATTGGATGCATACAAGCATTACACTTAAATAAATAGAATCCCTGTTTAAAGCAGTAGAAAGTCTTGGTGTACAAGAGTTCACAAGACTTAATTTAGTCTAAAACTGGCTAATGTGGTCTAAAGGTAGACCTTGTCCCATAAAGTCTAACTCTAAATCAATATGAGTTAGACTGGTTTAGGAAATGCTTGTACAGTTCCCCTGTCAGTCTAAGTTAGGCCACTGTCCTCCAGCATCTCAGCCTGCGTCTCTCTCTCCCCTGCTGACAGTGACTTGGTTGAACTCAATTGCTTCAGCTGATTTCACAGGGCAAACCTCTCCCTTTGTCAGTCAAACCCAGTCTCTTTCCACAACACTGCTTCCATTGCCAAGCCACCAGAAGGGCAAACCTCTACCAGCACTGCCACTGCTGGGGCTCTGGCCTCCAGTGTAGGGATGCAGCTGCAGGTGCCAGCAGCAACAGCCATCCCACACCACAGCTGGAGCCTACCTGTGGCTAAGAGGGTGGGAGCAAAACCCCAGCTGCCGGCACGGAAAGCTCCCCCAGTCAAGGTCCTTGTTGCAGGTTTGAACCACAGAGGCAGCCATAATGTCCCCTGGTGGCTGTATGGCTCCTGCCCAGCTCTGTCTCTAATGTGTCCCTCACTAAATTGCTTCCCTGCCACACCTTGTTGTTATTGAGATTAAGTAAGAGAAGCTGCCCATGGGCCTTAGAGTGAACCTGAGTCCAAACAACTTCTCAACAGGTCCTTCCCAGGCCCCACTAGTTTCATTCTACCCCTTATGTTAACTAGGCCTTCTCAGCCTGGCGGTGCCCCTTCAGGGCACCTTAAGGGCAAATTGTATGGCTTCATTCTTCCCCTATACAATGCCCCAAGCCTCCCCAGTGTTAGCACTTCAGTTGTTCATTTCTCTTAGCCTCTCTCAGGACTCTTAGATCCTCTGGGTCTCTCTGCCTTCTTTCTCTGGGCCCTCAGACACCTGACCCCTCACACAGTCCCTCTTGGGGACTGTAGATACTCTAATCTCTTGCTCCATAAACCACAGATTCCCTGCCTGGCCTGGGGCCTCTGTTCCTGGGCTCAGCTCCTTCTGTGGGCCGGGAAACCCTCTGTATCCTGCTCGACCCCTTCTTGGGGAGCAGAAGGGGTGGTCTATTGTCTGACTCAGCCCCTTCTCTGGGTTGGTGGGCTCTGTTCCCAGGCTTAGTCTCTTCTCTGTGCTCTGAACTCTGAACCCCACTCAGCCCCTTCTTTGGGCTTGTAGGCTCTATTCTCTTGTCCTATGTACCCCACACAGCTCCGTCTCTGGCCTGGGGGGATCCTCTGTATCCCTGCTCAGACCCGTCTCTGGACTGAGGGACCCTGTACCCTTGCTCAGCCCTTTCTCTGGGTTGGGGAATTCTCTGTAGGCCTTGAGTCTGTTTCCAGGCCTTGAGGCTGTCTCCAGGCTCCTGTTTCCTTGGGCTTATCTAGCCCCAGACTGGTGTAATGTATGCCTTTTGAAATGTAATGCATTGTGTGCACTGAAAATATGATACAAATGTGCTACAGAAGGGGAGCAACCCTGTGGAGTCCAGCTGACTGTGACCATGGACTGCAAACCCCAGAGGCACCCGGAAGCAGGAAGAGGAAGTGATGAGAAACAACCACGCAGGGTTCTGCTGCTCTACTGCAAACCCCAAAAGCCCTTGGGGACAGCAAAAGAAGAAGCAAACAGATAGCAAGCTGGCTACATGCCATAAGGCCCCTGTAGTATGGGGACTGGGCATGACTAGAGAAGATAGAAACCTCTGTATAGCACAGATGAACCACAGACCAACTGCACATGATTCCTGACCTAGAAATCTGCACAGAGTGACTTTGGACAAAAGGCTGGTTCTTGGAGAAACCTCTGGATGTGGGAAGGGGACTGTATGTGCTGAATCTATGTACCCTAGCAGTACTGATCATTACCTGTATACTTGCTCTCTAAGTGTATGTTATTATACTGTGACTGCCTATTTACCTGTACTTGTTTCTTTCTGTTGACCTGTGACCCTAATCCCTAGGACACTGTATATAATAAAGTAAGGAAACCCCATGTTGGTTGTACTGATTGTGCCTGACACTGCAGGGGTTGTTACCCTTGCCCTTTTTTGGTCAGTTGAGCCTCCAATCAGTCCCCACAAAACCTGGAAGTTACCTCTTGGTCAGCTTCTCTCCTTAAAGTGGCCCTGTTACAGTCCTAGTAGGGGCTCCAGCTTCTGATGGTGGAGGTGTAGCCCTATCTGACAGGACTGCCCCACCTGTAGCTGTGACTGTGGAAGCAGAGGCAAAGCCTTCCCACATCCCCAGCTGGAGTCCCAGGCAAAACCCCCAGCTGACCCTGGACAAAGCCCCCTAAGCCCCAGCCAGAGCTCCAGTTGCAGAAGACCTGCTCTGGGTCTCCTCTCTGACAGTTGAGAGGCTAGGAGGCAGGTGGTGCTGTGATGGGGGGAGGGGTGGGGAAATGGTTCCTTCTCACCACCATCCAATTAGCCCTGACCTGTTCTTTCCTTACTGTTTTCTGTCTCCAGGCAGACTGCAGAGCCTGCAAGACATGCTGGGTTGCATGCTCTAGGGGCCCCTGGATGAATGCCTTCTGCCATGCTGTCTATCTGGAGAGCAGGCAGCCAGATGGATAAATGTTTGCACTGACACCATTTCTTTTGAATGCTTGTATGCAGTCATTGTAAATGCAGCAGTAGTTACAACCCTACAAATTTGTAATATGTATGATTTTCAGCAAAATAAAATCATCCAGCCTTTGTATTGACAAAGGGTCTCCAATCTGATGTTATAAATGTACAATACAAATGTTAATTAAGTTGAAAATGATAGAAAAGATTTATACACAAGTGCTTTATGACAATATCTATTTATTTATTTAGTATTAATAATGGAGTAATGATGAAGCAAGCATCTGTCAAAAGCATGAGGGCCAGAAAGCCAGCAACAGTAGAAGGGTCAGTGTCAATAAGACATTGGGCACCCAAAGGAGGGCCGTAAGGGCACTCATAGATGATATGGTTGGCTGTCTGAGCTTGAGCACTACAGCTGCAGCTAGCATCATTGAAGATACCCCAAGAGTGCATGCTCACCATAAGCCATCCAACACCCATTCTGAGATGGTTAAGAGCAGTCCAGACCCTGCAGGGCAACTGTCAGCCTGAGAAGCAGAAGCTAGTATTGGGGATGAAGTTCTTTAGCCACAGTTCTTGTGCAGCATATTGCTTGCTCCACTGGTGGGAGATCCATGTTGTGGATCACATGCCATCTGCAGTTTTGATGAGCTTATTGGTCTGAGCAGAGAACCAGTTCTGAGACTTCAGGCAGTAGTTGATTTTCTGGCTTGCAGGTAGTAGGCTTGAGTGCACAGAGCGGTCCGATCTAATAGTGCAGTAGGGCTTGGAGACCAAGGTCAGGCTCAGGATCAATAATATGTGGCAGTGTATAAGCCGTAGTCCAATCTTGGAACTTCATGCATATGTCTGGATATATGTATACACAAAGGCTTCTGGTCACTTTGAACTTAACAGGAAGGCTATCCCTCCCCCAGCTACCTCATTTTACAAAAAAATATAATTAAGGTAAACCCCAAATTATTTGAGAATTTGGGCTGCATAAGGCAATCAGTTTCCATTGGGAAACATTTCTGAAAAGTCAAAAAGACTTAAATACTCCATTAAACAAGGGATTGGCACCAAACTATCAAAGCATCCTCATTGCCTGTCTGACCTAGTGAATATGAAGCAATATTTATACAAAATATATTGTCTTTAGGAGAGATACCACCTCTTCCTTCATTTTGTGAATCTAACCCTTTACATTTACTAATAAAAAAAAATTATTAACCAGTTTATTTTTAAATCAAATTTTAGTTCCCCCACTTTTTTTGGTCATTCAAAGTGAACATTAATTCATTATTACTGTACCCACATACAAGATGTAGGATCAGAACTATATCGACACACGAAGTTCACTAACCTAAACAGTTTAGAGTCTTAGCAAGTTAAATTTGAAGGATGATGAAGACAGAGTTTTTGTTTTGTAATTACAAAAATGAACACATTTCAGCTGTACCTAGGTCTTCTGTCTAGCCTTGAAAGATTAGTTGCTTTATTGTGGCTAGATATCTCTGAAGAAATGCATTTTGAGAAGGGATTTGAAGGGGGTGAGGGGAGCAGTAGTTAGTTTGTAGTCTTAAGCATTGTTGAAAAATGGAAAGAAAAAATAATACTTTGAAGCCGTTATCTCAAGAAGAGTATAAGGATATGAACAAGGTTGGCACACTTGGAGCAGATGGCACAACAAGAGGCATTACAAGATATTTTTGCAACATAGGTATATAAAGATTTTGGTGTTTTACATGTCTTTGCTGAGTCACCGTATAATCTTACTGATATCATCCTTATTCTTTCTTCCTTGTCCCTTCACTATGCCATTCTCTTGCTTGTCCCTTCACTATGTCAGAAGGCTGACATTCTACAGTTAGCTCTCTGTAGTAGAGACCATGGGTTCAGCCAAGCATTTGTGGAACTCAGCTCAGGTTTAGGTGGCTTAGTTTAAGCCACCTAAACCTGAGTCAGGAGCACCACATGCAAACATTTGCCACTTTCTGGAAGGAAGCATAGACAACCAGATGCAAGTATGGGAGATGTGGGGGAAACTTGGAAGTCTGCAGTAGGGGGGATTAGTGGGTTCAGGGGGGTTGACAGGTTTGGTGGTGTGTAGGTGAGTCCAGGGGGAACAGGCAATTTGGAGGGAGGGGTCAATAGGTTGGAAGGGATGGCTACCCAGTTGTGGGGGTAATAAAAATCTTTCAGTCAGGGTGGGTGGGAAGGGGAGAGGACACAGTGTAATAACATCACAGCCTTGGGGCTGTACAGTATATCTGGACTTTTCCATCTGATGAGAACTAACTGTACCTCAGGCACACCATATTCAGGGTGACTTTAGCCCTGCAAAGACTAGCACACCTGGACATGTACATCACTCTAACCTCAGTTAGAATGATCTCAATGTATCACTTCCATATACCCCTGTGTTTGTTTATCTGTGCTGTGAGGCTTCAAGGGCAACATGTTAGTCTGGGCAGTAAAAATTTAACTTCTCTAAAGCAGTTTTCATTTCAATCCTTTGCCAAAGAAACCAGGAAAAAGCCAAGATAAAAGCTGAATCTAAAGGCTTCTGTGACATCTTTAAAATGTTAGATTTGATTTGGGAACAGCTCCTTTGAAACTATGGAAGACCAAAGGGGACTACAACCATGTGTGCAGTTTTGAAAGATTGTGAATGAATTTGTGGGGATTTCCAGATCTCACAAAAGGTATCCAGAATGGGTGTTATGTATTATCACTGAGTTTGCCCCACATTTATAATTGTAATTCTGAATATGTGGGTATGTTAGCTGTTTTGTCATGACTTTTGATTAAATGTTATCGATCAAGTCTGAATTCTGTCACAAAAAAACCCAGGAGCTAGAAGTAAAAAACTCATCAATGTGAATTACTTGTTTTACTTTGGAAGTGCAATAGCTAATGGCTGGAAAAAATATAAACCACAAATTCTGTATTGTGTGCATTATAAATGACATAGCTATTCAATGATGTTGAAATGCATGATATTTAATAACTTAAGCTTGTTAAAGCAAAATGCTTGGCAATGGTAATTGATGACATCCATAGTGCATTGTATTAGAACCTCACCTCAGGAAGAACACAGGATGCAAGAATTGGAATTGGAAGATGCCTAGGGAAAATACTGTATAGGGAACCTTCCATTTCTGGAAAGATTTAGTTAATTAGTTTCTTCAAACTGAACATACAAGTTCTACGTGTTTGGGTTTTTCAGATGCAGAAAGGATAGGTTCAGTTAGGAACAAGCTGTTTTTATTTGACGATGATCTGCATAGCATTTTACTAAAATGGAGGAAAAAATAAACCATTAGCCTTGGGCATTTTCTCATTACATTCATACATGGATCATGTGAACAATTAGGCATAAGAACAGGCTAAAGATACAGACAGACCTAGACAGGCTTGCAAGTTGGGCGGATTGGAACCAGATGAAATTTAACATTGAGAAATGTAAAGTTCTCCATGTGGAGATGAACAACCCCCTACACACCTACAGGTTTGGTGGTGCCAAACTGACCAGCACCATGAATGAAAGGGACTTGGGGGTAATAACAGACCACAGTATGAATATGAGCTGATAGTGCAATGCTGTAGCCAGCAGGGCATATAATACTCTGGCATGCATCAATCAATGTATCTCCAGCAAAACCAAGGAAGTGATTCTTCCACTCTACTCAGCACTGGTGAGACCACAGCTGGAGTACTGTGTCCAGTACTTGGTGCTGCACTTCAACAAGGACATGG
This sequence comes from Crocodylus siamensis, assembly GCF_052110815.1. Lineage (NCBI taxonomy): Eukaryota > Metazoa > Chordata > Crocodylia > Crocodylidae > Crocodylus > Crocodylus siamensis. Next base: position 30,244,544 of record NC_143397.1, on the reverse strand, counting down.
TAAAGCTTGAGAGAGTCCAGAGAAGAACCACCCATATGATCAGGAACTTGCAAAGCAAGCCATATGAGGAAAGGCTGAGGGACCTTGGATTCTTCATCCTGGAAAAAGAGACTGCTGAGAGGGGACTTGGTAGCAGCTTACTGCTACATTAGAGGGCTCAGTGAGCAACTGAGCAACCCAGGGCACCCTTGGGTAAAACTAGGAGTACTGGCCAGAAACTCCTGGAAGACTACTTCAGGCTCAACATTAGGAAAAACTTCTTCATAGTTAGGGGGCCCAGACTGTGGAATAAGCTCCCTTCAGAGGTGCTGCAATCTCCTACCCTAGAAATCTTCAAGAGGAGACTGGATGGTCACCTTGCTGGGGTCACCTGACCCAAGCTGTCTTTCCTGCCTGGTGCAGGGGGCTAGACCCAATGATCTTCCAAGGTCCTTTTCAGCTCTACAATCTATGAATCTATGAATGGTTTTGGAAAGGAAGAAACCAAGACTATATTAAACAAGAGTACATTGGATAAGTGTTTATGATCAGTTTTTTAAACCTTCTAACACTGTACTATGAAATGAAATTGACTTTTTATCCTCATCTCAATTAGGCTAGGATTAGGGCTGTGCAAAATTTCGCTGGCTGTTTCATTTTGATGCTATTTTGAGTTGTTTTGAGTTTGAAACAGCAACATCTAAATTAAATGAAGGCCTTTGAAACAGCTTTGAAACCAAACAAGGGCAGTCAAAATGTTTTTGAAAATTTTGAAACATTTTTAGTTTTGAAGCTGAAACTGGGCTTGCCTGCAGGGAAACAGAAAGTAAAGAGAGGGAGGAGGAAGAGGGGGAAAAGACTGCTCTGATATTGACTGTGTAGTGGCCCAGTGACTGTGGTCCTTCTCTGAGGTCCCTTCCAATCCCAGTGCTCCAGGGGAGGGATGGAAAACCGCATAAAAAGCAGCATTGTTTGAACTGGGCCACTTTCTGCCTTGGGGTTATTAACTGCACCGTCTTCCAGAAGCTCAGCAGCTTTAGACATCAAAGGCTACCATTCACTTCCTACTTGCTAGCCTAGCAAGTGGGATTCAGCAATACCTTTTGCTTTCTTTATATACCCTTTTATCTTATTATTATATTCCTTGATTGATTCATTTCAATTTAATCGTCTGTCAAAATCCTTTTTTTGTTTAGTCTATTTTGATTCTTTTCAAATCTGTGCTTTCTCTTACAGTGCAGGGAAGCACAGCATAATTATATTGCGTATTATAATATAAAATTTTTATAGGAAAACACATATACATTTATATATTCTATTTATTACATAAATACATACATACAAACATACATACATTCCATAAATACACATACAAACAATTATCTTAACATCTATATATATTGCATAAATCTGATAGATAACATTACAGAAGAAGAACAGACAGATTTGCCAGCACACCAAGACAAAGACAAGACACTATGAAACATATTATGAAGTATGCTGGAAAGCCTTCAGGGAGGGGTGGAAGAGGGAGTAGAGGGACAGCTGTAAATTCCTCCACCCCCCTCAAACTGAGACACAGCCTTTTTGCTACAACAAATAGGTTAAGGCTTCCACTAGTACAGGCAGCAAAGAGAGGGGAGAAGTGGCAGTTCCACTGCCTGTGCCCGTGTCTGCAGCCCCTCCAAGAGCATAAACCATAGCCCACCTCCCACTATCACCATGACAACAAGCACCAGTGTGACAGCCTTCTCCACCCGCATTTCACTTTCCATGCTGAGCCTTCCAGCGCCAGAGGAAGAGCTGGAGCGGGAGCTGGAGCTGGAGCTGGAGCTGGAGCCGGAGCTGGAGCCGGAGCTGGAGCTAGACCTGAGTGCCCCAGCAAGGAAAATTCTGGGCAAGGAGGGGGAATCATCTGAGTTTGTGCTCCACACTTCTCAAGTTTCCCCTAGAGCTAGGTCTCCTTCCCCAGAAGACACTTCAGAGGAGGATGTGATAGAGGTTGTGGAGGCAATTGGCTCAGATGAGTCCACTCCTCCTGTTGCTCTGTCTCTGCCTGATGAGGAGGGGGAAACTGCAGCATCCACACATACACCTGTACCCCAGAAGTGAGTGAGTAGTGTGGCCTGGGATCATTTTGAGCTGGCAGATGATCCCACATATGCTATCTACCTGCACTGCCAAGCCAAAACCAGCCCGGGCAAGGGAACAAAACACATGAGCACCACGGGGATGCTGATGCATCTCCTCAGGCACCCCGCCTTGTCCTTGCTCCTCCTCAGCCTGGCACCAGTGAAAGCATGCCTAAAAGGAAGTCCCCCTCTTGCTTCAAAGTCCCCATTCCTCCAAAGCAGAGGAAGGCCACCCTGGAACAGTCAGGGAAAGGCAGACAGAAAGTGGAGTACATTGCAAGGGTGAGCAAGATCACCCAGAGCACTGGAGAGATGCTTGCTGTGGATGGCCAGCCCTTTTGCTTAGGGTTCAGGCAGCTCATGGTACTTGTGGTCCCATCCTACCAAGTGCCCGCTTGCACCACCTTCAGCAGGACAGTGGTGCCCTCCCTGTACTTGAGGGAGGAGCTGCACAGGGCAGGTCCACAGGTGGCCTTAACACTTCACCTCAGACATCTGGAGAAGCTAGGGTTGAGGTCATGCATACCTCTCCCTCACAGGGCACTGGTACAACCAGTCAGGATGTCAGTGGGCTCTCCTTCAAGCCTAGGTGATGGATGAGTCCCACACAGCAACAGAAATCGTGGGGGCCATGAACTGCTTGGTGCAGGGGTGGCTCACTGAGGAGGGCAAACTCACCCATGGGTTTATGGTCACCAACAATGGGGCCAATATAGGGAAGGTGGCATATGATGACAACTTTGTTGGCATCCACTGTGTGGCACACAAGTTACACCTTTTAGTCACGGAGGCCTTGCAGGGGGATGGCTGCTGGTGACATTGCCAGCACTGCCAGCAAGCTCATTTCAAAATGCAGGAAGGTAGCAGGCTACTTCCACCGGAGCAGTAAGGGGGGCAAAATACTGTGGGACAAACAAGCAGAGCTGAACATCCCAATGTACAAAATCATGCAGGATGTGGAGACTCAGTGCAACTCCACATACCTGATGCTCGAGAAGCTGGTGGAGCAACAGAAGGCCACCCATGAGATGGCCTTGCTTTGGAAGATTAGGATCAGTGGCCCCTTTAACAGAGATGAATGGGATACCATCTCCCAGATCTTGGTGGTCCTCAAGCCCTTCCTCGAGGCCACCGAGACCCTCAGTGCTGGCAATGCCCTCCTTATCCAGGTGATCCCTGTATTGAGGGAACTTCAGAGCCAAATGGAGAGCTTCCAGGAGATCAGTGTTCCTGGCTGGGGCAAGCTGTTGTCACGAGATGTGCAGGCACTGGTGTGGTGGCTGAAGGAGGGTATCAGGAAATGGCTTGCTCCCTTGCAGTCCAGTATGGTCCATGTGCTGGCTACCATGTATGACTCCAGGATGAACAGCAGCATATGCAGCAGTCAAAGCCTGAATCAGTGGACGGAGCTGCTGGTGAAAAGAGGAAGGCAGAATGGCAGAGGTGGAGGGATGTGGAAGAGGGAGATCCACTGTCCCATGCCAGCATGCCATCCACCAGCCAGTCTCTTCCTCTACTACAGGTGCTGCCAATGCGGGTCAAGGGCATGGCTTCCATGCTGGGGTCCGGAGGCACCAGACTCCACCATCAGGCAGGTAGCGCTCATGCCTTGGTGGCTGCCTATCTTGCTGAGGACATGGAGTTGCTACTGTGCAACCCCTTGGCCTCCTGGGCAAGCCACAGCAAGATGTGGCCAGATATGGCCACAGTTTCCCAGGAACACCCTTCCTGTCCACCAACCAGTGTTCCAAGGTGAGAGGGTGTTCAGCATTGCTGGTGATGTAGTGACACCCCACCATACTTCTTTGGATCCTGGTTTGGTGGAGCAGCTGGTGTTCCTCAAGGTGAACCTCCTGCTGCTGGGGTTCCCCAAGCTCCAGATGCAGATTGAGTGAATGCCACTCTCCTCACTCTGTCCGTACCTATTTCCTTTTCTCATTTTTTAAAAATAATTTAATGCCCTGCTCTCAAACCTGAAGGGGCACTCGCTACATCACCAGCCAGCAGAGGAAGAACATGTCTCTGCTGAGCTCCGATGCCAGGATGAACTTGGAGGTATGGACTGGGGCTGTGAGAAAAGAGTACGCCCCAGGTCCTGGGCATGACCACTAAAATGTCACTCTGCCAAGGTTGGGAGCCTTGGTGGGACTGATGGCAGCCCAGCAGCCCTGTAAATGCCAGGACTGAAAGGCAGGAGAGGAGGCATCATAACCTCCAGGTACCACATGCATGCACACAGTCCTGGCTGAGGAAAGCCCAGACCTGTCACATCTTTGACAGGCCCAAGGCTTGCTGTTTGCAGTGAAGTTGTGGGGCTTCAGATGGGCTGAGCTTAGTTGCTTGGGATGCCAGCTTTCAGGTCAAAAAACCCTTTGTCTGGCTGAGAAAGCACCTGCAGTTGGTGTGTGTACTGTTCTTGGATGGAATTAATAGTAAAGGACCCAGAGGCCGGCCTGGCATGCAATGCAGGCAAGAAATCCAGTCAGTGAAAATGGAAATGAAGACATCAGGGGATGTAGCAGCACAGGTAAAAGTGCAGAGGTACCTGGAGAGTCAGATGTCAGTCAGGTTGTAGCATGTCAGAATTCCACTGTTTACATTGAGTTCATGAGTTTCGGTAACTATTCAGTTGATCTACTAAAAGATATCAAATTAGATTGACCCAAATAACCTTGTCTGGCAGTGCCATGTTCTTAGACCAACACCCCTAGCACCTGTCTCTGGTCAGCTGACCAGAAGGAAGCAGGGCCCTGAGCACATCTAAGCCCTAGAGCTGGGGCTGGCAGGGAGAGTTCTCTGGCAGCTGCTGGAGAAGAAGCTCCTGCAGGAAAGGAAAGAAAAGCTCTATCACAGTTTGGCTGTCTGAGATGCTGCTGGTTATACTGTGCTGCTTACTAAGTTATTACCTGTTGTCATTTAAAGTGGTGGACCAGCTGAGGCTGTAGGAGAGGAGGAGACTTCATTGAGGCACACTACCATGTCGTGTAGAGGCTCCAGCACCAGTGAGGGCATGGCTTAACACACACACAGTCACACGTCACGAGTTTTGCTTGTCAGCAGCTTGAGGTGCAGTTTCCCAGAAACCTCTGAACCTATCTCCTTGAAACTTGGCAGGCTTTGTGGCCTCAACAGGGGCTGCCGTACCTGCTGTTCACACCCCTGTGCCTTCACAATTAGTTTTGCTTTCAAGAATTTGAAGTGCTGTTTCCCAGAAACCGCTGCACCTATCTCCTTGAAACTTGGCGGGCTTCATGCCCTCAGAAGGGGCTACCAGCTCTGTTGTGTGCATCCAAATCAGGCAAGAAAGGACAAAGTTATAGGCAGTTTCGTTCTTCCCCATTATAGCCTATGGGTGAAACATTGAAACAGAGTTGAAACAGTGAAACATTTTTAACAAAATGAAACACAACATTGCTTCGAAACTACATGAAACTCAAAATGAAACACTGTCCCATCAAAATGGTGAAACAGAAGTTAAAACAAAATGGTGCTTTTTTGCACAGCTCTAGCTAGCATACAAGTGTGAACTGTGTGGGTGTGTGTGCATGTGGTTTTTTTCTACCCATTTACTAAGCAATATCTGACAGGTTTTCCAGCATTTTCTATAACAGTTAATTTAAATGGAATATCTTTTTTCCTATTCACAGAAGGCACATTACCAGCATATTCTTTCAGATCAGTAATTTATGTTCCTATTATACCAATCAAAAATATTTTGTCCATCTCCTTGCTAACTCAGTTATTTTTCCTCTTTTCTTGCAGAATGATTCCTGGGGAAAGCAGTACTCATATGCACTCTTCAAAGCTATGAGTCATATGCTTTGCATTGGTTACGGAGCCCGGGCCCCTGTCAGCATGTCTGATCTTTGGATTACCATGTTGAGTATGATTGTGGGGGCTACATGTTATGCCATGTTTGTTGGTCATGCCACTGCCCTAATTCAGTCTTTGGATTCCTCTCGACGGCAATACCAAGAGAAGGTAATTATTGTTTTTAAATATAACTATTTTACTTGCAAAAGTTATTACCAAGATTTTTAAATTTAGAATAAAGCTTCATGTATTACCATGGTATAACCTAGCAGTGATCTTTATTGGGTATGCAGAAATACAGAAAAACAGTGGACCAAATCATCCTTGGAGTGAATCCATAAATATCAGTAAAAACAGTCTAAAAATTTGAAACATAAGTTAATAATTGTGTTCTGAGGTTTAAAATGTGATGTGAATCACTGATCCTTGAGCCCATTACTAACCAACTGCTAAAAATGGAAAATTAAGTTGCTGCAGTGTCAGTAATGGTTCCTGCGAATTTCTGAAATACTCAGAAAATATTGCTATTTCCCTAGACACTCTGGTGTTCCAACAGACTGCAGTAATACTGTTATTGTTCTGGTGGGAATAAGGACTGCAGGATCTGACCCTTTTGAGTGGTTTTCAATTGCGGTTCCACATAAGGTGCTACAAGTCTATAAGCATATATCTAGACTGCAATCCAAAGACCTATCCAAGAAAACTTTAACTTGGTTGGGTCTTCATCATAATGTGCCTGAGGAAGCACAGGGTTCAGTGCAGGCTACTGGGACCCTCTGTATATACTCAGGTATGTAGTTCATACAATGCTTCATGCTTCCATGATGATACTGAAGCCTACTAATTTCAGTCTGGTTTAAGCATGTGCCTTTGGACTGTAGAGACATACTCCAAGGGATATCCTAAGGAGTTCTTAATGAAAGAATAAAAAGATAGATAAATCTAGTGGAAAGGGAATAACAAATACTGATTCATTTTTATGATACAGGTTAATTACAATTGATTTATTTTGGGCACACTAAAAGTAGGTGTTTTAAAGGAACTAAAAGATATATAGATTAGAGCTCCATGGTGATCTCAAGAAGGTGGTGCTAAGCATTTGAGAGCTCTGTGAATGAAGAATAGAGACAAATACTGACAAAGTTATCAGTCAGACAAATGGCAAATGTTGTCAGAGCCAAGATAATAGCATGCGATATGAAACTTCCCAAAGTAGGAAAGGAATTTCCATGGTTATATAGCGCTTTGGAAGTTATGAAAAGAAGCTCAGACCTGGTGTGATAGTAGAAGGGGACCTAATGGTATAATTTAAACAAGGGGTGCATATAAATCAGATCAGTAAGCTTGGGGGAGAGCTTTACCAGCATTTTGTATGTATGAGGTAGAGAAGCCAGAAAAAATATTGCTTTTATCTACATGGAATATGTGGGCCCAAACAAAAATTTGGCAGAAAGGGGGGAGTGGGGAGAGGGGGGTAATAATTTCTAGTGTTTATGACAAATAGTCAATGGCCTGTATATTCTGGGCAAGCAAGAAGAAAAAATGAAAAATAATCAGAGTAATAGAAATGGTGAAGTTTTCTCTAGAGACAGAGAAGTGGAGATGGTGATGTTTTTTGTGGAGGAAAGTGAGCTTCTATTTGCTATGTTAAATTGCAGCTCACAGCAGGACAACTGGAAGAACTATCTTAGAGATGTTTGATTTGATGGAGAGAGGGATGTCTGTGATGCAGAGAGAGATTTTCTAATCCTTGGCATAATGGTAATTCTTAAATATCTTTCAGTATTAAAGATTAGACATGTCAAGTGCAAAGTGATGAAATAAAAGGTTGGCAATAGAGGTTTAGAGAACTCATAGAGGTGTCTCAATGTTGAGGAAGGAGACCATCTCAAGATAGAAAGGAAGATCAGAGTATTTGCTTAGATATGACAAGATTTCAGTAGTATGGAAAAGGATATTGACATATATTTCCTTCATCCATCACCAAAAATACTCCCACAAAAATGTAACCACTATATCATAGCAAACTCAGAGATATAGGTTCCCTTACAGGGGCAAAATAAGTAAGGTTTGAAACTGGAGACAGCACCTGATCCCCACAGCTGTAGCCAACAAAATAAGCTCAGTCATCAGAGTGCACTGTATCTGGGGCGAGTGCTGTACATGTTAGATCCGTCTTCCCTCAACAGAACATAAGGAAGTGTGCTTCCTGATATTCACTCTTGCTCAGTAGAAACTGAGCAGACTAGAAGAAAAGAACATTGAATGATGCGTCCAGTTTTGGGCTCCACAATTCAAAAAGGATGTGGAGAAGCTTGAGAGAGTCCAGAGGAGAGCCACGCGCATGTTCAGAGGTCAGGAAAACAGATCTTACTAGTGATGGAGAGAGCCATGGGACTCTTTAGCCTGGAAAAGCATAGGCTCAGGGGTGATCTGATGGCCACCTATAAGTTTATCAAGGGTGACCACCAGGATCTGGAGGAATGTTTGTTCACCAGAGCGCCCCAAGGGATGACAAGGTCGAACGGTCACAAACTCCTGCAAGACCGTTTCAGGCTGGACATAAGGAAGAATTTCTTTACTGTCCGAGCCCCCAAGGTCTGGAACAGTCTGCCAGCAGAGGTGGTTCAAGAACCTACATTGAATACCTTCAGGAGTAAATTGGATGCTTATCTTGCTGGGATCCTATGACCCCAGCTGACTTCCTGCCCTTTGGGCAGGGGGCTGGACTCGATGATCTCCTGAGGTCCCTTCCAGCCCTAATGTCTATGAAATCTATGAAATCTATGACTGCTGCTTAATTGCAGCAGTATTAGCCTTGTTAAGACACAAAATTGTACTGATTTAACTTTACTGTATCTCCTGAGTAGGGATACAATTATTCAGATATAGTTGTATGGACATACATATATACATACACACAGAAAGAGTAAGGAGAATAAGTTATATCGATATAAAGAAAACATCTTTGCACCCTTTATATTGACCTTCAAAACTGGGGTTATGTATTCAAACCTGTAACAGAAGAGATGTTCAAATGAACAGATAAACCAGTTTGAAAATGGCTGAAACAAGTTTGAGATAAGCCTGGTTGTATGTAGTTTCAGACTTAACAGATTTGGCTCAAAGTGGTTTATGTAATGTCTGTCCCAGACCCCTTGCTGGTTTAAGATAAACCAGACTCCCCCCACATCCAGACATGCTCTCTGGGCTAGGTGGGGCTGTCTGCTCCACAACAGAACTGGCCCCTCCCCTCTTCTCTCTGGCTGGAGCTCTGGCAGAGACTGCAGGCACAGCAGGGTCTGCCTGGCTTCCCTTGCTGCTTGCTGCTCAAGCAGGAATCTTCCCCTCCCATCTCTCACAGCGCAGATCCCAGCCCCATGGACTCTAGGCATGTGGTATGCTAGCTAATGCTGAGAGGTGTCTATGTCTCCAATTTCACTGGGACAGGCAGACAGAACAGTGACCACTTAGGCCTTTTTGGCGCTAATCAACAGGTCATCTGGTAAGCTGTTTAAGATTTTGAACTAGTGGAAAGAGGCTATTGTTTTGCTGATGGGGTGATAAACACTGTTATCAGCCCCCTGCTGCCTTGCTTCCCTGTCAGTTTGCTGCAGACAGTATAATGAAGCAGGGAGGGACATTGAAAACCTTGGTATCATCAACAGATGCATGCACTGCTCCCCCTGCCCCATTTCTTCAGAGTGCTAGCAAGGGGCTGGGGCTGGCAACTCTCCCACCCCTTGAGGAGGCAGCAGAGAAAAGCAGGCAGACCTCCCTATTCAGAGGTCCTGTGGGGCCTAGCCACGCTCCCCCTCAGCTCAGCTCCCTGCAGAAGGGAAGGGAGGGATGCTTTAACACTCCACAGCTTCTTGTCTGAGCCACTGCAGGCATATGCCTGAATGTCCTCAGTCCAGAGAGAATGTTCAGTTGCAAACTGGTTCAGCCTAACCAGATTAGACTAACCTGCAAAGATTGAATCAATTCAGGCTCAGGCTTTTTGCAAGTCTGTCCCTAGCCCTAGAGGGGCCCTTAGATAAAATTAGACAAGTTTCAGTTAGAACAGGAACTTCATTAGTGGAGCTCTCCATTACTTTGCCCCTGATTGAAATGTCAAGTGCTTGGTCCTGTTTTTGGACTGAGTTGATCATGTTGGTATATTCAAGATAAATTATAATGCTTTAATGCTCCCAAGTGATTATTAGTATTGACATTAAATCTAGTCAATTTATATAGATCAGCAGAGAGTATTAAAAAATTTGGAGGAGATGCACATTTTTATATTAATTGTGTCTTGATTTCTCTTATAAATCATAAACAATTTTGTTTCTGAGCACTAGTCCAGTGGGACCTATTATTGTTGAAACGCAATATTTATTACTTAATATGTTAAGGTAACTACGTGTACCATTAAGGTAACTACGTGTACCATTATAACACATTGACCAAAGTATTAAAGTCCCAGTGTATTTTTTAAATGAAATGTGCATTCATAAAATGATTAATAATCTATTCAAATTAAACTATGCTATGAACTTTTTTTCAAGAAACAGTTGGTTTGTCTATTAATGTTCATGTAGCCAAATTGCATTAAACAGCTCAAGTTCAGGCATGACAATAAGACAATAAAGACAAACAATTATTATCTCTGCAAAATAGGTTAAGTTCAACTATAAGAATTTTTTCCTTATATTGAGATTACTTTTTTCCTTACCTAATTTTACCTCCATGTTCCTAATTAGAATCACTGCTGCTATTTTACATTAGTTAATCAACTAAGTTGTGAAATAAGATTGGGTCAGACATGGACTTGAAGTATCCCAGTGGGTACCCTGCTCTGCTTTGAACCTTGCTATCCATTAGTTTATGGTACTTTAGGCTCTTTTCAAGCAAACTAATTCATTTTATTCAAAGAGTAATACTTTTATGAGATGATATTGCATAGAGAAAAACCAGCAGTTGGATGCAAAGTTTATACAAATTTAGCTCATTGCTTAGAGCTCACTATTTAGGTGTTATCTAGTGATTTGAAGCTTTAGAAATGTTTATGTTAATTTTTGTGTCAATTTTGAGCATCCAAAATATGCCTACAAATAGATAATGGCATGGGTTAGGGCCTTGTTACACATTGCACTTTGAGCTGCTCAACTGTTGATCGGTGTTAGTACTAGCTCAAGTTTGGAGTAGTCACATCCTAAAGCTAAAAACTTTCTCTGACTATCCCTTGCCTGCACAGCTTTAACTTGTCACTACAGGGTGGGTGAGCCAGGACAAGAATATATTGGGATTTGGAATTGGGATGTGGGGAGTGCTGGTCATGCTTCCAAGGGCATCTAGGAGATGGAAACTATGATGGAAGATGCTTCTGGGGGAGCTGCTGCCTCTGCCCCAGGAAAGAAACCCCAGCTCATGGGGACCCAATCTGCCCCCCTGTTTTGTCATCCCCTGCCCACTCATTCTCCCTAGGTCCCACTCCTGGACTTAGCTGTGCCTGGCTGGAATGTGCTCTGCAGGCTATTTGCTCCTGGTGGGAGAAGGTCACACCCCTGGGGGCAGGCGTGGGGAGTTGGCTTGGTGCCAGAATCATCCCTGAGGCAGGACAGTTTAGGGAAGATCCAGAGGGGGATGCAGTGGCATGGTTGCAGCCCCTTTTCAAACTGTACTGTGGAATCAGCAGTCAGGGAATTTTAAGTCCCTGAAGTAAGTAAAAATCCCACCCTCTTGGCACTCACTCCCTTTCTTCCATTATCAGAGACCCCTTCCCTTCCCTTCCCTTCCCTTCCCTTCCCTCCTCTCCCATTCTCCCCCACATCTGCAGCTTCTACTGTTTCTCAGTTAACTCAGGAGTGGGAGAAGCTCCAGAGCCGCTCCTGTCCTGTTCCTGCCAGGCTGTGTAGAGAGCCAGACTCAGCCAGAGACCGCAGCAGTGGCAACAGTGGACACATTCCCCCTCCCTGCTCAGTCCTCATGCATTTCATAGATTTAATAGGTCTTTTAGGGTTGCAGGGAACCTTAGCAGATCATTGAGCCCGACCCCCTACCCTGGGCAGGAAAGAGTGCTGGGGTCAGATGACCCCAGCCTAGTGTTTGTCAAGTGTCCTCTTAAAGACCTCCAAAGTAGGGGAGAGCACCTCCTCCCTTGGAAGCCCATTCTGGTAACCCTTACTGTAAAGAAGTTCTTCCTTATGTCTAGTATAAATCTTCTCTCTGTCAGTTTGTGGTGGTTGTTTCTAGTTACTCCAAGGGGGCCCTTGGTAAACAGAATATCTCCTATTCCTTGCTGCCTCTCTCCGCCCGATGAATTTGTAAACAGCCACCAGATCCCCTCTCAGCTTTCCCTTATGGAGGCTGAAGAGTTCCAGGTCTCCCTGAAGAGATGTAGGTCTGCAGGTGCTACCAGTCAGCCTGCGAGCAGTGCAGGGACAAGGAATCTGCCAGCTGCTGCTGTCCCTGAGTGAACCTTGCTCCCTTAAGTGCCTGCTTCCCACAGTGCTAGCTGGAGCAGAGCAGGTAAAGAAGTAGTGGGAGGTCAGGTCTCCTTTTTTTTTTGATCCTGGGAAAATAACCAGATGGGAAGGGGGGAAAAGCTCCTGAGCACAGAGGGGAAAGGAAAATGGTGGTTGGGAAGGGTTTCTTACTTCATTCATGGACTTAAAAAAATACTTGCCTGCTATTTCCATGACATATTCTGCCTACCCTGGCAGTAGGGAAACTGGGGGGATGTCAGATACAGTCATCTTTTAGTGCTAGGCACTGCTTTTTCACCCCCTCCCCTCTAAAATCCTGTGTTTGCCTATAGGAAGATCCAATTTGTTTTTTGATTGGAAGATGTTGGTGAAGTAAAACCTGATGTGTAGATCATAAGAAGGGTTAGACATAAGATTAGTACTGAGTTTGTCAAATGTATCAAGGCAGATGCTTCTGAGCATGGTCACTAGAAAAATCTAAATACTTAGGAAACCTTACTGGCAAAAATATGAGTCTGTAGACTTTGCATTTGCAGAATTGGGCATGAATTGTGAGGATGACACTTTTGGATTTGTCTGCTTAAATTCTTCCTATGCCCAACCTTTGGTACCTAGAAGGGCTATATTTACAAAGGAACTTTTCTGACTAGCCTTGATCTGATAAGATGTTTCAAATGCAGGTCATAAAAACAACATAGAGGAAGGAGGGAGGAAAAATAGTTTATTGGTGCTACAATTTGCTGGTGACAGGTAATTAACTGATAGGAGGGTCAAAAGCATTCATTATGTAATGTGGCATGTAAAATGCACATGCAAATTATATAATGTCATACACATCCAGGTGTATGTATGTACCAACATTTGTATCTCTGAAAAATGTTACTACCATTAGAGCAAGATTTTTGATATACACGTCATATTTCTTTTAAAAGAGTGTGCATTAAGGACCCTGGCAGACATTAAAACAATTGTGCAAAAGCATTTGATCCCCAATTCCCAACAATTGTGTGTCCTGCCACACGTGTATGGCAAGATGTGATTGTCGGAATCAAGGATTGAACCCAGTCACACCATTATTCTAACAGGAACCTTGCAACCCAATTAAGGTTGGCAGTATTTTCACCCAGGCAATTTAACCCTCCTCTGTGTCTTATCAGCTCAGTTGTGAATAGATCCTTCAGGAGCTGCAGAGGAAGGTATCTTCAGGTGCCAGGTCAGGATGAGTCCTTTAGCTCACCGCCACCCAGCACCTGAATGCCTCTTGCCCTGCAGTTCCCTCAGGAGTATTTTGTGGGACATTTTTGTAGCTACTTTCTCATTTTAGTGTGCTGTTAATTCCCTGAACATGCGGTATGGTATTTATGGCACAATTAACAGGTTATTTGTGTCCTAAGTGTAACGTCTCCCAGGGGCCTAAGAAGTTTAAAGGGTAACATGATTTTTATACTTGTATAGTAGCTCAGATATAAGTAGACAAGGTGATTCTGGCAACAAAATTAGTGCAGGATATCAAAGTTACATGTCATATATTTGTAGTCACACAGCTGTGTTCAGAATATTTTTCTTCTTCAGTTCATGTGACTAACTGAGGTATATTGCACTGATATACAATGACTTCTGTAAATGGCTTCCTTAGTCTCACTGATATTATCAGGGAAATTGTTGATAATTTGATAAATCCAAGATTGGCAAAGGATGACCAGCAGGTCTCAACCAGATTGGTGAGGGACAGCTACCTGATCTAATGCTTTGAACTTTAGGGTTTTGTTTGGGGAAATTAATCCAAATATATAGCATCTCCAAAGCGTGTGAATCATGGATGTCTGATCAAGGTCTTAGTGTCCTCAAATCCTTGCATGCTTGACATCTGTACTATGTATACGGTCATACTGTTTTATTTAAGAGAGGGATAAGCTTTCTCTGTATTTTTGGAGAAAATTGCTAGCCTGTAGCTTTGCAAGTATTCATAAAACTAGGGCTGTGCAAACCTTTGAGTGGTAATTCAATTCAGAAGAGATTCAGCCTCATTTGGTGCTGAATCTCTGAATCCAGATTAAATCAGGGGACCAGTAAAAAGGTCCAAATTGATTCAAAGCTCTTCAAAACTTCAGAAAACATTCAGAGAGCCATGATGATTTGGGCTGTCCTTGTCTGCTGCAGCAGGGAACTGCAGCCAACCCGGAGCTGGTGAGTAGGGAAAGGGGAAGGGGGCATGGGTGAGGGGGAAAGGGACCATGGGGGGACCTCTGCCAGCCCCTCCAATGCCTCCACTCTCCCAGCCCCCACAACCCCAGCCCCCCCCATTGGCTGCCCTGCCCACCCCAGCTCAGTACTTTAAAGAAAAGCCCTGGTGCTCACTAGGTGTTGCCTGGCAGGTGGGAGATCCCTGCTGCCCCCCACTGCTCCATGCTGCATGGGGGACTCTGCCACAAGCCCCATGACCCCTGTCCCTGCTCCCCCAGCTCCCCTCCCGCCCCCTTGGATGTCCTGCCCAGACCTGCTCCAGCCCTTTAAGGAAAAAAAAGCCAAGAAAAACTCCGGGACTCACGGCTCTTGCAGCGGCTTTGGGGGGTCAGGGGCTCGTGCAGAGCCCCCAGCATGGCGTGCGGCAATGGGGGCAGCAGGGTTCACTCCTCTCCCCACCCCACTGGCAGGGTTTTCTCGGGTTTTATGTTTCTTAAAGGGCCAGAGCTGACCCAGGTGGGGCGGGGGGAGCAATGGCAGGGGTTGGAGGGGCTTGTGCAACGTGAAGCAGTGGGGTCCAGCAAGGATTGCCCCCCCACCCAGCAGCACCCACTGAGTTGGGGCCTTTTCTTTCCAAAGAGCCAGGAGCTGGGGCAGGTGGGGTAGCCATTGCCAGGCTGGGAGAGCAGACAGGGGATAGGCCTGGCCTGACTGATTCGGATTTTAAGCAGAACTGAATCAGGACAGTGATTCAAATCACCGAATTGAATCACTGTCCCCTGAATTGGCCAAATCTGAAGCAAATACTAGCTGCTTCACACAGGCCTACATAAAACCTTATCAGGTTGCATGCAATTTTTTTTTCTATTGAGCTACATGATAGTCCAATATTTCATACAATAAACAATTTTGCCAAAAGTCCCATGACTGAACTATCATTACAGTTTGTACAAAGGTTGTTAAATGTCCGTTCCAGGCCTTCAAGAACTAAGAGAGCTATGACAAGGGATCCTGGTTTTCTCTGATTAAAAACTCACAAATTCTCTTATGAAAAAACTTTTGCAAATTCTCTAATAAAAAGCCCCAAATCCACAATTAAAAAGAAATGCTGCTATACATATAGGTATCAATTGAACACAATGTTTTATTGATATATTTACAATTTTAAAGCAATTTGGAACCCTATCAGTGCCTCAATCGCTATAATAAAATAATTTCTGAATACCTATAAATTATGGTATTTGATTTTGAGTTTTTTATCATGGAAAATCAGAGCTCCCCTTGCCCCCTTAGCTCACCAGGATGGAGTTCCAGGCCCCTCACTCTGAAGCCATAGCCCCTTCCCCCAGCCCTGCTGGTGCCCCTTAGCCCCATCCAGAGCTCCCTGCCTCCCCCCCAGACCTGCCAGAGGGGACCCCAGCTGTCAGGGTTATGGGGCCAGGGACTTGGATCCACAGACTGCTGCTTCCTGCAGCAGCATCCGACCCCCGGCTGCTGGCCACAGGAGGCGGGGGTTGTTGTAGCATAGTGGGCTGCAGAGCACAATTGCCCTCCCCCATGGGTGGCATGGCCAGAGTGGAGCCCATGGAGGGGAGCAGTGTGGGCTGCCCACCACAGACTTGGGCTCCCCATCCTGCTTCCCTCCCCCTAGGGCCTCTGGAGCCCAGTGGGAAGGACCCAGCATGGCACAGCAGAGTAGCAACAGCAGGGGAAAACTTCTGACTACTGCAAGCCCCGTGGTGCCATGGCAATGCGCCCCCTGCCTGTCCCAGAGCAGCAAGGGGTACAACCCCACCCCTCTGCTGCCAGATGGGCAGGGGGAGCATCGCCATGGGATCATGGGGCTCACAGCATCAAGGAGCGTCCCCTCCCAACCCCAGTCTGCCATGCCATGCCAGGTCCAACCCACCAAGACACAGAGGCACAGAGGGGAGGGTAGCAGGGTGGGGAGCCTGAGCTATAGCAGGCACCCTACATCTGCCCCTGCCCCACACACAGATCTGGGAGCACGTGTCCCCATGCCCCCCTGGGAGCACATGCAGTGGCAGGGAGACAGCCCCCCCCCCCGCTCCCTCTACAAGCCACCAGGGCCCTGCAGCCACACATTCTGGTCCCAGGCATCAAGCCTCATGCACTGCCCAGCTTGGCAGAAACCCCAGCCCCATCCTTGCCCAACTCCCTCTCTCCCTCCCTATGGGGCCCTCAATTCCCCGCCTCCCAACCAAACTTATTTGCTCTCCAGGCTGCCTGGTGGCCATGTGTATATACAAACACATGGTGTCCCCTGCCTGACTGCCTGCCTCCCCAGCCCCCTTCAGGCTGGAACTCTGCCAGCCTGCAGAGAGCTCTTTGCAAACGAGCAAAATCTGTGCATTTCTCCATGAAAAATGAAAATTCCACATTTTTCTTGGCTAAAAGGGAAAATCTGCAGTTTTTTAATCCTTTTTTACGTGGGAAACAGAAAACCCGGATCCCTGGTTATGACTCTGTACCAAAAAATTAAAGTCATTGTAACATTGAAATGTTGCAAGCTTACTGCTATAAATTCCTTTAAAAGTAATTATATGAGTATCATCCTTTGGTCCACTATAATTGACTTGTTTCTGATGTGTAATCACTGATGATTATTTTTTATATTTCATTATCTTCTTTGGTTGGCCACATGACCACTGCTTATAATAGGGGATGGGCCTTGATTTCTGTCTGGATTAATTAAACTTTTGGTAGCAAGCTCACTATATTATCATGTGGAAGCTTTGGAACCATACAGTCTCCTAAATGGACATAGTATTCCTGTGTGTTCTGTGAGCCATAATCCCATAAAATGCTCTGAGAGCCTTAATACAAGTGTGCTTTATCAGTATGAAATATTATTCTTAAAAGATACTTGGTAGCAGTAGCATTGCAAATGGCCCTAGATGAAAAATCAATGCAACCTTTTTCACATACTGTGTTACAAAGGCATTTACTGGTATTTAATCGATCTGTGTTTCTTTTTTATTTTATTGAGCATTCTGTAAATATTTTCAGTACGGTTTTAGGTTGAAATCAAACTCCTTGATCCATCATGATTCAGCTCTTTGACATATCAATTAATATTTAATGACAACTACGGGAGGTCAACCTTGAACTCAGTCTACTTTATAATGGACAGTGACGCATACAGTATGATTAAAGTTCTTGAATGGAGCGAGATGTGGATGCACTGGGCCTTTCTAAAGGCTTGTTTAGTTTCTCTTAATACTTTTGTTTGAGTAATTTCCATTCATTATAAATATAGCAGTGTCTGGATTTTTACTGCTCATGTGTGCAGCATGTATTTTGGTCTCTCCAGGACTCAAAGTGGAAGATAGTGTTAAATATTACTAAGAAGAGGTGTGGGGAGGAGTATTTAAAAACTTACAGTGGTTATTCATTTTTAATATCAGCATGTAACAAGAAATGTACACTTTTTTCTTTCCAAGTATACATCCATTGTACTCACGGTCTAGAACCCAAATCTTCTCTTGTTACATCAAGATATAAATCAATCAGAATGTTCTTACTATATTGTTCACTTGGTTGTTTCTCTTATCCTAAATCTCCATTATTGTGTTCTTGATTCTCTTTTGTTGAGCCAGCGATAGTGTGGGTTGATTATTTTTACCTTGTATCTTTATAAAAAGATTTCTTCTGATAATGTGGGCTAAGCAGCCAAGTACTATCTATCCAGCTGTATCATACTCGTGTCAAACTAATAGACTTCCACTGCTTCTACAATGACAGATGGGACATTCTTTGATTTATTGCTGTGTTGTGGGTAATTTACCTATAAAGCGTTCTGCTGGCTTGCATTATGGATTACGTTTCTAAAAGTTTTCTGTATGGAAATGTGGAAAAAGCTCGTTACAGTTGCACCATGTTCAAGATGACTATAAAATTAGCTCTGATGGAATCAAGTTGTACTGATTTTATAGCTATCTTGCTTTCTTTGTGTGTCTGTCTCTGTTAGTTTATGCAGTAATTATCATAGGGTTGTTTACATGATATTTTTAAATAAACAAGGAAGTAACTTCTAGTTTCTCAAATGAGTCTTAAAATATGGTGCAAATTGCCTCCTAATGGGAGACAAGTGCATGATTCTGGCCAGATGGATGTAGTGGGCAATTATCTCAATTTTAGCAGAGAGATCCTGATTGCATCATGTTTTATATAGCAGGAAATAGACTCAATATTTTCTAATGTAATATGGCTAAGGAGATAATTCTAGCTGTGCAGATTCTAGGATTGTCTTAATCTTTTCATGACCTCATCTGCTTTCCTAGGGTTTGAGTAATTAAGAGCTCAGGCACCTCTGCCTTGAAAACATAATAATTTGTATAACCAGGACATAAAGTACAGATCTGTAAGGGGAATTGAGTGTACAGAAAATTAATGGGACTGCAAACTTCTCCTAGCAATACACAGCTTTACATAATGCCTTGTGCATTGGTTCCTACTGCATTACAAACTATTATTGCAGTGTAAGTGATTTTTCAGTAGCCTGGAAAATATATTCTCGTGCAAATGTTAAAAGCCAATGGTATATAAGAATAGATAGTCTATGCTAAATTTAATAGATTCTTATATTCATAGATTGTGAGGCTAGAAGGGAACTTGGAAGATCATCGGGTCCACCTCCTGCACCAAGCAGGAAAGACAACTGGGGTCAGGTGACCCCAGCAAGGTGACTGTCTAGTCTCCTCTTGAAGATTTCCGGAGTAGGAGATTGCACCACCCCTGGAGGGAGCCTATTCCACAGTCTGGACACCTTGGCAGTGAAGAAATTTTTCCTAATGTTAGGCCTGACATATTCTTCCAAGAGTTTATGGTCATTACTCCTGGTTATCCCCAAAGGTGTCCTGGTGAACAGTTGCTCACTGAGCCCTTGATGTACATCCCTGATGTAGAGGTAACTCGCTATGAAGTCCCCTCTCAGCCTTCATTTTTTCAGGCTGAAGAGTCCCAGGTCCCTCAGCCTTTCCTTGTATGGCTTGCTGTGCAAGTCTCTGATCATATGGGTGGCCCTTCTCTGGAATCTTTCAAGCTCTATCATGTCCTTATCGAAGTGTGGTGCCCAGTACTGGATGCAGTACTCCAGCTGCGGTCTTACCAATGCTGAGTTGAGTGGAAGAATCACTTCCCTACTTTTGCTGGAGATGCATTGATTGATGCATGCCAGGGTATTATTTGCCCTGTTGGCTACGACATCACACTGTCAGCTCACGCTCATACTATGGTCTATTATTACCCCAGGTTCCCTTCATTTGTGGTGCTGGTCAGTTTAACATTGCCAAGCCTGTAGGAGTGTAGAGGGTTTTTTGTCCCCAGATGGGGCACTTTACATTTCTCAACATGGAACTTCATTTGATTCCAGTCTGCCCAACATGCAAGCCTGTCTAGGTCCACCTGTATCTGCAACCTATCTTCAAGCGTGACTGCACTTCCCCATAACTTGGTGTGGTCCACAAGCTTGGCCAGTGAGCTCTACACACCCACATCAAAATCATTGATAAAAATATTGAATAACACTGGACCAAGCACCAACCATTGAGGGACACCACTGGCCTCTTCTTGCCAAGGTAACATAGATCTGTTCATTAGAACTCTTTGGGTCCTACCCCGCAACCAGCTACCTACCAACCTGTCTCATGGTTGAGTCCACAGTCCTCCAATTTAACACTAGAACATCATGGGATATGAGATCAAAGGCTTTTTGGAAGTCAGAGTATACAATGTCAGTCTCCTATCTGTTATCCGGGTGGCAAGTTACCTGATCATAAAAGATAAGGTTGGTAAAACAAGACCTGCCCATGATGAACCTATGCTGGCTGTCATTCAGAATCCTACCTTCAGCAAGCCTATTGCATATAGACTCCTTGATGAATTTTTTTCCTGGGATAGAAGTTAGGCTGATTGGCCTATAGTTACCCAGTCCTCCCTTCTCCCTTTCTTGAAGATGGGCACAACATTGGCTTTCTTCCAGTCCTCAGGGGCCTCTCCAGGGCGCCATAAGTTTTGGAAAAGTTTCACCAGCAATCCCACAATGACTTTGACCAGCTTCTTCAGCACCCTCGGATGAAGTTCTCCTTGTCCTGCCGATTTATATATGTCTAATATTTTCAAATGACCACATACCAGTTTTACGGTAGGAAGGCAGTCATTCCTACTCTGCTCATTCTGTACCCACCCTGGCATGATTTTGCCCTTGGCCCGGTGAAAGACCAAAGCAAAATAGTCATTTAGGAGTTCAGTTTTCTCCTGAATGCTGGTAACCAGCTGTCCTAAGTTGTTTGAGCAGTGGCCACACACCCCCCCATTTGTTTTCCTCCTGTTCCCTACAAACCTAAAGAAGGACCTCTTGTTGTCCTTGACTCCTGTCACTAATTTTAGTTTGGTTGCCACCTTAGCCTTTCAATTCTGTTCCCTACAAGTGTGGACCATTGTTGTATAGTCCTCCTTGGGGCATGACACAAGCTTCTTGTTTGTATGCCTCTTTCTTTTTTCTTACTAGGACCATGATATCCCTGTTTAGCCAAGAGGGCTTCCCAGCCCATTTGTTACCTTTCCTCCACATGAGGATGAACTTCCTTTGTGCTTTGAGGATAGTGTCTTTAAGGAACGACCACTCTTCATGCACTCCTTTGAACTTTGGCCCCAGGTCCAACAGCCCTTTCCCTACTAGTGACCTGAATTAGTTGAAATTTGCATTTTTGAAGGCCAAAATTTCAGTCCTGCTATCTAAGTTGTCTGTCTTGTCACAGGCAGTGAACATGGTGATTTCATGGTCACTGTCACCCAGGCTACATTTTATTTTTAAGTTGGTCAACAGGTCATCTCCCTTGGCCAGGACAAAGTATAAAGTAGTGTTACCTCTGGTTAGTTTGTGCACTTTCCTTCCTGAGTCAGAAAAACTTCTTTGGTGCAGATCAGGAAGGAATGCATCTGATCCAACTTGGCTGAGCGTTCCTCCCAAGAGATATTTGAAGTCGCCCATGATGACCACGTCCTGTGCTCATGCAGCTTCTGTCAATTCTTGGGTGAACTCTAGATCGAGTTCCTCCCCTTGGTTTGGTGGTCTGTACTATATACCTACAGTTCGGTCTCTCTCACCACTTTCCACCTCCTCACCACCTCTGTAATTTGACCTGGAGGGTTTCAGGCCATCCTTCTTTGGAGCTGATGTCAGCCTCCAAGGAGGTTTATTGCCCCTTCACATAGAGAGCTACTGTTCCACCTTTCTTCCCTGCTCAGTCCCTTCTATGCAGGGCATAGCCCTCCATAGCTATGCTCCAAACGTGTGAAGAGTCCCACCAGGTCTCCATACCCCTACTAGATCATTATGCCCACTGGAAAGCAGGAGGGATAGCTCCTCCTCATTGTTCCCCATACTCCTGGCATTAGTGTACAGGTACCTGAGTCCTTCTGAGGCCCTTTAAAGTACAATGCTTTCTAGTTTAATGTTTTTACACAGTATTCACTATAGACATACCTTTTTATAATTAATTTCCTCTCAGCTCCAGAGAAAAACACCCTTAAAATCCTTTTTATGAACATTGAAATTATTTTTAAATTCTAATGATTTGATAAGAAATGGAGCAGCGATAGTTATTATCAAAAATACAATTCCAGATAAATATATCTTTACATATTATCCCATTTCACCTACTTCTAGAAAAGGTTTGTTTTTTTAATTTGATAAATTACCTGATTATTTAAATTATACTTTACAGGGAGAGCTGGCTAAAAGAAGCGGTATAGGGGGAGACAGATTGAGGCCCCAGAGGTGAAGGAGGGAGTGGAGCTGGGGCAGGCACTGCTCAACCGGTCAGCCGGGGTGAGCTGAGACATGGGATGGAGCCATAAGTTGCTTGTCTGGAGGGCATGGGAAGGGCATGGGGGGGAACTCACTGGAGGGTGTGAGAGAGCATGGGGGGGCAGGAGGAAGTGGCTCCCACCACTGCATGCACCCCAGGAGAGCATAGGGGGCATGTGCCCCTGGATTTGCACATGGGACAGGGTGGGCTCCTGTTGTGGACTACGGTTAGAGGTTCTGCCAGGCTCTGCTGGTGGGGAGCTGAGCTGGGCTGCACTCAGGGTGCACAGCAGTGGCACTGGAAGGGGGCTGTGGGGGGGGGTTACAGTGAATTTTGGGGTGGCTACAGCCCCCCCTCCCCATAGGCCTGCTCCCAGAGTGTCCACCACCCACCACAAGCACAGTGCAGCCGGTCCAGTCCCTTCCAGGAAGAGCTCAATTCAGCCCCAACCCACTGAGGCAGCCTACCCTGCCCCATCCAGATTCAGGGGCATATGCCCCCACCCCCCGCATGCCCTCCTGGGGAGCGTGCAGGGCGGGAGGTGCCCCGCACCCCCCAGACAAGCTAGTTATGGCTCTGTCCCATGCCCTGCTCCACCCCAGCTGAGCAGTGCCTGCTCCTGCCCCACTCCCTCCCTCATCACAGGAACCTTGATTTGTCCCCCTACACTCCTTCCCTCCCCATTCCCATCCCCCGCACCAGACTTACCAGCCTGACATGGGTCTTCAAGCTGCCCGGCTGCATATCAGAATTTGATCATTATTGGCCAATATGGCTTCTTAAAAATCGGCCTCAGTATCAGCCCAAAACATCTCTATTAGTGCACCCCTAAAAATTAGTTTTTAGTTAGAAAATTGTTTTTGATTTTAAAAAGTTTCAACAGCATTATTACAAATAAAAGGAGAGATATTTGGTGTATGTGTATTGGTATGATCATCTTATCTCAGAGTTTTAATTAAATAAAATACATCCATGTATGCATGTGTACATGTGGTGCAAAAAAAGTTATAACAGTGTAAGCAATAAAGAGGAAGATGTGGACATTTTCAGAAGCAGGTGGCAGTAAGAGATAGGAAAAATATATTCAGCTAATCAAATTCTGCCTTGAACAAACACATTTTGCAGATGTTTCTCTCCCCCCCACTCCGCCCACCCTTCTTCCCCCTTTTTTTACTTTTTGTATTACTCCTTTATGGAAAACAGTAAGGGAGAAGTAGATGAGGGGAGCCTTGCAGGTTATAGAAAAGCATAGCTAGTCCATAGACAAGAGGTAGAAGCTGGGGGCAGCCTGTGACTCCCCGAGTTAAAAACCTTGCTTTGATGTTCCGGGAGCTATACAACAGCTCTTTTTGCCTTAAAACATCTCTTGTAGTATAAACTTTGCCTATTTCTTTTAGCTGTGTGTCACAAAGTTGCTCATGCCTCTTTTGTCAAGCTGGGCAGCCACTCTCTTCCAAGTACCTTATTCTTTCTTTCTAACAGTTTTCCATATGAAAATGTAAAGAAGGCTTATTTCTTACAACCATGTTCATGATGACTATAGAAAATTAACTCTGAAGGAATCGAGCTGTACTGATTTTATTGATGTCTTGCATTCTTTGTGTGTCTGTCTCCGTGTGTTAATGTTTGCAGTAATTATTTTACTGAAAGGAGAAACCATCTACTAAGCATGGAGAAAAAACTGTGTCCTGAATCCATGTCTTCTCTCATGATACGGTCTTCCCAGCACAAGAGGAGAAAAGATTTTAACTATTTTTAAGGATGCTGCACTCCCATGCACATCAGGGAGTTTGGGGAAATTAGATCTTCATGAACATTGCAGCAGTGTTACTAAGGGTAATGAGGTGAAAGACAGAAAAAGATAATACAGGTTGAACAATGAAATCCATTAGACCTAGGAGCCCCATTCCCTGAGGTGACTGAATCTGAACAATTCACTGGTGAAGGAGCAGGGAGCAATCCTGTTATGGGGAGAGATGTATAAGAGAACCTAATTTTCCATTTCCAGTGTATTCAGTCCAAATTCTTCACTGACTTAAATAGCCAAAATCTTTACTAGAGCCAGGGTTGCATGGGATAAAAGTCAGGACAGTATGTGACTGTCTGATTCTGTTATATAATGTGCTTAACATGGTAGGTACTCGTTCCCTTAAATGTTTAGCACCCTCAAGTTTTTGTAATTAATTATATCAAGATTAGCCAATTGCTTATCAAGAATGATGGGGGGAAGGGGGGACAGGGACAGAGCGCCACCAGCCACTGGCCTGCGCTGCTGCTGCTCTGGCTCCAAGGCTTAAATCTCAGGAGATTGTGATGTGTTCAGAAAGGCACCAAACCGTGAATCCTTAAATCAACTACCAGGTTGTCTGTCTTGGTTAGGTTATGTCTCAAAGTTGTACTGTCCATTACACAGCCAGTAGCCCACTCATTTTGCTACGAATTTCTATGTTCATTTCAAGTAAAAAAACAGAGTATCTTGTCCTTATCCTTAGCACATAGGACACAAAAATATAATTAATAATCAACAAGCGATGAGTGGTGGGACTCATCGCATGACTGGGCGGTGAGTGTCAAGGGCTATAGGCTATACAGGAGGGACAGGATAGGAAGGAAAGGTGGAGGAGTAGCACTCTACATCAAGGAGGAATATACTTCCTCGTTAATTAGCAAGGGGGTAGAGGGGGGGCACTCTGAGGTGCTCTGGGTTAGAGTAAAAGGCAGTCCAGGGGAGAGAGACTTAACGGTGGGAGTCTACTATAGACCTCCCAACCAGGGAGAAGAGCTCGACCAGGAATTCTTAGGTCAGCTCACAGAGGCAGTGAGGGCTAAGGATGTGGTCATCATGGGGGACCTGAACTTCCCAGACATCTGCTGGGAGGAGCAGTCAGCCAAGTCTGATCGCTCACGTCGGTTCTTAGCCAGAGTGCAGGACCTCCATCTAACCCAGGAGGTGCACAGTCCCACCAGGGGAGACGCCTTGTTGGACCTGGTGCTGGCCACGGGTGATGACCTGGTGAGGGGGCTGCGGGTGATGGGCCACCTGGGAGACAGTGATCATCGCTTGCTGGAATTCACCATCCAGCGTAAGGTGGCAAAGGGCTGCAGCAAGGCAACAGCCCTAGACTTTAGGAGGGCTGACTTCAACAAGCTAAGGAGGATCATTGGGGAAGCGCTGAGGACCCAGAGGGGAAGGGAATCAGATGTCGAAGGTGAGTGGTTGCTCCTTAAGGAGACGATCCTCCATGCCCAAAGGGAGGTAATCCCAACAAGGGTCAAAGGGAGCAGGAGGGCACATAAACCCCCATGGCTCACTAAGAGCATCCGGGAATGTCTCCTTGCTAAAAGGGAGGCATACACCCAATGGAGAGATGGGGTCATCACCAAGAAGGACTATGTTACAGTCGCCCGAGGATGTAGGGGGGCAGTCAGGAGGGCCAAGGCAGAGATGGAGATAGGACTAGCTTCCCGGATTAAGGACAATAAGAAGTCCTTCTTCAAATACATAGGGGATAAAAAGAGGGTCCCGGGTAATGTGGGGCCCCTGCAGGACACGATGGGCAACTTAGTCATCACGCCAGATGACAAAGCTAACATATTTAATGATTTCTTTGCCTCTGTCTTCCTAAGTAGGGACCAGTTCAGCCACCTCCCTGCTGGGCCCCCCTCGGGCCCCGGGAGAGACACGCCTGGGCCAGGGGTTAGCGAGGAGTTAGTTAGGGTACTTCTGGAGAGGCTGGAAGTGTTCAAGTCCGCTGGTCCGGACGATCTTCACCCTAGGGTTCTACAGGAACTGGCCGAGGTCATTGCGGGACCCCTGGCGCGGCTCTATGAGCACTCGTGGTGCTCTGGTGAGGTGCCGGAGGACTGGAAGAGGGCCAATGTGGTCCCTATCTTCAAAAAGGAAAAAAAGAGGACCCGGGAAATTACAGGCCAGTTAGTCTTACCTCAATCCCGGGTAAGCTCTTTGAAAAAATTATCCTGGCACACATCCAGGAGGGCCTTGCAGGGGAATGCATGCTCAGGGGCAACCAACATGGGTTCATCAGTGGCAGGTCTTGTCAGACCAACCTGGTGGCCTTTTACGATCAGGTCACCAAATCATTAGACGCAGGGGTTGCTGTGGATGTAGTCTTTCTGGACTTCCGGAAGGCTTTCGACACTGTCTCTCACCCTGTCCTCATCAAAAAGCTGGGAGACTGTGGTGTCGATGCCCACACGGTCAAATGGGTCGCCAACTGGTTGGAGGGCCGCACCCAGAGGGTGGTAGTGGATGGGTTCTTCTCGACCTGGAAGGACGTGGGCAGTGGGGTTCCGCAGGGCTCGGTCCTCGGGCCCGCACTGTTCAACATCTTCATCAGTGACTTGGATGACGGGGTAGAAAGCACCCTGTTCAAGTTTGCTGATGACACTAAGATGTGGGGGGATGTGGGTGCACTAGAAGGGTGCAATAGGCTACAAGCTGACCTTGACAGGTTGCAACGGTGGGCGGATGAGAATAGGATGGGGTTTAACACTGATAAGTGCAAGGTGTTGCACATGGGGAGGAAGAACCGGCACCACACTTACAGGTTGGGGAACTCCCCTCTTGCCAGCACGGAGACGGAAAAGGATCTTGGAGTCGTCATTGACTCCACGATGAACATGGGCCGGCAGTGTGGGGAGGCAGTCAAGAAGGCCAACCGTACCCTGTCATGCATCCACAGATGCATCTCGAGCAGGTCCAGGGAGGTGATCCTCCCCCTCTATGCGGCACTGGTCAGGCCGCAGCTGGAGTACTGCGTCCAGTTCTGGGCGCCACACTTCAAGAGGGACGTGGACGATATGGAAAGAGTCCAGAGGAGGGCCACTCGTATGATCAGGGGTCAGCAGGGCAGGCCTTATGAGGAGAGGCTACGGGACCTGAACCTGTTTAGCCTCCACAAGAGAAGGTTAAGGGGGGACCTTGTGGCCTGCTACAAACTGGTCCGGGGGATCAGCAGGTATTGGGGGAGTCCCTGTTCCCCCGTGCGCTGCCAGGAGTGACCAGGAATAACGGTCACAAGCTGGCGGAGGGTAAGTTTAGATTAGATATTAGGAGGCGCTACTTCACAGTCAGGGCGGCTAGGGCCTGGAACCAGCTTCCAGGGGAAGTGGTGCAGGCTCCTAGCCTGGGGATTTTTAAAAGGAAGTTAGATGAGCACCTTGCCGGGGTCATCTGACCCCGGTGCTCTTTCCTGCCAAGGCAGGGGGTCGGACTAGATGATCTACCTAGGTCCCTTCCGACTCTAGCTACTATGAAACTATGAAACTATGAAACAAAGAACAAGGTAAAAATGTGCAGTTTCCTTAAGAGGGGAACGAAATGTTCACTTTTATAGTTCCTCATATAGTGGAAATGAAATGAACTTTTTAGCCTAAAAGCTGTCATCTGTTTGATATCTATTTTTCTCTAATTGCCCCCTTAAAGAATTATCTAGTTTGTAAGAATGCTTTGTGCTGTCATTTTACTTACAGGCAGTAATTAAACATTTCCTCTCAACTGCCACAAAATACACAACCTCTCATTATGTTCTTTTCAATTACAGTGATTGAGAAATTAATTAAGTTATAGTGAAATTTCCAAAGAAGATTCATGTTCTTGGCCTGTTCCCATGTCCCATACAATAAGCTTTTTAGTTAAAAAGTAGATAGATAGATTCAATACTGAATTTAACAACAGCAGTAACATAATTGTCAATAATTTAATGAGACAGGGAAAGAATTGAGGTCTTCTGGAATTAAAAGTTCAAATTACCCTTCTTCAGATCTAAAGCAGTGCTTCGTTTACAAATAGTTTGTACACAAGAAATTGCTCTTTTGAGTCAACCAAAACTATTTTGCCAGTTCATATCAAATTTGACAAATATTCCAGCCAAATAAAAGATTTTAAATGAACCAGAACTGAAATAGGCTGACTTTTCAAGGCAGTTTCTCTAAGGGGCTTAGGCACTATTCACAAAGTCAAGGAGGAAGTGCCAGCACCCGCACTGCCTTTTTAATTAGGGCCTTCACTTGAGAAGTGAGATACTCAAGTTCAGACCTAATATCTCCTGAATCCAGAGCATGGATTTCAACTAAAGTGTTCTATCTCACAAGAGATTGCTTTTAACAGTGGGTTATCAGGTATTCTGGGGTAGGTCTTTCTCCACCTCTACTGTTGAAGCTGTGTAATATATTTTAAAAAAATCTGTGGATGAGAAAAATGATGCTAAAGGTTTCAGATTAGGAAACCCTTGGGTTTCACTCCCTGCTCCCTGCTTCCAAGAGAAGTGGTGTTGGCTCCTAGATGATCTACTCAGGTCCCTTCCGACCCTAGAAACTATGAAACTATGAATACTTGAACTATCATTTTTGTTTCCTTTATAGGTTATACAAAGCAGAACTATAAAGAAACATGGGTTAGGCATAAAAATAAACTTTATAAATGAATAATTAATTTCCTTTTTTCTTTTTATTTAGTGGGATTTATTTTTTATTGAAATTTTCAGCTGCTTGTGGGGGGAAAGGTCTAGCTTGAATGGAGATTAGAGTATGTGTTCTCTCCATATCAGTGTGCCTACCTTGGTAAGGAAGCTATTTAGGTAAAAGAAATAAGTTTAATTTTCATGCCCACTCAGTCTCTCTTTCTGCTGCTAGCAAGACTGCCATTTGGTGTCATCTTTGATAGCTGTGATATGGACACCCATTTTCTAGGAGTGGAACTGAGATTATAAATTCATTTAACACAGCCTTCTGAAGAAATGGTGGCAGGTCCAAATCACCCCTACACATTAGAATTTGTTTTTTGGAAATGCCAGTTATTTCTGCTTGTTGAAAGCAAAGATCTACCATAGTATTTTCTCTGATTTCTGTCAAAACTCATTCAGCTCAGAAACATTGCACGGAAGCTAAATTCAGCACCTGCTACAGTGCCTTGAGCAAACATTAGCATGCTAAATCGATTAACATCTTGCACAGAGCTCCGCTTCTCTCAAAAAGCAATAACCTAAAATGCATATAAATACAGAAAAGGGACTCATTACTTTACATTAAAATTAAATTATTTTCTGCCTTCTGTTAAATTCTTGTACTATAATCACCACTTAATGGCTTATTAAGACTGCTGGTATTATAGCCGCTTGCTGCTCAGGGCATACCAACCCCCTAAGCTACTAGAAGGATACCCAATATTTCTCAATGCAGATGGATGTACCAAGGCATTTAAACTCAAACGTTCCAAATATATATTTCTAAGAACTTTCTGGACATTATTTTTTCTTGGAAGATACCAGTTCATCAACAATGAAGCATTTTGTGGACATTGTATCAGTTATAACAAATCCCTTCTTGGAGATAATTTTTCAAAGTGAGGATGGATCTGCTGGTCAAAACTAGAGAGGAGAGAGAGGAGCCAAATGGGTGAGTAGTAGACCAAGGGTTAGGAGGGAAGCCATCTGGACATGCCCTTAGAGATATATCCTCTTCCTTTCTCTGTAGGTATAGAGGTTTCTGCCTACAGAATTGGTGTCATTGTGATGGACAGAATGAAGGAGGATTTGAAGCACTGTGTTAGGATGTTGTGCCTATGCACATTGTGGAGTCAGCTCTTCAAGAAATTCCCAGTTTATACCAGGCAATGAGATTTTGGTAACTTTAAATCCGGAATAGTGGCCATCATAGGTAATATTTAAAAAAGTAAAGGTAAAGTGAAGGTAAATGTGATTTAGGCTCTAAGGCACTTAAGTCTTTCTGAAAACATTACTCAATGTTTTGTAAATCAGAAAAGTAGCTTTTTATCCTTTCTCCTTGCCATCTCATCCAGAAACGCCCATAGGAAACAATGACTTACTCAAGCATTGTGGAAACAATTTGGGCCTAGGTGAATTTATTTTATATAATCTTTTAATGAAAAGGATTCCAGTCCTGAACTAGTCAGGCATTCTGTTGAAAAATGTTCTTTGTCAACACATGCTTTGCCCATGTTATTTCATTGTAGTTTACAATTTGCTGGCGGGACCTGCACCCAGACCTCCTGGCTAGAGGCTTGGCATTTAAGTGAAGTAGAAAAGTAGTTCTTAACCTTGTCAGACTCATAACTTTTGTGAATTGAATGGCACCCCATTTATAAAAATATATATTTGCAGAGGGGTTGTTGGTTGATGTTGTGTTGGTCTAAGGACATAAGCAGGCAAGGTTCTTTGGGTAAACGGTTCATTTTGGTAAATGGTTCATTTACCCAAAGAACCTTGTTTGCAGAGAGGCTGGAAGTTGTGAGCAGGGGAGCAGCCAGGCAAAGAGAGCCTGAGCTTGCCCTTACCTGTTTATCTCCTCACACATGCACCATTCAAAGAATCATGTGGCACCCCTGGGTGACTTGTCACCCTGGTTGAGAATCACTGAGATAGACAAGTAAAGGAGTGCTGTACTTCTAACTGAGACTCAAGACACAGCCACAATTGCTAAATACATTGTGTGAATGATAATGATTGGAGTGAAATGATAAGAAACTGTGGAGGGCTTCTAGCCAAGCAACTGATTTATATATTTAGCAGCAATGGTTGCAGTATAAACTGGAGAGAAAGGTATTTATGCCATTTGGGCTTACAAACCAGCCAGAAACCTTGAAATCAATAAAATAAGTATTTTTTCTTTCACATATATGCAGACATGCATTCTCTTCCTTGCAGCACTAAATTAGGAAAAACACTTATGCAATCCAAGAAGTTTCAAAAGAATAAAACAAGTGTTTTTCTTCCCCCTCCATTAGAGGTAGACCTAGTATTTTAAATGGATAGTCCACTGCGTATATCCTTGCATATAAGGAAAAGAAAATATACAACAATTTTATGACAGTTTTTTTTATGACAGTTTTAAAATGTCATAAAAAAAGTTGGGGCTGTCATGTCTTTCTGTCCCTCTGTCCCTCTTCTCTCAGCTCATATTTGAACTTAGTTCTGTTAATTTGACCTGTTTCTCCTCAAATATTACAGACCCCTGGATTAGATCACTTAGATGGGAAATAGAAATAATACTGGTAACTTGATGCAACCAAGCACACAGCTATTGAGTATCTGCATTGATAGTCACGTTTAATAGTTTGTGAACAATGCATTAGCTGACATGTATCTTCCCAAAGCTATGTTGTACAAGTAAAAAACCAGCATTAATACAAATCATAATATGATGTTAAATCATAAAAAAGAGATACACTAACTAAAAAAATTACTCATGGGTTTGGGGTTGGTTTGTTTTTTTGCTTTGGTCAGCTTTAGTCGGAATATACTGTCTGAGTGATTAGTAATAATAAACCGTTTGGACTTTAATTGAATTGGTAGTGTTTCAACAGTGTTGTTATTTTGAAATGTAAAATGCTTCCAGTCAAGGGAGGCTCTTAATAGAAATGTGAACCACATTCTCATTTTCTAGCCTTGACATTCCTTAATGATAAGAAGATATTTTATTGAATGAAATTACTTGTATTAGCTTTAACCAAAACCAAAAAAAATTCCTTATCAAAGAAAATAGAAATAATTTCCTTTATTTTCAGCTTGTGCACTTGTGTTATTCTAATAACTATAGCTGCTGCTGAACAAATGAAAAATATTACTTTAAAAATTATTTTTCTATTTCTGACCATTCCTCATAATTTATTTGCAGTTTTAAAATGCATTCTCAATATAATTCCTAAAGACAAAAAATTAAATCAAGTTTTAATGTAAAAAAAAAATTGGAAGAGTTACAAATAAGTTTCAACTGAGGTATAAAAATGAACGTGATTTTGATTCACCTAAGGTTAAAATTTTCTGAAGGTTTAGTTATCCTAAAGATGAAATACTCCTACTTCCATTACTCTATGAATATCTTTACAAATTTAGCATGTGTGTACCCCATGCTATTTATTTATGTATGTATTTATTTATTTTTACCAAAAGACTTTTCATCATCTATGGAATCAAATCTTTCCAAAAGTTAGGAAGCAATGATGTTCCAAAGATAGTAGATAAGTAATTTATCAGAGCTAAAGTGGTTTATTACTCAGGATACTGTTAAAAGTGTATAGAACTTTTTATCTCTGAGTTACCAGTTCAGATTTGCCCAAATTAGCAAACAAATCCCTTATATTAACAGCACAAGGTTGTTAAAATTAGTAAGTATTACAATATGAATATAATTTGTCATAAAATATGCTCCTAATGTAAGACATGCTGTTTGGAATAGTAGATACTGTAAATATTTTAGCATGGATTTTTAATAACATTTATTATAGTATGTTCCAAAAATATTGTGTTATATAAATATTAAAAAGCTGTATTTTGAAATGACCCGTTCCTTGAATTGTTATCCAGGATAGCCATGTGTGTTTAGGTTGTAACACTTGGAAAATTAAGCAAAGGAAAATGCCTCTATTTATGCTAATGTATTAAAGATAAAGCAATATATGAGCTGAGTATTTCTGTAGGTTATAAATCTTAGCCATTATCATTTAAATGATCTTCATCACACTGACTACATTTGCATTAGCAAAATCTGGAACTGAAAGCCTGTTACTACACCAAGGTTAAGGTAGTTTTCTGCATTTCTATTATAAACCACTGAGGAGTTTGATAAATAATAATAGTCATCTTGGCCTTGCATTTGACAACTAAATCCCTCAAAAGTGTTTTTCCACATTAGCCCCTTTTTCCACATTTTCTCCATTATATAGGTTCTTTTTAAAATGTATTTAATTCTAGCAAGTTATGTGAACTTAAAAAACATAACTGGTAAAATTATATAACTTTTAATGTAATCCCTCATCTTAGTAAAATTGAATAGTTCCTTTTATTTCCTGTTGATTATTATTATTATTATTTGCTAGTGCTTGTGCTACACATGCAAATAATCTAAATTTTAAAATGTATAAATACCCACCAATGTTCTTTCTGTGTCATTGACATATTAGAGGTGTTCTTAAGTTGTGCATAAGATGTTCCTTGTCCACTGCAGTTATTATATTTATAATTCAAGAGCTATTCATATTCTTCATGCTATGCAAGAGAAAAATAGTGAGACCCATAGGACTAGGATCTTTATACACATGCATATGGGCACTCTATTTTGTTTAACACTATTAAAATAATATAAGTAATACAAATTTCCATTCTGAAATTTCAGGGGATCAAATACATTCAAACTTCCAACATATATATTCATATAAGCAGAAAATATAAGCATATTGTCTCACATATGCCACACATGTTTTCCCTAAAAATCCCCCTCCCCCACCGCCCCCAAAATTGGGGTGTGTATATTAAGCAGGGAAACTGGTTTTCTGCCCTAGATACTTTGATTTCACTCCATGGGGTAGCAGCTCTAGTATTGCTATTCAGGGAACTGAGGGAATCAGTCGACTTAATGATTCATTGTTCTTCATCCACAACTGTTAACAAACATATCTCCTTTTCAATGGTCTCCATGTTCCACTAATCAAGCTAACCTTTCCTATGGAAACATTATTGTCTGCCAGGGCTCCTGGGAGACAGTAATCTTGTCTGCTAGGGCTTTTTTCCTATTTCAAAGCTCTTTAGTTCTTTGCAAGTAATACTGTAAGAATGATCTTGTGATGGTCCAGAAATTATTGGAAAGTCAAGGATTTCTTTGCGTGATACCTTTAATTGGACCAGCCATTGGCGACATGTAGGGAGTGCACACAGGTACACATGCACCCCCTGGAAGTGCCAGCCACAAAACCAGAAGTGCCAACAGAAGTGCACTTCTGGTCTCACTGTTGGTGGTTCTGGGCTCAGCAATCAGCCACTGGGGGACCTCCCCCCCAGCTGGCAAATGGCCACAGGGGCCCCCCTCCCCCGTCGGTGATCTGGTGCCCCCCGCAAACTCAGGTATCAGACTCAGGACTGGTATCAGGAGGCACCAGTCACTCATGAGACCGACCACGTAGTTGAGATACAGTTAGACAAGGTTTTCAGTGCAAGACATTCTTCATCAGGTCCATGATCATAGGAAGCCAGGCACAGCATAGTGAAAAAACAACAGAGGGGAGGGGATGAGACAGAATCTCAGGGGTAGCAAATACACAATTAACTGAAGAAAAGGACTTGATTACTAAGAAATAAAGGCCTATCAAAAGGGAGCAGGGTCATTCTTGCCTTTCTCTAGAAAGAATTCAGGAGTTGGATAAAATATAATTTCAAAATCATAGGGTTTTCAAAATTATAGGGCCCGCCCATGAAGACCAGTCTTCAGCAGCAGATAGGGTTTTACTTAAGCAGGTAATGGATGGTGAATAAGCTGAAGATAAGGCGCCATCTCTGTTCTCTACAGCCATAAATCCAGAAAAGTCTTTTTTGTTGTTGTTCTTTCTGCCTTTCAGAACAAAGTTGTATATCATATTCATGGGTGTGTCATATATGAAAATAGAAGAAAATACATTAATAAAACATCTTTTAGGAATCATTTTTTCATATATAAGGATCAGTGTATATGCATCACCTTCCAGATATAGTTACCCAAGACATTCCTAGATACTTAGGACTTCAGGGCTTTGAGTTTAACCAGCAGCAAACCCAGGACTGGTTCTTAGGTAAACATGATTAACTACCCCACAAAAAATGTCACCTCAACAAAATTTCAATCCTAGTTGTCTGCTTGCATTTTCAGAATTATTTTAGTGACAGAAAAAAAGAGAAATGTATACAATTTTTCTAAAAGACCACATTTATAGGGTCTCAAACATTCATGAGCAAGGTATTTTCCAAATTATCAGGGAATTTAATTAGTAATGAACTCAGAACAAAAAGTAGCAGTCCATTAATGGGATTTGCTTATAGTACAGAAGTAATGTGCATAAGGAGAAGCTGGATGTTTTTGGCAACCTAACTAGGTAATATTTTGAAAAATCTGAATGTTAGCATTCAGTCCTGCAAGATGCTGAGTGATGTATGTACTTAACTTTAAACACGTATGTGCTGAATTTTCTATGATTCTATATCAGTAGTTTCATAGATTCCAGTAAACGCTATTCATGTAATTCAAGCTAATTTTGTCATCTGATGGATCAGAGGTAGAGTAATTGGCACTAGGGGTTCAAACAGAAGTGACAGGTTTTGCCTGATCTGGCCCCAGAAAGCAGCCTACAGACATGGCCAAACAGAAGTGAATGGCTGCAGACTGCCTTAAAAGCGCCCAATTCCATGAAAATCTGAACCCTCATTACATGAGGGTTCATATGAGCACACTCCAAAACATGTGCATTCTGTAATTTGTTTCTGTGGAGCTCCCAGTCTGTCTCTGTTTTCAGAATGGGATGGGGGAAAGACTATGGAGGGGTCTGGGTTTTTATCAGCCAGCCAGTGCTGGAGGGTAGAGCAGGTGGATTGGAGCCCCGCTGAGGTAGGGGGGATCCAAACCTTTCACCCCCTCCTCCAGTGGTGGCTGGGGAACCCTAAGACCGAGCTCCCTCTGCTTCCTTTCCCCACTCCCATTTTGAAAATTAGTGTTCAGTTTGGGAGGAGGAAATGGCTTTGCTACAAAGACCAGGCTTCAGGCTTGCAGCAAGCAGCTGGAATCCCCAAGTCCTGAACCCAACAGCAAACTTCTGTGTCCTGGGGATCATTACAACTCATACCACTCCTGCAAATAACTATAAATTGCAACAGGGAGCTGCTCTTCTGTCTGCACCCTAGAGCAGTTTGGGATTTGTTTTTTTAATTGCTGTTGTAGAAATACCAGTTTTCCAACTTCAATACATAAGGTATCATTGAGATCAAAAACTTAGTGGCTTTCAGAAATGGAAAGGTATTTGTGTGTAATGTGGGAGGACTAGTTTCAAGTATGTCTTTGGCTCATTTGGAGCAGGGCTGGCATCTGGGTCTTCCAGTGTTCTAAACCCCAGACATTTAGGAGCTTTTTGATGGGTTTTTTTTTTCTTTTTTACATGAAGTTTTCTTCCACTGCAGCAGAAGCCTTAGGCAGACTCCTGATAACAATGGCACAAACATATTCCACTTGCAACAACCTGAGAAGAACTTGGCAGGACTGACAAGAAGCAGAAAATGTTTTACAGTAGAATTTTTAAATTTTACTTAATCTTTAATTCCATTTAGCCTTAACCCCCATTTTCTAATTTTTCTTGTTAAATGCCAAAAAAATCACATAGCTTTTCATTTCAAGAAAGTAGTGATCACAAAGCAAATAAAATGTCAGAGTATTTAAAGAAGGCTGGAAATTAGTCCTAAAAACATTGTACTGCATCATACATTGTGTGTGTGTAAAGAATAATACTCACATATATCTGTAACACTGAATTCATTTTTGGGCTCCTAACTTTCAAAGACATATCAATGGAATGTTCAGAGGTATACAGTGCGTTTTACCTTTGGTGGCAATGCAAAGATGGATGCTGTTTAGTATCAGTTAGAGATGAATATGAAGCCTGAATGCTAACGAGACTAATAATGCTATTTAGACTGTATTTATTTTTTTCCCCCATTCTTCTTAGTTCTGGGAGCTATGGGCTTGAATCCCCTCAAGTTAAAGACAGCCTAAAAACTAGGTCTTGAATATCTTGGACTAGTGCTTTAACCACTAGTGCTTTAACCACCAGACTGTTATACAAAATGTGTGGGCTGAGGCATGCACGCACTAGCTTGTACTTTATGTTTGCTGAACATTGTTTCAAACTCAATATTGTCAGTGTGCTTTAGGCATGCTCAGAGCATGCCTACTACCTCAGGCCTACCCCCAGGAACTTAGGTAGGGTTTAGGTTGATTTATCTCTAGATCTCAACAGAACTTGCATGAAACTGAGGCACCTACCTGCTCAAACTGGGAGGTTCTGTGCATGTATATGGGCACCTGTATTTAGGCATCTCTAGACACTTGCAGGACAGACTGTAGGTGGTGCATGTAGGTAGGCACATAAAGCTGGAACAGGGCAACTGGAGCTGTCTTTTGTGACTGATTGTAGTAACACCTTATGATTAGCATGTATTCATTTTAATTGATGTTAAAATTAGCACATGCTTTGAACAGTTGCACATTAAGAATTAATACACCCTGTAACATGTGCTGCTCTGACCCACCATTATAGGGCTTGTGAGCAGGTTGCATGGTCAGCTTTCCTGCTCTCAGGGGAAGGGTAGGTGGCTCATATTTCATAGGCATCAGGGCTGGAAGGAACCTTGTGAGATCTTCGGGTCCATACCCCTACCCAAGGGGTGGGAAGTCAGCTGGGATCAGATCACCCCAGCAAGATAAGCATCCAAGCCTTTCTTAAAGATATCCAGAGTAGGTGCTTGCACCACTACTGGGGGGAGTCTATTCCAGACTCTGGAAACTGAGACATTAAAGAAGTTTTTCCCTATGTCCAATCTAAACGGTCTTCCAGCAGTTTGTGACCATTAGACCTTGTCTTTCTGTAGGGTGCGCTGGTGAACAGATGTTCTCCTAGTTCAGGCAGCCAGGGGCTAGCAGGGTCCCATCAGGCCTGCCAGCCCCTGCCTGCCATGAGTGGGTTCTTAGCACCCTCTGCCCCCTCTGCCCACTAGGATCACCTTGTCACTGTCCCTCCTACCTCCTCATGCCTGGGCCTCCCCCTCTGCCCCATCCCAGCCTTCATGGATCACCTCTACACCCTGTCCTCCCCCAGTTTACCTCTGGCTGCTGACACTGTTCCAGAGGAGCAGGCACAGAAAAGGTACCTGCCTACCTGGCCACTGCCACTGCTTCCAAGATGCTACTGCTCTCTGCGTTGAGCTGAGGCTAGAAAGCAGTGGCTATGGCAGGCAGGTTCCTCTTCCCTGATTGCTCTGCTGTGACAGCACTAGTAGCTGCCAGAGGGGTGGGAAGGTGGGATTTTGGGTTCTAGGGGGTGATGGGCCCTCACCTGTCCAGATCAGTTCCACCACACTGCATGACACATCCCCTGCAACCAGGGCCATCCCTGGGGGGGGCGTTAATTGGGGTAACCACGCTGGGCTCCATGCTTTGGGGGGGCCTGTACTTTGGGGGGCCCCGTAGAGTGAGGCAGAGCAGTGGCAGCATGGAGCTGGACAGAGTGGCTGCTCCATGTCCAGCCACGTGCTACCCCCTCCCTGAGCTGCTGATGCTGTAGCCGCCATTGGTGGCAGCAGCTTCTTCAGGTCCACGGCCCAGATTGGAGTGTGGGCAGGGTCCCACATGGGCTGATTTGCCTCAGCCCCACACCCTGCTCAGGTCAGCTCTGCCTGCACCCCTACCCCCCTCTGCACCCCAGATCCCCACTCACTGCCCACCCCCAGCTCCTAGCTTGTCTGCAGCTTCTGGCACTGTTCCAGTGGAGCAAGAAGGGAAGGGGAACCCACCCTTCACCATCACTGTTCTCTGAGCTGGGATTAGTTTGGAGGGCAGTGGTGGCAGCAGTGACAGTGGCTGAACAGGTGGGTTCCCTCTCTTGCCTGGTCCTTCAGGAGAGTACCAGCAACCACAGGTGATATGGGAGACACAGGGGGAAGAGGCTGGAGGGTCAGAGGGGGATCCCTGGGGTGGGGGAAGGGAGAAGTGAGAGAGTCCCAAGGGGCAGGCGGATGGGGCGGGGGGAATCCTAAGGGGCAGAGAGGTTAAAGGAGGGAAGTCATGAGGGGTAGGGGAGGAGTCCCGGGGGCCAGGATGAGCCTGGAATGGGAGCGGGGATTCTTACATTTAGGTGCTGTTACTGTGGGGGAAATTAGAGCGGCTGGGAGTGGTGCCTTCTGGGATACTGGAGGACTGCTCCTGACTGGCTTTGGGTCTGTAGAGCAGTCACACAGGACTGTAACACAAGCTGCCCAAAACCATTTAGATATAATCCTTGATGGAAGAGGATTATCTCTGAGCCACTCAGAGGACCCTTCACACATGTTTTCCTGCCCAAATATATGGACACGTCTGCTTGAAGTACCCATAACATGTATGAAGTTAATGTTCAGCAGCACCCTTAGGATTCTCACTTTTGTCTAAATCCTATTTAGACTCCTAGTTTTCCAATTTGGACCTAGCCCTTAATCTCTTTTTATCTCAGATTACTATTTATAAATAGGACATAATAATACCTAAATCACTTGTAGTATTGTCAGATTTAATCCATTTATGCATTTAAATCACATTTAGACCTAATGAATAAAAAGTAGTATATACGTTATTAGGTTTATTATTTTTCTGTCTAAAATTACTGTGTTAAGCAGAGAACCAGGTAGGAAGATGAGCTGATTTGTGTAGGAGAAAACTTCTATTCAAATACAAATTATTGAACTAAAGAGAGTGAACAGTATAAATTACTGGCAAAATAAATTGCTTTAGTATAAATGTTCTCTTGAAAGTTACTGCTGAGTTGTTCTCATGCTAGCGTACACTTTTAACTATTAGAAGAGTTCTGAGATTTTATTCTTTCTTGGTGTTCCTCAAGCATCCCAGGACACATAAATCATAAGTGATTTGTAAGATAATTATAAAAATACTTTGAAATAATTTTTTTCGGTGGCTGTATACAAAGTACACTGCTGAAGCTTTACTCATGATGGGGTAAACCAGTCATGAATACAGAGTCCAAGTTTCTCATCTGGGATCTGTATATTTCGGAAGTTAAAAGTCAGAGGAGACTTTTGTTTTAACTTACAAAATGGTAGTGTTAGGAAAAATCTGAACTATTGTGTTCTCCATATGCTGATAAACTGGTAGCCCCCTAATCTATAAACTGGGTACATGTACAAATGCCATTAAGGTGACCTGATAAACTGTGGAACACTCTGTCCTGGAGTCTGCTCCTCCCAGTGTAGCATCTACATGTGCACCCAGGAGCAAAGCAGTTTGAGTCAGGGTGGAGCAGCCCTGGGCTGAAAGGGAGTATGAACGCCCAGCTCTGGGCTCTGGATGGTGGAGCTGGGCAATGGAGGGACTGACTGGGGCATGAGATTGCTAAAGTACATGGTTAGGCAGCAAGCAACCCCCACACTATAGCAACTTCATGCCCCAGCCAGCCTCTGTTGCCATCTACATGTGCATTTTGCAGGAGCAAAGTACTTCGCCATAAGATAGTACTATCCCCTTTAACTCTGCAGTAAAGCACACGTGTAGGTGCACCATCTGTTAGCCTCGTACCAAGGTCTTAGTACACCATGTAGGATAACCACTCCACAGATGCTTAAATTCTGCAAAGCAAAAATTGGCTCCAGTACTAGGGGGAACACACTGGATTTAACAAGCTTATCTCATATTTAATTGCATGTGTAGGTATTAGAATATATATATGGAAGTACACCTGAGTTATACATTCTTTGAATTGCTTTATGGAGTCACTGCACCATATTTAAGGCTATTTGGGACTTTTAATTTTAAGCAAATGTTTAAGGATGTTAAAAACATCTCACTTGGCATGATAGTACAAAAATAATAATAATAATAATGTAACCTGGGCGATGTAGCTATCTGTCAGCTGCAGCGAATAATGGGAATCCAGGGAAGCAGACAGAGCAGAAAGCCTGAACAGATAAGGAGACAAGATGCACTGAAGAAAGGATGTGAGATCTCCCACTTTTCTAGCCCCGCTTCCAGGATACCAAACCTAACTTCCCATTCCAAGCCTCAACCTCTGGCCCTCCTATAGGTTGCATTAATTTTACCTTAATTTTACATTAATATCTATGTTGATTTTAATTTTTTTTAATGAATTTAAAATCACCCATAATGAAATATTTCCAATTTCTATCTTGGGAAGACTTCAACTTCTAACCTCAGTGTCAGAGACAATAATAACACGTGCATTTTTCCAGATACAGTGTATAAAGTTTAAAGTTAAAGTAGAATAATTTTGTGATAGTTTAAGGAACTGTGTGTGTGTATATTGAAGTTTGTGTGTACAGTGGAAATTAAAGAGCAAGTTTAGAGGAGGGGCAAGGAGCTTGAGTGCATTTGGAATTTGTGATGTTTGGATACTAAGGTTTTGAGGTGCATGTTGATATTAATATTACTGTTGTTGATTTCCTTTATTTTTAATAACTGACTATGCACCCAGACAACAAACAGTTCTAGGGTCAGTTCAAGTAACAATACAGTTATTAAAAATAAAAGGCTTTTTTTAGCAATCTTCATGCAGCACTCAATACAAACCAATGGCTAGAAAATGATATTTAGAGGTTTGCTTTTGGGAATTGGCTTGTAGATAAAGTAGATATTGCATTAGAACAATGGCCCAGGGGAATGGTAAAGGTTAATTTGTTTCTAAAAGCCTGTTTGTGCCAAAGTTTCACAGTCTCAGCCTTCAAGGCCCACTGTGTCTGGTGCGGGCATAAACAGGCTGGGAAACATGAACACTGTTCCATAACACGAGATGAGGGACTCTGTTACATTGACTAAGTTGCAGTGACCAGCTACAGAGACTTTGGGATTTCTGGTTTCGGTGGACAGATGAAATAAAGACACCAGTAAATGACCAAATTAAGGTGTGTGCATGTGATGGCTTTGTTGAAACAGAGGAATATGTGACAGAATAGAATGTGGATAGTATGATGACTACAAGGAAACCAATCAATGCTGCCTGGAGATGAGAATCATCAGAGGAGAGAAAGGATACAAAAGGAGGGATTTCAGAACAGAAAAAGGGTTCCCGACAGGAGAACCCAAGGCCACCATGGACAGAGGGCGCATCACCAGCCTATCTAACCCACCCCACTTGGGGCGGGGGAGGCCTTGGCCCTCAGCCTCCAGGCTGCTGACTGCTGACATTCAAGAAAGAGCCACAGTTTGAAGCTTGCATACTGGCCATATGTACCTTCCCTCTGATGACAGTTTTAAGACTCTTAGATGTAAAATTGGGGTGGAGAGAGGGGGTTACTGTGCTTTCCTTGCCTGCATTATTCTTATGTCCTATCACTATGTATCAAAATTCCTAGAGAATGCATGGTTGGTGACCACCCAGAACATGGTATCTGGCTCAGAAATCCAGTGTCAACATAAACCATTGGTAATGTGTACTAGTGATGAACAAGAAATTATCCATCTCCATAACTGTAACAACAGCAAGCACAATGTCATGATGCTGTATGTATGCTGCATGCTTAATGCCTGTTGTCAAGGACTAACTAACGATTTCCTTTATAAGGGATCATTATTTTAATCCCTTTTGAAAATAAACGTCACTAAATATGAGTCACTAAATGGCTACACTGCATTTGTTATTTACAATGTGCATGTTTAGGTGGCAGTAATTGATATTTGTTTAACTTAATTCCATTGCCGCGTAACTGTTTTTATAGCTATGCTCTTTTCTTATGTTTTAACTACTGTTTTCTGCCATTTCTTCAATGTACTTAGAGTATCTTTTAAGTTATGTCCTATCAATTTTATCATGTTAATTCTGATTGTTCTAGTCTGAAGCCAACAAGCTTGTTTCTGTCATTCTCTGTATTCCATGAACATATTGAGTTCCTGCATATATTGTTTGCATTTGTTAAGCAACCACGTGATTTAGTGCCTATTTTATAAGCACTTTAGATTGTGAAACAGTGATAGCAATCTTGTACAGACTTTCCTTTTATTTTTTCTTACAGTATAAACAAGTGGAGCAGTACATGTCATTCCACAAATTACCTGCTGACATGCGCCAGAAGATCCATGATTACTATGAGCACCGTTACCAAGGCAAAATCTTTGATGAGGAAAATATTCTTAGTGAGCTCAATGATCCCCTTCGAGAGGTAAGACAAAACAAAAAGTCCCATGTGCTTTGGTTGGGTTTTCTTCCATTGGTTTCAGTACAAATACTAACTCTGCTTATAATCTCATTATAATCTCTCATACTTGTTGCCAAGATATCACATCATCTATAAACAGCAATCCATTAAGTGTCAGATACCCTATGTTAGGTTGCTGCATAGACTGTGAAAGTAAAAATTTGCAAACTTGAAGTGGCCATTGATCTAATCCATTTTATCCTGGATTGCCAGAGCCAGTATTTGGCCATGGAAGGACATAAGGGTATAGGAGATATTGCTTTATGCACCTAGTCAATGAGTAAGGGCTGAAAGTCTATTCATATTTAATCTACAAACATAATTGAGAGATAAATCTGATAAAACCCTCTGCATGAATGCTAATTGAAAGAAGATGGAATTGAGTGGGTATGGGAGATGCCTTGGTGGCTAGAATAACTCCCTACTTGTGGGCTAGAATAACTGCTCAGGATAAGTGAACTCCTCCAAACAGGAGTGAAAGGGAGGAGTAAGTTGCTTCATCTCTCTTTGTACAGCAGTTTCTGGAGCTAAGCAGGTCTCCTTTGGGACAAAAAAGCACAACCCACTATTATTGCAAAAAGGCATAGTTCTTTTTCAGAGCATCTACACAGGACATTTACTGTGAAGTATACTAGATAGCTGTGCAGTAAATGTTGTGTGTATACATGTGTGCCCCGTTAGGCTGAAGTAAACTATTTTACTCCACAGCAGGATAGTAAAAAACTCCACAATAGCGCACATGTGGATGCTGCCTCTGCTGGCTGGGGCATGAGGGTGCTTCAGTGAGGGGGCAGCCCGCTTGCTAGCCCTGCACTGGAGCACCCTTGTGCCCTAGCCAGCCCTTACTTAGCATGTTGGGTCTGTGGGGGAGCAGCTCTAGGCTGGCAAGCTGACTCCCCCAGGCCACCTGCCAGCCCAGGCTACATCGACTCAGCTCAACATGCTGCAATCTCAGGCACTTATGTAAATAAACTCCAGTGCGATAATCACCAGAATTTTCATATGCATGTGTAGACATGCTCTTTTTAGAGAAAAAGCACATACTCCCATTTTTATTAGGGGTGGATGTCAATTTTGTATTGAATACAAATGATTGGGTGTTGAATGAGTGGACAAAAAGGTTCCACAAGCAATAACTGCACCCTATATTTTACAGTAATAAGATTTGTGTATCTTTACTGGATAATATATGCCAGACCTATCAACATATGCATGTGAGATTGAAACACTTCCTAGTACCTTGATTCTCAACCAGGATGCCATGGCAGCTGTGGGTAACATGCAGTCTTTATAAGGGTGCTGTAAAGTGTCATGCAGGATTAACACTGTTTAGGTGTGCAAGCACCTACACCTGATTCCCAAGATAAACCCAGAGGTTTCAAATAGGATTCCATAGCATTAAAAGCATTCTGATGGGTTGTGGTTGGAGTTCTTTGCAACTGAAGAATTGCTCTACAATTTTTCTGTGGTCA
Source organism: Crocodylus siamensis (assembly GCF_052110815.1). Classification (NCBI taxonomy): domain Eukaryota; kingdom Metazoa; phylum Chordata; order Crocodylia; family Crocodylidae; genus Crocodylus; species Crocodylus siamensis. Next base: position 30,199,924 of record NC_143397.1, on the reverse strand, counting down.
AGAAATAATTAAAGCTGAGAGCTAGCATTTTCTGAGGAGTTCCTTGAGTCTAAAAAGGTTGAGAATAGCTGTGCTAGTGACTGCTCTCTACATAAGACAATTTATAAGGATAGGGCTTAGAAGGAATTGGAGGAAAAAATGAAAAAGGGAAGGTTAAGAGAAAAAGAGACGGAGAAAGTAGAATAGGAATAGGGGAAAGGAGAAGAGAAGAGAATGGAAGAAACATGGAAAGAGAAAGAGGGATATCAGTCATGTGGTACTCCCATCAACCTGTGGGACAACACTTTTAAAATTCCTTCCATGAATACATGTAGTACCATGAATACAACATTTCATAACGCACTGTAGGAAACAGCAGGACAGCTGTACAATTCAGAGCAATGTGTCAGGACGTATGTTTAGTAACAGTTGCATAGTACTAGAAGGATTGGACTAGATGGAAGCTCCTTGGTTGAGGAGTCCATTCCCCTGCTGGCTCAGGCAACCAAATATAATCCTTTCATAAACTGATCAAGTTCCATCTTTAGAAATGTTTTGCCCCTGCTACTCCCTGTGGAAGTTTGCCTATTTCTTTAAATGAGTCACATAGAACAGGAAAAGATTAATCTTTGGTGTTTTCTGTAGGTCCCCACATCCACCTTCCTGCCACTGTAGCATTGTCACTTGCCACAGTTTTTAAAAAAAAATATTTACAATCTGTTTAACAATCTATTTTTCCCCATAAAAGAAGATGAGTTATTCAGATCTAGCTCATCTTTAGAGAAGATCCTATGTTTTATGCACTTCCAGTGTTCATATAAAACTTTCAGTAACTTTCCTAGAAATTCCCGTCTTTTGCCACAGGGAGAATATATTATCCTGGTTTGCCAGTTGTAGACACAGCAACTTGGAAGTAAAGTATGGTGCACTCTGATATAAATAACTTCTGGGTCCTTGAAATTCAAGTCAAACATTGTTTTCTGTATTTGTTATAAAATCTTCTCCAACTTCCCAAAATCGCTCACAAGAGGCTGCAAGACTTTCCTTCCACTGGAAGTCATAGAAATGTCAAGTACCAGCAAGATGCATGAATAGCATTGTTTTCACCCTGTAACATCGTTATTTAATTATCAGAACATAAATTCTCACATTCTCATTAACATTCCCTGTTTACTAAAGCAATATGTAGTTGAATTCCTTAAGTCCTAAATGTTTTTTCCCCTAAGTGACTTACCTCCCTCTATTGTTTGGTATTATTTTGTAATTGCACATTTCCAATTAAATGAAAACCAGATTTCATCTGGATTATTTTCATCTGGAAATAATGTAGGCTTTTTTCCTCTGTGAAAGATATTTCTCTACCAAGATTTTGCAGTTAGAGTGGTAATATTTCCCCCCCCACCCCGGGAGTATATTTATATTGTATCAAGTATGTATCTTATATTCTTCAGTTACTGTAAGAGAACAGAAACAAGCTTAGAAAGCAGAATCAGTTATGAGTAAATTTTCATAGAAAAATTGAAAAGGTGAAAGTTATGGACAACTGAAACTATACAAAAACAATGAAATATAACTGTGTAAGTTGCTGCTATGGCTACTTTTATAATCATGCTGTACTTTCCGTGATATTTTTTGTTCTCCATATTGCATATGGATAAGTTATTTCAGCAGAACGCCTCTCTCAAAAGTTGCATTCATTTTTGGGATTGTACAATGTCCTAATGACAATGCAGCAGCTGTTCCTGGAAAAAAGCCAATATAAAATAAAAAAATGTGGAGAACCAGAGAAGCACAGATGTGGTGATAGAAGCAGGTTTCTCATATCCCACACCCACAACAGAATTTTAGAAGTAGCCCTCTCAAAACGTCTTAAAACACTGGACAGTTTCTATGATAGTTTTTCAGAGGTTATATTAACATTATTGCAGGCAGTTTTGTACTCAAGCTGTTTTTAGTGTGTCTATTCAATGACAAATTGGCTCCTCAGTTATTAAACCTGAGAAGAGCTCTTCTAGCTGTTTAAGAAAATGCCCTAGTATGTCTACCAATAAGTTTAACAAATACATGATAGCATGCATATTCTATTTAAACATTCAAGACTAAATATTTATATAATTTATGAAGTTTTTATTGAATTTGGCATTTCTGTGACATCCCTTGAATTTAAGGGATTAAATGTCCAGAATTTTAACAGAGTATGTTTATCAAGATGAATGTAGATTCTGATAAAGATGTTAAGTTAAAACCATGAATTTCTTGTGTGTAGTAAGCAGAACAAAAGAGTACACCAAATATAGCATAATTACAGAAGGAATATCAGCAATATTATTAATTTAGATAACAGGTCTACTGTGAATGTTTGGCATACAGTTTTAAAAGGCTCAGTCAAGTGAAAACCAACCTCTGCATTGTAAAAATAGAGCCATTTCTCCTTAACACATACACTCAGATATCATGGTGATGTATAATGATATACATTATAACTAATAATATATGTCAGAGTTGTATAATGGTATCTTTCTTCTTTATCTTTCATTTGCTTAAACTTTCACCTTTTGGTTGATTTCTCTGCAAAAAAAAAGATTTAATTTTTGAGTATCAGGAAAGTGGAAAAAGAAATGCTTTTTTATACATTTTTGCAAGACATGGCTTAAATCATAGATTTCATAGACATTAGAGCTGGAAGGGACCTCGGGAGATCATCGAGTCCAGCCCCCTGCCCAAAGGGCAGGAAGTCAGCTGGGGTCATAGGATCCCAGCAAGATAAGCATCCAATTTACTCTTGAAGTTGTTCAATGTAGGTGCTTGAACCACCTCCGCTGGCAGACTGTTCCAGACCTTGGGGGCTCGGACAGTAAAGAAATTCTTCCTTATGTCCAGCCTGAAATGGTCTTGCAGGAGTTTGTGACCGTATGACCTAATCATCCCTTGGGGCGCTCTGGTGAACAAACGTTCCCCCAGATCCTGGTGGTCACCCCTGATAAACTTATAGGTGGCCATCACATCACCCCTGAGCCTGCGCTTTTCCAGGCTAAAGAGTCCCATGGCTCTCAGCCTATCATCGTAAGTTCTGTTTTCCTGACCTCTGATCATGCGCGTGGCTCTCCCCTGGACTCTGTCAAGCTTCTCCACATCCTTTTTTGAATTGTGGAGCCCATTTTTGCTTCTAAAATATTTCATATTTCATAGACATCAGGGCTGGAAGGGACCTCAGGAGATCATCGAGTCCAGCCCCCTGCCCAAAGGGCAGGAAGTGTTTAAGGACTAGAGGTGGGAATTGGTATTGAATTCTGTTTGGTATTGAATTCAGGTTCTTTAACAGACTCATCACCATGATACCTTAGTATGCCAAATGTTCACAGTAGACCTGTTTTCTAAATTAATAATACATGCCATTAAGAAAGGAGTCATTACACTCACATGAGCAGCTGACTAACCTGAAAAATGAAGCAATAAATATTGCTGTGAATTAATAAGAAAAGGAATTCTGAGCAGATGTCCAATGAGAGAACCCTCTTTGATGCACCTTAGGGTTAAGGAAGTTCACAAGTTTGCTAGGTAGTACATGATCACCTAATTAACACATACCGAATGGATACAGTATATTACAAAGCGGATATAGGGACCATATTTGTAGGGACTGTATTTAACTAAATTCCTCTCATGATGATGTGATTAATGGAGCACCACCAGACCTGTGTTTTCAAAATGACTCCATCACAAGAAGGAGACTTCACCATATGTGCCTTGCTATTTCTCTATGGCACTGCTTTAAAGTAATGCTATGGCTTGTACAAAAGAAACTTAGAATGAGAGAGTTTTTTGATTGGATTTGAGTTTTTTAGACTTTAGAAACTTCAGTCCCATCAGGGAATATGCGTATCCGTTTTTTTTGACAAGCCCACTTCTCTGGTGATTGCCCTCCTAGTGGCATTGAGATTCAAATAGCCAAGAGATTTTTGGCAGCTGTTTGTTGTGCACAGATGGGATAATTTAAAAGTGCTCAGCTGGGTTACTCAAATGACTCCCCTTTTTCTTCCTCCTTACTCTCTTTAGTTCAGCAGTTATCACCTTTTTCCGCATGGTATCTGATTCTTACACAGACAAAAATAATGAAGCTTTTTTCCCCAAGATTTTAAGCTCCTTGGGGCAGAAATTTTGTTATCTTACATACTAGCACATAATCTGGCATCACCAAACCCTAACTAACGCTTCTGATACTAGCGCAGCCAATAACAAATACTAATGATGATGAAATAAACTTAGCTAGATGGGTATGTTTATTTCATTTTCACAAACATGTAAGTGCAGATATTCAAAATGATATCCACCTATATTCTACAGAAGCAATTATAGTGAATGCTTTTGCAAATGTGGTAATTACACATAACAGATTGTATATAAGTAAATATCCAGTGGTTGTACTTGGGTGTTCAAGATCAGAAATTGGATTTGTAAACTATGCACATTACAAGGTGAACATGGATTAAAATATCCACTGGGGTCCAGTGCATTTTAAACAAACTGAAGATGTTTCACAGTTCTAGGGTATCACAAATAACCTGTACTTGTTAATTTTCACTAATTATGATGAGAAAATCATTTATAAATGCAAGGAACCTGCAGTGTAGCCCCAGCTGCAGTCCATAAAGCTAAGCCAGCATTCTGGGTAAATTCTTCCATGTATTTAAAATATTTCAAGGCGGTATTTAACTTTGAAAAAGATGGATTCATTCACTTCATAAGTTTTGCCGAGTGACTAATTTAATAAACATTTTCCTCAATATAAGTATTAGATGAATGTTCTTTTTTTCCAAATACTTTCTTCAGTTCTTTCTTCATATTTATCTTTAGAAATTACCAACTTATATGTTTTAATTGAGACCTTAGGGTATATACTATGGCCAAGTAATGAAACATGTCCAGAGTTAATGGCAGGCAAATGAAATGTGTTATTATATCATATAAACTTCCTATTATATCTTAATGGACATCATCCACCAAACATTAAAGCAAGAAACATTAAAGCAGAGAACTAATGAATAAAGAAAACATTAGAATTGTCATAAAATACGAGAGCTTTGAAATATTATGCTGTCAGAACAACTTTATAATGTATATAAGCTTGCACTGGTAGAAGAACTGTCCTGGACTCTCTTTCTATAATGTCTTGAATGCCCATTATAGCATCATACATTTTTATATGAAAAGAAGCTCAGGTGTACAGCCTCAAGAGGTGAACAAGGGAAAATCTGATGTCAGAATGATATGTGTGAGTACATACTATATATAATCATGCAGGGAAAGTGTAACAGATTACTTGATGGTGGGGTGAGGTGGGTATGCACACACACACACACGCACACACGTATATATGTGTATATATATAGGATTACACTTTAATGATAAAACCATAAATGAAGTAGGCAGATTATGCCAAATAAATGCCACTTAAATATTTATACTACAACACTGCATATTCTTTAGATGCTACAGAAGGATATCTTATAATTATTTTACAGGTTATTTAAAGATAGGTTGAGGGACCATTTTTCATAGTTCTCTGTAGAGTATGACTGAGTTACCATTGGCTTGACTATTCAGGACTGCAACAGAACTATAAGAAACTGTAAACAAATATTTTATATAGCTAGCCTACATTCACCTGGTAGCTTTGTCCTTTTTATGGCAACAGACAAGTGCTGGTTTCCTTTGGGATGCTGGGAATGTAGCCCTTTTGAAACAATACAATACAACTGTTTCAAACCTTAGACGAAGTTCATTATATTTACGGGATAGAAAACTGGAGACTGTTTCAAGACTGATGCTTTTGTAAGAATTCCATATTAGGTAAAAGTAAATATTCCTTAGCTGATACTAAGACTGCTGTGTTTAACACCTGAACACTGGTAGCACTGTATTAATGTGTGTCACTCTAGGATTTCCTTTCAGTGAATTGCAGGAGGAAGCATGTGTCATTTCTGGGTACTGTAGCAAAACTGTGGAATGTCAAAGAATGACCAAGGTACTCAAAGGCTAGGTTCAAAAAGTCCAAGGCAGAATTGATCTAAGTCATGCAGTTTTCTGCAAGTGGCATAATTTAGATTGATAGGGAACAGAGCACACATTTGCTATCTGTGGGTGGGTATGGGGGTAAATCTTAAGCCAGGTTCTGCCATTTTTCATCCAGGCTGTGTGCCAAACTTCTGTTCTGCTATGGGTACCAATCACTTGTACCAGTAAAAGTATAATGTCTGTACTAGGCCAAAAGATGATAATCTACATATCTACATCCATTCTGCAAAGTGATCATATTGGAAGTTAACAAGTCATGCTTGCTCAAGTTATATAGCTAAAGTTAAGAGCACACTCACACCTAGATAAGAGATTTTGGGTCCAGAGGGCAACCAATTTAATGATTTTATTTTCATTTTTACACTGTAATTCTATAGTGGATACAAGTCCATTGTAGACCTAGGTGTGCTTGTGTTAACTCAAAGGAATTCAGGTGTAAGGTCTACAGACATTGGTAAGGCTGGGGGCAACTAAAGCACTGCCTCTGCCTCTTCTGGGCATGGACTGGGCTGGGCACAAGAGCACGCTGAGTTTAAAGTAAAGTACTATTTGGTGGGTTTTGTTACACATCTGCAAGCAGCCTATTTGTTTCCTGCAGCCTAATAGGACCACACATTTAAACACCGAGATGTTTACTGCAGAGCTAATTAGGCAGCTTGCAGTAAACAGCTTGTGTAGACACACCATTGATTAACTATAAGCACTGGATAGGCTTTAGGAATCTAAGCAATGTAGATGCATGAGGTCAAGAATTTTAAACTAAATTAATCCAATAATACAAAATCTATTCTTATTTCTATGTTGTTTTCATGGTATTGCAACATGATTCCTTCGATAAATTATGCAAAATTTGTAAGAGGACTGTCTGCTCTAACTTTTTAGTAATGTACTATGCGGTGCAAATCCTAATTCAATAAATAGATCTAAGTAAAAAGATAAAATCTGTTAAAATATTGGAGAATTTATATACAAAAACTAGTGAAATACAGCAAACTAAATAAAAGGAAAGAGGAATTGGGTGTCACCTATAGCAGTGCAAGTGTAATCTGTATCTACTGCTTTATAATCTGTTATTGAAGCATTTTCAGAGAAGAATCAGAATAAACCACACCACTCAAATAACTTTTTTAGGCAATATTTTTTGCTTCTTTTGGAGAATAGCAAACATTGCAACAGGGGTGCTGCCCAACAGAGAAGTACTTCTCACCATTTCCTAACCCAGTCTAAGATCCCACTTCCAAATTCCTGTTACTTTCAGCTTTCAAAAAAGTGAAAGACTGTTTTCCCTGGCTGCTATGATTCATGGTACAAGCTTCTTTCATATAGCTGTTGTAGCTTCTGCTGAAAGCCAAGAGAAGTTAATATACAATAGACAATGCTTACCACAGCATGATCATTCCTTGCATATGTGAAATTACTATTGTATGCAATAGCTCAATTCCTGGGTGTCAAACGTAATGACTACATATTCCAGATGTGCCTGCTGAGCCAATCTCTTCTACAACAACTGATAAATACATTCTCTTTTAACAACGCATTTGCTTTTCTTTGATAGTCTCTGTTAGTCTCTGTCTCCCTCTGTCCCTCTGTGTGTGTTTGCTCTAATACTGAATGATAGTCCTCCCTAGCTCCTATCTTATAAATATGTTTCCTTTAGTTGAAAAGTAGAGCACATTAAGAAATATTTCTTCAAAAACTTAAAGAAAACGATTTGTGAAATTTTAAACATCCCTTCACTTGATGCCTAGAAATTGCATATGTTGATAATGCTATCCTAGGTGTTGCAGAGCACAGCCTGTACATTGAGAAGAGGTATAATGCAACCAGCCAACAACAGCACAAGTCATGGATCACCTCTCCTTCTTCCCCTTTCTCATCTGTACTGTTTTTGAATTCAGGAACTTTAATGTTAGTGTTAATGCAGCCTGAGAAAAAATAAAAAATAACTCTCCCCCAAGTATAGGAACACAAAACTAGTGAAAGCAGTGAGTGTTATGTGGTTTGTCTCTTTCAACATGTTAATTTTGTTCATGTGTGGAATTTAAAGAGGGTTTCTTAAATATTGAAAAATACTGATTCAACTAATTGAATAAGTACAAGAGCAGGGTAAAAATCCCTCTTTACTATACTGACTTGTAATTGTTAAATACTTCTGGGATCAATTTTTATACAAGATACTATGTACAGTGGATGCCTGCAAAGCATTCATATTAATGTCTCTGGCAACATTTTCAGACAATAAGATCTTATGAGCCTGGTCCAGAGTCTATAGAAGTCAATTAGTCTTTCCATTTACTTTAGCTAGTTTAGGACCCACCTCAATAAATTTGTCTGCTAGAAGCATAGAGGGTCGTTCTTCACAGAGAAGTAAACAACACAACATGAACCCTAGTATTGAAGAAAGCAGATGTGCATGCAGTCCCCCAAATTGTATTTGAAATTATGGTACTCGTATATAAAAAAAAAAAAAAAGCAAAACCTAGTGTTCTTTCCATGCTAACATTTGAAGTTCCAATTTGCAATTGGGGCTACGGTGCAGGAAGAAAGAAAACAAAGTTAGCACGACTGCATATATATGCACCTGATTTTCACTAGATTTACCTGTGACTTCAGACGATAAATTCCGTAAAGCTGTTGGAATTATCTAAGACAGTAGGGGCAACTTTTTGGCAGGCATGCTGCAAATTAGCTCTATGTTCTCCCTGATTGGCACTCTGAGTCCCTTCCCTTGCCTGGTCTGCTGCTCTGCTTTCTGCTTCCTGCCTTCTTCTCCCTGATTAGCCTCCTGCCACAACAGAGGCTGCCTCTGGCAGGCCTGCCATAAGCTGGCCACCCCTGATTTTAGTTAATCCTTTACATATCAGAAAAGATCTCTTACCCACAATGTCTTTCCCTTCAGTCATGCATATAAGAAATTATACAGCATTCTATAATAGTAGGACAAAATATAGCACTATTACTAATTTCAGCTGAAGTATCTTGGAGCATTGCTGCCATTTAGCAGTAAGCAAAATACAGGAATTACAACATTTTGGGATTAGAATTTTATCACTTTTAGGTGAATTGTGACTAGAATACCAACTCTTCTTAGTTACTGCAGTTATTCATGGTTGAAAAGGGGTCTTCTTTTCTGTGTCAAAGAACAGTATTTAAATAAACTTATTTTTGCTGCTAATTCTTATTCAAGAGCTAAAATTTAATATAGGACCCATCACTGATTTCTCTCATAATACATTCATTTTGTGTTTTACCTTTACATGTCTTCAATATGTGTTTCATTGTTTCATTCAATAGCTTAGAAGGGATTTATAGATGCTTAGATGTGAAAATGAAGGAGAACATTGGCCTAATAAGGGGGTGAATGGTACTGATTCTTCCTAAGATATACCTAGCTCTGTAGAAGGTACAGGGCTGTGTTGTTGTTGAGTTCTGATGATTAGCTAAAATGCGTTATCAGTTTGAGTCTAGAATACTGCACTGCACTATACATAGTCACCTCCCTAACAAATGGTGTCTGAGCTTTACCTGCCTCACCTAGGTTTCACCAGCTCATAGCAGAGGAAATCTGGTCAGCTAAAATAATTGCACCTGTTTAATCATGCACTCAAAAATGTTAGATCACCATTTCCTTCAAAGAGGCCTGCCTTAAAAATGCTCTGAAATCAGTTATTACTGTAAATCACTATGGCATATAAAATAACAAAAAGGTTTATTATACAAACAAGAGAAAACATAGGAAAACCAGAACCATATGTTACGATACAGAGATATATAAGGTAAGCTCATGAATCCGGCATGCTCAGGAGTGGACACCTGCTGGAAATGTGAAAATTCTGGATATTTGAAACTGGAGTGGCAGCCGGGGGGAGGGGGAGGGGAAGGTCATGGCAGCCACGCATCTGTGGCTCATTCTGGAGGTTCCCCAGTCAGCTCTGGAGGGTGGGGTCGGGTGAGTGGGTTGGGAAAGCTTCAATCCACTGACCTCACTCTCCAGAACAAGCTGAAAAAACCTTAGACTGAATTCCCTCCACTCCCTTTCCCCCCTTCCCATTCTGAAAACAGTGCTAGTGCTACTGCTAGGAGATGGCACAAATATAAGTTACTGAAGCCACCATTTTGGAGCATCATGCAATGAGTGAGGGTTTACATTTTTGTGGTATCAGGCCCTTTTAGAGCAACCTGCAGCCATGCACTTCTGTTTGGTCATGGCTGAAATGACCATGTCCAAATCATGTCCTAATCAATGACCAATGATCAGGCAAAAATTATCACTTCTGTCTGTACCTTCAGGATGTCCTGCAAGATCTACTGTTAGCCTGTTTCACTCAGCCCACTAGCTGAATGTATTAAGTCATTCCGTGTGCCTGGGAACAAGCTAAAGATGAACACCTGCTCCTATGGCAGGGTTTTTGAATGGTTTCTTATCTGTATATTTACATACATTATCCACTGGATTCTTGAGGGACCCATGGTAGGCATATAACTTTCTACCCCCAAGGTGTATTCATTTACTGGTCCACAAATCTTTCCTGATCCTGTTACAACCAGAAGAATATTTGCATTCTTTCAAACACAAAATTTACTATTCCAATATCCTAAAGATACTGTCTTTCACTTTTTTCCCTACTGTAATAGTTATTTCCTGAATAGCCTGAATAGCAAGATGTTGTCTTTGCCAGAGGCCTCTCCTTTAAAATGTAAATTCATTGTCTTGAAGGTCCTGGCTTAAGTACCTCAGATTACATCCACAAGGGGCTATTAGATTGGCCATCAGACATACCCATGTCAGATACCAATTCTCAGTGGACATGCCCACACACTAATTAACGCACAGTAGTTACTGTTCATTTAGTTTAGTCAATGCACAGTGACTCAGGCTACTGTGCAGTAGCTCTGGTGCATGCATTTTTAGTGACTTGTCTGATTTTTGCCCAGCATACTACTGCACAGTGTTATTAGGCTACTGCACGGTTAGCGTCTCACGTAGATGCGCCTTGTGATTACTTTTCTCAAACGCGAATAGGTGAAGAATTCTTAAGCTAATCATTGTCCCTTCAAACAGTTTTGGCCAAAACTGTTCATATGTAACATGAAAGTTATACTCATATCAAATACCACAATTTATCCAGAGCTTACAAAAAATAAAACATTATGTATACACAGAGACTACATGCACCACATCAGTAAAATAAACTCAAGAAAACATGCATGACATTACATGAACATCTCAATATATAGTGGGCTTATGGACCGGTGGGTGTCAGGAACTAACAAGCTTTCCATCTGAATTGTGAGTACTAGCAAGCTTTCTGTCTGAATTGTGGCCAGAGCCAGGGATTATATATTGTTGTACATGATTTTATTTTCTGATTTCTGATTTTATGATCTTAAACCCATTATTTTAACATTGACATGGGGAACTGTTTTCTCTTGTTCCCCCTAAATCAAAGCCATTGTAACAGCCGTATCACTCAATACTAACCCCCCCCCCGCAATATATAGAAGAAAATAAACAGGAATATAACCAAGCTTTTAATAATCAAGCTTCACCTGACTCTGATCACAACTGAACAGTGTGCTTTCAAAAATAGACAACTTAGAATTTGATATGCACTCTCCATCTTAGCAACTATACAACAACTATGCAATGGCATCACTGTGTAAAAAAATTAAAACCCATTATCATAATACACAACTTTGCACCTAGGATAAAAAGCCTTCCATAAATAGTAGGTAGAAATAAAGGAGTTTGTATTTATTGGCATCTGGAACAAAATAATTCTCTAAAGAGAGAGAGAGATAAATGTTTTCATTATTATAAATAAATGCATTTAAAATATGACAAAATCTAGAAAGATCAGAAAAGACTTTGGCAGCTGCCTAGCTGTTGAAAAGAACTGGATGGATATACAATATGCCTTGTCATTCTCTAACCCCAGGCACATTTTTATTATATTGATACTTATAGCAACGTGACAAACTTAGAATGTGAGAAAGAGGTTAATACCCTTTCCTGAGCCATTATTTAAAGTTCATAGCTAGACTATTTTTAGGCCACAGTGTGAGAAGATGTTAGCTGAAAATAGATACAGATCATGTGTCCTTGCAGATTATAGAACACTGGGACATTTCATTTCCAGAGAACATAATTGGGACTAGAAGCAGAATCTCCTTTCCTCTAACCTTTTTGTGTGTGGATTATACTTTCCTTATACAAACATACACTTTACATGAGTTATGCTAACATCCTCTAAAATCTATAACTTAGATTAGTTGCAAATATAGCTGCAGCTTGACACATTATTTCAAAAACTAATTCAGATTTGAAAATTCAAAAGTACACTGACTTTGGCTAGCAAAGCACTTACATACAATTTTTGCGTAATAATTCACAGTAAGTCATATATATTCCCTGCATGCTAATTTACAGTGCTCTGTACTCAACAGTGTAAGTAATTGCATGTTTCATTGTTATAGTATATCACTGATACCCTGTATCTGTACCACCAATCTGCAGTTATAATACATTAAGGTACTCTGAACTGCAATAGCAGGACATTCAAATGATCTCCTGTAATATAAAATCAGTAGATCTTAAATGTATACATAGAAATAAAGATTAAGATATAGCCTTGTTTAAGATAATTGAAACTCACTTTGAATAAGTCATGGGAGCCCATTTCTTAGAGAAGTAATCCTTTGGCTTTGTTTAATTCATAAGGTTAGTAATGGGTTCATAACTTAAATGCTATTAAGAGTTAAATAAATGTAAGATTTCAGGCATGCAAATGAACAGAGGTTGTTTTTAAAAAGAATATTTAACTGAAGGAAAAAAAGTGTGTCATATTGTACTGCCCCTTCCCAGTGTCACTAGGAGTGTCATGGCATTCCAATCCATTTAAAATATGTGCTAGCACAAGCCCAAGGGAAGTGTTACAGTTACTAGGCTTTATACCACTCAGGGGTGTATCTAGTACTAACAGAAGGAACACAAATGTTACAGAAAAAAAGTACAGCATAATTCCTAAACTTGTCACTAGGGAATAGTCCAGTAGAAGAGTATAAAGTTACTATTATTTCTCACGATAGTGTAGCAATGATGGTCCAGGAAATGTGAACAGCAAGAATCTTTTTAGGTGATACCTTTTATTGGACTGACTGCATGGCTGAAATAGTTTTAGACAAGCTTTCATGTATCACAGTTCCCTTCTCTGGGTCTCAGACTGGGTCTCAGACCAAGGAAGGATTCTGTGATACTTGAAAGCTTGTTTTAATCTATCCCAACCTTGCTAGTGCTGCTTGTGGAGCATGCAACCCCTGGCTGCTTAGAAGTTAGACAGCTCTGTTGTAGTAGTATATCTTTGCCTACTGGCTTCTTCTTTTGCAAGTGACAGAGTACAAGATTGCCAGTTACTGGATTAGTAAAATTCTTTCTGCAGCTGTATGCACTGTAACACATTGCTGACTCATATTAAATCTGTGAGCCACCAAAACCCCCATATCTTTTTCAGGGAAATAACTACCTAGGTAGTTATCTCTCGTTCTGTATTTGTGCTTTTTGGTTAGTCTCTCACGCTGGTCTTACAGTTCTTTGCTGGAAGACCAGTTCTTCAGCTAGCAAAATCCCTTGATTAGGTATCTTTTCTTGATATTCAGTTAGCCATTCCAAGTTGTGCCATTTTAAGTTTGGCTGACTCACAAAGTGTTTCTGTAGAAGCCTGAAGAATTGTTTTTAGTTTACCACCTTACTCTACCAGCCACCTATCAGTTGTTCACATGGCCTCTTCTATTTCTACTGGTCTGATTTCTCTGTTTCTTCACTGCTTCCGATCCTGATGCTCTAATATGGTTATTCTTTCCAGCATCTGTTGCTACTTGTGTTTCCAGTAGTTACTGCATGCCACCTGTCCCATGCATGTGTCCAGTTGGCTCCAGAATTTCCTGTGTCTAGTCCAGATAGCTATTCCTCTGCATCTTCTAGCCCCAACTGTGGTTGCACTGCTGCCTTTCAATTGGGTTTCACTGGTAGAGCTAATGACCAGCAGCTGGCCTCTTTCCTTTGCACCCTGCTGCAAAATTTGCTCCAAAATCTAGTTCTAAATGTTTTAAATAGGTCATTGATTCACACTCTCAATCTTGCAATGTTGTATTCTGAAAATCTCAAAAGACCTAAAATGTAGTTGTGATAACTGAAGTAGCTCGGTTTGGGGGACAGATTTTGCCACACCCTAGCCACATAAAGGCTGACTGTATTGCCTTGGAGCTTGAGAATATGTTAGAAATGATCAGTGAGAGCACTGACCAGCATCATTGCCATCCACCACACAGAAGAGCAATGCTCCAGTGTTCCTCCCCAGCAAAGTGTGCCCTACGTAACCAGCCTAAATAACCTGTCACAGTAAACTAGTGACAAAGGTGGGAGCTCAGTCTTAATTACATGTGTCATGGACTTCCTCCTGTTACTGCCTTTCTCCTAATTCCTGTGGGAGATTTATAGACCCACATATTTATCTGAAAAAGTCATGCTATGTGCACAAACATTATGATTCATTCTTCTGTTTATCTGGCTAAAAACGCAAAATACTTCTCTGAAGTTTTTAATTGCCTTACTTCTACATTTCTTGAAGATGCTGTTTTTTCTCTTCTGTAGCATGTCCACTGTGTTAAGGAGTGGCAGTGTTCTGAGATGTCTTTCTCAGGAAAAAGTTAACTCCTGGTTTAATCTGTTTAATTCAGAGTATTAAATTTGAACTTCATTGAATGGTTAGAAATCAAATTAAATGCAATCAGAAATTAACTGAAAAACTCTAAACATAATTTGAATGTGGATACTTCAAAGCTCAGCTAACTTTGATTTATCCAGAATTATCAGTTAGATTTAATTTAAGCCACATAATCATTTTATACAGAGACACTTTGAAACAATAGACTTTTAATTCATAATAGGCAGGAACTGTTAACCTAGCAATTAATGAGATAAAAGCATTTCTGAACCAGAAGCTCTTGGAGAGCTTTAAAATAACTTAGTGCACAAGTCACAAATGAATTTTAAATAACTTTTTTCTGGTTTTTGTTCTTATTGAGTCTGTTGAACTTTATATGGAGGATTCAGATAGAGCATATCCTTTGAGAACATCTTCCTTTGCATTTAATTTCAGCCAATAGAATTGCAGTATGCAGGTACTCTGAGGAGATAGCTATGAATCAGAAATGAAGGAAAGGGTTGGCTGACAAAGAAGCAAAAGTGGAGACAAATCAGGAGGAGACCTGACCAATTTTCCATTGTTTGTATGGTTTCCTTTTGCATTTGAGTCATCCTAAAAGCTGCTTGTGCAGCCATATTGGTCTCTAGCTATTCTTCTTAAGCTTCCATTGTGTCAGAACACTTTCTTGTTGGGAGCCTTTACCTTCAGTCTGTCTTTCCATAGCATCATGTCTATTCACTCCTTGGATGAAATCAGCCTTTTTGAAATCAAGTGCCCTAGTTTTGCTTATCTTATGCTTTCCTTGTCTCAGAGTCTGAAAATCTATTATATTGTGACTGCTTCCTCCCATGTTGCCTATCAGCTTCACATCCTCCACTCATCCCTCCCTGTTGGTCAGGAGAAGATCCAAGATAAATCATTCTGAAGTTGTATCTTCAAACTTTGGGAACAGAAAGTTGTCCTCCACACAATTTAGAAACTGACTCAGCAGTTTGTTTAGCTGTATTGTTCTTCCAACAGATGTCCAAAAAATTGAAATCTTCCATCAGTACAATCTCATAGATTTTAGATCATTTTTTCACCTCCCTGAAGTGTGCCTCATCCACCTCCTCTTCCTTACTGGGTGGCCCATAATAAATCCCCACCATTATATCAATTCTATATCTTTCACTTCTTAGCTTTATCCAAATGCATTCTGCTCTGCTACCTTGTTCTCTTGAACCAGGGAACAAATTTATGTATTTTTGACACACAAATTAACACCACCAGTTTTCTCTCAATCCTATCCTTCCAAAACAGAGTGTAGCCTTCAGTGTTGATGTCCCACTCATAAAAGCTGCTCCACTGGATTTCTGTGATACGAATCAGGTTATAATTTCTTTCACAGGTTGTAGCTTTTAGCTCATCTTGTTTATTTCCCATACTTCTCACATCTGTATTCATACCTCAGATGTATTTTACGGTTTGACCTACTTGCTTCCCTTTTGTATCATTTGTTGCTATCCTGAGGCTCTCTGGCCCTTTCCCAGAATTGGTTTGCTTCTTCCAGTTTTCTCATATCAGAGTTTAGCAGTATACAGTTTAAAATGAGTCCATAAGAGTTGTGCCTTGTATAAAACTTAAAGAACAAGGGGAAAACTTGTTCTAAGCACTGTTCTGCTACCCTGATCTTGGAGTTAACCAGAGATTGAATTGACCATTCACCTACTTTAAAGCAGTAAAAAGTTAGTTTAAATTCTTCCAGCTTATGATGTCCTAGGTACCCCTCCATTAGCTGATCATTGCCAAGTCATATCATGCTTTACTTCCAGGCCCTGGTGTCTCATCCCATTCTCTCTTTCTTCAGTCCCTCCCTCCCCCAAGACCTCCTACTTCCACAAAAGGGGGCATGGATGATGTAAAACATCTGTGCAAGCTGGACACCACATGAACCACACAACACCTCATGTCTTGGGTGTCGTCCCAAGTAACCCAAGTAACAAGGATGTGCATCTCCCTGTAACCCTAAATCAACAACAGAGACAAAGTATAGCCAATATGAGCAAGCAGAAAGAGCAACAGTCCTATAGTAGTTAAAGTAACGACATCTTAAGCCACCTTGGCAGAGTCATCAATCATCTGCCTGCATACTGAAGTAAGGCAAAACAGTGAGATGTGATGACTAACCTTGGGCTGAAAATAGCTGTCAGGGAGAACTGTAAAATTAGGGAATAATAGGGAATTAATTCTGAATAAAATCAAATCAATTGTTTGAACTAAATCAATGACCCTTCCTTCTAAGTCTTATATTAGGAATATTCCTTTTATTTTCACCACTGAGTTTTATATATATTTCCCTCCTACGACATTCTTGGAATAGAAGTGAGGAGTGAAAAGCTGTGTGTCTGCATCATGGAGGTCCAATCCTGTAGAAACTACTCAGGAACAAAATTAGTGATGATTTCAGGATTGAAACTTGTTTCTGAAGTCTGCCCTTATATTTCTTTTGTGCATATATGGAACCCAAAATGTTATTTTTTCTTGGTGCTTTACCAATTACAGGAAAGCACATCCATATTTTACTGCCTTTTGTCTCCCTGTTTAATTTTAAAGCAATAGAAAAGAACTTGAAACTGCTGCATTGCTTGTGACTCACAGAAGTGTCTTTTGCTCACCTAGTGTGATCTCACATCTGAATAAAAGAACACTTTAAGGAAAAACAAAGCACTTTAAAGTGTCACATTTCTCTTTCCCCTCTTGGTAATTTTATACCTCTTGACATTTAAATCAGGAAATTTTGTACTTTAGCATGAATGCCTAACAAAAGTAAAAACTAAACCATAAAATGAATGTACTTACCAGAACAACAGTAATATCTAAAATTATCACAGCAGTGTGTCTGGGAAAACTGAGGCATTCATTAGATAAACTTAGAAGATATAGCTTAGATAGGAAAATATAGATTATATATAGTAAGAGGGAGAGGGGGTGGAATAAATAAATGGGAGAGAAATAAAGGTTCAAAATAGAAGAAAAAGTATAAATAATTGAGTACACATTTCAATTCTATTCATGTTTATATATAAAATATATACAAATATTTGCATTTCCCAAAAAATATCTGGTTCCCTTCCTTTTCAAGTTGAAGAATTCTCTTCACTCTCTGAATGTGAGAGTTTCATGCCATATCCTAAAGTCATTGCAATATCACAACTACCACTATTGTTGTTTCTCACACTGCATCCTTTCTCCCAGAGAGTTGTAATCAATGGGATGACCTCGTCCTGGAGAGCTGTCTCCAGTAGTGTCCCCCAGGGATCTTTGGTTGGGCCCGTGCTTTTTAATATATTTACTAATGACTTCGATTAAAGTGTGGAATGCTCTATGATTAAGTTTGCAGATGATACCAAGTGTGGGGAAATATGGGAACACCAGAGGAGGGGGTAAGGATCCAGGATGACCTTGACACACTGGTTCAATTGGCTGATCGGACTCAGATGATGTTCAACAGGAAAAAGTGCCGGGTCCTTCATCTGGGTAGGAAAAAGCTTTAACATAACTATAGGATAAGCAGTAGCCCCCTGGCTGGCACAGCAGCTGAATGGGGCCTCAGGGTCACAATCAACCAGAAGATAATATAAGCCAACAGTGTGCTGAAGTCGCCAGTATGGCAAATAGAACTCTTGCGTGCATCAGCTGATGTGCTGCTCACAGATCCAGGGAGGTGCTTCTCCCTCTTTACTCAGCATTGGTGAGGCCATAGCTGGAGTACTGTGCCCAGTTTTGGGCACTGCACTTCAAGAAGGATGTGATAAGCTCGAGAGGGTGCAGAAAAGGGCCACCCACATGATTAGGGATCCAGAGGATAGGCCCTATAAGGAGAGACTCTGGGAGCTGGGTTTGTTCAGTCTGAGTAAGAGGATGCTAAGAGGTGACTTGATAGCTGCCTATAAGTATGTCGGGGGGAGCACCAAGATCTGGGGGAGCAACTCTTAAGGAACGTACCCCTTGGGAGGATGAGGACCAATGAGCACAAAGTAATTTAGGCTGGACATAAAGAAGAACTTCTTCTCTGTAAGGGTAGCTAGAACATGGAACACACTCCCAGCAGAGATTGTGTGGCTGCCATCTTTGGAGGTGTTCAAGAGGAGGATGGATAAGCACCTCATTGAGCTAGTTTGAGCTCATTAATCTCTTGCCTATGGCACGGGACTGGACTTGATGATCTTACAGCTCCCTTCTGGTCCATTGATTCTATGATTCTGTCTCCAGCTCAGCTGGGGACAGCAGCAGCAATGGGCAGGGGAAGGCAGTGCACAATCCACTGAGCAGGAAGGGGAAGGGTGTGTGCAGGGAAGATTCCTTATCTGCTCCAGGGACCTTTAAAAAGGCTGCTGCTCCTCTGGTGTGGTCTGTACACCTTGGTATGGAGACAGAGTCTGGGAGCTGGGGTGCAGCCCCCCCTGCAATGAAGGTCGCTGCTCCTGCACCCCTTTTCCAAACTTCTGGATCCATCTGTGCACATGTCATATCAGTCTCAGAGCTGAGTCTCTAGGATTGGGCCTTTGGCTTTGTACCTTAATCCAGTCACAGCTTGAACCAAAAGTTAAGCAGTGTTTTTGTGCTTGAAGTGAAAGGAAGCCAATAATGCCAACTCTTGTGAAAAAATTGTGAGACTCACAATGTCCAAGTCAAATTAACTCTGACTCATGAACTCCAATAAGAGAGATCAAATCTCAGGATTTTTTTTTCTTTTGGTTCATGTAAAGCAGCATTGTGCCAGTAAGTCTGTGGGGTGGAGGGAAGGGGAAGGGGCAGGGGGGCAGATTGAGGCCCCCATGGGTAGGGAGGAAGTGGGGTAGAGGCTAAGGTGAATGGGGCCTTGGGGCCAGGGCAGGTTGTGCAACAGAGCCACAGACAGCTCGACCAGGCAGGGGTTTGGGGGCGGGGGGGAGCGTGGGCATGGCTCCCTGCCACTGCAAGCACCCCCGGGGGAGGCATGGTGGGCACATGCCCCCTAGATTTGTGTGCAGGGCAGAGGCTGGCTGCAGGCTGATATAAAAGATAGGTTAACTTGCTTAACTGAGTAAGTCATAAGTTCAGTTCAAGCATGAGTAGTTCATAAGTTCAAGTATTTTAAGTGTTTGTCTAACAAGTTGATTAGTAGACAATTTAACCCATGCATATGACTAAGATATGTAATACTAAATATAATCTTACAAAAATGTAAGTGCTAATACAGAAGACATCTATTCTGAGGCTCAACCCTGACCCAACTGGAAAGAGGAAGGCGCCCTCAACTGAAAAGGGGAAGATGCCCTTATGATGATGACAATCGCAAGAGATAATTATAACTAACAGAAAAATATGTAACGATGACTAACCTCATTATACCGTATGTAAGACAAACATATACATATAGAGGGTTCAACCCCTCTCGGGCGTAGTTCTTGGCCCTTAAGGCGGGAGTCTACCCTTCTGCAGAAGCAATAAATTTTCTACTGGCACTTTTGTGTCTCTTGACTCATATTATCACGGCTAGTGCCCACGACGCAAGACCAAGCTGTCTTTTCCTGTTTGGGCAGCTAACTCGGGTTTTGCTGACAAGGCTAGGGCTCTATGCCCTGCTGCCTTTGTCCCAGGAGCCATGTGCAGTCCCACTCAGCAAGAGGCACCACACCTTTCCCTACGCAGGAATGCAGGAATCCCAGGCCTTTTAAAGGAGCTTAGCTCAAAGGCCTGGGTCTAAACAAATAAAAGAAAGTGTGGAGCAGGCAGGAAGGGAGGGGGGAAAGTGATTGATGGTGAGAATTCTGTTTTGTTTCCAGAGCTCTTAGAAGACCTTTCAAATATCAGATGAAATCCTGGCCCTGTTGAAATCAGTGGGAGTTTTGTCTCTGACTTAGTCAGGTGCTTTCATTGACTTCAGCTGGAGGTCAGGATTATATCTTCTGCTTTCTGCACCCATTGCCCTGAGTATGCTGTGTAATGTCTTATTTTTCACTCCTCCTGTCTCTAGCTCCTCACTTCTTAAAGTGAAATTTCATTATACAGTAATTATATGAAACTGCACAATCTCTTATACCCTTGACTCATCCTATCAAAAGAAGCAGGAGTAAAGTGCATTTAGTACACATCTAAGGGTGTGGACGCAGGAAGGTTTGGTGCTCTTTCAGAAGGGAAATAATTCAAAGGGCAGCAGCTGTTCTGTTCTGACTGTCATGTGTGAATGAGCTGAGAATAATTTGAAAGTAGCAAAATCCTCTTCAATTTTAACACTCCTTCATCCAGGGTTAAGGTTGAAGCATTTTTCTGCATTTGAATCATTCTCGGCTTGTTCACACATTACAATTAGAAGTACAGCTGCTGCCCTTTTGAAAGGTTCCCCTTTTGAAAGGGCTCCAAGTATTCATGTGTCCACACCCCAGCTATAGAGATGGAACTGTGAAGTCTGAAACCAAAGGGAATTGCTACATTTCTCCTTTACTTTGTCTCATTTTACTACTATTTCCACCTTGTTCTTAAGGAGTGACATTCTCTAGGGGGGAAAGTTATGAGGTGTTGTATGTCTATCCTAAAAATAGTACAAGAGAGTAAATGTGGAATGAGCTTTTTAATGGGGAGCAAGATTTTGCTGAAGATAACATCTTCCTTTTTCTCAGGCAATGCTTTTCCCCTTGCACTCTCCAATCTTCCTTTTTTATTTTAGAGTGATAGATCCATTACAGTATGGTTATTTCTCTTGTGTCATGAGCATACTTCATTGTGCCACAAAAATCTAATAGTAAAAGGTAAAGCAATCTTAATGAATTGACAATTTTCATCTTCCTAATGGTACCTGTGGTAGCAGGGATTGGATTTGATGATCCCAAGGTTTTTTCTAGTCGTGTTTTTCCAGCATTATAAAAACTTCCCTGTTTGTTATAATGAATTTCTAGTATACATTGATTGCTATTGCCAAGGTAATATTTAGTTTTGAATGGTAATTGGCAGAATTTAAAAGTGACCTTTGTTTTCATCTTTATTTTATGTGAATTTGTGAACAAACAAATATATAACCTATTTTCTCATCATACATTTAATATAACATTAGAAGCAAATAAAATAGTGATAATCTCCACTTGAACCCTCCACAGAGTCCCACAAAGTTAGCAACACTTTGGATGCAAGGGTCTGCTTTTATGAATTTCTTTGCTGCCTGGCTTATTCCCTCCACAAGGGGCTATGGAATTGGTTGTTGGTGTGTTAGACCTTCAGGAGCAGCCTCAGTGGCTGGGGCTGCCCTTCCCGCTAAGGTACAGACCAGGGGGCAGGAGGCGAGAGAGTGGAAAGAGCAGGGTATAGCCGGGTGAAATCCTGACCCTTCCACCCTAAAGTGGCACCAGCTAGAACAGAGATTCTCAATTTTTTTAACTTCAGCTCCCCTCCCCCCAATATCTTTTCTGAATTTAGACTTAGCTCAGTGATTTTCAATTGCTGTGCCATGAAATTCAGAAAAGTTATGGAAATTGAGAACCACTAGTATAAGACTAATCCTTTGGTTAAAAAAAGATTATTTGTTGTCAAGTTTTTAACAGTACACCTCAGAACTTGCATGGTTTCTGTGGCAGGGGAATGAAATATGTTACATGTTTTGAAACTCTCTCTCTCTCACTCTGTTTTGGAGTTTAAGAGTAAAGTGTGCTACCAATTTTAATCCAGAAAAGAATATGCTCCAGGTATCACATGTTTAGGAAACACTGGGCACATCTACATGAGACCACTGACTGTGTAGTAGCCAAATAATACTGCACAGTAGTAAGTCACAGCATGGAAATACTATAATACTATGCCAGTGCTACCGTGCAGTAACTCTGGTTATTGCACATTTATTTAGTATTTGTTAATAAATGCTCAGTAACCACTGCACAGTAGCGTCCCATGTAGATCGGCCAACTGAGTTAACCAATACAAAATAAGGGCTGATTTAAGGGACTCTTTTCCTTAATTTAGTGAGCTTTGGGTCAAGCCACTGGTGTGCATTGTGCTCCCGCTGTTATGTAGAATGATAGGCCAGTTTTTCTGCTTATGTAACTTAAAATCAATTTATTGGAGCAATGGCAGCAGAAAATGTGACCTGTCTTCTTTTACAACTAGTCTGTCAGTAGCTGTAATTCTTGATCTTTCTTTCTTTCCTTCTTTCCTTCTTGAAAGATCAACAAGAGTACCTAACATGCAGACTGCTGTGAAGAGACTATCCTTCACCTTAATTACATAAAACTACTTGGTGTTTTTTGTGCTCCTATTTTCTTTTCATTTTTATCAGAAACAGGGATGAAAATTAAAATTATTAAAAAAAAGATGCACAATAAATTAATTATTCAGTAAATACATGGTGGATTTTTTGTGGGGTGGGGGAGTTTTGTCTATCTACTCATACTACTACATTGTAATATTTCTGTTGGCTAACTATTGGTATCATGTTTCCTTCTCTTTTAGGAGATAGTCAACTTCAACTGTCGCAAGCTTGTTGCCACAATGCCTCTTTTTGCCAATGCAGACCCAAATTTTGTGACTGCCATGCTGAGCAAACTGCGTTTTGAGGTGTTCCAACCTGGTGATTACATTATCCGAGAAGGGGCTGTGGGTAAAAAGATGTATTTCATTCAGCATGGGGTTGCTGGTGTCATCACCAAGTCCAATAAGGAACTGAAGCTGACAGATGGCTCTTATTTTGGAGGTGAGTGGAAAAGAAGTGCATGATAAGGTTGGGGTGAATGCACTAGAACAAAATATGTTCAGATGCTAGACATAAACAGATATCAGAATGTGTCAATGAGCATTTGTTGCCTGGAGAACTCTGATGCACAAAATGGTGCCTGAAAAATTTTTAAATAATGCATTGATTGCTTACTACTAAATATAAAGGATGTCCTTTCTCAGGTATTGCCTATAATAATTATATAAGCTAAATTTGGCTCAGTATTAAAAGCATCCTTAGATAATGCATTATATTTTATTAAGGGTACATGCTAATTTGCATAGTAAATTTAAAAGCCAAGAATATTTTAAACATAAAATATGCAGAAATCAGCTTCAAAATGGATTGCATGTTTTTAGTCCTCAGTGTGACAGTATACCAATAAAAGAGAATCCATTGTACAAAAATAAAAGTAAAAAGGAAGTTAAACAGTGGATTAAAAAAAAAAGCATTGTTACTTGTGATTTTAAGGTATTGCCAGTAGAGATTCAGGCTGTTTTTGTGTTTTTTCACTAATTTTTAGCATGCAGCATTAATTAGACTTCCAGTGTATGCTATGATAGTCTACCCTTTCTAATTAACTAGACAGCTCTCTGACAGATGTATGTTAATAAGAACTAAATATTAATTTTAGTCCCATTTAATTCTTCTCATAATTCTAATGAAAAAAGATTTCCATTTAATTGAAGTGAGTTATACTATTTAAATATGGATGTAGGTATACTTTTTCATACATACTAACCAACCAACATGAAAAAGATATTGGCTATGATTATAGGATATTTTAGTTCAATTGAAGAGTATCTACTTAGGGTTACAAATGACATATTTTGCAAAAGTTGTTCTGAGCATATACATTTATCACTTACATCAACTAGTGTTACTGAATTGGCTCATAGATACTGAGGGTGCATCTACACATATGCTTAATGTGCATTAGCTCATTTTAATTTGCATTAAAGCATCACTAAAAATCATGGATATTTATAGATGTGCTTGATGGGGCGAGGCACTTTAATTAACGCAGCTCCAAGAGTGTCATATGCATCAGTGTCCCTGCACATAGAAATGGTGGCAGGGTGCTTTGAATTAAGTTTAAGGTGCCTCACCGCCATTTTTCAGAGTGGAGACACTGATACAAGTGATGCTGGAATCTGCTGGAAGACAGTAATTACCACAATCTAGCAGATTCATTGTTACAGTGTCAGAGCCACCTCCCTGTATGTGTAAAGGAGCCTTGTGCTATTTAGTTAATGCTCATTAAGATTGGCTAATGCATATTTTCCTAGTACCTCACAATGGAAGTACTAGATTTAATACGCATTAACTACAGGATGTTAATGTTGTGTAGACACACCCTTAGTTTTTGTATTAATGTTCATTAAAGCCCATTCATTTTCATTAAAACCCATGAAGTGCTGCAGAATAGTTTCAAGAGTCTCTCAGAATTTGTTGTATGCAAAGCCTAACCAGTGACACTTAGCGATAGGTTGCCTTGCCAGCTTTAAATTAGATAGAAGGCAAGATAGAGATGCACCTTATCGAGGTGCAGCTGATAAATTGAGCTAATCTCCTGAAAACTTATTATCTCCAATTCAGTAATATTTAGACGGCATACAGATTTGTAGATGAGTAAAGACCTAGGTTCTGAAACTGGCCATAGCACTTTTATATTTAGGTCCAATGAGATTCCAGTATGAAAACTAGATTCTGGTGGCTGAATGTCTGTAGTGGTACAAGTAACTCCTTAGCTTTTCATGCTTTTTCTCTAACCATAACAATTGAATCTATTGTACAAAGAAAAAAAAGCATTTGAGATAGTAAAACAGCAGAAGTGAGTATAAATATGTTGCATTGAATAACGGAAGCAAAATAATTCATATTGTTATGATAGCAAATATCCAGAATGTCTCTCAGACCTTAAGAAAAAAATGCCTGTGTTGCTTCCTCTCAAAATATAGTACATTACAAAATTAGACACAAAATTTAACAAAAGAAACCCAAAATGCTGCCTTTTCTAAAACATGTCTATGGAAATTATATAGGTGGGACTGAAAGAACTGTCTATAATTAAGGCTGCCAAGCACTTGCCATTGTAAGATTCTGCTTTTAGGTTCAGCCATTTGAGCTGTATTTTTTCTTGCCCACTGGCTGTCTCAGAATCAGGTGAATCAGGCCCAGCCTGCCTTGTATGTGTGTGATTTTGTTTTGTTTTGGTCTTTTTGTCTAATCTGTTATCTGTAATTTCTCTGTTTCACACTCCTTTGTGCTACAGCAGTGGCAGAAAATGGTAATGAGTTGCCTTTCATTCATTCTTAATATCACAGTGTCTTGAATAGCAGATGGGTTATATTATTAAATTGCTTGTAATATTTTTAGGGGCAGTGCCTAGAAAGTTGTTAGATGCACATAAAATGGAAAAAAAGGGGGAAAGATTTAAATTATTTATGAATACATTACAAATGTATGTCTTTTTATGGGGAAATGTACACAAAGCCATTTACTGCAAATTCATAGAGCGGAAATAATATCTTAATGTATTTAATGAGCCTAATACTAATCTCATTTATGCTTACTGGTGTAAAACTAGTATAGAACCATTTATATCTGTTAGTTCTGATATATGCAAGTAATAGAAGAATCAATACATGATTATTTCAGTTGTGTTCTTTTAATTAAAAATTTATCTTATTCGGTCAAGTGCCAGCCAAAGAAAGGACTTTTTATATATTAAATATAAGCTAAATTGATTAAATGTCCTCTTATTCTAGTAGTTTCTTTCCTCTTATTCATTGCGTTAGTTTACAAAAGGTCTTTTGGTGCTTCTTCCAGCCCCTTGGTAAGATTCTCTCCTTCTAAACCACCCACATAGTTTAAGGGCGTGTCTACACATTGCTCTGCATCACCATACGGCCTACTGCAGTGATGTAGCGATCACATGAGTGTGCACATGATTGGCAGCTGTCACCTTAGCAGCACACTCCCCCATTTTAGGATGCCGCTACAGTGACATAGTGGCAAAATCTAACCGTGTGCCGCACACACGGTGCAGTACAGGCAGTTACTTCCAATAAGAAGTACTAAAGCACAACGATGTGTAGATGCACCCTAAATGACCTGAAGTGACAGAATCAAGCTCTAGAAAGGTATCTGAGAATTTCAGGCAGCCCCTACTTGACACTGTTTCACTTAGCGCTATTTTGCTATAACGCTCATTTTAAATTGATACCTGGTTTGACTTAGCACTCAGTAAGTTTTACTAAAACACTCATGGTCACCATCCTGGGTCATTAAAAACAATTGTGGTCACCATCTTGGGTCATCAAATACTTTCGGTTTCGCGTAACGCTTATTTCGCTTAATGCTTGGTCTTTCAGGAACCAATTAAGAGTGCTAAACTGGGGTTGCCTGTACTTCCTCATAAGGGTATGAAATGGCCTGATCAGTACCCACACCATCTACTTATGTGATCCCTGGCATAACTGGCATTACAGGGGCTTTCACTGAAAGACATTGGTACTCTGAGTTGGCATAAGTGTGGGTTGGCATAATTTGCTGATGCTCACATCATCCTCACCTTGGTGTACCAAAAATATAGAAGCCTCCAAAAAACTGGAGTGGAACTTCAACTAGAGTGGCACTTCTAAAATCTAAAGTGGCACGTCAGCATGTGATTAATTACCTTTGTGCTTCAAACATACTCAGCTGATCTTCTGTTTCAAGATAAAAAATATATATACAGATATAGTACTTTTTAAGTCAGCAAATCTTAAACTGTAAGTAATAGAACAGGTACTTCTGGGAACGCAGTTAGTATGTTGTTATTTGAAATGCTTTCTTGTTGATGCACAGATGGCTGTTTTTCTACTCTGGTCCCTGATCTTTCAAGTCACTGGCAAAACTCCCATTGACCTGAATGAAAGCAGTATAAAGCCTTAATTCTGAAAACTAACTGCCTCTAACTTATCTCCTCTCCATCTGCTTCCACACCTGTGTCTATTTATTCAGCTTCTGGGAAACCACAGTCCTTTTTAAAAATATGCTTTTGGAACCCAAGGGATCCAAATATGGTCTAATGGTTATAAAAACTCAAAGCAAAGTTTCCTACATTTCATTCTTCAATGATTTCTTTAACTGAATACTTTCTAATTACAGACATTAAAATAGTAAAATATAACACACACTTCCATATTGTTTCACTGGGTATTTTATTAACTGTCTTGACTCCTTAGGGCTCATAATGCCTTCCTCTGTTTATGTTCATTATGGGCCCATTAATTTTGGGGGCCCAATTCTCTTTCTGCTGTTACCCTTTCACCCATCTTTTTGCTGCTCCCCTTTGCCCACATACCCTGGATGACAAAATTACCTTTCTTTGGTTCACAGCGGGTGCATCTACGTGTTCATTAATGTGCCGTATTTACTATGCATTAAGTTTAGTCCTTAGATAACCAAGTACTAAATCAATGCATAGTAACTCATGCACAGTAGCACTGGCATATGGGATTTTTCAGATGCTAACTGTGCAGTAGCCTAATACTACTGTGCACTAACATATTAGCATGGGTTATGCCTGGCATGCTACTGCACAGTGTTAGGCTACCGTGAAGTTAGCCACTTGTGTACACACACCCAGACTAGCACGAAATCTAAGGTTCCTCATAGAGTATTTTATTCTAAAAATTTCCAGGAGACAGATATGAACTGGACAGAATTATGTCCACTTGATTATATGTATTCATATAATAATGCATTATTATATATCATGTACTATATTATAGTAATATATAATACATACCATATATATAACTCCATATGCATTATATATTATCGCAATGTAATATATGATATGTAATATAGTGTAAGTATATACAGTATAATATATGAGTATATATATATAAAATAAGTACAAATACACACATACATACCCCTTCACCATACACAGGCGTTTCAGAAGGTAACAGCAATTTAGAAATAAAGCCATTTCATACTCAATGATCATTTACTATGTGGTATAGTAAGTGATCATTGTGCATGAAATAGCTTTAATTGCTGTTACATACTGACACGCCTGTGTGTGTTTGGTGGGGGTGGGGGGTAGAGAGGGTAGTGTATGCATGTGTTTGTACCAGTTCTTTACAAAGTCATAAGCAATGGGTAAAATTCACCAGTGCTGCCATTGGTATTCTCTGCTGCTGTGTGTTTTCCCACTCTTTGCACACAAAATGGTTTTATTTTGAAATTGCAATTTATTTATATATATTTATATTCTTCCTTTTGTGATAGATGACAGAATACATTGAAGGTAGAAACAGATATCTTTAGTGATATACACAATCAGCTGTGCTGCAAGATGCCATGGCACAACTGATCATGCTCCAGGGACATCTATGGTGTCCCCGGTTGCTGCGCCTCAACTTTCCCTGTCCCCTCTGCCCCCTGTACTTATAGATACATGGCACAGGGTATCCCTTGTAGAGGGATTTCCCCACATGTATCTGAAAGCGCAGTGGGGAGTGGGAGTCTCTACTCCTGTGCATGCAGGCGCAAGCAGACAAATCTGCAAGGAATTTCCTCACATGTGCACTTGCAAATACAGAGGGGGAAAGACTGACACTCCACGCTTGTAGACATACCTGGGGAAATCCCCTGCAGAAAGATCCCCACCCCCATCTGCCCTCTGCCATGGGATATACAGGGTGCTTGTATGCAAGCAGAGAAACCCCACTTGCAGACAGGCACTCTAAGGCCCTGACTTTCCCCACTCACTCAGTGGCATCCCTGGAGGGATGTGTCTGGGTAAGCAGGGAAAGTGACTCTCAAGGCTTGAGAAGGCCAGTCCTCCCAGGAATCCCCAAGCTGCGCAGGACTGGGCCCCTCAAGCCTGAGAAGCCTTTGCTCCAGGGACACTGGAGAGCCTGAGCAGCTTCACACTGCCTGGGCTTTTCTGCCTCTAGCAAACAGACAAGGGCCACAATAAAGCAACCTAATTCATTCCTACCTTCTGCTATGGCCAGAAATTCAAATATTTATGGAATAACAGCAGATATGGCCATCTGTTTGCTTTCACTTTGTGCCACCATAAACCTGTTTTCTGGAGACACAAAGGTGACTTGTTTTCACCCTCTGTGCAAATTTGTTGAAAGTCAGGGAAATGCCACCAACACTTTTGGATAACTTCATTGGGATAGCACCTTTATAAATTAAATCCATTTTGGCCCTACTGACATTATAATCTTCCTCAAATAGACTACTCAGTAATATATTATGGCATTATCTCTTTTTCCTGTTTATTTACTTGAATATCATTCAAGTAAATATCTGACAGCATATTGTGCATCTTTAATATTTCATTTTGTTTAAATTATCAAATATCCCTTAACAATAATCCTACCTTACTTGAAATTCTATCAAATTACACTTCACCTTTGTTTCAGCTTGGTGAAGGCCAATTAGGCAAAACTACTTTGAGCTACCTATTATTTATGGAGTTCTTCCCCATTTCAGAAGAATAACTGTCAGTATATTTTAGACCACTGCAGTGGAAAATAATACCTAGGGAAATGTTGAGTCAGTTTGGATTATATTTTGTCACTTCTACTTTTTTTCTGGGTGCACTATAGGTAAAACTTTTTCACTGGGGACTTTTAAAAAATTGTAACATAATACTGTATTACTGTGAAGCCCAGAAAAAATGCTGAGAAAGGCTAATGGTTATCCTTTTTTTGCACCTTATTTTGGCTTGTACTGTATAATGTGATAGGCTTTTATATCCAATGTTTCCTTATTTGTAAATGATTACACAAATTTCCAATGCAGTAACAAATAAGGATTCTTAAAATTTGTTCCCTGATCTAGCAAAATTAATATTTAACTTTAGACATATTAGTCTACTGCCTGAAGTAAATGGGAGTTCCTGCATTCTTATAATTAAATCTTTAGTGTATCAGGGTCTCTGTCTTCATACCAACTCATGCCGACATGCATAGGTTTGAACTGAGATACACTGGGGTGTTTTCTAAAAGTGCATTTCTGAAATTTCAGGCCATTGACAGAGGTGCCTAAATATGATTTTAAATGTTTACCTTTTTGCACCTAATTTTTACACTTCTGGCTTCAGAAGACAAGAAAAAAAAATCAGACAATGAAGTAGGAGAGTCAAGGGCACCACAACAAGATAGTGCAGCTGACTAGAAAGAGTAAGCCAAAGTGAAAATTATTGGCTTGTTTCATTGTTTAAATAGAGGGAAACAGGCACCATAAATAGTGAATTGTTGATTAGATTTAGGTGAAAGATCCAGAAAGTCATAGGTGACTAAAATTGAGGCTAGAACGGAAATTGTTTTTCATCTTTAAAAATAATTGCTCATTGACCATGTTTCTCAATAATACCATGACAATATAGAACACTAAATATATTCCAGACTTCCTCTGCCTTCAATAGATGTTCCTGTATATCTGAAGGCAAGGATTTTTTTTCTTCTTTTCATATCTTTATTGGACCAATTTTATAATTGGGAGATGTGGGAAATGCTTTGGGGTACAAAGTTCCCTTCATATACTTGAAAGCAGCCTGATGGGTTATATACAATTACAGCCAGCCAGTTTTCTTCTTCTTTACTGTTTAATGCTTTGCTGTAATATGGCATCTTCCCTGTAAGTTGTATTTGCATTTGAAATTTGGTTGACATTACCAAGATTGATTTAGTCGAGCTTTGTGTGATGCTTTTCATCTCCTCCCACTCCATATGGATCAGGGAGGGAGTATCATTTATCCTCTTTCACAACAGAATGTCAAGATTGTTAGACAAAACCAATTTCAGTTGTACTTCCAGCAGTTCTGGAGTCAAAAATCTGCATAGCTACATAACACAACATTTAGCCATTGTTTGGGAGAATGGAAACCAGTATTCATTTAATCTCTCTCTGCCACCTTCTGATTGTAATCTGGAGATTCATGTCAGATGTAGGGTATGTGCAGATATTACACTTAGATTGACCTAACTAGGGTTAGATGGATCTAAGTGCTAGTCTGTATAGAAGTTTGGGGAGATTAGATCAGGCAAAAAATAGCCAGCCTTATCTAAATTTGTTCACCTGAGGAGGTGAACTAAGTTAGATCAGGAGTAGGTTAGCCCAATCTACCGAATGTCTGCACACATTCAGAGTAGGGGTGTGCCAAATGGACTGTATTTGACTCAGATTTGGATTTGGCCCAAATCAGGGACAGTGATTCAATTAATTGATTTGGATCACTGTCCCCAATTTGATTCAGCTGAATCTGAATCTGAAGATTTGATGCTGATTTGGAGAATCAGCGATTCGGCCATAGACACAGCTTTAAATGTTTTTTCTGCATACCTCAAGATACCAGGTGCGGCTCGTGATCGCTGCAATGCTGGGGCGAATGGAACATCCTACAGGACTGCAGGGGGGGCCCTCCATGCGCTCAACCACAAACTCAGAAGTGGACTGGAAGTACTTCTGGTCCACTTCTGGGTCTTCCAGGGACCACGCAGTGAGGCCCCCCCACACCCTCTCGGCTCAGTGATTGGTCACAGGGGGACCCCGGGTGCCCACCTAGACCTGAGAGGCACCAGTTGCTGAGCTAGGGTGTGTGTGGGGGGGCCCTGCATGCTCCCTGGTGGATCCAGAAGTGGACCAGAGGTGCTTCTGCTCTATTTCTGGGTCTGCTGCTGAGTGCACTGGGGAGCCCCACACACTCCTGTGGGACACTCCATCCGCCCCAGCACTGCAGCACTGATGATCCATCTGGTACCTTGAGGTCTGTATAAAAAACATTTAAAGCTATGTCTATGTCTACATTGCTGAATCTTTCTGAATCTCTCCAAATTGATTCAGAGGATTCCTATTTGATTCAGAGAGATTAAAGTGTGTCCTGATTCAATTCAGATTCAGATATTTGGCCACCGAATCAAGCCAAATCTCCACTGAATCAAATCAGGGACCGAAGCTTTGCACAGCCCTATCAGAAAGCAACCCCAGGGTTGGAAAAGCCCAGCTGTTTGCCCCAGCCCTGGGGCTGTGCTCTTCCAAACCCCACCTACCCCCAATCAGGCTGTATTTAGCCCCCTGTCACTCCACTCCTAGACAGACAACACCCCCGCTGTAAACCCTCCTGCAGACTCACTTCTTCCCCTCTCCCAAATCCCACCTGCCTCTTTCCCCCCACTGACTTACTTATGTTATGTTCACAGTGCAGCTCCCAGTGAATGTCTGTAGAAACAGAACCTGATCTACAATCAGGCATTTTACAGTTATCTGTGTGATCATAGAGCAGGTTCCAAAATATGTGCACATACCCATAACCTATATATAACAAGACCTAAAGTTGCATACAATAGCTATCTGGCTTTTATAGTTTGTGCCCCAGTGATAAATTTGCTCAGGTTTGAGTCAGATATACCATATATGACACATTATAGGGATTATAAAAAGGGAGGGGAAGAAATAGTAAAATGTAACATTCAAGAAAATTAACTATATAAAACATTTTTTACAGTTTCTCTCTCTCCTTTCTTTTATTTATTTATTTTTTGCTGCACTAAGTGTGAATCTGATTACTGTTGACTTCTAAACTACAAGAAAAAAAAGTAGATAAAGTTGAAATGACCTCCACGGTATGAAATCTCCTCCATTTCTGAAGAAAAGGGTGCATCATGAAAGATATAGATTTAATCTTTTGTCCAGCCTTTTACTGTGGAAAAACCTTGGTTTATAGATACTCTTTATCATTAAATGCTATTGGTAATAGTTTAATAGCTTTTGCATTTATAATATGAAAAAGAAATTATTACATGTTAATCCCCCGTCCATCTCATGGAACCAAAATTAGCTGTTCCTAACATTTATAATCGCTATTTCTCCCTTTTCCTTCTGAAAACTGCCATATGGCTTAAAATAGTGGTGTACCCATATACACAGCAAGCTAATATGCCTGGTACCTGATGAAACTCTATCTTCCTGCAAAGAAATCGAAGCAGTAACCAGCTGTCCTTACCTGGAAGGACACTTTTCATTACATCCTGTAATTGATATCCTATACCGAGTCTTGGCACAGTTGTTGAATGGGGCAGGGCTTTTAGAAAGGTGCTTCAGCTCACAAATGTGTTTAAGATTTGGAAAGCCATATATAATCTTCCAAGAACTTCTTCTTTACTTAAAATGTAGGGCAGGTTTGGAATAAAGCAGCATCCACTTTAGTTGTTCAGCAGTGAAGCAAACATCTGCCCCTAACTCTTCTAAAATTTCTCATCTTTGGACTGTGCCACAAACCAGATTTGTTCACAGACATTTCTGAAATGTGCTTTTGTACCAAATTTGTTTCTGCTGTTTTGGTATGTCTGGATATTTTTTTCATTTTGCTCTTGCTTGGCCTTAAACAGGGAAGATGTCTTGAAAGTTAATGTGGAGCAGCTAACAATCCACAAACATGCCAGCTAACCATCGATTCCTCTCTGTTTCTTGTACTTGGAGCTGGGCTTAGGGGTGGGTGAAGTGGGCAACCACCCAGGGTGCCAGGAGGCACTGGGGGGGGACACACATGCACACACTCACTCATGTGGGCATGTGTGCGCGTGCACATGCACACACACACACACACACACACACACACACACACAGCATACCCTCTACCACTGCCCTGCCCCACCCCAGCTGATCTCTGACCCCTTGCCTCCAGCCACTGAGCAGAAGGAGCTGGGCCAGGCAGTTCAGGTGGCTGCAGGAGCATGTTCCCCACTCCCTGTGATGGGGCCAGGGAGATGCCCACAGCACTGGGGATGGAGCTGGGGGATGTGGCCCCCTGCCCAAGCAGCCGCACTTCTCCCACCCCTTCTCCCCACCCTGCCTAGCCAATCTGTGCCAGGGGTGTCAAGATTGTTCCTGACCTCAGTGGCAGCTCCACATTGGTGCACGGGCAAGTCAGGCTGACATCTGTTGGGTGGTTGCAACATGGCAGGTGGGGATAGGGATGAGCTGGGGACAATCCCATCTGCCCATGCAGCCATGCTTCCTTCCCTCTTCCTCCCTCCCACCTGCCACACCATGTGGCTGCAGCTGGCCATGCAGCTGCATCGTGGATGTTGTAACCAATCCTGGCCTCAGCAGCAGCTCCACAAGGGCTCTTGGGCAGCAGTGGGCTGGGATGACACCTTCTGGGTGGCTGCAGCACAGTAGCCGGGGACAGAGATGAGCTAGGAATGGGGCCACCTGCCTATGCAGCCATGCTCCCCCTTTTCCCCCTCCCCTCTACCTCTATGCCTACCTCTGACTGCAGCAGTGCCACTGACTTGGGGGTGGGGGGAACACTGGGAGGGGTGCCAAAATTCATCCAGGGTGCCATTTTTCCTAAGGCCAGCTCTACCTGTACCTTTCATTTCTTTGTCACCTAAAATTGCTGCAAGGTGATTGCACATTGTTGTGTTGACAATTTGAATTTATTTTCAAACTTTCAACAAATGTTAATGTGGCACTGCAAGTTGAGTAATTACAGTCTGGGTGTCATTTATATGGGAAATGAAGCGACACTAACTAGAAAGGTGCCACAATATTAGTTAGGCTTTACTGCTTCTTGCAGAGAGAATGACTGCTCTGGTTTCATAGGAATACAGAAATTAGAGACAAAAAACCCTACAAAGGCACCTAGTCCACTATGACTACCATATGCTCCTTCTCTTGCTTCTCCAGCTATGATTTTGACTTTGTATTGAACACTTTGTTAGTGCCTTATGTAAACTTAGATGGAGTGTAGATGCTAGTCCACCACTTATCTGGAGCTCAGTGGAAATCTAGCTGTTCAGAATGGGGACGTCTTTCATGCTTGCTCTGAAGCCTAAGTTTAGACATGCTGGATGCATCTAGTTCAGCACATGTATATTTCCCTGGGGACAAATAACAGTGGCACATAGTTGTACTGCTGCTACTTGTCCCCAGAGAAGACCC
This sequence comes from Crocodylus siamensis, assembly GCF_052110815.1. Taxonomy (NCBI): domain Eukaryota; kingdom Metazoa; phylum Chordata; order Crocodylia; family Crocodylidae; genus Crocodylus; species Crocodylus siamensis. The sequence goes on along the minus strand of NC_143397.1, from coordinate 30,164,482 downwards.
CTGCACACACACTACAGTGCACAGCAAAATGCACTGGGTGCAGTAGGGGAAGCTGGAGCCAGTACCTGGGCTCACCCCCTTACCTGGGGTACTTGGGGTCTCTTGGGGCTGCAGCATGTGATCCAGGCACATGGAGTCTGTCCAGCTGCCAGAGTGTGGCTCTGGCCGGCCAAGCTCCAGTTTCAGGTGGGGGTTTTTCTGCAGTGTTTTTAGATATCAGGATTTCCTGTTATCTAATTTTCCCACCACACTGCAAATATGCAGTGCAGTAAATGAATCCACATGCATTGCATGTTTTTCATGGTGCCTCATAAGGTTTTGAGGTGCCACAAACAGCGCATTCACACTCATGTGGACGCAGCCACTGAGTGCATCTATATGTGCCCTTTACTGTGGAGCTGACTAATTAACTCTGCAATAAAGTGTCACTGTCTACACATGTACCAGTATTAGGATGCAATAAATTAATTCCGCCATGAATGCCACATGCCCTTGAAGGCTGGGGGGCATGGTGAGCTCCCACAAGTGGCAGCGGCACTGTCAGTGGTGGGAGCATGGTGGCAGCAAGCAGTGAGCTCCTCCTGTAGGCAGCTGCAGTGCTGTTAGCAGTGGGGGAAGAAGAGGTGGTGAGTGGTGATTACTGGCAGGCACCACCGGCAGTATCAACGGGGCCTTTTTGCAGGATTGCACATGCACCCGGATGCACCCCCTATGCATCACCAACGAATTCCGCTGTAGGATAGTACTGTCAGAGACAGTTCTGTCCTATGGTGGAGTAATTACATGTACTAAAATGCATGTGTAGATGGTGACAGTGACTGACTATAGCATGAGTCTGTGAAGGTGTGGGGGTTGCCTGCCACCTAGCTTAGCACTTTAGCACCCTTGTGCCCCAGCCAGCCCCTCTGCTGCCTGGTGTTGCCATCCGGAGCCCAGGGCTGACCCTTCCCAGGCCCCCTCCCAGCCTAGGGCTGCTCCACACCAGCTCCAACTGCTGCAGTCCTGGGTGCATGTGTAAATGCTAAACTGAGCCAGAATTTATCCCATCACCTTAATGGTACATGTTGTTCACCCGCTGAGATGTTTGCAATCCAGAATTTAGGTACTGAATATGACTGCTGGAGCAGGGGCATTCAGGATGGCTTCCTGTGACCCATGGACCTAAAGTCTGCCTTCACCCCATTTCAGATAAAGTAAGAGTTGGATCATTCTTGCCAATGATTTTTCCTGAGAATTGTTTAGGACTTGCATAGCAAAATGTTTGCATCAAAGGTGGCAAATCAGCACCGTTTCTGAGTGCAATGGTACAGCTCTTTGTTAGTAACAAAATTCCCATTGATTTCAGTGGTGCAAGATCAGGACTTATGTACCTACCTTTGCAAAGGCCTATGCAGATTAGCCACTGCTAACTAGTACTTTATATTCCTATGAATCAGTTTACCCACTGCTTTCTTTACTGCTTACTTACTGTCTAGACATTGAAAAAGTTCTCCCTGTGTTAATCTGAACTACAGCTCATGTCATCTATGCTGTCCCTAATTTTTAGCAAATCAATGTTTCTTCTAGGAATCTAGAAGTGTCAGTCCAGAATTTCATGTGTAGATGAAACAGGGGCCCTAAATTGAAGCAGTGAGTTTAAAAAAACACCACTTCAAATTAGGGCTGATTAAACCCCCGTGTCATGCACATACCCCACTAACTTACCTACCTCTCCAGTGGGGAGGGGAGGGTGAGCTGCCAGTGGGCAGAGTGGTCCCTGGGAGGCTGGGGGGGGGAGGGGGAGGCTTCCACATGGCTTGGGGTGGATTTAATGTGCTATACACCACTGTGGTGTGCAAACACCAACATTATTAAAACAGTGCAAAAGCATTTAGCCTGCTTTAAAGTGTTGTACGCACACACCTCTCATTTCATCTACACAGCCTCTGTTGACTCATGCATGTTGCATACAAAATTGCTTGTCCGCCTAGCTTTGTAACTCCACACCAATTTTATATTATTTTGATAAAGAAATACTTTTAGTTCTTAAGAATTTCAGTTTCTTCCCAGAAAAATTCACACCGGGAAGAAGTCTGAAAATTGTTCTGTTAATTTAAATGCAAGCATGCAGGTGAACAATTACACACATCTAGTCCTTGCTTGTGTAGCTACACAGATTAATTATTACAAAGAGTCGTAGTCCTCCAGATAAAGTTTTTATTATTGTGTTAATCACATACGCTTCTTGAAAGCAATGTGCGCATTGTAGGTAATCCACTTTCCATATTTTTTTGTGCTGTACTGTGCCATCTGCAAAACAGTCCCATGATAGTAGAACACAAATCAGGACTTTCCTTTTTAAATCATTAAGTTAATTATATTTATGTAAAATATGAGCTATGAGGTAAACTGATTTTTTTAGTAATTTTTAGTGCTTTCAAGTGTCCATTTCTCATAAGGACAGAGATTAGCACTTGTTTTATAATGTTCCAAGGAACAATTGTCCAAAAGGATTGTGTAATTGAAGTACACCTGCAAGAGAGCTGAATTGCTAATTCATCGTGGTCTAATCTATAATTACTAATGGGAACTGATAACATTCTTAAGCTTGGGGAGAAACCATAAAAGTGTTTGACACGTTAAAGTATCAGAATGAAAGTGGTATACCAGCCCTGCCAGATGGGAATATCAATGAGTGGTCTGCCATAGTCACTTCCCTTTTATGCCAAAGGAAAATACTGCTTATCCAAGCTGTTTAAAATATTTTTCCTTGGTAATTTTCAGCACATTCCTGTGTTATTTTTTCATATTTAATAATCCTTTCAAATCCATTGCATCAGGAAGTGCATAACTGTTGAGGGTACTCGAGATGTCTGACACATTAAGATTCACTTAAAATGTGACATTGTAGTTTTCTTTACTGTGTTTTCATCATAAAATATGTTGGTCTGTTTATTTGTGTGAAATAAAGCAAAAAGGATACAATGGGATAGGATAGTCTTTGGTAGGATACTTTAAACTGCTGAGTTCAATTCCTCTCCCATATGCAAACTCCAACTAAATGAGGTTTTATATGTTCTCTTTTTCATTATGCTTAAGAGCTTGTTCACAGCCAGTAGCTGATAGGATAAGACTTATACAAATGAACCAGGCAAGAAAAAAAAAAAGAAAAACCCAAACCAACAAAAAACAAACACACATGAAAAAACAAAGAATAGATTGTCACAGCCAGGTAGCAACTGATATTTAGTTATGTTGTTACCCGGACAACACATACATTGTAATTAATATTGAAATAAAAATGTGAACCCATTGACAGACGTTACCAAAAAATGCCTATTACATATCAAAGGACACATGCTCCTATAACGTAGCGTTGATCATCTTTAGTGATTCTCCCTGAACATCTTCCAAATTCTAAGGGTTTTTCAACCTTAAGATGATGTTGTTATACATTTATTATTATCTTACATTACTTCAGGACTTTAAAGCAGAATCAGATCTCCTAAATATATGCTATAGCTCAAACAGAGCTATGAGCAGAGGCATAACAAGGCAGCTGGGTAGCAGAATGCATGGCAGCATCTGCAACTTCCACCTACCACCATGCCGCCAGTGTGAGCATGCTGTGAGGCAGCAGTGGCAGCTGTTATTTTTCTGGGAAGTGGGGAGTGGGATTATAGAGTAAGTATTTTAGGTAACTAGCAATATTATGATATAATGTCTATTTCAAGTTTTGGAATATAGGAAAATTAATATTTATGTCAGATGCATATTGGATATTTTAAATTCTTTTACACTGCCTTCTAGTGATTTGTCCCATTCCATATGTCTCATTCCAAAGGAGGATGTTTTAGGTTTTGCCCATTTATGCATCCAACGCTAAAGTGGATTTTTATTTGGCAACTGGCTTTAGTTAGATTCAAGGATCCATGTGAAGTCAGTTGGAGGATTGGGACTCTTTTTATTTGGACTATTACATAAAAATCTGGTCATCTGTGGTCAAGAAAAACAAATTCAAGCTGAAGTAGATGCAGAGAAGGTCTGTTAAGGATATTAGGAAAGAAAGTATTAATCTTAACTCTTCTCAGTATTTGTTTTACTGGTTTTCATAAGTTTACTCTTAAAAAAAACATAAGGAGATAAACACTCAGGAGAGAATAATGCCATTTAAGTTAAAAGGAAAAGTTGGCACAAGAACAAATAGAAATAAACTGAATATAAGTAAATTTCAGGTGAAAATAAGAAGAATGTTTCTTACTGTTAGAAGCATGAGGCTAGTGGACTTCCAATAAAAATAAGAGTAAAAATCCCTAACTACTTTGAAAAGCTTGATTAATATAGAATAGGACTGGTCTAAGTGGTAGTCATGAAGCACATGCAGAGTGGGGGAGGTCAGGTTGCATGGGGCTAAGCTGTGTTGGCGCTGCTCCAGAATACTGCTGCTCACTTCCCCCCACACCCCCAACCTCTTGCCCACCACCAACTCAGGGTCTTCATTTGCAGCTGGTAACTAGAATTGTGGGAGCCTTACAGCACCTCTCGCTTCCCTACCACAGGGAAGCTGAGCTAAGGGTGGGGGACAGGGCATGGCCAGGCCCTGGCAGGCCTCAGTATGACTAAGGAGAGGTTTAAACCCCCACCTTGGCCTGCGGGGTTCCCAGGGTGAGGGAAGAGTGAGCATGGCCAGACCGCTGTAGCAGTGGAGGAGGAGGAGGGGAGAACTCTGCCACCACAGCAGACCCCTGACAGCTGGGAGCAATCCGGGCACACAGCCCTGCCCAACCCAAGAGGGGGACTCTTTCCCCTCCTCCCACCCTCATCCCCTCTGGCACATGTGGGCAGTGGCTGGCTGGGCAGTGGCTTGCCCAAGCCGGCTCAGAGGTGATGCAGGGACTCATGAGTCTGCATCGAGCCCCCACAGCAGGTGGCTGCTGGGCTCCAGGCCCTTTGGCACCTCTGGCACCTCCAACCCAGCTAGGGTAGGCTGTTGCCTGGCCAGCTGCCACTGTGCATGCTGGCACAGGCTGCACAGCTGACAGGTCTCAGCCTCCCCATCACTGAGCTGAAGCCACCAGGAACAGCCTCGCCCCCGCGGCCTGGCCTGGGCCAGCCCTGCCATGCAGCTGCCTCAGCCAGGGCTGAGCAGGGCTGACCTGGGCTGTGGGGACAGGACCATCCCTGATGGCTGCAGCTCAGTGACAGTCGCTCCCTGGACCCACGTTGGGTCAGGCTGGGCAGCCATGCACAGAGCCCCTCCTCCCAGCCCAGTGGCAGTGGGGGGTGGGGAAGGAGAAGGGGGGAGAGTCCTCCTCCAGCACCAAACAGAGCCCCCCTCCAGAGAAGGAGGAGGAGGAGGGCAAAGACTTCCCCTCAGCAGGAGAGACATGGGCAATTAACCTCCTCACTGTCCCCTTAGCCTTAGCCAGTGGAACAGGGAATGCAGGGGGGGAATAAAACCATTTAGGTGAATGGGGAAGGGAGGGCATTAATTTCTCCCTCCATCCCTTCTGCCCCCGGAGACTGCAACTGGGGTCTTCTAGCTGCCCATCCCCTCTGCTGCTTGCAGGCAACAGGCAGACCACGACTGCAGTGGTGGGGAGGGGAAGGAGGGAAGAATGAACCCTCTCCCACTTTGCCTTAATGAGGCTATGCCTGCTGGTGTCTCCCCACATTCGTCCCCATCCCTACTGCTAGAGAGCAGAGGCGCATGTCCAGCCCTGCTGTCTGGAGCAGAGAGCACAGCCCAGACCACCGAGTATGCTGGGATGCTGGAGGACTCTAGTTTAACTTGAACCAGGAAGGGGTCTGGGACAGACTTTGCATAAACCATTTTGACCCAAATTGGTTAAGCCTGGTACTACATTCAGTCAGGTTTATCATAACTAGTTTCGGCCATTTTGAAACTGGTTTATGTGCGCTGAACTTATGTTCTATTACAGGTTTAATCAGTTTCTGATCAGTGAAACCAGTTTATGTGTAACTTCTGTCCCTAGTCACTGTCATCATAGTGAGCCCAAGAGCCCTGCCATGAATCATGCCTTCACCCTTTATTGTCACTCTAAGTACACTAAATCCTCAAAATGAGTCACTGTAACCACATTGGAGCGTTCCCTGTCTCAGGTGTGCTTATTAGCAGCCAGTGATGGCCATGTAAGGCAGCAATGTTGATTCATTTCTGCCATTTGAGACATTGGGAGTGTAAGCCGAGGAGCAGTGTGGTCCTCAGAGGTGCTTCTGGCCTCAATACAAAGCTGTCATGAATAAATTTTAAGTTTTTCCATGTAGCCTGAAGGAAAGATTAATATAGAATTTTTTTTCTCTTATAACTGATGCCATTCTTTTCTTATGCCAGTGTTTTTATTATAAGTATTAAATTCTGTTATCAGATGTGGTGGACTATTGGGCTTATCCCTAAGCTCACCTGAATATTCCTATCTGGAATCAGTAGAACTAATGGGGGTGTGTAAGGCATCACATTTGCTGGATATGTTTGAAACTAATTAATTAATTCAGGGGGCAGCAACCAACAATCATTGGATCTGGTCTGCAGGTATGGGGCTTTGGCAGCAAGGGGCTTTGGCAGTGTTCTCTAGTAGGGGGTTTATTCCATGCCATGGCTGGAGAAATGGGGGTAACAGGGGAGCGCCCCACCATAATGTGGTGGCAGCAGCTGGGTCCCAGCTCTTGCCTTTTCACCTGTGACCCACCAGGTGATTCTGAGCTGCAGCCTGAAAAGGTGACCAATTTTGTTCACAATGTCTTCAGAAGAATGATTACAAATTTCAGTGTTCTTGATTTTCAGTTCAGAAAAATGAACAAAAAATAAAGGCTGAAAAAGATAGCTCTTAAACAAAAAAAGGTTCCCTTCAGTTCAGTGACTATTGAACTTGGCTCCTTCAGGATTGCCCTTGGAATCTTGTATGTACAGCAAAAGAGAAATTGCTGCTGTGTACTGAATTATTATTTGTTAGCACCAAGTCACTTCCTAGCTGTCAAGTTTCACATGGTTCACTGACGTTTTCATTTCCTCTGTATATGTGTGTGTTTGTGTTTTTTCTCTCCCCAGAGATTTGCCTTTTGACTAAGGGCCGCCGAACTGCCAGCGTACGAGCCGACACATACTGCCGTCTGTATTCCCTCTCTGTGGACAATTTCAATGAGGTTCTGGAGGAGTACCCCATGATGAGAAGGGCCTTTGAAACAGTGGCCATCGACAGGCTAGATAGGATAGGTATTATTGTCTTTGATACTCAATATGATTATTAAACTTAACTTTTTTTGGAGCAGAAGGATAAGATTGCATTACTGCTCCTCTACATTAAATGTTTTGTTGACTTATAAATAAGAAATGCTTTAAGAAAAGAATTTTTATCAGGGCTGCTTTTAAATAATAAAAAGACATTACTATGCCTCTTAGAAAGCGGTCACATACTCCTCTGAGATTTATTTTGTACACCTTAATTATAATTATTATTATTTATTTATAATGTTTAGTGCTGTAATACACAGAGCTCAGAGCTATATACTTTAGTGACAAATAGATGACGTTTCCCTGTCCAAAAGTCATAGACAAAGACCTGGTTCTGGAAGAAGCTGACTTTTTTCAACACCAACAGAAGCCAACAGGAATTGAAGCTACTCCATGGTTAGTAGAAGGCCATTCCTTCCATCACAAGATGGGCAGTACAGCCTGATTTTCAAAGGTGTGGACACCTGCCACTTAGGTCTCTAGGACATGCTGGCACTCAGAAAATCAGGTTCAACAAGCCCAAATAGAATGCAATATGATGTAGTAGACTGTCTTAGCTGCTTTAGTTTGCTTTAAATCCTAAGCAAATTAGAGAAATGTGGATATATAATTAGCTCATTAGCTGCAAACATTACAAATGGAATACTGTCAGAATGGCAGAAGTTTTCTAATGGGGTTCTACAGAGGTTGGGCCTGGAACTACTAGAAAAAATAAGACAGACTTTACACCTAGTGGGGTGCTGCCATTGGGACTTAAACACTTAAACTAAACCGAAGTGGGGTTGGTTTTAGCAGTGTGTTACAAGTGGAGATATGGGGAATTGATGCACTTATTATTATTTATTAGAGTAATTCATTAATAGAATTTCCAGTCTGAAATCATTTAGGGAATCCAAACATGACAAAAAAAAGAACCAATTCCTTTACTCAAAATAAGAACAATTCCACTGGACTCGTTGCCCTACATCTTCACTTCCAACACAGGAAAAAAGCATGTTGCCTGCATCTTTACATCTGAAAGTCTTTAGGTAAACCTTGAAATTGTTGCAAGAACAGAGATAAAATGTACAGTGGTCGTTATTGTACAGCCAGGTAGTACGTGAGCAGCCAGTTTATATATTTGTTCACAGACATTTAAACAGATGACTTTTCTCAACATGGTGGCCATTGCTTACAGATGCCTAATAAGTATTTCAGAAAATGTGCTAAATAACACATGTATTCATAACTTAATAATGGTTCAACATTCAGGAAATTAGGACAGCTTGATAACAAGAGAGATCTATATTTTAAACTTGCAGACTTGTTTTTTCTATGCCTGTTGTTTAGTAAATTGTGATAGTTATATTTTTCTGAATGATTTTAATAATAGCCAGACTGCTGCAGAAAGCTCAAGTATCCTTGAGTGCAAGAACATTTCTAAGGTGGGTAGCTCAGCTAGAAAGGCAACAGGATTTATGGGTTGCATGAGCACTATGAGATCTACTGAAGAAATACCACCCCCAAAGCAGCTGTACTGCTTTACAGCTAGGGAAAAAGTATGTTGTCATCCCTCACAGCCCGTGACAATCACTAGTTCAACCCAGAGCCTAAAACTTCTGCTATGCTGGAAGACAAATGAGGGACTTTGTCTTTTACCACTACTTTAAGACACCGGCATGTACTTTAATATCAGGAGTTACAACTCTAAAAGAGTGACAAACTGTCACTGAGCTTCAGACTTGGTAACACAGCTGATCTCATACCTCTTTCTTTTTAAAGGGAAGAAGAACTCAATTCTCCTGCAAAAGTTCCAGAAAGACCTCAATACTGGAGTTTTCAACAATCAGGAGAATGAGATCTTGAAGCAGATAGTGAAACACGACAGAGAGACAGTTCAGGCTATTGCCCCAGTTAGCCTACAGCAAATGTCAGCACTGAATTCTAGCACCACTTCATCCCGCATCAGGACACAGTCGCCTCCTGTTTATACTGCAACCAGCCTGTCTCATGGAAACCTGCATTCTCCAACACCAGGCACACAGACACCTCAGCAAGCTGTCATTCTCTCTCCTTGCTCCTACACTACTGCAATCTGTAGTCCACCAGTACAGAGCCCTCTGGCAGGTCGAACTTTTCAGTATGCATCACCAACTGCTTCACAGTTGTCATTAATGCAGCAGCAACAACAGCAGCAGCAGCAGCAGCAGCAGCAGCAGAAGCAGCAGAAGACACCTACTTCATCACAGAAAAATGAAGTTCACAAGAGTACACAAGCTCTTCACAACACTAACCTGACAAGAGAGGTGAGACCTCTCTCTGCCTCCCAGCCTTCTTTGCCCCATGAGATTTCTACTCTTATCGCCAGACCTCATCCAACAGTTGGAGAGTCGCTAGCCTCCATTCCACAACCTGTCTCAAGTGTCCAAGGGTCAGGTACGCAGGCTGGGAACAGGGGCACTGTCCCACAGAGAGTTGCTCTCTTCAGACAAATGTCTTCAGGAGCAATTCCGCCTAACCGAGGGGCCACAGCACCATCAGCAGCTCTAAAAAGGGATTCTTCCACAGTCTTAAGCACAGACCTTGAAGGAGACAAACCACGATTTGCTTCAAACTTATGATCCCTGCTAACTCTGAAAAGCAGAGACGTTGTAATAAACTGAGAATCATCCCAGGAATATTTTAGCCTATTTCCTAATAGACCCTGGTAGTCTGTCATGAAAACAAACAAACAAAACTTTAGCTAGTTTTGCCCTACGTAACGAATGTAAAATATGTGTGTGTATACATATACACATATAGCTAAAAAAAGAGTTTAAAAATCTGTTTAGAGTTCATGTCTTCCTTTCTTATAATCAGCAAAGGAGTCTAAATTTTGTTGTAATATTATTTATTTTTAATCTGTGTTGACGTTAATGGATTTCTCTATTTATGGAGAGGCCTCCTATTTTAATGGGGGGGGCGGGGTTGGCAAATCTTAACCCAATGATAACTTCATGAAATGAAAATATTATTTATTCCAGGAACTAAACAGAACAGAAAGAAAACCCTAAACCTAACTAGGAAATAGCAAGTATTCAATAATATTTTTAACTTTCACTAATATCATTTCTGTATATAAATTGTGAATTATTTATTACAGAGAATCCAGTCATAGTCTCCCATTGCTTTTTCCATTTTGGTGCTTTTCATTCAGAACTAGATTGAATAACAGATATACTGCAACCATCTACAGTCAGAGGACAAGATTACCACTGCTCTGGATAATTCTAACCTCAAAACATATAAATCATTCTGTTGTTTCAGAAAACTGGGAGGACATCAATCTTCATATTGCAAAAGACTTTTATGAAGACTATAAATATTGTCATTGTAAATAACTTTTTTGACCCAAACACAAATAGCTGCTGTGTGGTGTACCATTGCAAATTCTTTGTTTAGGAGTTTAGGTTCAGCTCTTCACTTCAAAAATTAAAGTTTTAAAATTTATTCAATCTAAGTGCAACACAACTGTTAAATTGTAATGCAGTGGCTTAAAACCTACAATGTTACTTTTACATGCAACATTTTTATGCAAAATTGTACGCTTGATCCTGCAAACTGCTTGTATTTCACCAATCACTTTTCTTCTTCCTTTCCCTAAACAGTGTCTGAAAATATCCCATGCATGCTTTTTTAAAAAACAAGAGCAACAATAAATAGGTTCAGTCAGCCATTGTAGGGAAAGGCTTTAGGGTATCTTAGAAGATAATAAACATTCATTAATTGTGGCTACCTTAAAATTCCTATAATGCTGACTTTGAATCATTGAGATTTGAGTCTAGAAGTGAGTTTTCTCATTTAAAGAATTATTTGTAAACCACAGCTTGATTTAGAATTTCAAGTGCTTTCTGTGTCCTCACTGTAGTTTTATAGCTGACTGTAGTGTTAATTTAAACAAAATAAATATAATATAGCATCAAGTCTGTCTGGGAATGCACGATTTGCTCTGTGTATATTGTAATAAAATGGATAGTTTATCCTAAGGCATGTAGCATCAAACATAGCCCATAGATATGAGGTTTATTTTTTTTAATGTCTTCAAAACAGAAAGGAAATGGTGACAGAAAGCAGGGTTAAAGCATACTGTTTTGTGAACATTTTACTTTGTTTGCTCTGATCTTACATTACCTTGTAATTATTTAGCTTCTCCACAAAGGAAGTCCATTAGTTATCATTTGTGCCTGATGTGTCACATTAAATAGAGATTGAAACTGAACATGTCATAACTCAACTATTACTGATAAAACAGCATTATGGACTTGCATATCAAGCATATATTATATTCTCTAAAACAATATACTAGCCATGCTAAGGAAATGCTTTCAAAGGCATTCTTCTTTTCCCATTGATGCTGGCTTTATGTTGTATGGGAAAAAATAAGTAACATCATAAACTACCCAAAGCAGTGCGTCCAGATATACTCGAGAGCCAAGTAAATTTCTAAAGCTAACACAGCTTGAACCCATGCTGCCTGTTATGCCTTTTACTCAAATGGTACATCAAATACAAACAAATGATCATTTACAACTTATGTCAATTCCCAGTCACTAACACAGATCAGTGTAATTATCCCATTATCGTGTTGCTGACATCATTAAACCAAATGGCCAAGAATAGTGTATAAGGAAGAGATTTCTAAAAATGATTGAAACATTATGGATACGCTGCAAGACCATTTATTTATTGATAAAATGGCTCTTATTTTATTTTAATATTACTCATAATTCCTGTCCAATTTATTATGATACTATTCTGATCCTTGAAATTGTTTAAGGTTTACATTTGATAGGAGTAATGGGGTTGGTAGTGAAATATTTTTATATATATTCTTATTTTATTTTAAGCGCTATGAAGTAACATTAACTCACATGGTCTTTCAGTGAAACCATAAAAATACTTTTTAATGACTTTGTAATAGAGTGGACAATATCTAGGATTTGTATGTTCAAATTCAATAAAAATGGTACAGGGTATAAATTATATACATATATATATGTATGTATGAATGTATATATACTTAGGTTAAGAAACAAATTACACACATTCCTGTAATATAAAGGTCCATTGCTAGTTCCAGAATTGACCTATTTTCTCTGTACATAAGTAAGCCCATAACTATGGAATCTCACATCTGTACAGAATGAAATGTGTTAATGAAAAAGTTGGATCTTACTGCTGCTGGGAAGACACTAGATTAACTGATTCTTACAATAACTGTATGATCAGGGATGAGTTAGAATTTTTCTTTTGTCTTTGCTCAAAGCCATAAATATATATAAAAGGTTATTAATAAATTGAACAAAATATGAAAATAAAACCATGTATATTTTATTGGATCTAAAATGTCTATCAACAAGCATGTTTTGTTTTACAATGAAATAGAAGCTGGTTGTCTTACATTTTCACCATTTTAGTCATTGATTTAACATGCAGTAGATATTAGAAAAATGTGAATAATTCATGACACACAATAACTCCAGAAAGGAAAGGAGCTTCTCATATAGTGTGAACATTCTCTAGATGTGCACCAGATATTTACTATGAAACTATAGAGCAATCTTTACTCAGAAATTTCACTGCTGCTATAGCTTTTAAACTAATGAGCCATAAACTTTAATATACCTCGGTTCTTGAAATACACAATTGGATAAAACTGATATTCCCCTATTGATAAAAGCTGGCAAATTCGGCCATTCAGTCCAAAAATATATATATTTTTGACAAATTGCATTTCATCATATTTTTCACTTTTATCATATTATCACACTATGTTTTGCTAAGTCCTTTTTGATGTATATTCAACTGTCATATAATTTTTTATACTTATTTCAAATGAGCATATTTTAATTTAACTGATTGGAACCTAGAGGCTTGTTGCATTTCAGTTGGTAGTATTATCCCACTGATTTGAAAGGAGCAGTATGCTGACTGACACCAAATAATTCTAGCCCTGGTAAACTGTAATTTTAAAGATGAATGAGTACTTGCAAATTATGCCCTAAAGTAAATGATGATTCTGTATTTCACAGAACACATTTTCATTCATTGATACTTCAGTGATTTTGTATTCGACATTCCTAAGGAAAATTCTGGTTAAGCTACAGTCACTGGAAAAAATTACTGATTGCAGTGAAGTCCAGGGAATCACCTATAATCTGTTAACTGTCTGGCAATATCTGTCCTGCTTTATACCTTGTTCAGAACCATTGGCCATTCACAGGTATATACAACAGGACATACTTTGCCCCTTTGTTTACAGTCTTATTTCATGGAATGTGAGTTCTGAAGGGTATTTCAGGACCTAACAAAGCACAGGGATTTTAACTACATTTCCATTAATCAGTTCATGTATAGAAAGGCTTCCCTAACCTTGGGATCTTAGTCTCTCTCTGGTGTATTTACAGACCTTAAAGAAGGTTAGGAGAAAGAAATACCAAAGGAGAGCATAAGGTCAGGTTCTCATCTACTACAAGAGGATGGAGTTTCCAAGGCAATTGGAAATGATAGAAAGCATTACTCAAAAATGTCACTTCATGAGAACAAGAAATCCAAGGTTATTTCTGAACTATTGAATGAATTGACAAATTGTAGTATGTACCTTCAACCAAAGGAGATGCAACCACATCTGGGAAGTCTTCAAAATGCTTTCCTCTGCCCATCCCAGCATCACCTCTGTCTTTCTTCATTCAGTTTCATCCATGATCTGATCTTACTTTTCAAAAACTGAGCTATCATTGCAGTAAGGGTGTAACAATGTATGGTAAAAAGAAAAAAAAAGGTGTTCCAAGAAAGGACAAAAGTATACTGACTTGTATAACAGGACTCTAACTTGTAAATCAAGATGAGTGATTTTTTCACTGTACTCAGCAATAATGAGGCCTCACCTGGACTACTGTGTCCAGTTTTGAGCTCCATACCTTAAGAAAAATGTAGACAAGTTTTTAAAGAGTCCATTGAAAAGTAATAAAATTATTGGAAGCCTAGGAGGCTCCTAATAGGAAGGCTGAAATGCTTCTAATCAGAAAAGACTGAAAAGCTAAGGCTATTTAGGGATCAGGATCTGGATCAGGGAAAGCTGAGTGGGGATTTGCTGATGGTCTTCAAATGCCTAAGGGGTGATTATAGGACTTCCTCTGGGGCTGTAGGAGATGAGACTAGGTTTAATGGCTTCAAGTTGCAGGAGAGGAAATTTAGGTTGGAGATTAGGAAGATGTTTTTGACTATGAGCGTGGTTAAGCATTTGAACAAGCTACCTAGAAAAGTTGTGGAATCTCTATCCCTGGAAGTTTGCAAGAGGAGGTTGAACAGACATTTGGTTGGGATGGTTTAGTCAGGGATGATTCTGTCTTGAGCAGGGAGCTGGACTAGGTGACTTTGTGAGGCCCCAACCTATCATGTTATGATCACAATCCTATGATCCTATGAAGGCCAGGTAATGCTGTCTTTGACTGATATATTGCTGGGACTATAGCCTATGCCATCTGATCGGTTCAGCTCATGGCTGCACCTAAATTTCAGAAAAGAACAGAGACATTGTTGGGTCTTGGGAACTCTCTACTAGTGGTAGATATGCAATTGGCCATCACTACATTTTTAGTGTCTCTCCCCACTCTGGGAAGGAGCCAAATTATTTGAATGTATTAGCTTAAACTCTGCCTATTTCCTCCCTCACATAAGACATCAGCATGTCATGTTTCAGCAGTGTCAGGTGCTCTAGTAAGATCCAGGAAAATAAGAACTGATGACTAACCATTGATAGGAGTTCATCCATCAGTGTTCTTACACAGTTTCGGTTCTGTGTCCTGGACCTAATCCAAATTGTGCTAGGTCTACAATTATCGACTGATTTCTTTATGAGCCTTAGTTGGCTAGAACTGACCATGTGTTGAAGTAGGAGGGGAATATTCCTTCATTACATTCAAGAGTGGCACCAGCTTCTGTACTGGTTGAGGCTGTAATGCAACCTCAGAAATAGGCGTTGAGGAATCTGGGGAATTTTGTAATGTTTTATCATGCCTTTGTTTTCTATCACTGTCATTCAAACTTGCGTTTTGGGATTTTTGCATCTGTAGATATGTTGATATGTGTGTTGAAATCCCCCAGAATAAGTTAACCACATATCAAAAGTTCCTTTATGAATTTTGTAAGCTGTAGTGGCTTATAACTCAGTATAAAATTTTGTTTCCTGTTGAGATTATGAGATGTTTTGAAAGAGCTTTTCTTTTCCAGATGATCTAATTTACTGCTCCTACAGCTTATTTTTCTCTTATTTCGTTATTTTCATGTAATCTGAATCACCTGTTGCCTGGTGAGAATGAAGCCAAAGAATCCTTATATCAATGATGACAGATAAGAAGTCATGACAGTGTCCCACTGATCCATTAACCAGTATTATTTTTCAGCAAGAAAGTATTTTTTCTTCAGGGACCTTGGCACCCAGAGAACATAAGCAGAACAGGCTATTGCCTTTGATAGCTAAATAAACCACAACCACAAATCCCGAGAAGTAAAGGTTGAGGGCATTTCCAAGGCACACTCTGAGAAAGGATGTATGTAATTTATACAGGGGCATTTATTTATACAGTCTTGATTCTAACATTATTATCATATTCACAGAAGTCCTATAAAGTTACACTTTGAGGCATTTAATTATTATAAGTAAACATGGTAACCAGCAAATAAGTTTACCCCTACAACCACGCAATAGTAGGTAATGTGAAATTCATGTAAGTCTTTATTCGTAGCAAAGAATGTTGATACACTGCACATGTTGACAAAATGGTTTTATCCTGAAAATCTTTATGCAGATCGAATGCATTGCTCTTCTTACAGTAAAGTTTCAGGTAAAGTTTTGCTACTACAACACTCTTGGCAAAACTAGGGGAAATAAAATTTGTGGAAAGAGTGAACTAAAATAAAAGTTAATCCAGCTTTTTTCACCCTGACATAAGATCTATTTTTAAAATCAAAAGTAAAACAAATTGAATCGTGTACAACTAGACTTCCTGTCAACAGTGTTGGAGCTTCAGAACTTTATCATCTGTGGCACACTCTAGCTTGAATTTAAGCTAGTAAACTTTAGCTAACTTTGCTTTTTCTGTCGATATATGTCAGTCACTGTAAAGGGATCGAACACATCTTCCTCAGTGACGACATGACTACTTGCTAGACAGCAGAATGTTGGGAATCAAAATAACTTCTTTCTGTTCCTGGCCCTGGGAAAATGGCCAGATCAGTTTTATTCCAAACTGTGTGACCATCTAGAGTTATCAGCACTTATAAATAAATCAACTATTTTAAGCATATTTGATCTTAAGATTCTTCATCTAATAAAATTAATCCCCTATATTTATCCCATATACTACAATTAAAACTCCAGATACTACGGAGACCTTATGTTTGATAACTGATTTTCTCTCTTGTCTTTCCTATTAACATAAGAAAGTATTTTCTGTCAGGAAAAATCATTAGCCCAAATGATGGGATACAGCATTCACCTTCATAGCCCATTCTTGCGCTAGCCATTTTTTGTCCCTGGCATGGGATCATCTACTACAGTATATGAAATAATTTATCTACCTCTTCCTCTAATCTCACCACAGATCCCAGGTGGCACATTGCCTCCTTTTTGAAAAGCACTACCACAGTGTTTTCAGTGCAGAAGTGGTCTTCTTGAACTCATAAAGGGAGGAAGCAAGTTCCCATTTTAAGGATATTTGAATGACTAATGCCTACGACTTAGCACTGAACTTTCTAATGCAGTCTCAGAAGTCAGCAGTGCAAATGCTTATCTTAAATATTAGCTCACACGTACCTCATGAATTGTAGCCCAAGTTTAGCTTGATTTTTGACATTGTCCTTGTCTTGAAATAACTTTACAGGTTATACAGTGTTACCCACTCTGGCAGTTTTATTGAGAGTCTCACAACATGTGCTGTTTTTCTTACAGCTCCAGGTCCTGGAGTCATGTGAATTCATCAGGGAATAAAAGGTGAGGTGTCTTGTTTCTGTTTCAGATTTGTTTTTAATTAAGTGTCTAGCTTTAGAGCAGTGAAGAAAAAGCTTTAAAATATGAACCCTAAATATTTAAAACCAGAAGGAAATTTTAAAAAGAAAAAAACTCTGAAGTTGTACTATTTTGAAACTCTTATGGTTTTTAAATGCTCCTCCTGAATTCTGGAAGCTTGACTCTGGATTTTGGACTGCTTAGGCTTGACGGGAGAAAGGACAAATCATCTGGCCAAACTTAGATGATTTCTGACCTTGGGTGCTCTCCACCATATTTACAGTCCTAAAGAGTTTGGGACATTGGCATTGCTCTGGAATGGTAGGCCTCTAAGTTCTGGCCCTTCCTCCAATGGATTTTCCTGTATCTTGAGTTTAACAGCTGTTGAATAAAATGGCCTACAAGCAGCGGGATAGGTTTCTTCCCCTCCTTTCAGAACAGTATTTATCTTACTACACCACATTACCTGTGGTTTGCTCTTGTCATCATTCCATTTAACTTCTTTTCATGACTGCTCAGTGTATCAGCTTCAAGAGAAGGGCTAAAGGATCAATGTCTACCCCATGCCTGCTGGTTAGAGCACTTTTCTCAGAAGTGGGGCATACAGGCTTAATCCACAGCTGGTTGAAGGGGTGATGTGCAGATTCCCTTCCACTAGGCTAGTAAGCTAAAAGGTAGGAAGGCATCCTTCCTCCTCTTTCCTGTCAGAGTTACTAGGTATTGTTTTACCAGCAAAAGTCTTGTTGACTGAAACACAGTTGTATTCATAATTCTCTTCTGCCCAACAGCCTATGTTGTTGGCTACAAAGGACCAAATCACAGGATCATCATAAAATTCTAGTTTATTAGATGGATGCAAAAGTCAGATCATAAACCTTGGGGATGATCTCCTCCAACACACACACATTCATGCATATACACACACTCACAGTAGCTAGCTATGAACACCAAGCACCGATGTCAAGATATACCTATCCCCAAGTGCTAGAGTCCACTGTTGATGGCCACTTGAGGCTTCTTTCAGTGCAATGTTGCTTCAGAAGGGGGTTGCCAGCTGGTCCCTCTGGCTGGGCAGGCAGGGTGCTGGTCAGGTCAGAGGGAGTACCATTGGGGGTCATTCTTTGCTGCTTTTTATCCCTCTCTGGCAGACTTTGGTGACTCCCCAATTTTCATGCTTACCCAAGCCAGGGGTCATTGACCTTGTGGGATGTCCCCCTTGGTCCTGCTGGATGGCAGCTGTCAGCCCCAGGGGTCATGTCTGCAGGTACATGCAGTCTTGGGAGTCCATTGATGAAATTTGATTAATTCACTGCTGTGATTAGTTCAAACCAGGGCTTCTGTACCTTTAACAGTGAAGTTTCAGGGAGTTCCTGGCTCTGTATTGATCCTTTCCTCTCCTTAGTCTGTGGTTTTGTAGGTGTTAATTGCTGTTCCTTAGCTTGTTATCCTGTCTAGCTACTGTGTTACGCAATCAATCAAGATTCGTTCAAGGACCTGCTCCATACAAAGGAGTCGTGGTTTGATCCCCACCCTTGGTAACATTGTTACATGGTACAACTTTTTTTAAACCTAAAGTACATTTGTTACAAAGTTAAAAAGCATAGAATATAAAACATAAAAGGGGGAAATGCCATGTCATATACAACAAATAGGCCAAATATAATGGGGGGGAGGCGGGGACATACTGATGCAAAATACTATTTTATACCCATAAAAGCATCTACAAACTATATTTCTATTACAAGTACACCTTATATTCTATACAAATAATAATAACATAAAAGAAGAAGAGGGAGGAATGAAGAAAAGGTAGAAAAGAGAAATCATCCTCAAAAGGGGGGAAATACTGCAAAAGGGGCTTTTTGCCATATGAAGGGGCTTCCCATTGAAGGGGGGGCAGGCAAAAAAGGTTTCTTGCTACAATGTGGAAATAGTGCAATCTTCTGAGCATGCTTGAAAGGAAAGCAAAGGGCAAGCATGACTATGCAAGTAAAGTTTAGGATCTGAACTCTGAGCAAGTGTTCTTGTGTGGCTGCGTAAGTGGTACCTACACATGTAAAGGTGAAATAGTATTTGGCTCTTAGTTTTGAAGCCAAAACTTCACCTTCACTCATTCCAACTGTACAAAACCAATGGGAAAAACTGGCTCTGGTATAGTCATTTTTCTGTATCTTTTCTACATAGGTTCTTATGCTACACTCATAATATAGAAGTTGCTTCTGTAAGTTCAAAGGAGCTGTACCCTTTAAATCTTAAGGGTCTAAAGGTGAAGTGACATAACAGTCTGAAGGAGGATCTCCATAATAAGTTATGAGAAGATAAGATTTTTTAAGCTTTGCATACTTCATGCCAGCATCACTTCAGTCTTGCTTAGATTCTGTTTCTGCCAGCTTCTCTTCCTTTGGATACTGTTTCCAACAAGTAGGCTAGGGGTTTAGTTACATGTCCTGTAGCGATGCACTTCTGGGTACTTCAATCTTTGTTCCTTTATCAGTTCTCAGTTACTTCTTTGGTATTTCTATATGGAGGAAGAGTAGCCAAAAGTTACTTTATCATTCTGGTTTCAAAGGAAGGACATACAACATTTCAGAAAATTGCCATTCAAATTGCCTTTGAAGGCAGGACAGAAACAGCTGGTAAACAATAATATCAAGAGGTTATTATGGTCCTGCAGAATCAACTGCAGAAACTTCCTCAGCCTGACGAAGGGTTTTAAACCCAAAAGCTTGCTTAAATTTTTTTCTCCAACTATTTAAGTTGGCCTAATAAAAGATATCAGATTCACCCAAAGAACCTTGTCTGCTTATGTCCTTAGACCAACACGGCTACAACCTACACCCAAATAACAGCTAATGAATTTGGTCATATCAATCACTACTATTACTATTTTAAGATAAAGCTATCATATAACATGTGTGGATTATTTATTGTATGGTCTTCTCTTATCTCCTTTTATGCCTTGTGCTTTGTTTAATTGTGTTTGATGGTTTCCTTTACTTGCTACCAAGTCAGTTGTCACATCTGCAAAAGTTCACACTAGGGTCACTCAGAAACAGGCTCTGGGCCTTCTGCTTAGCAGCACTTCTGCAGATCAGCCTAGGCCCCCTGAAAATGGCCAAGGTTGGCAACTAGATCTCCTGAATACTGACAGTTATCTAGTAGAATTGATCAGTAATTTTGGCAGTCTTTAATGTAGTTCGCTAAGACAAGGGAAGTATTGATTGGTAGTTTGCAAGGTTTCTAGCATCAAGCAATGGTTTTTCTTTCACACAGGCTGGCTTATGACATGATTCCTCATGGCAGGGTAGATTCTTCTTAGCAAAGGAGGCTTTGAGCATCTCTGTTTATAGGAATACATTGATGTCCTATATTTTTTTCTCTTGATTTGGTCCACAGAATCATCATTTCTGAGGCTGATGCATAAGCCCAAAAGAATACCGCAAAGATTTCAGATAAAGGTGAATTTCCAGGCCTGGCAGTTAGAAAAAAACTCTTGTACCCTGAACAAATGTGATTAAAAGTCACTGAGCCATATTACACACCATTCCTCACAGTACCACTTTTTACAGAGTCACTTTTCAGAGTGGAATTATTTTTCAGGAATGATGGGGTTGCCTAGTTACATTTCTGACTGAGTGGATCTGTGTTTATTACAGCACATCAGTCATTTCATGGCACTACAGTAAGTCTCATAGCACTAAGTGGGATTTTTTCATTTTGTGTGTCATTTACAGCCCACAGCAGTAACATTACCTTTTTCAGTAATGGAACAATAAATACTGAAATGATCGGGGGTGGGGAGGCAGGGGGCTTTTAACTGTGAAACTGAAAGATTTCATCTGGAATTTTAATCAGAAATGCTGGATATGGAGTTTTATGCATTAGATAACAGGACTAAAGCCATCTTCTTTTGCAACATCTATATCCATTAGTTCAGTTATATTTTGGTGGGATTGTTGCTATGCTAAGAATGAGAGTAGCTGCCTTTTCTACTCCCTATTCCCTATTTCTATTTGCTGACCCCCTCAGGTATACCCATAGTCCTAATACTGTTTTTCCTTTCTCAAATCTTGTTTCATCTGTTTATCGATGACTTTCTTTTCGTTTGTTTCTAGTGGTTTCATTTTAGGGTAAGCACCCAACACTGGTTGTTAAGGTGCCTTTAATTAGCCACTCCTTATTTTCTTGTTTTATTTGCATCTGACCTTTCTCCTGTAATTATGCTTCACAGCTCCTACCAACTTCACTGAAATAGGTCTAAGCATGTTTCCAAATAATCTCTACCCTTGTCCTTTGCTGTCACTTCTGTAATGTGCTGCCTCTGCTTAGCTTTAACTAAACCATCACTACTGTGGTGTTAAAACAGATAGGTCTTAATAGACTGCTGGTCTAGAAGTCAGCAACCAGACCACTGACAGAGCTGCCTCAGCAGTTTAGACAGTGCAGATTCTGATGATTTTAAATCCATCTCTTCCAATATTCTTGCCATTGATGTTAGACGGTGTTCTTGATCTTGACATAGTAAGACAATGATCAGTGTTAATACCTGGATGGGAGAGGGGTGATATGAAATATGAATAATGCCAAGGCCCTCTAAGAACATAAATGTGAGTGGTTCATTGAAGAGGTCCTTTATGACTATGGTAATATGGGTATACTACAGAGGTAAAGTGCTCCTAGCTTGCACATACTACCCTGGCAAAGCTATGTTGTGAACCACAATACTTAACACATAATACACTCCCCACTCACAAAAGAACATAGCTGTGCTTATATAGCTTTGGCTCCACTAGTTA
Source organism: Crocodylus siamensis (assembly GCF_052110815.1). Classification (NCBI taxonomy): domain Eukaryota; kingdom Metazoa; phylum Chordata; order Crocodylia; family Crocodylidae; genus Crocodylus; species Crocodylus siamensis. The sequence continues at coordinate 30,142,428 of NC_143397.1, read as the reverse complement.
TATCAGTCCAGGGTCATACTTCTTCACATCCTGAAGTAATATAGCTGTGCCAGAAGAACTCATAGTCTCAGAAAAGAAATACTGCATTCGAGAAATTCCCCTGAGAATTGCCCACCTGTACAAATTTGCCAGGAAGTTAGAATTTCTGAGCTAGTCTCTGAAGTGAGGTTGTTATGCATTGTTTGTCTCCAGAAAGTCATCCATCAGATTCATTACTTTGTCTCTTCTTGGAAATTTTTGCTGTAGAAACAGTCTACAATTTTGTCACACCATGTACAGAGGGAAAAAGTGATTTAAAGCAAATTCAAGGTGGTGGTGAAGGTGTCTGTGTCAATGTCACAGTAGGTGGAATAGAAGTCATGTAGCAAATTAATTATATATCAGGCACTGTTCATACCAGTGAAATAATAGTTCAATGCTGAAATGGCAGTGTGAGCAAAGACCTGTTTGTGTAATGGAAACTGAGACGTTAGGTATGAGTAGCTCTATTAAAAATTGCTGTCCTTTGTCCTAATTGCCCTCTGTGCAGCTTGTAGATAGATTGTATCTTCAGTGATGTTTGTAACATCATTAAAGTCATGTAAAGCAGAAAGTGGAAGCATTGGGTCTAGTGACAGGCCAAACAGGCTCTTTGATTTGGGATTTCCCAAAAATTTGAAAAAAGCCTAAACATACGTGAATGATGTGTTCATTTCTTCTCATTTTCAGTTCTGTAAATTTTTCAGAGGGTTTTTTTTTAGGCTATTTCTGGTGAGTAATTAACAGAGCCAAAATAACGTGGTCTTTGATCTATAAGGTACTCTAGTGAACTAGTATCTGGGATATTATGAATAAGGTGGACCTGCAAGTTATCATAATGCCTATCCTCAGAAAAAGACTCTACATTCCGGATCATGAGTGGATGGCAGCTCCTAAGTTTAGCGGAGAGAAGGGAGTTTAGCTAGAACCACTGCTTAGAGCTTCTTATTGACAAGCTTTAGACAGCTCCTTGCTCAGGGTCAGAGGTTTCAGAATTGCCTTAAAGAGGGTTCTGACCATACCGGGAGCCAAGATGCCCAACTGTTTCTTTGAATCACCCTTCTGGGCCTGAGGTCTAAGGTTTTGCACTGTTGAAGTTAGAAATGCCTATAGTGCTTCTCTAGGTCTTGCCTTATGTCATTTTTATTAATGTGCCTAATTGGCTATGCAAACAATAATGTGCTTTGCCAGCACTTATCTCTGATGTTCTACAGGAAATAATCAATCATCTCTTTAGAAACATAATAACATACAAAGAAAATAAGCAAGTAGGGCTAAAGTTAAAGCTTTGATCTTCCTGATCTCTGAGCAGCTCCTGTCAGTTTTATACCACTATCATTCCTTGTCAATGCCTTGTCAGTCATCTCTGTGAAGCAGCCCACCAAGAACATAAAGGAACAAGAATCATCAGCAGGATAAGAATGATAGGTCACAGCTACCAAGGATATCAAACGCTATATTCACCCCCTTGTTCAAAGATGCACAGTTTTCATTTTATGTCAGGGGCAGGCATTATTTGGGCCGGGAAACCACACAAGGCATTTTGATGAGTTGTCATGTCAGTGCCCCCACCCCCTGCCACAATTCACCAAAACTCCCTATGTGGTATTAGGCTGTGGGGCAGGTGGGGAGCAGCGTTTGGGAGCAAGTTGGGCAGGCGAGGCTGGGATCGAGGGGTGAATTCAAATGGCAAACCTTGCCCAGTGGGAGGTGGCGGGGGGGGTAGAGGAAGTGAGGCGGGCGTGTGCATGCATGAGGAGGGGAAGCAAGGCTTCCTGGGTGCTAGGTCCTGGGAGTCGACTGAGGTTGAGATGAGGGACGAGGGCACAGGGGGCACGTACAGCAGAGCTCGCCTGGGCAGTGTGGTCCATGGCTGCCCCCAGGACATACTGGAGCTGAAGCTGGATAGCTCCTGCCCCAGTGCACAGGGCTCTGGGTCCAGCTCCCATCCGCCTTCCACCCATTTGGCTGTGGCACAGCAGAAGGAGGAGCCACCTTGGAGGTGAGGGGAGCTGAGCAGTGCCTGGGTGGCTGCAGCCGCACTGGGAGCAGCCCCAACTGCAAGCCAGACATGTTGGCTCGCGCTTGGCCAGTGGGCATGGACTGGAGCACAGTGCAGGCTTCCCCAGGTGGGGCTCGGCATCATGAAGAGTGTCGTGGGGGCAGGCATGGGCTAGATCCAATCAATTGGCAGGTGACCCCATGGGCCTGATACAAACAGTTGGTGGGCTGGATCGAATTCATGGCTGTATTTTGCCCACCCCTGTTTTAAGTGGAATTCATGTGGCATTTTGGAGAGGATGAAGAGACGGAATGATATTTCAACGAGTAAATAGACAGTTTGCAGTTTAAGCAGTAAAGACTGTATAGAATATTGGTAGGAGCAAAGTCTGAAAATTGTCATCACTGAAAAGTAATGGGATTCATAGAAGTGCTGATATGATGCATTTCTTTATTTCTTGCCTACCATCATCTGATATGGGTTGGCTAACAAATTATATCTTTATTTTATCGAAGTAGTCAGTGTGTCTCTACACAACATGCTTTACTGTGCAGTAAACTAATTTAATTAGTCTACTGTGCAGTTAATTTGCTACCTGTTGTAGTTAGTGCACATGTAGATGCCAACCTGGAGCAAATTTGCGAGGGATCGTGCCAGGGCCGGCAGGCTTGAAGCTTCTACAGCCCTAGGGGTAGGGTGACCTCATAATGCTGTGGGGTGAAGCTGCAGTCCAGGACCAGTTTGCTCAAAGCAGATGCTCCAATGCCCACATTTATGAGGGCCTGGCAGTCTGCATGTGGGAGTGCAGGCATGACCAGTCAGTGTGCCAATACCACATAAAGGTCAAGGCCCTATGGACAGTGTGTCAGCATCACCAACGATAACCGCTGGTCAGAAGCAGCCTGCAGGACCTTTATGCTAGACCACATATTCACACCCCAGGACCCTAGCCAGAGCTGTGCTGTGTATTCCAGCATGGGCAGACTGCTGGAGCCTCATCGCAGCCTGGCAGCAGTGATGAGCCATCAGTGAGCCTCAGAGCATTGAAAGCCTGTCCAACCTACTCCCCCTCCTCAGCATCTCTGGCAGCTCCAGGTGCACAGCCCCACCCAGGAGGCCAGCCTAGGGTGGTACCACCTGCCCTCATGAGCTCCAGCTATTCCCCAGATAGGGTCACTGCCTGGCAAGCCAGGTGCTGTGCCCCTGCACCCCAAGATGCCACTGGAGCCACAAATGGTTGCCGCCAGTGGAGAGGTCCCTCCCCGCCCCACTTGTTCCCCTGCCCCTGCTCCCCTCCCTGCCCAACCTGGTCCCTCCCCTGACACCTGGAGTCCCACCCCCTCTCCACAGTCCACAGGGAGGTGGGAGGCGGGAGGCAGGAGGCAGTGCAAATTTTTATTGAGCAACCTGTGCCCCTGCAGCTAGGCATTCGTGGGTCTTATACACATGAAGAAACGTGGCAATGCTTGTGGGAATGCTGTCCTCAGGTGTGGGGGGCAGGGACACATAGCATAGGCACAAGTACCCACTCCAGGCAGTGAATGTTGTGATGAAGCGTGGACATGCCTGCCGCACCATCAAAACTCAGGGTCCCCATGCATGGTGCATGGGGCACCATGGCAATCATCATCAGTAGGGCATAGTGAGATGGGCACCCCTCAGTCTGCTCAAAGAGCTTGTTGCAGCATGCCCAAGACAGTCTCACCAAGGCCACTCTCAGGGCACAGGACATGTACCAGGGTGTTGGGGAGGAGCGGCCCTGGAGTACCTCCCTGGAGAGGCCCCCTGGGGAGGAGGGAGGGGAGCCACCAGCTCTGGGCTTGGCTGGTGACTGCCTGTGCTACGGCCTATCTGGCCAACTTATCATGGTCCCTGAGCACCCTGGGCACCTGTGTGCACATGATGCCTGATCTGAGGCTTTGCAGTGCTAGGCCCCCTGATATAGTGCATATTATCTCAGAAATGTTGCAGACTCACAGAAGCAACCTCTCTCTCCTGGCTCTATAGGTCCAGAAGCTGCATATGGAGGAGAGGCATCAGCTGCCCATGGGGATGTGTGATCAAGGTCACTGCAAGCCTCGGCCGGGGCCTGCTGTATGTGTCACCTCTAGCAGTGGTGCACCCAGGGCCAGACCCTGATGCTAGATTGGCTAGTTACTGTGATGGAGGAACAGCTGGCAAACTCATGTGCCTGGCATGCATATGACATTTCTCACAAGTGGGAGAGGAACTGAGAGAGGGACCAGGTGCATCAGGAATTCTGGGACAGGCTCCTGCCCTCAGAAGAGGCACCTCACCCTCCTTGACAGGATGGTGGAGACCAAAGAGAAGCAGGCTACCATGGTGGCCAAGACAGTGGAGACCATGGAGGAGGACTGCTGGGTGTTGGGCAGCATCCTGGCCTTGGTGAACACCTTTGTGCCACCCCCATCCTGCTTATGGCCATAGGCCTGCCTGCTGCCTGGCAGCCAACCACCACCCAGCTGCAGGCCCCCTAGTAGACTTGGGCTTAGGTGCAGCAGTGCTTCCAGCAGCCATGCTCCCCTGCTCTGGCACCCACCCGGGGTCCTCCACCAGCCCCCCACCCCCTAAACTGGGGTTCACCCCCACCACTTACCCTGGATCTATGAGGCAGGAGCTGACTGCAGCAGGACCAGAACCACAAGCAGGCCCTGGTGGCCCTGGCCACTGGCTGCAGGAGGGGGAGCCAGCCATGCTGGCAGAGCAGTGGCTGCCCTCACCCCAAGGTGAGCCCCTGCCTTCTAGCCTCACCATGGCATACACATCTACAGTCATGCAGCCAGAGGCCTGGGTTATGGACACCTGTCTCTGGCTCCCCCACTGCACTGCCCCCTACCTCAGGAGGGTAAACAGAGCACACTGTACTTAATCTGAATGGGGAAGTGGGTGTTTCATTGATGGTGGGTGGGGTGGTTGCTGAAGGCGCTATGTGTGTCAGGGAGAATGGGAAGGGGCTCTGAGGTTCAGGAGGGAGAGAGGAGGGTGGTCTGTTTTTGGGGAAGGAGGGGCAGGACAGGGTCTGTGTCTGTGGAGGGAAATACAGTGCTTTCAAGAAAACTGTCCACAGTGAGCATGGTTTTGGGGGTGCACGGTGGGGCTTTAGTCCATGGCCAGCCATCCAGGTGGCCTATAGCAGGGAGTGGAGCAGCAGATGGTCTGCCAGTGCCTCTTGCATCTGGTGCCCTTGCCCCTACTACTTGGTGTGCACCTCATCTGGGGCCTTGTTGGGAGGATGGGGGGCATTGCTCTTGCTGCTGCCACAGCTGGTACTCCCTCTGCCAGGTGTCCACTTCCTGCCACACTTCCTCCACCCAAGCCTCACAGAAGATCTTCCCCTGGGCCTCACATAATATGCAGCACATGGGCTACGATGATGACCCCGGGGATATTGGCCTCTGTGATATCAAGGTGTGGGCAGAAGGGGTGCACCAGCATCCCTTCAGGAGGCCAAAGACACACTCCTCCATCACACAGGTCCAGCCCAGGCACCTGAGGATGGAGTAGCCGTAGCAGTGTGGGAACAGGCTCTGGTGACAGTCACAGAGGGCTGTGTCAATATGTTGCAGACTCCTCTGGGCTAGAAACACAGGTGGCCAAGGAGCAAAGGATGGGGCTGTCTTTTAAAGAGAGCCCCTGGCTGTAGGCAGCTGTGGATCCCAAATGGCTCCCAAAATCTGCTCCCAAATGGCTGCACATGTAGACGTTTGCCCAGGGTGGGTTTACTGTGCAATAAATTACTGCACAGTAAACCCATATAGCACTAACTGCATTTGTAGATGTGCCCAGTGTCCACTTACTCCTGTTGCTACTGCTGCATTAATTTGGCAAAATGTATATTAGTGCAAGCTGCAATACATTATTAATGAATGGCAGAAAACTTCAGAAATGCTTACTAATACACACACACACACACACACACACACACACACATAGATACAGCTATATAGATATCGATATCTATATGTATAAATACAGATATACATATACACACAACATACATACATAAAACATAACATTTTAATTTCTGTCACATTTTAAATTCAGATCCCATTAAAACTCAAAAGAATGTGTGAAGGCTAAAATTACTTCTAATGTTATATAGATTTCATAGACATTAAGGCTGGAAGGGACCACGGAAGATCATCGAGTCCAGCCCTCCGCCCGAAGGGCAGGAAGTCAGCTGGGGTCCCAGGATCCCAGCAAGATAAGCATCCAATTTACTCTTGAAGGTGTTTACTCTTGAAGGTGTTCAATGTAGATGCTTGAACCACCTCCGATGGCAGGCTGTTCCAGACCTTGGGGGGCTCAGACAGTAAAGAAATTCTTTCTTATGTCCAGCCTGAAATGGTCTTGCAGGAGTTTATGACCGTTCAACCTTGTCACCCCTTAGGGCTCTCTGGTGAACAAACGTTCCCCCACATACTGGTGGTCAACCCTGATAAAGTTATAGGTGGCCATCAGATCACCCCTGAGCCTGCGCTTTTCCAGGCTAAAGAACCCCATAGATCTCAGCCTGTCATCGTAAGGTCTGTTTTCCTGATCTCTGATCATGTGCGTGGTTCTTTTCTGGACTGTTTCAAGCTTCTCCACATCCTTTAAAAATTGTGGAGCCCAACACTGGACACAGTATTCCAGCTGCAGCCTCACCAAGGCCGAATACAAAGGGAGAATGATGTCCTGGGATTTGCTCAAGAAGCATCTATGGATGCAAGCCAGCGTTTTGGTCACTTTACTAGCCGCAGCATCGCATTGCAGGCTCATGTTCATCTTGTGGTCAATGATGACCCCCAAGTCTCTTTCTTCTGTAGTGCTAATGAGCCTGTAAGGATGCTGCAGGTTTTTCCTCCCAAGGTGGAGAACCTTGCATTTTTCAGTGTTAACACCATCAGGTTCTAGTCCACCCATTTGCTGAGCCTGTCCAGGTCAGCCTGGATTGCCCTCCTGTCTTCAGGTGTTTTGCCCCAAAATTTGGTGTCATCAGCGAACTTGGCCAGTCCACTTCTGACTCCAATGCCACATCATTAATAAAGATGTTGAACAATATGGGTCCAAGGAAAGAGCATTGGGGGACCCCGCTGGTCACAGGACACCATGATGATTGACTTCCATCAATTACCACTCTCTGGGTCTGACCATGGAACCAATTTCCCAGCCAGCGGATCATGGTGGACCCAAGGCCACAATTAGCCAGTTTCACCAAGATCAACGGTTTTTTTGAAGTCAAGATATATGACATCAATATCTTCTGCCTTGTCCAGGTGATAGGTCACCTCGTCGTAGAAGGAAATGAGATTGGTCAAGCAGGACCTACCCGCAACAAACCCCTGCTGGCTATCCCTTAGGATGCTGGCGTCGGCCAGTCCATTAAGGATGGCCTCTTTTATAAACTTTTCTAAGACCTTCCCCAGGATAGAAGTCAGGATGATGGGGCTATAGTTAGCTGGATCCACTTTTCTCCCTTTCTTGAAGATGGGCACCACATTGGCCTTCTTCCAATCTTCAGGCACTTCACCAGAGTGCCAGGAGTTTTCTAAGATCCATGCCAGAGGCTGGGTTATGGTGCTCACGAGCTCCCTGAGTACTCTGAGGTGTAGATTGTCAGGGCCGGCTGACTTGAAGGTATCCAGCTTCTCAAGGTGTTCCTTTATGAGGTCAGCATTAATAGAGGGCAGGGGATCTCTCTCACCCAGACTGCCCTGTCCCATGGTGGGCATGGGCGTCCCATGGGACTGATGAAAGACTGACGCAAAGTACCCATTTAATAGGTTGATTTTTTCCTGGGCGTCAGTTGTCAGTTGCCCCATCTAGTTCAGCAGGGGTCCAACGTTGCCCTTGCTTTTCCTCTGGCTCCCCACATATCTGAAAAAAGACTTTCTATTGTTCTTGATGCTTAAAGCTAGTTGGAGTTCAGTTGCAGCCTTGGCTTTCTTGGTTTGCTCCCTGCAGGACTGGACCAGTGCAGAATAATCCTCCTTGGAGGTGAGTGCCATCCTCCATCCTTTGTAGGCCTTCCATTTTAGACTCAGGAGGTCTGCTAGATCCCTGGAGAGCCAGGGGGGGTGCTGTGCCCTCTTGCTGCCTTTCATCTGAGATGGAATAGAATTAGCTTGTGCATTGAAGATCGCTCCCTTGAGGAGCAACCACTGTTCTTGAACTCCCCTCTCTCTGGGGTCATGGTGCCTTAGGGCCTCACTGACAAGCCTCCTGAGATTGTCAAAGTTGGCTTTTCTGAAGTGAAGGACTTCCATGTTGCTGACTGACTTGCCAGCTTTACAGTGGATGGTGAAGGTGATCAGCTTGTGGTCGCTGTCACCCAACTTCCCATTGATCACTAGGTCACCGATTAGGTCATCCCCAGTAGCAGTGCTTTACGTCTCATTGGCCCATAGGCTTCTTGAGTCAGGTAGAGGTCATCCACACACGAGAGGAAGCTTTGTGACCGCTCAGATTTTGCTGCGTGATCCTCCCATGAAATGTCCAGGTAATTGAAGTCACCCATGACAACCATGGTCCTGGAACATGTAGCTGCATTTGATACCCACTAAAGCATTGTGCATCTTAGGTTTAAAGTAGGATTCAAAACTTTTAGGGTTCATGTTCTATTAAAAATATGGGTTGGGACAACTTTGGTGCCCAGCTGGAACGGAAAAAATTCTGTTTTTCCCTTCCATGCTCTATCTTGCAAAAAATGATGGGATGTTCCATCTTTGATTCAGTTTTTCTATCAATTCCCTCCAAACCCTTTTTCAGCCTGTATCAGTTAGGTGTGGGCATTTATCATGACTGCATGTACACTTCAGTTCTAGCCCTAAATAGTTGCTGTCTGCTATTGTCAGCAGCAGACTTGACCTAAAGCACAGTAAGAAGTAAGTGCAGCATGTACAGTTTCTTCCTTGCTGGGATTGCTGGGAAGGAGAACAGTGTGTTTTACACACACACACACACACACACACACCCCCACACACACACCCACCCACACACACACACACACACACACCCCTTCACTATACCTCTTATTTTCCTTTCCTCTTCAGGTGTCTCAGGACCCTGTGTTCTTCACTTCTTTACTTGATCCATAAAGCAGGAGCTAAGATGCTGGTGATTCAGAGCTTTGCTCCTTCCATGGCCTCCAGGCTTTCACCTTTCTGGTTTGACAGCATCCTCCCACTCTCCTTTCCATAGTTTTTTATCTTTATAGGGAACATTCAAGGGGACTAGTTTGAATACTAGAGCCACCCCCTATCCTTTATTTATCCTAAGTAGTACCATAATTTTAAACGTTGATATCAATCATGAGTCTGAGAGGCAGAGCCTTCCCTTATTCACCTGCTCCCACAGTATGGCTTATGTACGTAGTCACATGTTCATAGTTTCATAGTTTGTAGGGTTAGAAGGGACCTGAGCATATCATCAAGTCCGACACCCTGCCATGACAGGAAAGAGTACTGGGGTCAAACAACCCTCGTGAGGTGTTCATCCAGCGTCCTTTTAAAGACCCCCAGGGTAGGAGCCAGCACCACCTCTCTTGGAAGTTGGTTCCACATCCTAGCTGCCCTGTCTGTGAAGTAGCGCCTCCTAATATCTAGCCTAAATCTACCCTCTGCCAGCTTGTGACCGTTATTCCTGGTCACTCCTGGTACCGCTCGGGGGAACAGGGACTCCCCCAATGCCTGCTGGTCCCCCCTGACTAATTTGTAAACTAGTAATTGTTTAATAACTTCAATACTGGAGCAGAACTAGTGCCTTAAGTTCCTTTTGTAGAATCTGTATCAGTAAGGCTGTGAAATCTAAAGGCTTATGGCATCTTACATTTAGGTCTTGGTAAACATTAATTGTCTGAGAAAATTTTCTGAGCACCTGCATGTTAATGCTTATTGTTATCTATAGATCAAAGTACAGCATCGGAGTCTTGAACCAACATAGTGCTGTCTCAGGGCTGAGACTGCAGATCAGCTGGTCTCAGCCATACAGTTGCACTGGAACCAGTTCAAGGTATTGGAGTGCAAGGGAGTGATGCCGACATGTGAGCTGATCCCAGCTTCTACATTGTGTGAGAGCCTTGAACTGGCCAGGCTCCTGTGGGGTGAGGGGGTGGGAGCATGACAGAGTTGTTTGTTGGGCTCCCAGCTTCCTTCCTGTACTGGGGCTTTGAGCTGTTTTTGTGGTTTAATTACATCACAATTTACATGTATGATGGTTGTTTGTGATTTAAATGAGTTTGTTATGTTGCAAACTAAACCATATCTCCATGTAGTTTAGTTTGTAATGTAGCTACTTATACAATTGCAGCCTTTAATCTGACATCTCCCCAGGCAGCTATGGGCGCCCCAGCCCTTCCCTGGCAGTGGGAAGGCAGCAGAGATGTACACGGGCCTCTGCTCTCCAGTCAGGCTCGGGGAAGCATTGGATCCAGCCAGGTGCTGCCTCCAAGTGGGGCAGCATCCAGGCCACTAGCTGCCCACCCAGGGGATGCTGCCACCATGGGGCAAAGGACCAGGGCTCCCCGCACCTCACGGGCCACTCAGCCCACCGGTAGCTCACGCAGGCAGGTGCCACTGGGAAAAAAAAGCAGCAAGGGACTTGATCCTTTTTTTTTTTTCATGGATCCTGTCTATGGTCAGGTATGAGTTGCCAGTGTTAGTCAGGCCAGAGCTGCAGAGGGCTTCAGCCCTTCTCTCTGTGGTAGCAGCCCCCCCAGGGGCTGCCCAGGCAGGCTGGTAGTGGGCCAGGGGCTGCCCCAGCTCAGAGGCAGCATTTAGCCCAATCCAACTGTTCCCCGAGCCTGAGCTGGGGCAGCCTCTGGCTTGCTAACAGCCCACCTAGGCACCCCTGGGGTCTGCCACCACCCCTGAGGAAAGTACCAGGGCTCCTTGACCTGCCAGCAGTTCACTCCCTGCTGCAACCCAGCTGCAGGAGAGGTGGGCAGGCTTTGTGAAAAAAAAGAGGATTGAGCCTCTTGCAGTAAAAGTGATGGAAACCCCTAAATTGAAATGATGGGTTTTTAAGCATCAGAATTAAAAAACTACCATTTCAATTTAGGGAACTAAATCATGTGTATAAGCACGCTAGCACTGTAAGTGCAGTTAGCACATGCTAAGTGTGACATGTAACAAGGACCTAACTAGACCAGCAGATTGCAGGGTAAGAAATCAGGGCTGGCAGTAAAGAAAAATCTGTCATTGGACTTTGACCGTTTTGTGGGATGGGTGTTAGCAATCACATGGGGACAGCACTGAGACTCCACAAGGCCACATTTACTTTCCTTTCTGGGTCAGAATCACGAGCAGTATTCAGCCTACTAGCTAAGTATTATAAACCTGTCTAAAGTCTCTCCATTGCTCACAAAGATTCACTGGAATTCAGTGGAGCTGAAAGGGACAACAGGGAGGGTGGCTCTCAACTTGGACTGTAGCCAAAGTGGAAAGAGACAGAGAGAAGGTATTACTGTGCTGTCCCTTCCAAAAAAAAAAAATCCGTTATATCCTCAGAGAAGGAGTGGCCTGCATTGCCCTTGTACTTTAGCAAAGACCTGCATAAAAGTTCAGATGTCTCTATGGCTTTTCTAATTCCTTCAGTTTCTTGCTGAAGGTGAAAATGCATAGATTTCCTTTTGCTTATAGCTGCCTTGTGAGAAAGTGCTGCACTAGGAATAGCTTAGGCAGCATGGCCCAACAAGATGTTGCATGCTTCTTCCAGGGCTGAGACTCCAATGCCTTGCAGAATTGGATCCAGGGATTTTTCAGAAGCTCCATTATACACTGCAAATTAAGACACCATTTTAAAAAGGATGTGGGGAAGTAAGAGAGGGACCAGAAGTGGGTAACAAACAGCTTGGAAAGTAAACTATATAAGGATAGGTTGAAAGAGCTAGGCGTATTTAGCTTGCACAAAAGGCATGTAAGGAGGGATGTGGTATCAGTCCCCAAATACCCGGAGTGCTGCCATAAACAAGAGGGAACACACTATTTCTCTCTTGCTGCAGAGACTAGGAAATGAACCAATGACTTGAAGTTGCAGCAAAGTAGGTTTAAACTGTATATCAGGAAAACCTTTTCCACTGTTAGAATAATGAGGAAGTGGAATAAACTGCCTAAGGAAGTTGTGGACTCTCCATTACTAGAGTTATTCAAGAAGAGTTGAACAGGCACTGGTCAGGGATGATCTGAATTTAACTTTGCCTATGTTCTACTATGGGTATTTCCCTTGCTTCTGAGATTTGCTATTGCTACATGGAGCTGGGAGGGAATTTCCCCTTGCCCCTAGCTGCTATATATGTCAGGATATTTTTAAATATTCCTCTGTGGGATCCAGATGTGCAGGCACATATGGTTTGTGGCTTTTTATAGCTTATAGCAATCAGAAAACCAGTCATAAAGCTCAAGAATTATATTATGAATTCCACTGCGAAATTATATTAAACCAATTAAATTGGAATAGAATAACAAGGCATTAGTAAAGGCAAATCACAGAGAATCTGGGAATACCTTTACATATGCTGCCAAGACTACAGAACCTTCCAATTTCCATTATTAAATACGTCTTGTGGAAAATAATTATTAATTATATGGAATCTCCCATTTGCTACCATTCCCTCAAACTAACTTTCATAGTGCTTACATGAATGCATGAACACCGCATGGCCCCCAGAGGCTGGGGGGGCACGGTGAGCTCCTGCAGGTAGCGACGGCGCTGTCAGTGGTGGGAGCAGCAAGTGGAGAGCTCCCACAGGCAGCCACGGCACTGTCAGTAGCAGAGGGGGCGGGGGCAAGCACCGACCACCTGCAGGCACCACTGACAGTGTCAGCAGTGCCTTTTCATAGATTTCATAGATTTCATAGACATTAGGGCTGGAAGAGACCTCGGGAGATCATCGAGTCCAGCCCCCTGCCCAAAGGGCAGGAAGTCAGCTGGGGTCATAAGGTCCCAGCAAGATAAGCATCCAATTTACTCTTGAAGGTGTTCAATGTAGGTGCTTGAACCACCTCCGCTGGCAGACTGTTCCAGACCTTGGGGGCTCGGACAGTAAAGAAATTCTTCCTTATGTCCAGCCTGAAACGGTCTTGCAGGAGTTTGTGACCGTTCGACCTCGTCATCCCTTGGGGCGCTCTGGTGAACAGACGTTCCCCCAGATCCTGGTGGTCACCTCTGATAAACTTATAGGTGGCCATCAGATCACCCCTGAGCCTGCGCTTTTCCAGGCTAAAGAGTCCCATGGCTCTCAGCCTGTCATCGTAAGATCTGTTTTCCTGACCTCCGATCATGCGCGTGGCTCTCCTCTGGACTCTCTCAAGCTTCTCCACATCCTTTTTGAATTGTGGCGCCCAAAACTGGACGCAGTACTCCAGCTGCGGCCTCACCAAGGCCGAGTACAAGGGGAGAATGACGTCCTAGGATTTGCTCGAGAAGCATCTATGGATGCACGTCAGCGTTTTGGTCGCTTTACTAGCCGCAGCATCGCATTTCAGGCTCATGTTCATCTTGTGGTCAATGATGACCCCCAAGTCTCTTTCTTCTGTAGTGCTAACCAACGTAGCACTGCCGAGCCTATAAGGGTGCTGCAGGTTTTTCCTCCCAAGGTGGAGAACCTTGCATTTTTCGGTGTTAAACACCATGAGGTTCTCGTCTGCCCATTTGCTGAGCTTCTCCAGGTCAGCCTGGATCACCCGCCTATCTTCTGGCATGGATGCTTTGCCCCAAAGTTTGGTGTCATCAGCGAACTTGGCCAGTCCACTCCTGACTCCAATGTCCACCATGCTCAGGGGGTGCCCCTACATATCGCCAATGCATGAATATATGCACAGATGGCATCTAGTTAGAATTCTTATAAATTAATTATCAAGCTTATATGCTTGGTCAATGTAGTAATATGTAAGAGCTTCTAAAATATACCTACGTGCAGATTGTGTATGTGAAAATTTGTCCCCTTAAAATCAGTGGAAGTATGGCCACTGACTTGTGGGATGCCAAAATTCCATTATATGAAAAGCTTGTAGAAAAAGATACAAAATATTGCCAACATTGAACAGTGGAGAGAGGGGCAGGGGATTCAGAGGGGGCTAGCAGATCCATTGGGGTGGGGTTTGGGGGTGGGGGGGAAGAAGGGTTGGTCAGAGGCCTAAGAATAGCTCAGTGTGGGTTGAGGATCTGTGGGAATAGCACATTCCTGGGGCTAGCAGCTGGGCTTTCTCAGCCTTGGGGCTGTGCTGCAAATGTGGGTAGATTTTGGGAGATTGGGTTAACCTAATCTCAATCTAAATTAGCACACCTCCTTCAGTGAACCCACTTAAATTAGGTGCACCATTTTTTTTGGCCCTCTTAACACCTTCACAATCGGGCCTTTAGATCTAACCAAGGTTAGGTTGACCTAAATGTAATGCCTGTACACCCAGATATTTTCATTAGTTAATACCTGAGGGCATGGTGAATACCTATTAGGGGTAGCACATATAACTGTGGGATTGGTGGGTGGAGAAGTGTTTAAGACAAAGGAACCATTCCAGTAGTTGGCTTGGTTTTATTAACAAATTACAAATTTGCCCAGTAAACAATGTCACATACCATGCAAGTGCAGCTGCAAGTAGGATAGGAAGACTTCAGTGCTAGGATTCCCAGTTTCTGCTGACCAGGCATCTAGGAGTTCCTGGGGAATACTTCAACATACTTAAATTGGTGCTATGATGTGAATTTCTGATGATTCCAACTTGCTTCAGAAACTTAGGCTTTTTATAGTCTATTGGGGGTGAGCTGCTCTGGGTTTCAGAGTGAACTAATCACCTTTGAACAAGCCAGTCTCATTTCACAATTCAGTCTAAGTTCTATGAATTTATGTATGATTTCCTGGCAGCCTTTGCAGTCACTCACTGTACTATACCAGCATCCAATCATTTTATTTGTTTATGTGCCACCTGCATGATGCTGTCTCAGACTGTTTCCTTTAATGTCTGTCAAAGTCTGAGTTGTGAAATCACATCTTCTTGCAACTTGCTCATTAACATGGATTATGAATAGGTCACAAATAGCCCCCCTTATGTTACACACCTGTCCCTTATTTTTTCTTGTCGAGTTTCTAATATCTTTTTTCAAGACACTGTGGCTTGCAGACACGAAAAAGAAAAAAACCCAGCACTTTATTTTCAGCTTGGTGCACCTCTGTACCAACTGCTGTGCAATGATGCCCAGAAGGGTCATCACATTAGTTTGACCCTAAGCTCCTCTGATGTCTGTATAGATTGGGTGTTTCAACAGGGCTATTTGGCATTTTATCTAACAGGTGATTGAATCAGCAGCTTTAGATAAAAGTACGGAAAAGCACCACTGAAGTGCTCACTCTATACAAACACTGGGGAGCCAAGTCAAACTAATGTGTTGTCTCTTCTAGTAAAGTACTAGGGAGTTTTGTTTTGTTTGGGGCGGGTCACATTTGTCAGTGCCCTATATTTCTGGCTTTTTTTTCCTAGAAAAAAAACTCAGCTTGAACAAATGCACTATTTGCACCAGCTATGATTTTATGAAACCAGTAAAACTGTATGCAGGTCCCTTAAAATTAACTTTATCCTGTATTTTTCATGCAATTGTATATTTAGGAAATCATTGTATTTGAAGAAAATTCAACTCACATTTAAAACTCCAAATGAATAATGCATAAGTAAGTGCATGCATACTTTTAGAATGATTGGATGAAGTCTGTCCGTCTCCCTGTTGTACATACAATCATTGCATATTTATTGTCCATTAATGTGGGTATGTGCTTCTGTACATAGTAATAGATTTTATTCAGAAATATTTTTATGCTGCAAGGTATTAAAAGCTGCCATAAGGTAAATCTTGGATTGAAATCCAACCATAGGCCTAATGCCACAAAGCCAACCACAGACCTAAAACACAGTCATGCCACTTTATGAAGGAAAAAAAACTCTGATAATATAGGTGATAATCAAGCCAACAGACCATGTGGTAGACCACAGCTATCCCAGGTGGAGTACTAAGTTTTAAAACTAACTCATGAACTGGGTAATTGTCAAGATATGGGTTAATGGTCATGTTTGTTGGGTGCAGAGGATTGTGTGTGAGCCTGAGAAAAAGCAAAGGGACAGCTTTTAGAGCAGACTTCAGGATTTCTGACCCAGGGAGCTGTGAGCTGGTTTCTACCATGTTCAGGGACATAGAGTTGCATGTATGTATTTGTAAATAAGCAAGATAATGCTTAGAACAGATGTGGTTCATAACATCACTTTTTTCTTCCTAATACACATGTAGAGGTGGGAGGAGTACGTACTTATAGTAATTTGGGCACATGAAAAGCAGCCTCCTGCCTATCTAACATCACAGTAATTTATCAACAAGGTGTGGCAGATGAACATGGTGGGCAGTTTGCCAAGAGACAAGGGCAGGGCCATAGCAGCACCAGGCCTGGAAGGTGCTCTTGTAACACAACCTATAAGAATCTTATCTGTTCCCTGACAGAGGAAGACTATTTCACACAGGTTCTTCTCTAATATTTTCAGAGCTTTTTGGCTAGTTCTCTTTTGAATTCTCACTCCCTATATAACCTCCGTATGTAAATTTGCTTCCCTACTTTTCAGCTTTAATGATCAAGCTCTGCTTCATTAAGTATAGTCAGGTCCCCTAAACCTGTCCTAAATATGTCTACTTCTCCTTTAAAATGTGTGTATCTCAAATACTTATAGACTGTTTTCATATCTTTTAGTTGTAATTTAACTGAGTTCTGGGCTAAATTTTCAGTTACAATAAGGGCTCAAAATAAGGCAGCTTACTTCTCCCTTGCTTGGGGAAGAATATTTCCACCATCTCTTTTCTTATATTACTGGCATGATGAGAACTCTCCATTCTATCCCATTCTTTAATCATGGATGCAACCCTACCCAAACAAATAAACTATAGCAGCTTATAATTTAGTGAAGGCAATGAGGTTTCTGTAGTGGAACTGAAAGTAGAATATGGGCCTTTATGAAGAAGAATGGTGTTTGATAGAATGTACATGATTACATTGCATAAATACATATCTATAACACTGAGATTCTCTCTGCATAGTTTACATCACAATCAGAGCTGCTGACTTGCTTACCATTTGAAAAGTGGATTGATTTCAAGAGCACACGAAAGCAAGGTCTGTTAGTGGTCATATTTGAAACTTGGATTTAGAAAATCATTTGAAAATACAGTGCTTCAGCAAGTATATCCAAACATCTTTCTTTGACTAAGAAATTAGCCAGAAATCTCACAAGGAAGGCCACGTCATTAGATTTTTGTTGTACCTGGTGACAGAGACTATGGGCATTTGTAGACAATACATTAAAGTAGGTTAAATGCCCTTTTGCACTGCTTTAATGGCATTGCTGTTTACATGACTTCATAAATACAGTGGAGTATTGCACATTAATTCCAGCTGCTGTAGCAAATTCAGCGGTTTAATGTGCCTTAAATGACTTTGGGGCACAGCAAATGACTTTGGGGCTTTATAACGTAAAACACTCTGAGGAGTTTTAGTTTGCTGCCTTACAGCTGCAGAGGGAAGCACTGGGCTGTGTGAAGCTCAAGGGCTCTGCAAGCAGCCTCAGCAGGTAGCCTGGCAGCAGCCCAGGAAGGCAGGCTGCACTGAAGGAAAAAAAAAGTGGTGAGCCTGATCTTTTTTTTTTTCCTTTCCCCAGAGCCTCCCTGATTACCCGAGCTGTGCAAGTGGTGCTTCCCTCTGCAGCTTTGCAGGACCCCCTGGGACCACCTGAGCCAGGTACCTGCAGGTGGGTACTGCCTGTGGGGGCACTAGCCTTACCCTCTCCCCACACTGTAGCTCAGGGACCACTTGATGCGCTGGCAGCTCGCTCTCCCCTCCCTGCTGCCAGAGAGGCAGGTACGGACCTGGGTATACATGACACAGGGGTTTATTTTGCCCTAAACTGAAGCGTTGTTTTTTTAAAAAACACCACTTCAATTTATGGAGAATTAAACCCCTGTGTTGTCTACAAATGTCCTGCTACAGTAAGTACAAAGTGGATGCATCTACACGAGATATTTTACTGTGTAGTAGTGTAGTTTACTGTGAAGTAAGCATGCACATCTACATGGGCACATGCTTACTATGCAGTACTGCGCACACACTTAACACCCCATTGTGGGGTGCCCACAAATGCAGGTAGCAAATTTATTCATGAGTACTTACTGCACAGTAACACATGTGTAAAAGCCAATTGGGAAAATATTTGCTCCTGGTCAGCCCTGCCACTAGGGGGTCAACTTGAGCTCAGCCCTAGGGCCGCAGGGCTGAGATCCTCTCCTGCCCCAGGGCTGGGCCTCTATAGCAGCCCCAGCCAGAGGTCCTTTAAAATCCTGCAGGCATTTTGAGCCACAGGGCACAATAGCAAGGAGCCTTGGGGGACCCCAGGCCTCTGCTGCCCCTACACAAGCTGTGGGCTACCTGTGCCAGCGTGCCTGTGCCACAACTCTGCTTCCTGGCACTGTAGTGCTGTGCAGCTGCCAGGCCTGCACCATTCAGCCCCGCAGGCTGCTGCAGGCTGTTGCTAGGCCTGCCAGCACCTGGGCCCAGCTGCAGCAAGCTCCTGCCCTCTGAGGCTAGCACCAGCTGCCAAACCCCAGCAGCCAGACTGAAGCCTGCAGGTGCTGCAGGGCATTGCCTCACCACGTGGCTCCTAGTCCCATGGTGTGCCCTGTCCTGGGCACTGCAGGCAGCTGCCCAGGCCTAGCAGCACAGGGACAGTTGTGCAGAGGCCTGGAGAGCTGGTGCGGTAGTCCCAGTGGCGTCACTGCTAGCGCCATATGCCAGCACCTGGGACCCCAATTGGTCACAGGATGAGAGAGACCGGAGGGCCTGCAGGAGGAGAATGGGGTATCAGGATCTGGAGATGTGGCAGCAGGTGCTGCCAGAAGCCTGGGCTGTCTCAGCCTCAGAATGGGGTGGGGGAGGCAGGCTGCCAGCTGTTGTTGCCCATGAAGAACCAGCAGGTGGACAACAAAATGTGGTAGGCAGAGGATGTTGGACAGCAGGACAGGTGGCAGGCTGAAGACATGGCCCATGGAGATATGTGGGACCAGAGTGAGGAGGTCCAGGACTGAGTGGACAGGGAGTTGAGGGCACAGCACCAGGCCCTGGAGTATGAGCACATGGAAGCTGTGCAGAAGCAGTCATAGCCAAGGAAGTGCAGGCCATGGAGGATGACCACTAGGTGCTGGACACTTTCCTAGCCCTGGTAATTGCCTTTGTGCTGCCCACTGCCCTGTCCCCAACTATAGCCCCACGTGCACCCTGGCACCTGCCTACCACTCAGTAGAAGGCCCCGTAGTGGGCCTGGGTGTAGGTATAGCACCACCCCCTCCAGCCAGGAGCCCCTTTCCTGGCTCCCACCTCTAGCGCCCACCACCCAGCACCCCCCACACTGTCCCCCCACCGGCCACCTGGCTCCAGTGCCACCACTCATGTGGGTGCAGATCCAGAGCTTCCTGCAGTTGATTCAGGACCGTGCACCAGCCCTGCTGGCCTTGGCCACCAGCTGCCAGAAGGGAAGCTGCCTGTGCCAGAAGACCAGCAGCCATTGTCACCCTGGCTGAGGCCCCCACCCACCAGCCTCACTGTAGTGTACACAACCATGGGAGAATGGCCACCTGCTGGGATGCTGGCTATGTGGCACCAGGCTCCACCCCCTAGGCTCCTCCACCCCGTGGCTGCCCACCCTAGGAAGGCACATACAAAAATCACAATGTAAATAGTTTGCATGGGGAAGAGGGTGTTTTATTGCCAATGGGTGGTGGTGGAGCTCTGTTGTTGGGGAAGGAAGGGGGACAATCTCTGTTATGGGTGGGGAATGGGAGGTCTGTTTGTTGTGAGGGCAATGAACGTTTTTTCTAAGAATTGTCTGAAGTGAGTGTGGCACTGGGGTAGGGGGATCTGTGGGCAGCTGTCCAGGCAGTCTAAGGCAAGGAGTGCAGGAAGAGGTGGTCAGCCAGCACTTCTCACAGCTGGTGCCCTGGCACCCTGGCAGGTGTGCAGCTTGGCCTGGAGGGCCCACTACTGTTGCTGTCTCTAGAGCTGGTGCTCCCACTACTATGCGTCCTCTACCCACTGCACCTCCTCCACCTAAGACTTACAAATCAGCTCCCCCCAGGCTTTGTAGGTGTTATGCAGCACACAGGATGTGATGATGACCTGGGGGACATTCTCCTTGGTGACCTTGAGACAGGTGGTTAGGGTAGACCAGCAATTCCTTGAGGCAGCTGAAGGTAGACTCCACCAGGGTGTGGGTCCAGTTGAAGTGGGTCTAGGCAGAAGTCCAGGTGGCTGGTATAGGCCACATGAGCTAAGGGAGGAGCTGGTAGGTGGGGTCCCCAACGAGATGGGGCGGGACCACTGCAGTGCCCAGCTGGAGATCTCACACCCCCAGGGCACAGCACCCACTCTGCACCAGGACTAGCAGGACAGAGTTCTGGCAGATGTGGGCATCATGGGCACTGCTTGCTCAGATGGCATTCATGTTGGTGCAGATGGCCTAGTGGTTGACGGCAGCTTGGAGCACAATAGAGTTAAAGCCCCTCCAGCTATAGTGGGGTGGTCACCATGGAGCAGGCAGGTGATGGTGATGTGGGTCCCATCCAGGGCCCTGATGCACTGGGAGAATTCCATGGAACAGAACCCTGCCATCACCTCCAGGGGCTCATACACAGAGAGCACGGTGTGCTCCATCACATCCTGGAGTGTGCCGCACACCCCCAAGATGGCCCTCCTGGCATTTGTCTTGCCCACACCAAAAGGTGGCCCACATAACAGAGGCTGGTGGGCATAACCAGCTTCAGCAGGGTGATTGCCAGCCAGGTATCTGTGGGGAGGGGCTGCCACATGGTGGTGTTCTGCTACTGGTGTGAGCAGATCTGCTCCAGGTGGTTCATAAAGGTGGCCCAGGTCACGTGGAACACCTCCAGCCACTGCTCATCATTTCAGTGTGCTGGGCAACATGCAGCCACCAGTTCTGGCTGGCCCAGTGGATCCAGAGGTCCCAGGGCTGGAGGCCCAGGAGGGTGAGGATGATCCTGGTCGTGGCATCCTGGAGCCCATTGTTAGTGTCCCTGCTGGGGCCCAGCCAGCAGGATAGGGTCCAGGCAGCAGCTGCATGGTTGCAGTGGCCCTGGGATGGTACAGCGGGGCTGGACAGGTAGCCACTGCTTGTGGAGGAGCCAGCAGGGCCCAGATGCCATGGGCTTGCCGGTGGCCAGCAGGGCGGAACAGCAAATCCAGCATGGTGGCCAGGAGGAGCCCAGGGCACTGGTCATCGCTGCCAGGGGCAGGGACGGAAACAGCCCTGGTGGCAGGGAGGCAGAGGCTGTATTGTTAGAGCTGCTGCATGCTGCCTCTATGCTATGCATGCTTCTCTGGGCCAGAATCACAGCTGGCCATGGAGCAGGGAGCTGAGAGTAGGGAGCAGGTCTGTCTTTTAAAGATGGTGTCTGGCCACAGGTAGCTATGGCCAGAGCCTCCAGTTCCCTGTGGTGACAGCAGAGGCCCTCTGAAGCCTCCAGGAAGCAGGAACAATTTGCTGCTAGGAGCAGCAAATCTGCTCCCATGTCCCTACACATATAGATGCCTACCTGGGAACATTTACTTGCAAGTAGTTTACTCTCAAGTAATCTGGTCCTGCATCAAAGGCATGTGTAGACACACCCAGTATATACCAGTATCACATTGGAATATGCATACACAATATGTGCTATCTAGAAAAAATGACTTTAAGTGTCACATATTTAAGTGTATCACAGCATTGCTACCACTATTCAAGTTAGACTCAAAAGACTTCTAAAGGTGCAAATTCTTTTTTTTTAATTTGGCATA
The DNA here is from genome assembly GCF_052110815.1 of Crocodylus siamensis. Taxonomy (NCBI): domain Eukaryota; kingdom Metazoa; phylum Chordata; order Crocodylia; family Crocodylidae; genus Crocodylus; species Crocodylus siamensis. The sequence goes on along the minus strand of NC_143397.1, from coordinate 30,120,538 downwards.
AAAGGGCTGTCCTCAACTACAACTCATTTCTGTCTCGCACAGCCAAGCTAGAGAATCAGCAATTACAGCCAAAGGCCTATTTATCCCACAGACAATATACAACATCTCTAAACTACATCCTCAGTTCCTGACCTGGCTTATCAGTTGTCTCTCTCTCTCATACCACCTGAAATTTCCCTTGCTCTATGGGTACCTCAAGATGGCTGTTTCAACCCATCAGCTGTATGTGTGTGTGTTGGGGGGGAGTCCACTAATGAGCCTGCCATGCAGGAATGGCAGACATTCTCTACAGCCTCCTGAAGTGTGAAATTTTGATCTGTCACTTCTGTCTTGAACTCTTCCCTTGTGCATATAATAAACTTCTATGTGGCTTTCAAAAGCCTGTGTTTATATTTGAGGGAAAACATAACCATATTGTCTTCAAAATGTATGTCCTAATTTATAGCCATTTTCTGTTGCCTTGATTTTTATCCTACTTATTTTTCACCTTCCATGTACTAACATATGGCAACCTTTTCATAAGCTACGATGTTTTGGAACATACTTGCTTCTTTTTTTCTTTTTTTTTAATCACCATTGTGGTGGAACATGTTGTTCTCTCAGTATATGAGCATGGTAATATTTAAGTATATATGTATACTTTGGAATATTCATTTGAATGATAATCTCACATTCATGCAGCTTTTAGATCTGACATTTATACAAGGAACTTTTCTTTCTGCAAGAATGCCACAGAACATGGAAATCATACCAATACTAACATGGATCTGTGCTTGCACAATGTTTTGCCCAATCATCTTCAGTTTTTATTTTTCATTCTCCTATTGATATGATCTTTGATCATCTATTGAGTAGCAGAAGTAATACCGTGTAGTTTAGGATATAGTGGAAGTATCTACATGTGCTCCTGACTGTGCAGTTGATACTGTGCAGTCATTTAGTACTTGCTTTAGCAAGCACTAAAGCATAAGTACAAGATAAGCAAGTACTAAATGACTGTACTGTACCCATTGACACTGTACAGTCCCAGTGGTGCAGGAGTAATTTTTGACTGTACTATGCAGTAGCATTGAGATTTTTAGTTTTTTAGTTCTAATTCTCTAATTCCAATTTTAGTTCTAATTCTCTCTCTGACACAAACAACCCATGTACCCACTGACAACCATGAACCAGCTTGCCTCATTGCCCCACACTGCTTGAAACAGTAGCAATAACAACAGAACACCCAGGAATAAAGGTACCATATTTGGTTATACCATAGTGTAACCAGAAAGTTAATAAAGAAATATTTGCAATCGTAGAATCACAGGGAAGTACAGATGAAAGGGATGGGCCTCCAGATGCTATCTAATCCAATGCTATTCCTGAGGCAGGATAAAATAAAACCGTCTAGCACTCCTTTCTTTCAAACTTTCCTTTGAATAGGCATTAAAAATGGTGCTTATGCTTGCAATGAAATTTGCTGCTATCCAAGTGGCTCACAGTACTGCTATGCATCTTGGAATGTCCTTGGGAGGCTCCATCATTACAAGGGAAAAACATCCCCCCCCCCCCCAGCTCCCACTAATTATTTTCGAAGAGTCTCAGATAGGAGATTGGGAAGGGAATGTTTTATAGAATTATAAATGGTCTACCTTCAGATCCATCTGTAAAATTCATTTTAGAGACTAAGAGGGTGCGTGAAAACTGAGAACAGGAATTGGATATAGCTTCAACAGGAAATGTTATCTTATGTTAACACTTGGTAACTTACATCTAGTAATAAATACAAGGCAATTTTATCTTTCATATGGGTTAGCAGGTGATCATAAAACTTTTTCTAAAAGTGATAATTTCTTCACTATGTCATGTTCGTTACTATGAGTTAATTAATACAAATTGCTTAGAAGATGAAGACAAACTTCTGGTGTTAATTTAGCTCAACCTAAATCTAAGCTAAGACAGGAACATCCTTTCAGTCACTTTTGAGAGATCAGTTCTTCTTTCTATAGATGGAGCATTAAGGTGTAATGGAACAGGCTACAGAATCTTTCAAGTAAAATTCTTAGGGGAAACCATTAATCGTGTTTCCAAAGAAAGCAAGGAAGAAGAGCAAATGCGAGATGACTCTCTCCCTCTTATCAAATTTCTTAGAGTTTTAAAGCACTTGCTCTAAACAATTGAGTTTTCTTTTTTGTAGGATCTTCTTCTCTCATATATTCATTGTATATGGGATATTTGGACCTCAGTAACCTATGAACTGTATTTGTAGTACAAATGTAATAAGATTGGAGGAAATGCATGCACTAAATAGTTTTTCTCATATATAAGTTCAAAGAGTTTGCAAACTATGTTGAGCTAAAACAGGTGTGGGGAAAATACGGCCCACAGGCTGGATCTGGCCCACCAGGCCATTCTATCCAGCCCATGGGGCCCCTAAAAAATTTAGAAAATTAATATTTATCTGCCCCTGTCAAAGATGATAGGAGCCAGGGGCAGTAGGACCCAGGGGGAGCCAGTGGCAGAACTAAACAGCCACAGCAGCAAGGTCAGACTGGCTCCAGGAGTTGGAGAATGGGACTTCCAGTCTGAAGATGGCAACCAGGGGATAAGGCACCTATCAAGGTGCAGGACTACCCATGTGGGGCTCGATGGCTTGCCAGAACTTGGTTAGCGGCCCTCCACCCAAAATAATTGCCCACCTGTGAGCTAAAAAATAAAGTGAAATGGTAGTTCATAGATTTGTCAGGTCTCATAATCTGTTGGGTTATACCTGCCTCATATTGTAGTGTGTATTCCTTTAATAGGATGCATCAAATCCTTCTTAAACCAGTGCAACCGGAGAATTGAGTTGGCCTTGCTGATTACATTTCTCTTTAGATATCATCCTTATTTGTTCAATAATCTACTGCTATTGTAGTAAGATCAGCTGGTTAATAGATTCTGTAACCACGTTTAGTTTTTAACCTCATAAAAACAGAAACACTACATTTTCACACTTTAGTGTCATTATTTTCCTATTATTTGTAAAATAAGAGCTATATAGTGTTTAGGGTTCTCTGATTTTCTGTTTCAGTGTGATTCTCATTCTGACTTTGATATTTTTTAAATGTCATTTATATTAACTTTTTGTTTTCTTTTCCATGTTGAATTCACTCCCATGCTATCCTTATTGCACAGGGATAAATTTCACCCTTTGAATTTATTTCTGGATTTAATTAGTAAATAACTGGATCCATCATTGAGTCTTCCTATTCTGTACTGTTGTATGGTCTGATTGTTGAAAGAGCATACATCTCTTAATAGAAGGATAATTTATAAAGAAGCATAAAAATACTCAATGCTTCCCAACAGATGAACTATGGTGTATAACAAATTATCTATGCTGTAAAGTGCTTGCTTCGTAAAGGCACAAGTGAGTCAAAAAGAAAACAATACTGTGAAAAACAAATAATGCATAAAATGATTGTTATACATAGAATTCATGAAAGAACATATCTGACTAATATATAAGAACTGTCAAGAAGTCATTATTGCTCTTCCTAAATGCTACAGAACAGAGCTATCCAACAGGCAATCTGTGGGCCACATGTGAGGAGCTAACATGTGGCCTGTGGGCTCCTGCCTAGTCACCACTCCCTTCATTGCTTTTCATGTAGTGGAAGCCAGCATTTCTCATTTCTGAGCTTTCCCTTCTTCTCCGGCTTCCACTTCCTGCACTGCATATGGTGTCAGTGTTGCATGCACAGTGTGGATGAGGGCTGGGCTACTACCACTGGGCATGGTACAGGGAGCTGAGCTACCCATGCTGAATGCATGGCGGTAGAGCTGGGCTTTCCATGCTGTGTATGGTATCAGAGGAGGGAAGAGAGAGGGAGGAGGCTGCCCATGTAATGTACCTGGCCAGGAGTAAGGTGAGGCTGGAAGAGAAGTGAGGCTGTGTGTGGTAGAGGAGAACCAAGCAAGAGAGAGCCAAGCACAATGGAGATGGGAGCCACCCTTACAGCAAGTCGCCCAAGTAGTATGTGGCATCCTGGTCTGTAACCAGCAAGACTTGTGGTGCCCAATCACTGATACAGAGGCAGGCAGAGTAGACCCTGAAATCTTGGTTACATATCTGTTCCCTTGCCTTCACTGCTGACAAAGTTTTCATCTTCTGATAGAGGTGCAGTCTTCACACTTTTTGTATTAGCGTGTTCACCACTGAGAAGCTAACATGCACCTGCAGGCCTTTAACAGGAAAAGATGAGTAAATTGGTTACACCACTTCTATGGGGCACCTTCTACAGGAGTTCACCAGAGTTTGAAAGTTTGATTCAGTTCTGATTATGATTCCTTTTGAGCTTTCCTCCTCTCAGTTGTTCTTGTTTCATCACTTGTTTTTTGTGACCTTATTAAGCTATTGGGCATTCACTGTTTAGGAGAATTAAGGTGAATCTGAGCCAAATATTTATTTTTGGGGGGGAAGAAGCCTCCCAAGGGATCTGTGTGAGCATTGAAGCATGGAATACATTTATTTTAAATAAACAAGAACAATTTATTTGACTGGAAGTAGTAATTTGAAGGAGATTTGACATATTGGCCCCAAAGGATAGTTCTAAGTTATGGCTGTCCTCTATCCTCGGTTTTCATTACTTTAAATACATGTAGACAAAAAGGATTTGTCATCTTGAGAGAACTGATCAGGTAACATTACTGAATGCACCATAAAAATCAAACCAGAATTTCTTTACTTGATCAAAGAAAGTTAATGGAGAAGAGAGAGGTCATAAGTAAGCTGTTATGACAGTGCCCTAAAAAGGTAGAGATATAGTGGAAGACCCCTAGTCCCATTAGAAAGAGTAGAGGGAAAGGATTTGGGGCCCATAAAAGCTGGGCTTCTCTGGCCACAAAGAGTGGACACTGGAGCTATATAAGTGTAGCTCCTGCAAGGAGGGAGGGAGAGGTGCTCTTGCTGGCTAAAGCTGAGGCAAGGTAACCATGGATATGAGTGGGCCTGGGGAAAGGCCAGAGTTGGGGAAAGTCCAGCAACTATAGGAGACCTGAGTAAAAGCCAGAACTAGAATAAATCCAGCAAAGACTGACTTGAGTTTGGAGGCAACCTGATAGAGATGTAACAGAGTAGCTTGGCACCTGAGGCAGCGGAAGCAATAGAGGACGCGGGTCATGGTGCAGTCTACAGCAGTTACACTACTGCAACGTGTTAACAGGTGTCTAAGCTAAGAGGCAAGGGAGTGGCTACAAAGGGAGCAAGGAAGTTACACACAGGGGTATTTTGGTACAGCTTGGGGCATGTGAACTTTATAAAATATTTTCCATATTTAGAGGAGTTAGCCTGTTATACTGCCTTGGAGTGAGCCTTCTTGGACTATTGTAGGCAAGCCTGTTAAACTATCTGGAATGTGGATGAAACTAGTGACAAGACATAAGCTAGTAAGGGCCAAGGGCTCTGTGATGTAATGGGAGAGAGGCACCCAGACTGATTTCCATCTGACCAAATGGAATGCTTATCCTAAAACATAATGTCTTGGCATGGCTGCTGAATACACTTGACATCCAGGTGATTGGGATGGCAGGCAGGCAGAGGTTGACCTTTAAGAGCAGTAAGGAGTCCTAGGGCTTTGATTGCCCACTGTTGTAGGAGGATATGGGAAACCTCATAGAGTTGGTTAATTCTAGAAACAAGGATCATATTTTCATTTGGAATAAACTAATATATCTTTGGGGAAGTTAAGCTGTCATGTGTCATCATACATTAAATTACTTGGTTATCCTAAGTCCTGATTCAACAGAGCACTGAAACCCATGTGTGACTTCATTGGAACCGTATATACCCATAAGTGGGCTGAAGTTCCTATTTTCCATATCTAGTATAACTGACTATCTATGGTCAAAGAAGAGCCAGAGTTGAAACAGTGATAATGCTGCAGACTAGGACTAGTTTAATAGTAAGCATTATCACGTTATACAGCAATTTACATCATTTTCAGTGTTAGAGTGTCATCAATCACAAACTATGGTGACAGATGCTAATAAACAAATATTAGATTACATGCCAATTTTCATAGAACCATCAACATTTAAAAATAGTCCTCAGTCTAACATTTTTGTAAGCATCAAATTCATCCACACACTTTCAAATGCCTAAATATATTTGAGCAAATTTATCCTGGGGATCTAGCTACAATAAATCTAGTTAATATGTACCCTAGTTAAAGCCATCAAACTGTGTGCCTTGCCTTTCAAAAATCTAGAAAACTTGCCAGTGCAATATCAAAACATTTGCATGTTGAAAAAATATACCATTTATTAATGACTGGAAAATGTTATACAGTAGTTAATAGCAGCCTTATCTCACTTTTGCATGCACCTGCTTTGGATATTGTACTAATAGTCAGCAGTAAAAACTGCAACACTGCAAATATATTTTAGCACGTAAAACAAGACACATCTGGGACAGTGCATACCAGTCTACTGTGTCAAATACCGTGAGACTCCCAAATAGCAGTATTTGCAAAACTAGAAATAGAAATAGGCCGTGATCGTTAAAGAGCAAAGGAATACTCCTAAAATAGTTACACATATAGGGGAAATTTACTTTTTTGCTCACTGAGCACTTATTCATTAGTTTATCATGCTTGTTAAGCGGATTCATTAAGCTTTCGCCTGCATTTCTGGGAATGAATTGGTCTTTTGTCACTAAGCAGAGGGTTGTACTCAGCAGGATACAATTAATCAAAGTGTGGTTGCCTTTGCAATTCATAAGTCAAAACGATTCCCCCTAAATCACAATGAGTGATTTAAAGCTTTGTGTGTGTGACCCTTGCTGGTCAGATGCTATACATCATAGAGAAAATGCTCAGTTATCAAATGATGTAGCATGGAAGTGAAAAAAAATCAACCCTTCTGGATAGAGGTTGTGCCATATTTTTAATCCTTACATAATCCAGCTAGCATTAACACTGCTTCTAATTAATCGAAAATATATGCACAGATGTAGGGAGAGATTCCTGCTGCTTAGACACATGTTAACAAAGCGTACAGCATACTCAGCAAAAAGGATGCTGATTAATGAGTGGCTTTAATTTTAGAAGACCAGGGCAAAATGTGAAGGATGTGAAGGATTCCCAGAAGCAGAATGGATAGCTTTCCAAATGGAACGGGAGAAGGATGAGAGTTGCCTGCTTAATATTGTTTTTATCTGAAGAAGGACTCCTGAAACAAGCGAGCAGGAAACCATCAAGGTCAGGGTAGTGTCAGGACACTCCAGTTTGCTGTTATCAAAGAATAATAGAAAATTAGGGTTGGAAGGAACTTCACGAGGTCATCTAGCCAACCTCCTGCTCAAAGCAGGACCTTCCCTAACTAAATCATCCCAGCCAAGGCTTTTTCTAGCCAGGTCTTAAAAACCTCCAAGGGTGGAGATTCCACAACCTTTCTGGGTAAACTGTTCCAGTGGTTTACTACCCTCCTAGTGAGAAAGTGTTTCCTAATATCTAACCTAAACTTCCTTTGCTGCAACTTGAAACCATTGCTCGTTCTGTCATCTATCACCACTGAGAACAGTCTAGGTTCCATCCTCTTTGGTACCATCCTTCAGGTAGTTGAAGGCTGCTATTAAATCCCCTCTCAATCTCCTTTTTTCTAGACTAAATAAACGCAGTTCCTTCAGCCCTTTATCATAAGTCATGTGCCTCAGCCTCCTAAACATTTATGTTGCTCTCTGCTGGACTGTCTCCAATTTGTCCACATCCTTGTTGTAGTCAGGGGCCCAAAACTGGACACAGTACTCCAGATGTGGCCTCACCAATGCAGAATGGAGGGGAATAATCACTTCCCTTGATCTGCTGGCAACACCGACGGTGGTCTTCCCTCCTATAGTGCCTTGGATCTTGTATAGCGTATGCAGTATGATCAAAGGGACTAGTCAGTTTTAGTGCAGAAGCAGAAGCAACATGGTTGAGTGTGCTCCCACATTAATTGGAAATTCCTCCATTGGGAGTCCTTCCCTATCCTTCCACAGAAGTACTCTGTGACCATCCTCATTACTGAATAAAGGATCTTGTCTATGGACCATAATCCAAATCCTAGCAACGGTCTTAGTACAGTCACAGAATTATGGCATAATTGGGATTGTGGAGATGGGGTAGACTAGTTTACATGGCTGAAGAACAGTCATGGATGGGTCTGGATTGTTCAGAGCAGGGGGAAAGAGTATGAGGTGCTGCCTTATATATATATATATATATATATATATATATATATATATAAAAGGTAATGATCTGTGTGTTCTGAGGTCAGGTATGAAGTGGAAGGTAGGCCTGTTGAAAGCTTCTGGATGAGTTCATGGTGAGTACTGTCATGGTGGGCATCTGCTACAGGGCAGCAAACCAGGAGGAGATGGTTGATGAGGCCTTCTTTAAACAACTGACAGAAGCTTCCATGAGAGGACTTTAATCATTAGGACATTTTCTAGCAAGGAAACACAACAATTCACAAGCAGCCCAGCAAATTCTTGGAGTGTTTTGTGGGTAGCTTCAACTTACTACTCATAAGCAGGCAGGAATTGGTTGAGAAGGTAAAAGGTAAATTAGGTGACAATGACCACAGATCAACAGAATAACAGAAAAACAGACTTTTGCAAACTCAGAGAACAGGTGGGCAGGATCTCCTAGGAAGCAAATCTGAGGAGAGGAAAAGAAATCCAGGAGAGGGGCTGTACTTTAAGGAAGCTCCTTTAAGGGCAAAGAAGTAAGCTAGCCCTTTGCAACAGAAGAATAAGAAGTGCAAAAGGAGACCAGCCTGGCTAGACAGCAATCTCTTTGATGAATTAAACCAACAAAGAAATCCTACAAGAAGTAGAAATTCCATCATAGTACCAGGGAACAGTTTAAGAGTAATCTCATGTGCATGCAGGGAGAAAATTAAGAAGTCCAAAGCAAAGTTTAAGATGCAACTGGCAAGGGACATAAAAGCAATAAAAAGGGATTCTACAAGTGTGTCAAAAGTTAGAGGGACACCAAAAAAGTCCCTTAGAATTCAAAAGGCAATCTAAGTAATGATGATGTAGAGAAGGATGAAATATTTGGTGTCTTTTTTACTTCAGCCTTCACAAATAGAGTCAGCTGTTTCTGTTGCATTGACAGCAAATGATAAATGCAATAGACAGCAAAGATAGAGAGGGAGACAAGCAGGTTAGAGTAGTAGAAAAATAGGGTAGGAATTCCTTAGAGAAGCCAGATGCTTCCAAGTCAGCAGGGCTGGAAAGGATGCACCCTCTGGTACTAAAAGAATTGGCTGAGGTAATTTCCCCTTTCTAGAACCTGTTGGTACAGTTCAGCCTCTCATACCCGGAGGCAAGACTATTGGCAAGTCTTTTAAAATGACAAATGTACCCGAGACAAAGAACAGTACATTAATTCCAGATTGGCAGAGCCATAAGGATAACTATGTATATTCATTTTGGCTTGGCTCTGCTGTGGGTTTTATACATAATTAAGATTATTTTTCTAGAGCCAAAGGAGAATGGTGAGGGATTTTTAAAATCCATTTGGTAGACCAGTACCTGGTTTAAGATGTGTTACTGCCATCTATCCAAATACATTTGTAACTATTGTAGACAGGAAAGTACAACTTTATTATATTTCATTTGAGCAGAGGTCACTGCATCATTGGTTTAATATATTCTATAAGTCATTTAAAATCTTGCAATAATAAATGGATTTCCAGTGAACTGGAACCACATCCTCAAGCTGACACTTATTACAGTTAAATTTATGAGTTTCTAGCTTTTGCATATCTTGGAGGGTCAACAGGAATCTGTCAGTGACTGTGCACTTGATTGTTTATTATTTATTGTTTTTCCAAATTAAACCTTCATTAATATTTTTCTAAATGGATATAGAAACAACCCTACAAATGGCATAAACATTGTCTCTGTCCAAGTCTGGAGCCTAACTATGCTTCATCTTGTGAACTATGCTGTATTTTAAACTGTTCTCCATTGGATGGGGAAACAATTCTCTTAAAATAAAACAATATGTAAATGGCAGACAGGAAAATAATGATATAGAAAATGAGATGCTAGATGGTAGAAAGTGGGAAGAAACTGGGTCCCATTTTTTTTACTGGTCAAAGGCGGGAATAAATTGTCCCATTAGAAAGGAAAAAATAATTTGCTTCTTGCCCTGAAAAAGGAGAAGCAAAACAAGGAATGGGAGGGTGTGCTGCAATGACTTTCCAGTCTGCTGGTGGGAGGATGGAGCTATGTTCTACCCCTTACCAGATTTTGATACTACATTCTAGCCTTTAAAACAGGGATGTCCAACCTTTTTGAATGTGGGGCCAGATCATGAACTTTTTATCACCCAGTGAGCCAGCAAGCCATATTCAAAGACCTCACAGGAAGTGGTATCACATCAGGAAGTGATGTCATGTGACCTTTGACACCAATGAAGTTGCAGGAAGTGACAACGAAATGGGTCTAACCAGTTCAAAACTCTCCCTCTATAGCATCCAGCTCTGCCACTGTTCGGGACAGGATACTGAGCTAGATGGACCATGGGGCTGACCAAGCATGGCACTTTTTATGCTTATAGTTTCATAGTTTCTAGGGTTGGAAGGGACCTGAGTAGATCATCTAGTCGGACCCCCTGCCATGGCAGGAAAGAGTACTGGGGTCAAATGACCCCAGCAAGGTGTATATCTAACCTCCTCTTAAAGACCCCCCAGGGAAGGAGCCAGCACCACTTCTCTTGGAAGTTGGTTCCAGATCCTAGCCGCCCTGACCGTGAAGTAGCGCCTCCTGATATGTAACCTAAACCTACCCTCTGCCAGCTTGTGACCGTTATTTCTAGTCACTCCTGGCAGTGCTCAGGGGAACAGGGACTTCCCCAGTGCCTGCTCATCTCCCCTGACTAGTTTATAACAGGCCACTAGATCCCCCCTCAGCCTTCTCTTGTGGAGACTGAACAGGTTCAGGTCCCGTAGCCTCTCCTCATAGGGCCTGCCCTGCTGCCCCCTGATCATGCGAGTGGCCCTCCTCTGGACCCTCTCCATGTTGTCCACATCCCTCTTTAAGTGCAGCGCCCAGAACTGGACACAGTATTCCAACTGTGGCCTGACCAGTGCCACATAGAGGGGGAGGATCACCTCCTTGGACCTGCTCGAGATGCATCTGTGGATGCATGATAAGGTACGGTTGGCCTACCTGATTTCATCCCCACACTGCCGGCCCATGTTCATCTTGGAGTCAATGATGACTCCAAGATCCTTTTCTGCCTCTGTACTGACAAGAACGGAGTTCCCCAGCCTGTAGGTATGGTGCCGGTTCTTCCTCCCCAGGTGCATCACTTTGCACTTGTCAGTGTTGAATCCCATCCTATTCTCATACGCCCACCCTTGTAATATGCCTAGGTCCAATTGCAGCCTATTTCTCTCTTCTAGCATGCCCACATCCCCCCATATCTTAGTGTCATCAGCAAATTTGAACAGGGTGCTTTTTAACCCCTCGTCCAAGTCACTGATGAAGATGTTGAACAGTGCGGGCCCAAGCACCGAGCCCTGCCAAACCCCCCTACCCACACCCCTGCAGGTCGAAAATGACCCGTCCACTACCACTCTCTGGGTGCGGCCCTCCAGCCAGTTGGCGACCCAATTGACTGTGTGGGTGTCCACACCTTAGTCCCCCAGTTTCTTAATGAGAACAGGGTGAGAGACAGTGTCAAAGGCCTTCCGAAAGTCCAGGAAGACTATGTCCACTGCCACCCCTGCATCTAATGATTTGGTGATCTGATCATAGAAGGCCCCCAGGTTGGTCTGACAGGACCTGCCTTATGTTCAGAAGCTCTTATGTTCTTTGACTCAACTTCAAAACTATGGCTGAGACTTGCAAAAAGGGGTAGATAGGCATGTTACAAACTGTCAGAAAAAAATTTGGAGCCCTCTAAATCCCATTCATTTTAATGGAAGTTGGCCTTTGACTCGGCTTTGAAAATCTCAGCCCAAGGTGCTAACCAAATAAGTCAAAATATATTTTGCATTTCTATGCAGTGCATCTATATAGAGCTCTCCAAGCATTTTACAAACATGAAATGAACCTCAGGATGAGCCCAGCAGGAGCAGCAGGGACTCAGCTGCACTTTTCCACTACCTGTTCTGGTCAGTCCCAAGCGGCACACAGCTCCACCACGGCTTCTGCTGGCTGGTGCTGACCCGGGCAGGTCTGTCCCATCTGGAGCAGCATGCAGCTGAAAATGGAGTCACATGTGCTGCTGGGGATGGGAGGAGCCCGGCCAAGTCTGCACCAGCCAGCAGAGGTGACAGTGAAGCCGTGTGCCGCTTGGGACTGACCTGTGCAGGTAGGGGGAAAGTGCAGCTGAGCCCCTGCTGCAACAGCTGAGCTCATCCTGTCCCAAGCAGCACACAGCTGCTCCTCTTCCCACATGCACTGTGTCAGAAATGTCAAGCTGACGCAGTGCGTGTGGGAACCTTGTCCCTTCCCCAGCCCTTCAGCAGCCATTAGGAAGCTGCTGAGGGGCTGGGGGAGGGACAAGGGGTGGGACTGAAAGTAAACCATGTTTACTTTTGTTTCCCATCGCAGCACCATGAGCCACAGAAAATGCTTTGGTGGGCCGCATGGCGGCCCATGGGCCATATGTTGGACAAGCCTGCTTTAGAAGATATAGATGAACATCTACCTTAGTTCTATGTGGAATTTCTATGGAACTTCCATCAGCTCCTTAGGACCCTGTCTTAGGATACTGCCTGTGTGACTTTATGTCCATTGGAAATAATGCTGAATGATTTTCATGAATCATAAAAAGGAGCTAATAACGTGGATCTCAAGATCAGAACCTGTTAACTGCCACCATTATAAAATGTCATCAGCTATAACAGCACAGCATTAACTAAATTATTTTGGCTGAGGTCATGACAAGTTTTATTCTTGAAGGAAAAACTGGGAGATTCTTATATCTGATGCTGATCCAGATTTGGTCTGTGAGTCAAGCTGGACAGTTGAACCAGAAATGAAACTTACTGCGCTTCCTTAATAAGTTATTCATCTAATTTCCTGTCTCTTTCTCTCTTGTATTAGTTCTGCCATAATGTAACTGATGATAGATTCTGTTTATTTCCTATTGCTTCTTCATGCTTTGCAAAGGGACCACGATGAGGCAATTAAACAGGTGAAACGTTCATGATTTTGGAGGGAAAAACTGAAACTTTTCTGTTTGATTTCTAGCACTTCTTTAACTTTCTAGAAAAGCAGATACAGTCAGAAAAATGTTTGTTAAAGTGACATTATGTATTCATAATGAATTCTGGGACATTGGGTATTGCATATATGTCTTGCAAACTAACAGAATTGTATTGAGGGGATACTTGACTGCTTCACTGCAACCAGAAGCAATTTGGAAAATCACAAATATCAGCTAACTGCTCAGGGCTGGCCCAATAGAAAAGGCTAATAACATTATCCCCTGTTTTCTACATAAGACAGACTTAGTAAAATTCCTTACAGCTGCAGGGTTATACTAGAAGTGAGAATGCACTTTAAGGGATAAAGGAGACTAAGGGTATCCAATGCAAGTTTGTGTGAAGGAAGCGCCTGTACTCCTAAAGATTCCCAACTGGCATATGAGGAGAATCTGAAAAATAACAGGGAGGATTTAGTTAATTCATTGAAACTGTAAGCCTCTTAATGCTTTTCCATTCTCAGTGGAGCAGTCATTGGACTATTAATCTAACTTGCAATATAAACTGTCCCTCTGGTCATTAGCTGATTCTTGTGTTCCATAGTAAAATAAAGGTATTCAGGTTGTAGTAGAAGAAATGTAGGAATAGGGTATGTTTCTCTATAATAATAGTTCTCTGAGTCCCCAGGATCTATGGATAAATTCCTAGCCCACGAGCCTTAAGTTAACATTCAGCACTTGATCAAGTGTCCATTCATGTCAGTGCAAAGACATCATTAATCTCACTGGACACTGGATCAGGCTATCTGTGCATCACTGTTATAGCAGCTCAATCTCTTAAAGTCCTAGGACCATCCTGGACTGAGTCCAGACAGTCCTAAAGATACCTTTTTCCCTTGTTTTAGACCTTCACTTTTAAATCTGACCAAACTTTTTAGATTTCTGTTCAACTTCCTTTGTACCTGGAGGCTTGTAATAGACTTGAGAAACCTGCTATTTTATTTTTCCAGATATTTGATTTTTCCTTTCCAAGACTAACTTTAGATACTAGCATTTTCAGCTTAAACCAGGGTTTGGCAACATATGTAGGTTGGAATCCCACAGAGCCACTAATGGACCCCACAGGGCCAGTGACCTCAGAAGACTGCCTATGCCCACACCTGCACCAGGACTTGGTAGTGAGGAGCTGTGTTGGGACCAGGCAGCTGATAGCTGTATCTGCATGGGGAGAAGTGGCAGCTACCTGGCCCCTGTGAGAATGTAGGCAAGGCCCCCTGCTGCTAACACACCACAGGAGCTGGTGTGCTGCATTGGACCATAGCTTCTAAAGACTGCAAGCTACTGACTTAAGTAATTCATGTTGTTTTATCTCCTCCCAACACCATAACTCTATTTAATGTTCAAACTGGCTGTAGATACAAGCCCACCTATCATGTCAGAGCACTTGTGGCTTTCATCTATTAAATAATTTGGATGCTGTCAGCCTCCAATAAAAAGATGCACAGCAAGGGCTATAATGCACAGCAAAGAGCAGCTGCTACTCCCATCTCCATGTGCTGCCAAGTGGCTGTCTGGGGCACAGGGTGCTTCAGGAGCCCCACACTGAAGCACCCTGTGCCCCAGCCAGCAAGGGCACCATCTACATGTGCTCTGGTGCACATGAAAAAACTCCAGAGCAATAAGCTCTGGAGTTTATTTGTGTGCATTAATTACATGTGTAGATGCTTTCACTGACACATCACAAAAAAGGGAAGGTGAAACGGAGAGAGGCAATTAAGTCAAACTCGGCTATAGAGCAGCACAGCCTCTATACTAGAACAGAAGCCATATGCAGATAACCTATGGTAAAAATTGCTGTAGCATACTAATGACTTTGGGTTTTTGCATGCAAACTTGGGCTACTGTGTATGCACCAGCTTTAGGGTTATTTTGGATTAACGTCAAACATGTTTTAAGGAGACTTAAATTTCTTTGCCTCAAACTGAGGCCTCTGTAAAATAATAATATAAACATTTGAGGAAGACTATCTGGGTCAAGTTCAGAACTGATTAGATGGATACACTTATTTGGTTAGGAAATGAGACAAGATGAAGCTGTTAGATCAAGGTCAGACTCCTACTCACTTGTTCATACAATGCACCCCATGCTAAATAAAATGAGGTGTATTACACCCTTGAATCTTAATATATTGGATGAACTGATGTCCTGAAATGTTGATTGTAAAATAGATACTTCAGAAGGACTCACACTTCTTTCTGAATCTTTTTAACATGCTGCTGCTGCAAATACTATGTAATATCACTATAACTGGGCAAGCAGGACTCATGGTAGAGATGATATCTTTTATTAGACCAACAAGATTTTTTGCAAAAAAACCCTCTTTAATTGCGAGTTTTCCAGCACAAACACTCTTCATCAGGCATTGGAGAAAAGATTGCAATAGTTCTTCTGGGTAGAAATGAAAGTTCATAGGATTTCACAAAGGAGTCAACAGATGACTGCCCAGAGTTTTCCACCTTTTGACTCCTCTGTGAAATCCTATGAAATATGAACTTTCATTTCTACCCAGGAGAACTTTTACAATCTTTTCTCCAAAGCCTGATAAAGGGTATTTGTGCCCAAAAGCTTGCAATTAAAGAGTTTTTTTTGCAAAAAAATCTTGTTGGTCTAATAAAAGATATCTCTACCATGAGTCCTGATTGCCTTTTCCTCTAGACCAATATGGCTACAACCTGGAAATCTGACATTATAACTGGGAGCACTTTTGGCAATGTTTACCATTTTGTCTCCAGTTTGCTCTGTGAACCAAGTTTCCCATTCTTCCCGTTTGTGTAGGTATTTTTATAAAGCAACAAGGAAGTGATATATATTTTAAAATGTGACTGTAAATTCATAATAGTGGGGTGCCTTTGGGACCTGATAGAATAATCCAGAATTACTTTAAAGTGAGAGAGAGATACATTTTAAATTGTCAAAATTTCTTTACAAGGCCATATCAAAAGCAACAGCTGGCTAGAAAACCTTTCAACGTAACTGTAGAATTTAAGGTTTCTGTCATCCAGTGCATCAGAATCATGTCAACAATACTAATACTGGATGTTTGCAGGCCCTATTTTTACTGGGCCAAGTAATTATTTATTGCTACATGATGAATTACAATGCAAGGAAATGTATTTAATGATCTGCTGAGGTTTTGTGGTAGTTTATTTTATGTATCCCTCTTCATATAAATTGAATGTATTTCTAGGTGCTGTTGAAAATTCTAAAGGAAACAAACCCCATAAACATATTTTAACCAATAAAGCTGAAAAGAACAAAATGGAATAGACATGAAATCTCCCCTCTATTTACCCAGGTCTCCTGCCTCATCAAAAGTTAGGAATGAGATGGGCTTTGCAGTATGATTCAAGGTCAGTTCATTAGTACTTTCAGTCCAGGAGTAGGGAAAGAAGTTCCAAGTAGATCCAAATAGATTACCCTGCAAACACTCCCCTTTTTGGAACAACAAGAATTCCAATTTTGAGCTCCTCCACTTACCTCAAATATCACAGATGAACAGGGATATAGGCAGGTAAGAATCAAGCACTCAGGGTTTGACTGGAAGTATTCAATGCCTTTACAGATAACTAGTCCAAATCTAACAGTACCAGTAAGATATGCCATGGTATGGGCAGCTGAATTCTGCACCAACTTCAGTCTGCAACTCTACGTATAAGATAGAGAGCATATCACGGTAGGCAAATCCAAATGAGACAAAAGCATGGATGACAGCATCAAGATCTACATATAAAGGGATTGGTTGCAAATATCTGGTCAAATTTAAATGTGGTGGAGAAAGTCATTCTTTCTTTTCCTAATAAATGGGAATCATTAACAGCTGAAAATCTAAGGAGGTTGCTAGATTGCAAATGTAAGTATCATATGCAGAGTACACACACTCAGTATAAAGGCCAGATGGTCTCCTTACTAGAGATAGGGAAGAAAGGAGTTTTCCCCTTGTTGCAAATTTTTAAATTGAAAGTGAAATAATGCCAGTTTGGAACAAAAACACCTTTTCATTTTTTTATCCAATCATTTTTTTAAAAATGGGCTAATCAAAATAGGCTGTGACAAAATTAAAATATTGGGATTTTGAGCATCTTGAAAATATTTTTTAAACAGGACGTTTTGGATAAAAGTCATTTCAGACTGAAAAATCAATGGGGGTGTTCAAATGAGCATGCATGTGCAAGAGCACATGTTTCCCATGGCACAAATAGCAGCAGCATGTTTTATGCCACTGCTTTTAGTCCCAAGGCACATGACTGCACACGTGCTCCAGCATGCAGCAAATTGACCCAGGTGAGGTAGAGGAGATTGGGGCCAGCACCTGTGCTATCCCTAGCATCCTTACCTGAGGTCCTGGGGGGTCTCCTGGAGTAGCAATGGTGCCAATCCAGCTGCCCAGAGCCAGGCTGGCAGCCAGACTATGGCTCTGGATGGCCAGGCTCTGTTTCTTGTTCTCCTGGTGTCAAACTTTGGCCCAGCGCTGCAAATTAGCAGTGTGCCATATGGGTGCACATATGCTGTGTGTAGCACCTCAAACAGTTTTGAGGTGCTGCAAATCTCATGTGTGCACTCATCTGGATGTGCCCAAAAGGTTTTAATTTGAAAATGGCCAACCCAACAATTTCAATTTTTTCAGACTGATTAGTGTAAATGAAATCTCAGTGAAATCAACACAGGCTTCTGTAAAAAATCTGCATTTTTAACCCAAAAAGTTTTGTTAAAAAAAAAATATTACTGATACCAATCCCCATCCACCTATATATACATTTACATGGATACAGTTCCTCTTCATAAGAAACACCAAGTTAGAAAAGCAGCAGACAGATTTTTCAAAGAATGTACAGAATAAAAATGGGTTGTGCACGGTAGTTTACTGTTTGGATTATGTCATGTGCCCTTCAGGTTAGCTGTATTACACCAGAACATACAAAAAAAAAGCTATTTACATTTCAATAACCAAAGTGATATTTCATACAAAATTAATATTCAGGGGCTTTTGACAGCCTTCTGCACTTATCACACTCATAGTTCTGTAGTTGCAACTCTTTCAGTTGCTTGTTATTGATTTGTAGACATCTGCTATGGAAGATAACAAGATGTAGAGTCTCTGTCATTCTTTATTACTGTCTTCCCTAGATTTGTACTTGTTCTCGGCTTTAGTACAGCTCACTGCTCTAGATTGATTGTCATTTGTAGTTTTTCTGTGCCCGGTTCCAACGCTTTCCACATAGTTCCCATTTGTAACAAGTATTTATTGCCTTAAGAGTACTTTTATTTGGGGGAAGGGGGGATAAGATGCAACTAGAAAAGGTCTTTCAAATGTATATATTTCACATTATTTCAAATTATATCTGAAAATATTTCAAATTAGTGTAGCTCATGTTCCTTTATCTGTGCTATCTCATAGCTCAAGAAAAGGCAGAGAGGTTTCTTGCTCTCAAAAGGGCTTTATTTCAGTTGCTGATACACACACAGAGATAGCTGACAACTTCCTATTGATGTCATTATATCACCCTCAGGAAAGGAGTTAACCTTCTCTGCGTCCAGTTTTGGGCTCCACAATTCGAAAAGGATGTGGAGAAGCTTGAAAGAGTCCAGAGAAGAGCCACGTGAATGATCAGAGGTCAGGAAAACAGACCTTACAACGACAGGCTGAGAGCCATAGGGCTCTTTAGCCTGGAAAAGCGCAGGCTCAGGGGTGATCTGATGGCCACCTATAAGTTTATCAGGAGTGACCACCAGGATCTGGGGGAACGTTTGTTCACCAGAGCGCCCCATTGGTGTTGGGATGGTGAGGTCGAATGGTTATAAACTACTGCAACACTGTTTCAGGCTGGACATAAGGAAGAATTTCTTTACTGTCCGAGCCCCCAAGGTCTGGAACAGCCTGCCATCGGCGGTGGTTCAAGCACCTACATTGAACACCTTCAATAGCAAATTGGATGCTTATCTTGCTGGGATCCTATGACCCCAGCTGACTTCTTGCCCTTCGGGCAGGGGGCTGGATCTTCCGAGGTCCCTTCCAGCCCTAATGTCTATGAAATCTATGAAACCTTTACTACTGCATTATCTACTAGTAGGTGTGAATGATATAATCTTTTCACCCAGGGCTTGGATTCCCTTGGTCAGACCATGGAAGGAGAAGGGGTAATAGTGGCCAGGTGAGCAGCAGACATTCTCATGTTCCCATTTAAGTTGTTACCCAGTGCTGGTACTTTGCTCCCTTCCCCCTAGTTACACTCCTGCTAGGGAGTACTGCTGTGAAAAGACACCCCCTGCTCCAAACATGCTGCAAGCCAAAAATGTGAGGTAGCCATTTTTAAATCAACAGTAGACTGGCATAGTGTGATGTATAGACGTGCCCGTTGTTTCATGGAACGTGTCCTGGCCATTCTCCTATCATAATATTTCCTGATGCACTGTTTAGTGTTTTATTGTATTAGACCCACTTGCACCTTTAGGTAGAAGGTTTTCATGACAGCGATAGTGTGTCATGTCCCACAGCACATCTATTATACTGTGTTGGATACATCCAGACTTCTATGCCAAATTAATTCAGATTGTACTCTAACAAAAGAAATACTGGCTACAGTGATTACAAATATAATACTTGCCTCTGCACGGTTGAATGAGTATGCAGAATACTTCCATAATTTGCCTTCCAGTTCTGTGGTACTCACTACTCAGGGAAGCAGAGCTGGTTAACACACCACAGTTGTGGTTGGCAACAAAGGTCTGGCATCAGTGCTGTCTGTTGCCAAAGGGTATCTATCTGGCTTTGGCACACAAAGTACTTGAGACACTTTTTAAAGCTTTATCAAGCAAAGTTTCTAACCGTGCCTTCAAAGCCTAACAAGCATAATCCACTGCAAATATACAATGGCAATTCCCCACAGGAATTCCAGTATGGTACTACTGATCCTTCCCAGGTTGGGAGTAATGGAGAAAGAGTAGAGTTTGCATGTTTTTACTTCCTCCCAAAAATATAGGCAGTATATGTTAGGTATTTTTAAAAAGTACCTTTAATTTGAAATTTTTTGAAGTCTTATTTATCTCTAAACTTAATTTAATTTTGTTGTTGTTGTTGTTGTAGAAGAAAAAGCCAGAATAGTCCTTACAGAATCTTTGATTTTTCTGGAAGAATTGTTCTGTCGGTCTCATAAAACTGACATCTATGATTGAAGAGTAGGATCCCTACGAGAACTGACCTTTGAAAACGTAGTGTAAACACAAAGATAAAAGGCCATTTTTTGCTTGCAAAACTCCACTTTTCAAATAGACAAAAATGAAATAAGCTGAAAACATATACAGAAAATTAAAGGGAAGAGAGCATGAAAGGACATTCTAAATGAATGCATTCTGTCTCCATTTTAGCTGGTTTAATTTTGCATATGAGGTTTATATGGCTTGAAGGAAGGAAAAGAAAGAATAAACCAAACTAATACCTGTGAGTAAATAGGAGAGGAATTTGGAAACAATAACAACATGGTGTCATAAGACATAATACCAAAGACAAGAAGCTTGTGGCTTTGAGTTTTGAGCAGGAAGACTATGACAGAAAAGTTAGTAACTGCTAAAAATATTCTTAAATTGTGGACTGCATCTCAAAGACCCTTTCTTGCCTATTTTGGTTCCTGGAATCTTTTTATCATTCATAGGTCATGCACTCAGCGTTCAGCCCAATGTTCTTCTTATTGATCTTTAAAAAATTGTGCCAATTAGCTTGGATCTTTGTGGAAGATTATTTTAGTCTGTGTTTAAGATTAGCACCTATGCCTGTGGGCAAGAAGGCTGTTTTGAGAACCACCAGAGGCAAGGGTAGATTAAGGTCATGGTGCACAGGTTCTGTAATGTATTTTGGAATATGTACCCAGAAATCCTTAACTAAGAGGCAAGCGTAAAGCAAGGCCAAGTCTAAACTGAAAATGTATTGGGCTAGCCAGCTTTGCCTTCACCTATGTTGTGTGGTTCTACTACGTCCTCCATTATCCAGATAAGAAACAGTGTAGCTGGGTACACATGGTGCTGTGGGTGGGTTACTGTGCTAAGATGCACATGCCTGTCCTTGGTGCTCTGGAGGCATGGCTACACTGCTTTTAGCCTGTAAGGTAGCACACATAGAGCAATATTTGAGTGTGGCGCAACCTGGCACAGTAAATTTGCAGTCTAGACATGGTCTTATGGAATTATAACTGAAAATGGAATTCTTTTTGGAACATAAAGAATGCTGACTTATATAATGACAGCTTCAGACAGTGAAGAATTTTCCTAAATCTATTCTATTTCCATGATCTAACTTGTATATGTAGGTGTACATGTAGATATAGATGTATATGTGACTGATCTGGGATGTCAAGCACCACTGCATTGATGCAGTAGTAAACTAGCATGCAATTCTTTAGGCCTCAGTGCAGATATAACAATGTACAACTGAAGCAATACAGTTGAGACTCAAGTACCTGATTCACACTTTACTATTTTGATTTCTTTATGACACCAGCATTTTTTATTACATATGAGACAGTCACTGGCAATATTGTCTCCATTAATCATTCATAACATTAGGTTCAGTCTGAAGAATCAAACAAAAAGGCAGATACATATGCAAAGTTATTTAAAATATTACACAGATTAGAGATTTGGAAGGCACATTTGGCATTTCCTTACCTCGGCATCACATGCTGATCCCATAAACAAATTTTGTTGCTGCTTACATTTGTGGACATGAGCAGTACTTTTATCTCAGTGGAAATCTCACAAATATAACGTTAAATGCATACTAAGCACTCTCAGGGCATGAGACAATTTTTTTTTCTCTGTACAAAAACAAGAAAAAATAGAAGAGTTTGTGACTGACTGTAGCAAGGACCCAGCCCAGCCCTGCACTTACTGGGGCAAGGACCACCAGGGTGCCTCGCAGTCTGCAGGATCTCAGGCCATCCTGACAATAGGCAATGGGGCCATAACCAGAAGCCCACCCACATGCCCACCCACATGCTCACCCCCGAGGCAGGGCAAGGAAGTGGTGGGTGGGGCACTCCCATCCCCCCAGGCAAAGCTGAGAACTGGAAGGCTTGCTCCACCTGGGCCCAGAGCCAAGAGAAAGTGACTGGCATGTCCAGCACCACCTAGAGCCCAGAAGCTGCAGCTGCAAGCAATGATGAGCCCTGCAGGGGCTCTTAACACTTGGCAATCTCCGCAGGGCATGCGAGGGCCTGCAGGAGTTCGGGTTGGCTCAGGTCAACTCAGAACTTCCCTCACAGGGCAGTGCCAGCCCCTGGAAGTGGGAGGTGGTGGCACAGGCAGCAGACTATGCGGCTTCCCTCCATCGAAGCCGAGGACATGTCATCAGAGACTAGCTTGACCCTCGCTCCCATGTCAGGAACTTGACCACTCTGCAAATGCTGGATGCTAGGTACCTGCAAGGGCCTCATGAGGGTTCATAGTACCTGTGGCCCCAAACTGCCCACCTAGGTTGGCTTGCTACAGGCTTGCCCTGTAAATCAGGCTCATGATTGGAGGCAACCCCCTAAGAGCCTTAGCTGCCTACGGAGAAGGTGAATGCACACTGGAAGGCCGAATCTAGGCCTGTGAACAAACAGCGGGAATGACTATTTATGTTATATTGGTTTATTAATTTCTATGTGGTGTGGACATCGTTAGTAATAGACCCCTGCCAGAGTAACAGGGCCAGCTCATGGTCCCAGATCACTCTCTTTTTCTTCCCATTTGGACCTTTCTTCAATCATGTGAAGGCAGGCATCTACCCCAATACCATGACACCTGAGTGGAACACCTCAGGGGAAAGGGGTGGTGCCTGGACTCCTACAACTGTGCCCATCTCAACCTACCACACTACAGTCAGGTACTACCTCCTGATATCCTTTTCATTAACAGCAAGTCATGGCAGGTGGGATATAGATCATGGGGCTCAGTACCCATTGAGAGTGTGGCACCCAGGCTCCACCCAGGTGCAACCCTTTGGCCTTGGTCCCACTACACTGAGCAAATCCCATTATCCAGTTGGGGGCTAACAACATCCCTGATTAGACAAGCAGATCATGTTTGAGATCTAGGATGAAATGCTGTGATAGAGACACCTGGAAGACCTAATATTAACCCTTTCCAAAGCAAGTAGAATTTGCAAGCCAAGGAAATTACTGAATCCATACTGGAGTTCACAGAGTGTGGACATTGGTTTCACACTGAAAACAGAATGGAGGACCCAAAATTCCTCAAGAGGAGAGACCTGGGCAGAAACGTGCACAGAGCTCAAAGCCAGAAAGCACAAGAAAGAGCTGCACATGAAACTTCGCACACTGTGGCAACTCCCTTCTTCTCCTGATTGAAAACAAGACACTGAGAGGTCAATGCCCATCATTTATTTAAAAAAATGCAAGAATTTGGATTGCATCATTGTAAGCAAAAGAAAAGATCAGTGGAATGTCCATAATATAGTTAAAGTAGATGGCAACTATGCCATTAGCTCATAAAAAATTTCCATGGGAGTAATGGACATTGAGCAAAGGACAACATTGTACTAGAAGACATGTAGACTATCAATTTTGGCAATGAAAAAGACATAGGACATTTATTAATTTTAAGTAGCATACTCATGCATGAGCCAATGTGTTTCTGGGAACAGTATAAAACAATGTTCAATGTCTTCATCAACAATCTAGAAGATGGGAGTGCACCCTCAGCAAGTTTGCAGATGGCACAAAGCTGAGATACACTGGAGGGTAGGGCTAGGATTCAGGGAGACCTCAACAAATTGGAGGATTGGCTCAAAAGAAATCTCATGAGGTTCAACAGACAAGTGCAATGTCCTGCATTTAGGACAGAACAATCCCATGCACAGGTACAGACTGGGCACTGACTGGCTGGGCAGCAGCTCTGCAGGAAAGGACCATTTTGAAGAAGGCTAACAACATACTGGGCTGCTTTTGTAGAAGCGTTGCCAGCAGATGGAGGGAAGTGATTATTTCCCTCTGTTCAGCATTGGTGAGGCCACATCTGGAGTACTGTGTCCAGTTTTGGGCTCCCCAATACAGAAAGGATGTGGATAAATTAGAGAGAGTCCAGCAGCGGGCAGTGAAAATGGTTAGAGTGCTGGGGCACGTGACTTATAAGGAGAGGCTGAGGGAACTGTACGTATTTAGTCTGGGAAACAAAAGAGTCTATTTCGTTCGGGCTCCCTTGGAGCTGACCCTGGTGCCCCATTATCTCTCTCCCCATCCTCCTTCCCACAACACATACATATTGGTTCCTGGATTGTGTCTCCCATGGCAAAGGCTCTCATAGCGGGTGGGGGGAGCATCAGTCTACTCTCTTCACTTGCCTCTGGCCGCCCCCCACTTCCCCACCTGCGCTAATTGGTGTGGTGGTGCCCTGCCTGGATCCTATGGCAAAGATTCCTGGAGGATTGATTCTGACACCCCCTCCTAGTTGGCAGACACGGCTGGTGCCCTGCTTGCCTTTCCCTAGTTACACTACTGATTAGGGCTTTTTGTCAGAACCCAAGGAGCTGGGATATGCCTATGTTTATGCAAGTCTTTTATAGCAAAACATTATTTTTTGGGGAGTGTATTTTATGATTCCAAGCCACCCTTCTTCTAATGGTGGCTTACTTCCTTGCATTGCTGGCTGCATAATTTCCCTTCATTTATTGGGACTTATAGCAGATACATGCTCTGAGCATCCCCAGCTTTCATCAGGCTGGTTTCAGTAAATCCCCAAATGGCCTTTATAATTTCTGTCAGAAGCCCAGTACCACTTTTGTTACCGAATCCTTCCCCTCTAGGCTCTCCCTTCCGTTAGCGATGCCCCTCTGCCTATTGGATTTAAAATCATCCTGTATCTGTCCTCTTCCCATCAACGGATTCTGACCACTTAAAACTTCCTGTTTAGCCCATTATTCTGATATGCTTGCTGCTGCAACAATACAGCAACAAGCAATTTTAGATTCTGTATATTAACTGCCAGATAAAACAGTTAAGTAATTTCTCAATGAGAATCTGGCTTTGGGGCCAGAGTAACAATAGATTGGAAGTTCAAGCTTCGCCAAAACTCACTTTAAAACTATATCATTGCACTATAATGATAAAGCATTTATGGGGTGATTTTAAATGATGATCATCATCATCATCTACTTTGTTCAACACATTTATTAGAATTATTATTCAGCCATTAACTAGCTGGGTATCTGGGACAGAAAGATAAAGATTCATTTAAACATTAAAACATTGGAATGAAGCCATAATGACAGAGTAGGAAGCAAAATCCTACACCTACTGAGACCATATTGCTGAGAAATATTGGAACTCAGGGACTTATTAAAGTGTCTAAATGTTTCTAGATTTTTAGGAGCTTTTTCATTTACTGTGTATGAAAATAGGCACCCAGGGCCAAATTCTATTCTATTTACTAAGCATGTAATTGGACCTGGGCACCTGAATGCGGTTCTACTCTACCCTGCTCAAGTCTCTGTAAGACAGTAAATGCAAGGGTTGGGTAGGTCCTCTTCCTACACTTTGCTTTTTTGTGGCTCAGTCTTAAAGTATGCAGATGGCATATTACAAAAGTGGGTTCATTAATGGATTTTTCAGGACTTGAACAGGCTGAGGTAGAGTCACCTTTAAGCTCTTAAATTTTCTTAGACATACAATAGGTGGAATAAAATCTGACACTTAATGTTTATCCTTGTTTCTGAGGTTTATGGGCAATTACCAGACAAGAGTAACTTTTTTCACTTGGATTGTTTATCAGATGTTACCTAATTGCAGTCTAGTATAGGGATGTGTGCTGTCTCCAATTTCCTGCTGCTTGAAATCATTGACAGATATTACAGGAAATTATCATTACTAGAGGTTGCTTGAATGGTTTTCTGTAATTGAAATTTCAGTAAATCTTGCCAGTTCTCTCATCAATATTAGGCAGGTACTAAATTATTTACTGTCTTGATAGTCAGGTGCCATTTTTCACCTGACAAAGCTGTGGTATGAAACCAAGGTGTTTCTTTCTTGCAGAGCATATTAGTGGTTTTTGAGAGGTACTCATCATGTTATGTACTTGGGGCCCTTAAATTTCTGGCAGATGTCAAGATGTAGCCTTGCATTTTAAGTGTATGTCTTCCACAAAAGTTTGGAAATTACTTTTTTGCTTTTGGAATATACTGAAGCAAATACATTTCTGTTATCTCTTTTTATCTTTAATTGGAGTATGGGCCTATTATAAATTTTTAAGTTCCTTTAAAAACTAAATTCAATATAAAAGGAAAATCTGTTTTAAGATGGACATTACAACAGGCAAAAGGGCAACTGCTTTTCTTACATGGACAGCAATGGTAAGGAATCCTCATTAATGCCCCTATCTGATTCAGAGCTGCTCTGTTTTGGTTCTTTGCACTATTACATTCCTTTGTAACTGTTAAAGTAGATTACATATTGCAATGAACAGAATTACTTTAGCTTGGACCTATGACCTAAGCTGATCTTCTATAGATTAGGGTGATCATATTCTTCACATACCATAGGTGGCAACAAAGATGTGATGGACAAAGCTGTAGCATGAATTACGAAGAGGTGTGAGTATGAGCTCTTCATAGAAAGTTTGTCCTCCATTTGCTATGCCATGCTGATCCTCATGCCATCATATCTTCACTGCTATTGCTGACCCCTACTGACTAAATGAAAAATATCCTACTCCTGCTACAGTCTCACCTCTTTTCTGTATTGCAGGCATGTCCTGAGAATGATGAAGAAAACAAAAACTGCTTCTGCACATTTCATTTTTAACTTACTGCCTATCAGGTTTTGTTTAATGTGTAAAAGGCTTCAGCTCCTTCATTACAAAAAGAAAAGACGGAAAATAAGTATATTTAAGGACTAAATTAAATTAAAAGATGTAATAACTTTTTATATTTATTGTAGACTTTCTTACTTTACCGAAAGTTTGCCAGAATGCTCTTTTTAAAAAAGTTACATTTACAAAAATAAAAGGTCTTGCTTTTGATAACCTGATCACCGCAAGACTGAGATGTAACAATGAATCTCTAGATCCTTTTTTTGTTTTGTTTTGTTGACAGCTCCCAGGCCTTCTGTTGGCAAGCAGCTGGCAAAGCCCATGCTGTGATGTTGGTTCAACACAACACGATCTTGTCGTGAAGAAACTAACAAGTTTAATATACCTTATCTTCTCGTATGCAGCCCACCCACAAATATAATATGTCCCTCGTTTTTGAAAGACAGAATGAAGAACAAAGATTTTTCCAGAGTTATGACTGCAAAGCAGAGTCTAATCTGCAGCTGATTCACCCTCCCTTTCCTGAATAATTAAAGATGGATCCCTAGCTGCTGCCGCTGAAGATCATCATGGTTGGTTCTATGATTCTGAAGAGTTAAAGAGTCTGTGCTAAACAGCTAAAGAGGCTGCAAAATAGAGAGACCAGGTTAGCTTGATTGATGGAACATCAAGACCATTGAAAAGAAGAGACAATTGCGAACACCTGTACAGTGAAGAATAATAAGCCATTAAGTCAATTGACTCCCCCAGCTGTGTGAACAGTAATACCATAGCTGCTGCACTGCAGAGGATGGATCAAATCAAGGGTGACCATATATCCTGGTTCGGCTGGGACAGCCCCAGATTTTAAATGCCAGTCCCTGCCAGTTGGTAAAAATTAAAATGAGTCCCAAAATGGCAGGGGCATGGGGTGCAGTGCAGCAGGGAGGTGGAGTGGCATGCTGCACAAGGCAGCTCTGCCTCCCCATTGGACTGCACCCCTGCCTGCCAGCCTTTGCCACTGCCTGCAGTAGTGCCACCGACTGAGGATGGTGGGTGGGCATTGTCCTGAATTTCCCAGTTGTCCCAGATGTTTCTTATGGTCACCCTAATGAAATCAGGGTGCCTTCAAGCCTGGACAGAAAATCAGCTCCCTGACACACACATCCAAATTTTAAGGGGCTAATTTTGAGGCGAAAGGTGCATATTTTATGTGAGAAAATGTGGCTTATAATTTTTTTCAGTCTTATCATTTAGTCTATAGATATGTAATTTATTTCTATATAGTTTATCAGTATTTATTATTTATTTCTATATAGTAAATTAAATAGTAATTTGGCCACCAATTATTGCTTTAGTTAATGATTGAAAATTGCTTATGATTTGAGAATAAACATGGATTGTATAGTGGCCTAAAGCTAAGTTAATTATACTAATGTTTATATACTTACTAGTTTCTGATCTTTCCAAGTACTTGATAGATTCCCCCCCCCACACACACACACTCTTGGTTAAAACAAACCAGGAAATAACACTTAGACTTAATTTAGTTGGAAAATAAAATTAATTATCTTTCAGCTCTCCATTATATGTGTTATATATGTGTTATTGTACATATGAAGAGAGAGTATTCAGATAGAACAAACACTCTAAACCATCCAGAGACTTGCTGGAAGAAGCAGGGTGTTAGAGGAAATGAACACTGAGTGATCCTTTCTTCTATCTCTTTTGTCTAAAATATCATGGTGCGTTGTTCTCACTCTTCCCTTGCTCTCAGTAGTTTGGTTTTCTGAAGCAACTAAAACAAGAAGATTGCAGACCACATCACCCAGAGTAGACAATTTGAATATAGCCAACCAGAAGAAACAGAATTTAAGATAAAGAAGATGTATTTTACTTTGTTTTGCTTTGGTCGTTATATTACAGAATATCTGAACCTCCCCTCACCAGGAGGACACTGCCAATTAGTTACAATTTGAGATGGGAAAAAAAATTGACTCTTGTGAGAGTCTGTCTTATGTAATTGCTATATACTCGTGTTCTTCTGCTTTTATTATACACATTTTTCCCCCTGTTCCTCAGCTGAAAATGTACTTCCAAGGCACTAAATAAATAAGTCTTACTCCCATTCAACTCCTCTCTGCTGATCCTGAAACTTTCCATCCTGCCCTCCATTGGCCCTGTGTCCAGAACACTTCTAGAACTCAGATGTTCTTTCTGTTTGTTAATGGGCTAGTTCTACATTTCCTTGGGCCTGCACTGTTCAACATCTTCATCAGGGACTTGGACGAGGGGGTAAAAAGCACCCTGTACAAATTTGCTGATGACACTAAGATGTGGGGGGATGTGGACACGCTAGAAGGGAGGAATAGACTCCAATCAGACCTAGACAGGTTACAGGGGTGGGTGGATGAGAATAGGATGGGATTCAACACCGACAAGTGCAAAGTGATGCACCTGGGGCAGAACAACCAGCACCATACCTACAGGTTGGGGAACTCCCTTCTTGTCAGTACAGAGGCGAAAAAGGATCTTGGAGTTATCTTACTCCAAGATGAACATGGGCTGGCAGTATGGGGATGCAGTCAGGAAGGCCAACAGATGCATCTCAAGCAGGTCCAAGGAGGTGATCCTCCACTGGTCAGGCCGCAGCTGGAGTACTGCATCCAGTTCTGGGCGCTGAACTTCAAGAGGGATGTGGACAACATGGAGAGGGTCCAGAGGAGGGCCACTCGCATGATCGGGGCAGCAGGGCAGGCCCTACGAGGAGAGGGCCTTCGGGCACAGAGGGAGACAATCCCAATGCAGGGAGAAAGGGGGAAAAGGGGAAAGGGGCCAAGAGTCTTCCTTGGCTGACCAGAGAAATCCAGAGCAGCCTAAGGGCAAAAAGGGGGGCATATAAGCAGTGGAAACAGGGAGAGATTACTAAAGAGGAGTTATACCTCCTATGCTTGCAGTTGTAGGGAGGCAGTTAGAAAGGCCAAAGCTACCATGGAGCAGAGGATGGCATCCCAAGTTAAGAAGAACAAAAAATTATTTTTCAGATATATAGGGAGTAAAAGGAAGGCCCAGGGTGGAATAGGACCACTATAGGTGACCGACATGGGGGACAAGACCGAACTCCTCAATGAGTTCTTTGCCGCAGTGTTCCTAAACAAAGGGCAAGACAAGTCTCACAATGGGATCATAGAGAGATAACAGCTGGGCACCAGACTACCAAGCATTGACCCTGAGATGTTGCCGAGTCACTTGGACGGACTAGATGTGTTTAAGTCGGCAGGTCCAGATGAGATCCATCCAAGGGTACTAAAGGCACTGGCTGATGCCATTGCACTGGCAAGAATATTTGAGCACAATGTAGTCCCTATTTTCAAGAAGGGGAGGAAGGAGGATCCAGGCAACTATAGACCAGTCAATCTCACTGCCATCCTTGGCAAAGTCTTTGAAAATCTTATTAAGGCTAATATATGTGAGAGCCCAGCAGGAAAAATTATGCTGAGAGGAAACCAGCATGGGTTCGTAGCAGGTAGCTCATGCCTGACTAATCTAGTCTCTTTTTATGACCAGGTTACAAAACACCTGGATGCAGGAGTAGGATGGATATCATTTACTTAGACTTCAGGAAGGCCTTCGATATGGTATCCCACCCCATACTGGTGAACAAGTTAAGAGGCTGTAACTTGGATGATTACACAGTCCGGTGGGTGGCAAATCAGCTAGAGGGTCGTACCCAGAAAGTGGTGGTGGATGGGTCGGTATCAACCTGGAAGGACATGGGCAGTGTGATCCCGCAGGGCTCGGTCCATGGACCGATACTCTTCAATGTCTTCATCAGTGACTTGGACAAGGGAGTGAAGTGTACTCTGTCCAAGTTTGTGGATGATACAAAACTGTGGGGAGAAGTGGACACACTGGAGGGCAGGGAACAACTACAGGCAGACCTGGACAGGTTGGACAAATGGGCAGAAAACAATAGAATGAGATTTAACAAGGAGAAATGCAAAGTGCTGCACCTAGGGAGGAAAAATGTCCAGCACACCTACTGCCTAAGAAATGACATGCTTGGTAGCATGGAAGCGGAAAGGGATCTCGGAGTCCTAGTGGACTCCAAGATGAACATGAGTCGTCAGATCAGAAAAGCTAACTGTACTTTCTCATGCATCAGCAGATGCATGACAAACAGAACCAAGGAGGTGATACTTCCCCTCTATCGGGAGCTGGTCAGACCACAATTGGAGTACTGAATGCAGTTTTGGGTGCCACACTTCAAGACAGATGTGGATAACCTGGAGACGGTCCAGAGAAGGGACACTCATATGGTTAAGGGCTTGCAGGCCAAGCCCTGTGAGGAGAGACTAGGGCACCTGGACCTCTTTAGCCTCTGCAAGAGAAGGTTGAGAGGCGACCTTGTGCAAGCCCTTAAGCATACGAGTGGTCTCCCCTACCCTGGGGGTCTTCAAGAGGAGGTTGGATGGGCATCTGGCTGGGGTCATCCGAACCCAGTATTCTCTCCTGTCTATGCAGGGGGTCGGACTTGATGATTTATTAAGGTCCCTTCTGACCCTAAAATGTATGAATCTATGTTGGCATCACATTGAGAAGTTATGAAATACATCCAGGATTTAACTGTCAATTTATGCAGCCCATTAAAATATAATACATGGTTTTCCTAGTTATACCTCTAAAATGCTGCTACAGTATAATCTCATAAATCCAGAAATCAAAAATTTGGGATTCTCAAAAATGCAGCATTTTTAAAAAATATACTACATCAGAAGGTAGCGGCAGCCAGTCCTGAAGCAGTGGAGGGGGAAATTTGCATGCGGTGGCTGCTGCAGCCACCCACAAACCTGCATCCCTGCTCCGGGACCGGCTGCTGCTAACCCCCACTGCTGCTGCTCCAGTTTGAAAACTCCAGAATTTTCACATTTTCAGCAGGTGCTCAGTCTTGAGCATGCCGGATTTATAAAGGTATACTGTACATAATTTAAAACAGATGATAAGAGATGAACCTTTAAGTGTTAAACCTTTGTGATCGGTACACACTGCATTGGAAGCTAATCATAGTCAAATGTTCCCTGAGTCCATTGACCCATAACACTAATGTGGTTAAGATAAATCAGTTTCTCTAGGCAAAAGCACACAAGAGAGTGGTATAACGAGAGTGTGTTCACTTTTGTCTCACAAGCCTGAATAAGCAGGGATGCATTTACAGGGCCTTATTTATTTCAGCACAATCTCCAGGGAAAGCTCATGACGGTAGCCACAGAGTGATATCCTAACCACTCAGCATCATAGAATCCAAGCGCTGCAGAGCAGAATGACTATCCAAAACTGATATGGGATTGTACATCCCTTGATCAATTAATTATGTTCCACTGGCAAGCTCCTATTCTAATTCTCTTGGAATTCAGCAATTATCCTTTGATGGATAAACCAAAAATATTGCATTCCAGAGAACTGTCACCTCCTCTTTCTCTGCTCTGCTTGAGAGGGAAGGATGTAGGGCTTCCCAGTACCCAGTTTTGCTACACCTGCTTTTACTCAGAGCAATCACATGGCTCTCAGTCACAGCTAACAGAGATCTGTGCAACAGCAAATGTAAAGAGCAATTCTGTCAGTATTTTTTCAGAGAAACTGGCCTCTCACTGAAAGGAAAGTTGAGTTTAAAAAGACCCCATTCATGAAAAATATATGCAAAAACCTTTTGATTCTTAGATCATTTAAACCCAATGTTTTCTTTACAATAGAAAGCTATAATAACATCTTGCAACTACTTTTATCAGAGACCAAGATGACTGGCAGCTGGGATGCACAGCTGGGATGCATGAGTACAAAATTATTTCAACTTTCCTATTTTAGTAATAAAGACAAGAGCGGGGCACTATATAGTACCAGCATTTAAAATCTTCAATCACCAGGAGCCAGTCTTAAACCAATTGGTTCTTGAATAAGAATGAGGGCATGATAGGTGCAGAATGTTTTTTTCCCCCCAGTCAACTAGGCTAGATGCTTTGAGAAGGAAAAATATAATTTGCTGGTCCTGAACTCGTTTCCAGACCAGATCATTTAGGCAATACAATGAAGGCTAGATCCTTGCAGGCACTTTGGTAGAATAGTGCCTAACCCCTAGATGCCCTGCCACCTTCTGGAATCCTCAGCATGTTAGGTATCCAAGCTTCCCTCCGAATGCATAGGGCCATCGGGGTGCCTAACAAAGGGAATCTCAAAAAGGGATCCAGCTTAATATGGGGAAAAGTCTCCTAAATTAGTGAGAACAAAATGAAGGGGAAAGGGAGTTAGGTCATTCAAGTGCCTTTTTTTGCCGATGTGAACCCTCTTCTAGAATGAGGCACTAAAATCAGGTTTTATTCTTCATAAAGAAATGGAGTCAGTCTGCCACTTCTTTTATGGCCAGTAACTCTGTGGTTAGGCCAGGGTATACACCTCAAAGGTTAGTTTAAGTAACTATTTAAAATTAGGCAGAGAGCAGATTTGCAAACAGGTCTTTCCTGTTCCAAGTGTAATGAGTAATAACAGCCAAGCTCTAAATTATAATGGCATCAGATAACAGTATTCTTGGCCGTCTCTCCTTCAGTCTCTCCCATTGGAGCTGTTCTATAGTACATAAATACATATTTATTTGAAAGGGGACTTATGTGGTATGCCATTGATTTCTCTTCTCTCTCTGTCTCAATGAGTATTTATTAATGAAAAGAGGAAACTTTCAGCAAAAAAAATTAAGACGCTTAGCTTGAAATATTCCCAACCATAAGGCGATCACACTGCATGTAAAAGATCAGACGAAAGTAGTGACAGAAGGTACCTCACAAGATCATCTAATTCAGGCCTCTACTCAAGGCAGAATTGTTTCTGACTAAACTATCCCAGCCAAGTGTCTGAATAATTAAAAATGGAAAATTTCCAGGGATGAAGATTCCACAGCTTCTCTAGACAGCTTGTTCTAGATAGCCCAGATATTTTGACCACCCTAATAGTCCAAAAGATTTTCCTATTTTGCAAGCTAAATTGCCTCTGCTGGAGCGTGAAGCCATCGCTTCAAGTCCTGTCCCTACGGCCACAGAGAAAAGCCCATCTCTGTGCTATAGGTAATTACCCTTCAGGTATATAAAGATTTTTATCAGATCTCCCCTCAGTTTTCTCTTCTTTAAACTAAATAACCCTAATTCTTCCAGTCTGTCTTCATAAGTCATGCTTTCCAAGCCTCTAATCATTTTTATTGGTCTCTGTTGGACTCTTCTCAATCTCTCCGCATCCTTCTTGATGTGTGGTGCCCAAAACTGAACAAGTACTCTAGGTAAGACCTCACCAGTGTTAAATAGAGTAAAATAACCAATTCTCTTGATTTGCAAATGACACTCTTGTTAATACACCTAATATGCCATTTGGCTTTTGTTGCAACAGGAGCACACTTTTGTCTCATATTCAGCTTGTGGTCCACCATAGCTCCCAGGTCCTTCATTGCACTTCTGCGGCCTAGCCAGTCATTCCCTATTCTGCATTTGGGATGTAATCTTTCCATCCCAAGTACAAGACTTTACACTTGTCCTTGTTGATTTTCATATTGCAAAGTGTGTACTCAATACCATCATCCAAATCATTAATGAACATATTAAACAATACCAGATCCCAGGACAGAGTCATGGGGAACTTCACTTAATACCTTCTTCCAGCTAAACCAAATGCAAGTCCCCCATCTGACAGCCGAGTGCCCTAACCACACAAGTCATGGAAACATTTTATCCCCCAACTGTCTTTTCTGTGAGTTGCATCTGACCTAGGCACACCCCAGCTATGGTACTGAGACCTGCCAACAAGGTAGGTAGGAAAATGCCTAGTTCAAAAAGTTAAGGCTGTTACCAACTTATCACCTCTGCTTGAAAAGCTTTGCATAGGTATCTGTGAAGTTAGGCATCAGTACCTACATAGTAGACTTGGCTTCTAAAGGAGTAAATAATAGGCCCATAAGTACCCTTATGGGTTTCAGCTGTGTTTGATAGTTTGAATGTCTCATTTGTTCCTCAAGAGGAGATTTTAACTGGTAGAAATGTGCTGATGCTATAAGGAAGCTATTAAGTACCTGTAAGGGTGACTTTCACCAATACAAGGAACAATTCATTGGAGTATGAATTTATCCGTTTATCTAAGTCCACCTAGTTTTCTAATGATGGAATAGCTCAGAAGGTGATGTGTACAGCTTTACATGATTGTTCTGGGAAATGTTAGGTAGCTTCTGCTGCTGGCAACTTTAGCCTCATTTTGTCATTTGCAATGGGTGATAATCAAGAGAGAACTCCTTGGCATGTCAGTTAATTAGAATATGA
This sequence comes from Crocodylus siamensis, assembly GCF_052110815.1. Lineage (NCBI taxonomy): Eukaryota > Metazoa > Chordata > Crocodylia > Crocodylidae > Crocodylus > Crocodylus siamensis. Next base: position 30,085,188 of record NC_143397.1, on the reverse strand, counting down.
TTAACAAATGGAAGTCTGAAGAAGCAAGCTGTAAGAAGTAAGCTATAAATGTGCTACTTTTTGTACATGTCTCCTCTCAGCAAGCCTTCAGGATGAGCTGGAACTTTTCCACAGTGAAGTTCTTTTTGAACATGGTAAGGTTCAGTGCCCCAAAGCACAAAACCTAGGTTAAAAAGAGATTACTTGGTTTACCTGAATAGAAAAGTATTAAGACAGAGACATATCATGAGCTGGCATAAATCCATAGAGGCCTAATAATTTTGGTGGAGCTTTACAAGTCTGTGTCAGCCTCAGATTAAACCCGTAATTATGGACATGGTTTTAGAAAGATAAGGTAATCTCACTATTCAATTATCGGAAACTTTAGAAGCTTAAAGAAAGTAACCCTTAGGGAAACGAACTTACAATATGGATAATGTTCTGGGACCTAAGCTACATTATTTTGCACCTAAGAGCTGTAGAGACCAGAGGAAGAATGCTGTGATTCTAATTATATTATAGCACCTCAAGTCCCCTCTACATGTTACAGGTATTGCATAATTGACTAGTTAATTTCCCAATTACCTTAGGAACAGCTACACATACAAAGTAGCTATTATACAACAGAAAGCTCCAACCAGCTATAAAGTTAAGATATGGAAAATGTGTACTAACTTTACAGTTAATTTGTACATGTAGCAAGGTCTTTTTAGCAGCTGGGAGCCCTGAGTGAAGCACCCCTGTAGCTAGGAGCCTCTAAACTTAAGGAGGTCCCAGACACAGGTGCTTGCTTCTTGTTGTTGCAGGGGAAACCTAGGATCGGGCTCTCCCTGCATTGGCAATAAAACGTAATGGGATCTAACGCACAATCCCGGAGTCGCATCGTCTGCCATGGCAGGAGGCATGATTGTGTGTATCATGCATTAGATCCCACCACACCTTTACCTGCATCCGTTGAGGGGGCCTTGGTTTTATTTCTTACAGTGTTCAGGAGATGTTTATTTTCACTCACCTGACAAAAATAGTGACAGACACGTAAGCACAGGCACTGATCTGTTAGTTGCTCAGGAGTAATTCGTCAGAATGAGTATTTAGGACTTTTGCCTGTAATAGTCTATAACGAAAAATATGTTGATATAAAAAGGATTAACTACATGATCGACTGGATCAATGACATATGAAAAACACTTAAACATTCTCTGCTATGCTGTAACTCTATTCTCCATTACCGGAGTACCAGAGTTTTAAATACGGCTTAGAGAAAACAAAGGACCACTATTCTGAAAATAAAGAAACTTTCAGTTCTTGTGGAAAGCAGATTGACAAGAAGAACAGACCAGTTCTTAGAGTAGTCAAATTATTCTCAGAAATGGGAGGAATGTTAGATACATTTCTACAAAAGATTTCTATTACATCAGTGGCTCCAAATTCCAACTTGGAGAAGTTCTATGAAGTTGTGTTAATTAAACGGACTTGAGTTTCACTCACTGTTCAAAAATGTTTTTACAATAAGAATGTGATGAAGTCTCAGTACTTATTTCATAAAATATTCTTGTGATACAATCCTTAATGCTTGCAACTAGGCTGTTAAGACTACTTTCTACTATCATTTCTTTTTTGGATTGGCTTTCAGATATATACAGAATTCAACTTGGAAAAATATCTGTATGAACTTTTGCCCTCTAATCAGATTAAGAGTTTGGGTTGGAAATAACTTTTTTACTAAAATGGGGAGTGTGAGTGTGAGTGAGCCATATTCTCTCGCCTTGGAGCCGGACTGAGTTATTTGGACCACAGGGTAGCCCCCTACACTTTCCTGCCATGCCTTGATGGAATTTGTGGCTGGGAGGATGGATGGTCTGGCTTGCATGTCTGTCTGATCTCATCAAGGATCTTCTTCGGAGCTCCAACCTCCCCTATACCCTTCCCCTTTCCTCTCTGATAGATGGTCATTGTTCTACATGGATGGGGAGCAGAGACTGTCCGGGCCTTTCTCTCTCTCAGATCTTCAGCTCATAGAAGCTTGTCCTAGTTCCTCCTCAGTTTCATTGTTTTATGAATATTCTACTCAAATCAAAGAAGCATTATCTCTCAGATATCCCGTGGAGATCCTGAGGCCTCCGCCTCAGCCTTCTTCAATTATCCTCTTTGGGGCTTGTAGGTTTCTTCCCCCTTTTTCTTTACAACTCAAATCAAATTGATGGGTGAAAGATTCTTCCCCTCCCCTTCAATTGCTATTACTCCTCCTTAGATCAAAGGTAGGGTCCATAGCTGGGTCCTTTCTCACTCTATTCTTTTCCACAGAAAATTAACTGTTACCTCCCTTGGGTATCTTCTCCCCCCTCCCCTTTTCAGTCTATTCTGCCATCAGCAACATGTCCCTGCTCATTTTTTTGCTCACCAGCAAGACACTTATACTTTACTCCTTGTGCTGGCAGCCCCAGGGTCACCTCTGTCCCTGCTTGCCACAGCAAACCAGTCTGCTTTGGTTCACTCCCTTTTTCTTCTTCCCCGGTGGGCTGGCCCAACCTCTCCCCATGGAGATTCTTCCCCTAGATGACCAGCCTGGTCTTCTGTGAGGACAGAGTCTCCGTCTTTCCCCGCTTCCCCAGTTACTTAGCTCTTTCAGGCAAAAGGAACAATCTCTCTCCTCAGGGCTTGTCTCATTCTCCACAGCTCCTGAGAGTCCAGTGTGCTGGGCTGCTCCTCTGGGTTCCTCCCCCTTCCTGCTGCCACCAGTCAGGTTTCTTCTTGGGAACACTGAACTTTCCTTGGCTTCCTCCCTTTAAACTGCCTGCTGCCTGCTGCCTGCTGTGGGCCAAACAAGGCTGGCTCCCTAGAGCATGAGTTCTCACACTCCCAGGATTGTGCTCCCCTGGCTGCCTGAGCCACACCATGTGTCCAGACCTGGGAGTTCCCCCCCCCCCCCCCCCCCCCCCCCCCCCCCCCCCCCGCAGGGCTATTTCCGTGGGAGTGTGGAAGGGCCAGGACCCCATCCCTGCCACAGGGAAAAGAAACTTCCAGTAAGCCATTATACAGGTAGCATATTTCTCTCCCAGGATTTTATATAAGAAAGCTTTAAATCACTTCATAACCAAACCAGAATTAAGGCTAGGACATAAACAAGAATTTCAAATCTTGGTCTATCCATATTACTTAGGTTTGAAACCAACCTTGTGCCAGTAGCCAAAATATAATTTCCACAATCTTGGATGTACTCCAACAGTTACAGGGGCTCCTTGCCCAGTAACAAACTTTATTTAATGTGAGAATTCCCATTTGTGGGCTGAAAATAAGCTTTACACCTCGTACAGCAAATAATTTTTGCTGTTGCTAACAAGTTATCCCTCTGGAGAGGCAAGGGGAAACAGAAGTCCCTGGAACTCTTCCCAGGGGTCAAAAGAGATATAGGCCTTGAATATTACATTCCCATTAACAACAAACTGTTTGCCATGATGCCCAGTGAGTAAAGTCAACCCAAATTCAGATCTACAAAGTGCCCTTAGCCTGTTGGCTATATGCCCAGACACAGCATACTAAACAGACTCTCTCTCATGCACAGAAATAATGAAGGCAGATAAATTTAACTATTAGTGGACTGATTCTGGCTGTGTTTACTTTAGAAAAAACTCTCAGTAAGTTCAAAATATGTTTAAATACTTCATCAGGTATTGTGCCTGAAAGTCTGGGCCCAGGGGCCATATAAATTCTAGAGGCCTTCACTGACTGATTCAAGGTTCTCAGCTGGCTATTGGAAGAATAAATGAGCCGTCTCAAATCATTCCAGAATAAGGGATTATCCTAGAGAAGAATCATAATTTTCATGCTGTGTACATTCTGCTATGACATGAGGTATCAGCTGTCAGCCATACCCTTTTCCCAAATTCAATAATGAAAAAATCCATGTAATAAATATAAGTGGTGACTGAATCATATTATTATTGTCCTTAGTGACCCAAAAGATTAAAAAACAAAGCAAAAAAACTCCCAAGAAAAACAATGAAGCCATGAAGTACTCTTCCAAAATTAACATCATAGAGTAAGAGATGGTATAAAGAAAAAAGTAGTGATAGGAATGACAACTGAAGCAGAGGAGAAAGAGTATGAGATCAGGTCTTTATGGGACAAGAAGAGAGAGTATGTTGAGCCCTCAAAGTAGATAATGGAAAACAAAAACAAAGCAATTTGATTCTTCACAAATTTGAGCCTGCTTGGGAAATTCTCTGGGGTATAGTCCTGTGATATGTCCCTTGAAACAGTTTGTGAGGCCTCTGGTGGAATCTTCTAGGTATGTACATATTGCAGTGTCAGCACCTAGACATTTTTGGTTTTCTTGAGAATCAGGACAGGGCATGGTAGATGTTAATTTCTGTTACACTGATGGGGCTGGACTAGCTCACTAAACTGCAACTGTGCTGCCTCTTTTCAAACTTTCATACTTTCATAGTTTCTAGGGTCGAAAGGGACCTGAGTAGATCATCTAGTCCGATCCCCTGCCATGGCAGGAAAGGGTACTGGGGTCAAACGACCCCAGCAAGGTATTCATCTAACCTCCTCTTAAACACCCCCAAGGTAGGAGCCTGCACCACTTCTCTTGGAAGTTGGTTCCAGATCCTAGCCGCCCTGACCATGAAGTAGCACCTCCTGATATTTAGCCTAAATCTACCCTCTGCCAGCTTGTGACCGTTATTCCTGGTTACTCCTGGCAGTGCTCAGGCAAACAGGGACTCCCCCAGTGCCTGCTGATCCCCACTGACTAGGCCACTAGATCCCCCCTCAGCCTTCTCTTTTGGAGGCTGAACAGGTTCAGGTCCCGTAGCCTCTCCTCGTTTGAACCACATCACCTCTGAATGCCATCTGTATAAATTTAATGCAACTCTACTGGATTTGCACAATACAGTACTACACCTGAAGCAATCAGCTGGTTACAAAATAGGATGTGACATTGTGAATATATTTTTCCTTGCTTTGTGATCATTGTATCATCATACACTAAAAAAAGAAAAGTGGCAGCATGCAACAGTTGGGATGCTCCCAAGCAGTCCACACTAACCCTCTCTAACATATATGCTCCAAAACCCAGAAATATGCTGATAAAACCTCTCTGGGACATCCTTCTGCAGTCACTGTCAAGGCAGTTTCTGTATCCTTTTGAGTGGCTGCTGGCACAATTACAGAGTAACATTAATAGCGTATTTCTGAATCTAGAGAATACCTAGATGTAATAAGTGAGTGGGACATGCATAGGAATATTCTGGTCAGGACACACTACTGCTGAAGTGTTCCATATGTAGTATTGAACAAAACTGTGGCTGCATACAGACATTCAGGGAGGTTAGGGATGGGTTAGATTGTATTAAAAATGGCCACTTGATCTAACTTAGTCTGCCTAGGTATGGATCTTACACTTAGATCCCTAGTTAGGTCAATCTAAGTATGAACTGTACAGAAGATCCAGGAAGGTTAGTTTGGTCTAAAAATGGCCAACCCAATTTAAGGGTGCAGATAGAAGTGACAATGTTTGCCTCATCTGGCCACAGAAAGCAGTTTATAGCTATGATCAAACACAAGTGCATATCTGCAGACAACATTTAAAAAATGGTTGATTGGGTGAGTGGGAGTGGGGAAAGAGAATGCAGGGAGTTCAGTCTGGGGTTTTTTCAGCCCTCACCATAGGGTGGAGCAGCTGTATTGGAGGCTTCCTGAGGTGGGGTGGAGCAGCAGCTGGAGAGCCCCAAGAATGAGTTCCTTCCACTGCCTTCCCCCCTCCCATTCTGACAACAGTGAACACTGGCAGAGAGCCCTGGCTGTGGCTATGGGAACCTGACTGCATGCTTGGAGGCAGCAGATAGATTCCCCTCCGCCCTGGAACCAACAGATGCTGTAACTTTGCAGAAATTGCTCTGAGTTACAGTTGGGAGCTGCCCTTCTGTCTGCATCCTAAGTTAACCCTACCTCTGGAATAGTCTAACTTAGATTGGGCTAGCCATTTTAAGACTCATCTAAGTGTTCTGAACTTCTGTACAGTTCCCACCACAGCCCCAGGGCAGGGAAAGCCCAGCCGGTAGTCCCAGCCCTGGGGCTGTGCTTTTTCTACCCATCCCCCTGGCACTGGGCTATTTTTAGCCATTCCCAGTCCTCACCCTTCCCCCAGGTGGACAACTTCTCCCTGCAGACCAGCCGGCCTGCCCCCCAGCCCAGCCCAGCCCACTAAACCCCCCATCCTGCAAGCTGCTCTCAGTACCTGTTTCTTCAGAGTTCACTGATGCTAGGAGCTAAGGAAGTAAGCCCTGGTTGGAGGAGGCAGGGAGGAAGGGGGTTAAGTTCACCCGGGCAGGGGGGTTTTCATCTGGGCATGGGGAAAGTCAGGGGGCTAAAAACATTCCCTGGTTATGGGAGGTGGGGAAAAGAGTCTCCCCATCTCTCCAAGCTCCCCATGGACCCTGCCTTCCCCTCTGATCCCACTGCAGATGCTGCCTGCCCTCCCAAAACCACTGATCCCCCCATAGAGGCCATCTGGCCCCCACAATCTTCCCACTCCCTGTGGACCTCGTCTGCCCCAATCCCCCTGATCCCTTCTGCAGATCCTGTTTGTCCCCCTGATTCCCCCCTGAAAACCCTCCTGATTCCCCCTGAACCTGCTTGCTTCCCAACCTCCCCTGCTATCCCCCCATCCCAACTTACCTTAGATTGGGTGGCCATTTTTAACTCAATCTAACCTCCCCAAATGCCTGTATGCAGTCTATGTAGTATAAGTATAAGCAAAAGATAGGGCAGTGTGTCCTCATATAAACCAATTCACTCAGGGACATAAGGGTTATAAAAGCTAGCTCAGGTAATGGGATAAGAATTCAGAGTCTCTGTTCAGTCCGTACTTAACACTCTTTGGTCTGTAGGTGGTTTTCCACAGTCCTTGTTCCCAATTTCATGTTCAAGTCATTTTTAAAGTGTTGTTGTTTAAGATTAGCTACTACTCTGAGATCATTGACAGACTGTCCAGAGAGGTTAAACTCTTCTGCCACAGGCTTTTATGTTTTTCTGGACAATGAGCTATATAAAACTATGTTGTATCTATCCCATTGTGCCTAGATGTTTATTCATGTTGTTTGCTATGTAAAAAACAAAGGGTGCAAATAAACACAGTGACAAGGGCCACTTCACTTTTCACAAGCCCTCAGAAAAGTATACCTACTTTAAAGCCTTAATTCTACTGAGGATCTCTGGACAGTCCGGGAGAACCCAGGAAAAACAAAGGCCTATATTGTTAGAGTTAACCAGGTTAATGATGCGAGGAGGCTTTGTTTTTTATGTGAGCCGGAGGATATTCTTTCCTTTAGATCTTGATTCAGTAATATAGAAAAATATCTGCTAGAAATTGAAATAAGTATTTTACAAAGATGTAACAGGACCAGTGCCCAGTTGCAGCCATGATGCTTCCTGAAGGCCTGCTCAGCTGTCTCTGGTTATCCTTCCTCTTTTGCCCTCTCATGTACCGTATCTTATTACTGTTATTAGGATAAAGGGAGGTTTCCCAGAGTAATCCCTTATCTACTAGTTGTTGTTGTGTCCCTCCCTGAGCCCCACTGATTTCCAACCTGCCCTCAAACACCCAGTGGTGCCTCCTGGTCCATCTGTCCCCCAGTGCAATAGTCACTTTAAGGGCCAATTTTGTGGTCTCCAACATCCCCAAACCCACGCCCATGTCTTGCAGGTGTTACTGGTCATCACTCATGCCTACTCCCCACCCAGGGCAGCCAATATCCATGAAGCTACAGGTCTGCCTGCTACTTGGCAGCTGGTTTAGTCTGTTAGTAACAAGCAGTTAGTCTGTGTATTAGCTACCAGCTTGCCCAGGGCCAGCTCAGTTTGCTGCAATTCCCTCAAAAAGTAATAGGAGCTCTCTGACTCCCTATGACACAAGTGTTATATATTCATGACCAAACACTTCCCTTTAGAAATCATTCTCTTTTCCTATGCTTGGCATTGCTTGTTGAGCCTTCCAACTCCTAACATAAAAATAAGATTTCAGAAACTATATTTACTTGACAGACGGGTGGATTTAAAAGTATATTTTGGGCTTTTACCTAGCATTCAAGTTCTTCCATGAAAGCAATAGGAACCTATTCTTAGTTTTAATAAATCCCATAGAAAAGTTGCGGTTAAAAAAAAAGCAACAAACTGAATTTCTTATTTCATACTAAGAGCTATATATAAAAAATTTTAGGATTTTTTAAAAATGTGTGTTTTTTAATGAAGTGGGTATAAGACCTTATATTTTACTTATAAAAGCTTTTCCATATATAAAGTAGGTATAAAATCATTTATTTATGTGGGCCCTGTAATTGGTTTTGTGAAAAATAAATAGAAAAAAGGAATGTTTGCTTGTTATATCTGAACTGCTTTGCTCTGAAGCAGCTGCGGCTGGATAGACTAGCAAACTGAATGAGCCACTGGTTTTATACAATATGACAATTCTTACATACATATATATATTGTTCTGGACTGGTGCTTGGAACATATCATAGAAAATCAGCAAATTGCTTATGAAAACAGCGATTCTCCTCCCATTCAAGCAGTTTACTTCTTTAAAGACAATATTATTTATTTTCTTATTTTTCTTGAATTCTTAACAATGCTGTGGCACTTCATACTCAAATATATAACCAAATCATCATAGGCTATTTCAGCCTTTTTGTAAAAACAGATGAAAAATGTCAACTAACAGCTGCTCTTGTATGAATTCATAAATACAAGAATTTATGAATAGACAACTGCAGACAGTTTTAAATGTCATAGTTTTTAAATATACAATCTTCAGAATTGTAACTGGAGAACTTAGAAAGATCATATCTTCTCAGTCCAGGGGTGATGCGTAGGGGGTGCACAGGGGTGCATATGCACCCACTGAGAGCGCTGGTACACCCCGTCAGGCTGTACTCCCTGCTTAGCTGGCAGGCAGACAGGAGTGCCTGTCTGGGGATTGGGCCTGCCAGCTAAAGCGGCCATGCCACTTCCTCTTATGGTGAGTGAGATGGGCTGCGGGCCCCCCCGCCACCCTTCCTGGTCAGTGCAATCAACCACCAGGGGACTCCCCTCTTGTTCAGCATGATTGGCTACCAGGGGACCACCACACATTCGCTGACTGGTGTCATGTCTCAGACTCAAAACACCTATGCTACTATTATGTGTAGTATGCATTAGGTAGTTTCATAGTAGTTTCATAGTTCCATAGTTAGTAGAGTCGGAAGGGACCTGAGCAGATCTTCAAGTCCGACCCCCTGCCAGGGGCAGGAAAGAGTACTGGGGTCAAACAAACCCAGCAAGGTGTTTGTCTAGCATCATTTTAAAGACCCCCCAGGGTAGGAGCCAGCACCACTTTGCTTGGAAGTTGGTTCCAGATCCTAGCCACCCTGACAGTGAAGTAGTGCCTCCTGCTGTCTAATCTGAATTTACCATCTGCCAGCTTGTGACCATTATTTCTAGTCACTTCTGGTAGTGCTCAGGGAAACAGGGACTCCCCCAATGCCTGCTGGTCCCCTCTGACTAGTTTGTAACATGCCACTAGATCCCCCTTCAGCCTTCTCTTGTGGAGGCTGAACAGGTTCAGGTCCTGTAGCCTCTCCTCATAAGGCCTGCCCTGCTGCCCCCTGATCATGCGAGTGGCCCTCCTCTGGACCCTCTCCATGTTGTCCACATCCCTCTTTAAGTGCGGCGCCCAGAACTGGACGCAGTACTCCAGCTGTGGCCTGACCAGTGCCACACAGAGGGGGAGGATCACCTCCTTGAACCTGCTTAAGATGCATCTGTGGATGCATGACAAGGCATGGCTGGCCTTCCTGACTGCATCCCCATACTGCTGGCCCATGTTCATCTTGGCATCAATGATGACTCCAAGATCCTTTCCTGCCTCTGCACTGATGAGAAGGGAGTTCCCCAGCCTGTAGGTATGGTGCTGATTCTTCCTCCCCAGGTGCAGCACCTTACACTTGTCAGTGTTGAATCCCATCCTATTCTCATCTGCCCACCCCTGTAACCTGTCTAGGTCTGATTGTAGCCTATTCCTTCCTTCTAACGTGCCCACATCCCCCCACATCTTAGTGTCATCAGCAAATTTTTGACAGGGTGCTTTTTACCCCATCATCCAGGTCACTGATGAAGATGTTGAACAGTGTGAGCCCGAGGACCGAGCCCTGCAGAACCCCACTGCCCACATCCTTCCAGGTCAAAAATGACCCATCCACCACCACTCTCTGGGTGCGGCCCTCCAGCCAGTTGGCCACCCATTTAACTGTGTAGGTGTTGACACCACAGTCCCCCAGTTTCTTAATGAGAACCCGGTGAGAGACAGTGTCGAAGGCCTTCCGAAAGTCCAGGAAGACTATGTCCACTGCTACCCCTGCATCTAAGGATTTGGTGACCTGGACATAGAAGGACACCAGGTTGGTTTGACAGGACATGCCTCTAATGAACCCGTGTTGGTTGCCCTTACTCATAATCTCCCCTGTTGGCCCCTCGTGGAGATGTGCCAGAATAATTCTTTCAAAAAGCTTACCCAGGATTGAGGTAAGACTAACTGGCCTATAGTTCCCCGGGTCCTCTTTCCTCCCTTTTTTGAAGATGGGAACCACATTGGCCCTCTTTCAGTTCTCTGGCACCATACCAGGGCACCACAAGTGCTCGTAAAGCTGTGCCAGGGGGCCCGCAATGACCTCAGCTAATTCCCTCAGGACTCTGGGGTGGAAATCATCCAGACCAGCTGACTTAAATACATCCAGTCCCTCCAGAAGTTCCCTAACTAGATCCTCCCTGACCCTTGGCCTGGGTGCACCTCCCCTGGGGCCTGAGGGGGACCCAGTGGGGGGGCTGATCTGGTCCCTGCTCAGGAAAATGGAGGCAAAGGAGTTGTTAAATAGGTTAGCTTTCTCATCCGGTGTGACGACCAAATTTCCTAGCGTGTCTTGCAGGGGCCCCACGTTACCTGATACCTTCTTTTTGCTCCCTATATATTAAAAAAGGACTTCTTGTTGTCCTTGATATGGGTAGCTAGTCCGTCTCCACCTTGGCCTCCCTGACTGCACCCCTGTATCCCTGAGCAACCACAGTATAGTCCTCCCTGGTGATGGCCCCTCCCTTCCATTGGGTGTACGCCTCCCTTTTTGCTAGGAGACATTTCTGTATGCTTTTGGTGAGCCCTGGGGGCTTTTGTGCCCTCCTGCTCCCTTTGATCCGTGTTGGGATTTCCTCCCTGTCCTGTCCCTCCTGTACAGCCTATAGCTCTTGATATTCACTGCCCAGTCATGCGCTGGGTCCCACCACATCTCTGTGAGCCCCACTATGTCTGGGTTGGTGTCAGCTAGCAGGAGGGTAAGTTCCTCCTGCTTGTTTCCCATACTATGAGCATTTGTGTAGATGCATTTGAGGCCTCCTGTGGTTGTGTGCACTGGCCCCCTAATCACAGCATTGCCCTGGCCCCTGTTGCTTACCTGTGTATATGTTCCATTCGTGTGTCTAGGCTGGGCTGTACTTGTGAGTGCTGCTTGTTTAGCAGTCCAAGGCTCCCTCCTCCCTTGTCTTCCCCTTCCCCCAACGAGCCTAGTTTAAAGCTCACTGGAGGAGATCCGGCAACCTAGGAAAGAACACATGCTTAGGTAGACAATAGAAAGAAGCGTTTCTGAAAAGGTTTAGGGTTCACAGTGAACAAGCAATGTTCCAATGTGATTCTGTGGTGAAAAGCACTAATGCAATCCTTGGATATATAAACTGGAGAACAGTGAATAGTTTGGAGCACTTTCTTGGGCAACCCTGCTTCTGCTTCTGATGCTCCAATTGACCATGGAGGTGTTGCCTGAATATTCAGACATCATCCTACTAAGCTATCTGTTTGATTCTTCAAAGGCAAATTTTCATTGACAAGTGTATTTAATCAAATACTGAAAGGTATAACTCATTGTCTAAGGATTCTATATCTCCAATAGGTAGCTATGCGTCAGCAAAATTTTAACAAGGCACTTCTTCAAACTGTTCTAACTCAATGGACAAAACTTTTTCTTACCTTTCCTTCGCAAAATTCTATCTCTCTTGCCATGTACAATAATATCAATTTCTTCTTCTGCCATGTTTCCAGCACCATGTTGCCTCATGGGCACTCATTTACATGGTTGTCTTCTCTGGTAGCTGTTGCTCACAGCTTTGGCAATAATCACAGGTAGCTGTTCTAAAGTTCCTGTTCTTTGCTGTGGTAGTAGATGGGTGGTTCAATACAGCAGGGGTCTGCAGCCTATGGCCCCCGGATCCAGCCTGCAGAGAGGTTCAGTTCAGTTAATTCAGGTGAAATCTAGCATGGGGTATCAGTGACACAGAGCTGTGCTGTGCTGCCAATCCCTTCCTCAGTGCTTCCCTCTACTGTGGAGGCTGCTGATCTGCTGCAATATGCACTTCCCTCACTACAGAGGGGTCAGGTATCTGGAAAGGTGAACAAAGGAAACTAGGTAGTCCAGGGGCAGAGACTTCTGACCCATAATCATGACTGGGTTGCAAGCTTGGGTCTACACTGCCATAAGGCTGCTTACCCTTGACATAACTGGTCAGTCACTGGTCTAGAGGCTTCAGCTCAGTGTAACAGCATCTTAGGTCTCCTTCCTTCTCTTGTTCCTGGTGCTCTTGCTGGAGGAGCTGCCAGCATACCATGGACCATTTGTTGCATTCTCGTAGCACTGCTGGGGGCGAGAACAAGATCAGATTTCCCTTTGCAGCAGTTGCCATAGTCATTTGTGAGATTCACCTAACCTGAGTGAATAACATCCCACTCTAATCTGGCTAGTGTTGAAAAATGGCATCAACCTTAGCATTTTCAGGCAGGCCTATGAAATTTTCCTTTGGTCACAGTAGCTAGTCTTAGAAAAATAGCAAACTATTTTTATCATCCAGTCGTTTCCCCATTCATAAGTCCATTTTGAGGATCTCGGGGGAGAGCGGGCAAGAGAATTCTTTGGGATGCATCCCAAACTGAAATCACTCATTTTATGTACTCAAATTCCATGTGAATGGAAAGAGGAGGAAAGACTACCAATTCCCATTTTGATTCCCAGGCTCCTGCTGCTGAATTTAAAACATTGTTGCTTACTGCTGTTGTTTTTACTGATCAGTAGTCATTGGTTTGTGCTGCTTTGTATCAGTATGTTTTCAAGGTTATCTTTGCAGGGAAGAAGTAAAGCACTTTAGGAGGATATATGTGGAGAAATTAAAGGGAAGTACACACTGTTGAGAATTGTTTAGAGCAAGCAGTGTTCTTAAGACTGATATTGATCTACTCTCAGTGCTCAGGGAAGAAAAACACAAATCATTTTGAATCACTTTCTATTAAAAGATTTTCCTTCTTTTCATTCACTGGGCAGAGGAGCGTTCTGTTCATGCTGTTGAAACACCTTTTGTGCTTAGAAATCAGTGACAGATTCCACTATTCTTTCCTTCAGATGAGTTGATGTATAGTCAATACAATTCTTGTAAGCAAGAATTTAGGTTTTTTTTAAATAGCTCATTGTAGTACTTTTTTTCTTACAGCCTTTATACTTTATCCCCTTGTCAGTTACCACTGGCTGCCATTTTAGCTTAAAGCATTAGCTAATTGTGTTTCTAATAAGTGTATTCTGTTTTATTACATTACACTTGATATAATCTTAGGTCAGGGGTATGTCAAATCACATTATGTCACACTGCTCTTATGCTGTGTCCCTTTATTCAAGAAATCAAAGCATGCCGTTTTTAAGTGGAGAGTTACCTATCAAATTGGTTTTTAGCTTGTGAGTAGCTCCAGCACAATCTCTGCAAATACCAGGTATTATGAGCCCCCTCTTTTATCAATGACTATCCTTAGCCACATTTTTTGAATGATACAAGCATTTAGCTTAGTGAAGATAAAAAAAAAAGAACTGTGTCTAGAATTAAGAAAAGAAGGAGTAACATTCAGTAATCTGAACATAAGTGTAAAAAATATTTAATTGTTATTAAAAATGAATCTGTGACAAATACATACTAAAATCTGTACATACATAATACTGCTTACATTATATATTGCCAATTATATTATACAAGTCCAAGCTATGACTGTGACACCAGTTAGATTATTTGGTTAGACTACAAGGTGCAAATCTACCCTGCCTTCTATTTAAAATTGGCCACTGTTTGAACTCAATAGTTATTTTTATTAAGCTTATGAATGTATAGGCTATAATGAAGGGCATGTACACACATGACAATTGAACCATTCCCAAACTGATTCGGAACCAGTTCACAATTGTCCAGTCATAGGTATCCACATGTAGAGTGCCCTTGTATTTCAGGTAGAACAATATTTCCTTTAGACGTGGAAGTGCTGTGACTCCAACAACAGGGAGTGGGAGTGAGCACCCAGCCCAGTCTGGGTTCTAGAATGGATTCCAGAACCCAGAATGAGGAGCCTAAACTCTCTGTACAACGCTCTAGGAGAGCTAAGATATCTAGATGTGAGCCACCTGAAGACTCACATTGCACTTGCCTTAGCAAATGGTTCTTATTGTTTTCTTGAAAATGGATGACCAAGTTACATATCTGCATACAATAATGCTAGAAGAGTCATAGTTTAAATTTAGGGAGAAAATGTATCAGAGGCTGGGGCTATTTAACCTTTTTATTGGCTGCATGATTTTCCCAGACAAGGATGCCCCTATTATTTAATTTAGCCAGAAGCCTTTTTATTGAGTAGTGCACATTTACAAATAGATTTCATTGAGCTTATATAGCTTGCAAATAGAAGACATTTTTCCTGTTAATTTGTATCCCTACCCATTGTAAAATGAGATTATTTAGCACACGTTTTATGTTTTATAACAGTTGCTTATGTTCAACAGCAGCAAATCTAATCTTTAATCCATAATAATCCAAATAAGAATAACACAAAATATAATATGTATTTCAGACTCAGAAAGTCATAGAAAAATAGGTCTGAAAGGGACATCAGGAGATCATCTAGTCCAGTGTTTCTCAACCTTTTCCAGCCCACTGCACACATACAATAAAATTTTTCTGTTGCACACCTGTTAAGGCATTCCCTATCCCCATACTTATGAGCTCTTTGCTGCAGGAAAATTCCACTGCACAGCTGTTCAGACACTCACAAACTGCACATCCCCCACAGCCAACACATGCTGCACAGTAGATGAATTTACTTCTGCTTGGCTGGTTCTCAATTTTCCCCACAGCCAGCGAATGTGCAGGTCTTTTGTGAATATCTTATAGACATGGCTTCTTCATTAGCACTAGGCAGCTAGAGAACTTTCTTCTCATTATTCCAAAATTCTTGCAGCATACCAGGGAGCTCTTCTGCTGTGGCACACCAGTAGAAAATCACTGATCTAGTCCAACCCCTACATAAGGAAGGGATTACCCTAGTAAACAGAGTATCCCCTATTCCCTGAAGAACCCCCCGATGAGTTTGTAGACAGCCACGAGATCACCTCTCAGACTTCTCTTGCAGAGGCTGAAGAAATTCAGGTCTTCATAGGATCTTACCCACAGGCCCTCAACCAAATGAGCAGCCCTCCTCTGAACCCTTTCCAGGTTATCTAAATCCCTCTTGAAGTGCAGTGCCCAGAACTGGATGCAGTAGTCCAGTTGCAGCCTCACCAATCCCACATAGAGGGGTAACATCACCTCCCTAGACCTGCTCATGATGCACCTACTAATGCAGGAAAGAGTGCGGTTAACCTTACTTATTACCTCATCTCATTGGTGACTCATGTTCATTTTTGCATTGACTGTAACTCTAAGATCCCTTTTCACTGCTGTGCTGCTTAGAATGGTACTTCCCAGTCTATAGGTGTATTGGTGATTCTTTCTCCCCAGGTGCAGTACTTTGCACTTATCTCTGTTAAATTGCATCCTATGCTGATCCGCCCACTTCCCCAGTCTATCTAAATATACCTGAATTCACTCCTTACCCTTTAGTGTGTTTACTATAACCGATAGTTTGGTGTCATCTGCGAATTTGGACAGAGTGCTTTCTATAGCTTCATCCAAATCACTGATGAAGACATTAAACAGTACTGGTCCAAGGACAGAGCCTTGGGGGACACCACTGCCCTCATCTCTCCAGGTAAATACCAACCCATCCTCTACCACTTTCTGGGTGTGTCCCATAAGCCAAGTTTCCACCCACCTGACTGAAAAAAATCCAAATCACAGCTACTTAGTTTATTTGTAAGAATTGGGTGTGACACTGTGCCAAAAGCCTTTTTAAAATCCAAGAAAATAACATATACTCCTGCATCTAAGCACTTTGTGACCTGATCATAAAAAGAGACCAGGTTAGTCAGGCAGGATCTACCTGCCAGTGGTCAGCTAACCAGAAAGGGCAGGGCCTGGTTCATATTTAAACCCCCAGGGCTGGGGCCAAGCTGGCAGTTTCCTGCTAGCAGCCAAGGGAGAAGGAGCTCTGCCAGAGCAAACAGAGGGGAGAAGCCTGACTGCACGAGCAGCTTCTAATGGCTGTTATGGGGTGGAGAATTCCCTGGTAGGGATTGAATGACGTTTAGCCAGACAGCTTAGATTTTATGTTATAGCCCAGGGGCTTGTGTTTTGTGTTTGCTGTTTAGACCCGGAGGCTTGGATGAGGCTATCAGGGGTTGGAGGAGGCCTCATAGGGGAGCCACGGCTGCATGGAGACCCCAGCCCCAGAGAGAGGCGGGCCATGAGAAGTCCCAGAAAGAGGGGGGGGGCAACGAGAAGCCTCGGGGGGGGGGCAGCGAGAAGCCTCAAAGGGGGGGAAGCAAGACACCCCAGAAAGAGGGGGGCAGTGAGAAGCCCTGGGGGGGGCAGCGAGAAGCCCCAGAGAGGGGGGCAGCACTGATGAATGCCCAGTGAGGCACCCAGAGAAGTGGGGTCACAGAATGCCCAGGTAGGATGAGGGGGCCAGAGTAGAGTAAGGCCCAGACTAAATGATGTGAATACCATCTGTGAGGCATGGGCTGTGGTGTAGGGAAGGAAAGGAGCCGCAGATAGCACCCCCTTGCATGGGGGCAGCAAAATGGGCAGCCTCCCGCTTAATTAGCATCTTCTAATTAAGCACTCAACAACAAGGCATGGTAGGAGAGAAGGCGGGCGGTTGGCCCATAACAGGTGGGCGGGGTCACCAGTGACAGACCCCAAAGGGCCACACCTGTCACAAGCTCCTTGAGCAGCTTCACCTACACATGGAGTGGCAGGCTACCACCATGCGGTGGCTCCTCCCTGCAGATACTCTGCTAGCCGTTGCTCTGTTTAAGCTGGCTATGCTGGCCAGCCTCTACTACATCATCCATCTCTTTGGGATAGACAAGGCAAACACAGGAGGTATGTGGCACCATCCAAGACATACTAGGGCACACCATGCTGTGGGAGCACAATGCCCTGGAGGTGGTGGAGGATTCCATGCCCTGGGATTCCCAAAGTGCATCAGAGCCCTTGACAGGATCCTGTGGCAGGACACCTTTGGGTGCTTGTCACTTTAAGGGCTGGAGCAGGCAACTGGCAGGTGCCTGATTTGGGCAGCCATTTTAAAACTGAGGTCAGCCAGGTGAAGCCAGCAGTGTGTTGCTTGCAGCTGAGGGAGCAATATCACCTGGCTGAACTGAGGCTCACAACAAGCTGGAAGTAAGAGCAGGAGCTAGGGGGATGGCTTCCTGGGATGGTTCCTGGTCCTGGGCATGACTTAAAACTGCATCCTTTCAGGGAAGGGAGGCCTGGTGGGACTTCAAATGGCGTGGCAGCCCCACTCAAATACAAGGACTGTTCATCTCCCTGGTGAAAGGCAGGTCAGGGCACCTTGATAACCCCTAGTCACCACAACATTATCAATACAATGGTCAGGCAAAGGCTATGACCACCTGAGCCCTAGGGGATGTAAGACCCCAGCAGAGGCAAAGGGCTAGGCATGGCCACAGCCACCTGAGACCCCAGAGAGAAGTAAGACCCCAGAGACCCCAGGGAGAGGATAGTTGTGGGCCCCCAGAGAGGGGTCAAGTAGCCCTAGAGAGGGGGCAGTTGTGAAGACCCTGAGAGCACTGGGATGTAGGTGGGCCCACCCAGAGTAGAGTATGTCTTTACTGCCTGAAGGGCTGGGCATAACTCAGGGTTGAGTAGGGCTGTAGGACAGTCTAAAGGGAAGCCCCAAGGGGTGTGTTGAGTAGGGTTGAACTGGAGTTGGCCTGAAAGACAACACATAGGTCAAGCCCCCACAAAAGCATGTAGTAAGGGTGTAGAGATGCCCTGGGAGGGGCCAGGGCAAACTTAGCCCAGGTCAAGTTATTGAATGGCCACTACCCAGGTGAGGATCACAGGAGAGACCCAAAAGACCCAAGGAATGATGGATAAGCCCCGAGGCCTGTGGGATCACTCCAAGAGGGAGCAGGGCAGAGTGGAGGTGGCACAGTATGGTGCAGTGAGCAACAGACCCTGTGAGAGGGGGTGGAGTGCATAAGGCTCCAGTGAGAAGGGACAGTATGAATGTGGGTGTGCAAGCGGGCAAGAGGACTGAGTTTGGTCCAGCTTTATGCTGGGTGTGTTGTATGATCCTAGATGCCATCTGTGAGGCATGGGCCACCATGTAGGGAAGGTTCAGAGCTGAGAATAGTACCCCCCTGTCATTGGTGCATAGAATGGGGAGCCTCCCACATTTACTACCATCAGTTATAATGATACATCAAAGTCATGGCAGGGGAAACTGGGAGGACTGCCCCATAGACAGGTGGGTGGGCCAACTTGAGGCTCGGCCCTGACCTTGCCCTCTATCAGACCCACATCCTTGTCACCTACCCACCCCATGCCAACTGCCCCTACTACAGCTGGCAGGGCTTTCACTGTGTCATTGCACAGTCCAGGCCATTGTTGACCACCATGGCACCTTTACCAATTTGAGCTCTGGCTAGGTGGGCAGCACCCAGGATACCCATGCATTCTGCAATTCCACCCTGCCAGCCCTGGTGGAAAACAGGTACTTTGGACTAGGAATGCCCGAACTCCAGTTATAATAATTAGTTATAATGGTAATTATTAATTTTTTAAAGGACAGCATTTATTAATACACTGCTTCCTTTTCTTCCATTTCTTAGCTTCTTCCTCGATTATTCTTAGCAAAGTTCTTCATATTAATTTAAAAAAAGAAAATAGAAAAAGAAATGGGGTGGGAGGGACTACCATGGCAGTTTCCTGATATCTTTCTGCTTTCTTTTTCTTCATGGTTTTTAATGATGTTTTTCTATGCAAAGTGTGAAATCTATCCACTCTGAAATTGAATCTTCAATCTCCTGTAACCCAGGTTTAATATTGCTAGGCAACGTCTCTCTAATGTATACCCTGCATTATTCTGTTTCTGGTTGATGACAGTCCAGTTCTCAGTTGTGTTGCATTTTACCTGGATAGTATTCTTTAAATGACCAGCATATCTGGTTAATGTAAGTCAGAGCTATTTTTTTCCTGTAAAATTTGGCTATGCTGTTTTTGGTTGTTGTTTTTTCTTTTTGTCAAGTAGATTCCATGCAAGAGCTGTTTTGGATTCTTCCAATAAAACACACTGTAACCTTTCCGGGAAATAGGTTTAAAAATACCTCAGGCACTGCCAAAAACATATCTCACAAGGACAAAAGAGGCTATGCCCTTTCTTATATTCTATCTTCCCAGCTATTACATTGAAACCATATGAGAGAGGGGAAGAGGAGGGGAGAGAGAGAGAGAGAGAGAGAGAGAGAGAGAGAGAGAGGCTTGTGCTGGAACAGCCAATAAGTCAATAGAAGACCCAGGTACTCTTTCGTTAGCTCATTGGTTGCTGTCAGGTGGGCTCTATCACTTACTCTTTTCATTAAAACATTCAGAAGCTCTTGTGATGATTTTGATATAGACTTAAAACAAACTTTGCAACCTAGAAATTCTTTTGTAAATTTGGAATTTTTGTTAGTGCAAGACCTAGGAGGGGTCAGAGGTGAATCCAAGATGCATCTTGTCTTAGACTATGAAGTCTTCAGGGCAGGGACTTGCTCCTACCAACACCCACAGAGAGGAATATTAAAGCCATTATACAAGTCTATGAAAAGACCTTGTCTACAATATCATGTAGTATTCTGCATGGTGATACTCAAAAAAGAGGCATTCAAGTTGGAACTGATGCACAACAGGGCTAAAACGATAAATAAGAGAACAGATATTCCATTTTACAAAAGGACACTAAGGGCTTGTGTACATAGGAAAGCTGTTTTAGGATAAGGAAGGATGTAGATATGAAGTGTAACAGATGTTATACACTAACTCTCTGTGGACGCATCTACATACAATTAATGTGCAGCAATAAACTCTGGTGCATATTGCCTTGGAGTTTATTGCTCCCAGATGCCACATTTGACCACAGTACATTGAGTTGGGACAGAGTAGCCCCAGCTGACAGGGTGCCCAGGGGTTCAGCCTGCCAGCCTGGGACTGCTCTGTTCCAGCTCAAAGTGCTGCAGAGGGGCTGGCTGGGGCACGAGGGTGCTTCAGTGTAGGGCTAGCCAGCAGGCAGCCCCTGCCCTGAAGCACTCTCATGCCCCAACCAGCCATGTCAGCATCTACATATGTGTTGCTGCATAGCAAAAAACTCCACCACAGGGTAGTACTTCTATTTACAAGTACTAACCTGCAGGGGAATTAATTAGTTTACTCCATCCTAATAGCACTACAGGTGTAGATGCTGAGACTTTTACTGTAAACCTAACTAGGCAACTCCCCAGTAAGCATGTCATGTCGACATGCTCTGTGGACACTTTTATTGCATATATCCTGTATATGGTTACAAAGACTCTCTGAGTGAACAAGAACAGAGGAGAGCCACACGCATGATCAGAGGTCAGGAAAACAGATCTTACGATGACAGGCTGAGAGCCATGGGACTCTTTAGCCTGGAAAAGCACAGGCTCAGGGGTGATCCGATGGCCACCTATAACTTTATCAGGGGTGACCACCAGGATCTGGGGGAACGTCTGTTCACCAGAGCGCCCCAAGGGATGACGAGGTCGAACGGTCACAAACTCCTGCAAGACCGTTTCAGGCTGGACATAAGAAAGAATTTCTTTACTGTCCGAGCCCCCAAGGTCTGGAACAGTCTGCCATTGGAGGTGGTTCAAGCACCCACACTGAACACCTTCAAGAGTAAATTGGATGCTTATCTTGCTGGGATCCTATGACCCCAGCTGACTTCCTGCCCTTTGGGCAGGGGGCTGGACTTGATGATCTCCCGAGGTCCCTTCCAGCCCTAATGTCTATGAAATCTATGAAACAGTGTCAACAATAGGCACTAGATCCAAAAGAGCTTGATTTGTTTAGCATAGCCAAACAAAGGCTGAGAGGAGATATAATTGTTCTCTATAACTACATCAGTGTTATCAACATCAGGGTGGAGAAAAACTGTTTAAAGGAACAGTGTTTACACAAAACCAAATGCGTATAGCAGACCACAAAAAAATAAATGCCATGCAATAGAAGGTCTTTAGCCATAAGAGCAGTTAAGTTCTAGAAAAGCCTTTAACCAGGAGTGGCAGCAATAAAAATCTAACAGTATGGAGCTTGGCAAATTTATTAATAAGTTTATATTCCATAGCTGCCTGCAATAACAAGAAACTGGACTTGATGACCCAAGCTGTTCCTTCCAGTGTTGCACTCCTAATTACTGAAGGAAAAAAAAAGGTCTCTTGAAAGACAGAACAGCAATATTAACAGGTCATGTACACGTCTGGTAAGTACTCACCATGCCAGTGAGACGCTGATGGGTCTCTGTATCTTCTCCAGGTGAATTCTCCTAATTTTTGACGATGACACTTTGAATTCACATATTTTTGCCAACAGTCACAAACTAGTACTCGGATTTCATCTTTTAGATACTTTGTTATTGCAATGTATATTTTAAAATTCAGATCAAGATTTTCAAAAGTAACTCAACATTTAGTGTTCTTAAAATTATGAGTGTCCAACTCAAGGGTCTGTTTTCCCAAAAAGCTACAAGAACTAAACTGTGCTATGTACCCACATTTTAACTCTTCATTGGGCCCCTTTAACAGTCTTCAAGTTGTGCATCCGTGCCAGGTCTCACAACCTTCAGTCTGAACTATAAACATCTTCCTATTAAAAATGCATCTGGCAGGCAGACATTTTGTAGAACTTTGTGGTGGTGTTTGATAAGACAGCAGAAAAAAAGATTTTTTTTCTGATATAAAGATAGTTTATCTTCTTAGATGTTTTTCATGGGAGTTTTAAAACTTAGAACAAATCTTGAACTTCCCCCATTAGATCTTGAATGGAAGGAAACAGATAAAATATCTTGAATACTATTAACCTATAAAATTCTGGATATATTAACTTGGTTCACAACTACATATTAATTATCTGGGCAATATAAGAATCTCAGAAATGAATTTCAGATTTTTATTGCTATGAAATGTAAATATACATTGATGGGATAAAACTGCCAAAACAAAAGGGAGAATTGGAATTATTTCCTTGTCTCTGACAGAGTTCACTCCATCTCTAGATACAGCTAAAGCATGACTTCTGACTTATTTCTGCAGCTCATAAAAATATTACTGCAGCTGCAAAAATATGGGGTGGGATAAGACAGATTATGGTAAAAAGCTTTCTCCATCTACCCAATTTCATATCATGCATTTTTAATATTGTCCCATACTATAAGTATACCCAAATGGCCTATTACTCTCATTCATGAACCTGACTCTCCCACTTCACAGGTGAGTCCCCCTAACCATTGAGCTATAAAGTAAATGTCTCTCTGCAGTCAGTGAATATATATTATTTATCCAAAAATGACTTAAGTACAAAGGAACATTTAACAATGGA
This sequence comes from Crocodylus siamensis, assembly GCF_052110815.1. NCBI lineage: Eukaryota > Metazoa > Chordata > Crocodylia > Crocodylidae > Crocodylus > Crocodylus siamensis. The sequence continues at coordinate 30,062,325 of NC_143397.1, read as the reverse complement.
AATTTAAGTGCCTAAAGGCCATAAAGGGGTGTATTTAGTAGCTGTATTGGTCTGAGACAAAAAGAAATGCAAAACTCTAAAACTCTTGGTTCAGAGATTATAACTTTTATTAGACCAACTAAGAAATCAGGAAAAAAATCTTTCTTTGCCAGCTCATAAAGATCATAGAATCATTTTATGGCATCAGTCATCAGTGAGTGATGCTGGATATTGCAGCTACACTACTGACTCCTGGTGCATTTTCTCTTGTGGCTCTAAAGATTGTAAGGGGCTGGAAGGGACCTTGCAAGATCATCAGGTCCAGCCCCTCTGCACTAGGTAGGAAAGACAACTGGGGTCAGGTGACCCCAGCGAGGTGACCATCCAGTCTCCTCTTGAAGATTTCCAGCATAGGTGATTGCAACACCTCTGGAGGGAGTTTATTTCACAGTTTGGACACTCTAACTGTGAAGAAGTTTTTCCTAGTGTAAAACCTGAAACGGTCTTCCAGCAGTTTGTGGCCATTATTCCTGGTTTTACCCAAGGGTGCCCTGGTGAATAGTTGCTCACCAAGCCGTTGATGTATCCATCTCCTATAGTGGTAAGCTGCTACCAAGTCCCCTCTCAGCCTTCTCTTTTTTAGGCTGAAGAGACCCAAGTCCCTCAGCCTTTCCTCATATGGCTTGCCTTGTAAGTCTCTAATCATACAGGTGCTCTTCTTTGGACTCTCTCAAACTTTTTCACATCTTTGTTGAAGTGCGGTGCCCAGAACTGGATGCAGTACTCCAGCTGTGGTTTCACCAATGCTGAGTAAAGCAGAAGAATCACTTCCTTGGTTTTGCTTAAGATGCATCAGTTGATGAATGCCAGTGTATTGTTTGCCCTGCTAGTTACAGCATTGCACTGATGGCTCATGTTCACACTATGGTCCATTATTAGCCTGAGGTCCCTTTCAGTCATGGTTCTAGTTAGTTTTGTGCAATCAAGCCTGTAAGTATGCTGGAGATTGTTTGTCCCCAGGTGGGGCACTTTACACTTCTCAGTGTTGAACTTCATCTAGTTCTGATCTGCCCAACTTGCCAGCCTGTCTAGGACCACATGTATCTGCAACCTATTTTCAAACATGACCACACTCCCCCATAACTTGGTGTCATCCTCAGACTTGGCCAGTGAGCTCTTCGCCCCCACATCCAAATCATTGATAAAGGTGTTGAAAAGAACTTCACCAAGCACAGACCCCTGAAGGACACCACCGGCCACGTCTCACCAGGATGATACAGATCCATTCATTAGAACTCTCTGGGTTCTACCCCAAAGGAAGCTTCCTACCCACCTATCTGTTGAGCAGTTTAGCCTGCAATACTCCAATTTCCCCATGAGAACATCATGGGATACCAGATCAAAGGCTGTTGGAAGTTTAGTTATACAATGTCAACCTCCTCTCTCTTATTTAGGGCTGTGCAAAATTTTGTCGCCAGTTTTGTTTTAATGCTGTTTCAACTCATTTTAAGGTCAAAACAGAAAAATCAAAACAAAACAGATATAGTCAGAACAGCGTCAAAACAAAATGAGGCAAGTCGAAACATTTTGCTGTTTCAACATTTTGCCCATAGCTATGATGGAGAAGGTTGAAACAGCCTATAACTGTGTCATTTCTAGCCTGATTTAAGTGAAACTTGCAGGAATGGTAGTCCCTGTTGAGTTCACAAAGCCTGCTAAGTTTGGAGGAGCTAGGTGCAGGACATTTTGGGAAACTGCACCCTCATACCTTGAAAGCAAAACTCATATCACGTGTATGTGTTAAGCCACAGTGAGGTCAAAACTGCAGGCATGCTAGCCCCTGCTAAGGCCACAAAATCTGCCAAGTTTCAAGGAGTTAGATGTAGGGATTTGGGGGAAACTGTACCTCAAGCTGTGGACAAGCAAAACTCGTTGTCGTGTATTCACCAGGGCACCCTTGGGGTGTTGAAGTTCACTTTTTTGAAATCCAAAACTTTAACCCTGCTACCAGATTTTCCTGCCTTGCGATGGACAGTGAACGTGATGGTTTCATGGTTGCTGTCACCCAGGCTACCTTCTATATTCAAGTCACTCACCAAATTGTTTCCTGTGGCCAAGACCAAGTCTAGGAGAGTGTTATCAATGGTTGGCCCATGCACTTTCTGAGTCAGGTACAGCTCTTCAATACAGGTCAGGAAGCAATGCAACTTAACCAACTTAACCAAGCGTTCCTCCCAAGAGATGACTTGGTAATTGAAGTCATCCATGATGACAATGTCCCATGCATATGTGGTCTCCTACAGTTCTCGAGAGAACTCCAAATTGAGCTCAACTCCCTGATTTGGTGGTCTGTAGTATATACATATAGTTAGGTCTCTCTCGCCACACCTCACTTTTATCACCATAGTTTGACCCAGCGGGGTTCAAGTCGCTCTTCTTTGGAGCCAATGTCAGCCTCCAAGGAGGTGTACTGCTCCCTCACACAGAGAGCTACACCTCCAGCTTTCTTCCCTACTCGGTCCCTTCTGTGCAGGGTGTAGCCTTCTATAGCTACATTTCAATCAAATGAAGAATCCCACAAGGTCTCTGTAATCCCTACTAGGTCATAATGCCCACTGGAGAGTAGGAGGGCTAGCTCCTCCTGCTTGCTCTCCATGCTCCTGGCATTAGTTTACAGGCATTCGATTCCTCCAGTTGAGACCCTTGATTTCCTTTTATGTTAAGGGAGAACCAGTCCCTCAGGTATTGCAAGAGGGGTTTTCCTAGTGTCCCCAACTTTGGATCTTTCTTGTGTGCTGGTCCCCAAGCATACTCCAGTCAGTGTTTCCCCATCCCACGGTGATCTTAGTTTAAAGATGTTAGACTTGCAGGTCCTGTCACAGTGGTCACAGGTATACATGGCATTAGGGGCTACTGTACTGACAGACTGTTTCCTTTGGTCACATTTCTGCTGTAAGTCACGTGACCATTTCCTGTTGTCATGTTGGGACGACTGAGAAGGGAGTGCCACTTTGTCTCATCTCCTGCTAATGCTTCCTAAAGGTTTGGGTTGATTCCAAGCCTTCATAGCCTGCTTGCAGACATTTTTTAATTGCAGTTTTGGACACCCTACTCTTTTCTCCCCATCTTCAATTTGCCAATACAGAAAGTCCTTTGGGAAGCTCCCATCTCCCATCCTATGAATATGGCCAAGCCAACATAGAAGATGTTGTTTGAATAGTGAAGTGATGGCTGGCAGGTTGGCTTTGGCAATAACCTCCATGTTAGTGATTTTGTCTTGCCACTTGATGTCAAAAATGTGCCATAAACAGCATAGGTAGAAGCTGTTCACCTTCTTTTCTTGATATGCATGTGTTGACCATGTCCCACTGCTATACCTAAGGACACTAAGGACACAGGCTTTGTACTCAAGGAGTTTAGCTTTGATTGTGAATTTTGTATTTTTCCATACTCATCTGGAGAGCTTACTGAAAGTGGTAGCTCATTTTCCAATGTGCACATTTAGCTCTTCATCCAGGGATAGGTTGTTGCTCACTGTGGATTCAAGGTAGCAGAACTTGTTCACTGCCTCAAGATGTTTGTTGTCAAGGCTGATAAATGGTGACTGGTGAATGCCCCTTCCTAGGACCACAGTCTTCTTGATACTGATGATCAGTGCAAACATCCTGCAAGCATGAGAGAGGCAATTCATGAGTATTTGTAATTGGCCTTCTTCATGGATGGTGAGTGCATCATTGTCAGCAAAAAGGAGCTCCCAAATAATTATGTGCCTCACTTCTGTTTTGGCCTTTAAACATGATAGATTGTAGAGTTTGCCATCTGATCCTGTCTGAAGATATATGGCTTCCTCCAAGCCATCAAAAGCATAGTGCAGCAGCATAGAAAAGAAGATCCCAAAGAGTGCGGGCACCAGGACACAACTATACTTCACTCCACTCTTTATCTCAAACCTGTCAGAGGTTTATCCATCAAACTGAACTGTGACCTGCACGTTTTCATGAAAGGAGTGTATCATGCTGAGTAACACTGGGGGGCATCCAGTCTTTACCAGGACCTTGAACAAACCTGCTCTGCTGACAGTGTTGAAGGCTTTGGTCATGTCAACAAATGCTATGTACAGTGGTTTATTTTGTTCTCTGAATTTGTTCTCTTTCTTCAGTTAGTATAAGTAGAATATCATGTCATCTCCCTGCTCTGGATCCATACTATGATTCCAGGAGGATGCAATAGGCAAGTTGTTGCAAGTGTTTCAAGATGATTCTGGCAAAAGCCTTGTCTGTGATGCTGAGGACAGAGATGCCCCTATAGTTGTTGCAGACCCCCTTCTCTTCCTTGTTCTTGTAAAGAATGCTGATAATGTTGTGCATGTCCCAGGGTACTTGACCTTCCTTCCTGCACCACAATAGGAGTTTGTGAAACCATGGTATCAAGCTAGCTTTCCCACACTTGAGAACCTCATCTGGGTTGCCAAAACTTCCCTGGTGCTTTCCAACCTCATCTGGGTTGCCAAAACTTCCCTGGTGCTTTTCCAGTATGGCCTTGCTAAGTTCTTTGGCTATAGGTTCTTTGCCTAGCTGTGCCAGTACACTTAGAGTTGGAAGCTGATCCACTGCTTCTTCTGAGATGTCTGTTTCTTGGGAATACAGCTCTAAGTAAAGTTTGACCCAGCAAAACATCTGCTTGTTCTTGTCACTGACTTTTACTTTGCCATCTTGAGACTTGAGTGGGGGGTGACTTTAGTGACATTTGGGCCAAGAACTTTCTTCAGGCCATCATACTTAATTCACAGGTTTCCTGTGTCTGTGGCAAACTGTATCTCTTGACATACTTCAGTCCAGTACTGGTTTGTGCAGCACTGCCTGCTTTATGTACCATTGCCCTGGCATGCTTCAGCTTAGCCTTGGATCTTTCTGTTGGATTCTGGTTGTGTTTCAGGTAGGCTGTGTTAGCCTACCTGAAGTGGTAGCTTCTCTTCCAAGTGTGCCTCAAATCAGTCTTTATTTGACAAATCTTTTTTCCCAAATATTTCTGTGGCTGTTTCCTGCATGACTGCTCTTAGTCCACTCCAAGTTCCTTCAACATTTGCAGTTGTTGCTTTTGCGGACATAGCTATCTCAAAGTCCTTGAGGAAAGTTGAGGAACTTGCTTTGAACTTTTCTGCTGTATATGTTAATTATTGGCTGACTCTTATGCTTGGCTCTGTGCAGTTTCTTTGGTATCACTTTCACTTTGCTGACAATAAGGGAGCGGTCTGTGTTACGATCTGTGATAAGTGCAGGTGTGTAGTACACTGGGTAGCTCTTTTCTGCTGCTTATGAGGTCTAATTGATGCCAGTGGCCAGATTGTAGGTGTCTCTATGATACTTTTTGACTCTTCTTGCAGCAAAAACTGAATGGAGAGGACACTTCATCTTTGCTACTTGCATGAGCATATCATGGAATGGGGAAGTCACAGGTTATAAGCTCAACTCATTTGGCATACAGTTGAGTGGCACAAGTCTCTGCCATCCATAGAAGGAAACAGTTGTGTTCCACTGGTTATCCTTATCCTGGGCATCCCCCAGCCTGTAAGGTGCTGACCTGCTATGGTCTGTCTGCCTCATTTGGTTAGTGGGGCTAGACCAAAAGTTGAAAAACAAGAAAATAAAATGTAAAACCTTCCAGAAATTGGAATCTCAGGGTCATGTGTCCTACCATGAATGACAATTTATAGATGGTAGACAGTGTCCGGAAGATTGCATTGATTAACTGAGAAATGCAAAAACTTACATTGACATTTCAGCCTTTTAGGAGACAAGATTGGCAAACTCAAACTCCATTTGTGAAAGCAACTACTCCTTTTTCTGAGAAGGCAGAAGTGTACAAAATACTCAGTCTCTCCTCATAAACCATGTACCCCAACCCCATAAAAATTTTTGTTGCCCTCCACTGGACTGTCTCCAGTTTGTCCATATCCTTTCTGTAGTGGGGGCCCTAACCTGGATATGGTACTCCAACTGTGGCCTCATCAGTGCTGAATAGATGGGAATAATCATTTTCCTTGATCTTCTGGCAATGCTATTACCAATGCAGCCCAAACAAAATATTGAAATTGTTAATTAGGAAGTGCTGTTTTCTATTCCACCTACTGCTCCAGTGAACTTGCATGTAAATTTTAAAGAATGTCATTTCTCCAGAAGTCTGGGAAGGCTATTGATTCTGCAAATTTGCAACAAATATGGATATAACCATTATAGCTATTATAGCTTCATGGCAGGGCAAGCAGATAAGAGGACAGGGAATAAAGAAAAAAATGTTTTAAACCATTGGATAGGCTGAGTTTCATTAGTTTTAGGTGTTTCAACATGCTGTTCATTTCTTATTTTATGGAACTATTTAGTTGGTAAATAGTAATTTGCATATTTTTTATTCAGGCTGCTTTTGTGAGCATATAGGCCTAATTCAGCAAGATAATTAAGCATCTGTCTGCCTGTTAGCATGTGAGTACTTGTATGATCTTCATCAGGCCTTATTTAATACACAAATAAAAGAACAACTTATAAAAAGACTTGGAAACGTAATCTCTCCTCACTCTAATAAAACTATTGTTAAATTGCAATGATGAGAACAACTAGATTATCTGTTAATGTTTTAAATAATACTGGTGATAACTTAAATATAATATTACTACATGTTACATATGGCCATGTGTACACGAGACACTACTGCACGGTGGTTACTGTGCATTTATTTCATTCTTATATAAACAAGCACAAAATAAATGTACAGTAACCCGAGTTACTGTGTAGTAGCGCTGCCAAACACCTTTCTTATGATATTACTACATAGTAGTATTGCATCACAGTTTTTGCCACGCAACGCTACTGCACAATCAGCATCACGTATAGATGTGCCCAGTAATACAATTCAATTGTTTTTTTTAAAAGTAAATATAAATAAATCAGTAGTGATTGAAAGACTGGATAACGTAGTACTTAATTTATTAGTCAACAAATGAAAATGGGAAGTAAATTCCTTGGTAATGGGTGGAGATGAATAATTCTTACAGATTGAGAGCACTGCTCAACAGTTGACATTTCTTGACTCCTTCATATATATTATGCATGTGTAGACCATTATGGGAAGAACAGCAAATTAATTTTTGTAGCACCAGTTTACCAAGAAGCAAAACTAGCTAACTAGAAAACAATCAGATTAAGGCCTAGAGTCTGCAAGTGGCTCCATTTGGCCCAATCCTTACAACTGTGGAAAACAAGGCTAAGTTTAAGCACTGGGAATCTGTCTATATGGAAAAATGTACAGAACATGGGGTTCAGCTATATAAAATTGACTGATCCAAATGACCTGGTGATATATCTGCTGCAAGGCTGTACCACTGTTGCTGCATACTTTTTATTTATATTTCTAATTTTAATAGTTATAATTTGACTATCTCTTTTTCTCTTTTGCGTCCTCGTAGAGATACTCATTATGGAAGGGGTTGTTTTCCTCTGTTTGTACAGCATCTAGCATGCTAGGCTCCTGATCTACACTGGAAATTTTGAGTTTCATACAACAGCTATTGTATATTATCAATGACTTTACAGATTGTTGTTCAAAGAACAATTCTGAATCCCCATCCTAAGGATTTGTTAAGGCTGGGTATCTGTTGATCAACGGAGAGTTTGCTTAACAATAAGCCTTACCTTAACAATAGATGCAAAGTCTATCAACACATTTCCATTGCTATAGCAATGAGCAACCCCCTCCCCTGCCCCCCACAACTAATCATCAGAATCTGTCAATCCTACACATGTTCATATCTCCTCGCTCCAATGTATGACCTGGAAAAGTAATTTACTATCCAGTTGAATATCAGCCTTCCTCCTGACTGGGTTAGGATGTAGTATGGGAGCTACTTTTTTAGGGTGCAGACAGACATAACACAGGAACCATTCCAAGAATGTCCCTGACTGGGAACAGGTTCAGAATTGTCCCTGGACATAAGTGTCCACATGTACACTGCTGACGGTTCTAAGTAGAATCCTCATCTTTTAGGGTTCACGTTACTACCAAAATACTCGGGGAGTGGTAAAGTACCCAGCCCTTCATGCCTTCCAGAAGTCAGTACCTATAGTTTCCCCAGGATTACTCTATAGTGGGAAAGAGACCTGGGCAGGAGGTTGGAGTGGTGGGGTTGCCAGGTGCTGGCAGGCTCTGTGGACCTCTGCTCATGGTTCCCAGAGAGCTGGGTGCTCTCCACACCCCCTAACAACTCCCTAGTTTTTCCAACCACTCAAGTACCTTGCAGTACCAGTAACTGCATAGACATATGTGTGCAGGGCAGAGCTGGCTGCAAGAATGCAGCTCAGAGGATGAGGAACAATTAACAGTTAATGGGCTAATCCGCTTCACACTGAGCATGAAAAGCCATTCTATTCTATTAAGTACCTGTTGTGCAACGGCTCTGTTTCTCCCCTACCACCATCCAGGAACTGACAGGCTTTTACTCTTATAGGCATAACCACCCACTCACTACAGCCAGGATGATACAACCCCCCCCCCACCTCTCCTAGCCCTAAACCCAGTTACCCGCAACTCCCAAATAAGGCTTGGATCCCCCACCCAGGATCCCTAGGAGAGAACTGAAACTGACACAGAGTTTTTCGGTTTCCCCAGCCCTACAGACTTTGGTCTCTGCAGATTATAGAGTCTTGGTTGTATCCCAGAGCATCCCCACTGACCTGTATAGATCTGTGGGGATGAGAAGAGATGCAGTTTGGGATGCCTGGAAAACTGACCAGACACTAGGCGTAGAATGCTCTGTGTCCACACATAACACTGAATTAGTTCAAGGGGGACCAGCTAACAATATTATTTGATTTTTCTGATGTGCTTTAGAAATGTTCAAGGAAGTTTAAACTGGTCTAAAGTGGCCCGCATGTCTAGATTCTTGGGGCACGTTCCCAGGAGTAGGAACATGTGCTCCCCTGGGGACGAATAGCAGCGGCACATATTTGTGCTAGTGCTCGTTGTCCCCAGGCTTTCTCCTGCGCCTGCACTGGTGCATGGCAGGTTGCCCAGACAGGGTAGGTGAGGCTGGGGCCAGCACCTGGGCTGGCCCCAAAAGCCTTTCCTGGGATCCTGGGGGTCTCCCAGGGCTATAGCAGGAATGATCTGAGTGAACGGAGGCTGGCCAGCAGCCAGAGCATGGCTCTGACTGGCCAGGTTCCAGTTTCTGGTGACACATGCTGCAGTCATGTGTGCCACACCACTTCCTCCCACCCTAAAGCCAGCTTCCCCCCTAACTCCCAAATAAGACTTGTGTTTGCAGGATTATTGCAAAATCCGTTGCATGAGGATCCATTACATGAGGATTGTAGTCTATTAGGCTTAGCATAGTCTGGATTCAGGCTTAGCAAAAGTGGGGGGGCCGGACCAAAGCGGCACGCTCTTGGACTGAAGCGGTGCGCTCATGTATCGCTACATCTTAAAGGGAACATTGCTTGTCTCTGCTATAAGAGTGGAGATGATGGGCATTTTTATACATGCAAGTGCCACAGCACAAAGTGCCTGGTGCTGCATTGCTTATAGTTGTATAAGTGGCAAAATGCTCATCAGCACTGAGAAAATGACAGTGGCAAGCTTATTAATTGAGTCTGCTCCAAAGTGGTGGATCTCCAGCATGTCACAGGACAGAAAAGTACATGTATAAATGCCCTGTAGTAACAAATTGGTTAAACTGTTTTTTGGACTGGTAAGTTTTGATGTACCCTTGGGCATGTCTACACAAGACTTTTACTGTATAATAGACTAGTTAGCTGTGCTGTAAACATTGTGTATCTACACGTGCACCCCTTTTAGGCTGGGCTAAACTAATTTACTCTGCAGCAGGACAGTCCCTGCAAGCACAAGGAATATCCTTCTGTGGAGTTTTTTAACCCACAGCTGTATAGATGCTACCCCAGCTGGCTGGGGCATGAGGATACCCCAACTAGTCCCTCCCAGCCCCTCTATGAAGATGTGGTACTTGGGAGCAATAATCTCCAGAGCAAGAAGTACCACAGTTTATTCATGTGCATTAATTGCCTGTGTACCCCCTGAGTAGATTTTGCCTTATCTCAGTAACTACCTTCATCTAAACTGCAAGATGACATATCTGTCAAAAATAAAGGGGGCTTGGTTATGAATCCTTTTTACAAGCAGAGGTAAAATAGTTTTGGGATAGAACTGCTTACTTAATCTGTGTCATAGAATATGATAGGTGTCCAGCCACTCATTATGATGAGTGTTCAACAGTAGAAATGGATATTAGCACCATTTTAGGGTGTACTCATAAGGATTTATTGGTATATTTTACATAGCACATTTTGAGCTTCTTCACCAACAATATACTGATTGTGCAATGCCATCATGACTTTCTTTTTCCTTACAGAGACAGATTTCATTTTCTTATGGAGGAAAAGACTAACCAGAGGCCATTGGCAAATGAAGTTCAACACAGTCTGTGGAGCTTAGAAAACCACTGCAGAGAAATCAAGGCAGCTCATTAAACTAGTTCCTGATTTTAATTTCCTTTTCCATAATTCAAAAATCCCTGGCTTTCTGGTTTAACAGATCAGGACTTCGTGTTCTAAAGATCTGGTCATTCAAAAGCTTGTTGCTTGATTACAAAGGTAAGTGACCCCAGGGTCTGACCACTTGGAGGGAAAAAAAAGGAGAGTTAAACAAAAATGTCTTTTTCATGAGAAACAAATTCTCACTTTAATAGACAAGAGCCTACAACAGCACACTGGGGTGGAAAACCAAAGATGGAGGAAGAATGGAAGAAAAGGGCGCATAGTGAGATCTTATGAAAATTTATATCTCTTTCCTCTGCCTCCAGTAGTGACATTGTGTACTGAATGAGCAGCAGTTTGCCACTACAGGGCAGATGGTGGGCAGCTCATTGGAAATCCTACAACATTATGCTTACATTTGTTATTTCAAATGCTCAGAGAAGTGCTTGATAAATATTTTGATCTACAGTTTAAAGACATTGTGCCAGTATTTCTGCTAAGTCATGGGGTCATATTCCCTGAGAATCTTTAATGAGTTCATATGGGAATTAAACTGAAAAGACAGGGGATTTTTTCTCAGTTATACTAGGGGGTAAATTGAAGAGGCCAGGCTGAAAAATATCTATGTTCTAAATTAGGAAATTACCGTCTCACATCTGGGTACTTCCTTCTTTTTGTGCCTCCTTCACTGCCATCCAAATAGAGTGGATCCAAGTCCTTGCTGTCAGCATGATCAAAGTAGCAGGGAAAAATATGAAATAACGTTCTGTTCCTATTTGGTCACATCCAAATAATGTTCTGTCCCTACTTTGTTCCCTCCTCTACAGACACTCTAAAGGAACTGGATTGTGATATATAACTTCTCACCTACATTGTTGATTCTCTCATATTGCAGCACCCCAGCAGAGCACCTGTAGGGACTGGGTGTAAAAAAGGATAATCATTCAGGCATCTCCCCTTGGTTAAAGGAAAATCCTCCCTTTCCTAGCACTATTGGCCATCTCCCTAATCAAGTGCTGTGTAACAAATAAGATTTTAAAATGCTCATCAGTCAATATTAGCACAGCAGGGTTTACTTTGTCTGATGGCTTTATTTTGTATCATTTTTATTGTGGTTAACACACATCAGTTTATATTTTGAAAAAGACAGCAGTAGTCTTTGGACTTCTCTTCTTTGCAACATTGGTGGATTTGATTGACTGAAAAGAAACAAGCAAAACAGCTTTTATTAAAGAAGAATGACCCCACTGCAGGCTAGGATGTCTCTCACACTGCTCTCACCTTGATTTGCCAGAGATGGATGCAGAAAAACAGAAGCAGAATTACAGCAAAATAAGGATGAAAAGATTCAAGAAAACACGAAGGTGAAGAATACATTTAGCAGTTGTCCATTCTGATATTCTCAGATCTTTTCCTCTTTTAAGCAGTCAGATCTTGAGGTCCTCTCTCATTTTTTAATTTTGGGGAGTGTTCCTATAAAAAAAAAATGTAGAGTGCAATATTCACAGCCGGAGGGGACAGGATTCCAGAAACTTCTCCATATATATGTTAGGCATGTTGCAGTGTTCAGCTGATCTTTGCTAACTCTTACTTTCATGGCTAATGTACTTTCTTAAATTAAGGGACAGACCCTGCGCTGCTGTTAACTGGTGCAGCTCCATTGATTTTAGATTATGCCAGCTCATGTTGTAGTGGCATTTTGGAAGCAGATTTACATGGCATATTATAATTAGATGCACTCATTGATCCAGAAAATACCATATTTCTTATAATGTCCTTTATTATTAAATCTCTCCATACAGAAATTGGATTATTTGTAAAGATAATAGACTCAGTTGTATAACAGTGTGCAAGGTTTGCTATAGATAATCTCTGTCTTATCACCTGCTTATAAAGTAGCAACTATCAGTCCTCCTGGATCATGGTGTATGCATGAGGGCCACCCAGACCTTTGATGCATATACCTAGGCAGGAATTTTTGGAGTAGTGGAGGCTGTCCAGACCTTCCATCCTCCTGTTAGGCCACTGAGACAGAATCCAAAGATGAGACTGAGTCCAGACATTTGGTGCCTCCATAGCTATAGCTGTAAAAGTGTGTGGGATTTGAACCCAAGTTTCTTGTGGGGTAGATAAGGATGCTACCATTAAATGACAGGGGACTGTGCTGAGAGCGTGATGTGTTAGCACTGTTGTAGAGATCATGTAACCACCTGCAGATGTGGTTTTCAGGTATGCAAACTTGCTTAGGGAAATGGGCAGCCTGGCATGGCTATAATTGATTAAAACGGCCTACTTTCAGACTCTGCTACATGTTCTTCCCGCAGAAGTGATCTGTTTCACCAGTCCATCATAGGAAGACTGAGGCAGAAAAGGGGCAACAGAAGACAGAAGCATCGCGCAGGAAGAATAAGGAACGATATCGGAAAGACGGGAGAGGGAGATAATGGAACTGTAAGCATGTCTTACTCTCAGGACTCCAACAACAGTGACACTCATTTTGGAAGCCCCCTAAATGATGATTAATTAAGAAAGCTTTTCAGTAGTTGTGTTACACATCACAAATACCCTTCATATCATCTCCCGCCACTCCTAATCAAGCATGTTTCTTGTTTTTTTTAGGATGCTGCCTATATGTGCACCTGTTTAAGGCTTTTGCAAGACTAGGAGAAAACACCTGTTTGTGCCCTTTTGATCAAGTCCATGGGTGGGACGTCAGGTCCAGGACATGTGTTTTTTTTTCTTTCAATCATCTGTACCTCTTCTTAAAGACTAAAGGTTTTCATCTTTTCAGAACTGGTATTCATGAAACACCCACACAATAGTAGTTCCTTTAAAATGTGATTTATTAAGAACAGAGAGATTACATCAAAAGATATGGCAGGCACATGGATAACTTGAAGAGTTGGCTGACTTAGCTCAGTTATAGACAAGAAAGGCACATCCTTCATCTCTAAAGAGCAAGCATATCTCTAATCCTTCTACTCAGACTCACAGATTCATGCTGTCCTAAATCCAGTAACAGCAATCTCTCTTTCCTTCTGGATTTGCTTATTATGCCCTGCTCTGCAGGGTGCTACCCCCACTTTCCAAAGCAGTTTTTCTCTAGCTTTATACAGACAACATTGCATGTGCTGGAGAATAGAGGCATTCTCTAGAAGATGCAGCCCTGAGGAAAAGATGATACTTACTTCTGCTTAATTGTCTTTCAAATGCATAACTATTGAACCAATGTATATTCCCTTACAGAATTGTTAGTTGGGTTGTCTTCAATGTTTCTAGGCCTCTTATCAAACCTTTTTATCAATTTTTGCTAGCTATGAAATCTAAATTATTAGTAGACCCTGGTTCCTTTGATAAATACCAGTTCTATCTACCCTTAAAAATAGAATATCTAAAAACATGCACGTATGTGTAAAATTTTAAACCTGCATCAAATGAATATGAGTTTTTTGATAAATGTTAGAGCTTAAGATTGCCAGAAAAGGAAATTTATGATAGGAAAAATAGTTTCAATTAATTTTTCAGAGTGGTTCAAGGCAAGAAAGATAGAGATTAGACCTATGCAATTATCAGTTTTTGGCAGAAGAGTGAAAATGGCTATTTTAATGCCAGTTATCTAGTGGAACACAATTGAGACAATGGATATCAACTGTTAATATGCAGTCAAATTACCACTTCCAGCAGTATTGACACACTTTTTTGGCCCTTGGGTTGGATCCTGTCTCTGGGCCTGATTTGGGTCATGTTGCTGATCTACCCGGGGCCCAATGCAGCTGTGCAGAAATGGCCAAGCCAGGATGAGGTTCAGATGCAGCCTTAAGGGAATAGCCTGGCCAGGGCCTGGACAGCTGCATGGGGCCAGGTTCTGGCTTGCACCATATCGCTAAATCAGGCAGTAGCCAAGCCATTCCAGGTAGCTCCACTGGAGCCCTGGCCCTGTGTGGTTGCACTGGGCACTGGCAGGATGTTCCTGCACAGCTACATCAGGCCTCATCTCAGCCAAACCACTCAAGGACAGGGCCCAATCATCTGTGCAGGACTATCCAGGCCAGGGCTGATCCAGCTTTATGGGGCTTGGAAAATTGCCACCATTCCCCCACCACCAAATTTTTGGACTTGTAGGAAGACTCACAGGCTGGATTACAAGGCTCCATAGGCCAGATCTGGTTTTTAGGTGGGGGCTGAGCACTCCTGATTTAGAGTATACAGACTGCATTTAAAAAAGCAATCAAAGGGGAAGAAAATAGTTTGGTTTAAATTTATTTCAACTTAATTCCCATACCAGAAATGAGTGAAAAACAAAAATTGGTGCAGTCATAATTTCATTGTTCTGATATTTTTTCTAAAGAGAAAGCTTTCTTAGATATTACATGCAATTTATACTTATAAGACAAAAAAAATTATAAAGTCATGCCCATATTTATATTAAGTGTGAATATAAGAAAGCTTTTTTAAGAGGAATGAAACAAAACAGAGCAAAGGAAAATGCCAGTTATGTTGACTTGACACACACCAGATCAATGCTTGGGATCTCAATATCATGCTGTTAGGTGGGAGGGCATGACACAATATGATATATACATGCACACACTGCACATACAAAACTATGGGTTCATACACACACACAAACACACACTTCGGTGGTGGCTGGGTGCTAACACTAGGGGGTGCTTGGTGACTAAGGGGGTTGCCTGGGGGTACTTGGGGCTCCAGGTGAAGGAGGCAGTGGAGAGTGCCAGGAGGCCACAGGAAGCAGAGCTGGGGAGGCAAGCCAGGAGTTAGAGCTGGGAGGCAGAGACGCTAGGAGGCTGCAGGGAGAAGAGCTGGGAGATAGAAAGAAGCTGGGAGGTGGAAGGGGTTGAAGTCAAAAGACAAAGAGAATCTGGGAGGCTGCAAGGGTCAGAGAAGAGCCAGGAGGCAAAGGGAAGCTGGGAGGTGGTGAGGGTTGGAGCCGGGAGACAGAGAAGCTGATAGACTGAAGGTGGGGTAGAGTGATGCCGGGTCAGAGAGGAGCCAGGATGACAGAGAGAGAGTAGAGAGAGAGGGGGCGAAGGTCAGAGTGGTGGGGCGTTAGAGATTGAAGCAGGGCCAGGACCGCAATAAGGCAAAACCCAACTCAGGGATCCAAATAACACTTCTATTAGACAGGCAATGCACTACACGGACCACAAAGTTATTGGTTCACACACACACACTCTCACACAATGATAGCAAGGAAAGAAAGGCTTAATAGAGGGATTGAATTCAAGGTATATAGAAATAAAACTCAGGTCCCTTGCTTAGAGGGAAGAAGTGGTTGATAGCTACCTATCTGAGGCTGAGAGTTGATCCTCAATGGCCAGTCATGGTCTTCTCTAATGAGGTGTTGTCCAGAGGGGGCAGGGTCACCGGCAGGGCCTCTGGGGGGATAGATGGCATGGCACAGTGCTGGTCCAGATGGAGAGGGCATCCCAAGGAGGTCACACTCTATCACTCTTTTTATAGAGGTGGGCTACCTGTGTCTCCAATGGAAAGGAAATGCCCAGGCAAGGGCCAGTCCTGCTCAGAAGAGGACAAGCAGTTCCAGGTGTCTTCATTGTCCAGTGGAATACAATGGTAGAGTTGCTGGTTTCTATTCTGCTCTTTGTTTCCATGTTGCTAGTTTCTTGGAGGGTCTTTATCTTTCAAATGCTTGGTTTTGTCTCTAGTTCTGGGAGTAGGTCTGTGGTTTCAGGGAGAGTCAATGCAAGGAGGTGGTAGGGTCATTAAGCTGATGGTCTGCTCATTAAGCTGGTGTTCCAGTCATTCAGTAGGAGCTATTTTTAGGCCTGCTACCATGATGTCTCAAGCACTCTCATTCTACAATCTACACCCCAGGGTACTCAAGGAGCTGGTGAGCATCATAGCCCAGCCCCTGGCATGGATCTTTGAGAACTCTTGGTGCTCTGGTGTAGTGCCCAAAGACTGGAAAAAAGCCAGTACGAGTTTGTTGCGGGTAGGTCTTGCTTGACCAATCTAAATTTCCTTCTATGACCAGGTGACCTATAACCTGGACAAGGGAGAAGAGACTGATGTCATATATTTTGACTTCAAAAAAGCCTTTGATCTGGTATCCCACAATCACCTCTTGGCAAAACTGGCCAATTGCGGCCTTGGGTCCACCACAATCCGCTGGCTGGGAAATTGGCTCCGTGGTCAGACCCAGAGGGTGGTAATTGACAGAAATCAATCATCATGGTGCCCTGTGACCAGTGGGGTCCCCCAAGGCTCTGTACCTGGACCCATATTGTTCAACATCTTCATTAATGATGTGGCATTGGAGTCAGAAGTGGACTGGCCAAGTTCGCTGATGACAGCAAACTTCGGGGCAAAGCATCCACACCTGAAGACAGGAGGCCAATCCAGGCTGACCTGGACAGGCTCAGCAAATAAGCAGACAAGAACCTGATGGTGTTAACACTGAAAAATACAAGGCTTTCCACCTTGGGAGGAAAACCTGCAGCATCCTTATAGGCTTGTTAGCACTATGGAAGAAAGAGACTTGGGGGTCATCATTGACCACAAGATGAACATCAGCCTGCAATGCGATGCTGTGGCTAGTAAAGCAACCAAAACACTGGCTTGCATCCATAGATGCTTCTCGAACAAATCCCCTGGTACTCAGCTGCTGGAGTACTGCAACCAGTTTTGGGTCCCACAATTCAAAAAGGATGTGGAAAAGCTTGAGAGAGTCCAGAGAAGAGAAACATGCATGATCAGAGATTAGGAAAACAGACCTTACGACGACAGGCTGAGCTATGGCGCTCTTTACCCTAGAAAAGCGTAGGCTGAGGAGTGATCTGATGGCCACCTATAACTTTATCAGGGGTGACCACCAGTATCTGGGGGAATGTTTGTTCATCAGAGCACCCCAGGGATGATGAGGTTGAACGATTATAAACTACTGCAAGACCATTTCAGGCTAGACATAAGGAAGAATTTCTTTACTCTCTGAGCCCCCAAGGGCTGGAATAGCCTGCTATCGGAGGTGGTTCAAGCACCTACATTGAACACCTTCAAGAGTAAATTGGATGTTTATCTTGCTGGGATTCTGGGACCCCAGCTGACTTCTTGCCCTTTGGGGGAGGGGGCTGGACTTGATGATCTTCCGAGGTGCCTTCCAACCCCAATGTCTATGAAAAAATCTATGAAATTCACTTTCATTCATCCAGGAAGCAATTTACATTGGAGGGGTAGGTATGAGTCACAGTTACAACACAATTACAATAGGGTATGCCCAGACAGGGGACACGAGATGGAGACTTGACAAGACAAGATGGAGACTTGACATTACTTTGGCTAACTTACAGGAACAGGCCTAAATAATACAATATCAATATAAAACAGTAAAAAGCAATACCAACATAATAGGAATACAGTATTAAACAATAAAATCAGTAACAAAATAACATGGCACTATTTTTAATGATATATGGACAATATAATAGGGGCTTGTTACAGTAACGGCATGCAAAAGTTTATCCTATGTTTTAACTTAACTATGGCTTATAACTACTTCTAAGGGATAGAGAAGGCAGAGAGAAAGTCAGAAATGGTTGGGGAGGGGAGGGAATGTATTTTTAAGGGAGAAAAAGAAAAACTTGCGGGGGTTGCTACAGTTAAATACTAGGAAAAATGGCACAACTATGACATATAAGATAGAGGGATTTATTGAAAGCTTCCATGTAATGGAGTGGAAGCTCCATTGCTAGAGTCATTTAAATCGGGTTGAGACCAATTACATATCTACTGTTAGGAAGCTGAGCTCCTTAAAATATCTAGTCTATCTGTATAGGAAAAATACTTTCAGAAAGATTTTGAGCCCCTTAAAGTTATTTGTGGTGTAGTACTGAAAAACAGTGGCACACAAATTCAATCATCACCTGAAAATCATTGCCCAGATTCACTGCACCAAAATGCTTACCCACTATGTAGCCTCATTGAAGACTACCCAGGTGGACAGCAGCTGAAGATCTAGATCATTAACTTTAAACAACATTTACTTAGTTTACATCAGCCTCATTTTTAACACTACAGAAGGAAAAGCCAATAAACAAAGCCAATAACCCAATAACCCATCAATGACCCCATTCCTAAATAAGTGCCTTCTTTAACAAGAATTGGACTTTGAGGTTAGCAAGATTCAGACTCACACATTCAAGTTAACATTTCCTCTAGATTTATGTCATTTAGCAGGAAAGCTGAATTGAGTCAAGCATTTAATGCTTATTTTTGGATGTGCCTTACCACACCATCTGGAATGGGAACATGCTGATCTCAAGCTCTGATCTACACTGACCCCTATTAGTTACTGTCTTTGCAACTCGGTCTAGTGATATAGCTTTGCATTTATGTACCACCTTTTTACACAGAAAATATGAAAAAGAATAAGAAACCTTTGTCTACTTAGTAACTACCACTGTACTACTGTGGTAAGAACTTGAACTAACCTTTGTGTGGGGACTCAAAATCATAAAATGCATTCTGAGACTACTGAGTTGAACAATGCAGTTTTTAAATTTCAGGATCTATTCTTTTCAGATTTTTCATCTTAAATTATGCTGCTTTTAATATTTAGATTTTTTTAATGTTTTGCTTATACCATGTTGGGCTGCTTTTAGGGAGGTAGAAGTCAAAGTTCATTATAGTTTAGGTTCTTAGTAAATTCTCATTTAAGCCACTTGCACTCTAAATGCTGAAAGACATCACAATCCCAAAGGCCCTGTCACTGCCAGCTCTTCCTCTGCCTATACCTGTTCAGTATCTGACCAGGTCTTTCTATCCAGGTTCTGCTCTGCCTTTCAGGAATCAGATAAAAGATGTGTAGGAGGAGGTGGATAATCTCAGAAGTATCCACAAGCCTGGGGTCTTCATCAGCACAGAGACTTCTAACATCATGGAAGAGGGACAGCCAGAGAAGACAATGGAAGATACAGTAGATGCAGATACTTAGGTGGAAGCTGACACCTGGTTATCTCTGGTAGCAGACAGCATTCGTATTCTGAACCTGTGGCTGCCCAGCTAGAAAACAGGTATGAAGCCTTGGCATTGAATAAGAAGGATCTTACCCCAGTGGCAGGAGAGGCCATGCCATGAAGCTCTAGGGTTGCAAGTCCAAGACCAATCCTGCCAGAAGGAAATCATGAGTGGTAGCTGTTGGTGCCTCCTTCCTGCAGGGCATGGAGGCATCTATCTGCTGGTCTGACCTGTAGGAGCCTACATCCAAGATATCATAGAAGAGTCGTTGAGTCTCATTCAGTCCTCTGACTACCTTTCTACACAACTCATCCATGCAGTCACTAGTGTTACTGCCAAGGGCACCCTTGAATAGATCAAAAATGACTACATGACTCTGGGTGCAAGGGTGAAGGAAATGGGAATCCAGGTGGTGTTCCCATCAGTTGCATTCTGGAGATCAATACATGGCTGCATAAATGGTGTCACCAGAAGGACTTTGGCTTCTTTGACAATGGGATATTGGTGTTCTAAGAAAAAATTCTGGGAAGAAATGGGGTCCACCTGACAAAAAGAAGGGAGATAGTCTTTGCAGATAGGCTTGCTAACTTAGTGAGGGGGCTTTAAACTACGTTCACTGGGGGATGAACAAAAAGCCCAGTGGCAAGCAAAGAGACAGGGGACCTGGATAAAATCTTAGTAGAGGAAATAAATCAGATACTTGAAATGTTTATATACTAATGCAAAATGAATAGGGAATAAAAAAGACAAAATGGAGGTCCTAATAAAACCGAGGAATTATGATGTAATTGGATTATAGAGATGTGGTGGAATAATTCAGGAAAGACAGACAGGAAAAAAAAGGAAGATGTTTTACTTATATATAAAGGAGATGTGTTCTGAGGTGCAGTACAAAGTAAAAGGTAGGCCTGTTGAAAGCTTCTGGGTAAAAGTCAGTAAAGATCCTGACAGTAACCTCAAAAATGGCAAGAATTCAAGATTCTAAAAGGAGGGAGGAAAAGGGAAGCAAAATGAAAACAATGAATTTCAGAAACATAGAATTCAACACTCAGGGAACTGATGTTAAGGGTATCCTGGGAGGCAAGTCTCAGAGGAAAAATATCTAGGAGAGCTCACGGTACTTTAAGGAGGCCATAATAAGGGAACAGGAGCAAGCTATTCAAATGTGATGGAAGAATTGCAAGAGCAATAAGAGACCAGCCTAGCTAGACAACAGTCTCTTCAATGAGATGAAATTCAAAAAGGAATTCTACAAAAGTGGAAACTTAATCATATTATTATGGAAGAATAATAATACTAAGGTCAGAGTATTGTATGGGCATTCAAGGAGAAAATTAGGAAGGCCATGGCACAATTTGAGATATAACTGTCAAGGAGCATAGAAGTCAATAAAAAAAAAAAGGAAGTCTACAAGTATGTCAAATAGGAAGACCAAAGGCAATCTAGTTAGGGATGACTTAGCTACCAGATGCTAAGTGCAGTTGACAGCAAAGATAGGGAAGGAGGCAAACAGCTGAGAGTAGTGGGAGAACAGATTAGGGGAGTACCTCACAAACTTTTCCTCAGCACGGCCCCATTTATGGCCTCATTTCCTCAGCATGGTTCATCACTCCTAACCCACAGCACCCCACTCCCATGACCCCACTCGCTGATGTTTCAACCCCATTTGGGGTCGCTACTCACAGTTCGGGTACCTCCGGATTAGGGATTACTTAGAGAACCTAGATGCTTTCAAGTTGGTAGTTCTGGGTGAGATGCATCTAGAGTAGTGAAGGAATTGTCTGATGTAGTTTTGGAGCCATTGGCTATCCTCTTTGAAAACTCATGGAGATCTGGTCGGGTCCCAGATGACTTGGAAAAGGACAAATATAGTATCCATTTTGAAGAAAGAAAAAAGAGAATCCAGGGAACTACAGATGGCTCAGTCCGACCTTGATGCTTGAAAAGATTACTGAAACACCTAGAAGAGAACAAGGTGATCAGGAACAGCCACTAAATTGAATCCACTGAATTCACTAAACCTAAGTCATGCCTGAACAACCTGATTTACTTCTATAATAAGGTGACAGGCTCAGTGGAAGGGAAGAGAGCAGTGGATGTGATAGTTTTTAGTTAGGCTTTTGATACTTGTCTCCATGTCATTTTCATGAACAGGCTAAGAAAATACAGACTAGACAAAAGTACTATAAGGTGGATGCATAACTGGTTGGATCATCACGCTCAGTGAGTAGTCATCTTACCATTGGTCAGGTTGGGAGTTGGTATCAATTGGGTTCCTGAGGGATCTGTCCTGAATCTGGTATTATTTAACATCTTCATTAATGATCTGATCAGTTTTGGGCCCCACACTTCAAATGGGATGTCAGCAGACTGAAAAGAGTCTAATGGAAACCCACAAAAATTATTAGAGGCCTGGGAAAGGCATCTCTTCAGGAAAGCTGAAAGTACTAGGGTAATTTAGTTTAATGGGTGAAGACTGAGAGGGGATTTGACAACAGTCTTAGAAAACCTGGAGGGATTTTACGGAGGATGGAAATAAACTGTGGCTGTAGTGGACAAGACTAGAAATAATGGTCTCAAATTGCAGCAAGGGAAATTTAAGTTGAATTTCAGGAAAAAAAATTCTCACTAGTAGTTAAGCATTGGAACAAGCTACATAGAGAAATTGTGTATATGCATGCCTGGAAATTTTCAAGAGCAGATTGGACAGACACTTCAGAGTTTAGTCAGGGATGGTTTAGTCAGCAATGATCCAGCCTACAGCAAGGGACTGGGCCAGATAACTGAATGAGGTTTCTTCCATCCCTACTTTCCTATGATCCTAAGGAGAATTCAGCCTCTTTCCTAAGCAGGATAGCTGACTGGATTATGTCAGAGCAGCATATGTTGGGCACATAACATTACAACAGATACTCTAATAGAAAATGGAAGTCCACCACATGGGCTATAATACTGAAAGGCAGTCTTGGGGCCATAAAGTCCAGTCCTCTGTTATTGTAGGCAAGCATGTCATATAGTCATATTCATAAACTATGTAGGATTTCTGGTCCTGCTAGGCCTTAGATATGCTACTATAGTTAAGGTAAGGCACTGCAAAGAACCTCGGGAGCAGCAGCTTTCACTGACCACCAGATAACCTGATAAAAGACAGAAGTGATCCAAAATGGTGGAAATACTCAAACTTGGTAGCTTGGGAGCTGAAGTTGGCAAGGAATGGTCTGCAGGTGTCTGGACTTGGCAAAAAGCCAAGTAAAAAAAAAAGAAAAGGGACTTCATGAGTGAGAAAAAAATAAGAATTAACATTGGGTGGGGCTATAAATACAGGGGTTATGAGATTCACACTTCTGTAGTGACTTATCTGTGCATATAAATAAGTATAAATGTCTGGCCCAGGGGTTTGTGTACTGAGCTACAGGTGGGAAGGTCGTGAGTTCAAATCTGGGTACAGACCCAGCAACTTATGTTCCCTTTGGGTTTTGCTGAAGGAGATGGGCACACAGGTGGTTTTCTCTTCTATCCTGCCAGTGACTGGATGAGGCAGACGGCATGAAACATGCATCGCAGAGACAAACTGGCAGCTACAGAAGTGGCACTTCGAGGAGGGCTTTGGCTTCCTCAGCCACGACCGGCACATCATGACAAGAGGCATGGGATGGGACGGGCTCCACCTTTCCCCTAAAGGTAAGCGTGTGTTCTCTTCTAGGTTGGCTGACCTCCTCCGGCGGGCTTTAAACTAGGCTCGTTGGGGGAAGGGGAAGATGAGGGCGGAGGAAACATCAGACTGCCAGACCAAACAGCACCCACAACTACAGCCCAGCCTAGCCCAACGAGCACAGCAAACAAACAGGTAAGTGAGAGGGGCCAGGGTAACGCTGGGACTAGGAGGTCAGTACACACACCCACAGGAGGCCTCAAATGCCTCTACACAAACGCTTGTAGTATGGGCAACAAGCAGGAGGAACTCACCCTCCTGCTGGCTGACATCAGGCCGGACATAGTGGGGGTTACGGAAATGTGGTGGGACGAAACGCATGATTGGGCGGTCAATGTCAAGGGCTATAGGCTGTACAGGAGGGACAGGGTAGGAAGGAGAGGTGGGGGTGTGGTGCTCTATATTAAGGAGGAATACACATCCTCATTAATTAGCAAGGAGTCAGGGGAGGGGCACTCTGAAGTGCTTTGGGTTAGAGTACAAGGCAGTCGAGGGGAAAGGGACTTAACGGTGGGAGTCTACTACAGACCTCCCAACCAGGAAGAAGAGCTTGAACCAGGAATTCTTGGGTCAGCTCACAGAGGTAGTGAAGGCTAAGGATGTGGTTGTCATGGGGGACCTGAATTTCCCGGACATCTGCTGGGAAGAGCAGTCAGCCAGGTCTGAATGCTCCCATAGGTTCTTGGCCAGAGTGCAGGACCTCCATCTAACCCAGGAGGTGCACAGCCCCACCAGGGGGGACGCCTTGTTGGACCTAGTGTTGGCCACGGGTGATGACCTGGTGAGGGGGCTGCGGGTGCTCGACCACCTGGGCGACAGCGATCATTGCCTGCTGGAATTCACCATCCAGCTCAAGGTGGCAAAGGCATGCAGTAAGGCAGCAGCCCTAGATTTTAGGAGGGCAGACTTCAAAGAGCTAAGGAGGATAGTTGGAGAAGTGCTGAGGTCCCGGAGGGGAGGGGAGCCAGATGTCCAAGGAGAGTGGTCGCTCCTTAAGGAGACGATCCTCCAAGCCCAAAGGAAGGTAATCCCAACGAGGATCAAAGGGAGCAGGAGAGCACACAAGCCTCCGTGGCTCACCAAAAGCATCCAGGAATGTCTCCTTGCTAAAAAGGAGGCTTACACCCAATGGAAAGAAGGGGTCATCACCAGGGAGGACTATTCTGTAGTTGCTCGGGGATGTCGGGGGGTAGTTAGGAAGGCCAAGGCAGAGATGGAACTGGGACTAGCTTCTCAGATTAAGGACAATAAGAAGTCCTTTTTTAAATACGTAGGGGGGAAAAAGAAGGTCCCGGGTAATGTGGGGCCCTTGCAGGACGCCATGGGAAACTTGGTCGTCACACCAGACGGCAAAGCTAAGATGTTTAACGATTTCTTTGCCTCCGTCTTCCTAAGTAGGGACCAGAACAGCCATCTCCCTGCTGGGCCCCCCTCGGGCCCTGGGGGAGGCACACCTGGGCCACGGGTTAGCAAGGATTTAGTTAGGGAGCTTCTGGAGGGGTTGGACTAATTCAAGTCAGCCGGCCCGTATGATCTCCACCCTAGTGTTCTAAAGGAACTGGCCGAGGTCATTGCAAGTCCCTTGGCACAACTTTACGAGCACTTGTGGTGCTCTGGTGAGGTACCGGAGGACTGGAAGAGGGCCAACGTGGTCCCCATCTTAAAAAAAGGCAGGAAGAAGGACCTGGGAAACTATAGGCCAGTTAGTCTTACCTTGATCCTAGGCAAGCTGTTTGAGAAAATTATGCTGGCACATCCAGGAGGGGCCAGGAGAGGACTGCATGCTTAGGGGCAACCAACATGGATTCATCAGTGGCAGGTCCTGTCAGACCAACCTGGTGGTCTTTTACGATCAGATCACCAGATCATTAGATGCAGGGGTTGCAGTGGATATAATCTTCCTGGACTTCCGGAAGGCTTTTGACAGTCTCTCACCCTGTTCTCATTAAGAAACTGGGGGGCTGTGGTGTAGACACCCACACAGTCAAATGGGTGGCCAACTTGGCTGGTGGGCCGCACCCATAGGGTGGTAGTGGGTGGGTCCTCGGGCCCGCACTGTTCAACATCTTCATCAGTGATTTGGACGAGGGGGTAAAAAGCACCCTGTTCAAATTTGCTGATGACACTAAGATGTGGGGGAACGTGGGCACACTGGAAGGATGCAACAGGCTACAATCAGACCTAGACAGGTTACAAGGGTGGGCGGACGAGAATAGGATGGGTTTCAACACAGACAAATGCAAGGTGGTGCACCTCGGGAGGAACAACCGGCACCATACCTACAGGCTAGGGAACTCCCCTCTTGTCAGCACGGAGGCGGAAAGGGATCTGGGGCTCATCATTGACTCCAAGATGAACATGGGCCGGCAGTGTGGGGAGGCAGTCAGGAAGGCCAACCGCACCTTGGCATGCATCCACAGATGCATTTCGAGCAGGTCCAAGGAAGTGATCCTCCCCCTCTATGCGGCACTGGTCAGGCCACAGCTGGAGTACTGCATCCAGTTCTGGGCGCCGCACTTAAAGAGGGATGTGGACAACATGGAGAGGGTCCAGAGGAGGGCCACTCGCATGATCAGGGGACAACAGGGCAGGCCCTATGAGGAGAGGCTACGGGACCTGAACCTGTTCAGCCTCCACAAGAGAAGGCTGAGGGGGGATCTTGTGGCCTGTTATAAACTAGTCAGGGGGGATCAGCAGGCATTGGGGGAGTCACTGTTCCCCCGAGCACCACCAGGAGTGACCATGAATAACAGTCACAAGCTGGCAGAGGGCAGGTTTAGGTTAGACGTCAGGAGGCGCTACTTCACAGTCAGGGCGGCTAGGGTCTGGAACCAGCTTCCAAGAGAAGTGGTGCAGGCTCCTACCCTGGGGGTGTTTAAGAGGAGGTTAGATGAACATCTTGCTGGGGTCATTTGACCCCAGTACTCTTTCCTGCCATGGCAGGGGGTTGGACTAGATGATGTGCTTAGGTCCCTTCCGACCCTAGAAACTATGAAACTATAAGGTGTCACTTATCATTGTCTGTGCAGTTCTGCTGAGCTAGGATGATTGTTATACAAACCTGCTGTGACAGGGGGCACACTTGGTGCTGAGTCTCAAGTTGGCCCGCCTGCCTGCCTGCCTATGGGGCAGCCCACCCAGGCTTTCCTGCCATGAATTTGCTGTATCAATGAACTGGTGGAAAATGTGGGAGACTACCCATTACATGTCCTGATCCCAGGGGGCGCTATCGATGACTCCATACCACCCCTACACCATAGTCCATGCCTCACAAATGGCATCCTAAGTTCTTAACATCTCTGGCCCCACACTAGGCCTCATAACACTCTAGTCTGGACCCCAACTAGATCCCTCCTAGTCAGACAATCTACTTTGTTTTCATCAGGCAGCCAAGGTTCCTGACTCCTTCTCCCGCTCAGGTGTGGCCCCCCCAAAACCTTTGGCCACATAGGCCCTGGCCTTACCTCCAAGGCCAGTTGGAACACCAGGCCCCCAGTCCTGGGCATGAATCAGTCAAAGGTACCTTGGGTCAAGTCTGACTGCTTGCCCCCTTTCTCCTATGGATCTGCCTTCTCGATCCCCACTACAGGATTATCCACCCAGTTGTGGGGGCTGGGGTTTTGAGGCACCCCTCCTCGCCTTTCACCAGGGGGATAACTAGCCTAGCATTTCTTGGGGGCGGTTCTGCCATGAACAGTCCCAGCAGGTTAAGCAACTTTGGCAGGATGCAGTTTTAGGTCATGCCCAGGACCAGGAGCCTCCAAACCATCCCCTTAGCTCCTGCCCTTACCTCCAGTGTGTTCCACGCTGCAAGGGAGCCAGATGGTGCTGCTCCCTCGATTGCAAGCAACTAACTGCTGTCTTTGTCAGGCTGAATTTTTTTTTTAAATGGCTGCCTTAATCAGGCACCTGTCAGCTGCCTACTCCAGCCCTTAAAGTAGCAAGCACCCAAAGGTGCGCTGCCACACCTGCTAATGTATTGACCTAATGGTGTTCACCACTAAGCACAAATTTGAGTTTCTCTTTCTGCATTACACCCAAGCTCTAGGAGACTGGTTGCAGGCCTCTGAGAGCACTCTGACCCTAGCAGCCTGAATCTGAGGAGTGATAGCAAGCAGGAAGCAGGTTGGGAACCCTCCCCCAAGTGCCTCAGAACAACAAACTGAACAATCTCCATCTGCAATTCTTATATTTTCTGCTGTCACTGCTGCTATTGACAGGCTGTTCCAAAACCTCTTATACATTTCTTCATTAGAAACCTTATAATTTTGATGCTATATTAACTGTCAATTTTTAGCCATTTTTTCCATGGTGTATCAGTGTGCCAACATTTTCCTTTAGTTAAAATCCATTTCTTTCTTCCCTAGTGTTTATCTCTTTGTATGTATAGAGAACAATCATATCCCCTCTTTTGCTTATGTAAATAAAACTGTTTTAGGCTAAGTCTATCGAGTAAAATTTGAATCATAGAATCATATAGAAAGTTAGGGTTGGGAGGTCATGTAGTTCAACCCCCTGCTCAACCATCACCAACTAGATCGTCCCAGCCAAAGCTTTGTCTAGCCAGGTTTTGAAAACCCTCAAGGATAAAGCTTCTACCACCTCTCTGGGTAACCTGTTTCAGTGTTTTACTACCCCCTAGTGAGAAAATTATTCCTAATATCTAACCTAAACTTCCCTTGCTGCAACTTGAGACCATTGCTCCTTGTTCTGTCATCTGCCACCACTGACAATAGCCTAGCTCCATCCTCTTTCTAACCCCACTTCAGGTAGCTGAAGATTGCTATTAAGTCTCCTCTCAGTCTCTTCTTCTCTAGACTAAATAAACCAAGTTCTCCCAGTCTTTCCTCATAAGTCATGTCCCCCAGTCCCCTCACCATTTTTGCCGCCCTTCAATGGACTCTCTCCAATTTGTCCACCTCCCTTCTGTAGTGGAGGACCCAAAAATGAACACAATACTCCAGATGTGGCCTCACCAGTGCTGAATAGAGAAAAATAATCACTTACCTTGACCTACTGGCAACACACCTACCAATGAGGCCCAGTATGTCCTTAGCTTTCTTGGCAACAAGGGCACGCTGTTGGCTCATATTCAGCTTATTGTCCACTGTAACCCCCAGGTCCTTTTCTGCAGAGCTGCTGCCCAGCCAGTCAGCCTCAGCCTGCCTGTACTGGTGCATTGTTCTGTCCTAACTGAAGGATTTTACACTTGTCCTTGTTGAACCTCATGAGATTTCTTTTGGCCCAATCCTCCAATTTGTTTAGGTTACTCTGAATCATGGCCCTACCTTCCAGCGTATCTACCAGTCCCACAGCTTGGTGTCATCTTCATACTTGCTGAGGGTGCACTCTGCCATCTTCCAGGTCATTGATGGAACATTGATCAAAACTTGCCCCAGCAGCAGCCTCTAGCAGACCATGCTGATCCAGTCACACTGTCTCCTAAACTGAAAGCAATGTAGTCATGGCCATAAAAATTAGCAAATTAGCACTGTGGAGGCAAAGTATTTGCTACTGTCATTCATCAGTGCTAATTAATGTGCCTGAAGAACTATATAGCAGTGGCTACATTTCTTCCAATTTTGGAAGTAGCTTACATGGAACAGTGCATTTTGCTTAAGAATGCCAAGACCTTGGGCACAAAGCTTAACACATAAGCATCAGTATGGTTTCTTCTTATAAAATAAGCTCTCCATCCATTTGATCATCCTGGTACCTGGTGCACTTTGAATTAATCTTTCTTGAATATGGTTGGTTTCTACATAATATTTCTAATGAGGTCTAAACAGTGCCTTCTACAATTAAATTAATATGTTCTATTCTTATTGCAAATACCTTGCTTGATACATCGTAGAATCAAATTTGCCTTTTTCATCACCACAGTACATTGATGGATCATATTCATCCTGTGATTGACTAATGTATCTCCTGAGTTAGAAACATGGAGCCCCTAGATTAACATAGAAATCCTTGCTGTTGTTCTATAAGTGTTATTGAAATTCATCCTATTTCTATTCTTCCAGTCCTCAGGGTCCCCCAGTTTTTCCTGCATGTTATTCAGATTCTCCATTGTGCTGATAATACCTCTTAACTTTTTCTCAACACATGCCTACCTATTGTGCAAAAGTTATCAGTGAAAACATTAGTTAGGACACATCTCAAATTCAGTTCTTGAGGAATTCCACAAGTGACTTGCCTACAGCATGATGCTTTCCCTTTCACTGCAGTCAGCTGTCATGTCTCTTTTGGCTAGTTCCTTATCTACCTTCCAATTCTTACACTAATCCCCATCTTCTCAATTTTAACAAAAGATTTTCCAAGTGGCACCATAGCAAATGTTCACTTGAGTCCAGATAGATTAGATCTAATGAGTTTCCCTTGTCTAAAAAGGCAGTTATCCTATCAAAGTTGTCAGCTTAGTTTGGTATTATCTACTTTGGGGAAACACAAAGTGGAGTTTACAAATTGATTCAGACATAGCCCAGTCTGCCACATTTACTAGTAAATTATGTCTCTCTGTACCAGATAGGGTAGTTGTCCCCAGAGAGGTCAGATTCTCCTCTAGCCAACAACCTCTTTCTGAAATTTCCTTTAAGAAAGTAGAATTTCAAGTTCATTATAACTTAGTACTTTGAAACTTCTGAAAAGTTTTGAAGAAACTAAATGACACTTTAATGCTGAGGTTACATGACAGCAGTAAGATGTGCCACATACATACACACAAGGAGGAAAAGAAGTAAGAGGAATAATATTTATGATCTAGACCTCTAGATATTTCTTATTCATAATAGCTTTTCTACTAAAGGAATCCTTCTGCTAAATGTTCTTTTTCTTTCTGTACAAACACCAGCCTTAACAGTTCATGCAGTGAGACCTGACATGCAATTACTCTAGTGATGTCTTTCTTAGCCCTACTTCCTATATGACTCAGTCAGTGCCAGTTGAGGAACAGAAGAGAAATGTTCAAAGAAAAAAGATAAATGAAACGTCACCCTTGTAAGAACACAGGATTTGTCACACTAGATCAGGACATTGGGCATTTACAGTAAATGTAGAAACCAGCTGCTAGCAGGAGCCATTTCCTAATGCTTCGGAGAAAGGGCAAAAATAAAATTAAAACACATAATATAGCCAACTATTTGAAGAAATCTTTCCTGACCTTGACAAGTAATTTGTTTGCAACTAGAAGCATGAAATTTGATCGTGTTGAATGAAACAAATCACGTTCATGAAGTTTTGCCTGTGCAGGAAAGGGTCATATTTAGATGCAGCCATACAAAGAACATGGTGTCAGGCAGCTGACAAAGCTGTCTCTGAAAAGTGCAAAGCATCCAGTTAAGGAAAAAGAATGTGACTGAAAAGAATTAAATCCTGTTTTAGATTTCTTTAAAAGAAGAAGCCAAACTCCACTGTGATAATTAACAACACTTGGTAAATTCCCCCAAAGCCTTCACTGTTACAATTGTATATGTATTAAAAGCATCAATTTTATCTAACTCTTTTCCCTACAATCAAAATGCCAACTCTTCAAAAACTCTAAATGCATTTTTCTCCTTTTTTTTGTCTTTCTACTTCTCTCCTATTTCAGGGATTAGAGTGGTCATTTTTTACTTCTTTCTGGCACCCACTAACTAAGGTCCATTTTGGCATAGATGGTGGTTTCCAGTTTGGATTTCCTTATGTACTCTTAATTTTCCTGTTTGGCATTTATAACATCTACTCCCATTACATTTACATTTAGATTTTTAGCCAAATCCTGCCTTTAAGAACATATGTGCACAGTTCTCACTTGTACAAAAAAAGCTCATATTATTTGCATTGAAGTAATACCTTGGGATTCAAGTCAAGATCAGAGCCCATTGTGCTAAACATTGTTCTTATCTAGTGCAAGTATCTCTTCTCCAAAAGCATTCAATCTAAGGCCCTGATCCAAAGACAACTAAAGCAAATGGGCCTGTGTCCATTCACATGGCTTTGGATTAGGCCCTACATAGTAACAGAGATAAAGCTTGGGAGGAAGGAAGTGATATTATCATTTAACAGGTGGAAAAATGGAGCACAGAAATATTGGGGGACCAAGTTTATGCAGATCTCAGTGGCAGTGCCAGGAAGTAAGTCCTGGATTCTTGGGTCCCAGACCAGTGATTTAATTATATGGTGTTCTTTCATCTCAGAAATTGTGCTTGTGCATGCACCTCTGAAGGCAAAATTTGTCCTCTTCTGTTGTACTGAGGAAAGTATGAATCACTGTAGTGTGTTTTCATTTATTCTCCTGTGTGCAAACTCATTATGCATGCAGAAATTTACACTATGGTGATTAGCTGTAATAGGATTAGGGCTCCCTAATGCCTGGCTTGTATAGTCATTGTTCAGATTCTTACAGAACTAGTGTTTTAATTTCATTTCATTACAAAATTCAAACTTCATTACATCTTTGACTCATTTATAATTTAATTCATGACATGTTATTTATTTTCTCTTCTAATAATTACACCTTTATTCCACCTTCCTAATATGTGACCTCCACAGAGTATCTATCTCCCCAGTATTCTCTGTAAAGGGCTTTGCAATTCTATTCTTTTGTGGTCCCAATTACCATGTAAACCCTTCTTCTTTAATAGAAGAAGTGCATTTATATAGAAAAAACTTTTGCAGGCAGAGGTGTCTCTTTTTCCTGCTCTACCATTCACATGGTATGCAAAGGCCAACTATTCCTCTTCCTGGGTTTTAGCATTAGTGAGAGAATGACAATAAAATAACACAGATTAGCTTTCCCCTAGTTTAATTTTCCTCTAGGTTACTTTCCTCTAAATTGTTCACCTACTCCTGTAGAACATTTCTTTTCCTGGTGAAGTGTTCCCATTTCCATAATGAATCACCTGCTACAATGACCCACTGGAACTCACCTGATTTCTCAGAAGGAGCAGCACTTGCTAATGTTGTAGGCAAAGGCTGGCATTTACAATTTATTATTATTATCATTATATATCCCAGGACATCTTTACGCCAGCAAGTAGAAAGCTAATAGCATTTTATGAATGTTTTTCAGTACAGAAACAGTCTTTATTTTCTGTTAGCTCACTGTTAGCAATGCTTACTGTTGGTAATTAATAAATAACAAATGAAATACATTATTTATTAATGCTCACTGTTATCAATTAATAAATAACAAATGAAATAGAAAATTTCAGGATATAGCATTACAAAATACACTATTTTCATTTATTTGACAGTCAGTTATTTTTAATGTTGTCTAGTAGTGCACATTAAGATCTATTTTATATTAAGGTAATGAAATCTCAGACCTCACTATTGTCTGTACTCTATGAAATCTGAGGGAAGAACTGTTAGGTAATTATTATTTGTATGTGTGAATATTATTCAGTGTGCATGCTGGTAAAGTGAATATCATTGAGAACCTTCTGTATCCTTATTATCCTTATTTTATGGAACCTTTATATAATGGTTTGCATAACTTCTGCCCTTGGCCCTCTATTCTACAATGTGATGTGCTGCATATTGGTTATGCTGACACCATCACTGGCAATTAAAACTCCCATAAAGCCATTGGCAAAGAGATTTGAAGGTTGCAGGGAGGAGCAAAAATGCTTACTCTTATCTAAAGGAATAAAACTAAGAGCAATGGATTGAAACTTGGCAAATAAAAATCTAAAAACAAGTATCAGGAAGTTATTTCTGGATAGTGAGGCCTATCAGGATGTTGATCAGACTCACAAAGGAAAAGGTGGAACCCCACCTCAAGTCATTTAAACAAGGTGAAACAGTATACCAGAAGGAGGCAGCTCAAACCAGGGAGGGTTAGAAGAAGGGCCACTAATAATGAAGACAGTGTAATCCTTTGTGTGGAAGGACTGGATTGAAGATACTGCGATTTGTGACTCATTTCTTTGGGTTTCTTCTGTTTTTAAGTTGCGCAGCAGAGAGAAACTTGCCTGTGGACAGCTTCCTCTTCCAACTCAAGCAGTGAGTAAAACGTTATCTTGCCTTGGCAGAAGACACATGATTTATGCAACGAGTATATGTTTGACATTTTGAATATGCATTAGACCAAATTTCTTACTACCCAGTACTCAAGCCTAGATATTAAGCCTGTAGGAAGCAGCCATTATTTGCTTCAGATCCGGCCGATTCGAGGGGCAGTGATTCAATTTGGTGATTTGAATCACTCTCCCAAATCAATTCAGCCAAATCTGATTCAGAGATTCAGCTGCTGCCGAATCACCCAAATCTCTGAATCACACTGGCCCTACCTCCACCTGCTCTCAATGGCTGCCCACCCCAGCTCTGGGTTCTTTGAAAAAAAAAAGCCCCCACTCACCAGCTGCTGTCAGGCAGGGGGGCAATCCCCACTGCCCCCACTGCCCACACCATGTGGGGGGGTCTCTGCCATGACTCCTCCGACCCCCACCTGCTCTGCCAGCCCTCCCATGGCTGACCCACCCACCCCAGCTTCCGGCCCTTTAAAAAAACAAACAAACAAAAAAGCCCAATCTCATTGGCTGCTGCCTGGCGGGGGGGCAATCCCCACTGCCCCCCTCTTGCCTGTGCTGTGCCGGGGGCTCTGCATGAGCCCCCAGAAGCCCCAAGGCTGCTGCAGCAGCTGTTGAGTCTTGGGTTTTTAGTTTGGTTTTTTTCTTAAAGGGCCGGAGCTGGAGGGGGCAGGGCAGCCATGGCGGGACTGAGCAGGGGTCAGGGGGTTTATGGCAGAGCCCCCACACATGGGGCAGTGGGGGGCAGCAGGGATTGCCTCCCCATCCAGCAGCACCCAATGAGTAGGTGCTTTTTTTTAAAGGGCCAGGAGCTGGGGCCAAGTGGGGCAGCCATGGGGGGGGCTGGGGCAGCAGGTAGGAGATAGGGCCTGGCAGGGGTCCCCCCATGATCCCCTCCCCCTCATCCAGCCCCCAACTCCTCCGCCCCATACTTACCAGCCTGGAGTCTGGGCCCAGCTCCCTGCTGCAGTGGGTGGGGACTGCCCAAATCACCAAAGTTCTCTGAATCATTTCCAGATCAATTCAGAGAGCTTCAAATTGATTCAGACCTTTTAACTGGTCCCCTGATTTGATTTGGATTTGGGGATTTGGCCACTGACTTGGGCCGAATCTCCTCCGAATCGAATCAGCACCTGAAGCTTCACGCAGCCCTACTAAATATGGCCTGCAGGGCAGAGACTGCAACTCTGCCTGGTGCTCATTCAATTTGTATAAATTGTGAGGGTGTAGTTTCCTTCTGCCCTCCCCTCATTTCCTCCTGCAGATGACGTGGGTAAAATCTGGTTGTCTATGACAAAAGAAGTTGCAGGACACTTGAAGAGCAAATATAGTAAGGTAGCCATTTTATCTAGTTGGCTGTATGCAGTGGTTCATATTCTTAGTTATGCCAAGACTTTGTTACACTGCTCTGGAAATGTAAAAAGTCCTTAAAGTGGAAAAAACTGTGATTTATACCCACTTAAAGATTCTTTCTAAGAGGATGTGATAGCAAGATAGTTAAAATATCTCACTGTCTTTGGAAATGTGAGTTTGAGCCTCAGTCTGGACTCCTGTTGAAAGCTACCCCCATCTAACTCAGCTGTGAATGTATACCTGGCCATTTGAATTGGGGAATTAAAGGCCATGTCAAAACGAGTGAGCCTGGATGTGCTGCCATGAAATATTCCATCAGCTCTGCATGCATCTAGGCTTGCAAATTAGGTGGAGTTGATAATTCAGGAGTGCCCTGAGCATGTACCTCAACAGCACATTAGTCTCTCCTGGGACAGGGTCTGAATGTAGATATGCATTCAGAGTCATTTGAGCTGCATGCTGTGTCTCGTTTATATAATTTGAGCAGGTATCAGTTGGAAGGGCCTTTTCTTGGTAGTGCACTTTATTCAGAAGGTGGCTTAGACATACATAGGATCTCCCAGGCATAATGCTAAACATATCACTTTATTGTGTGCCACTGACTACAGAAATTCATGGAATCATACAAAAATAGTTGGAAGGGACCTCATCAGTGCCACCGTAAATTAAATACTTTACAGCTCAGTAGGCTGATGGGCTACTAGGTTCAGGATGATTCTTTGACCAAAAGGTTCTCTTATGCTACTAAAGTAGGATAGTTCAAAATTCACAGGGCATAAGCAGTTAACATAAGAATGCTTTAAATAAAATGTTACAGTGCCTTGACATGTTGAAGATTCTCTGAGTTACAGATAATTTCTGACAAAATTTGGATCTAAAATGTAATAAATAGATACAGGGTTGGGGAACATTTGGAGAACAAGCCAGAGTGAAAAAACTTATTCAGACAATATCATTTATGAAAAGTACTGTCAACTACTTAAAAAAAACCTATCAGAATATCAGGGACTGTGGCATTTTTCTCCTGAATTTCTCTGCTAGCATTTATGATTAAAACAGTACTTCTTATTCTGAAATAAAACAAGAAGGAGGTAGCATGTTAGGAAGGTCACTTTCTTACACTCTCCTAAGAGTAAATTGCCACTAATGAGTCTGATAACAACATGGTACATTTCTTCTAATATTACACCCAGAAGGCATAAGAAAGTTGGAAAATCCAGGGCTTGATCCTGCAGTTATTAGTGATTGTGGTAGAGCACCTGTGGGTGCCTGCCACTTTAACGGCTTGAGTAGGCTGCAGGCCAGCCTGCAGATGGGAGCAGACCCAATCAGGCAGTCACATGACAGTCAAGAGGCTGCTTGATTGGGCAGCCTCGGTATAAGAACAGGCCCAGAGAGCAGAGTCAGTGGTTGTTGCTGGGATGCTGCTGAAGTAGCATCACACAGCCAGGAGCAACTGCTCCTGGAACATCTGGAGGTTAGGGTAGAAACTATGGGCTTGGAAGAGGTTCCTGGTCCTGGGTAAGACCTGAAACTGCACCCTGATGGGGTTGGATGGTGTGGTGGGGCTGCCTGTGGTCGGGCAGCCCTCAGGAAATGCCACACCTGTGCCTTCCTAGTGAAAGGTGAGTGTGGGGCACCATATAGCCCCATCCCCCATGACCTGATGGGTTACCCCATAGAGGGGGCAGACTTGGGGTCCAGACATGTTGACAGACACCTGAGGCCTGAGTGGGTTGTAGGCCAAGTTAGGGGGTCCAGGCACATTGACAGACCCCTGAGGACGAAGGGGTATAGGGCCCAGAAGCCCAGTGAGGGGTGGAGTAGTGGCCCAGTAAGGGGTTGGGGCCAGAGGGCAAGTTTGGTCCAGTGTGGGACAGAGAGCCAGAGGCCATGTAGAGTAGGGTCTGTGGGTGCCTAAAGAACTGTGCATAGATCAGCCAGAAGTAGAGGCCCCAGTGGGGAAGCATATGGCCAAGGCATGTCTGAGGATGCCTGAGACCATGTTTGGGCTGGAGGCCAAGTGTGGTCTAGCTAAGGGGCTGCAGGAGCAATAGTGGATTTGGATGCCATCTGCAAGGCATGGGACATGGTATAAGACGAGGTTTGGAGCCATGTATTATGCCCTCGTCATCAGGCCATTGAACAACTTTTCTAGTTGCAACAAAGGTGTTGCAAGCAAGTCAGGTGGGAGGAGTGCCCTTGACAGGTGGGTGCGCTGATGTCATGACTGGCTCTGGGACAGCCCCTTGTCACAGTCATGTTGAATATTACTGCTCCTGTGGACAAGACATGTCTTTGTGAAAGGTGAATGATGGTGAGGACAGATGAACCAATTAGAGTGCATCAGAATAGGGAGGACTAGATGCACGTTTGCTATCCCACAAAATAACACTTTTATATGGCCACATGCCATGTTAATACTGGCAGTAAGATGAACAAAAAGAAAATTATGCAAAATACTGTCAAGATAAAAATATAACACTATAAGATACTTGTAGAAATGAACACCAGGGAAGCAACAGATATTAGCTATTCCAGGATTATAATGCTTTCCGTTCTAATTAAAATTTACTTAATATAGTATTTAATTATTTTGGCATGCTTCAAAGCCTTATAAAAATATTGCTTCATTAAGTATCTCAATCTCACATATTTGGAGCCAGCTATAATCATTTTAGTTACAGTTTTTTTAAAAATGCAAGCAAATCACACATTCTTATCTATTTAGTATCTCAGATCAAACATTACTGCTGCATTATGCAAATTAAAATTTATATAGGAACTATATGTTTAACTTTATAGAAACTTTACATTGGTTCTTGCCAAATTATTAATCTGCTAAAGATCAAAGGCTTCTGGGAATGACATTGTGATGTTGGAACACACATGAATACCAACATTTCACAATTTTTTATGTAGGAAAATGTTTTGGGCACAACCTGGTTCCAGTTCTGAAACACCAGTCATTTGTGAGAGAAGATGCCCTTGACAGATTTTATTGCCTCCTGAATACAGTCTAAAATGTTGCTGAGTAAACCAAGAGTTAAGTTTAGGCCTACTATCTCTGGGAGGCAAAGTTGCTTATTTCTGCTATCTCCATCTGAATTCAGCTGTTAGCGATCAAATGGAAATGTTGCTGATATCCTACCTGAATTATATCTTCAATTTATACCTTTGCATGGGTCATTGCAAGCTGGTAGATAAGGCACTGGCTTGAGACTCAGGAGACCTCGCTTCCATTCCTGGTTCAGTCATTGACCAGCTGTATGGCCATTTACTTAACTTCCAGTGCAGTGTGTAGGGAGCCTAGATTGCTTGACTGCAGAGTTCACTCATGTAGGTCTAACCTATGGAAGATTGTAACTCAGCTGGATACCTCCAAGTACACCCTGTCTACTCAGTCCCTCCTGCATGTCCCAAACCCATGAATGGATTGCTGAGGCTGGTCTAGAGAATCTCTCTATCTGTTCTTAAGCCTGGCAAGAAGCCTGGAGCAGCCTCACTGGCATATTTCTGAGTATGAACATGCAGGTGGGGAGCGGTGGGCAGGCCATGCTTGAGAACATTCCAACTGAGGGTATACTACCATCACAGTAGGGATTGCAATGCCTATATCCCTTTGTGGAATTACACCTTGAATTGCTGCTTTTCAGAATACAGACCCCCTTTTTAAGTGTGATTAAAAATCCTGAATTCCTAGAGACACAAACATGACATTTATTTGTGCAAAAATGGATTTACCTTCTCTGCAGTGCTCTCCTCAGTGACTCCTTTTACTACTGTATAGACAATCAAGACCCACCCTTTTTCCCATCTGAGCATTGAATTGGATTCGGAATGGGAATCCCACCTCAAAATTTAAAAAAATATCATTTTCCACATTGTAAGGCAGATACTCAAATGTTCTCAGAGTTTGAGAATGTCACTGTTTATACGTGAGACGATGCAATCATTCGTCATGGCATGTGACTTGAACAGTGTCATTAAAATTGACAAGATCCTCTGATTTTCAGACAAAAACATAACATGAAAGTTGATCATTGAATGAAGCTGTCATGTTACACCTTTAGAGAGTAATGTCTATTGCTGGCTTCTGCATCAATTTATATTATTCTGAGAAAAGGAAAAAATGTTAAAGCCTCAACTTATTTACTGTTACATCTAGATTTATTATTTTTTCTAAAAAAAGACTGGATATGTTTTTAAAGATTTTTCTAGAATTCTAAAAGTATTATTCTTTCAAAAGTCCATGTTTGCTATGGTAGAAACTGGCTATTTAATTCATTTAGATAAAAATTTCACATATGTATGATTACACATATTAGAATAATTAGCCAGAAAGCAGACCACAATGGCCATTGAGAGACTAACTAGTTCAGAGAGTTGGAGAATCTATATTTATAGTGCCATTTTCATATTGCCAAAATTTGTAACTGTGGTGCCTAAACAGCTCTGCTGCAAGCAACTGAACACTGATGCCAGATTGTCATCTGGGATAAATTAGCATAGCTACATGGAATCCAGTAAATTCAGTTTTATATGAGTTGATGATCTGAACCTACAAATACAGCCAAACCCATTCCAAATGGAAAATTTCCATTTGGAATAAATCTTTAAAACACATCTTGATTCTCCATGTACTTTTACCTAATGTGGTCATATATGCCATTACAAAGTGAAACCTAAAATACTTCCATTCTAATGTGCACCCACTCTGCAGGCACAACTACACATGCAATTAATGCAGAGCAATAAACTCCAGTGATTATGGCAATGTAGTTTATTAGTCCCAGGCACAATGTTTGAATGTGTGCCCGGGACTGCAGCATATTGAGCCAGGTCAGAGCCGCCCTGGCTGGCAGGGGGCCCTGTGAGTCAGCCTGCCAGCATAGGGCTCTTCCAATGCAGCTCAACCTACTGTGGAAGGGCTCATTGGGGCACAAGGGTTCTCTAGTGTGGGGCTAGCTGGCAGGCAGCAGCTGCACTGAAGCATCCTCATGCCCCAGCCAGCCATGTCAGCATCTACACATGGAATGCTGCAGAGTAAAAGACTGCAGCAGGGTAGTACCTGTATTTACTAGTTTATTAGTTTACTCCAGCCTAATAGTTCTGCATATGTAGATACTGAGGCATGGACTGCGGAGCTAATTAGTCAAAACCACAATAAATGTCTTATGTAGACTCACCCTGTGTATATCATGCAAGGTGTCAGGCAGTGATGAATTTGCCCTTCTTTGCATTCCAACATTGGTCAGATATGTGAAATCCTGAAGACCGTGTAGCTATTAGAGCTGTGCGAAATTTCACTGGCTGTTTTGTTTCAACTCTGTTTTGACTGATTTCAAGCTCAAAACAGTGAAATCGAAATGAAACAAAGGACTTTGAAACAGCCTTGAAACGAAATGAGGGCAGTGGAAATGTTTTGAAAGTTTTGAAACATTTCAAGTTTCAAGGCTCAAGCTGGACTTGCCTGCAGGGAAACAGAATGTAAGGAGAGGGAGGAGGAAGAGGGGGAAAGGACTGCTCTCATATTGATTGTGTAGCTGGCCAGTGACTAATCTTCCCCTCAGGTCCCTTCCAATCCCAGTACCCTGGGGGAGGGATGAAAAAATAGCATAAAAGGCAGCATTATTTGAACTGGCCTGCTTTCTGCCTTGGGGTCTGACTGTTACTGAACTATCTTCCAGCAGCTCAGGAGTGTTAGACAACAAAGGCTACTACTACAATTGATTTGAACAATTTCCTACTTGCTAGCCTAGCAAGTGGGATTCCACAATACCTTGTGCTTTCTTTTAGACTCTTTTATTTTATTATATTCATTGATTTATTCTTTTCAATTTCATAAATATATTGGATATTACACTATAGAATTTATATAAGAAGGCAGATACATGTATTTTTATTTCTATACATTTATGTCTGGCAACATATACTATAGAATTTATATAGGAAGGGAGATATATTTACATTTTATTTCTATACATTTACATCTGGCAGCATATTACATTATAGAATTTATATAGGAATGCAGATACATTTATATAGTCTTATGAAAATAAGACAGTATGAATCATGGTGGAAAGGCAGCTGGCAAGCCTTCAGGGAGGGGTGGAAGAGCGGGTAGAGGGAGAGCTGTAAGTTCCCCTTCCCTCCAAACTAAGACACAGCCTCTTTCCTACAACTAGCAGGGATGAGGCTTCTAGAAGCAGCAAGGAGAGGGGAGCAGTGTCACTGCCACTGCCTGTGTCTGAGTCTGCATCCCCTCCAAGAGCACCAGCTATAACCCCCCACCACCACCACCACCACCATGGCAATGAGTGGCAGCACCAGCATGAGAATGACAGTCTCCTCCACCCCCGTTTCACTTCCCATGCTAAGCCTTCTAGTGCCAGATGAAGAGCTGGAGCTGGAGCTGGATCTGTGTGCTCTAGCAAGAGAAATTCTGGGGAAGGAGCAGGAATCATCTGAGTTTGTGTTCAACACCCCTCAAGTTTCCCCTAGAGCCAGGTCTCCTTACCCAGAAGGCACTTCAAAGGAGGCTGAGGTAGAGGTTATGGAGCCAAGCAGCTCAGCTGAGTCTGCTCCCCCTGTTGTTGTGCCTCTGCCTGCTGAGGAGGGAAAAAGTGCAGCATCCACACATGTACCTGCACCCCAGAAGCAAGAGCGTAGTGTGGTCTGGGATCATTTTGAGCTGGCAGATCCCACATACACTATCTGCCTGCACTGCTAAATGAAAACCAGCTGGGGCAAGGAAACAAAACACATGAGCTACATGATGCATCTCCGCAGGCACCACCCCCTTATCCTTGTTCCTCCTCAGCCTGGCACCTGTGGGAGCATGCCCAAAGGGAAGTCCCCCTCTCACTCCAAAGCCCCCATCCCCCAAAGCAGAGGCAGGCCACCCTGGAACAGTGGGGGAAAGGCAGACAGAAAGGGGGGCACATTGCAAGGGCAAGCAAGATCATCTGGAGCATTGGAGAGATGCTTGCTGTGGATGGCCAGCCCTTCTCCTTAGTTGAGCGGCCAGAGTTCAGGTGGCTCATGGCACTCATGGTCCCATTCTACCAAGTGTCCGTACACACCACCTTCAGCAGGATGGTGGTACCCCCCCGTATGAGGCATGCAGGGAGTACTTGAGAGAGGAGCGTCACAAGGCAGATCTGCAGGTGTCCTTACCCTTCACCTCAGACATCACACCTACCTCTCCCTCATAGGGCACTGGTGTGACCAGTCAGTGGTGGGCTCTTCTTCAAGCTGAGGTGAAGGATGAGTCCCACACGGCAACGGAGATCGTGGAGGCCATGAACCTCTTAGTGCAGGGTTGGCTCATTGGGCAGGGTGAGCTCACCCAAGGGTTCGTGGTCATCGACAATGGGGCCAATATGGTCAAGGTGGTGCATGATGCCAGCTTTGTTGGCATCAACTGTGTGGCACAAATTTCCACCTCATAGTCAGGGATGTCTTGGAGAGGGACAGAGCTGCCGCTGATGGCACCAGCACCACCAGTAAGCTCATTTCCATATGCAGGAAGGTAGCAGGCTACTTCCACCAGAGCATCAAGGGGGGCAAGATGCTGTGGGACAAACAAGCAGAACTGAACATCCCACAGCACAAAATTATGCAGGATGTGAAGACTCAGTAGAACTCCACATACCTGATTCTCGAGAGGCTAGTGGAGCAACAGAAGGGGTTTGAAGATAATTTCCCATGTTTTGTGGCTGTAAATCTCCTCGTATAAGAAAAAATGTTCTTGAAACTCCTCAGTTATTTCATACTGTTCTGAGCACAATTTTCTCTTCCTATGCATTTTTTCTTGGAGAAAGGTAATACAGACCTATTGGAGAGCTGACTCATTTCCCATTGTAAAGTCATCCCAGCAGAGGTACAGCTGAGGTGGCTTTTAACTGCTTTTGAATTATATAACATCTTGGGACTCTCACCCATACTGCCATATATCCATTCAGTGTATTACTTGAAACTGAGTACGGCTTTTTATTTCTCAGTTTTGTCATTCCTGAATGACCTTGTAGTCTGGTGCTCTAAAATCCTATCCCAGGTTGTTTCATATAAGCTGAACTTTTCTAAACTGATCATTTTGGATAAAGAATACATCACACAGTGAAAGAGGTCTTGAAAGCCTCACTTCTTCCATTACAACTCCTTAAGAGAAAGAAACATCTTTTAAGTGAGAGGAACAGGTAACAACAGACTGCTTTCTTTTCAAATCATATTTTTAAAGTGCATTCAAATATCCTTTGAAAATTACCTTTATTGGAATTAAAAGATTGCTTATTCATGGCTCACACATCAATATAAAACTTTTCTGCGTGGCTTTGTAGCCAAATATCCCATGCCAATGACTCCTAAAAATTCTTTTCTTTCACCGAAAGGTAATCTTATAGAGTTACAAACCTTAGAAGAGAAATCATTTGTGCTGCCATACAGTTTCATTATCTGTCCTTGTATTCAGATGGCTATAATTCTGCTACCAATAAAAACAAATCACTCTAAGCTAAAACTTGGTGAAATTATAAATGAAAATCTAACCATATTATAGAAAAAAATCTAGTAGTTTTTTTTTTCCAAATGACTGATGTATCTATCTTCATGTTTTCTGTAATAACACCTATTACTGTGCTATCAGAATTAAAATTCTGATCTCATTGAGATCTGCTTTAAAAAAAATCTTCTTCAATAGAACCAATATGAATAAAAAATGCGTCAGTGCAGTTTACAGCCAGATGACTTACAGTTACAAAACTGATTATTCTTTTGAGGACAAATCTTTTAACTGTTGCCCTGCCTAAATAGTCAGGTTGCATAAGCAGTTGTGGAGAAAAATCCTTTTCCTCTATCTCTGCCCAAGCCCTATGCTTCCCCAAAGAAAATGCACTACAGAGATGCTTCTGCACATCTAGGAATCGGGGGGCTGGTGGGGAAAGGCGGGGAAGCTGCTAAAAATAACCATGCACAGTACATAACTGTACAGCGCAGTACCGGCTGTTACTGCACTGTGATTTAGTACTTCCAAAAGGAAGTATTAAATCACAGCGCAGTAATAACGTCACCATAGTGACATGTGTAGATGTGCCCATCAACTCAACTGATTCTGGACTAAGTTTGTTGAACCATTTCCCCTGCCCCAAACAGGTTGTCAAGCTGTACATTTTGTAATTAATAAACAATAAATGTGTTATTTGTTTAAATCTGGACTTCAAGATATGCTACTCTCTTGCCAGTCCATAATTTATTTGACAGATTCTTCATTTATAGTGCTCCATTTAGATGAGTAAGGAAAGAAAAGCTTCAAAAGCAAACGCTGACAACATTTTCTGGCAAAGAATATGTCTCCTGTGATTACAGTATAAGTTCCTGTTTGCTAAATATTACCACAGATTGTATAGTGAAATATAAAGGTGTGGGAGATCTACTTTTCAGGATCAAAGATTGTAATCACCACTGTAGGAAGTGTTCAGTTTTCATGTCCATATAGTAAAAGGACTAATTGCATTTGCTATTATTGGATTCCCACTCTCATCCCAAAAGACTGATATTTTGCATTGTGAACTAGAATAGGATGTGAAATGTTTTTCTTATCTTATTAAAATATTCAAAATATGAAATAAAAAATTGGTTTGCACCAACTGGAATATTTAATATTTTATATTATACTTGTATATCAGAACATAAAGATTTTTTCAAACTGAAGAACTGGAAATTTTAATTTTGAAAATGTCAAAATAAACTAAATATTTTGGCAGCTTTTCTTAATATTTTTCAAGTCAAGCCATTCATCAAAATTGGTCCCTCCTGCAAAAAAGTTTTGATTTTGACAAAGCTACATTTTTCTGTGAAAAACATTTTGTCAGATAAATTATAATACTGTGGTACAAGCCGCATAGGAACTAAACTGTTGTGGCTGAGACAATGAAAACTGATTTATAAGAGCCTGCTGCTGTACAATCTTTGTGTTTATCTG
The DNA here is from genome assembly GCF_052110815.1 of Crocodylus siamensis. Taxonomy (NCBI): domain Eukaryota; kingdom Metazoa; phylum Chordata; order Crocodylia; family Crocodylidae; genus Crocodylus; species Crocodylus siamensis. The sequence continues at coordinate 30,017,757 of NC_143397.1, read as the reverse complement.
ATAAAAACTAGGGTTGTGTGAAGCTTCGGGTGCTGATTCAATTTGGAGGAGATTCGGCCCAATTCGGTGGCCAAACCTCTGAATTCAAATCAAATCAGAAGACCAATTAAAAGGTACAAATCAATTAGAAGCTCTCCGAATCTATTCAGAAAAAATTTGGAGAGCTTTGGAGATTCAGGCAGTACCTGCTCACTGAGCAGGAGCTGGACCCAGACTCCGAGCTGGTAAATAGGGGGTGGGAGGGTGAACAAAGAGGGAGGGAACAATGGGGGGGACCCCTGCCAGCCCCCCTGAGCACCCTCCAACCCCACCCACTGTCCCAGTCCCACCTCGCCATGACTGCCTGGCCTGGCCCCAGCTCCCAACTCTTTAAAAAAAACCCTCCACTCACCAGCTGCTGACAGGTGGGGTAGTGATCCCCACTGCCCCATGTTGTTCTGCCATGAGCCCCCTGATCCCTGCCCTCTCTCCCAGCCCCCCCATGGCTGCCCCGCCCACACCTGCTCCCAGCTCTTTAAAAAAAATAAAAGCTCTGCACTCACCAGCTGCTGCATCCGCTTTTGGGGCTTCTGGGGGGTCATGGCAGAGCCCCCTATGCAGCATTGGGCAGTAGGGGGCAGCAGGGATCCCCCTCCCACCTGACAGGAGCTGGAGAGTCAGGGCTTTTTATTTATTTTTTTAAAGAGTTTGGGGCTGGGGCTGGGGCTGGGGCTGGGGCTGGGGCTGGGTGGGGCAGCCATGGGGCCAAATTCAGAGATTCAACTGATTCAGCTCCCACCGAATCTCTGAATCAGATTCGGCTGAATCAGTTCGGGACAGTGATTTGAATAACTGAATTGAATCAGTGTCCCCCAAATTGGCTGAATCCGAATCCAAAGCAAATACTAGCCACTGTGCACAGGCAAAATAAAAGCTGTCTAGACAACATAAAACTTTACTGTTTCTGTGTTCTTCATTTTCTAGCCACACACGAGAAGAATGAGACAATGTACAAGACAGCCTGTAAAGCACACAAAGGAAACAATCTCTACTGGCTATCAGAATATTATTATCAGGTTGCTTTGTATGAACTGAGGTTCTGGGGGAAAATCTATTGTTATTTGGTTCTAATAGAATGCATTTTGCATACATTTTCCCCATTAATTCCAGGTATAAAAATGCCATTTCTACAAATTCTTTGCACAAGGGTAAAGTAGAAGAATACATCGACAGCAGTAAATAGATAAAGAGTGATTAAATGGCCCTCAAAAACCTCCCTCATGATGGATGGTTTTCTTATAAGACCAATGCTCATTACTAGACATGACATTCTCTCACTTCTGCTATTGCATATTATTGTCAGAAATGTTGTTTAAGATTAGATAAATTATTTAAGCTTACAAAATTGCTTACACCGTAATGCTGCTTGCACCATTACCAATATATTGTCCTCATTTAATGATGGTATTGTGTTTATTATTTGTATGTATTGCTGTGTAAGCCAGGCATTCCAGTTGAAACGAGCACTGTAAAAATATGTAGTAAAGAAAAAACCCTCCAACAGTTTACAAAGTAATAGCTAAACCCTGCAAGAGTTATGTAAATGCAGCTTTCCTACGGGATTAAAATTACTCACACAAGTAAATGTTTATAGGATAGGTAAAATGAGATGCAACAAAATGAGGCATGTGCAGTGCTGGGTGCTTTAATTAGTGAACCACACTAATTAAAAGCACTCATGTGTCACATGTATCAGTGCCACCACACATTCCCACACTGAAAACACGGTGGCATGGCGTTTTGAATTATAGAACATGCTTTATTTCAAAGTGCACTGCCACCATTTTTTCAGTGCAAGAATGCGCAGACACTGAAAAACATCACTGGCTGCTGGAGTGCGTCAACTTCCAGGCTTCAGCAGACTTGACTGATCGAGTCTGCTAGATTTCCAGCACATCGGAGCAGGCCCGTGCATGTGTACAGGAGCGCCATGTGACAGAAGACCAGGCCAAGAATAATAGCAACATGGATCCCAGCTAAGAAATGAGTGCAAGATAAATATTCTTTATTTTAAAAACAGATCAGTAGCTGGGAAATGTAACAAAAATCCGCAGATCTGGTGCTTCCTGGTACCCTGAAACTGATTACTTCTCCAAACTATGTGAGAGCCTCTGAAATTTGCAAAATCTTAAAGTAAAGAAGTGAGAGGCAAGGATTTTTTAGGGTGATATCTTTCTCTTTTTGGACCAACTGTACAATTGGGATAGTTAGAGAGGCTTTTGAATGCAAGATATTCATTAGGACCTTTGTTAAGATCTTATGATTATTATTCCGAAGGTTTGGTTTATATACGTTTTTATAAAGTGTCATCTTCCAGGATACAATAGTAGGAGTTTGATCAGCCACTAAATAGAGATGACTCCATGTTACAAATTCATATTCAGATCTGGATCCAGCTTTTCAGATCACATCCCAAACTTTGGCACTCTATAAATTTGAGCATCTATTTCCATTAGTAATACAGACATTCTCTCATTATCCGATACATATCATAATTTGGGTCCCAATCTTTAGGAAGAGGATGAGAGAGAATATTTTATAGTTTGTAGGTCCATTTTACACTCGAAATTAATTTTTTTGGTTGTATTGACTAAACTTTATGGTACAGCTTACTTAAGTAAATACCTTATACTGGTCAGGATGCTGGAATTTTATTTTAGTCATTTAGCATATACGTCTTTGTAAGGTAATAAGGTGTTCTTGTGAAATCTGCAAGTGATGATAAACTCAACAAGCTGCCGTAGAGCAATTCTTAGTATTGCCTAAACATATGGTAAAAGTACTTTATTATAACATGAAGAAAATGACTTCATGAATATTAAAAAGGGAGAGTGTTATTTTTCTTCTAAATTATATTTTATATAAAAATATTAAAAGCTTTACCAAGAAAAACAGTGACAGTAAATTTGTTCAATAGACATGTCACTACATGCAACATCCTATTTTTATTTTAATAAGAGGTGTCTAGTAAGTTATTTAAGAGATACCAGTGGATGAACAGTCTGAGGCCTTTTTGTTTAGATGATGTTCTGGTCTAAGGAAAGAAAACTATTGAAATACAGTGCTAATAAATGTTTCCCCCTTTAATAGGAAAATACTATAATTTCCATATGCCCCTGAATAAGATACACACCTTGATTCTGGAAGGCAAAATGAAGAAAAAAAGGATATTTCCTTTACAATATTGGTAAATACAATATTTTTGCAGAGAAAACACAGGCAGCTGTTGTATGAGGGGAGCAAAAGCCTGTGGTTTCTCTGTTAATATCTTAGCTACAGGGTGCAGCGCCCACCTGGCTCAAGAAGCAGGCTTGGGTAGTTCAGCTTCATCAGGATCAGGCCCTCAGTTGACCTCACTGGCTGAACCAAAATGCATGACCTTGCTTTTCAAGCTGGGTGGCCTCTCAGTGGACTTGGCAGGTGGAACTGGATACCCACATGACTTAGATAGGGGCTGGGCAGTTCAGTTTTTGGACGGAATGGGGCCTTTTGCTCCCCTCATTTCCTCATTTAAGACTCACACCTCAACTTCCAGCAGGGTTTTTTTTTTTAAGTTGCATGCCATAAGTGAGTGAATAGGGTAAGAACCTTGTTATAGGAGATCCGTTGCTACACGAGCAGCTAGGTGCATAATTTCCTGCATTCTGTTGGAATTCTGAAACCTAGCAGCACACAACCCAAGTCTAGAGAGGATCCACATCCCGTAGGTTTCCTCTGAGCATATTTTTACAGCTGCACAGGATTGGGCTCCTTACAAAATTTAATCATAGGTAACTTTCTTATCTAAAATGGAGCTGCCAAACCAGTGAAATAGACTAGCACTTGGAGTACTTATCCAGGAAATAGAATAGCTCTATTCCAAGGCCTCTTTGGTTAGGACTGCCTAAGACTAACCAACTATGGGATCTTTGGGAGGAAGAGAGGTACTCAGTGCCACAGCTTCAGCAAGATCATCTACTGGTGCTTTCCACAATTTCTGCAGAGAATTTACTCCACAAATAATAATAAATATTATAAAAGTTATAATGACGTATACAGTTGATTAAATAGAGCTTGCAAACTCATGTGTAATTGTTTCAACAGGTGACTGCCAATAATGATATAGCCATGAAGTGTACTTGCTACCTAAAATGGGAGGGATTAGGAAAACAGGTTTTTCTGAGGTTTTCTCAGAGAAGGTATAAAAAATATCTTAAACAATAAACATAACCAAGGGTCATGTCCCCACATACAGGGGCACGTGCTTGCAGTGGCACAAGTCGCAATGTCCCAAACTTGTGCCACTGCTTTGTTCCCGATCATGCGTCCCTGCACATGAGCTTCCATGTGCAGCAAATTGTCCCAGGTATGGGTAGAGGAGGCTGAGGCCACCACCTGTTCTAGTCCCAGCAATATTACCTGGTGCAGCAGGGGTTCAGATCCAGGAACACAGGGCCTGGCTGGCAGCCAGAACATTGTTCTACACGGCCAGCTCTCCATGTGTTCCAGTGCACACTATGGACATATGTGCCACACCGTTTTTGTTTTTTGTTTTGTTTTGTTTGTTTGCTCCCAGGACATCCCAGTAGCAAATTTCCCCTCCCCCCCATTGCAAATTTGCAGCGCAGGGCATGTTTTAACATTCTGGGTATGTGGTTTGTGGCGCCACAAAGAGGCTTTCAGCTCCACAAACCACATGTGCCTGCACATCTGGATAAAGCCTAGCAGTGTAAATGAGAACAATTATACATAGCTTACAGGGATGTTCTGAAAGATAATAAATGATTAATATTTGTAAATGAAAATATGATTAGTACTTATGTAAGTGCTTAGATGTTATGGTGATACAAACTAAAGAAAAACAAAAATGAGCTATATAACGTAGGAAAAAATCCCATTGCCCATAATAGATAGAAAAGAATTACCCCTCTTACATTTAGCAGAAAAATAAGGTAATTTTTATGTCTATTACTCTTCAGCGAGCATACCTTATTACTGCTGACATAAGATCTCTAACTCCTTAATCCATAGAAATCCTGCAGACATGTCCAAAGTTTTTTCACTTATATGTATCTTTTGAATAGCAGTATTACCCCAGGTGGGGTAGGGGAGGCTGGTGCCAGCACTGTGCTGGCCTCACCACCCTTACCTGGGGTCCTGAGGGCCTTCTGGGGCTGCAGCAGCAGCAATCCTAATGCTTGGAGCCTGGCCAGCAGCCAGAGTGTGACTCCAGGTGGCCAGGCTTTGGTTTTGGGTGGTGTGCACTGGCCTTATGTGCGCCGCTGCACTTTTTTGTGTGTGTGGGTTTTTTTAACCCTGGCATCTCCTGAGGTCAAAAAACCCTCACACTGCTACCTTGCAGCACAGAGACCAGTTGAATGTGTGGTATGTGATGCCGCAGACATGTCTGTGGTGCCACATACCACATGGCCATGCTCGTCTGGACATGGCCTAGCTGTCCTTCTAGTAAGGTCTTTTTTGTATAGTAACTCAATACAAATACTGTTATGCTGGTGGCTGGGCAATCATACCACCTTGCTGAAGCAGCTGGGCTTTATGGACACCTTCCATTCAGTCTAAACAAGAGAATAATTAAAGCCCCAATCAATAGTTGAAACAGTTGAAAAGCACCGGCTTAGGGCTAAATGAGTGTGTCTACACGTGCTATTAATTTGACACAGCTCATTCCAGAGTTTATTGCTTCTAAGCACTGCATTTACACATGTTCCTGGGACTGCAACATGTTGATCTGGGATGGCGCAGCCCCAGCTGGCAGGGAATCCAAGGTGGAGTCAGCCTGCCAGCCTGGGGCTGCTCCAACTTAAGCTCAATGTGCAGCAGAGGGGCTGCCTGGAACATGAAGGTGCTTCAGTGCGGGGCTAGCCAGCAGGCACCACCTATGCTGAAGCACCCCTGTGCCCCAGCCAGCCCTGTCAGCATCTACATGTACATTGCAGAAGAGTAAATAATGCTGCTGCAGGATAGTACTTGTGTTTATAAGTACAATCCTATGGTGGTGTTTATTAGTTTACTACAGCCTAGTAAAGTCACACATGTAGAGGCTGAGACTTTACTTTAGAGCTAATTAGGCAACTGCAGTAAACATCTCATGTAGATGCACCTAATTCACAGTCTGGGCAGCTAGGATCTGGAACCGTCTTCCAAGGGAGGTGGTGCTCTCTCCCACCCTGGGGGTCTTCAAAAGGAGACTAGATAATCACCTAGCTGGGGTCGTTTGACCCCAGTAGTCTTTCCTGCCCATGGCAGGGGGTTGGACTTGATGATCTGCTCAGGTCCCTTCTGATCCTCCCAACTATGAAACTATGACATCTAAGCCCGGCCGTTGCGCTTAAAGGATTTTTCTAGGAGCTTTCCTGCTGCTGGTTCTGGGAAGTAGAAAGAAAAGGCAGGGAAGAAGCAGACACAGCCATTTATATTATGGAGGTGCATTTGTAACATGATCTTAAGAAAAGCTGAGAGCAACGGAGCATTCTTTGGGTAAAGGGGTAGCTGGAAAGAGGCTTCGGCTATGAGCTTTGTGTTTCTTGCTGTGTGATTCTCACTGGATTAAAAGAAAGAGGAATAATGCATTTTTTTTGTAAACAGGATTACATGCAGATATACTTCACCAATAGTTCCTCCACCCAATAGAAGCAACCTGCACAGATCCCAACATTGGGTTAACTACTGAGGTCAAAAGAGAAAACAATATCTATATCTATATTTCTTATATGTTAACGTGTAAAGAATGTTTTCATGTGTCATGGGGTTGACTATAATCTAGAAATGTCATTATTCATCATATTGCTCTTGCAAAAATAATGAGACAGCAGCTTTGTGTAGAGATTATGGAGTTAGAAAGCTGAGAATTCTCACTGTGCAAGGCTTACTTGCAGGCACAATAGCATCTATATCATCAGGAACAGAATTATTTGTCCTTACTAGCTTCAGGTTAGGAATGGTGAGTGTTAAGATAAATTCAGAGTTGAAAAGGCCAACTCAGCCAGAACAGGCCCTTTTCAGAGATCCTAAAATTCTACCTATTATAGCCTTGCACTTTCTGGTGAAACCGTGACAGAGAATGTGCATTCTTGTTTCATAGTTTCATAGTTGTAGGGTCAGAAGGGACCTGAGCAGATCAAGTCCGACCCCCTGCCATGGCAGGAAAGAGTACTGGGGTCAAACGACCCCAGCAAGGTGATTGTCAAGCCTTGTCTTAAAGACCCCCAGGGTAGGAGCCAGCACCACTTCGCTTGGAAGTTGGTTTCAGATCCTAGCCGCCCTGAAGTAGCACCTCCTCATGTCTAATCTGAATTTACCCTTTGCCAGCTTGTGACCGTTATTTCTAGTCATTCCTCGTAGAGCTCAGGGAAACGGGGACTCCCCCAGTGCCTGCTGGTCCCCTCTGACTAGTTTCTAACAGGCCACTAGATCCCCCCTCAGCCTTCTCTTGTGGAGGCTGAACAGGTTCATGTCCCATAGCCTCTCCTTGTAGGGCCTGCCCTGCTGCCCCCTGATCATACAAGTGGCCCTCCTCTGGACCGTCTCCACATTGTCCACATCCCTCTTGAGGTGCAGTGCCCAGACCTGGACGCAGTATGCCAGCTGCGGCCTGACCAGTGCTGCATAGAGGGGGAGTATGACCTCCCTGGACCTGCTTGAGATGCATCTGTGGATGCATGACAGGGTACGGTTGGCCTTCCTGACCGCATCCCCACACTGCATGCCCATGTTCATCTTGGCATCAGTGATGACTCCAAGATCCTTTTCTGCCTCTGCACTGATGAGAAGGGAGTTCCCCAGCCTGTAGGTATGGTGCTGGTTCTTCCTCCCCAGGTGCATCACCTTGCACTTGTCAGTGTTGAATCCCATCCTATTCTCATCCGCCCACCCCTGTAACCTGTCTAGGTCCGATTGCAGCCTATTCCTTTCTTCTAACATGCCTACGTCCCCCCACATCTTAGTGTCATCAGCAAACTTGAACAGGGTGCTTTTTACCCCGTCATCCAAGTAACTGATGAAGATGTTGAACAGTGCAGGCCCGAGGACCAAGCCCTGCAGAACCCCTCTACCCACATCCCTCCAGGTCAAAAATGACCCATCAACCACCACTCTCTGGGTGCGGCCCTCAACCCAGTTGGTGACCTATTTGACTGTGTAGATGTTGACACCACAGTCCCCCAGTTTCTTAATAAGAACAGGTTGAGAGACAGTGTTGAAGGCCTTCCGAAAGTCCAGAAAGACTATGTCCACTGCTACCCCTGCATTTAAGGATTTGGTCATAGAAGGCCACCAGGTTGGTCTTACAGGACCTGCCTGTAATGAATCTGTGTTGGTTGCCCATAAGCATAATTTCCCCTGCTGGCTCCTCGTGGACATGTGGCAGAATAATTCTCTCAAAAAGCTTACCCAGGATCGAGGTAAGACTAACTGGCCTATAGTTCCCCGGGTCCTCCTTCCTCCCTTTTTTGAAGATGGGAACAACATTGGCCCTCTTCCAGTACTCTGACACAACACCAGAGTACCACGAGCTCTCGTAAAGCCATGCCAGGGGTCCCACAATGACCTCAGCTAATTCCCTCAGGACTCTGGGGTGGAGATTGTCCAGACCAACTGATTTAAATACATCCAGTCCCTCCAGAAGTTCTCTAACTAGATCCTCCCTGACCCTTGGCCTTCGTGTGGCTCCCCTGGGGCCTGAGGGGGACCCAATGTGGGGGCTGATCCGGTCCCTGCTCAGGAAAATGGAGGCAAAGAAGTCATTAAATAGGTTAGCTTTGTCATCTGGTGTGACAACCAAATTTCCTAGCATGTCTTGCAGGGGCCCTGGATTACCCAATACCTTCTTTTTGACCCCTGTGTATTTAAAAAAGGACTTCTTGTTGTCCTTGATCCGGGTAGTTAGTCCCAGTTTCATCTCCGCCTTGGCCTCCCTGACTGCCCCCCTGCATCTCCAAGTAACCGCAGTATAATCCTCCCTGGTGTTGGCCCCTCCCTTCCATTGGGTATACACCTCCCTTTTTGCTAGGAGACATTCCCAGATACTTTTGGTAAGTCATGGGGGCTTTTGTGCCATCCTGCTCACTTTGATCCTTGTTGGGATTACCTCCCTTTGGCCTTGGAGGATCATCTCCTTAAGGAGCAACCACTCTTCTTGGACACCTGGCTCCCCTCCCCTCCGGGACCTCAGTGCTTCCCCGACTATTCTCCTTAGTTCATTGAAGTCCACCCTCCTGAAATCTAGGGGTGCTGCTTTGCTTCAGGCCCTTGCCACCTTGTGCTGGGTGGTGAATTCCAGCAGGCGATGATCACTGTTGCCCAGGTGGTTGAGCACCTGCAGCCCCCTCACCAGGTTGTCACCCGTGGCCAGCACGAGGTCCAACAAGGTGCCTCCCCTGGTGGGGCTGTGCACCTCCTGGGTTAGACGGAAGTCCTGCATTTGGGCTAGGAACCTATAATGAGCAGTCACACCTGCCTGACTGATCTCCCCAGCAGCTGTCTGGAAAGTTCAGGTCACCCATTATGACCATGTCCTTTGACCTAACTACCTCTGTGAGCTGACTTAAGAATTCCTGGTCTAGCTCTTCCCCTTGGTTGGGTGGTCTGTAGTAGATCCCCACTGTTAAGTCTCTTTCCCCTTGACTGCCCTGTATTCTAACCCAGAGCACTTCCATATGCTCCTCCTCTGACTCTGTGCTACTTGATGAGAATGTGTATTTCTCCTTAATGTAAAGCGCCACACCCCCACCTTTCCTCCCTGTCCTGTCCCTCCTGTACAGCCCATAGCCCTTGAGTACAGCCTGTAATCCTTGTTGCATTCTGCCAGAAGAGAAGTTAGTGGGTTTCTCAGGATAAATTTTGTTTGGGAGATTAAAGAGGTTTGAATTAATCTGATAAGCATTCAAATCTATCTCTGAGTCCATCAATCGAGCCTTGCACATATGCCAGTAGGGAATGTTTGAGAATTCATGAAAGCATGTGGGGATTATCACAGTCTACTAGGCAGATTAAGTATCTGTAAGTCAAGAAATTGGTCTTCTACTCCTATCTCTGGCAAAGAGGGAACTTCTGCACTGTGTCAGCAGTTTCTCTCATCTAGGAAAACCTCAAACTCACCCTGTACTTATTCCCACTTGTACGCTCTAAGCCTGGAAGTATATAATAAGACCACTTTGGGACCATCTCCAGTTGCTGCTCAATCATGCTGGAAACTAGTCTTGAGAACAGACACACTGGAATGACCTGCAGTCTCTTCACCAGTGAATTTGTGGGTTTGGAGTATAATAGTAGAGGCAGTCATGCAAAGGGTGCTTTCTTTGGCTGCAGTGTAGATAGGTTTCAGCATGTGGGTAGTCACATACAATGAACTATTCAGTATTCATAGGTTGTGTGGGTCCCCTTTGAGAACATTGGTTTCAGTGGCAATTAGGCACCTACATTCAAAGTCTGGCTTCTTGTTCTTGGTTTTCAGAGATTCTGAGACCTGTATCATCCTGCAGCACATAAAAGATGGAAAGAGTACAATCTTTTCCATTTTCAGCAACTAAGAATTAGTAATTTTTTGACAAAGCTTTAAACATTTGCAGCCAAAACTGGAGAAATAGAGAGGAAAATACCCAAATTTTCCTTTTTTCAGATTTCTGACAAAATGATAATTATAATAAAGGAAAGTAGATATTTTCCATGAACATTTCCAGGTAATTGAAAACTGAACTATATGTCCAAAATGTCTTGATCAAATATTTTTGACTAGGCAAGTCCTGTTCTTAAAGACCATATGAGATAGATGGCAGAAAGTGATACAGTTGTCACAATGCTGTGGTTGTATGCTGTGGTTGCATTATATATGCAGGGCAAAGCTGGGTTGTTGGGTTTTTTTGTATTATCCCTAAAAAAATGAACATCTGCATCTTTATTAACAAAATAATATTGTGTTAGTTTCTTTTTGTTGGTAGAATGATGGAAGCATTTGGTTGACAGAAGTTTGCAGGAACACATTATCCACTGAAAGAAATAAGAAGCTTAAAAATTTTTTTTGGCAGAAAAAAATAAGATGTTGAGGAAATTAATTCTGTCACCAGAATAAAATATATTTGACTTGTGATAAATATATTCTATTCACCACAGAATAAGGTATTTTGAGAATAATTGTTTTGTCTTTAGAACTCATCATGTCACTCCTTGCCATTGGAGTTAGCTGATTAGTTTTCTGTGTTTGTTCAAATCTCACCATACATACTACTCTATGCCATCTAATATAGTAAAGGGCTTAGTCTGTCTGTCTGTGTGTCTGTTTGTGTGTCTCTGTCCATAACGCTTTTGGCTAACTGCTTGGGCACCACTTAGAGGGTGGGTGGTGATTGGCTGCATGGGCCTGGGCTGCACAGTCCCAAGTTTGAGTTGCTGCTGGAAAAGCTTATGGTGCCAGCGAACATGCCCCAGCCACTCAAGCAGCAGGACTTCCCCACACCTCCCTGCCTGAGGGTGAAGGGAGGAGTCATGGTGGTGGTGCCCCCCCGCCACTGCCTATCACCAACACCCCCCAGAAGAGCCAGCAGGGACGGGGAGGCAGTGGGCAGGGAGAGAGGGGAGCAGGATGGGAGGTGGTGAAGGGGGGTCACATTGGTGGCTGTTGTCGGGGCCAGGTGGTGGGGAGGGAGGGAGAGAGGGAAGGAGCAGGAAGGGGGCCCTGACAACAGCTGGCAGGGAGGGGGAAGGCAGTGGGGAGGGAGGGAGGGAAGCTGTGTGGTCCCAGAAGGCACCAGTTTTGGGGAGGTGAAGGGAGGGGTCATGGTGGTGGCTGTTGTAGGTGCCGGGTGGCAAGGAAGAAGGAAGGAAGGAAAGTGGGGAGTGGGAGGGGGGGTGCTGCCCCCCTGCCACCTGGCCCCAACAACAGCCAGCAGGGCGGGGGAGGCAGTGAGGAGGGTGGCATGGGAGGAGGGAAGGGAGGGAAGGGGAGGGGAGGCAGAGCGAAGCCCCACTGTGAGGCGGAGGTGGGCTGATGGGGGAGCCCCCATGCCGGAAGCTGGAGGAGGAGGCAGCGGTGGTGAAGAGAGTCTTTACATGGCCTGAAGGGTGAGGGGGAGCCATGTAAACGCTTCCTGAAATCCGTCATTCTTCACTGGGCAATCAGCTACTTAGAAAATAAAGCTTTAGAGTATCATTTAGATTAGGGTGAATACTGCATAAGACTTCCCACAGAAATTAATTTCAGTTAAGTAGGGAATTTGCTTTGGTCACACATGCTTGTTGTATTGATGTTCAGAAAATATTTAAGTGATCAAAGTTTATTCATCCAAGTCCAAAAGTAAAGAAGCATGCTCAAGCAGTTATAGCAGAGGTGATATATTTTATGTCAGATAGAATACCGTTTGATCCAATATGGGGACAAGGGGACCAGATACTACACAACCTCTAAGGTGATGACTCCTAAACAGCTGTATGGCCAAAAATAGGCATCTTGCCTAAGGAGCATGATCAGAATAAACCAAGGCAGACAACTAGGTGTCCTATTCTGTCAATGGGCAGTTTGTGCACTGCCGGAGGTTGTAATCAACCTTTGAGCGATATCCAGTCAGAGAGCAGATTTATGCAGCATCAAAGAGGAAAAAGGCTGAAGGGATGTCAAGAGTACTTCTTGGTAATGAAACTCTCAGGAGGGATATACACATACCAGTGACCAAAGGAAGCAATTCAGAAACGTTCCTTTGAAAAGCAAGGGAACTGCCTCCGGAGAAAGTAAGAGGATGTTCACTTTTACCTGAAATTGCAAATAAGGACACAGAGGCACATCCATCACCCCCACGGAAACCTTATATCTGTCCCCTACCAGTGGAAAGAAGGCATTTGATTAAAACATATCCCCAGACTCCAGGCACACGGGAAGCTTTCACTGCAGATAAATTGAAAACATCTCTGAGACACAGAGCAGAGACATGCAGCCAGTGGGGAGGTTGGAGTAACAGCTCATGCAGAAGAGGGAACTGCAACAGAACAGATACTAGTCATTCATGGTTCTGTTCTGTTTCCACAGGTTCAATAGACATACAGGCCCCAGATACATCTGCCAGATACATTTTCACTCACTTCCTAAAGAACATCAAAAACATTGTGCACCTCATGGCTGAGGGACACTTTGGACTTATGCCCTAGATAAGTGGTTCCTGTGGACCAACAGCAGAGCTGGGTGGGAGTGAGGGGCTCTGGGGCCAGGCCAAGCCGAGCTGGGCAGAGGGATGCAGTCAGGGATGGTGTGCACCTGAGGAGTTGAGCCAAGCAAGCGATGAGGGGTAGTGACAGGGAGGAGCTGAGCTTGTGCCATGGCCCGGTACTGGGCTGCAACCCGGTGGTTGGGAATCTCTGCCCTAGAGCAGTGGTACCCAACTTTTCTGGTCTGTGGGTCAGGATGGTTCCAGCCCCAGATGAATGTCCCCCACTACCAGTCCCACCAATCAGCTGATTGGCAGGATAGATGGGACAGGCATTCTTCTGCTGCTGGAACCATCCTAGAGCCCCAGGAGGGTTCCCACATGGAGGAAGACCCCTTTCCCGCCACTCTGAGCACATCTCCAGTTTAACCCAGAAGACTGCAGCAAGGGGAGATAGGTGCACCTGAGACCAAAAGTTTCCCAGAATCCTAAGCAGAGTCCATCTCTATGAGAATGGCCCCTGCCTCAGTTCTTGGACCCATGAGCTTTAAATGCTGCCCCAGCCATCCAGTTGAGTAGCACAAGTCCCCACCCAAGTGGCCTGTCCCTCAGGCTTTAAATACTGCATGTGCTTCCCGGCTGGGTGGAACACACAGCAATTGTGTCAGTAACCACACGCCCTGGGGAGACACCAGCAGCAAGGAACAGAGCGGCACTCATGCCAGGGCCATGATGGGTGGGGTGGGGGGATGACCATGCAGGCAACTGCCTGTGACTCGGTGTGGGGCTCCCTGCAGGCAGCTATGGCTTCAGGGGGGATGTGTGTTGGGACTGAGAGGATTATTGGTTTGCTGGTGGTCCCTGCTGTAATTGAGTACCAAAGAGATCAGTGGGATGGATTGTTATGCAGTTCCCCCTGCTGTAATGTACTGTGAATTGTGCACTGAGCTTAATTTGATTTAAAAGCTGTCACTTATTAACAATGGCATAACAAATTAAAACAAACAGTGACAATTTTAATAAACCTGTTTAATTTAGTGAGGATTACACCCTGTTACATATACAAGAGCCCTTCATAAGATCTGGGGCCCCAGGACCCAGGGTCATTTTGACTGCACATGAGAAAGTTTAAAAGCCAAAGGACTGCCTATTGACAGCCTACCCCTTTTCCAGAGGAGGAAGAGGATAGGCTGTCAAGTAAAGAGCTCCCCTAGGGATGGAAGTGGCCCATAGAGCGGTTCCCTGGCTGGAGAGGTCATCTACGTATCTGTCCAGCCTGGGAGCTAGAATGCATGTATGCTTTAGCTCCCTTGGCTATTTTTCTGCTGGTAAGAATTTCTGAGAAATTCATACTACAGTAGTAGAAATGAATGCCCATCTGAAGAAACTTAGAATAAGAGGTTATACTGACAGCCTCTATAACTTGTACTTCAAACTGCTTTTGAAAATCTGCCCTTCATTTCATCAAAACTTCATACTCCCTTTCTGCTCACTTGTGCAATTTAATGGTAATATTCTTTTCAGTGCTGAGAGGATACATTGGAGATAGAAGTCACAGGAGTATATTCTTCCCCCACCTCTGTATCAGTGGTAGTTGTAAGGTGAACCATAGGATGTTATCCCTAGACCCATAATCAGAGACCTTGCCCTCTACTTGCAGATAATGCACTGACTTACATAGCCATTACTACTATTCTTCTCCCAGTCTCCCTGCTCACTTTGGCAGAGGTAGGGCATGACTATGCTCTACTAATGGAAAATCTAATGTTGAATATAGTAAACAGACACAGAATAGGAGCACTGATACAAACCCTATGATTTTCTGCAGCGGAAATTCCATGACTATCCTAAAATGGACTTGGAATGTTCTACATTCTTGAACAGAAGTTTCACTTCAGTACTAACTCAGGAAAAAACAATCTTTTTGATTTAATATTTAATTATTATTAATAAAACAGATGGTTTATTAGTACTTATTCTAGTAGAACTTCTAAAGCTATACTGCATATGCTGTCACTAGAGAGAGAAATTGGAAGCCCCTTTTTGTTGATCTATGTTAGATATACTATGTTAATTTTCTTAGGCAAGCAAATGCTGAAGATATTAGTAAGAGTGGAGGAATATTATGGAGGGGGTTACACATAATATTTTCCTATAGGATAAGCATGTAATTTTAGTCAATTTCTTGTAAGATTATTAGATAATCTGATAAAGTTGCATAAGAGCATTACCAAAGTGCCAAAAGTTTGGTATTATAAATTAAGACAGGCTGCAACATACAAGATTATTTAAAATAGCACTCCAGTGTGAATCACATCTGTGAAGAAACAGGTATAACCAGAATTATATACTGAAATATTAATATTGTACAATGTATTATGCAAGATGAAAAATGCACTTGAATAAAGAGAAAGATACCTTTTTTCCCCATAAATATATAATCAAACAACCCTTTGTAGTATGGAATTACTATACTCAAAATGTAGAGACAGGAAACCACTATTCCTTATTGTGCATTTCTACACTTTCATTAATGTGCAGGGGTTACTGCACATTTATTTAGTATTGTATAATCAAGTACTAAATAAATGCACAGTAACCAGAGTTACTGTGCAATTGCATCAGCAAATGCCTTTTTAGTGACACTACTGCACAGTAACGTATTAGCACAGTCCATGCAGTGGTGTGCTACTGTGTAGTATTATTAGACTATTACACAGTTAGTGTCTTGTGTAGATGCACCCATCATGAGTCCAATGCTTCAACCTCTTCTCATAAGGCCTGTTCTCTTGACCTTTAATCATGTGCGTGGCTCTCCTCTGTACTCTCTCAAGCTTCTCCACATCCTTTCTAAACTGTGGAGCCCAGAACTGGATGCAGTACTCCAGCTGTGGCCTCACCAAGGCTGAGTGACTGGCAGCTGGGATGACTTCTTGGGTCTTGCTTGAGATGCATCTGCAGATGCAAGCCAGAGTTTTATTTGCTTTGCTGGCTGTGGCATTGCATTGGTGGCTCATGTTCATCTTGTTGTCAGTCTTGACCCCAAGTCTCTTTCGGTCATGGTGTTAGTGAGTGTAGCACTGCCAAGCCTATAAGTCTGATGTGGGTTTTTTCCAGTCCACATTGCCAGCCTATCATCTAGCATGACTGCACTTCCCTATAATTTGATGTCATCTGCAAACGTAGCCAGTCTGCTTCTGATACCCAAATCCAGTTCATTTATGAATGTATTAAAGAGTACTGGTCTGAATACTGAGCCGTTGGGGGTCCCACTGGTCACTATGCACCACGTTGACTTGGTTCCATCGACTGTCACTCTCTGGATCAACCACAAAGCCAGTTCCCCAGCCATAGGACAGTAAAGTTGTTGAGGTTGCAGTTCCTCAATTTTACCACAAGGACATCATGGGACATCAAGTCAAAGGCTTTTTTGAAATCTAAATATATGACATCAACCACCTCTCTGTTGTCTGGGTGATGCATCACCTTGTCATAGAAGAAAATGAGGTTAGTCAGGCAAGACTTACCTGCAATGAAGCCATGTTGGCTCTCTCTCAGAATGTTGCCTTCTGTTAGCCTGTTGTTGATGGGTTTTTTGATGATTTTTTCAAATATCTTTCCAGGAATTGGGGTCAAGCTGATTGGCCTGTAGTTCCTGGATCTTCCTTCCTTCCTTCCTTTCTTGAAGATTAGCACCACATTGACCCTCTTCCAATCTTCAGGAATCTCTCTGAGCACCACGAGTTCTCAAATACCCTCATCATTGGTCATGCAACGATATCATCCAACTCTTTAAGCACTCTTGGGTGCATTCCATCCAAGGCTCATAGTATTGGGAATAAGCAGGAGGAACTCACCCTCCAAATAGCCTGTTCAAGCCCAGACATAGTAGGGCTCACAGAAACCTGGTGGGATTCATCCCACAACTGAGCATTTAACATTAGGGGCTATAGGCTTTACAGGCAAGATAGAACAGGAAGGAAAGGTGGAGGTGTGGCACTGTATGTCAAAGAGCAATACACAACCTCTGCCAGTAGGATGGGGTCAGAGGAGGGGCAGGCTGAAGTGCTCTGGGTCAGGATACAGGGGGGTCATGGGGAAAAGGACTTAATGATGGGGGTCTACTACAGACCTCCCAACCAAGGGGATGAGCTGGACCACAAATTCTCAGGTCAGCTTGCAGAGGCACTTAAGGCAAGGGATGTAGTTGTCATGGGTGATCTAAATTACCCAGACATCTGCTGGGAGGAGCAGTCAGCCAGGTCAGACCATTCATGAAAATTTCTGGATGAGATACAGGACCTCCACTTAACCCAGGAGGTATACAGTCCTACCAGGGGGAATGCCCTGCTGGACCTGGTCCTGGCCACAGGTGATGACATGGTAAGGGGTCTCCAGGTCCTCGACCACCTGGGCGATAGCAATCATCGCTTGCTGGAATTCACCATCCAGTGCAGGGTGTCAAGAGCCTGCAGCAAGGCAGTAGCCCTAGACTTTAAGAGGGCCAGCTTCAATGAGTTGAGGAGATTAGTGGGAGAGGTTCTGGGGTCCTCAAGAGTAGGGGAACTCAGTGCCCAAGATGAGTGGTCGTTCCTTAAGAAGACGATACTCAGAGCCTAAGAGGTGACAATCCCAACAAGAAGCAAGGGGGGCAAGGGTTCTTAAAAGCCCCCCTGGATCACCAAGGGCATTCATGAATGCCTGATTGCCAAAAAGGAGGCATACACCCAGTGGAAAGGAGGGGCTATCACCAAAGAGGAGTATGCCTCCACTGCTCAGGTCTGTAGGGGGGCTGTTAGAAAAGCTAAGGCAGATATAGAGCTAGGGCTAGCATCAAGGATCAATGATAATAAAAAGTCCTTTTTTAAATATATAGGGAGAATGCAGAAGGCACCTTCAGAATATGCTGGGCAATCTGGTGGTTGCACCAGAGGAGAAAGCAGACCTTTTTAACAAATTCTTCTCCTCCATTTTCTTGTGCAGGGAACAGGACTCCCTGGCCATGATTCCAAATGGACTCAGGAGAAACACTGCCAGGCCTAAGGTCAGGGAGGACCAGGTTAGAGAGCTTCTGGAGGGGCTGGACGTGTTCAAATCAGCAGGTCCAGATGCTCTCCACTCCAGGGTGGGGAGGGAATTGGCAGGGGTTATTGCAGGGCCCCTGGCACAGCTTTACGAGCACTCGTGGTGCTCTGGCCAGGTGCTAGGTGACTGAAAGAAAGCCAACGTGGTCCCCATCTTTAAAAAAGGGAAGAGAGAGGACCCTGGCAACTATAGGCCCATTAGTCTTACTTCAATTCTGGGGGAGCTCTTTGAGAAGATTATCAAGGAGCACATCTGTGATGGGCCAGCAGCAGGGATGATGCTCAAGGGCAACCAGCACAGTTTCATTAGGGGCAGATCCTGTCAGACCAACCTGATTGCCTTCTATGATCAGATCACAAAAGCATTGGTTGCAGGTGTCACGGTGAATGTAGTCTTTCTGGACTTCAGCAAGGCCTTTTACATGGTCTCCCACCCCATTCTCATTAAAAAAAATAGGTGACTGTGACATTGATGCCTACACAGTCAAATGGATTGCAAATTGCTGAAGGGTCGTACTCAGAGGGTAGTGGTGGATGGGTCTTTTTGACCTGGAGGGAATTGGGCAGTGAAGTCCCCAAGGGCTCAGTCCTTGGGCCCACACTGTTCAATTTTTGATTTTTGGATGACAATTTTTGGATTAGTGCTTGGGTGAAAAGCAGCCTGTTTAAATCTGCTGATGATACCAAGATTTGGGGTGAAGTGGGCACTCTAGTAGGGAAGGACAGATTACAGCAGGACCTGGAAAGGTTAAGGAGTGGGCTAATGAAAACAGGATGGGTTTCAATACTGACTAGTGCATAGTGCTGCACTTGGGCAGTAGGAACCAGCAGCAGACTTATAAGCTGGAAAACTCCCTTCTCAAGAGCATGGTAGCAGAAAGAGATCTTGGAGTCATTACTGACTCCAAGATGAATATCGGTCGACAATGCGAGGTCACGGTCACCTTGTCATGCATCTACAGATGCATCTCAAGCAGGGCCAAGGAGGTCATCCTCCCCCTCTGTGTGATACTGGTCAGGCCACAGCTGGAGTACTGCATTCAGTTCTGGGCACTGCCCTTCATGAGGGAAGTGGACAGCATTGAGAGGGTCCAGAGGAGGGCCACCCACATTGTCCAGGGACAGCAGGGTAGGCCCTATGTAGAGAGGCTACAGGACCTGAACCTGTTCAGCCTTCACAAGAGAAGGCTGAGGGGGGACCCGGTGGCCATCTATAAACTCACTAAGGGGGACCAGCAAGGTTTGAGAGAGACTTTGTTCCCCCTAGCGCCCCCCAGTGAAACAAGGAATAACAGCCAGAAGTTGTTAGAGAATAGGTTTAGACTAGACATTCAAAGGCACTACTTCACAGTCAGGGTGGCTAGGATCTGGAACCAACTTCCAAGGGAAGTGATGTTGGCTCCTACCCTAGGGGTCTTTAAGAGGAAGCTTGACGTCTACCTGGCTGGGATTATTTGAACCCGGTTTTTCTCTCATGCCCAAGGCAGGGCGTCGGACTTGATGATCTACAAGGTCCCTTCTGACTCTACTTCTATGAATCTATGAAGATAGCTGACTTGTGGATGTCCAGCCTCTCAGATTGTTCCTTCACAAGATCTTTGCCAAGCATAGGTGTATGATTGCCCTTACCCTGGTAGTCCTGTGTCCTGTCAGGCAGAGTGATCCCCTTGGGCTGGTGGAAAACTGATACAAAATAATTGTTGAGATTAGCTTTTTCCTGAATTTCAGTTGTCAGCTGCCCCTTTTGGTTCAGCAAAGGTCTGATGTTGTCCTTGTTTTTGTTTTTTTTCTGACTTCCCATGTATTTGAAGAAGGACTTTTTATTGTCTTTGATTCCTGTAAGCAGCTTGAGTTCAGTTTCAGCCTCGGCTTTTCTGGTCCACTCCCTACAGGTATTGGCCAGTGCTGTATAATCCTCCTTAGTGGTAGTTCCTGACTTCCATCCCTTATAAGTTTCTTTGTTCATATGCAGGAGGTCCATGGGTTCCTTATTAAGCCAAGGGGGTCTCCCATCTCTTTTGCTACCTTTCCTATGCTGGACTTCCCTTGTACTTTTAGGATTATATCCTTAAGGATCAACCACTCATCATGGACTCTCCTCCCTGCCAGATCATGGTCTCTCAAGGCCTCAAAAACCAACCTTCTGAGCTTGTGAAAGTTACCTTTCCTAAACTTGAAGATTTCTGCATTGCTGACTGATTTGCCAGCTTTGTAACAGATAGAGAAAGCAATCACTGTCATCGAGCTTCCCTTTGATCCTCAGATTGCTGACTAGATCATCCCCTTTGGCCAGTACCAGATCCAGCAGTGCCTTGCCACTTGTCAGCCCATAGATTTCTTGAGTCAAATAAAGCTTGTCAATACAAGTGGAAGCTTCATGACCAATGTAATGAGGAAGCTTTGTGACCCATCAGATTTGGCTAAATGTTCTTCCCATGAGATGTCAGAGCTGTTGAATTTGTCCATGACAACCATGTACCAAGAGTATGCAGCCTCTGCCAGTTCCCTACAGAATTCATGGTCAAGCTCTTCCTCCTGGTTTGGAGGTCTGTAATAGACTCCTGCAGTTATATCCTGCACACCACATTCTCCCGTATTCTAACCCAGAGGATCTCGAGTTGCCATCCTTGGGCAACAATCTCTGCTTGTAAGGAAGTGTACCACTCCTTCACATAGAGAGCGACACTCCTGCCCTTCCTTGCAATATGATCCCTCCTGCACAAGGTATAGCCACAATACCTATGGTCCAAGTCTCACCAGGTCTACATTATCTCTATGAAATTGTATTCATTTTTACTTAGCAAGATGGCCAGTTCCTCCTGTTTGTTCCCATGCTTCTGCATTTGTATACAGGCAGCTAAGCCTGCCATTGGAAGCTCTGGGCTGCCACGTCTTCTTAGAAGAGCCCCATCCTTGGGCTGGGGTAGGAGTGAGTTCCCTTGTGTTACCTGACCCGCTGATTCTGTGGTTGTCACCTTGCACTAGTGATTACTTGCCCATCCCCTGGCGATCTTTGTTTAAAGCCCTGTCAAGCAGGTCAGCCATTCTGTCTGAGAAGAGCTTCTTTCTCATCAGAGTGAGGTGGAGCCCATCCCTTCCCAACAAAGTGCTGACTTTCTCGTTGAAGTATGGACTGTGATCAAAGAAACCAAAGCCTTCATGATAGCACCAATGCGACAGTCTTCTGATGACTTTTTCAATACATCTCTCCCTCCTGTACCCATGACCTGTAACTGGAAGGATCGAGGAGAAAACTACCTGCACCCCCAACCCTCTGAGCTCAGCCCCCAGACCACTGTAGTTACTCATGACCTGTCCAGGATTGCTCCAAGCTTTGTCATTCATGCCTACATGGATGAGGAAAATGAGGTAGTGGTCAGAAGGCCAGACAAGTTTAGTAATCATCTCTGCCACATCCCAGATATGGGCCCCTGGGAGGCAGTAGACCTCATGGGCCAGAGGGTCAGGGCAGAAGATCTCTCCCTCAGTTTACATGGACATTATCCAGTCAGCTTGATATCAAATTTAGATTGAGCTGTTTGCTTATCTTCTGGGAACAATCTAAAACATGACCACAACAACTGAGCAGTGAAAAAGAAATGTGTATTAAGAATACTGTTATTTAGCCACCTCAGTTTTTCTAGTTACATTTCCTGCATAAGATTTAGATTGCAACCTTTCTAAGAAATGCAGTTTTCAGTTCTATTAAAGATCAGGCCACATGGAAAATAAAATAACTCTACAATTGATATTTTTATAGTTGAATTCTTGATATACAGTAAATGTAATTGCAGACCAAAAAAAAAAGTAGAAGTACCTGTGGACACAGCTACTTGAGACTTTTACTTCAGAGTTTCCTAATTAGCTCCACAGTAAATGTCTCAGCATCTATAGGTGCAGGGCTATTAGCCTGGAGTAAATTAATAAACTCTGCCACAGGTTAGTACTTTTAAACACAAATAATACTACAACGGAATTTTTTACTCTGCAGCAACTCATGTGTAGGCACTGACCCAGCTGGCTGAGCCATGAGGGTACATCAGTGTGGACACTGCCTGCCAGCTAGACCCACACTGAACCACCCTTGTGCCCCAGCCAGCCTCTCCAAAGCACACTGTGCTGGTTCAGAGCAGCCCTGGGGTTGGCAGATTGACCCCCTGGGTCCTGGGCCAGCTGGGCTGCTCCAACCCAGTTCAACATTCTGCAGTCCTGGGTACACATTCAGATATGGTGCCTGGGAGCAATAAACTCCGGTATGATATACAGTGGAGTTGATTGCATTGAATTAATTGCACATATGCAGTTGAATTAATTGCACCCTGTATGTTACACTTTTGAATATAGAGCAAAATTCATTCATAAACCTAATATATTTTTCTGGTTTTTATATGTTTTCAGGGATTTCCTACCATTCCCACTTTCTAACTAAGGTATTATTTCACCATCCCATAGATAACCAAAAACATATTTGACACAGATTTGATTTTAACCTGCTCCAGAAATCATGTGCTTCCCACAGCTGCTAAACATGTATTTCACCAGCATGATAGAAGAGACAGAAGTTCCATTCTTGAGTTTTCTGGATCTTTTCACGGGTGGTGCTGAGTACCAGGCCAGTGGAATTACTCAGGAAAGTGTAAGTCAGCAGCTAAGCAAAGATCATATCTCTCTCATCTCACTGTAGCCCTGAATATGTGCAAGATTGATCTATTTTCTTCTTCGGTGGAGTTTTATCCCGTGGGATTTACCCTTCTTTCCTAGTCTAAACTATGATGTTCCCAGCTACATGGTCATTGTATTTAAGAGTCATGAAGAATGAAGTTATCTGGCTACCACATAACAAGATGGTAAGAGTTATATAGATAGAACTAGAATCAAACTATATTATTTCTTCAAATATACAAAATAAAGGACTGCATAGATACAGTTAAAACAGTTTTTTCAGCTATACGCTCATTTGTGACTTTCCTTTAACTGTAACCACATTTCATAATATTAGATGCCGAGCACCTCTTGGGAAGAGCTGAGTGTCATTGATGCCAGCTGAAGTCCACGGGTATCAAGTCCTATTTGTAGAACTGTGCCAATAGATTGTAGGCTCTTTAAGATGTAGGCTGTATTTTGCTGTATATTTTGTGCAGTATTGGGACTGTTGATAGCACTGAACAAAGAAATAAAATACAAACACTCCCGAGGCAAACAGCAAAAGGGTTTTTTTTTAAAAAAATTTACTTTGCCTTGAACTTATTTGCACCCAGCAGAAGAACTCTATTGGGGTCATGCTGACCTACCCAACACAGGAATCAAGAGGACAGATGTTCATTGCATACTGTTGCTGGAAGTGTATTAACTTAAAAGTCTGAAATCTCACTTATAGAAGGGTCATTATTGCTGTGACAAAAAAGAAAAGAGATTGGAACAGATGTTTCTATTTTTTCAGTAGAATTATATTTATTCAACACTAATCTAGAGATTCAAAGAAATAAGGTTCAGTTGTGTACTCAAGACAGAGGAAGAACAAACAGATGCTCAAAAGTGCAGTGAAAAGCAAGAGGATGAGGGCCAACCAGATGTCCCTAATGACAACATAGCTGTGACATTGAATGGTAACTGAAATCCTGAATATCTCTGTGCATAAAAAAATAGTTTAAGAAAATAATTTGGCTGGAAGACAACTGCATATATCATAGACGGGTGAATACATTCAATTTAAATGAAGACATCACCCTGATCTTCTGTGGCAGGTTCTGTAGTAGTGTAAATTGGCATTAGCCTACTTTAGTCAAATAAGCTACATCCACTTCTATCAGGTAAGGATCCAGCTCACTAAGTCCCTTTGATATGTCCTGCAAACTTTTAAGCATTTGGTCTGTCTCATTTCTGTACATCTTTACTTCTTCCCCTCAAGTGACAGGACAGATGAGACAGATGAGACGAACCCTGCCCATGGCTGAAAATGTTCATGGGACAGTACTTTTCTACTAAATAGTAGTTTCTGCTTCACGAAGGGAGTGTGATTCACAAGGTGAGGTGAAGGAAGGATTCAAGGTAAAAATGATGTTACTAAATAAGGGCTCTTTTTAAAAGGCCAAGGTTGAATTTATCCGAAAATAACACTTTTAAAGGGATGAGTACTGGAAGAACAGCAGTAAACAGGCACTATCCTTGAACAGACACTAGTAAGAAAATGCAATCATAGAGCTAGTTCAAGTTAGTGACATTTTATATAATTCAGACTACTTTTGTCAAGACTTTCATTAAAGGGTAGGCAAGAATGCACCACAGGATGGCTGTGTATGGTATGGGAAAAGGCAGAGTTACAAGTATTTCAATTCCAATGTAGTGTTATAACTTTTAAATAATGCTACAACATTGAGTATATGAAGTTATTGTTACAGTTTTGGGAATTGCCATGAAAACTAAGAATTACAACTATTTTTTCATAAATGCCACAGTTTCCCCTAAATTTAATCACTTCAGCTTCATCATGCACAATAGACACCTATCTATTATAAACTTGTAATATCAACAACAATTGACTTCAGTTACCCACTACCAAAATGTTCCTGTTGTAAAAGAAAGAAAGGTTTAAAGTATCTGGATTTATGCCTTATGTTGCTTCTTTATAGTGCCTATTTGTTTATAAGTTCACATTTATTTTGATCACAGAAAAATTTACTTCTTCTCGCATTCAAGGACAGCACTGATGACATTTATCTTTGAACCATATTAGATGGAGACTTGTTCAATATTGCAAGGTTTAGAGTGAAAGCCAAAGTAAAAGAACTGGTTCTGAGAGGTTTCCTATTTTTGAATGATGTAGCCTTGGTTCCCCACAATCAGTCTTCCCTGCAAAACCTCTTGGTCAGATTTTCTGAATCATGCAAGAGTTTGGGATGGCAATTAGTCTCAAAAAGGCAGATCTTGTACCAAGGGATGAAAGAACCAATACCTGACATCACTCCAGAGGATAAATCTCTTTGTGCCATTGACAAGTGTTCCTACTTGGGTTCTGTGATCAGCAAGAACCTTGACCTTCACCCTGAACTGATTAACAGAATCAGAAACACTGGTAAGGATCTGGGGCTATTACAGAAATGTGCATGGAATAACAGCAAACTATCAGCTAAGGTAAAGATGAGAAACTACAAGACTTGTGCTGTCATCTTTGCTTTACGGTTCAGAAATGTGGACCACATATGCTAGGCACATCAAGAAACTGAACAGCTTCCACATGAGATGCCTATGTAAGATCCTGACAATAAAGTGGAAAGACAGAATACCAAACACAGAGGTAGTGGAGCATGCAGGACTGAAGAGGAGATTGTGATGGATCAGCCATGTCAGAAGAATGGGTAAAGACTGTGTCCCCAAGAATATTTTGTATAGTGAGATTTGAGACAGTAGGATCACCCTCTATTGCAGTATCATGATGTGTGTAAAAATTATCTGAAGTCATGCAATATCAATGTAGGAAGCTGGGAGGAGCATGCAGAATCCCATCTGACCTAGAGGGAACATCTGGCACTGGGTGCAGCTCAAAATGAAGTGGCTTTGATCCAGAGTATGGAAGCAAAGTGAGAAAAAAGAAAGCAAATGTGCTGTAAACTTGGACTCCAACTCAGACAACATATGGATCTGTAAAACTAGTAACAAGCTGTGTTGCTCTCAAATTGGTTTTGTCAGCTACAAATGGGTTAATCAGGCACCTGACTAGACCTACATGTACACTATGATTCAGAGGATTGATGGTTGCCCACAAATAAAAATCCAGAAGGTTTTAGTCTTCCCTCATTTTACTAAAAGAACTGTTGGGAGTAGGAGTTTTCTCAGGCTATAAATCGACGTCACCAAAAGAAACAGATCAACTATGCCAGGATGTGTTCCAGTACTGCTGATCTACTTCACTGAACAAAAAGACATTGCCTATTGTCCCAAAGGGTCAGGCCCCTGCTCTTTCTATGGCATCAAGGGCCAGATCCTATGCAACAACACTTGGATGTGCTTCTGCAAGTGGGTTTCTCCACTTGCAGGGGCATGCCCTACGTTGGGATTGCCAAGCACACCTCTGCAAGTGGGGAAACCTGGGATTCCTCAGTGTCATAGATGTGCCCAGGGATGGCAATTCAGGGCACAACTGCAAACAGGGCAACATGGGCAGACACTTCTAAGGCTTCAGGGAATTCCCAAGATGCACAGAATCAGGAGCTGCCCTGGAGCTGTCCGTGCTCTCCCACCTTAAAACAAACAAATGTCCACTGCAAAATAGTGGTACAAATTGATACTACCTTTTGTTAAGGTTACAAATGTGGGGATCTGTGGTGGGACAAAGAGCATGGATGTCTGTTTGCTTTCTCTTTGTGCTGCCATAAAAACATTTATGGTGGCACAAAGGCGACATCTGGTTGCAGCCTTAGTTCTTAATAGAAGGGGGCAGCATTCCTGAATGTTGCATAAGGACATGCTTTCTTTCCAGGTGATTTGCTTGAGGCTAGGTTAAAGAGGGCTTGCCAAATAAATCAACAGCCAACAGCTCACCTCCACCTCCAAATAAAACAACAATGAAATACAGTAGAAAGCATTACAATTCTGAGACAACATTCCTATAACTTGTAACATCTGTAAACCTACTTCCACAAAGGGCCCATATCAGTGGTAATCCCAGAACTAACAGGAAAGACATTTCAGAACACTTTCACTGCATTGGTAAAGACTCCAGCAGTATACCTCTTCAGAAAATTCTGGGATTCACTAGCTCAGAGATGCCCTTGGACATATGGAAAAGGTAGCTTTTCAGTCCTATACGGTATGTTTAGACTTACTTCTGCAACAGTGCACCATATGAAAATGCATATAAATAGCCTTCCTCCCTTGTACTGTTATATAAGAAGAGCACCCTTGTGACCTTTGATCCCATGACAGCATTAAAAGAAGAGGCAGAGCCATGTCTGAAAACCTTCCCCAAACTGGCTAGTAATTATGGCTTCCACAAAGAGGGACATGATGCTTAATTCTGAGAGGGAATCCCTTGTGCCTGAAGGAAGCATGATTCCTCCTGGAATTCCTGCTAAGGTATGGCATCTCTACAGCATCCCCAATGTATAACCCTTAAATCTCTAAAAAAAAAAAAAAAAATTGTGAAGTTTTATGCATCTTTATCTGATGATACGAACACATTAAGAACAAGCAGGAGGAAGATCGTATTCCCGAAAGTCATTTTATTTTTATTTTCTTATAACATGGATAAAGATATTGATAACATTGTACAGCATAGACATTTTTTACCAGTAGCTTATGAATATTATTAGTGGAAATGAGAGGTTTTCCAACCCATTTGTATTGAATGGACTGCCTGTTTGAGTTCCAGCCTCCAAAGCATAGAGCCATGGGAAAGTGAGGCTGGAAAGGACCTTACAAGGTTACCTATTCCAACCCCCTGCCAAGTCTCTGTCTAACTGTTATTGAAACTTTCAAAGGATGGAGAGTCCACAACTGTTCTAGGTAGCCTGTTCTAATGCTGAATCATTCTCATTGAGAAAGTTCTTCTCAATATGCAACCTAAATTGTGTCTGCTGCAACTTGTGACCACTGCTTCTAGGCCTGTCCCTTACAGCCACATAAAATAGTTTAGCTCCATGTTCTTTATAACCAGCCTTCAGGTATTTCAAGGCTGTTATCAAATTCTGCCTCTGTCTGCTCTTCTCCAAACTGGATGACCCTAGCTCTTTAGACTTTTCCTGTATAAGACACATTTTTTTTCTCTTCTAACCTTTTTTAATATGTTCCCCTTTTTCTTGAAGTGAGGGACCCCAGAATGGGTTCATGGAAGTGCAGATGCTTCAAACCCTGTGTTGCTAGTAAGTTTTGGAGACAGCTAGTAAAAATGGATGGAAGCCAAGGTAACCAAAAGGTGACCTACTAATTCAAGACATCTGGTCCAAGAGAAGTTTCCAGTATCAGAGATTTTGTGTTCAAAATTTCTCTGTATTTTGGCAGACCACCTTCCATGGTTACAAGGGCAATGGCAGTACCACCATCTGCTCCTCCTCACCATTAATACCTTCTCTAATCATTTTGGTAAAAACCATGGTAAATAAACCTTAGAACTGAGAAGCAATTATGGTCTCTGTTTGGCAGATAAGGAAATTGCACAAAATAACTTTAGTAATTTACCTAAATCTATATATGGGAAGCAGAATGATCTAAAGACTGTAATTCTCAATTCCCCACTTTATGTTCAGATCACTACTCCCTGCCTCTCCTCCATATACACCTCTATCCACAGTTTCATTTGTTACAGATAGGGAATAGAGACACCTTTACCATTTTTAGACTTTAATTGGTGGCTTTAATACTTTTATTATCCCCAGAGAATATAAAGGATCAGTCTTCTGTCACTGAGTTGGACATGGTGTCAGTGGTGATGACCCATCCTACTTCTGCAGTAGAGTAGATACCTGCCGTCCCCTCCCATTGACTCTGTTTGGTTTATTTTGTTTTGTTCTGCTTTGTTTTTGTATGGATGAAATTACAGTTGGATTTTTATTTAGTAGAATTCGCCGCATCTCCCTGCATGGATCAGAAGCTGTCATTTACAGAGACATTGTTTGAGGCTTACATAAGCCTATCTTCTAGCTGACAACTCATTTCCAGCTCAAAGGTTTTCTTGATGCTATCTGAACAGTCCCTGTTGTCTTGGATGGTATTTGGGCAAGGCTGGGTCATAAAATTGCTACATAAAACTTTACACAACCTCTTAACAGGGAAGGCCCCCTTTGGAATGAAGGCCCTCATACTGGATAGGACCATTAATAAGTAAGCTCAGCCAAAAGAGAGAGAAAATAGCATCACTGTTGACATCAGCTGCCAGAATGACTTCAACTCCAGCTTCAGCTGTCAAGACCAATCTTCCATGTCTCTTCTGGTCTGAAGTGGAAAGTAAAAATGTATGCTTAGCCAGCTGGATGGCTCTAGTCAGTATTGATATTCATAGGCCTGACAACCTTAGGTAAGGCAAGATAAAAATTATTACAGCAGACCTCAATCAATTCGGTGACTAACTTTAAATAAACGTCAAGGAATTCTAAACTCCATGTCTCCATTAGGGGATTCACACTGAGCTGCAGATGCCCAGGGAAGGGTAGTCAAGACACATAAGGACAAATCCAAAAACAGGACCAAAGAGTACCTGTATATGTGCAGTGAGGTTGCTCTGACATTCTGTAATTACAGCATGTTGGAGCAGTCTCAATTAATCAGGTCTGCTAGAGCGCGGTGATTAGCACAATCCAGCAGACTCTAGGATCTCATGTATTGGCATCCCCATGGCGAAAAATGGTGGTGGGGCACTTTGACTAAAGCTCATTCAACAAGCTTTAGTTAAAATGCCCCTGCCGGCATTTTTCAATACAGGGACACTGATACACGAGATGCTCCAGGTGCATTAATTAGAGTGGCTTTTGGAGCTGCTTTAATTAAAGCACACCCCCGCCCACTCCCAGAGCATATGTATAA
This sequence comes from Crocodylus siamensis, assembly GCF_052110815.1. Classification (NCBI taxonomy): domain Eukaryota; kingdom Metazoa; phylum Chordata; order Crocodylia; family Crocodylidae; genus Crocodylus; species Crocodylus siamensis. Next base: position 29,987,993 of record NC_143397.1, on the reverse strand, counting down.
ATGCCCAAAATGCCTAAAATAGGATTTAGATTGAGTATAGGAATGTAAATCCAAGAAATCCTGTTCAGCAGTCACTCAACCCTAGAGGCACCTGAACTCACCAGACACATTCACCTTTGACTTTCAAATTCACTTGCATGCCAAACAGGGGAAGTCACTGAATCCTGACTGAAACTTATGGGGGATGGATAGAATCCAAAACACCATAAGGAAAGAGGCCTGAGGCAGAACGCTACATGAATTTCAAAACTGGAGTCTATAAAAAACCAACACATGAAGCTGCACATTTTACAGCAAACAAATAAAGACAATGTCCGGCATTTGCAAAATAATAAAAAAAACTGCAGTGGATTACATCTCTGCAAAAGTATGTAATGGCCATCAACGTACATGCAGAGTGAATAAAGAGGATGACCACAGGACTCCTAGGAAGCTATGGTGAGAGTAACGTGAAGGAAAAGCCAGCTAAATGGGGAAGGGTAGGGAGTAACTCTGGGATAAGGGGGAAAATGGCTATATCAGCTTCCCACATAGTCCCTGGCTGGAACCCAGAAGAAAGAATGGGCCTGGTTTTTCATGTCTCCTCCTCCTTGAATAAAGGAAAGAGAAGCCTCAGGGGACAACAAAACGAAATATCAATGAGCCCCAGAGTGGGGAGCAGCATAGGGGAGCATTTAACCCTCTGAACTCTGGTGTGTGCCTTAAAATTTTCTGCTACACGAAGAGGGCTGAACTCCTGTGTTATATAGACAGAAAAATTGATAGATAACAGCAGGGACATCATGCTAGACCAGATAATGAGGGTTGTTGCATCTGCTAGTGAGGCCCATTGACATTGCTCCGGCAGAGAAAGAAAGGAAATAAAGGGTGTCTTTACATGTGCTCTGGGGGTGAGTGTGCTTTAGTCAGAGCAGCCCTTTGGAGCCTTTCTAATTAAAGCACCTTCAGAGCGTCGTGTATTTAGTGCCCCATGCTTCAAAATCTCTGTGGGGGTGTTTTAACTAAAGATCATTTGATGAGCTTTAGTTAAAGCACCCCCACTGCCATTTTGAAGCATGGGGATGCTGAATACATGAGACATCAATGCTGCTCAAGCATGCTAATTAGCATGCTCCAGCAGACTCAATTAATCTGCTCCAACATGCTGTAATTACAGTGCATCGGAGCAGGTGTCTAGCACATCTGCAGGCACCCAAAGGTTCCTTAGAATGTTGAATTATGTGAGAAAACGTGTAAATCCTACTGTGCATGTTTCTGGTTTTGAATACAAAATGCCTATTGTTAAAGGGATATGATAAAGAAGCTTGAGAGAGTCCAGAGAAGAGCCACTCATATGATTAGATGCCTGAAGAGCAAGCCCTACAAGGAAAAGCTGACAGATATGGGACTGTTCAGGCTAGAAAAAGACTTGGGGAGATTTGGTGTCGGTTTACAAATAAATTAGGGGTGAGCATCAGGGGCTAGGTGAACAACTATTTACCAAAGCATCCCAGAGGAAAACCAGGAGCAACATCCATAAACTCCTAGAAGAAGGTTTCAGACTGTATTGAAGGAAAAACTTCTTCATGATTTGTGTGACCAGACTCTGGAATAGACTCCCAGCGGGGGTGGTACAGGCACCTACTCTGGACGTCTTCAAAAGGAGACTGGATGTACACCTTGCCGGGGACATTTAACCCCAGCAGCCATTTCTACCCAGAGCAGGGGGGCTGGTCCCGATGATCTCATGAGGTCCTTTCCAGCCCTAAACTTCTGCAAATCCCCCAAGAACGCAGATATTGTAGTCAGTTTGCAAATCACAGCATTATAACTTAAAAAAACCCAAACTGTTAGGGTGACAGTAATTTGGATTTTGCGGAACACTGGATTTGCAGCTGAATACAAGGCTTTAATCTGTGTCTCAGCAGAGCTGCTGGGCACAAGGCAAAATGATGTATTAAAAATAACCTTCCAAATGCTTAGGCAAGCAGTTTTCTAAACAAAGTAGTGTTAGAGCCCATTGTGTAAGAAGACGCAGCCCACCAGCTATCGTTAAGAGATAAAGCAGAAGCAAGACCTAGGAGCTGAAGGAGTCAGTGAAAAACCAGAAAAAACCAGTGACTGACCAAGAGTACCCAAGTTCATGGCCTTATGCATGCGCTTTTAGCAGAGAGACATGTAAATAAAGGAAATGCATAGGCAATTCCATGCTAATGAAGTAAACAGTAAACTGAGGAGGAGGTTGTGGGTGGAGAGAAATGGGTGAAACCCAAGAAGAGACATAGGTGGAGTAAATGTTAATGAACCTCAACTAAAGTTTATAAATGTGGGAAAGAATTATTGTTCAGGGCGGCTCCCTGCTTTGTTGGTTTTTTGGGAGCTAGTCCAAAGCTGTCTCCATTTCGAATAAAGCTGCTGTGAGCAGTGTGTGCTGGTGTTTGCTCCCTGCTTGCTCTGGCTATTGAGTAACAGGATCCATGAGCAATTGGATCATCATCTCCCTACTTGTTAGGTGACGCATAGAGTCAGGATCTAACCATAACAAGGGAGAGATTTGGCAGTCAAAAGTGCACAGTCTAGAGCAATGCTAGACATTAGTTTATATCAGATGAAATGTAGATTGTGACTGTGAGAGGTACTGTTGAGGATGAGACCTTATGGGATAATTAATACTATTATTGGATGGCCTAGAATATAAATTCCAAACCCCTATTAATAAAGAGGGAGTTCTCAATATCAGATGAAATTTTATCTAAGTCTATTAGGATGGGTGATCCTTTAAGCAGTATAAAAAATTTAAAGAATACATTAAAGTAAATTCAGAAGGAGTTTTGGGGTTTTTTTTTTAAGTTATCAGGATAGCCATAGATGTTTTGCGCCACCATCAAATTAACATTGAGTTTGAAGAAGCTGTTTAGCCTTGCTGCATATGCCAAAAATATAGGCCAAGAGAAGTAAAAGTATCCATGTTGAAAATGTGACTAAAGAAGACAAAGACCTTGAATAGGCATTCATTTTTAGCAGTGGAAATTTCTGAGACATTTCTACCTCTAGAAATCTTTCCAGGACACAGAACAGTACAGGCATTCAGCCCAAAGCTCTTGTGTCTGTCCCTACTCCTCTCTCCCCTGGCCCCTTGCTCGCTGTTCCTTCCCCAGACCAGGTTGATCCCAGGGACCACTGGTGCGGGGGGTGAACAGAAAGCACCCTCATGCCCCCAGCTTCACATTGCCACCCAGCTGGGTAGTGGGCGAGGGAGTCAGGGGGAGCAATGTAAAAGTTCACAAGGGCAGGAAGCAGAGTTGGGGAGGACCAGTGCTCTAGTCCCCCTGTGCTTGGTAGTTTGAAGAGGCCATGGCCACGTACTTCACTCTAGTGCTTTATATTCCATGTTGAGAAAGTTGTCAGTCTGCTAGATACCAACAGTTACTGCTCTAAGTTATATATGTTGCCTTCACTGTACCACTTTGTATACCATTTCTGGCAACAGCAAAAGGATTGTATTAAGTCACTAACCATAAGCATGTGAAATCACATTACAATGACACCAGCTGCTCTGATTAGCAGATATTTTCTACTAATTTTAATCAGTAGGCATAGAAAAGGGGTTGGGTCTACCACTACTAGAAGTGCCATGTGTTATATTGTCAGCAGCATGCACTCTCAGTAATGAATAACACACATCATGAAAGCAATAGATAATCAGATATGATCAAAGTTGTGAGACATTACATTTTAATTGTTGGGTGATATACTGAAAACAGTGTAGGAGCTAAAACCATACAGAACTGAACCATACTTTACACACCGACCCGCTTCCCATCAAATGCAGAAGGCAAAACCTATGCACCAGCCCCCTTTTCCCAATGTGAATCAAGTTAACGGCTCCTAAACCATTTCCATAGTCCCATCCCCCATAGTTGAAGAGCCAGAGAATGCTAGGAACATCAGTCACACTAGAGACATTTCCCATCAGTAATCACTCAGAAAACCAAAGCATCTAAAAGAGAGCTACCGCATGCAGTGCCTGAGTCTAAAATTCTCAACCATCTTTGCCATGAGCTTCTGTTACTGGTTCTTGCAAGTTTCCTACCTCTTACCTGCTTCTCTAAATCTGACAACAATTAATGGTGAACACATATAAGCAATTGACTATCTATGTTCAGTTAGTCCCTGAAATGCCCTGGCACTATGAGAAGTCTCTGCTCAAACATCATGACTGTAGTTGTCAGGCACTGGAAATTCAAATTTCATATGCATCATGTCCTAGAGCTCTATTCTTCCTTATGTGAGACCTTCTCAGCCTAAATGATCAGGTGAATGCTCTTTATCTCTGTCTCTTCTGGGACTTGGAGAAGTTGCTGCCTTTTCCTCTAGAATATGTCTCTGAGATAACAGTCTCATACAGCCCAAGTATAACTTTGTGTGACACAAGAGCTGTGTGTGACCATTATTTCCCCTAAGAAATATATGCAGCATCCTTTTCATGGAGCAAGCTCCCAAGACCTTGTATCAATCGAGTTTTTTGTTTTGCTCTGTCTGCCTCTTTATACATCTGCAAGTCCCCAGTGAGTCTGACAATACAGGCATTCTTGTTTATAGTTATGCTTTGAAGGCAATGTCAGCAGGTGACAACCCCATGCTTCATTTAACAGTACTAAATTTGGATGAAAATCTGACTCTGCAGCCTTTTGGTACTGTGCATTTTGTTATCTTGACATTGTTTCCACAAACATGTTGGGTTGGAGATAATTGCAATCAGTGATGATGTGTCCAAAACTATGATTCACTGAAAACTGCTTTAAACTCAACCACTAAACTGCAACTGACTTGTCAGACTTAACTACATCTCTAGCAAAATTGATTTAATGCCCAAAGTCCCATATTTAGTAACAATATTTAGTAATAAGTCTGTTTCAAGAAGATTAATAGAGTAGGATAAGTGCATCATTTTTCTAGCCAATGTAAACAAATCGATGGCCATGTACAGGCCTTACATTTCTACTGATAGAATTGCTGTTCTCCCAGTAGAAACTACAAATGAATAAGTGTTCATTCAATTTTTCCCAGGGAAAGCATGCCTCCTCAGGAAGAGAGATCTTCATGGTGTCTGTCTGGAACATCTCCCTTGAAAGAGAAGAATGAAAGCTTGCACACTCCCTTTCTGGTCTGGTCCTGTTGCTCCTCAGCCTCTTTCCCAAAATGGGGAATGCTAGCTGGATGGCAGGGGCTGTCATGGTGGGGCCAGGAACTGGTCTTGGAAAGACTCTCCCCAAGCCCAGCCATCAGCTTTGAAAGCATCACCACAGCTGGGTGGTGGGGACAGCAATGTGAAGCTGGAGGGATAGGGAAGTGGGTCAGGATTCTTTCCCCACTGCTCAAGCTTGCTTCCCCTTACCCCTGGCTTCCCTGTTTCTTTGTACCCCTGCATCATGCTGCCACACAGGAGAGTTATAGGATGGCAATTTAAAAGCCAGCAGGTGCCCACTTTGAATGTGCCACATTGCGGGGAGGGGCAGGGGAGCTGAACACTCACAATCCTACATTCCTAAATCATAGAAGTGTGGCATAACTAGGCATCTGTGTCTCTCACAGTAAAGAGAAATGCGGTTTTGGATAAAGAAATAGCAGCTGTTCTTCTCTGAGAAAGGACAGCATAGGTGCCTAACTCCAAGAAAGGACACAAGATTGTGAATTGTCCCAGAGATGATCAGGCTTAAGAGGCACCCCTGTCTCCAACATTTCCTATTGATTGGCTTAGGCAATCCGCTATCCAGCATGTTATCTTCTATGGATCCCATTGTTTGGCACTTAACTCTCCTATGTATAGTCACTTAAATTCAGGACTTCAGATTCCACAAGGCGGTAAGACAAGACATCTAAAATTTAGGTACTGAAGCACAAATCCAAAGTCTCCTTTGAGGATCTAGCCCTCAGATAAGAGCCCTGTAATACCATATGGATGGATGAATGGATGGATGGGTACATTGCGGGACCAAACAACAACATACCCATATTTTGTACAAAAACAAGAAAGGAACCAATTGTTTTGCCTGAGATGTGCATGATTCAGTACAGTAACTTTCTATAGTTGTACAGGAATTCATTACAATCTATTAATTAATGGAGGTTTTTAGCTGAAGTGAGCTGTCTGGCAAGCTTCCAGCAATTTAGACCTCACTTCATGCCAATAGTAATGCTGAGGATCTGCTCCATACTTGCTCAATTCCTGAATTTTCTGCAATCCCTCAGTGAAATATCTTATACCTTAGGATGACAAATGATAATCAGTCTCAATAATGCTTATGGCCTTGCTGTAGTGTTGCTGAAGCTATGATGGCCCATGGAACATGTAAGAAGTAAAAAATTATTAAGTTATAGCTGTTACTGGGACAACTGTATCATTGGGAAAGATGTTAGACAAGCTTCCCGACCCCAAATGTCTTTCCTCAGGTCCAGGAAAGAACATACTGCCTAAGCTAAATACCAGATAAAAGAAATATTTTTGTTTTCGTCCTTTGGTAATGCTTGTCAGAAATGTCAGCTTGTTCAGTACTAATGATACTTTATTTCTCTAACAGCTTTGGAATGTCAAATAATTAGATAAAATGTTTTGCCACACTACATCTTGTTTGTGTCTTTAAAGGTAATAGACTTATCTCTTAGAAGATATTTAGCCTAATAAATCTTAAACACATTCTGGAAATATATCAGGATAGAAAAAAAAGAAAAACTTCTGTTAAACAATAGAAATATTAATAAATGCTTTAAATCAATATGATATAAAACAATTCTGCTGAAGTGACATAAGACCTGTTCCAAATTCCATATGAAGCTGTGGCTCCTATTGCCTTTGATAGGAATTAGACTGGACACTTCAAGCCAAATCCTCAGAGGTCTTTGAGCACCTCATTCCACTAATTTTCACTGATAAATCTTTCTGGGCCTTAGCCATTTTTGGACCAGTTCAAAATTACTCTTACAAGGCTTTTAAAGCAAAGACTCATTCCAGCATGCACCACTTTTTCATTCACCTACTCATTTAGTACCATCCTTATTTGTTGAAACAGACTTCCAGCTGGAGTTCTCTGGGGCTTAAATCAATTTTTTTTTTTGCTAGTGGTGACACCATTGCCCTAACTTTGCCCCTTGTCGCATATAGAGAGCCAGAAATAAACTATGAAGTTGAAAACCTGGCCAAAAAGTAATGCTAGAGTTGAGTGCTGGAAATTTGATTATTTTAGTAAATTAGTTGTTAAATGTACATATTTAATATGGCATTAATAACTAACTATGAAATGGTCCAGATCCTCACATGGTATAAATCAGTATGGCTCCCGTGAAGTTAATGGCACTAGTAGTGTAACTCAGGGGGAGCAACCAGGGCAGTAGCCCCAGATGCCACCTTTCTATGGTGCTCTAAAAATAGCTGCAGCTGCCATGCCACCACCAGCACTGTGGCAGCTGCCACTGCCCTGGGTGCCATAGCTGTCCTGCTATACCTCTGAATAGAACCATAATACCATGAGAATTTGGGTTAAGAAACTTAGTAGGAGATAGCTGAATAGTAACAGATGTTTACTCTTTGCTAGAATAGAAAACTGAATTCATAAGAACACTAAAAGCCAAAGCAAAAAGACCTTCAGAGAGTTAAGTCCACTTTAGTAGGGGTTGTGGTAAGGTGGGGAGGGGTAAAGAGGAGGGGTAAAGGGAAGGTTGGAGCCCCATGAAGAAACCCAGATACAAGATCTCACAGACCACCTGCCAGAAACCATCTCCCAAGAGGAACATCAGAGTCGTGGCAAGGTGGTGTAAATAAGAGGTCTCACCTTGACACTCCTTGGGGGCAAGGCGCTAGTCAAGCAGGGACCTAGGCCCTACAACACCTACCAGCAACAGGGCACTATGGAAAAGGATTAGGGAATCTTGGTAGATCAATATGAGTCTGCATACCACAAGAGAATGTGGTTTTGGGATGCATCAATAGAAGCTTTAGATGAAAGACAAGGGAGGTGATCATGCCTCTCTATTCAAGACTGTCTAGGCCTCATCTACAGTATTGTGTGCAGTTCTGGGCTCCACATTTTAAAAAGGACGTGGAAGTTAGAGAGGGTCCAGAAGCAAGCAAAAAGATTATTAAGGGCTTGGAAGACAAGTCATATAAGGAGAAGCTGCAGGAGCTAGGCATGTATAGTTTATGGAAAAGGTGCTTAAGAGGCGATATGATATCAGTTTTCAAATACTTGAAGGGCTGCCATAAATAAGAGGGAAAACGCGTATTCTCTCTTGCTGCAGAGAGGAGGATGTGGACCAATGCCTTAAAGTTGCAGCAAAGTAAATTTAGATTGGATATCCAGAAAAACTTCTTCGCTGTTAGAATAGTAAGGCAATGAAATAGATTGCCTAGGGAAGCTGTAGACTCTCCATCACTGGGGATTTTCAAGAAGTTGGTCAATGGTCAGGAACGATCTAGGCATAGCTATGCTTATATTTTAGTATGGGTATTTCCCATGCTTCTGGGCTTGGAGTGTTGCCCCTGCCCCTGCTTTCTGCCATATATGTCGGGGAGTTTTTAAGCCTCCATCAGAGGCATTAGATCAGTGGTCTCCAAGTTTTTTATTACTTTTGTAATTAAAGGGAACTCCAGGATCTACCAACCCCCCCGGCCCACTCCCCCGCCCCAGTCCTTGCTCCCCCGCCTCCACAGCCCCTGCCCCACCCCATGCTCTGCCCCCCCGCCTCCCAGACAAGCCACCTGGGCTCTGATCCCACTCACCCAGCCCAGCCCAGGCAGCAGGGACCATGGCTCAGCCCAGCAATGTGCATCTTGCCGCTTCCAATCATGGAGCTTCTGACAGACTGAGATCGACTGTCAGAGGCTCCATAATTGACCAGTCAATTGAGATCAACTGGTTGGTGACCACTGCATTACATGTTGGCTATAGCCAAAACTGATGACTTTGACTGGGGTGTGCCAATGCTCCTTCTGGGACCAAAGCCAGAGGCTCCTGACTATAGGGTCTTTCCCGTCTGCTCAGAATTGCCATATTTGGGGTCAAGAAGGAATTTTACCACATGGTCAGATTGGCACGGACTGGGCGGTTGGGGTGAGGGGGTGCTTCCTCTGTTTAATATATAGGGTACCTATACAAGTACTGGATACCTGCACATATCAGAGCAGTCTGGATTAATTGAGTCTGCTGGAACATGCTAATTAGTGCACTCCAGCAGCCTCTGTGTCACATATATTCAGAGCCCCATGCTTCAAAATGGTGGCAGGGGCACTTTAACTAAAGTTCATTGAACAAGCTATAGATAAAGCACCTCTACCACCATTTTGAAGTGCAGGACATTGAATACATGTGATGCTGTGGGTGCTTTAATTAGAGCAGCTCTCCTCCCTGCTTCCACCCCAGAGCCTAAGTGAAGACACCCATATTGATAACCAGGGATCCTGGTTTTCTTTGATTTTTCCATAATTAAAATGAAACACCACTATATATCTATTAGTGGTGTTTCATTAAAATTATGGAAAAAATGTGGATTTGTGGTTACTTTTTTAATCTGAAAATTGGGGATTTTTTGAAATCAGAGAAAACCATGATCTCTGCTGATAACACTTCATACAATCAAGGCATTGGCTGCTGTAGTTGTGGCAGGTTAGATTGTTAGGTCAGTGTTGTGTCAGGATTGAAGGCAGCCTTAGGTAGAGTTTAGATTATGGATTGTATAGGATAGTTTGAATAAGGATGATCCTGCCTCAGGCAGGGTGCTGAACTAGATGACCTCTGGATGTCCCTTCCAGCCCTACTTCTCTATAATTCTAAGATGCAAAAATCCATCATCTGTAGATTTGTATCCACAGCAGTCTGTCTGCCTGCCTAACTTGAACATATGCCAGAATTATAAAGCTGCAGAATGAATTTAAATGCTTGCACAGAAATGAATGGAGAGGAAAAAAATCCTCAATAACTACATGTTCAAAGACTGGGAAGAAAGGCAAAGAAAAATAATAAGATTATATGTACTCTGTTTCACTTGAGAATTGATAATAACTGAACTAGATGAGCCCTTCGGTGTACTGGAAGTGCTGAATGACTCTGAAAATTAGGAACATATGCATAAAAGCATCTAATTTAAATCAATATTAAAAATGACAGCAAATTGGTAAACTGTACTGAGGTCACACAGGATTAGCTTGAAGGACAATTAGTGTCATATTTATAGACACTGTTGGTTATGAAAAGTCAGTGCCTGTAGATGACCAAAAGTTTGGACTGTCCATTAAGACTATTTAATTAGGAAACCTCTTTCTAGCTTCTTGTCTCCTTACAGAAACACAAAGCCCATTAAAATTCTTTTTCACTGCATAAGAAGTTTCCTCAGCATAATCTGAGGCAGCCTTTGGGGAAGATGAAGTCACCCACTGTTCAGTACCTACCACAGCAGCCTGAATCTAAATATTTTAAAGAGTAACAATCCAAATCAGTGGGTCTTTTAAAAATAAGTTTGTCAAAATAAAATATAAAAACCATGTGATATTAACCACTATATGCAACTCCCTTAGCTACAAGTATCCATATTCTAAGACCATTATTCTTGATATTTTTACAGTGTTAATCACTGTTATATTTGATGGCCGTCCAAATTATACACAAGGAGATGACTATACTCTCCAAAACCAATATTATTACATTTTTATTTAGGTGAATTATTATAACCTGTCTCTTAAATGTGAAATAGTTTGTGCCTTAGTCTAATTAATCCTCTTTTTTTTCTTTTTTCTTTTTTGCTTCAGAAGACTGGTAAGACTTGTAGGAATTAATATAGAGCAGCTCTGATAGCGAAGAGTAATGTTAATAAGAGCAACCTGATTAGAACTTCTCAGCAGTATGCTCATATCAATACTGCAGGCCTCTCTTTCTGTATATAGTATGTATCTTTCTGTATAAAGTATAAATCCTAAAAAATATGCTGCCAAAATATACATTCATACAAACACTCAGGAATATTAAAACTATATGCTGTAATTTTGCAAAAATAGTTTATGTTTTTTAAATCATACAGGATATTTGGAGAACTTAAAATTTAGTGATGCTTTGGAAAAGCATTCATAGGAATTCTTAGTAGGTCTTGAGTTTTTCTATATCTGAGATCTGAAGGTCAATTTGTTCTTAAAGATTACTTTTCCTCTGTATTGTAAATAGGGCAGTGTATCATTATTGTGTTTACCTCTGATCTTTTTGATCATTTTTTTCTGATCTATACAAATACAATTTGTCTCTGGATGGTAACTGTAAGAACTAAAGCAAAGTACAATATAAATCTAAATCTGCATTGGAAGTATGAAAGAAAAATCCTCATTAGAGTTTCTTTATCAAAACTACATATTCCCAAGTAACATTTATAGTACTGGCTAGGTAACAGTTTTCCCAAACAGGCAAAGTATATGCAATTTTTGAAAACTTCCCTATTCTAAGATAAAAAACCTTAATCTCAAACTGTATGAACAAGGACCACATCCTGTAAAATGTGCACATGTAGGGGCTCATGTTTTCCAAGGAAGAAATAGCAACGGACATACCCCTGCATGCATGCTCTGGCAAGAAGAAAAGGGACCCAGGTGAGGTAGGGAAGGCTGGGCCACCACCTGTACTGGCCCCAGCAGGCTTATCTGGAGTCCTGGGGGTGTCAAGTGGTGTCAAGCCAGCCGCTTGGAGCCTGCCTGGCAGCCAAAGCATGGCTCTGGCAGACGAGGCTCTGGTTTCTGGCAATGCATGCTATTGCCACGTGTCCCATGCTGCTTTTTTTAGTGCTGCTTTTTTTTACACTGGGTTCTGGTGTCAAAAAACCCCGCCATATTGCAAATTAGCAGTGTAGTGCACATGTACTCTGTCCAGTTTGTGGCACCTCGAATGGTTTTCCACCCAAATAGTCCAAAGAACAAGAAGATACGTTGGTTTGGGTTAGTCAAAACATTGTGTTTCAACTTTGACTTTTTAAAAATAAAATGCTATAATTTGTCATGTATTTTTATTATAATTATATTAAACTAAAATCTCCTGAACATTTTTTTATTTAAAAAATATTGTAGGTAATTCAGTAATTTTAAAAACTTTTTAACAAATGTATTTTTTAAGTATGAGGAGAATTTCTTGTGGAACCTATTCCTCTCCTGTGAACAGTTTGTTTTGATATCTCGTTACTTCTAATAGAAAAACATTGTTTTGAAGAATCAAAACCAGCTTTACATATATTTTTCTCCTGCCTGACTCAGACTTCATCCCCTCATATTACCTTCTAGAAGGGGGAAACACCTTTTCTCTGTAAATCAAAGCCTTTTTACTTAAAATCAAACAAGAAAAAGTGGGGTAAACTGTGATAGTTTGACTGGCTTGAATAAAGTTATGCTGATTCAGCCAGCCAAAAATCTGGCCCTCATAGTTTGTTGATTGCAATGACAAATAGCTCTGTAATTAAAGTACTCAAAACTCCTATATTTCTTTCCTCCTTATTATGAGTAAAAAATGGTCTATTATTTCCCTTCCTTGGCATGCAGTTAAACTTCTAGTTCAGATAATATGGCACATCACCAGGAGTTTGTGCTATATTAAAGAGTTGTAGTACTGCATGTTAATCCCACTGGTAAAACTCCTAAGTAAAACAATAACATCTAAAAATAATCTTTCATTTGATAGGAAGCTCAGCTGTAAAGCCTAACCTAATTAGGCTTTTTCTCTCTGCTTTCATTCAGAAATAATAATCTAAAAATGTATAGTACACCATAAAAAGTAGATTTCCACATCAAAGTGTTATCAGTTAGAATATTTTAGCTAATGTATATTTTACAGCATGGCATATGCAATAACCTTTTTTCCCAGCACATTATACCATGGGCCAGATTCTTCTGCCTTTACTACCCCTGAATAGTGTCTTAGTCCATGATTTCCTTGCTGAAATTGGTGTAACTAGTAACAGGGTAGGAAAGTTCATGTGTTCCATATTTCCGTAGTTTAAATGGTCTATTTGTCCAGTGCTGGGGCCCAAAACTAAGCTAATTTGTTATCCAATAAAAAGAAATAATGGTATTGGCTTGTAAACTAGCTAATGTATTGTGGAAGAAAAAGTATTCAAATTAAAAGATAACATTAGCCCAGAGGGGTAGAGATGAGTATATACTGGTTGTGAAACATTTAGACTGCAATTAATCAAATGTGCCTAACCATCAGGAGAATGAGGTTCTGAAGAAGCTTTTCACCATGAGCTGTAGGAGCAAGTAACTTAACTGTAGATGGAGTTGCTAAGTTTAAGAAAAAGATTTTAGGACATGGATGCCTGCAATAGCTTAGTGATCTAGGAAGTCCGTTCTGATGCTATGCTCCTACTGAACTGCAGAAAAAGTAGCTAACTTAAGGTAAGGGCATACACACACGCTACCATGAGGTAAACTAGAAGAATCATGTAGATACTGCCAGTTGCTCTGCAGAAACTGCTTATGTGCATGCTTTGATTGAGGCAAATGCAAAGCATCTTACCCGTAAAAGTAAGTGGGGAGTGCTATCTTGCATCTACAGCAGGTCTGGAAGGGTCTTTGTGAGATCATCCAGTTCAGCCCCTTGCTCATCAGGATCATTCCTGATGAAATCCTGGAACATGCATACAGACAAGAGCACAAGGATAGGAACTTGCATACAGTTACTATGGAGTAGCTTCCCTGCTCTCAGTTTACATTCTACCCTACTTCACAGCAACCTGTTCAAGTGCCTATGCCCTTCATATAACTGCATCCCTGAAGCAGTGGTATATTCACCAACACTGGGGCCATCACTTGTCAAAGTAGACAGGGTCTTGTTTGCTCCCTGGATGACTTTTCTGGTACAATACATTCATTCAGTTATTAGTACATTTCAAACAATGAGTCAGAAGAGCCTCCTGATGCAGCAGCAGTTTCAGCAAAAACTGTGACCGTGCTGCTGCTGGGAAAGATGTATTAGTGACGCTGATGATATTGAGATTCTGACATTGTGAAGATTCATTTACAGTAAGAAATGACTCTGGGGAGAGTAGGTCAGATAGAAGGTGAACATATCCAGGCCATTAAATTATCCTCAGTTTCAAACTATGTTGCCTGCCCTAAGGCAATGGGTGAAAATAGACACTGCGGATTGCTAGCATTTTTCTTTTGATAACTTGTGAAGACAGTCTGATTTTATTTTTTCAGTGTGATAGTGATTTGTTACTGTGGCAAAGTTATTGCAAATAATAACTAAAAAACATTTTAAGGCTACCAGGGCTTCTTCTGATCAACGACCAAAATGGCAGCCACTAATTGTATTGTTTGTTTAGTAGCCTTATAAATAAATAATATTTTTAAAAGGGAGTAGAAGATACCTGAGAATCTGAAGAACTCAGAGCTTCGCAGCTCTGAGGTGCTCTGGGTTAGAGTAAAAGGCAGTCCAGGGGAGAGAGACTTAACGGTGGGAGTCTACTATAGACCTCCCAACCAGGGAGAAGAGCTCGACCAGGAATTCTTAGGTCAGCTCACAGAGGCAGTGAGGGCTAAGGATGTGGTCATCATGGGGGACCTGAACTTCCCAGACATCTGCTGGGAGGAGCAGTCAGCCAAGTCTGATCGCTCATGTTGGTTCTTAGCCAGAGTGCAGGACCTCCATCTAACCCAGGAGGTGCACAGCCCCACCAGGGGAGACGCCTTGTTGGACCTGGTGCTGGCCACGGGTGATGACCTGGTGAGCGGGCTGCGGGTGATGGGCCACCTGGGAGACAGTGATCATCGCTTGCTGGAAGTCACCATCCAGCGTAAGGTGGCAAAGGGCTGCAGCAAGGCAACAGCCCTAGACTTTAGGAGGGCTGACTTCAACAAGCTAAGGAGGATCGTTGGGGAAGCGCTGAGGACCCAGAGGGGAAGGGAATCAGATGTCGAAGGTGAGTGGTTGCTCCTTAAGGAGACGATCCTCCATGCCCAAAGGGAGGTAATCCCAACAAGGGTCAAAGGGAGCAGGAGGGCACATAAACCCCCATGGCTCACTAAGAGCATCCGGGAATGTCTCCTTGCTAAAAGGGAGGCATACACCCAATGGAGAGATGGGGTCATCACCAAGAAGGACTATGTTACAGTCGCCCGAGGATGTAGGGGGGCAGTCAGGAGGGCCAAGGCAGAGATGGAGATAGGACTAGCTTCCCGGATTAAGGACAATAAGAAGTCCTTCTTCAAATACATAGGGGATAAAAAGAGGGTCCCGGGTAATGTGGGGCCCCTGCAGGACACGATGGGCAACTTAGTCATCACGCCAGATGACAAAGCTAACATATTTAACGATTTCTTTGCCTCTGTCTTCCTAAGTAGGGACCAGTTCAGCCACCTCCCTGCTGGGCCCCCCTCGGGCCCCGGGAGAGACACGCCTGGGCCAGCGGTTAGCGAGGAGTTAGTTAGGGTACTTCTGGAGAGGCTGGACGTGTTCAAGTCCGCTGGTCCGGACGATCTTCACCCTAGGGTTCTACAGGAACTGGCCGAGGTCATTGCGGGACCCCTGGCGCGGCTCTATGAGCACTCGTGGTGCTCTGGCGAGGTGCCGGAGGACTGGAAGAGGGCCAATGTGGTCCCTATCTTCAAAAAGGGAAAAAAAGAGGACCCGGGAAATTACAGGCCAGTTAGTCTTACCTCAATCCCGGGTAAGCTCTTTGAAAAAATTATCCTGGCACACATCCAGGAGGGCCTTGCGGGGGAATGCATGCTCAGGGGCAACCAACATGGGTTCATCAGTGGCAGGTCTTGTCAGACCAACCTGGTGCCCTTTTACGATCAGGTCACCAAATCATTAGACACAGGGGTTGCTGTGGATGTAGTCTTTCTGGACTTCCGGAAGGCTTTCGACACTGTCTCTCACCCTGTCCTCATCAAAAAGCTGGGAGACTGTGGTGTCGATGCCCACACGGTCAAATGGGTCGCCAACTGGTTGGAGGGCCGCACCCAGAGGGTGGTAGTGGATGGGTTCTTCTCGACCTGGAAGGACGTGGGCAGTGGGGTTCCGCAGGGCTCGGTCCTCGGGCCCGCACTGTTCAACATCTTCATCAGTGACTTGGATGACGGGGTAGAAAGCACCCTGTTCAAGTTTGCTGATGACACTAAGATGTGGGGGGATGTGGGTGCACTAGAAGGGTGCAATAGGCTACAAGCTGACCTTGACAGGTTGCAACGGTGGGCGGATGAGAATAGGATGGGGTTTAACACTGATAAGTGCAAGGTGTTGCACATGAGGAGGAAGAACCGGCACCACACTTACAGGCTGGGGAACTCCCCTCTTGCCAGCACGGAGACGGAAAAGGATCTTGGAGTCGTCATTGACTCCACGATGAACATGGGCCGGCAGTGTGGGGAGGCAGTCAAGAAGGCCAACCGTACCCTGTCATGCATCCACAGATGCATCTCGAGCAGGTCCAGGGAGGTGATCCTCCCCCTCTATGCGGCACTGGTCAGGCTGCAGCTGGAGTACTGCGTCCAGTTCTGGGCGCCACACTTCAAGAGGGACGTGGACGATATGGAAAGAGTTCAGAGGAGGGCCACTCGTATGATCAAGGGTCAGCAGGGCAGGCCTTATGAGGAGAGGCTATGGGACCTGAACCTGTTTAGCCTCCACAAGAGAAGGTTAAGGGGGGACCTTGTGGCCTGCTACAAACTGGTCAGGGGGGATCAGCAGGTATTGGGGAAGTCCTTGTTCCCCCGTGTGCTGCCAGGAGTGACCAGGAATAACGGTCACAAGCTGGCGGAGGGTAAGTTTAGATTAGATATTAGGAGGCGCTACTTCACAGTCAGGGCGGCTAGGGCCTGGAACCAGCTTCCAGGGGAAGTGGTGCAGGCTCCTAGCCTGGGGATTTTTAAAAGGAAGTTAGATGAGCACCTTGCCGGGGTCATCTGACCCCGGTGCTCTTTCCTGCCAAGGCAGGGGGTCGGACTAGATGATCTACCTAGGTCCCTTCCGACTCTAGCTACTATGAAACTATGAAACTATAATGAAGAAGGGAAGAACATGCATCTTCCGCCTAGTGCAAAGTAAATTCTTCATTGTGGGCCTAGATTGTCATTACATTCTGCTCTGAATGGTGGCATGTAGCCACACTGTCCTAGGAATAAACCAGACATAATATTGTGACTTGGACAATTATCACTCCTCCCAGTTCATAATAACATAAGAGCTGGGAAGAGTGCTCTGGTACAAAGAAAAGTTCCTATGGAAAAGCTTATAGTACCCAGTGAGTCCAGCTAACCACTCCAGCCAGAGAGTAAAGATGAAGGAGCTCTCCTCTCTTCCATCTTCATGTGTATTTGCTCTCATTAGATAAGTAGTAGGTGTGTGCAAAATGGGCCATATCCAATTCAGATTTGGATTCAGCCTGAATCAGAGGACAGTGATTCAATTTATTGATTCAGATCACTGTCCTGATTTGATTCAGCCAAGAATCAGCAATTCTGCCATAGACACAGCTTTAAATGTTTTTTCTACATACCAGGCATGGTTTATGAATGCTGAGAGGGTGGGGCAGATGGAGCATCCGACAGGATCATGGGGGCCCCCTGCGTGATCAGCAGCGAACCCAGAAGTGGACCGGAAGTACGTCCAGTCCACTTCTGGGTCCACCATCAAGTGCGCGGGGGCCCCTCCCCCGTGCTCCCGTCTGCCCCCACCATCTCAGTATTCTGGAGCCACCTGGTACCTCAAGGTATGTAGAAAAAACATTTAAATCTGTGTCTATGTCTGAATCATCAAATCTCCCCAAATCTATCTGAATCAATTCAGAAGGTTCTGATTTGATTCAGAGGGATTAAAGGGTCTCCTGATTCGATTCAGATTCGGAGATTCGGCTGCCAAATCAGGCCATATCTCTACCAAATCGAATCAGCAACCAAAGCTTTGCACAGCCCTAATAAGTAGCTCCTGCTGTCTCCAACAGAGTCTAATACCAGCTGAACCAACTCAAGCATAGGAAGACAAGCTTCCTTTTTGGGCCAAGTTAGTACCATCACAGTCCAGCTCTTTGCTCTACAAGCTGATTTATTAGTGGGATCTATATGAAATTTAAGAGAGACTCCATATAAATTGGAAACTACTATAGGCACCTCTGTAATGACACATTTTTTCCAGGTTTTTTGGACTATCCTTTAGAATTCTATAGCATGGGTATAATGTTAAGTTCTCTAGGATCATCCAAAACACCCTATGGAATATTATGCTCTATTAAATGCCATCATATTTTTCCATACAGAGATCCTCAGGTTGCAGAGTGGGTCTGAAACTGCTTCATAGGGATTATTCCAGGCTAAAGTATCAAAAAGACCCTATGGGCATTTATGCAAACCCATTATGCTTCACAGAAGACACAGTAGCAGAATATCCATCTTCTCACTTCCACAGATGCCTGCATCCAGCCTCCCATTTACTTTTTGTGACATACAATCACCCCGGTGCCATTGTCAAAGGGTTCCTTTGTGGCCACAGAGTAGGTGGCCAGGTTCAGTAAAACAAAATCTCTTTTGCAGCAATTCTTTTACCTTTCATTTCCTTTTCTCTCTATTCTTTCCTTTCAGCAGAAACACATTAATGCATGATAAAAAGCTATTTCATGCCTATGTATACTCCTGCATCCAATTCAAACCTGAAAGCTTTGCATTCAGGTGGACAAGTCTCACATCTCTGATCATAATTAGCATATCAAAAAGTATTGGATCTTTGACTACATTGCTTTGGTTGCACAAAGATGGAGGGGCAAATTTTAAAATTGGTTTGAGTGCTGTTAACTCCAGTGTAACTCCCTCAGGTTCTGTGAAATTGTCCTAGAACTGCACCAGTGCTGTTTATAGCAGAATTTGGAACTATATCATAAAAACAGACATGACAGATGAAGGCATAGTTAGTTATACCCTAACATAATAAGTAAAATGACTAAAGAGATGCATAGGAGATGCATAAAATCAATTCAGCTACACAACTGAAAGAAAAGCCAGCTTCTTTGGCTCGGAGTGAATTTATATTAATTGTGAAAAACAGATTTAAGAACAAAAGAAGACAATGTCGACAATTCTGATGGGAAATCAAAAGTTGCTCAATTATTATCTCTTTATTACTCTGTTTTGGGGGGTTTCATGCATGGGATTTTGGATTTTAAAAAGGAGGGGCATATATGGTTTGGCCCATTACATATAGCACAGCATATTTTTCTGCAGTTAAAGTGATATTCAAAGCTTTACTAATAAGGTAGGGGGCTAACTCTATATTATTCAGTATAAGATCAAAGCCAAAAACAAACATAACTGTTCAAATGTGCACTAATTGGCTGGGCCTTATATAAAGTTTGAAAAAAACACAACAAACTAGGCAAAAAATTTTCAAGGAAATTGTATTATTACTTCTGTAGTCATTATAATTAAATGTACACTTGTTATTCATATTCATAAAACAAAATCCAGCCTTCCTGAGTGTCTTGACAATGCCTCTAATACTTCACTATGGGCATGTCAACATGAGATGCTTAACTGTGTAGTAGCATAGTTTACTGTGCAGTAAGCACATGCATCTTTAGTCGCACACGCTTACTGCACAGTAAAAACCCCTAATCATGACTATATTTGATACCTGCAAATGCAGGTAGCAAATTTATTCACGATTATTTACTATGCAGTAATGCATGTATAGACATGATCCAGGAACAAATTTGCTCCCAGGTCAGCCCTGCCTCTAGGGGACCAGGCTGAGGTTACCCCCAGGGCTCTGGGCTGGGAGCCTCTCCTGGTCCAAGCTGGCCTGCCTCTATGTCAGCCCCGGCCTGCCTCTATGTCAGCCCCTGCCTCAGGCCCTTAAAAGTCTACAAGCATGTTGAGCCCTGGGGCACACCAGAAGGCAGC
Source organism: Crocodylus siamensis (assembly GCF_052110815.1). NCBI lineage: Eukaryota > Metazoa > Chordata > Crocodylia > Crocodylidae > Crocodylus > Crocodylus siamensis. Next base: position 29,968,099 of record NC_143397.1, on the reverse strand, counting down.
CTGAGGCCACTCCAGGCCTATGTCCCCTGGGCAGGCTGCAGCCTAGCTGGGCCAGCCTGCCTACACCTTTGCACCACTGCCTGGTACCACAGTGCTGCACACCTACCAGGCCTGCACTGTCCAGGCTGGCAGGGTGTTGCAGGCTTCTGCAGGCCTGCCAGCACCTAGATCCAGCTGCAGGCAGCTTCTGGCTTCTGGGGCTAGCTCCAGATGTTCACAGCCCACCCTCAGCAACCTGCCCTGAGCCTGCAGGTGCTTTGGGGCATTGCCTCAGCTGTGTAGATGTCAGTCCCATGCTGGGCCCCTGCACTGGGCACTGCAAGCAGTGTCCAGGCCAGGAAGCACAGGGACAGCCACATGGAGACCCAGAGAGCTGGTGTGGGACACCCAATGGTGAAATCCTCATCCCGCACCCACCCCCTTGGCTGCCACCCTCATCTCCATCTGGTTACAAGAGAAGACTGGCAATTTCATGGCATTGTGGGGTGAGGCAGAGGTGCAACGCCAGTTTGAGTGGGGCAAGTGCTTGAACTCTTGAGTCTATGAGGGGCTAGCAGGCTAGATGCGGGATCACAGGCAAAACTGATTGGCATGGCAGTGATGCATAAATATCAAGGCCTTGCGGGCACAGTGGATTTTCATCACTGACCACAATCTTTAATCAGGGAGTGCCTGTAAGTCCATCCCCTTTATGCAGTAACTGATGGACATCCTCACACCCAGAAACTAGGGTGGCCATCATAGAGGACATCCTGGTTTTCTGCTACTCTGTACTCTGTTCCCTACTGATACGAAACCCAACATAGTTTCTCGTCAAGAGAAAAATATGGGACATAAAGGTGTCCAGTTTCATAGCAATAGAGGACAGAAGACAACCAGACTGTCCTTTATGATGGCCACCCTACCGGGGACCCAGCCACAGCCATGCTGTGTACAGAAGCATGGGCAGTCTTCCTGAGCCCCTGCCCTGGCCTGGTACCGACAGTGACAAATCACTGTGGGAGGGCCCCTTGGGCCTCCAGCTGCCCATCCCACTGAGGTCCCCAGTTGCACCCTCCACCAACAGCTTGGGGAGCCCAGGCCAGCACCTGCCACAACAGCTGTGCAGCCCCAGCCTCTGCCATGAGGCACTGCCCACCATGACACCACTGACTGCCAGTAGCAACAACTCCTTCCTGGGGGGTGGCTCTGGTCAGGTACCTTCCCACTGTGCCCTGCCCCACTATCCAAGGACACCACCCAGAGCTGCATGCCATTACTGACAGCTATGACCACATTGAGCCACTAGCCATACCAGCCTCGACCACATGGTAAGCCCCACACTGGGGGAAATGCCCTCCCCATCTAGGCCCTTGCCTCCAGGCCCTGGCCTTGCTTCTGCTCCTTGGCCAGCTCATCCACACTCCCCTTGCCCTGGGTTCCCCCCACAGCATGCAGACAGGTGGGAGACAGTGCAAAACTTTATTGAGCATCTTATGCCCCCACAGCTAGGTAGGTATGCACACCGAGGAATGCATCAATGCTAGTGATGATGTCCTTCTCACTAGTGGGGGGCAGCCCCTCACCCCAGTTGTCCAGTTGCCCAGGAGCCCTATGCATCCCAAGCCCAGCCACCATGGGCTGGGCAGCAGCACAGCAAAGTGGTTGGCCTGCAGGGGTTGGTGGGGAGGGGGAGGGAGCTGGGTCTGGAGCTGCAGCAGCAGGCACTGCCAGCAGCCTGGCCTGTCCTACCCTGGGAAGGGGGCAGGGGGGCAGGCTGACTAGCATCCAGTGGTATGCCAGCACCAGGAGAGCAAGCAGGGATGGGTGGATCAGCAGGAAGCTGCCTGGGCCCAGGCCTGCCTAGCTGACTTACCATGGTCCCTGAGCACCTGTGCTCAGCTGACTCCTCATCTGAGACTGTGCATGGCTCCTGGTGCAGAACATCTTATCTTTGAAATCTTGTGAACTCCTACAAAAGGCATTGTTCTCTTGCATCTGCAGGGCTGACATCTGGATATGGGAGAGAGCCCACCAGCCCCAGTGGGGATGCAGGATCTGGGTCACCACCACCCTGTACTGGATCCATCTGGATGCCCCATCTGTGCTAGCAGTGCACAATGGGCCAGATTCTCCTGCTCCAGTGGCTGGTGGTGGCAGCAGAGAAGTGGGAGGCACAAGCACATGCACAGGCACAGGAGGTGTGGGCACAGGCCTGGCAGGAAGAAGATATTGCCCAAGAAACTGCCCAGGAGAAGGCATGGGACTGGACACAGTGGGACCACTGGGCATGAATGGGGGCTTTGAGCAGGAGCATGTGAAGCTGCTCCAGCAGCAGGTGGTCATCTAAGCCCAGGCATTGGAGGCCGAGGATGCCAACCACCAGGCCCTGGACACCCTCCTGGCCCTGGAGGTTTCATGCATGCCCCTAGAGCTGTTCCCTTGCCCATGGCTCCACAGGGCCTCTGGATCCTGTCTGTTGTTCCACAGCAGGCCCGCACCTTGACCTGAGGGCATGGCACCTCCCGCCTGCCTGGCCTGCCTGCCAGACCCTCTGGCCTGGCCCTTACCCCAGACCTGCTGCCACCAGCCTGGGCCCAACCCTGCCATTCTCCCCAGCACCACACGCCCAAGGACCCAGCCATACCACACAGGAATGTTGTGGCTGCACTGGGGCAGCCTGAAGAGGAGATGCCCACCCTCATGGAGTACCATCCCCGGTGGCCACAGAAGGAGGCCACAGAAGGAGACCTGCTGGGGTCACTGTGGCCTCCAGATCCATGAAGGAATGGCTAAGGCTGAGGTGCTGGGCACCTGCCCTCGAGCCTGCCCCCCCACAACCCCTCACTTTGAGCCCCAAAATGAGAGACATTGTAAATAGTTTTCACTTTGTAAATAGCTTTCACACTGTAATCAGGTTTTTATCAGGTGGGTGGGAAGGGTGGTGGAGAGGCTCTGTTGGTTGAGGGGGCTCTGTGCATTGGGGGGTAGTGAGGAGGGGGCTCTGTTTCTTGAGGGTGAGGGTGGAGGGATGGAGGTGGGTGTTGTTCTGGAAATAACATTTTTTCTTTCAACCACGTGTGTGTCCTGAGAGTGGTGCTGAGGACAGTGGGGCAGGCAGGTTGGAGTGGGGAGTGCAGGAGAAGGGGGTTGGCCAGGGCCTCCTGCACCCAGTGCCCTGGCCTCCACTGATAGGTGCATGGTTCTGCCGGGGCCTGGGCAAGGAAGTCCTTCTAGGGCTAGCAGGGCCAGGACCATGGCCAGCAGGAGCATAGGGTGCTGGCTGTCAGTGCCAGGGGCATGCAAGAGCAGTGGGGCACTGGGCATTACTGGAAGGGGCAAAAGCTGAAGCAGCCATAGCACATGGAGGCCAAGGTGGGCAAGGAAGGAGCTTCTGCATGCTGCTTCTGTGCTGGATACATGGCTCCTGAGCAGGGAATGGGATGTCTAGGGGTCAGGAGGCAAGGGAGTGTTTCCAATATGACTGCCAAGTGCTGGTAGCTGACTGTGGCTTCAACATGGCTGCCAAGTGCTGGCAGTTATGTGACCAGAGTTTGGAGCTGTCACCTGTGGCCACAAGGGCACATGACAGAGTTGGAGGGGCTTGGCAGTAGATTTGGTGCCAAATCCCTGTACTTGTAGACAACTGCCAAAAATCGCTTACTGCACATCAGCTTAATGAGCAGTAAATTTAGTTGCACTTAAATGCATGTGTAGACACATGAAGAGAAAGGGTACCTGGGCAGCAGCAATGCATGTAGAAGTGGCTGTAACTGGGCTGCTGGCAATAGCCAGGACAGCAGCAGTAGTGCCTTCTATTTTTGCACACAGACACCCAACTTGGCACCCCAGACAAGTATCTCAGTCACATCCACATTATAATTATAATCAGGAATAGTTATGTCTAACACTAATCAGCTAGGCTGTACTTAAATTTTCTAGAGACCTGTGACCAGCCTGATTGCATATGTTGCCCTTCCTTATGATTAGCAGTCCCCCTTGGGGCTGGAAACAGCCACAAGAAGGTGAGTTCTTCTGTCAGAGTAGGAAGAAGATGGAAGAGGTAAGAGAAAACTCAGTGTTATGGGGATGAAGCAAAGTAGGCTTTAATTGGATATCAGAGGGCATGTCTACATGGGATGTTTACAGCAAAGTTGCCTAATTAGCTCTGCTGTAAATGTCTTGGTGTCTACATGTGTGGCCCTATTAGGCCACAGGAAACTAATAAACTCTGCAGCAGGTTAGTACATGTAAATATAAGTACTATCATTCTGAAGAGTTTTTTCACGCACAGCAACACACATGTACATGCTAATGGGGATGGCTGGGGCACAAGGGTGCTTTGGTGCGGGGGTTGTCTGATGGTTAGCTCTGCACTGAAGCACCCTCCTGCCCCAGCCAGCCCTTCCATAGCAGGTAGAGCTGAGTCAGAGCAGCTGTGGGCTGGCAGGCAGATCCCCTGGACCCCTGCCACTTGGGGCTGTTCCAAAGTATCTCAACATGCTGCAGTCCAGGGTGCACATGTAAGCGTGGCACCCAGAGCAATAAACTCCAGCACGATCTGCACCAGAGTTTATTGCTTCACATTAATATGCACATGGCGGTGAGCCTGGGAAAATCTTTTTCACTGTTAGAACAGTGAGGCAGCGGAATAGACTGCCTAGGGAACCTATGGGCTTCCTATTGTTGGAGGTGTTCAAGAAGAAACTGAATAAGAATTAGTGAGGGATGATCTAGGAGAAGGCTACATCTGAAGTGTTCTGTAAAGAGCAACAGAGGAGAAGCATCCCCCCACTGACATACAAATTACTGGGAGATAATGAAAAGAGCTCTGCACCCTGAAGCTGGTGCATATTGGAGAGGACTGTACTCAGCAGCAGGAGAATGAAGCTGAGCTTTATAAGCTGAAAGAAGATCAAAGGACCTGGAATAAGATTTATGAAGTGTATATAGAAAGGGGAGTTCTGTCTGCCCAGTAAGAAGGCATAAGAGGTAGAATCATGAATTCTGTGGACCGGTAGCAGAAGTGTTCAGTATTTCCCATGTTTCTGAGCTTTTCTGTTTGCCACATAGAACCAGGAAGGAATTTTCTTTCCCTCCTGTTGCTATCTCTGGTGTGAGAGGAGCTGGGAGGGAAGGGACTTGCCTTCCTCAGAAGCAATGGTTATTGGATACAGCCAAGGCTGGGGATTTTGACTGGAGCATGCCAATGGTTCTATTGGGACTAAACCCAGAGGCTCCTGGCTGCAGGGTCTCAGCCCTTTGCTCAGGGTCCACTTGCTCAGGAAGGCATTTTACTTTATGGTCAGATTGCTACAGATTTGGGCAGGGGTTGCCTTCCTCTGTAAGCAGGGAGCATGGATCCTTGGTTGTTTCAACCACATTTTAAACAACTCTTGCAGCAGCAGGACACTGACCATCACTGCCCCCTGCTTTACCACTTTAAGGTGCTATGTCTTGTAGCTATATGATGGTTAATTTTGTAATTTAGTAATCAGGTAGACAAGGATTTGTATGGAATGCTTTGGATAAGGATGATCCTGCCTCAGGCAGGGGGGTTAAACTCTCAGAAGTCTCTTCTAGCCCTACTTTTCTATGATTCAATGACTCAGAACCTTTTTGAAAGGCTCTAAGCTTGGGAGAACCTGAATTATTTTACCATTTTGAATTGAAAATATGAAAGACTTGAAACCAAATTCTAGAGAGAAACTCAGGAAATATAAACTTATGTGAATGAAAATAAAAGAAATAGCATAAACCTCTATAAATGGAACAGAACTGCTTTGTTTGTCACAGCTCTAGTACAAACCTGCCTGTGTATTATCACTTCTGATAAACAAATTGAAAAAGGTTTAGAGGTTTAATCCAAGCACCAGTACAAATAAATGTGTTAGGCAGCTGCAGAAATCAGGGGGAGAAACAGTAATCCAGTGATGGAGAGCCAGATTCATCTTTCGCATTACCAGTGCCCTCCTTTTGCAGCTCCTTCCTTGAATAGCACTCAACAGTTTTCAGCACCATCTCATTATATAGAACACTATAAAGCTGCATTTCTTGCCGTGTTTCCAGCAGGCTTGTCCCAGATATATCAAGTGACTGCCTTTCTTTCAATATTTGGAAATACTGCTGCAGAGGTAAGTGCTCTGATTTCTGCTGACTTGTATCCTGTATTCAAGTTAGGTACTGAATAAAAATCCAGGGGCCAGATTTTCATAGAAATGATTTGCAAACACAAGTCACAATAACTTTGCTTTTGAAAATGTAACCTTTGTCTATTGTTCCCTCCAACACTGCCTCATACTAGTCCTCTTACTTTATACTTACCACCACACTACTTACCTTTCCCAATTTACTGTGGGTGCACCCAACACTTTAAAGAAAGGTACAATTCCTTATCGCCCTATGGCACTGTCATTTAGTATTCCCTGACAGCCTTCTCTTTTTCCTTGGCCAGTGTCATGAGAGCTCCCTCACCTGTTTCAATCCACTCTAATCACTCATTCTGTGAATGAGAAAGATGTAACAAGATGAAGGAATTCAATGACATGTAGAAAGGAGGGCAAAATGCATGGGCCTTGTCAGAAGTAAAGTTTCAATTTTGTGCCTCTGACTTGTATTTTTCCTAAAGATAAATAGAAAGATTTTCATGTACACTTTTTTCCTTCTATTAGGGTTAAGAAACTGTCAATGAAATGAATCTACAGTCCTTCTACTGCCTAAAGCATCTCAGAAACCTGGACCTAAATCTGGTACATCCCAAAGGCCATGTCTACACAAGTTGTTACTGCACAGTCATTTAGTACTTGTATGAACAAGACTTGTACTTGTATAAACAAGACAAGTACTAAATGAATGCACCATAACTGGAGTTACTGTGCAGTAGCATCACTGAATGGCTTTTTCATGATGCTGACTGTGCAGTAGCCTGAGACTAGTGCACAGTAGCACCATGCTACACTTTCTGCCACACAATGCTATTGTGCAGTAGTCACGGGCTACTGTGCAGTCAGCATCTTGTGTAGATGTGACCAAAGAGTTGTAAATTTCTTTATAAGCTACTTAATGTTAGATATGATAAAATATAGAATGACATATATATTATAGTTACCACGTCAAGTTTCAAACTGTCTCATCCCCCAGGATTTTAAGGGTAGGTATCTAAATATGCAGTCCAGAGGTATTTGGATGACCTGGAAAAAAATACTGTTCAATTTCTCAGAAACCAATCTGATGGGTAATCCATCAAAGTACAAATCTCTGACATGTTTTGATTTCTGTCTCCTTGAGAGGGTGAATGGCTTCTCTACTTCAATAAAAACAATGTGGCTCAGGCATGCAGTGTTTGCTCAGAACTTCTGAAGAACTGCAGTTGTTGCTATGGTCTGTACTACTTAGCTGAAGGCCTTTCATCTGTGTTCAGTATACAGGGCTCAGTCATGCCTGTACAAAGATATAAGATGCCTGCTATGAGCACCACCTATATTGCCAAGATCCTGAATGAAGGGAAGAATAATCCCCAGTAGACTGCCTCAGTATCCTCTGGAAGTAGAGAGGGAACAGGAAGAACTTTGTCTTTGTTCAAGGGTAACCAGCATAGCAGACCTGCAACAGAAGGGGTAGTGAACAGCACCAGGAAAACACTTCAGAGAAAGGAGAAACCAAAAACCAATTTGCGACTCTGACCATAGTAGTTCCATCCCTGACTTACTCCTGAAGCAATGTGACTGAACGCTGCCTCCTATGTGCAGTGGATTGCAGGGTGTTGGTCCAGCCCACAGAAGTGGAAATGAGCTTGAAACATGAGATTCTTATCTATGTTTTTCAGGGTTCTAGTGCTAGGACATTTCTAATTAAAGACAGCTGTAAAAAACAATACCTTGAGATATTTTCTCAGTCAAGCTCTGACAGCCATTAGTGGAAAACACTCCCTGCTTTCTAAGCTAGCGGTTCTTCACTGCAAGAGTATGTGTGTGTGTAGACTAATTCAGCATTTCCCTCTGAGCACTTTTGCTGCCACTCTTCTGAAAAGTTTCCATGTCCACTTGTTCTGTCTGCTATTATCTAAGTTGTCCCAATTTACTTCATTACTAATTACTTCTTCTGTAACTGGATTTAGGATTTCTAAATCTTATTCATGTGTCATTGCAGATTTGATCATGCATAGTGTACTTTTTCCAGTAAATGTAAAATGATATGAGCCATACCTGGATCTCCCAAATGTTGATGTTTATTGACAATTTTTTGGCTGTACTACAGCTATATATGCATATTTTAAAATTATTGCTCAAGGACCATTCAAATAAGTTCTATTCATTCTCCAGTGATTGTTCAGAGAACAAAAGTGGTGAAATTTTGAGGCAGAGTTTTGTGAACTGTTTTAAGCCATTGGGTTCGCAGAAAGAACCCAGTGCAATAAGTACCTCAAAGGCAGCTGCAACAAAGTTGTACTAGCATATATAAATTAGCACATAGAAAAGGCCATTATCTTCCTGAAACCACCCCATGTACTGCAGCATTGATGGCCGTCTCTAGCAATAACCTATCCAATAAGGAATAGCCCTGGGAACTTAATTACTTCTCTACCCTAGAATGAAAAACAGGGCTTTTATTCAGTATGGGGGGACCTGGACTTAGCTAAACAGCAAAAGGAAAATAAAATATTGGTGGACTGCCCAGCACCTGGCTCCTGAAAACAGAGTGTTAGTATCCAGTGGCTATATTATGATGATACAACATCATGGTGCCTCTACAGTTAAGGTTGTACTGAGATTTGCTCTTCCAGTAGGAAATTAAATTGTATTACAGCCATTTTACAATTTAGGTTGTATTGACATTTTTACTCAAAGCCAAGAATTCAACCTTTTCAAGTTCTATCACTCAATTTGTTTATTTGTAGCCCTTGCTCTCAAAGTACAGACTTTTTTTTTTAAAAAAGGTGCGATAAATCTGTTCCTTCCTTGTATGCATTTTAAATGGGCTCCTTTTGGCAATATTATTGGGTTTTTTAGCTCTTCCTAAGGAATAAATGCTTAATTTCTGAGGTTTGAAGACTGACTCATTGAAAGACTGCAGCAAAATCTAATGCACAGACTATATTTTGGCTTATTGAATGTGGGTTTTGTATTTAAAGTTACTAGGCATAACCATTTTACCATCATCGATAGTTTCAGTGCTTAATATTATTTGTCTTATATGTATATATGTTGCTTAAATATATACTCATTAATATAAGATTTCATGTTAAATACTTCAGAGGCAAAAGGTTCCAGATACTGTAACATCTTCAAATCCAAGCCTACAAAATTAAAAAACAGTCTTGAAAAAGAATGAGGCGCTGAGCCTCAGCTGCTGCAGGCTGGGCTGCCTTTGATGGAATGAGTATGATTTATAACAGCTGAGCATCTGGCCTTAAGTTACTGAGACAAGACTGCTAACAATACCTATGATCCCTGTTACTGTAATCAATGTATTCATCTTCACAGCCTCTCTCTGAGGTAAGAAATGTACCCTTATTTCTTTTCTTGCAAAGAAAATGCAAGAAAATGAAACAGAGAAATGAAGTTCAAGCTCACAGAGGAAGCTTGTGGTCACTGAATCTGGTTTTCCCAAAACCCAGGCTAGTCTCCTGAGCTTTGTACACCCTTCCCCCATTTTGCAAACAGCAACCCCTGGAACAGTGTCTCCTAAAGCATTTTCTTTTTCTCGGAATGAGTTGTTGCCTAAGTTTGATTGTATGCTGATGCTTACGATTAACTGGCAGTAAACAAAGATATGAATGCCTATATAATAACATAGTTTCCCTGTCTGTTCTTTGCCTGGTGAAAAGAAGCCTCAAAAATGAGAAGGGAACAAATAATATCATTCCTTAATCTGGAAGATAAGATTCAGCTTAAACTGGGAGAAAAAGTGTTGGTTATTTCCCCTTTGAGCTATAAGTCACTCTGAAAAATACAGAAAAGATTCATTAATGTGTTCTGACCTTGTGCTTACTAACAGTTAAGTGTTTGCGGGCTCTTACTTGATTTTTTCTATCTGGTTATAAGTGCAGTCTCTTTAACAAACCTAATACAGGTACCTCACTGGTTATTCACTTCTCCTCTCCATCTCTAAGGCATCACATATTTATTTTTATCATACACAGTGCCATACCCATAATAGTACTGGTGAAAACAGTCCTTTTTAAATAAAACTTGTTTAGCTGCCTGGGCTATTTCATCCTGTTTCATTTAGAAGAGCATCAAACCATGGAAGATGTTTAAAAGTGCTAAATGAATTACAGTGTCAAATGAATTAAATACCAGTCTTCATCTAATAGATACTAAGAATATGAGACGACACTGAAAATTATAAACTATAACCTCAACTACTGTAGTTCAGTAATAAAAAAAAAAAGTTTTGGCTTTTTATTTTCATAAAAGTCTATCAAAGACCTAAAGGGACAGTAGCAGATAACAAATTAAATGGAACTATTTGGTAATATTTATAGCTTATTTAGACTAAACTGTAATGGATCATCATAAAGAAATCCCTAATTGGCTTGCCTTCTGTTTGAAAAATGTTCCCATAAATGTAATCATATTTGAGACGTTTTAATTCATTTCAAAAGAAAACCATCTCTTATGTTGGAAATAACATGACTTCCAGTATCATTTCAGGATTTTGATAATACTTTTATATGAATAAAGATGTTCCATTTCTGCTTGAATTAGTAGTATCTAGATTCAATTCACATGCCTAAAGATTTAGCTAAAATTTCTCTCTAGAATTTTTTTCAGAATACACCTCATAGTTTGCCTCTGTATTTTTTTTTAATACTGAAAAAGGTGATGTGAATTTATGGTTGAAGAACATTCCTGGATTGTTGAAAAAATATTTTTGACATAGCTGATATGGAACCTTTGATCACATTAAGGAATATGTTCATTTGCAATAGTTCCCTAGCATGTATGTTGCCCAGCCTAAATCTCATAAACCCACCAAGTAGAATGCACAGGCTTTGTAAGCTACCCTTTATATAAGAATTATAATGTTCAATTTTAATATTTCCACACTAATTATAATGCATACAAGTTTTAGATCACTTTTAGATTGCTTTTGATCTGTGGGAGGAAAATAGTCTCCATGCCAATCATATAGTAAAGAAAAGACACTGGAATGCATGAGATATCATAGGTGCTCTTATTTCTACTGAGGTCTCTGTGAGGATTCAGAAACATCTGCTTAAAGGACTAAGTCTGATGTAAAGCCCATTGGCATCTGTGGAAAAACTGCTAATCTTCAAGTGAGAGGACACTCAAACTGTGCAGTCTTGCAGACTCTAACTACTTTTGGATATATTCTAATTTGGGGTCTAGACTCAAAAAGGTACTTTGGTAAATATGAAATGATTACTTGAAAGACTATGTTAAGAATACAAAAGACTGCTGCTTGCTATTCCTTTTTTGGAATCTAGTACTCAAGGGCATGTCTACATGAGATGCTTTACTCAAGATTAGAGCAGATTACTGTGCAGTAAGTGTCACTGTCTACACGTACAGATGCTTATTGCACAGTAATTTGCATTAATCTTGAGTAAATTTGCTACCTGTAAATACAAGTAACAAATTTACTTGGGAGTAATTACTGCACAGTGCAGTGCATGTAGACAGCTGACTGGGAGCAAATGTACTACAGGTCACCCAGGCAGCAGGGGACAGGAGCTGCCTGATGCTGCCCTTAGGAGCTGCCTGATGCTGAGGTGGGCTCTGCCACGGGAGCCCAGTGGGGACAACAGCACACTGACTTAGCAGCAGGAAGCTCCTAGCCCTGGCTCCACAATCACAGAGCTGGGGGCTGGAAGCTGCCATCTGCCAGAACAGGGAGATATTGTCCCTGCCCAGACTCTGGTGGCAAAGCCTGTCCTGGCAGCAGGAAACTGGATGCTAGCTCTGTGCTCTCTATCAGCCCCTGGGCTAGCACCCAGGGGGAGCACTGCCCCACTACCTGCTGCAGGGGGGCAGTGCAGGGCTGCTGGGGGTATAAACAGACTGCTGCCATGAGCAGCAAATCTACTCCTGCTTCTCTGCACATGTAGATGTATGCCCGTGGTGGGTTTATTCTACTAAATTACTCTAGAGTGAATTACACTAACTCTAAAGTAAACCACGCCCGAGCATTTGAACATGTAGATGCACACAAGGTGCCCATTACACTGTGTTAGCAAATGCAATAAACAGGTCAAATGCTAAGGTCAGGGGGAAAGTGTTGATTTCTCTGGTATACATGAAGATCTTTGCATGGCTTATTATGTAGAACATGCATTTATCTAGAGAAACCTTAAATTGCCATTTCTAAATGTATCAGGGTCAATTACAGGGTGCGGACCAGAATCTATTAGCACCATGACAGACATTTTGACAAGAACACGAAGCACAGTATAAATGCTAAATCTTTCTGTAAAAATCAATAGCAGTCACATGTAAGAGAATAAAAAAGAGTTCAAAGACTGTTCGCCTACCCTAAAATATCCTGGTAGCCTACTGTCATTTGTTTAAGAATATAATTATGAAACATAGCCTTCAGTTTTAAAGAAAATCAGTAATCTGATTAAACAGGGTGCATCTACACATTCATTAATGTGCTTTTGCTACTGCATATTAAATTTAATACATCTAATGCGAGGTACTAAAATGCACATTAGGCTGCCCTAATGCAGCAGTGTAAAATATTGCCCTAATGCATTAGTGTAAAATATTACTGCACATTAAAGCACATGTGTATATGCACCCACAGGAAAGTAAAGCAGTACCTCAAAGATATAGACAGATTTCACGCTAAAAAATTTTTAAAATTCCCCCACAGTCCCTGGAAGCTATTGGGATTCAGTTAATGTAATTAACTATGAATCTTGCAAGCTATTGCATATGCTGAAGCTGGGGAAAACTCTTTTTACTTTTTTACAGCTTTTCCATCACTAAGTACAAGAGCTCACAAATGGCCTGTATTGCCACTCTTGCAAAATATGAGCTGGCTTTGTGTTGATTTGCAAATTGCAGGCTCAGAACTTAGAGTATACTGCAGACACCAAAAAAAAAGCCAGAGTTTTGAACAAGGTGATTGTAGCTGACCTTCACTGGTAGCAAAAAAGACATCCTACAATCATTCCAAATGTATTAGATCTCTCGAAGCCTGTCAAAGTTTATTATGACCTTACACTTCTGTCTAATGTCAAATGGCTTAACAGTATACAATGCTTAAATGAAATAGTTGAGTTCCCTTTACAGACAGGTAAGGGTGTGGACACAAACAAATTACTGGGTATGTCTACACAAGGTGCTTAATGTGCAGTAGACTAATTCTACTATGCATTAGTATCAGTGAAAAGGCAAGTGCTGGTGCTACTGCGCAGTAGTGCTGGTTACTGTGCATTTAGTTAGTACTTGTTATTACAGGTACTAAATGTAATGTGCTGTAACCATGGTGCATTAATGCATGTGTAGACATACCCACTATGTATCATTTTACTGATGGGCACTTCCTATGTTCTTTGCCACATATATGTTTTTACCTGGTTATAAGAGGAATCTAGTCTGTAGCAGCTTAATGAAAGCCATCCTGTACCCTGAAGCATATGTTCCTATGTTCATATGCTACTCCTCAGGGATCTGAGTTTTCTATTTGGCATGGAAAAATGCAGATATTCTTCTCAAAGAAGACCTCCCCCTGCCCTACCCATGGTTTCTGCCCTACACACCCGCCCCCTACTCCACGTACTGGAGGTCTGGGAACTTGGGTTTGGGAAGCAGCAGTCTGGGAGTGAGAGGCAGCAGCAGAGCTTGCAGGGGGTGGGGCTGTGGGTCGGGAGTGAGGGGCACCTGCAAGGTCAAGGGGCTGCAGCTTCAAAGTGACGGCCAGTGTCACTGATCTGGGGGGCCTGGGACTTGGGAGTGAGGGGCACCACCATATCAGGGCTGCTCAGTGCCACAAAGCAGCAGGGGGCTGCAGCTGGACCCACATCCTGGTGAGCAAAGGGGACAGGAGGAGCTCTGATTTTTATGATAAAAAACCCAAAATCAAATGTCAAAATATACAGGTATTTAGAATTTATTTTCTTATAATGATTGAGGCATTGGTCGGCTTCCAAATTACTTTCAAACAGTTAATATATCAATAAAACATTGTGTTCAACTAATACCTCATATATAGTGGTGTTTCATTTTAATCACAAAAGAAGGCAGATTTGGGTTTTTTAATTGGAGTTTTTGGGATTTTTAAACAGAGAAAGCCAGCATCCCTGCTAATTGTGATAGCCTATTTTATAAACAGACAAAATGAGTTCTGAGAGCTACAGTGACACATTCAAGATCATGCAGAGATTTTCTGGGATAATTAGGGATAGAATCGTGATATCCTGCACTGACCAGTATACTCAGGCCACTCTGATTCAGATTCAGATTCAACCTGAATTGGGGACAGTGATTTGATTTGTTGATTTGGATCACTGTTCCCAATTCGATTTGGCTGAATCTGAAGATTTGATGCTGATTCAGAGAATCAGCGATTCGGCCATAGGCACAGCTTTAAATGTTTTTCTACATACCTCAAGTACCAGGCGCAGCTTGTGAATGCTGCAATGCTGGGGCAGATGGAGCATCCCACAGGAATGCAAGGGGGCCCCCTGCATGCTTGGCAGTGAACCCAGAAGTGGACTTCTGGACCACTTCTGGGTCTGCTGAGGAGCGTGTTAACCCTCAGCTCTGTGTTCTTGGGGAACCCTGGCACAGGACGCAGCCTGTCTGACTCACAATTTCCCTTCCCCCCCCACCCCACTGTACCTGGACAAGAACTGATTATGAAAGACAATGAAGATGCAGTGGGAGACGCACCTAAAGCTCTCCAGATAAGGAAGCAACTCCCCTGGTCTCATTTGCATCTGAGGTGGAACCAGATGACTACTCATTTAAATGGGAGATGGGACAGGAATACACCTTCATTAGCATTCAGGATGGAGAACAGAGATTTCAAGGCAAGGAACGCACTGAATTCTGGATCAGAAAAGCAGGGGAGCACTGCATGATGGGGAATCTGTGCTCCAAATGCTAATTAACCCACATTTACACACACCCAGCTCAGCATTTAGCAGACCAATTTTAATCTGGATTTACAAAGGACTTTTTCATTTCCCCCACCACCACACACACACCTCAGCTAACTGGAACGAAGTAGAAGTGAAGTTTAATAGGCATCTCAGGCTGTACATTCCCCAGTCCCACTATGGGAGGCCTATTTAAACTTGATCAATTAAAACTCGGTTGCCAGGTTAGGGAATGCTGAAGTAAGAAACCAAGTCAGAGTGGGTATGGGCAACATTTGAACAATGGTAAAGTGTTCATCACAGCGTCCAGCTTGTGGGAGCCCTGACCACAAATGCTGTAATAATTTTCCCAGGTTGACTGGTGGAAGTCCTCCCCACAAAAATTTATGAACACTCCAATAATTCCCTGAAGTCTGTTAAAAGACTACAGTAAGATCTGGAAAAGTTGTGCTAAGCTGAGGCCTATTCACAACAGGTAAAATAAAAAAACCTGATGCTGCAAGCTATCTATTGTTTCTGAAGAAACAATGAGGTATCCCATCCAGTATATCTACTATCTATAAAAATTTCAAGCTGGCTCCTAAGTGTCTGGCTACTCCTTAAAAAATTATGTTTTTCCTAATTGTTAATCAGTTTATTGAGATGTTCCAAACCAGACCCTTGTCAATAGAAAATAAAATTATTTACACTATTAAAAGAATGCTTTGAAAAAGCTAAACTAAAGGTATAAAAATCTGTAAAATCAGCAAGCAAGTGTGCTTCCAGAGAAGAAATCTGTCTGACACCATTCGCTGTTGTTCCCGAGAAGGTGGAAGAAACAGATCATCTCCCTTCAAGGATTGTGCTAAGAACTTTACCTGTCAGCATTGGAACCCGAGTGCCTTGAACTGGTAAGATCCCAGCTCACTCTCTCTCTCTCTTTTCTCTCAGGCATAGATTTCTGAACCTGAACTGTATTTCTGAACCTGAAATGCTCAAGTTAAGCTTGAGCTAAGTTTCCCTAAATACTTCGTAAAACCAGGGTAGTATTGTAATTGTTTGTGTTTGTTTTCCTTTGTATGTCTATTACTACTAGTACCATTATATATTTCATATATTTAGCAATAAATAATATTATAGTCAAACTGGTAGTAACTGGGTATATTTTTCCTTCTCTACTTTTCCTTTCCCACTTGCTCTGCAGCAACACTTCTTTTACCTAAGTTAAAGATCCCTGTGAAGCCCAGAAATACTGTGGGTCTGCTCATCAAGAGGCTACCGCTACTAGGACAAAAGATTGGGATGTGCTGAGTTTGAAACACATAAGGGGATCAGCTTGTACAGGCAAATTGACCCAGTTTGGCTCAGACATGCCCTAATGAACTGAACACTGGCCCATGAGGGTGTCAGCTGGACACCCAGCTGGATTCAGAGGTATTCTGTTCACCTGTGTGCTTGTGTCTGACTGCATTTTATTGTTACCTTAATGAACAGATTCCTGGCATATGAGGGTGTCAGCCTGTCCATGCTGATCAACCCAGCCGGGTCAGGCATGTCATGTTAATCTGTGTATGTTTGTGTGTATGACTGATTTGGTGACTGAAGGAACCCAGCCCCATTGAAACTGAGTCCTGCAAGATAGCTCTATTGGGGGTGAGGACTTTCGGAAGGGAGATATACAGTTCCATATAGAAACACAAATAGCACAAGCAGCACATTGATAGAATTACAAAGACCCTAAAAATGTATCCCAAATAAATGAGCACACCCCAAACTGATGGGCAGATCTGGTAACAAGCGCACTGCTCCCCCTTCTCCCAGGGGCCAGGGGGTACCAGTCACCAAGCCAGGGGGCACAGCAGGCACAGGGGGCCCCTGCATGCTCTCCGGTGGACCCAGAAGTGGACTGAAAGTGCTTCTGGTCCACTTCCAAGTCTGCCACCAAGCACACTGGGGAGCCTCCCATGCTTCTGTGCGACTTTCCATCCACCTCAGCATCACAGCATTCATCAGCTCCCTGGTACCTTGAGGTATATAGAAAAAACATTTAAAGCTGTGTCTATGTCTAAATCTCTGAATCTTTCCAAATATTTCCAAATCGTTTCAAAGGGTTCCAAGAGATTAAAGGGTCCTCTGTTTCAATTTGGATTTAGAGATTTGGCCACTGAACTGGGCTGATTCTCCGCCAAATCAAATCAGGGACTGAAGCTTCGCACAGCCCTATCAAGCAGCTAACAAATTTATGATGCCATAAAGTGGAAAATCACCCACAAAGATGTACCACATATGATGTAGAACATCTTTGTGGCTGATTCATGTGGGGCATTTTTACATATACAAGCACCACAGTGCCAGGCACTTTTTGAAGTGCCTGGAGCTGCAACACTTGCAGTTATTAAGTGGCAAAATGTGTGTCAGTGCTGAGAAAATGGCAGTGGTGCACTTTTGAACTAAAACATATCAGAGGAGCTTTAGTTCAAAAGCAAACCACTGCTGTTTTCTGCATGCTGATACACATTTCACCACTTACACAACAGTGTAGTGCAGTTAACATTCACTTATGTGTGGAACAGACTTGATTAATTGAGTTTGCTCTGAAGTGGCAGATCTCCAGCGCATTGTGGGAGAAAAAAGTATGTGTATAAGTTCCCATGGCAACTGAAATTGAACATGGGTCATGTGTTATGTTTGAGACCAGAGCTGCCCCAACCCATGCTGACAATCACCTAATTGTCAGCATTAGCTGGGGAAAGCTCTGGGTCTCAAATCCATCTGGGGTCTATTCGGGGCTAGTACTGGCAATAAGCCACTGAGGTATGGCAGGATGCACAGTGTTTGGGATGAAGCATAACATTCATCAGATCCCAGTGGCACCACAATTTGAACATCTGGCAGAGGCCTCATTAGAGTTGCTAGATTCCAAAAGTATTGAGAATGAGTGAATCATCAGTTTTTGCTAGAAAAACTCCTAAGTAATCAACTTGAAGGAAAAAGGTTCACATAGAATTATTGTCTACAGGCTACAGCTTATCAAATTTGCAAACAGTATGAAAATGCTTTTGAGAGATAAAAATCACTACAAAGGAACAGTGCTTAACTGATAGGGACCCCATCACTTAGAAAAAAGATGAAAAAAAGATTGTATGATTACAACACATCCTGATTTTGGGGGAAAATTGCAAGTAATTTATCATAATATTTTTCCGTGACCTTTTAGGAAATTCCTTTGAAAAAATTTAACTAATTATGTCTACCATGCTAATGTCTACCATGTACGAGTGTTCTCTTTTTCTGGATTTCTTAATGTTACTTCCTTGATTCAGTATGAAATAGTTAAGATGATTTTGATGATTTACTAAAGAGCATGAGAGTCAAGTATATGAGAGAAAGTTTACAGCATTAATACAGTAGATTTTGTTTGTTAAAAAAAGAATCTGAGCCATAGAAAAAAATGAATTAAACTTTAAGCAATTTGTTCACCATATCAGTAGACTGCTCTGTCCTTTCTGCCAGTTATCTCCCTTCTAGTCCAGTTCAGAAGGTGACTAATGAGTTATTCCCTGTTTCATTTCAGGAATAACATGATTATTTTTTGTAACTGACTCTAGGTTCTGGAAGCAGTGATGCCATTTGCATGGGCAGATCCAGGATTGCAGCGCCAAGGGTGCAGCCCCACCCCATTACTGGAGAGAACTTATTGTTCATATGCCACACAGAAGAATGGAGTGTTAACAGAAGATTCAAATCCCATGGTATAAATCAGAACATTAAAATGAAATTGCTGACACATGACTATACATCTCACTGGAACATTGACCAATATATTAATTAATCAAGGCTGGGGACTTTGACTGGGGTGTGCCAATGCTCCTGTAAGGACCAAAGCCAGAGGTTCCTGGCTAAAGGGTCTTGCCTCTCTGCCCAGGGGCACCATATTTATGGTCAGGAAGGAATTTTACCCCATGGTCAGACTGGTACAGACTGTGGGGGGTTTTGCCTTCTTCTAGCAGGGGGTGTGACCCTCTGCATGGGATCTCTTGAGCATATATCGACAGCATTTCATAGAAGCAGGACATTGGCTGTCATGGTTCCCCTGCTTTACCTGTAGTAGGTTAGTGAGGTAGGTCTGTGTTATGTCAGGGTGGAGGGTAGTCTGATAAAGAGTTTAGATTATGTTTTGTATGGGAAGGTTTGGATCGAGATAATTCTGCTTCATGCAGGGGGTTAAACTAGATCACCTCTGGAGGTCCCTTCTAGTGCTACTTCTTTATGATGTATACTGTTCACACAAAAGTTTTGCTAAAGCATTGGCCAAATAGGCCTGATCAATGCATGAATACCTTATGTACAAAAAACCTAGCATGTGAGGCAGATGTTCACTCTTGCTAGATAAGCGGCAGAGAAGGCTGTATGAGGTACAGGATAGTCCAGTACCTACCAAGATGATAAAGCTAGAATGGGAACACCCAGATTAAGATGTGAAATAAACCCATAGTATGGAACAGTTTAAGATATTCAAAATACAGGTAGAATGTAATATGTTTTGACCACTGTATAGAAGAAGAATTGGAAATGATAGGAGCTTTGTATTGGCCTCAGGACACCTACATGGTGTTATGCCTAATATCTTGACACAGGCATTAACACCTTGTCTGCCAGATCACAAGTGTGTTAGGGCCATGTCTTGTAGGCAATAAATCTGGCCTTTGCCACTGAACTGAGCCTGGTCATTCTGTAAGACAAGATTGATGTAAAGATCTCCTGGCTGCACCTTTTGCCAGCACCACAGTTCCTGAGAGTTCCTGAGACATCCTTCAGCCTGGGCATGGTAAAGGGTGGGCAGTGGGAGTGGAAGACAAGCTGAAGTGCCCATGTTTTTGTAGACTTGCCTGATAAAGGTAGTTCCATTATCAGAATCAATACTGTGGGGTAGACCTTCTAGAAAAGAAGTATTACAACATGTATTTTAGCAGCTGTGCCATTATCTCCTTTTAATGTAGGAAACTCCTCTACCCATTTACTGAAGTTCTCTATAATCAAAACCAAAAATCGATTGCTCTTAGATGTAGTAGGTAAAGGTTCCACAAAATTCACCTGTAGTCTCTGGAATGGTTTTGCATGCCAAGTCTTGTTATGCACATGTTAGACATCTGTGAATGTGTGTGTGTGTGTGTGTGTGTGTGTGTGTCTGTACATGAAATTTGTTTAATATTATATGTTTTATTTGTTCAGGGATTATAAAGATCTATTAATGATTTGGTTTTCTTAACAGTAAAACTTCTTTTTGTTAGATTGGAGCACTATCCCACTGTGAAGGACATTTCATAATTCATAGTTTTAAGAAAGTCATTTTTAACCTGTATCTTTTATGATTTTTGTACATCCTTCTAATTTAAATTCAGGGTTTTTTTCTTCACTTGAGCCCAAGTGGTGCTGGCTTCCAGAGTTACTTCTTATGCTAGTTCTTTAGCCAGTTCATTTCACCACTCTAGTGGACTTCGTTTTTATGCATTTTGATTATAATGTCCTTAATTTTCTGAGAACTAGAATCCTAGAATCATAGAAAATTAGGGTTGGAAAGGACCTCAGGAGGACATCTTGTCTGATCCCCTTGTCAATGGAGGACCATCCCCCAACTAGGAGAGAATATACTCCTCCTCCATATCTGTTCTCTAGGCAAACCATTACAGGTGGAGATGAAGGTGACCTTTGATTTCTTCCATAGGTCTCAAGCTTCCAGCTTCCAGCTTCATGAGAGTCCATGTCCTCTTCCTTGTGTAGCACCACTTCTGGTGGTCCTTTCAGAAGATGGAAGCAAACTAGCTGAGAGATGTTCTAGATTGTGCTATATTGACTTGTGTTTAATTGTATGTCTATCTGTTCCTGTAAAATTCATGGTCATTCATCAGAGAAGGTAGATGGTGAGGCCTTTATAAATATAATCTGACTCAATTTTAATAATTATTTTGGTTTTCTTTCTTTCATCATTTCCAATACTACTTCAGCCACTGTGTATTACTTCAGCCACTTCAGCCATTTGAGTTTTTTTTCTTATCTAGTTGGTAATGAAAGCAGTTCTGTGTGTCATCAGTGGTACACATACCAGTAAATTTAGTTACTTGTTTCTCCTCATGGTATTATGAACGGCCATTTATAAACCTGATAGCTTGT
This sequence comes from Crocodylus siamensis, assembly GCF_052110815.1. Taxonomy (NCBI): domain Eukaryota; kingdom Metazoa; phylum Chordata; order Crocodylia; family Crocodylidae; genus Crocodylus; species Crocodylus siamensis. The sequence goes on along the minus strand of NC_143397.1, from coordinate 29,946,897 downwards.
TTTGTGGATCTAACTTTAAAAATAGGGCATGCTTTTCCCTCCCACCCATGTTTTTTCACAAACATGTTTTTGACCGGTCAGAATGAGACCGTATATTGATACTATAGATTATTTTAGTGTGACTAATTACATACATCATCAGTCATGACAGCAAAACCTAAAGTATCACCTTATCCACTCACATAGTTTTTTTAGACAGGTGTTCTTGACTTAATAATTTTTTTAATGCATGGTGACTTCTAATCAATACTGGACAACAATAGCTTGTGCCTTCTGTAATGTTCAGTAAACTGCTGGGGCAATTTGTTTGCAGATTCCTATTTTACTCTCTGGGGGTGTTAATGACCAACTGTAGTAAGCTATAGGGCACTCTTCTACTACAGTATCTTGAGTAATCTTGCTTACAATACAAAACATTTGTAAGCTGGGTTATATTGAAAAGGAAAACTCATAATTAGGAACAGTGAGGGTGGGGGATAGTTTTGGACTTTCCCATGCCTTTGTTGCCTCTTCTGTCCATTTTCATTTACGTCCCTTAAGGATTTGACCTGGCCTTTTCTAGTATAAGCATACAGCAACTCATTTGTATCTATAGCTAATAATTCCCAACAAAACACTGCACTATATACTTCTCCCCCTGAGGAAGTGCTAAGAATAGAATACACACACGTGCACACACAATGAGAGGTTTATCTTATTACTTAATACTCAAATATTATAGTCATTAGCATAGTAGAAAAACCTATGTGAAGTAAAATAAAAATTGAAACTATGTTTGAGTAGCAACAGCCTCATTTGTTTTTGGCTTATGCAGCACCTAGCAGAATAGAACCTTGCCCCATGACAAGGGCCTCTCGGTGCCACAGCAATACAAATACATGAACGATATGTATTTTTTCCTGGGTTTTCAGTGTGTTTGTATGTAAAATTGAGACGGCAGATATAAAATCAATTCATATCATGTCTCAGTTAAGTTACTGGTAGCAGCATCACAAGTTAATGATGATAATCATACTCAGAACTTTTATAAGACTTTTGATCTTCAAAAGACTCAGCAAACTTTCCTAAGTAAGGGCTTGACACTTCCAGACCTCAGTTTACAAAACTTACATTGACAGCTGAGAACTGCTATTTTGTCTTCCCAATTGAATTTTAATGCTTAATTTTATTATAGGCTGAGGAAGCAACTCCAATATTTAGTTTCCTAACTCCATTACCTAATTTTCCTGGACCTGTTCCTTTGAGAGGGTCTAATATTTCGAATGTTGTCAGAAGACCTTTGAAGATCAGCAGGCTGAAACCCTTAGAATAGCGAAGTGCCTTTTTTGTTTCAAGAAATTCCATATTATTCATCAAGTGCTAAATGGTTGTAATGGTCCTTTCCCTGTCTTTTGCTTGTTTCTTTCAAGAGTATTTTGAGAACCTAAGCTTGTAAATGGGCAAGCCCTGACTACTGCCCAGCCACAACAGCATCACACACTGCAAAAAAAACACCTTGGAGCTGAGGGAGCCAATTTCAACTTATCCCTACTCTTCCTTTGATTCACCCTATGGTTCTTGCAAACTATGTCTGTGAAGAGCAATTTAGTTCCCTTAATCCCAGAACCTTCCCCAGTAGGGATTCCTTTGTCCTCTCTAGGACAACAGTTTTGTCCTGCTAATGTAGTTGGTTCCACAACTGGAGGGAGTGGAGTCTTTGTTGCACAACTGAAGATTCAAGGATCTAAAGGTCTAATGGAGAGGTTGTTGTAAATTGCATAGAATAGAAGTTTTTATCTTTTTTTATTTAACCATCTCCATCCTCCCAAAATATCACATAAAACAAAAGTTAGTTTGGCTACCTGTGTAATACTTCCTCTCTTTGTATATCCATCGTCATACTGTCTTTAATTACACGATCCCAGTGCACTAGTAGATGGACAATAAGGGGGCAGAAAGAAGGTTGCTCAAGCAACTGCCATTCTAGCTTTCAGCTATTTGATTTTACTGCTGCTCTAACATTGAGTTTTCAGCTATAATCTCTACCACTTGGTGCATAGAGGCCTTCTGAGATCTAAAATAGGAAAAGGTTATCATGTACTACTTTAATCGTCAGTTAAAGATGCATTAACGTTGTGAAGAATGAAAATGTCACACAAAGTCCTTTGTTACTTAATTTAATTAGAGGTGAAGTGCATTAAAATCAAAACAGTTTAGACTTGACCATCGTTTAATGGAGGAAAAACTAAACAAGTTCGCAAGTGCAGTCACATTGCACACTTGTAGTTCCTTATCAGGTGTTTCACTGCATCTGAGTATTCTCAGTAAAGAGGGTTAAAGTGTTTTCAAGGCTGAAGTCCAGAGGTCTTCAAGAAGCACTTGAATATTTCCTCTAGCTCGCAGACCTAGGGTACATTAATGAAACTATAGGAGGGAGAGATGTGGGATCATGTGGGTGGATCAGAACCAGAGAATTTAAAACACTGGGGGTATTTTTCTCTTAAAACAATTCATTTAACAAAGCTGGACATATAAAAATAGCCAGTAAGTAACACAAAAATTGTTGCACGCTTTCCAGACTGCTGTACGTTTAAGTTGTTTGTTATTGTCTGTGTAAAGTTCCCAGAGATCAAGAAACCTCGAAACATTGTCCTCATTGTAACTAATCGCCAAATTTTTTTGGAAGTGGAGGGGCGATCACTGGATTCAGGTTTAATTCTGTAATGGGTTTGAACCCACTCCTTGGAGGATTGCAGCTGTTTATGATTTGACAAGCTGGAGGAATGGAATGTAGCAGTGAGGGACAAACTTTTTGGCAGTCATGCCACAAATTAATCCTGCACCATCCCTGAGTCCCACTTTCCTCTGCTTTCTTCTTCTTTCTTTCCCCTTCTACAGCCTTTCTTCTCCTTGTCCTATACTCCCTGCCCAGTCTGCCACGTGCCATACATAGAGGCTACCTGTGACACTTCCAGCATGTGTGTCGCAGGTTAGCCACCCCTGCTTTATGCTTTATGTAGCTACCTCATTACTGGAGACTGATATTACAACGTGACAGTTCTCGCTCTATTAACATTTACTGAATTCCAAGAATATGTAGTTTTGTCTCATTAATTTGAATAGACGCAATATGTACAAGTAGGTACATAAACTGATCAGCATAGTTGAATAAAGCATTCCGAGTCAGAAGGAGCACGGACATGAGAGCAAGCTATGACAACAGATGCACAGGTAAGTGTTCAAATGACAAATTCTTAAAAAAACCCTGCAAATTTGTATGTGAAAAAACCTGATGGACTCTAAAAATTAAGGTCCAAATACACATGAATGAAATTCAAGTTAATGAGGATTTGGGGAAAATTTAGTAATTTCCAACTTGTATGTACATCCACACCCTAGAAAACTATTTTACTCAGTTAGTTATAAGACTCCTTGTAGCATGACATTTTATAACATCATATTGAGTGCATCCAAAATCCAGATAAAAGCACACATGTAGAAAAATGACTTTGGATAATGGAAAAACAGGTTATATTTAAAAAGACATCAGATTTCAAAAAATGAGTTGCTGCCCTATTGCTCACCTCTTGCTTTCATTGATTAAATATACAGCTAAGCCACTAACTTATCAAACTGAGGTACATTTTTCATGTCTATATTTAACAAAGATTGCATAGTAGTCATAGCCTGCTAAATCAATGTTTTACTTATCTTTCATGCCCTTTCTTCTGTTATACCATCTATAACTGGGTGGCCAATGTAGCAAGTATAGTTGGGTGAAATTGCTAGCACATCATTCATTTAAACTGAAGTTAAGTGAGCTTAACTTACGTGAGTTTAACTCATTTAAAATTAAGATGAAATTCACAAAATACACACCCATGTTATCCTGCAGCACGATGATTCTCAACCAGGGTATTGCAATATTGGCACTGTTTGGAGTACAAATACCTACACACAATTCACCAGATAAACCCAGAGGTTTCAGTAAGAATCCATAATGTCAAAAATATTCTGATCTGTTATGGTCCATCTGGCTGCGTCCAGACAAGTGTGGATGTTGAACTCCCTGGAGACAAGTAGCGGTGGTACAACTTGCACTGCCCCTACATGTCCCCGAGGAATGCCTGTGCTATAAATGCAAGTTACCACAGGGGGGGTAGGGGAGGCCACCAGCACTGGACTGGCCCAAGCAGCCTTACCCGGGTTCCTGGGCCCCCCAGGCTTTAGAAGCAGTGATTCTACCACGTGGAACCTGGCCAGCAGCCTCTGTGCAGCTCTGGACAGCCTGGCTCTGCTTTTGACCAGCGCGTGCTGCCTATGCATACAGTGCTCCATTTTATCCCATGTTTTTTTTTGACTCCTGGATATTCAGGGATCAAAAAAACCTGTAGAAAAAAAAGTGGAGCAACATGCACATGGGCAGTATGCCCTGAAAGCACACAGAACATCTAAATGTGTTGTATGTGGTGCCACAGACGTGTTTGCGGCACCACATATCCCACAGCCACACTCATTTGGACACAGTCTCTGAGTTCTTTGCAACAAGAGATTGGCTCTGTTATTTTTTCATAGTCAAAAAATGAATGAAAACAAAGATCTAACATTTTTCAAGGAGTGCCTTTAAATCTAAAAAGGTTAAGAGCCAGTGCTCTCAGGAAAAGTGTATAAGATTCTTTGCTCTCTGAAAGAGAAACAGCTTTTGTTCAGCTCAAGAATGCAGATTCTGAATGACGGACGTGATCTATTTTCAATGTGATACAAGATGACGACGCAGCAAAAGGGTGTCCAGGAATTCAGAGAGAAATGCAAAATGCATAAGCATTCAATCATGAGGTAGTGCTCTATGGAATATTTTTTAATGAAATCTATAGAAGTTTGCAGATTAAAGTACAGTGTATAATGTTTTTTCTCTATATTTCCGTAGCTGCTATTTGGTGAAAGTTAGATGGTCTATGATATCAATATGTAAAAATAAATTTCTGAAAATTGGCATTCCCAAATAAAAGGACAAAGCCTAAGGGGTCTGAAACTTCCATAACAGGTTGGCTGCTTTCCACTCTGTTTGAAAGCCCCAGCTGTAGACACAAGCCTATTTTTGGAATTCACTGCTAGTAATTTAGACAGATAATGTATTTGAAATGAGAGTCACCTCTGACACTTGTGCAGTTCAGTAAAAAGTTTCTCTCTGCATCTAACTATTGGTTACCTTGTAATTTATTTTTACTGATACTGTCCAAAGGTGAATCTTCTTTTCTCAAAGTTTAAGGGGGGAGAAAAAAACATTTTTTGTGCTGGGTAATTTCATGTCTCCAACACATAAATTTTTTGATATTAAGTAACTTGTTGCAAAAATACATTTTGATGCTTTTGTGTGAACTTGAACATTCAGCTAAGGAAAAAAAAATGAAACCCTTACATTTCCTTTTAATATTCTAGCTTAAGTGGTCTTTTTTCCCCTCAAAACCTAAAAAAATATATATTTTTAAAATTACATGGCTACCAAACTTACAAAATTGCAATTTTTTTTACCTTCATAGAAAATGTTGCAGGGAATTTTAATAGTTATACCTCTTTCTGTATTTTTCCATTTTCTGTGCTATTTTTCAGAAAGTGCAAAATGACTGCCACTTTATTCACTAACACAAATGTTTTCTTCTTGTTTCTTTGTCATGTTATTCCTATTTAACTTTATCTCCTGTGAAAATCTTTGTTTTTACTTTGTGGTTATTTAGGTTATGCAAATAGCCAGATTTGTTGGTAATATATTGGAGCAAGTTTGCAGTTGAGAGAGATGTTAAATAAGCTTTCAGACACAAAATTGCCCTTCCATCTTGGAAGGAAGTAAATACAGCTTGAGATAAATACCAGTTAGAACCAGTTGTTTTTAACCATGGAGAAAGGTTAGCAGAGGGAGAAGATAAGTCATGATGACCGATAAAACTTTGTCTGTTAAATCACTGGTTTTTTGGCTATTCAGCAAAACATATGCATCTTTGGATGTTTATACACAAGATCCAGGAGGTGGTGGGGGAGGAGGCATTTTAATTAGAGCAGCTCAGCTTCCAAACGGCAGTTAGACCAGTCTTGGGATCCATAAAGGAACTTACACCTGTGGGAGCTCGGCATAGAGATTGGGATGGTGTCTGGCACAGGAAATGGCCACCAGCTGGAGCTCTCTGAAATTTTCTGCTGGTGGGTATCAGACAGAAGTGGGACAGATCCAAAGACTTGTCTTGCTATCTTAGTAAGACAAAATGAATGGTAGTTGTGTCTCCATAAGAACTGCAGGCTGCAAGATTAGGTGCCATGCTGACTTTCTGAGTTATATTTCTGAGTTTGTTACTTCTGTGTTTTATTCAGTATGTTTTGTTTAATGTTGCCATTTTGATATTTTGCATTAGATTATACTTTTCTCTTAATTTTTGTAGTATCGTATGAATGTATTTTTGTATATTTTTTTTAGTCCTTGATACATCAAGTAATATAGATAACTCAATTTCTTATTTTATGATATAATTAGATAACCATCAGGAGAGGGATTATATCCCTCCCCACTTAAATTTATACTGGTGAACTTTTATCTCTCTGTAAATTGGCTATGTGTAATTAGTTTGTAGAAAGATTATCCTCTTATTATGGCACAATATCACATTTATGTTCTCCTGTAGATTTGTTTAGTATATAGCAGATGATATACTGGATATTTTTTGGTATAAATAGAATCATAAAGTAGAAAGTGTCATAAGTTCTTCCCCATTATTGTCTATTTTGAGGCAATAAAATTAAATATACAGTAAATTAAAATTTAATGAACTATTTCATGCAAATGGAATTCCCACAACTTAATATATACGCACTTACTGAAATCTGTTATGTTTAATTTTTCTTTTTTTCTGATTTCATTTACTACTCTCTTCTTTCCAATAAATGCTCAGTACTCTCTAGTCTTCCTTCTGTGGTTAATTTAGCTCACGCAAATTTGTATTTGAGGCTTACAGAGGGGGTGCCTGAGACGAATATAGTTGATTAACCCCCAATAATTTTGCATCCCCATGGATAAAATGCCATAAATAAGTTGATTTTAGTAAGCATGCTGTTGATTAAGACTCTATTGGTGCAGAAGTGTTCACTGGTCATTACTAAACACAATATCAAGTTGTGAGTTCTTAAACCAGGTCTATGGCCATACTTCATTCCTCCATTGTTACACCAATGTAACCAATGGCAAACAACAAGATAATTTTATCTACAGCTTCTGTGCAAACCAATACTAATTAAAATACAGTGCCTTTCAAATGTGATCTTCAAGTAGTGCAACCATCATAAGGCTTATCTTCTCTAGGAACTATTATTCTTGTTTGTTTGCCCAGTGCTGACAGTATGCTGCATGCTTTACAGAGTGTAAGGCATGGTTCCTTCCTCCAAAGAAACTGTGATCTCAGAGACAGACAGTGACTCAGATGAGTCATAAAGGACAGAAATGTATTGCTAGTATAAATCAGCAGGAAATTATTACCTTCCTCAGTGACAGCAAGGACAAAGGACAAAACACAATAAAAGTGGCGACAGAGGTAAGCCACTGAGTCACAATATGTTTTGAAGTGGTGCAGCTTAAACACCACTCTTTATGTAGGCATAAATCAAAAGATAGCCTTTAATAAATAAAATTCAGAAAAAAGAAATGAAATGCTGACCACACTGAAGTCAATAGTAAAGCTCCCATTACTTTCCATGGATTCTTCCCAAGAGGAAGGGATAGTGACTTAAGGAAATTTTACTGACAACTGATGTGTAGGGTGTTGTTGGCGTAGAAACAGTATTCAAAGGTCTGGGGAATCGGCTTAAAGGTATAGATATGTGCATTATAAGAGGTCAAGATGGGCAGCAGGGGTTAAATGGATTTCTAGAGAGCTTGGGAGATGCACATGCAGCTTCTCATGGCCCTGGAAGTAGATGGGCTGTCTAGCACAACAAGGCCAATGGATGGACACAGTCTGCGAATGAAGGGGGGCATGTCATAACATGAGATCACAGCCTTCAAGGCAGATGGGTTGTCTCACACAACAAGAACACATAGTCTAGGAAACAGCATAGGAACCAAAGAAGTATGTACCATAACACAAGATAAGTGACACCAGCAACAAGGCCTCAGAGAGCAGGGGGGCCTAAGTCCCAGTTTTGAAAAGAAGGCCCAGAAGGTTACATGGATGTGTGACCACAGAGAGACAACCAACCAGAAATAACCACAAATGAAGAGTCCTCAGGAGTCATCAAGGGGAAAGGAGAATACAAAAGCAGAGACTTGAGATTAACAAGGATCCCTCCTGTCCCTCCCATTGTCTTGTCCCTCCCCATTTTACTCCCTGAAAGGGGTTCCCATCCCCATCCCCATCCCTGTCCCCTGGGAAGGGTCCGTGAGGCTGCCATGGACAGAAGGCACACACCAACAGCCTGTATCATGCACCCCACTGGAGGGGGGCTGTGGGCCTTGGCATCCCACCTCCAGACTGCTGACACCTAGTCTAATTTCCAACCTTGACCCACTCTACACATATTTATTATTTACCAATATTTTTAAAACTGACAGTCCTAAACTAGGCAAAATCAGTGTACACTATTACCAACACTAAGCATTACTCCAAAAAGAAGCTTAATTGTTGACTATAAAGCAGATATTGATTCCACTACAATATTGCTTTATTTTGCAAAGAGCTTAAAAGGACTCTGTAATAAGTCAGTCATGAAAAAGCCCATGTCCTCCTGAGGCACTTTCAGCCCTTGACTGATCGGTGTAAAATTTTATTTGCAATGGAGAAAATACAATGATGGCATTTTCCTTTTTTACTCTATTATAAATGTAGGACTAGAAGGGGCCTCTTCTGAATCATCAAACCACAGGGAATGATGTTGTATAATCCCTTTTATAATGGATTCCTTTCAAGTTCAGTTTTAAAAATAGCAAGGGTGTTTGGGGGGGTTATGTGGTGAGAGGGAGGATATTAAATTCTCTGGAAAACAATTTATGCTTTAGACAAACAAATGCCTAAATTTATCAAAGAAAAATTAGGAAAAATTATAAAAATGGGAATATACCAGAAAAATTACATTCAGCAGCAAAACTGAGAAGGATATTTTATTCCTTAGTTGCTTCATTGTGACAAGTCTTAAATAGGACTACTTAGCATAGCACCTGTAAACAATTAGAGGAGACTCAGTCATGCCAACTGAAGCTACTTACTCTTGTGCAGATTGTGCGAACTCTGGAGAATGCCATGCATCACTTTAGTGACAACCTGGCTTGTTTCTTTAAATAATTACAATGACCCGCCTTCTGGGAAGCACACTGAAAACTTTAGTACCAGAAAGCAGACTCAGAAATGGGTACATGGAAAATCTAAGACAGGCAGTTGTTTTCCAACTGAAGAGATTTCTCCTGTTGACTCCAGCCTGCCATAGCTGACTGATCATTTAAGAATAAACTTCAAGTCACATTGTCTGGGGGTGCCTATATGAATTATAATTAAATTTCATGATGTTGTATTCTAGGAATGTCCAGTAAAGATTAACCATTCCTATCACAACAAGCAAGTAAAAACAACTCATGATCAACTAGCACATTTTAAAAAAATCATTTGTTTCTTATGACCAAACAATAAAATATAATGAAAGTTAATATCACTCTTTCATGTTAGAAGTCAACTTAAATACTAAGTGGCATGCTGAAAGCACAAGGGAGCTCTCCCCACCAACTAATTTCAGGAAAGTAGGACCAGTTTTCTCTAATATTCTTGTTGAATATTTAAGTTGTCTGCTAGTCAGTAGCACTGCAGAACACATTTTCACTGTGGTTGAGAGAACTGCTCTTGAATGATATGAAAGGCTGAATAGTGAGAATGCACAACGACTGACATTTTTATAGATAATCGTGGAGAAACTCCATGCCAGATGCTGCTATTACGACAGATGCTGATATGCGGTAGCTTCTGACACTGACAGTGATGAGTTGTGTGTAATGGCAGTTCAAGATGAGTAGGTGTAAAGTCAAAAGAAATCCTCAGATTATGAATCCTCTGGCACAGATGTAGCACTTAAGAGTATTGACTTTTCTAACTAGGACACAATCAAAGCTAGGAAGAAGGCATTCTTTTATTCTTTTATTATTCCTCCTCCTTAGTCTCAAATCCTAATCTCCCTGAGCATATGGAAGTGAGAAGCAAATTCGAAAACACTGACCTGGAAATAAATTTACCTGTAGTAATTTGCATATAGTACCCATAGGCTTAGTTCATCCAGAATTCATGCATTTTACCGTTTTGGAAACTACTGCAAGCTTTAGTATATATATCCCATAATTACATGTTTTAGCAGCACTTTCGTACCTACTTAAATATTGTACAAATTATGCATGATATTAGTCCATAGCCAAAAAGCTCATGGTGGTTACTGTATATTTATTTAGTACTTGTATTATTATTTAGTCTTTCTGCATTTTACTGCCCCTGTGCAAAATGAGAATAATCACACTTCCTGTTCACAAAAATATTATGAGGAAAAATGTTTGTGAGGTGCCCAGACATGACAATAATGGGGATCTCATAAATACTTTGTACACAAAGCCCAAACTTTCAAGTACAGAGATAACAGACTCCTTCTCCTTAGTAACAGCCTCATTCAACATTAACCTTTTATTTTAAAACCTGCCAGAATTACCTACCACCAGCTAACAGGAGAACACACTGAGTAGATTCATAATGAGAATAGACAGGTGGCAGTTGGGTTTATCTCTTTTCAATTGGGTTAATATTTTCTGAAGATTCAGAGAGCATATGTATGTAGCTAGTGAGAAATACAGTTCATCTCCCTCCCAGGAACAAAATCAGGTGGAAAGATGCTGTGAGAAATTCCATTAGCCTCCATCCAGAGGATGTTCCCCGGGGACCACGTAGCTAACTGCCTTGGATGAAGCGTTTGAAAACATTCTCAGTAAAGGGCACTGACTTAATGGACTTCCAAAACCTTCAAACTCTCTTCAAAGCCCACCTATTTGATGTAGCTTTTCCATGAAGGCTACAGTGAACTCTTAAATGTAACTCATTAAAAATATCCAGAAAAGCATGGGAGAGTGAAAGCAAAAGGACCATTATAATGTTTTCTGTTGATAACTCTCTGTGAATCTAAGTTACTGTTTTTAGATATTTTGGAAATAGGTACTCTATAAATACATAAGACAAAGTGGTAATGAGATGAAGAAACACCTATGATAGGTCGGGCTCTAAGGTCAAATTCCATCTAATTTACAAACTGATCCATTGATTCAAGCATTCAGTAAGATTAATATAATTTGTTCTTTCACCCTTACCAAAGCAATAACATAGCATTGCTTTAAATAAAAACTCTCAATTTCTGCTTTAAATTGGGTATAAAAACTAATTGTTTAGCCAATTTGCATGAATACCATATAAAGTGCAGAGGAAGATCACAGTATATAGTATAAGCTTTGTAACTCTGATTACTAAATATTCCAAGTAAAGTGCCATTTGAGTAAGTAGCAGACAAGCAAAGTACCACATATTAGAGAAAAAGAAACATCTGGTAAAAGACTGCTATAAAGCAAATGAGGTTTACATGAGTCCTGAGGAAATAATAAAATGGCAAAGGTGATAAAAATCTAATTAAAACAGATTGTGCATGTTGATAATTGGGGTTGTAGCAGCAATAAACTGGTGGTGTTTCTAGCTAGCGTTTATTACAAGGGAGATCCAAGCCATGACGTTCAAATCTCTCAAGTGTATTTCAGCAACCTTTCCTGTCCTTGCCAGTGGCAGGACTTAGACAGTGCCCTCATGCCCCTGCTTTACCTGTGGCAGGATGAAGTCTTCTTGGTGTTTTGTGGCAATATTTTGTGGACTGGGGGATCAATACTGAAGCTAAAAATGATATTTAGAGACTTGCTTTTAGGAATCAGTTTGTGGGTAAAGTAGGTATTGCATTAGAATAATGGTCCAGGGGAATGGCAAGGGTTAATTGATTTCTAAAAGCCTGTTTGTGACAAAGTTTCACATTCTCCACTTTCAAGGTCCACTGTGTCTGGAGCTAGCAGGCACTAGGTCATAGTAACCAGCTGCAAAACCCCTGGGATTTCTGGTTTTGGTGAAATGACCAAATTAGGACACCAGCAATGTCCAAATTAAAACACTGGTAAATGACCAAATTAAAATGTGTGCATGCAATGGGTTAGTGGAAACAAAGGAATATTCTGGCAGAACAGAATATGGGTAGTATGACAGCCACAGGGAAACCAGGCAACGGTACCTGGAAATGAAGAGTCATCAGAGGAGAAAGAATACAAAAGGAGAAATTTCAGAGCAGCAAAAGATCCCTGAGGTGGGATCTGGAGGCCACTGTGGACAGAGGACACACCACCAGTCTATCTCACCCCCCACATCGGGGAAGTGGGCCTTAGCCCTCAACCTCCAAGGCCACAGCCTGAGTGCAAGGGGGCCAGGGAGCCCAGAAGTGAGAGAATGCCCATGAGGAGTGAAGATGACCAGGACAGGACAGCCTGGAGACTGGTCCTGTGTAAGATCTGAAACTATACCCTCCTAGGACTGGTCAATGTGGTAGAGCTATTTGTGGTGGGGTAGTCTCTGAAAAATGTCACGTTGCCACCCCATGGAGAAGTGAATGTATGGCACCTGAAACCCCTAGCTCCCACTGCCTTCTGGGTCACCTTTTGATGGTAGAAGTCTAGGGGGAGCATATCTCAACAGAAAAACCTTTGGTGGAGACTAAGGAGGGAAGATGTGTTGTAGGGTAATAGAAGCATCTGTCACTTTAAGAAGAAAAGACTGCTGCAGAAGCAGCTTCTTCAACTACCTAGGAGGGGAATCTCTAGATGAGCTCTAGTCTAGAGTGTTGTTAACAGATAAATGGATGGACAATTGGGGCCTGTACCACATCCTCAAGCATGGAAAGTAGAAGATAAGATGATGTACTGTACCACTGAAGAAAGGATTAGGCCTAGATGTCAGGGCCCACTAAAAAAGCGAGCCACAGTATATCAGCTGAAAATCAAAAGTCATTCCATGACCTAAGGGGCTTGAGCCTCACCTTTTTTTGTCTTTGTGTCTTGCCGGATGTGGACCACTGCTGAAGCATCAGGAAATTCACTTGGTACAGAGACGAGGCACTCTTGGTTGTGATATACATAGTAATTGTGTTGCTTATTTGGCTGTGGTTGTATAATGTTATTACCATAAGTAGTTGTGATATTAAATGTGCTAGACAATGAAATATAAACCAGAACTTCATGACAGACTATGGAATATTTGTAGAGTGGCTATGGAAAATGTTGCATCATTTAGAGCATCAACTCTAGGGCCTCAAAGAGTTCAGCCATGCCAAAGACTGAGAAGACTGGATTGACCATTTTTGTTATTGTCATCCTTTTGTTTGATTTGTTTTGTTTGTTTTGCTTTGTTATGTATGATATGATATACTAGATATGTATTTTAAGCTTTTTATAGTAAGACTAGTAATGCAATGTAGCTTCATTAATTCCCAGAATTTGTGAAAAGATCTAGAACAAGAAGTAAAATGGTGGCATCCCAATAGAGACCAGGCATGCTGTTTGCATAGGAAGCCTGACCCTTGGCATTTCTCCAGCCTCTTACAGGATGAGAACCACTGGTGGTGCTACAATGCCACCAAGGAATCATAATTGGTCTGGCTGGGATGACAAGCAAAGCATAACACATTGTACAGGAGGAGTAAAATTGTCAGGAACAAGTCTGGTCCCCACAGATTCTGACCATGGGATGTTCCTCTGGTCTAGACAACCGTTTTGGCAATCAGATAAGGTGCTGATTGCTGAGTGGAATGCTACCTGGAGTGCTGAATAAAAGGTTTAATAGGCATCCTGGCCTGCATATTTCCTGGTCCCTGTATGGGAGGCCTGCTTGAACTTGATAGTCTAGAACTCAGTTGCTGGGCCAGGGAATGTTGAGTCAAAAGACCAAGTCAGGGCAGGTAAGGATGGTGTGATGAACCGTTAACCATTCCTCAAATATGTTTGGCAATATTTTTGGTGTCTTGTAGCAGTTGTGACACGGTTATTCAAGAATATGTTAGACAAACACTTGTATAGAATAGTTTAGATAAGGATAATTGTGCCTTTACTGAGGGGTTGGATTAGATGACTTCCTAAGATACCTTCCGATCCTACTTTTCTGTGATTCCATGATCTAAAGCCTGGCTTTCCCCAAAGGTTTGGCAGGAGTTTGGATATGGGATCTCCATTAGGTGCCTCTGTAACAGAAGCTTAGCAGTTGTAAGAAAGTAGCAGCTGAAGTCTATCTCAGTAACAGAAGGCCATGGTCATGGCTGGTGTAAACTAAAGTCCCTTCAAATAATTCCCTAATCATACATTAATTTGTACCAGCTGAAGATCTTGCCTAGCACTTTGAGTATAAACAAAACTCAAACAGGTTAAAGAAGCTAAAATTAAATGAACTAGTGCGAAATGTACAGTCTGCAACTTGATATAGCTTGAAGAAAGCATGCAGCCTGCAAGAAAATTTCAAGGTGAAAAAGAATTTGAGAGAAATTAAGTGTTTTCAAGAAAACTTACCTGGATTATTTTAAAGTAGTGAAATAAATACAGAGCGAGAAGAACAAGAGTCTAGTGATACACTTCTATTTTCAATGGCTCTTGTTGCTATACAAAATATAACAGGATGTTTATTTGAATAACAGAAATGGTTCAGGAGCTATTGCTTTGTTTTTGAAAAACCTGTCTGGTGGGTTTTAACTTTGCAAGTGAAAGTTGCTCATTGTAGCTTTGTTCTGGAAGTTTGATAATAAATAGGATTGCAGCAGACATATAATGATGCTATGTTTAACAAAATGCTAAATGATTGTCTCTGTTAAGAGTAACCTTAAAGTGAGTAGGTAGGACTTTCTGTTCGCTGACTCACAAGCTAAGCCTACACTATGCAACGTGCTGCTCTGAGAGCCTACTAAATTAGACCTCATGGAGCCCTGGACTAATGAGGCTATTGTGCTTCCAGTACCCAGGCTAGCTGTACATGATCTTTGTGCTGCTCTGTACAGCACAGGCATTCCCATATGGCAAGGGTGGTTAATTATTTGGAGGGATGGGTACTGACCTGGCCTTGGCCCTCATCACTTCTGTTTACACTGCCCAGCACAGTAGGGGTGGTAGGGCGGAAGGACACCAGGGAGATGCCTAGGTCCTGCTATATGGTACTGGAGCCCATCACAGGGATGTGCAGAATGTGGATCATGACTCTGCCCCAGGCCCCAGCCCCACACTGTCACTGCCCCATGATCCTGGCCTCTTCACTGGCCCCACCCCAGCCCACTCCTATACACCACTCCCTGCCCACCTACCCAGCTGCCCACAGCCCCGTCCCATCTGACCAGCTGAGCACACCCTGCCCATGGGGGTCCTGAGCTGTTCTCTGTGGAGACCCTGCCCATCCACCCGCCTGCTTTGTCCAGTGCTGCTGGCAGTGGGGTCAGAGCAGCTGAGTCAGAATGCCCAGGCAGAAGGGCTGTGTCTGGTGGCAGCGGCAGACACTGGCAGCAGCAGCCAGAGTGTGAGGGTGAGCGCTAGCTATCATTGTGGGGGTTTCTGGGAAGTTGAATCTGGCCACTGTACAGCCTTTGTCCCACCACCATGCCATACAGACTACAGCTCCCAGGGTCCTTAAGAGCTATGTGCAGAGATACAGCAGGCTGCACTATGCTCCAGGTGGCACCTCCATGTGATGAGACTAGCTGCATGTGCCACAGCCCAGGTTGCCCCCTGTGCCTGGCCAGATGGAGCTGAGGGACCCACTGTGGGCCAGATATAATCACTTTGAATTCTAGATCCAGCCTGCTGGACATATTTTTCCTGCCCATGTCATGAGAGCATATGCAATAGCCACAGAAAAAAACAATTGGATCCCCCCTAATCAGTCATTGCAGTGAAGATTCTGTGAAGACTGCTGTCTCAAGCATCCCTGTGTTTTAGACTATGTTATTTCCAGGTGCTGGGAACATCTGAATTCACTAAACAGAAACTTCTTATGGGAAACAATTGCATGTGGTGTACTGCATGATTGATTTGCTCTTTAGTTTGTTACTCATGTACAAAGTTTGTCATTGTTATTTTGGTATTTCCATATATCATTGTGACACTATATATTGCATTTTGTGATTCTTTGATAGACCCTGTACATACAACGCCTTTTTCCCAAATGTCCTTGAAAGAAACATACTCTACATCAGATATGGACCAAATCTGTCCCTGATAAGCAAATAGGAGAACCTAGTTTTTAGGACAAGAGATGAGTAAATACAATGAAATATAATGGCAGCTTTTAGTAAACTGATAGCACTGAGTCATTCTTCAGTGTGGCTGCTGTACAATTGCTATCTTACTAGCCTACTCAGGAGACTTAGGCTCAGATTTTGCAAAGCCATCTAAGGGATCTGGATGCCCATCTCAAACACACAGGGGTGTAGGTTGTAGCTGTGTTGGTCTAAGGACATAGGCAGACAAGGTTCTTTGGGTAAATCTGATATCTTTTATTAGACCAATTCAAATAGTTGGAAAAATTCTTCTTAGCAAGCTTGCAGGTTTAAATACCCTTCATCGGCTGAGGAAGCATCTGCAGTTGGTGTGTGCTCTTTCTGGATGGAATTAATTCATTCCATCCAGGAAGAGCACATACTAACTGCAGATGCCTCCTCAGCATGTCCAGGGTACCATGGCCAGCAGCAGCAGCATGGAGTAGTGGGTTGGGCATTACATTTTTCCATGATTAAAATGAAAACCACTATATATATGTTCACTATATATATTAGTGGTGATTCATTTTAATCATGGAAAAATATGAATTTAGGGTTACTATTTTTCATCCCTAAACTGGGGATTATTTTTTATTTTTTTTATCAGAGAAAACCACGATCCCTGATCTTGAGTAAAGTTGCTACTTCCATTTGCAGGTAGCAAGTTTACTCATGACTAAGCATTTTTCTATGCAGTAAGTGTGTGCACATGTAGATGAGCGCGCTTATGACTCAGTAAACTACACTACTGTGCAGATAAGCATCTCATGTAGACATACACAGTTAAAGCTTCAGAAAGCATGATTGTGGCCTAAGTAACCAATGCACAGGAAGGGAGCACATACTACACCATTTTCCATTCACCTGCAATGTGTTTGCTTGCTTTCAGGGACATACAATGCCAGCAGGTCCCATGTATCCTCCCGCAGAGAAAGCACAATTGTAGGCAAAGGCAAGACAGAAAACTTGCCCTTGCTTCACTTTCTACTGAAGAATGAAAGACATTCTGTCAGCTCCCAGGAACCCTCACAGGAACAGACTAATCAAACTCATTACATGGGATGTTTACAGAACAACCTTTCAAGACATGATGATTAAATCAACATCCCCTTCACCAATACATTCTGTTTGCCATGAAACCATTTTTGCTGTTCTCTGCCTCCTTTGCTTTCATCTCAGTATAAAATATTGCTTTTCTTTTTCTCTCCTTGAAGCCAGAGTTTCTCTCTTCCAGTTCCCTTCTCTCACCTTTATTTTCCTCCACTCTTCATAGCACTGTCTAATGAGTCCCTGAGTAGTTCTTGGCTCTGAGCAAGAACCTCCGGATTATTTTCTGACTCAGAGAAGACCCTTGCTTACAGATAGCCAGATCTCAGAATGGCTGTTCCATAGGAAATTCTGACATTTTGTTCCAAACAGGACAGTTCCAAACAAGACTGGAAAAAAAATCAAAATTTCCCACAAAACAAAATTCAAAAAAAAATTTCACATCAATGAAAACACTTCAGCTATCATTTCAAACTGTTATATTAAATGGGTAACATAATTTTAAGACCTGAAATAACAAGTAGCTTGAAAATAGAAGATCAACCCATTCTTTTCTAAAACATTTCAAATACTCCTTTCCATTGCGTTAAAATAAATTTCATAGTTTCATACTTTCTAGGGTCGGAAGGGACCTGAGTAGATCATCTAGTCCGACCCCCTGCCATGGCAGGAAAGAATACTGGGGTCAAATGACCCCAGCAAGATGTTCATCTAACCTCCTCTTAAACATCCCCAGGGTAGGAGCCTGCACCACTTCTCTTGGAAGCTGGTTCCAGACCCTAGCCGCCCTGACCGTGAAGTAGCGCCTCCTGATATCTAGCCTAAATCTCCCCTCTGCCAGCTTCTGACCGTTATTCCTGGTCACTCCTGGTGGTGCTCGGGGGAGCAGGTACACCCCAATGCCTGCTGGTCCCCCCTGACTAGTTTGTAACAGGCTACTAGATTCCCCCTTCAGCCTTCTCTTGTGGAGGCTGAACAGGTTCAGGTCCCGTAGCCTCTCCTCGTAGGGCCTGCCCTGCTGCCCTCTGATCATGCGAGTGGCCCTCCTCTGGACCCTCTCCATGTTGTCCACATCCCTCTTGAAGTGCAGCGCCCGGAACTGGATGCAGTACTCCAGCTGTGGCCTGACCAGTGCCGCATAGAGGGGGAGGATCACCTCCTTGGACCTGCTTCAGATGCATCTGTGGATGCATGACAAGGTACGGTTGGCCTTCCTGACTGCCTCCCCACACTGCCGGCCCATGTTCATTTTGGAGTCAATGATGACTCCAAGATCCTTTTCTGCCTCTGTACTGACAAGAAGGGAGTTCCCCAACCTGTAGGCATGGAGCCAGTTGTTCCTCCCCAGGTGCATCACTTTACACTTGTCAGTGTTGAATCCCATCCTATTCTCATCCACCCACCCTTGTAACTTGTCTAGGTCTGATTGTAGCCTATTGCTCCCTTCTAGAGTGCCCACATCCCCCCACATCTTAGTGTCATCAACAGATTTGAACAGGGTGCTATTTACCCCCTTGTCCAAGTCGTTGATGAAGATGTTGAACAGTGCGGGCCCGAGGACCGAGCCCTGCCGAACCCCACTGCCCAGGTCCCTCCATGCTGAAAATGACCCATCCACTACCACTCTCTGGCTGTGGCCCTCCAGCCAGTTGGCAACCCAGTTGACTGTGTGGGTGTCGACACCACAGTCCCCCATTTTCTTAATAAGAACAGGTTGAGAGACAGTGTCGAAGGCCTTCCGAAAGTCCAGGAAGACTATGTCCACTGCTACCACTGCATCTAATGATTTGGTGATCTGATCATAGAAGGCCACAAGGTTGATCTTACAGGACCTGCCACTGATGACCTGCCATGTTGGTTGCCCCTAAGCATGAAACCCCCTGCTGGCCCCTCATGGATGTGTGCCAACATAATTTTCTCGAACAGCTTGCCTAGTATCGAAGTAAGACTAACTGGCCTATAGTTTCCCAGGTCCTCCTTCTTCCCCTTTTTGAAGATGGGAACCATGTTGGCCCTCTTTCATTCCTCTGGCACTGCACCAGAGCACCACAAGTGCTCATAAAGCCATGCCAGGGGTCCTGCAATGACCTCAGCCAATTCCTTTAGTACTCTAGGGTGGAGATCGTCTGGACCAGCTGACTTGAATACGTCCAGTCCCTCCGGAAGCTCCCTAACTAGTTCCTCACTAACCCTTGGCCCAGGTGTGCCTCCCCTGGGGCCTGAAAGGGGCCCAGCGGGGGGGTGGATGTTCTGGTTCCTGCTTAGGAAGATGGAGGCAAAGAAATCGTTAAATATGTTGGCTTTGTTGTCTGGTGTGACGACCAAATTTCCTAATGTGTCCTGCAGGGGCCCCACATTACCTGGAACCTTCTTTTTACCCCCTGTGTATTTAAAGAAGGACTTCTTATTGTCCTTAATCCAGGAAGCTAGTCCAAGTTCCATCTCTGCCTTGGCCTTCCTGACTGCCCTCCTACATTCTCGACCAACTGCAGTGTAGTCATCCCTGGTGATGTCCCCTCCTTTCCATTGGGTGTACGCCTCCCTTTTAGCTAGGAGACATTCCTGGATGCTTTTGGTGAGCCATGGGGGCTTGTGTGCCCTCCTGCTCCCTTTGATTCTTGTTGGGATTACCTCTCTTTGGGCTTGGAGGATTGTCTCCTTGAGGAGTGACCACTCTCCTTGGACATCTGGCTCCCCTCCCCTATGGGACCTCAGTGCTTCCCTGATTATTCTCCTTAGCGCGTTGAAGTCTGCCCTCCTGAAATCTAGGGTTGCTGCCTTGCTGCAGGCCTTTGCCACCTTGCGCTGGATGGTGAATTCCAGCAGGTGATGATCACTGTCACCCAGGTGGTTGAGCACCTACAGCCCCCTCACCAGGTCATCTCCCATGGCCAGCACCAGGTCCAACTGTGCACCTCCTGGGTTAGATGGAGGTCCTGCATTCTGGCTAAGAACCTACGTGAGCATTCAGACCTGGCTGAATGCTCTTCCCAACAGATGTCCAGGAAGTTCAGGCCCCCCATGACTACCACATCCTTAGACTTCACTACCTCCGTGAGCTGACCTAAGAATTCTTGGTCGAGCTCTTCCCTTTGGTTGGGAGATCTGTAGTAGACCCCCACTGTTAAGTCTCTTTCCACTCCACTGCCTTGTAATCTAACCCAAAGCATTTCAGAGTGCCCTTCCTCTGATTCTTTATTAATTGATGAGGATGTGTATTCTTCCTTAATGTAGAATGCCACTCTCCCACCTTTCCTCCCTGTCCTGTCCCTCCTGTACAGCCTATAGCCCTTGACATTAACCGCCCAGTCATGTGTTGAGTCCCACCACGTTTCAGTGATGCCCACTATGTCTGGGTCAGTGTCAGCCAGCAGGAGGGTGAGTTCCTCCTGCTTGTTTCCCATACTACGGGCATTTGTGTAGAGGTATTTGAGGCCTCCTGTGGATGTGTGTACTTGCCCCCTAATCACAGCATTGCCCTGGCCCTTGTCACTTACCTGTGTATACGTTTCACTCATTGGTCTAGGCTGGGCTGTACTTGCTGGTGTTGCTTGGTCTGGCAGTCCTATGATTCCTCCACCCTTGTCTTGCCCTTCCCCTGATGACCCTAGTTTAAAGCCCACCAGAGGAGGTCTGCCAACCTAGAAGAAAACACAAGTTTACCTTTTGGAGAAAGGTGGAGCCCATCCCATCCAAGCATGTCTCTTGTCGTGATGTGCTGGTCATGGTTGAGGAAGCCAAAGCCTGTCTCGAGACACCATTCCTGAAGCTGCCAGTTGGTCTCCACAATGCACGTTTCATGCCGTCTCCCACGTCCACTCACTGGTAGGATAGAAGAGAAAACCACCTGTGCGCCCATCTCCTTTAGCACGCACCCCAGAGCATGATAGTCCGCCATCAGGCAATCAGGGCTTCTCCTGACTTCATCATTAGTACCCACATGGACTAGGACCATGGGGTAGTAATTGGTGGCCTTGATCATGGTTTAGAGCATACCTTTCACGTCCTGAATCTTCGCTCCAGGTAGGCAGTAAACCTCGCGTGCTGAGGGGCCCTGGCAACAGATGGGGCTCTCTGTACCTCTCAGGATGGAGTCACCTATGACAATCACGTGATACTTTCTCCTCTTGGCCAGCTTGTCTCCTTTGGCCTGCACAGGATGCAGAGAGTGTGGAGTTGCCTTTTCCCTGGTGTTCTCCTCTCCTTCCTTCTCCTCCATGGTTGCCAGGGCCTCGTACCTGTTCTCCAGCCGGACTGGAGAAACTGGTACTGCTGTGTTACGAGCAGCCCTGGTTTGGGAGGTGACCGTCTGCCACTCTGCAGTGGAGGGCACTTCTTGAGGTGCATCATCCTTGGTCGTACAACCCTGCAGGGAAAGAAAATATCTGTCAATTTCTTCCTCTGCCTCCCTGATTTCCCTCAGCCTTCATCAACATTGAAACATTTGGACTAAATATGTTGGTTTTGAAAAAAATATTTCCTAAAGAAAGATAAAGAACCCCAAATCAAAACTATTTCTACAGTAAATTTTCAACCAGCTCTGTCTGTGAGGTTCAGAGACAAGTACTATAGTGCTCCTTCCAGCCAGGCAGCCTTCATGGCCTCCATTATGGTGATTCTGCTGGATAAAGGCATACTAGTGATCAGATCAAGAACCAAGAAATTTGGGGTCTTCTAAAAATTGGCTGGAACATCAGAATACTCTAATAAAAAAAAACCCAGCTGGCTTTGGCTAGCATCCCAGTGTCTTAGAGGAAGAAGAAAAAATAATCTCAGAAGTAAATAGTATTCATGTGGAGAAATAAAAACAGTCTCTTGGTTCCAACTGGTAGCCAGAAAAAGCCCTGGGGTATAGGATTACATGTCTATACAGTTTGTGATGCTAAAACTACTATGTTCAGTGCTAGATTAACTATTTCTGATACCGCATACAGACATTTTGGGGGATAAGGAGTATGTTAAATCACATTAAAAATGGCCACCAGATCTAGCTTAGGTTGCCCAGATGCAGACCTTACACTAGTAAAGTGGATCTACATGCAAACTGTATAGAAGTTCAGGACAAGTCAGTCTAAACATGGGTGACCCAATCTAAGTTAAATGTACTTCCAAGGTAGTCTAACTTAGCTCAGATCCAGCAAGACTGACTTAACTGAACTTCCATGGAGCTCCCAGTGCAGCCCCAGGGCTGGGAAAGCCCAGCCACTGGCCCCAGCCCCAGGGCTGTGCTTTTCCTAGCCCCTCCCTGGTACAAGTCTATTATGAATGCCCTGGACCCTGCCTGCCATCACCAGATAGACAACCCCTTCCATGGACTAACCAGCCCTACCCCACCTCCATCACACCAAATCCCCCATCCCACAAGCTTCTCCCAATGCCACTTCTACTGGCATTCACCAGAGTCAGGAATTGAGCAAGTAAGTCTAGGTAGAGGGAAGAATGGGAAGAATGGGGGCTAAGTTTGTTGGGGCATTGGCTGGGGGTAGGAGGG
The DNA here is from genome assembly GCF_052110815.1 of Crocodylus siamensis. Classification (NCBI taxonomy): domain Eukaryota; kingdom Metazoa; phylum Chordata; order Crocodylia; family Crocodylidae; genus Crocodylus; species Crocodylus siamensis. Next base: position 29,924,018 of record NC_143397.1, on the reverse strand, counting down.
ATTGTGGGGCTAAAAATAGCCCCAGGTCCAGGGGGTGAGGGAGAGAGTGGCCCCATCCCCCTAAACCCCTCCACAGATGCCAAAATCCCCCCGATCCTGCCAAACCTTCCCAGATGCCAGCAACCTCCCCATGGATGCCACCTGCCCCCCTGATTCACCCAACCCCGCCCCGACAACTCTCCTATCCTGACTTATCTTAAATCATGTAGCTATTTTTAATGGGATCTGGCCCCCTCCTAACCTTCCTGAATGTTTGTCCCTACCCTGAATAACAGCCTTGGGGCACAAGAATATTCCCTTAAGTCTGTACAATGATGCTGTATGCTGAGGGTGTAACCATTAATAGGAAAAAGCATGTTTCAGTGGACTACATCTAGTGCTAGGAGCCAATTCTTCACTTCCTGTCTTTGCTGATGTGCTATATGGTCACTTGCAAATGCTGGGATACTCTTCTGTATCCCTTCATCTTTCATCTGACACCATCTCTTTTAATACTGAGAGAAGAAATGAATTAAAACCTGTTTGTCAGAAATAAAATTTACTAATTAAAATAGAGTTCTGCTGTGAAAAGTGAGCATCATTTTGCCAGGGACATCCATATTTGCCTCTCAGTGACTTATGCCAGACACGTTCATTTTATAGGAATTTTTTTTTCTGACTGTCAATCCTTCAACCTTAAACTGAACTCTGAAAGCCAAGCTGGGATTTGTCTTTGTTGTGCATCATCTGCCCTTAAAATATATTCTGAAGGACAAAATGGGTCCTATTGGACACTGGTGAAATTCTGTTGCCTTCAGTGTTTGTGGAATGGTGCCACAGACCTTAATAAAAATTCTGCTAATTGCACAGAAGGAGTAGAGGCCAAAGCTTGCTCTCTCATATCCATGTCAATTCTGCAGCTTTAACAGATGTGAATAGGATTGAAAATATTTCTGTTACTGAAGCAAGCAGATCCATCTCAAAATAAACACCGTGAATGGGTCTGTTCACCAAGAAAGCGCCATAGTTTTATAGTCTTTTCTCAGAGGAAAACTAGACTGTAGTTTTTCTGTGCCTTCCTCTCCCTATCCCTTAAAATGGAAATAATTATACTTGCTAAAAAGAATATTGTGAGGATTATTAAATTAATGCTTGCACAGGTTTTTAATAATGCAGAGAGTTAAGTTATAATTTTCTAAGAGCAGAATAATTGCACTACAAAGATTTTTGCATCTTCACAGGCAGAGGCCATGTGTTACTGATGCTGGCAGTTGCAAAGGCATTGCTTCTCATAACAGTATCATCATATCGTTGTTCATTATGGCCAGGTACAGACATTACACTTGTACCAATATAAGCGATCAGAAACCAGTCTATACCCATAACAGAACAGAACTTCAGCACACATAGACTGGTTTAAAAAATGGTGGAAAGCAGTCTAAGATTTCCAGCCCTCGCCAAAGGGTGAATGTGTGTTCTGTTCACTGCCAATCTAAACTACGCCATTTACAGAAAGCCATGTAACTTAGATTGGTTCTGCCTTGGGCTTTTTGAATGTATGTATCTGGTTTATGTGATCTTTGCTGCTAGGATCTGGTTTTGGCAAGGGACCTGGTGCAGAACAAGAATCATTCCATCCACCCCTCTGCAGTCACATCTGTGATCAGCCCTATATTTTTTTTAAACATAGATAACCTATGAAACAATGTTTCTTTCATAATGCTGATCTAAAAACATGAATTTTGAAAGCAGTGGGGTATCTATTGCAGTGGAGGAGCTGACTCTTGACAATATTGTTACTCTGACTTTTCACAACAGAGCAGCCACTGATTCCCAAAGTGCAGATGTCTGTCACAGCAGGTGGCATTGGGACCAATGACATTTTTATGAGTCATTGAAAATCTGCAATTTTCTACTGCCTGAGGGAGTGAGCAGGCAGGTGGGTTTAGCAATAACTGCTCTCTTTCTTCCTTTCTCATTCTCCAGTGAAGTGTGGTTGATATGGAGATCTCTTCCTGTGCCACTTAAATGTTTTAATTTATTCCTGGAGTTTCTGTCATATGCTGCACACCATCTAAATCTCAAACTCAAGTAAAATAAAAAAAATACTTTAAAATGAAAAGAATACTACAATCCATTCAGTATATTAGAATCAGAGAATCATATACAATTAGGGTCAGGAGGGATTTCAGGAGGTCACCTAGTCCAACCCCCAGCTCAAAGCAGGACCATCCCCAACTAGATCATCCCAACCAACACTTTTTCTACCCAGGTCTTAAAATCTCCAAGGATGGAGATTCCACAGCTTGTTTGAGTAGCCTGTTCCTGTGCTTTATTACCCTCTTCATGGGAAGGTTTTTCCTTGCATCTAACATAACATCCCTTGCTACAACTTGAAACCATTGCTCCTTGTTCTGTCATCTGCAAACACTGAGAACAGTCTCATCTCAACACTGAGTTCCATCCTCTTTGGAATCACCCTTCAGGTAGTTGAAAGCTACTATTAAATCCCCCCTCAGTCATCTCTTCTTCAGGCTAAATAAGCCCAGTTCCCTCAACCTCTCTTCTGAAGCCACAAACCCCATCCCCTAACCATTTTCACTGCCCTGCACTGGACTCTCTCTAATTCATCTACAGACTTTTGTGTGTGTGCGTGTGTTGGGCGGCAGGGGGGAGGGGGGGTTTGGAACCTGACATAGTACTCCAGATGTGACCACAAAAGTGCCAAATAGAGGGAAAGAATTACTTCCCCTGATCTGCTGGCTACACTCCTACTAATGCAGCCCTGAATGCTGTTAGCCACACACTGTTAGCTCATATTCAGCTTCTTGTCCACTGTAACCCTCAGATCCTTTTCTGTGGAGATGCTTCTTAGCCAGTCAGTCCCCAGCATGTACCTGTGCATGGAATTGTTCCATCTAAGTGCAGGACTTTGTACTTGCTCTTATTGAAACCATGAGATTTCGTTAGGTCCAATCCTCCAATCTGTCAAGGTCTCTCTGAAACCTGGTCCTACCCTCCAGTGCATCTGTATCTACGACTCACCCCAGCTTGGTGACATCTGAAAACTTGCTGATGGTGCCCTCCATCTCATCTGCCAGGTCACTGATGGAAAATCAGCCCCAGGACCAAATGCTGGGGGACTACACTTAATGCCAGCTTCAAATTAGACATATAGCCATTTATTTCTACCCTCTGAGCCTGAAGATCCAATCACTTTTCTATCCACCTTACAGTCCATTCATCCAAACCATACTACCTTAGCTTGCCTGAGAGAAAGTGAGATACGGGGTTTTGCAGACACACCAAGCAGACGTAGGCAGACTGGCATGGTGGGCAGAACAGAACCAGATGAGGTTCAACATAGAGAAATGCAAAGTGCTGCATCTGGGAACAAACAACCCCCAGCATACCTACAGGCTGGGCATCGTTAACCTGACCAGCACTACAAATGAAAGGAATCTGGGGGTAACAATAGACCCCAGCCTGAATATGAGCCAGCAATTCAACGCAGTAGCTGCTAGAACAAATAAAACTCTGGCATGCATTAATCCATGCATCTCCAGTAAAACCAAAGAAGAGATTCTCCCATTTTACTCAACATTGGTGTGACTGCTGCTGGAGTATTGTGTCCAGTTTTGGGTGCCACACTTCAACAACGACGTGCTAAAGCTCGAAAGGGTCCAGAGAAGGGCCACCCATATGATCAGGGACTTGCATAGCAAGCCATACAAGGGGAGGCTGAGGGATCTTGGACTCTTCAGCCTAAAGAAAAGAAGGCTGAGAGGGGACCTGATTGCAGGTTACCGCTATGTCAGAGACGTTCATCAGGAGCTCCGTGAACAACTGTTCACCAGGGCGCCCTCGGGGAAAACTAGAAACAATGGCCACAAACTCCTGGAAGATAGTTTCAGGCTAAACATTAGGAAAAGCTTCTTCCCAAGTAGGGTATCCAGACTATGGAATAAGCTCCACCCAGAGGTGGTGCAATCATCTACCCTAGAGGTCTTCAAAAGTAGACTAGATGGTCACCTGGCTGGGGTCACCTGAGCCCAGATGTCCTTTCTGCTCATGCAGGAATGATCCTTCAGGGTCCCTTCCTATGATTCTATGAATTTTGGTAGCCAAGGAGAAAAAAATTGAGGTGGAAGTAGAATCTGTATCACCCAGTCAGTTCTGATATATATTACAGAGATGGTGATGCGGTCTTTGCATAAAAGCTTAAATTAATGTCTTATTTCACTGTCATTTTAGATCTATGTGGTGGTGTGTGCTGGTACAGAGGCTACCATAAACAGCCATAAACTTAGTCTGATTTAAATTTTAAAATTTAAATATTATTAGAAGAAAATGTCACAGCAAACTGCAATAAAGCCACTTTATTTTGTAAAACTGAAATTCCAATGCCTAAAGAAGCACGCTAAGCACCTCAAGATAAGTGTTCATTCATCAAAGAGAAAAAACACAGCTTGAATGAATCAAGTTAAATTGAAGTTAAATGTTATGTTGAATATCATAGGCATGATAATTACTTGATTATTCCAGTTGGAAATAAAGGATTTGAGTTGGCATATCCTAAACTAAACAGTATCATAAACATCTGTTTTTCAGGAATTTAACTCAGAGCCATCAGTAAGAGCTTTTTGCATAGCAGCACCCTAGGCCAAAATGTAATCTGTGGGGATCCTGGTTTTCTCTGATAAAAAAAATCACAAATTCTTGATTAAAACCCCAAAACCTGCATTTTTCCTTTATTAAAATGAAATGCCACTATATATATAGGTATCAGTTGAACACAATGTTTTATTGATACATTCACAATTTAAAAGCAATCTGGTAGCCTATAAGTGCCTCAATCACTATAATAAAATAAATTTTAAATACCTGTATATTTTGGCATTTGATTTGGGGGTTTTTATCATGGAAAATCATAGCTTCCCCTTCCCTATTCAGTCAGTAGGACATGGGTCCAGTTGCAGCTTCCCCCGCCCCCCTCCCCTACTGCTTTGTGGCACTGAGCAGCATTGATATGCTGGTGCCCTGCCCATGCCATTGCCCCTCACTCCTAGGCCACAGCCCCTCAGCCCTGCTGGTGTCCATCAGTCCCCACCCACAGCCCCCCAGCCCTGCTGATACCCTGCATTCCTCAACAACAGGCTCCATCCATGCTAGTGCCCCTCACTCTGCACTACCACCTCCTGACTCTACTGATGCCCCTCACTCCCCAACCACAGCCCTCCCCAGCCCTGCTGGTGCCCCAAACTCTGCACCCACAGCCGCCCCACCCCCAGCCCTGGTAGAGGGGGCCTCCAGTTACTAGAGCTATGGGGCCAGGTATCTGGATCCATAGCCCGCCAACCCCTGCAGCAGCACCCAAGCCCTGGATGCCACATGTGGGAGGTGGCAGCTGCTGTGGTGGAATGGAGCCAGGCTCCCCCTCCCCCGTGGGAAGCATGACCACAGTGGAGCCTGTCATGAAGGTGGATGCAGGCTGCCCACTGCTGGCTCTGGCTCCCTGCCCTGCTGCCCTCCCAATTTCATAGATTTCATAGATTTCATAGACATTAGGGCTGGAAGGGACCTCGGGAGATCATCGAGTCCAGCCCCCTGCCCAAAGGGCAGGAAGTCAGCTGGGGTCATAGGATCCCAGCAAGATAAACATCCAATTTACTCTTGAAGGTGTTCAATGTAGGTGCTTGAACCACCTCCAATGGCAGACTGTTCCAGACCTTGGGGGCTCGGACAGTAAAGAAATTCTTCCTTATGTCCAGCCTGAAACGGTCTTGCAGGAGTTTGTGACCGTTCAACCTCGTCATCCCTTGGGCGCTCTGGTGAACACACGTTTCCCCAGATCCTGGTGGTCACCCCTGATAAACTTATAGGTGGCCATCAGATCACCCCTCAGCCTGCACTTTTCCAGGCTAAAGAGTCCCATGGCTCTCAGCCTGTCATCGTAAGATCTGTTTTCCTGACCTCTGATCATGCGCGTGGCTCTCCTCTGGACTCTCTCAAGCTTCTCCACATCCTTTTTGAATTGTGGAGCCCAAAACTGGACGCAGTACTCCAGCTGCGGCCTCACCAAGGCCGAGTACAAGGGGAGAATGACGTCCCGGGATTTGCTCGAGAAGCATCTATGGATGCACGCCAGCATTTTGGTCGCTTTACTAGCCGCAGCATCGCATTGGAGGCTCATGTTCATCTTGTGGTCAATGATGACCCCCAAGTCTTTTTCTTCTGTAGTGCTAACCAACGTAGCACTGCCGAGCCTATAAGGGTGCTGCAGGTTTTTCCTCCCAAGGTGGAGAACCTTGCATTTTTCGGTGTTAAACACCATCAGGTTCTCGTCTGCCCATTTGCTGAGCTTGTCCAGGTCAGCCTGGATCACCCGCCTATCTTCTGGCGTGGATGCTTTGCCCCAAAGTTTGGTGTCATGGGCGAACTTCGCCAGTCCACTCCTAACTCCAATGTCCACATCGTTAATGAAGATGTTGAACAGTATGGGTCCCAGGACAGAGCCTTGAGGGACCCCACTGGTTACAGGGCACCATGATGAGTGACTGCTATCAATCACAACCCTCTGGGTCCGACCACGAAGCCAATTTCCCAGCCAGCGGATCGTGGTGGAGCCAAGGCCACAACCGGCCTGTTTGGCCAAGAGGTGATCATGGGATACCAGATCAAAAGCTTTTTTGAAGTCAAGATATATGACATCAATCTCTTCTCCCTTGTCCAGGTGATAGGTCACCTGGTCATAGAAGGAAATAAGATTGGTCAAACAAGACCTACCCGCAACAAACCCGTGCTGGCTGTCCCTTAGAATGTTAGCCTGGGCCAGTCCCTCAAGGATGGCCTCCTTAATAAACTTTTCTAAGATCTTCCCCAGGATAGAAGTCAGGCTAATGGGCCTGTAGTTAGCCGGATCCACTCTCCTCCCTTTCTTGAAGATCGGCACCACATTGGCCTTCTTCCAGTCTTTGGGCACTACACCAGAGCGCCAGGAGTTTTCAAAGATCTGTGCCAGGGGCTGGGCTATGACGCTCGCCAGCTCCTTGAGTACCTTGGGGTGCAGATTGTCAGGGCCAGCTGACTTGAAGGTATCCAGCTTCTCAAGGTGTTCCTTCATGAGGTCAGCATTGATGGAGGGTAGGGGATCCCCCTCACCCAGATTTCCCGTGTGACTGATGAAAGACTGACGCAAAGTACCTATTTAATAGGTTGGCTTTTTCCTGGGCGTCAGTTGTCAGTTGCCCCATCTGGTTTAGCAGGGGTCCAATGTTACCCTTGCTTTTCCTCCGGCTCCCCACATATCTGAAAAAGGACTTTTTGTTGTCCTTGATGCCTGAAGCTAGTTGGGGTTCAGTTGCAGCTTTGGCTTTCCTGATTTGCTCCCTGCAGGACCGGACCAGCGCAAAATAATCCTCCTTGGAGGTGAATCCCATCCTCCATCCTTTGTAGGCGTTCCTTTTTAGCTGCAGGAGGTCCGCTAGGTCCCTGGAGAGCCAGGAGGGCTACTGTGCCTTCTTGCTGCCTTTCCTCCATGTTGGAATAGATTTAGCTTGTGCATTGAGGATCGCTTCCTTGAGAAGCAACCACTCTTCGTGAACTCCCATCTCCCTGGGGTCATGGTCCCTGAGGGCCTGACCGACAAGCCTCCATGGCCAGTGGATGGGACCCAGCAGTAGCTCCAGCCCCAGCCCAGCCCTGCCCATCTTACTCCCTCCCTCTTTCACTATGGGGTCCTCAATCCCCACCCCCCACCAGACTTACCTGCAGAAGCTGCTTTCCAAACTGCCCGGTGGCCATGTACATGTGAACTTGCACATAGTGCACCCTGCCTAATAGCCCTCCTCCCACTCCTCCCCCCCCCCAGCCCCTTGCAGGCTAGAACTGGTTTTCCAGGTTTTTTTCCTTTAAAGGAATAAATACAGGTTTTTCTCCTTATAATGAAAACCTCTGGGTTTTACTGTGTTTTTCCATGATGAATAGAAAACCTGGATCCCTGCTGATAAATGTTCTCAAATTTAAATTAGTAAGGGGGTATAATACATTGTTGGTCCTATGCTTATAAGGCTGAAAAAGACATGTTATTAAGCCATTTGTCTTAAAACTAAGCACAATTGTTAAAGGAATAGTTAAATACTCCTGTTTTAATGATAGTTCTAAAAATCACTCCTTGGTTGGTGAGTCGTACTGAATTACTATTCTGAAGTTCAACTTGTTCTGGAAGGAAATGTCTTTGTGACAGAAAGTCAATATTATTTAGTGAATTCACTATGCAGGGGAAAATATCCCCTCAAGGATGAAAGGAGCTGAACTTAAGCAGAAGAATAAGGTAGACAACTCTAGGTTTCCTCCCGACTTCTCTGTTTTAGCTATCATTATGATAATCACAGGTTATAATAGAAATACAGTAAAAATATCCTTTATCAATAAATATCATTATATGTTTAGTTAATGTTATGTGTGTTTTTTCTTATTATTCTGCCTTTCAAATGGCCTTATGTCTTGTGTGATAGCCTACAAATATTTCTAGGTAAAGTATGTCTACTTATACTCAACAAACTGGTAAGAAGATGCCTGGGATAGTAGAAGCTACAACAAATCTAAACAATCCAGAGAGTTTTGTGTGTTGAAGGCATATTGGCATAGAAAATCTCACAGGCTAATACACATTTTTTTCAAAGGTCCCTTTCCACTCCCAACTATTTATAGGAAGCTAAGAGCTCAATAGGTGAAATAAAAATATTATTGCAGATATGACTTAAGTCTTCTCACAGTAGACTCCATACCATTAGAAAGAGATTGCCCATGCCCTGAGACGTGATAAACTACATAAACAACACAGACAAAAGGTGGGAAGTAAAAAAGGAAGTGATGATCACTGAAGAACAGGTGCACAGATGGAGCTGTATATCATCTCTTGAGTCCTAATCCCGTGTCTTGTCAGCTAGAACATGCTGTCTTTTCCCAGACTTGAGTTATGCTACATATCTAACAAAAATATATATACATAAGGAGAGAAGGTATCATGGTAGTTCTCAGGATGTCAGCTAAGAAAAATCCATATGGTGTTTTTTTCTTTATAAGTCATTTCCTTTTCCTTTTCTTAAAAGGCATTCAGTCTTCAGTTACTGGAAGTGTTTTATTCAAGTAGCTGTCACAATTTTCAGGTTCATTGTCTGCAGTTAAGTGTACCCATGACCCAGCTAGAGCCTCTGAAGACTTCCCACTTGAGTCTGAGGCCTCTAGCAATCACCTTTCTTGAGTCAGGATCTACAATTCACTCAGATCTGCTTGAACAGGACTGACTAATTCAGTCTGGGTCAGACCAGACTTTGCTGTCTCTCAGGAGTAAAGGCAGGGGGTACCAATAACCATCGGGCCTTCAAAAAGTAAGTTACTATTCACTCAGTGCAAAAATCCATGAGATGGAAAACCTATCATATGCCTCTTCTCAGGCAGTCAAACTTCTAAACAAAGATGTTGTTGTCCAAGTATACCAGAACTTCTTCCAAGGCCTCCTTCCCTTGGTTACAGTCCCATGTCACTTAGATTGAGTTAGAATGACCCCCTTCCTAAGTCTAGGCTATCACTTCACATTCTTCCAGCCTCTGCTCTCTTTAGACTGTCTCAGCAGGTATGAACCTTAAGAAAACCAGTCACCTGTACTGACTAGTCACCTGCCCTGGTGAGTTGCATTAATTGCCACCCAATGGTAACTACTTGTTGATAATTGGGAATTTGGTTCTGGTGGAAAATATCATGCATCCAAAAATTTGCAGAAAAACATTATTTTTTGTGATTTCTTAATTGGCCTAATAAAAGGTGTCATTTCTGAACCAAGAGTTCTAGAATTTTGCATTCCTTTACCTGAGGCATTTAAAAACATATATCATTTATAAAATTCTTATAATAGGCTTTAAATATTCCAAGTGTCCATAAAGTCTGTCATAGTCATTACGAACATTTCATTCAAAAACAGTTAATAGTCATCATGCCCAGTCTTTGCTCAGCAATAGTGACAGACAGATTATAGGATCAAGCTGTTCTTCTAACTGAGAGTACAGTTTTGAACAGATCCCTAGTGACAGATGGTTACAGGACTATGGAACTATCTCACTTGCAACACCCTCATTCTGATTTGAAATTTAAATAACTTGACTCATTCAAAGGCAATACATATGTATTTATACAGTGTCTGAACAGGAAAGTCTAAACTATTGGGCACAGTTTCAAGGTCTAATTTCCTGTCTAGGACTAAAGCAATAAAAAATATCAACTTTGGCAACGGGTGGAATATGTCATATAATATTGACAGTGCCCTCTTAGCATAAGCAATCTCTATCAAAACACTGAAAATTTTACAGACATATCTGGTAGTCATCCCCTGTAAACACTGGAATAGGGATCCAGAGGAAAGTTAGTTTTGAAAATTCCAGAACATGAAATTTCTTGTTATGTCTACCCTGGTCAATAGGGCTATGCAAAGCTTCGGTAGCTGATTCAATTTGGATGAGATTCAGCCTGATAAGGCGGCCAAACCTCCGAATCTGAATTGAATTGGGAGACCCATTAGAAGCTCTGAATCAAATTGGAAAAAATTTGGTGCTGATTTGGAGATTCGGCCGTAACCTAAATAGGCAGCAGTCCTCAAGGACACTGGAGGCAGCTGCCTCCAGTTGGTAAGTCTGTTGTGGTGAGCAGAGAGGGGAGGGAAGTGGCATGGGGGGCAGGTCAGCACCCCCATAGCAACAGAAGGTGCTTGTGTGGTGGTTTGTCTAGCAGCTCTCGACACTGCTCTCACCACTGGTCCAGGAAAGCATGGGGTGTGTGGCCCAGGATCTGCGAGGCATGGGTGGGGCCAGGGCAGAAGGTGGAAGGTGTTGGGAGTGAGGGCTATGCTTCCCTGCCAGTCACTCACCCAGTGAGGAGTTGATGCAAGACTGAGTCACCGACCTGCATCTGGACAAGAAGTGCACAGTGGCGGGAGCTGGCCCGGCCTCCCCACACTCCCTGAATGAGCAACATTTTTGCCCTGGTTCAGCAAGCAGAGGTAGGGCATCCAGGGGTGAGGGGGCCTGTGCCTCCAGATTGGGGTGGGGTGGGCAGTGGAGTGGGGGCTACGGAGGGGCTGCAGCAAGTTTTCAGGTGGCACATGTCCCCTCCCCATGCTCTGCTGCCACTTGCCCAGCTGGGGCAGAGCTGCTGCTTGTCCATGAAGCAGGGGGAGACTGGGCCAGCTCCTGCTGCTGTGCTCTACTTGTTTGGAGGAAGCACAGGGCCTCAGTCCCACGCTGGCCCCATGCTGGCTGAGCTAGCAGTGGGGGTGAATAGCCCCCGCTCCCAGTGCCTTCTGCCCAGTGCCACTCTGGCCCTGCCCACTCTGGAAGATCATGGGGCACATGCTTCCACCCAATGCTCTCCTGGACCAGCAGCAGGAGCATCGGTGAGAGCCACTGGAGCCACCACCAAGTAGCTCCTGGGCCAGTGGTGTTCAGTGGCACAAGCCACCCCACCTCCTCCCTCACCAAGGCTGTGCTCCAGGAGGCAAGACCCCACTCCTGGGCTGCACTCTGTGGGGCAGGTGGCGCCAGGGCTGCAGTCCAGGTGGCTAGCCCTACTACCAGCCAGTTATTTCAGAATGCAGAAAGATGGTGGGCTACTTCCAATGGAGCATCAAGGGGAGCAAGATGCTGCAGGACAAACAGGTGGGGCTGAGCATCCTGCAGCACAAAATTATGCAGTATATGGAGACTCAGTGGAACTACACATACCCAATGCGTGAAAGGCTAGTCAAGCAACAGATGGCCTTGGTTGGAGAGACTGGGATCAGCAGCCCGCTTAACAAAGTGGCATGGGATAGCATCTCCCAGATCTTGGTGGTCCTCAAGCTATTCCTCAAGGCCACTGAGAGCCTCAGTGCTGGCAATGCCCTCCTTAGCCAGGTGATCACCATAGTGAAGGAGCTTGAGAATCAAATGGAGAAGCTGCAGGGGATCAATGTTCCTGTCTGGGGTGAGCCACTTTCACCAGAGATGCAAGCAGTGGTGAAGTGGCTAAAGAAGGGCATCAAAAAACAGCTGGATCCATTGCAGTCCAGTACAGACCATGCGCTAATGGGCATGTGTGACCTGAGGATGAAGGTTTGGGCTTTCCCAGCAGCAAAACCCTTGATCACTGGACAGAGGTGCTGGTAGGCAGAATCAGAGAGGCAGAAGGGAAGAGACAGGGAGACATGGAAGAGTGGGATCCACTTTCCCATGCCAGCACTTCAACCACCAGCTAATCTCCTCCACCACAGCCACTGCCAATGTGGGCCAAGGATATGGCTTCAATGTTGGGGTCCAGAAGCACCAGACCCCGCCATCCAGCAGGCAGTGCGGAGGCCTCAGTGGCTACCTATCTCGCCATGGACATGGAGCCACTACACTGTGACCCCTTGGCCTACAGGGCAACCCAAACCCAGGTGTGGCAGGATCTGGCCATGGTTGCTCAGGAACACCTTTCCTGTCCACCAACCAGTGTTCTAAGCAACAGGGTGTTCAGCATTGCTAGTGATGCTGTGACACGCCACCGCACCTCCTTTGATCCTGGTAAGGTGGAGCAGATGGTGTTCCTGAAAGTGAACCTCCCACTGCTGGGATTTCTCAAGCTCCACCCTCCTCATTCCACACCTATTTGCTTTTTTTAGTTGCTTTCAGAACCATTTAATGCCTGGCTTTCAGATCTGGAGGGGGCAGTCTAATTTATCACCAGCCAGCAGGGAAATAACATCTCCCTCCTGAGGTCCCATGCCAGGAAGAACTTGAAGGTATAAGCTGGAGCTATGGGGAAGGAGGGGGGTCCCATGTCCTGGGCATGACCTAAAACTGCACCCTGCCATGGTAGGGGGGCCTGGTGGGACAGCCAGTGCTGCGGAAGCCCCAGGAAATTCCAGGACCATGAACCTCCCTAGTGAAAGGCAGGTTGGGGGCGTCTGATAACCTCCAGCCACTACACACATGCACAGTCCTGGCTGGGAAAAGCCCAGACCTGTAAGATCTTTGAGAGGCCTGAGTCTTACTGGGTGCAGTGGAGTTGTGAGGGTGAGAACAGGCAGGCAGCTCAGATCTGACCTGAGGTACACTTTACTGGTCTGTGCTGGGCCCAGCACCCAAAGTGGGGTCGAAGGGCCAGGGGCACACTACAAGAATGCCCAGAGCAAGAGGCTTGGGATTCTGACCAGCCTGAAGGTGGGGCACAGGGCCTAAGGGGGAGCCAAAGATCCCAGAGAGCGGACCAGAGCTGGAGGGAGTGAAGGGTGCAATCTGTGAGGCGTGAGCCACAGTGTGGGGGAGGTAAGAGCTGCGGAATGGATGTCACCCCTAGACATCAGGGGCCTAAATGGGCAGCTTCCCACCTGGGTAACATCTGAATCAGTTTTCCATCAAGACATGGCAGAAGAAAGAGGAGTGGGAGGTTGGCCCAGAAACAGCTGGGAGGGTTGAGATCTAACCAGCACTGGGAAGGCCCCCTGTTTCAGGCTACCATCCCTGCTGCATTCATCTCGCTCTGCCTTAACACACGCAAGGCAGACAAGGTTCTTTGAGTCAATCTAATATCTTTTATTACACCAACTAAATACTTCAAGAAATATATCTTAGCAAGCTTTCAGGTTTAAAAACCTTTCATCAGACTGAGGAAGCATCTGTAGTTGGTGTGTGTGCTCTTCCTGGATGGAATGAATAGTAAAGAAGCCAGTGCCTAGTATGCATGCAAGAAAGCCAGTCAGCCTATGAACTTCACTTTATCAACCTGCTAGATACAAAAACTCATGGACTCAATATAGACATTGGATTTAGGACACACTGTAACCTGCCTGACATCTGACTCCCCAGGTACCTTTCCACTTTTACTTGCTACATCCCCCCTCCCCAACCCCAGCCTGTCTCTCACCCCCTGATTCCTCAGTTTACATTGACCCAAAGAACCTTGTCTGCCTATGTCCTTAGACCAACACAGCTACAACCCATACCCCTTAACGCACACAAGTGATACAAATTTTGCTTGCAACAGTTTGAGGTACACTTTCACAGAAACTCCTGCACCTATCTCCTTGAAACTTGTCAGGCTTTATGCCCTCAGAAGGGACTACCATCTCTGCTATATTTTCATCCAAATCTGAAAAACAATGACAAAGGTATAGGTATTTTAGTGAATCCCCATTATAGTCTGTGGCCGAATCACCAAATCAGTGCCAAATCTAGCCCATGCAGAGAGACATGGGCTAGTAGTACTGAACAACCTAGCTCAAGTACTGAAAGCTTTGTTAGCATAGCTAATTAGCCTAGGTAGAGTACTATTCTAATCCATCCATATGACTTGTATCTTAGGTAGCTTGAGACTTAGATCAGATATCTCTGCATGCCACTTATTATGAGGACATTTCTAAGAGGACCAGATACAAATTTTAAATCCATATAAACTGAAGGGTAATAAATCCCAAGATGAATTCTGTGCTTATATATATGGATTTGAGGCTTGACTGGTGATACATCAGTCTGTCAGTATAATAGTTGCACTGATAGTGCCAGTATTACAGTTAAATCCTGTAAGACTTTTCCCCAAGATTGCAAGTGCAAAGCACGCAATCAGATACTGCAGGAGATAAGCAAAAGAATGTTACTGGCAAAAATATATAGAGACTAAAGGCAAAATCTACATCACACTCTTAGGGTGCATACAGTCATTCACCACACCCAGTGTACATTCATGTGGCTGACTTTAAGTCACATGAACATAGACCGGGTGTAGTGCATGCAGCTATTTGCCAGTTCCAGGAACTGATCAGAAAAACTAGTGTAAGTAACTCAGGGTGGTGGGAGGGGTGGTATCTGGTGAGTAGGGTGTTTCTAAAAATAGCCCAGGCAGGTTCTAGGGAAGAGAAGGGGAGGGATGGGGGGGAACAATGATGCCCCAGAGCTACACTGAAAATGTGCACAAAAATTTGCAAGTTTGTGCTTACCCCTTTGTAGATCAGGTTAACCAGAACTCAATCTAAGTTAGCATACCTACTCAGGTGAACTAATTTAGATTAGGCACACCATTTTTGGGTGATTTAAGCCCTCTGCATGCCTGTACAATTGAATGTTTAATCAACTGAAGCCTGGGTTAGGTTGCTTTAAATATAATGCCTGTTAGGGCACTTTTAAACATGCTCCAGCTTGTTCAGATTAGAATGTGTTGGAGCAGACTCCATTGATCTGCTGGAGTGTGGTAATCTGAACACTTCCGCATGCTGCAGTGCCTCGTGTATTCAGCATCCCACATTTCAAAATGGCAGCTAGGATGCTTTAACTAAATCTCATTCAAGGAACTTTAGTTAAGGCACCCCCACTTCCATTTTGAAACACAGGATGCTGAATACAGGAGACGCTGTGGGCATTTTAATTAGAGTGGCTTCTGAGAGCATATTTATAGACACCCTTAGGTACTAGCAACTTAGGCATTATGACATAACCTAGGCATTAACGTCAGATGCCTGATCCCAACAGGACAACGCAAAGTGTTGGGGTTAGGTTGCTAGTTTCAGATATCATCAAAGGAAAATGGTATACGCTTTTGAAGGGCAATTCAGCCCAGACAAAGAAAAGGTAACAGCCTAGAGCAAAGCAATAGGAAACACTGTAGGCAGCATATTTCTGAATTCCCATCCTTCTTTGCAGGTTAAATGTCTGACTCAAAGTTTTCTGTCCACTCAGTATCTGGAGGGCTGAGTCATCTTATCAAGGCAGGAGCATAACTGAGCAGAGTATAGTTGACCACCTTTTAACTTGCAAGCCTTGTGGGTAGAGCACTCATACATGGAGTAGAAGAACTAGGTTCAAGTCCTTTCTCAGCCTGAAGTGATTCTAAGCAATGTCTTACACACTCACAAGACAGTGCCCTAATTACTAGATTGTAGAAGATTAGTGGAACACCCTGCAACTGCCCAACTGAAATTGGGCCACTGTACAACTAAGAATGTATGAGTCACAAGGTGAAAAGAACAGCAAACAAAGAAAAGCCTGACTATAACCCAGTAGTTCGGGACTCTGCTGGGATTTTGAAGGCTAGGTTCTGTTCCCTCTAACGTGACAATCATTTCTGAATGAAAGTGGTAGTGCTTTGTAACGAACCCAGTGCTGTACATTAGGAGCACTTATACATGTGCTCCAAGGGGGAGGAAGGGAGCAGCGCTTTAATTAGAGCTCTGCCACAAGCCACTCTAACTGAAGTGCTGCCGTGTTTCACATATCAGCGTCCCCACACTTAAAAATGGTGGGAGGCGTGCTTTAACTAAAGCTCATTCAACGAGCTTTAATTCAAGTGGCCCTGCTGACATTTTTAAACCTAGGGACGCTGATACGCGAGACACAGGAGGCTGCTGGAGCATGGCCATGCTCCAGCAGACTATTAATTGAGTCTGCTTCAACGCATTGGAATTCCAAAGCATTGGAGCAGCTTTGGCACTTGTATATAGGTGCCCTAGATGTCTTTTGAATATGCCTACTGAATCAGATTCATCTTGGGAACCTCCATCCATACAACTTGCCGTGTCCCACCACCATTCAGGAAATGTACTATACCACAGGTGAGGGTTACTGAGGAACATTTCTGTGTATACCCAGAAATTAAGTTTAGGTGTCTGCGTGAGTCTTTGAAATCCAAAATGTAGTTGCTAAATGAATGTAGGCATACAAGGTGTTTTGAGGCCCCTAGAGCAAAGATATTCTAAATCACTTTCTGTGATACATACACCTAAATTACAGAATTACTACATGCTGTTGTATTGCATAGTTTACCAATCTGAAGACAATCCAAAATGTTTCTTTCAGACTAGGACATTAAGAAAAAAATATTCTGTTTGTGGATTAAAAATATATGAATGCTTTACCACTGCAACAAATCCTTTACGAAACTTCCTTAGTATAACACGTTATCATTTCCCCTTTAGCCAGTTCTTTAGCCACCTAATAATCCTTATACTAACCACCATTATCTCCACTTGAACTAATAATTTCTCAGCTTGAATACTGAATGCTATGGTAAGTGATGTGAAACCATTCCTAGCAAAAGGACTTGATGAATAAACTTCAAACTGTAGTGTCCCCACAATTTTATGCATTTTTATTCATTTTAATTTTTGCTAGCTTTACATAGTGTTTAGGGCTTTCCTAATCCTTGTAAAAATAAACAATAGTGGAGTTTGTTTTATAAGAGCTAGTAAAACTCACAAAGTCTCAGCTAATGCACAATTGAAGCCAATAGGAGATTTACTAATGTTTCCAATGGGAGCAGAATCAGGCTCCTGTTCTGCAAAATACAAAAAAATTATTACAACAGCTCTTCTGGCAACAGTTTTTAAACACAAGAGAGCAAAAATCAAGTCTAGAGGACACTAGCAGTATATTATAAACATTCAAATACTAGGAAATGTTCACCTCAGACAATTAACCAGCTAGTGACAAGGTTAGATGAACACTAGAATTCAAACCTCTATTGACACTGTTTCACAAATCTTGCTAGTTCACTGTAAATAATAGTTTACCTTCTACAATACCCCTTGAATTGACAATAAGAGAGTAGATACCTCTGCCAGACTTGTTGGTATTTTATGACCTGTAGATCATACCCCCAGCCAGGGAGTCTGTGATTAAATTTTCTGTATGGCCATCTTTGCTCTTTCTTCTATTGATTTAACTGATGAGCTAAAGGAAAGTTGATTGAATTTTTCTTGAATTCAATCTTCTCTAGAAACTGCAGTTCCACCTATCAAATAGGTTTTATAGTAGTAATATCCCCTTTCAAAAGTGAATTCTGCTAATCTATCTGTCACCAAAGGATTTATCTGTCTCTTGCAACTTACAGAGACATGAATAACTCCTTCAGAGCACAATACATCTAAGGGTCTCACTCGAAGCAAGTGAAAACCTCTTGTTACCTTAAAATTACTCACATTTTTTTTCTGAAAAAATGAATACGTGCCTGAACAAGTTTTTTCGCAGTATTATTCCTTTGTTGAAACTTATAACAAATAATTTTATCTCATTTATCTATCTATATCTATAGATGTAGCTATATCTATATATCTATTGAAAATATATATTTCAATTATTTTATGAAATACTAGTGTTCAGTGATGTCAAAATGTTATGTTCATTTAGGCATTCTATTTAATATTATTTGACCCAGAGCTCCCTCTTTTCATATAGGGCACAGACAAAAGTGACAATTTTTGTGCCATCTGGCCACAGAAAGTGGTCTATAGCCATGACTAAACACAGGTGCTCAGCTGCAGCCAGCTTTAAAACTGGCCAGTTGGGCAAAAATCTGAGCCCTCATTGCATGAGGGGTCAGATCAAGACATTTAAAAACAGAGCGTCTTCTGTAACTTCTGTCTGCACTGCCTCCCAGCCTTGAGCTGTTTTCAGAATGGGAGTGGGGAAAGGGAGCACAGGGAGTTCAGTCTGGGATTTTTTTCAGCTGCTGCTGGGGGGTGAGGCAAGTGTATTGGAGCCCTCCTGAGGTGTGTGTGTGGGGGGGGGGAGTCCAATTCACCCACCCCACCCTCCAGCACAGGCTGAGGAACCCCTAGAAGGAGCTCCCTTTCTCCCCTCCCTTTCTGAAACAGGGACAGGAGGAGCTGTTGCTGGGGGAAACTGGCTGCAGGCTGGCAGGCAGCAGCTAGATTCCTCTCCCCTCTGTAACCAACAGTGAACTTCTGTTTGGTCCGGGGGATCATTGTAACTCAAAAAGTGTCCTGAAAAGCATTCTCAATTACAGCGGGGAGCTGTACTTCCATCTGCACCCATATGACTAAAGTTTTTCCAAACTGTTAAAAAAATCTGATCTGTAATTTATTTAATTTTTTTTAACCTGACCATTTTTGCTATGATTGATGATGTCAGTCACTTTTTATCATAAGGACCACTCCTCATTATTTGAGAAAGAGGCGCCTTAGGTTATGTACATCTGTTGTTAGGTCACTCTAAATGCCCTTCTGCGCAGACTTTCAGAGAGGCTAGATCAGGCAAAGAAAATGGCATGCCCTCAGTTAGTTCACCTGAGTAGGTGCACTAACTTAGACTGGGATCAAGATAAGGAAGTCTAGGAAAGGCTTTACCCGATTCTGTGAATGCCTGTACACATTTGCAGCACAGCCCGAGGGCTAGGAAAGCCAGACCACTCACCCAAGCCCCAGTGCTGTGCTAATCCCACCCCCCTGGCCCTGGTTGAGTTATCTTTAGCCTACTTACTTCAGTTTCTCCATGTGGTTCCCAAGAGGGATCGATGCATGTACACACAGCTCCTGGGACTGGTGAACTGCTGTAGCATCCACTCCCCATCTAGATGTTGGCAGTTTAAAGCAAGCTGTCTTTATAGGCTAATTCATTCCGAAAGGCATAAGTTTTAGTAGACAATAACCTATTTTGCCAGGTATTATGTACTAACTTCTAAAAGTAATTTAATTAAACTAATTAAAATACATACTGGATCAAACAATGTGTATTATAACACCTGGAGTTCATTCACCTGGAGTTCATTCACCTACCAATGTCATATGCTATCACTGGCTTGCAGGACCCCCTGCTGTTTACATTGGCCAAATGGTACGAGCCCTACATGAAAGAATGAATGGAGACTAATTTGATATCAATTCCAGAACAACACACAAGCCTCCATAAGTGGTTGGGGGAAAATATTACTTGGGGGGGTTGAGCCCTGCCGGATCCCCCGCCCCTTCCTCCCGCAGGACTGTTGCAGGACCGGCGCATGCTGCAGCTGTTAAGTGGCAGTGGAGAAGTGCCCGCACACTGAGCTGCGGGATGGCAGGGCTGTGGTGCTGCTGCTGTTGCTGGCTGCCGCAAAGTTTTGGGGGGCTAAGCCCTCTTAGCCCTGGCCTCCCTGGCAGAACACTTCAACTGCCCTGGACAGTCCATCGCTGGCCTCAGAGTTCATAAACAACAAAACTTTAAAAACCAACTGGAACATAACTTTGTGGGACCAAAAATCATCCATAGGCTGCATTGTGCTAAGAATGAGCTCAGCACAGACTCTGGATTCTTATCCCATTACCTGGATTTTATGACTCTTATGCCCTTCAGTGGGTTAACTGCTTTCGTTATTTTGTTTTAATCTCTCCAGTTCTCTTTCCCCTGCCACCCCGCAACTCCTTTTTCCCCTGTGCCTGTCTTTGTACTTAAATGATTTTATTCCATTCTAGTTAGTACCCTTGCTCTCTGTAAATCCATTTACAACATCTGACAAAACAGGCTGTTGCCTTCAAAAGTTTATGAGTCTCTAAACAAGTTAGGCAATAACTGTCTTCTGCCTAGATTCAGACTTAAACAACTAATGAGCTCTCTCCTATGTCAGAAGTAATAAATGTAGCATATTATCTCCTCCTTGTAAGTTTAAAAATACTAATCAATTAGTCAGGGCATAAAAAGTAAACCAAGAGCTAGATTCCAAGCAGCTTTATAGAATAAGAGTGTCAGTGAAGTGAGGAGTGTACTCGTTCCTGGGTGGAAACAACACTCAGGAGAGCGCGCAAACAACAACATACTCTCCCTGTGCCTGAAAAAGGGTGTTTGTACCCAAAAGCTTGCAAAGAACAATTTTTCCAACTATTTAGTTGGTCTAATAAAAGGTATCACATTTACCCAAAGAACCTTGTCTGCTCATGGGTTGAAAAATATTTATATATACAGTGCTTATCAGGATCAATCCCTTCCCCCCCACCACCAATATGTTGAAGATTTGGTGTGTGTGTTTACAAATGAAGCCTAAAACTTGTGGGAACAGAACCTATTGCTGAAAATGAAAACTTATAATAAATTCATTTTTTTCATTCCTGAAACACCCAGAATGCAAACACTGCTAAACAATAGAAAATAAGAAACTGAGCTGGCTCGTGAATCATAAAAAAAGGACTTACTAAGCATCAATCCGTTCAAACTATGCAAAAGGGCCGGCTGAACATTAAAAAATGTTGAAATCTTTCAATAAAAGCATTTGCAAAAGTATTTTTCAAACAACATTTCCATTCCATTTTGAATGTTCTACAAATATAATTGATTATCATGAGTGACACTGAAGATATTGTATCAAGGCAGCGGGACTGTAAAAGTTCAGTTGAGGACAGATTTTGGCCTGAAGAATCTTTGTTACTGGGAATGCAATGTGTGATGGAAAGATCCCAGTCTAACTCTGACAGGCTGGTTCAAGTTGTCAAGTGTGGTAATTAAGGAAATAAAACATTTCTTTTATTGTGAACTGAGTATATTTGATAAGGATTCACTGAGACATTGTAAAAAGAGAAACCCCTCTCCCCACTCAGTGCAATGTGTAGAATAAAACTACATTTTAAAGAATGGTATTTGTGCTCTTAACCTCCTGTTTTCCACTCACCCAAAATAATTTTTAAGTTACATGCACTGAGTTTAATTGGTGCAGCCTGTGGAGTTAATAGAAAGCATTATCACCAGTGAAGGCAGCATAGTCCTTCTGTGAATTATATCTATAGATGATGTAAAACAATAAGCAAGCAAAGTAAGATTGAAAATGTCTATTTCCAAATAATTTTTTACAAAGCAGGAGCATTCACAACATCCTACCCAATATACTACCATTTCATGTTCTGGCTTTGAAGTAAATTCTAAAGTTAAGGGTAGAATAAAGCTGTGGGGGTGGTGGGTATTTTTAGTCATTTCTTGAGCCCTTTTCCCAGCGAAAAACTTATTGATGGGGGGGAGGGGAGCCAGAGTTTACTTCTTCAAGGTCCTCAAATTAAGGAATTATTTAGTGGAGTGTTATCCAAAAACAAATTGAAGGCTGGCAACAATTGTAATAAAACCTCCCCACCTATGGAAATGTTTGTATTATTGTGATGGTTTTGAATGACCAGGGTACAAAACAGTTCAAGTCCTCATTTGTGGAATTTCTTGCTAGCTTGCCTTATATAACTAATAAGAGGATTATATACTTCAAAGCTGGTTTTATGATCCTACTCTGCTGACCAGAGCCATCAGTTCACTTGTTTGGCTGATAAACTGGATTTGGATGTCAGAAACTGACCTTTCATAGTAGAAAGTAGTTCATTATAAGTTAAATATCTGACAACATAAAATATATTTAGTGAAGAATTCAATCACTAAGGTCTGTATCTAAGTAAACTGAGGAAAAAAATTGAGGCTAAAGTCAGAAACATTCCAAAGTGATCTCTCATCAGATAAGGTGTAATTACAATATCCACCATTTAAAATTAAACATTTGTATATACAATCTCTCAATGGATACAGTGGCTTTATTAATTGCTGTCATTTCCCATAGAAAATGGAAGCATTCCTAAAAGGTTTAAAGAATTTGGAAAATGTACACACACATAGAGAACTATTATATAATATTTTGTGTATGATGGTGATGCTATGAAACATCTAAAGGCTCAAAAAGAACAGGTTATCAGGATTCATGACAAAGTTGCATCTTTAAAAACAGGGAGCATTTAAAGCAGCTAAGGTTCCAATCATCTTTTTCACTTGTGCTCAGGGGCTAGGGACAAAAATTACACACAAACTGGTATAAGTGATCAAAAACCAGTTTAAATCTGTAATACAATGGAAGTTCAGTGTGCTTCAAAACACTTTCAAAATGACCAAAACCTAGTTAAGATAAACCTGGATGGATGTAGTATCAGACTTAACTGATTTAGGTTAAATCAGTTTACTGAACTTCTGTCCCAGATCCCCTCCAGATTCAAGTTAACTCAGTTCCCCATCATCCCAGGATGCTTTGCACCTCCCTTGAAATCCTGGCTCCCTTGCAGGATTGGTGGGCCAGCCTTGGCACAAGCTATCTGCTCCAGTGGTGCAGGGAGGCATGCTCTAGCACCCCTTGGCTTCTAGCCTATGCCATTGCAGGCATGTGACTACATTTCAAGAATCAAAAGTGAATGTCTGTTCATTTGATTATTGGTTCAATCTATGCAGCTTAGACTAATCTATGAAGATTAAATTGATTCACCCTCAGGCGTTTTGACACTGTACTTATCCAGGTAGTTAGAGACACAATTCAATTGCAGTTTCCAATATGTGGATAAATATTTTGCAG
This sequence comes from Crocodylus siamensis, assembly GCF_052110815.1. Classification (NCBI taxonomy): domain Eukaryota; kingdom Metazoa; phylum Chordata; order Crocodylia; family Crocodylidae; genus Crocodylus; species Crocodylus siamensis. The sequence continues at coordinate 29,900,909 of NC_143397.1, read as the reverse complement.
GTGTGACTTGTGTCTACAAGAAAGAGAAAAATTCTGAAAATTAAATTTGGCCAGCAAGAAAGAACCCATAGGAGGTTATTTTCCATCAGAAGCATCTGATCTTATGTTTCAGGGATATAAATAAAAGATTTAGATGAGATACTCCTGGAAGCTGTAGTTAGAGAATGACATAAAATATACAACTAGTCTTTTATTAAATAATAGTATAGGTATCCAGTCACTTAATATATTTGGATTATACTGGTAACTGCTGTGTAACGTCTATAATTATTTAATACCACTTACCTATAAAAGGATCCCTTCAACCCCAGAAGGTATATGCCAATGTTCAAACTTTCAAACAACTGAGGAAGACTATTCTTTTGAAGCACAGCCATGAAAGGAAAAGGATACAGCATCCAATACTATATCATATCTTAGTGATTAGAACCCTCTCCCAGGAAAACCTTGCTTCAGTGCTGTCTTCATGCTGGGGATAGTCATAGACACATCTTCCACATCCTAAGTGAATGCTCCAATCACAGGCCAGAGACTAAAAGGGCACCATGGGGAAAGCACTTTCCAGTCCTCCTGGTGAAGTTGAGCCACTGTGTAGGCAAGTTTATTGAAGTCAAAGAGTCAGAATAAAAGCATGTAGGATAAGTGAGTCCCTTCCACACACCCCAAATAGCTAACAGCTTAGTAGTTAGGGTACCCTACAGGAAGTTGTAGGTTGTACCCTGCATAAACAGGGTATTGAACTTATATTTCCTGTTTTGGTAGGCACTAGGCAGTGAAAAGGGGGGGCATCATCTCTTTCTTTAGCCAGGTTTTAAGAAGTTGCTGTAACAGCATTTTGTGAGGAGCTTCATCCTGTTAATTTGTGTTAGGAGTTCTCAAAGCAGGCCTACCAACTTGGGCTTCTCAAGGAATTTTACATAGCTCTACCTTGTTCTGAAAGTAAGGCTTACACAGGAGTTAAGTGCATAATTTCTCAGACTACGGTAGCTTTGAGCTTGTGCAAAAGTGGAACTGAGGTGCTGAGGGAATGTTAGAGTCAAATGGTGCCATTATTAGACTGAACAGGCATTTTTGGATGACAGTTTGGGTCATATGCTCTGGAATTGCTCAGTCCCAATATGTGTGTTTTGGCATCACTTTTCACATTCTTCAACCTGCAGTATCTCTCTATTCAAAATACCCATAAAGAGTGGTTGAAGGTGCTCATTATTATGCATATTATGAACAGCCAACAATCACAGGAGAAGGCTTAAAATACTCTATAGTCACATGAGGCATTGTATTTATATCTGACCAGTTCTCTTTGCTGCAAAAAGGTTGATCTTTTACCCTGTGGTATTTAAGGAACATGAGCTATCCCAAGACAAAAACTGAAGCACAGGCACTATATGTTTACTGTAAGGCACATTTACGAAGATCAGCATTGTGTTCCAATCATGGGTTGACTTCAGAAAGTTGACCACATGGTAAAATTAAATTGCCTGGTCTCCATTGTTTTTACCCTGAGATAGCTGATACTCATTAGTTAGCCTGAAACCAAAAAATGACACTTTTTTTTCATAGTGAAGAGAAGGCATGGGTATGTATCAAATGGTAAATAGGGATCTTCTTTTGAAGGAATAATGATCTTCTTTTGCCCATGAAGGAGGGAAAGCTGGACTACATGCTCCACTTCACCATAGAAGCTGTCATCTCCCATGGGCACCAGCTGGGGCTCAGGTGCTGCTGGGGGAGCAGGGGGCTGCAGACCTGGGTCCCTGGCCCAATAGCCCTGGCAGCTGAGGGCCACCTCTAGCAGGGCTGGAGTGGAGGGGGCTGGGGCTGTGGGTGGGGAGAAAGGGACACCAGCAGGGCTGGGAGCTGTGGGGTGGAGAGTGAAGGGTCTGGACCTGTATCCTGGTGAGTGAAGGGGGCAGGGGGAGCTCCAATTTTCCATGATAAAAAACACAAAATCAAATACCAGAATTTCTAGGTATTTAGAATGTATTTTTATTATAGTGATTGAGGCACTGGTAGGCTTCCAAATGGCTTTAAAATTGGACATATATCAATAACACATTGTGTTCAATTGATACATATATATAGTGGCATTTCATTTTAATCGTGGATTTTGAGAGTTTTATCAGACAATTTTCTACTTTTAAAAAGAGAAAACCAGTATCCTTCCTAATAATACTGTGCAGTAACTTATTAGCACTGTTCATGCTGTGAAGCTCTACTGCGCAGTGTTATTAGGCTACTGCACATTAAGTGTCTCATATAAATACACCTACTATTTTCTGCACTGCTTGTCCGGAAAGAGATATTGCACCATGCACTGATGCTGCCAATTGTCAAACTCTTTCTGAAGTCCCGCAAGCATGTCTATGTGGACCAACTCCACTGCAAAAAAAATAGCGAGGATCTGTACAACTGGCACTCATAGTCTTATGAGAGATCCATTCAAATGGTGCTGGTTACATAAATCTACCATGTCCTAAAACACTAACCATTCTGTTTAAAACTCTTCAGTAACTCGAGTCCCAGAATCCTTATAAGAGGCTGTCACATTTCTTGTTCCCTGAAAAAAGATACTTGACCCAATAAGAAGGAGAAAGAGGTAACATATCATAGGTAGTAAGACACTGAATTATTAATTAAGGAATTTAAATTTCAATGATTTTACCTCTAATTAGAACTCAGGAAATTAGAGGGCTTTTAGGAAATTTAATAAGACCTAGAATGGTACGGGGTAGAAGGGATTTAAAGCAGGGGTTTTCAACCTTTTTTGGTTGGTGTACCCCCGGCAGCCAGTTCAGAAGCAGGGAGTCCCTCCCACCCCCCGCACAGCCGAGCAAATGAGCAGGGAGGGGGTCCCCTAGCAGGAGATCAATGAGCCGGGGAGGAAGGCCTCCCTGTGGTGAAACAAGAAGCAACAGCAGCAAACCCAAAAGCAACAGTGGTGAAACCAGAAGTGCTGCCAGCAAAACCGCAAGTGCCCTCTGCTTTTCCATGCAGCTGCCACGTACCCCCTGGGGACTTCCCAAATACTATACATTTTTATGACTTATATTTTTATGGACTCTTACTGACTTCACTAGGAGTTCTTTATTTGAAGAGTTTGAAAAATCAGAGTTATTATTGCTACAGTGCTTGGAGGTATATGAAGGTGAATCTATACATAAAAGACATCATTATAACTTACCCCTTATAATATTATAACTTACAGTGGCGGACCCTTTTGTGAGCTCACAAGAGGAAAACAAACTGGACTAAGCCAGGTTGAGTTCGCAAAGCCTTTTTCTTTCTTTCTATCTTTCTTTCAAAATGGCCACTGGTGTATGTTTGTTCAGAGCTCTGAGAGTTTCTCCCTGTTTTGTGAGCTTTTCTCCTTCTCTTGCTTTGTTTTTCCTCCCCCAAACAGTCTGACCCCTTTCTCACTGCAGCCCCCCACACTCTTAATTACTTTTTCCTGCCTTTTTTCACCTTTTTAAAGTCCTTTCTCCTTCAGTAACCCACGCCCCCTCCCCCTGGGTTTATTTTGTTTCTCCTCCCTCTCACTGCAGCTGCTCTGCTACTTATTCTTTTCCCTTCTCCTGACAGGAATATTGCTCATCTTTCTCCCCTCCTCTGGCGTTTGTTTTCCAGCTTCTTTGTTCTCTGATGGCAGACGGCTGCCCATCCCCCAGTCCTCTGGTTCCTTGAAGGGTTAACCCTTTTTTTTGCTGGAATGGCTGAAGGCAGCTCTGAGCAGCCCACTGCTGGGGCTTCTTCCCCTCTGGACCAGAGCTTTGATCCCTGGCCCCATACCCCTCCCTCCATCAAAGTGGAGGAGTGTGCTGCTGCTGTGGTGGTGCTGGTAGGCTACAAACATGTCCTCTATGCTGCTCTAGTGAGTTTGGTTCCTATCATTTTCCTCGACTTCCCTGCTTCGGTGCTTGAGGTTGTGGTTGCAGGTGTGTCTGTTGGGTGCGTTTTTTGCCTTGCGATGCCCCTAAACACACCATCTGTTAATGTAGTAGGCTCGGACATGCCTCCATTTCTCTCTAACCACCTGCACCTTTATGGCATAGTCACAGGGCCAGACCATAGACTACTGCTTGGCAGCATGTCCTGTCCTTTAAATGGCAGATGTTCATGCTTCTTGACAGGAAGGGTCAGGATTTGTCCCACTCTATGTCCTGCCTGACTGACGGGCAGTGGTACGAAATGTACCTTACCTCTAGGGATACTTCATGCTTACACTGTGGTAGCAGGTCCTATGTGGCTACCCAGTGCCTCCTGCTGGAAAAGGCAAGTCCCAGAAACAGAAGAGGTCTTCCAAAAAGGCCTCATCATCCCCTAAAGATTCTTCAAGGAAAGCTAAGGTTAACGAGTGGGAGCCCCCAACTCTGCCTGCTTCCTCAACACCCACCCCCCCAAGCCCAGTAGTGGTTGGGGTTGACCTGGGGTCAGGGGAGGTAGTGGAGGGATCTGCTGGCCCTCCCCCTTCCTTTCAGCTCCCTGAGCATGATGAGGTCGATATGGAGGTTGGGCCCTCTGGGAACCAGAAGCAGCTCCAGGACCAAGAGTGCCCTGCCCAAGAGAGCGCCCCTCCCAAGAAATCAGGGCCTGATGTGTGTCCATCCCCCAAAACTCCTCTGAGGGCACTGCTCCCATAGGGCCTAATGCGAGATTCTTGGTGAGGGGGTGAGTACTGCCCCCAGGCCTCGGTGGCTGTCTGTGCAGGATGTCTAGGGCTTCTCCTCAAGGTCAGATTTTGATTCCCAAGGTCATGCCTTGGGAGGTAGCATCCCCCACTTCAGCTCCAGTGCCCCCTTCCATGAGGAAGGTCCCCACACCAGAGGCATGGTCTGTTCCTGCTTCTGCGAAACTTCCCTGTGCTGATTACTCTGTTGAGCGCCTTACTGAATTTCCTGACCACACCAAGTAGCACTGGAAGGTTGCACAGAGCATTCATAAATGGTTCCCAGAACCTGAGATGTTCATGCTTTCCACCAAGGCCACAGCAGTGGCACTGCACTCCACCCCGGAAAAACAGCGTTATAGTTTCTGCCTGAGCAAGCTTGCAGGCAATGTTGGGTGCTTGCTGCATGACGTGCAGGCTGTAGGCCTATTTTGTTCCGTGTCCTGTGTGATTACTCTTCTCTAGTAGTCCTGTCTTCCCTTTTGACTTTGCCTGTCTCCTTTCCTTCACTCCTCATGCATGCCTGATATGGCCTTTGGCTTTCTCAGTGCCAACAGCTACTGAGCTCCTGTATTTCAGAAGGCTCCCTTCAATTTCCTGTGCCAAAGCCAGCTAGATGTCACCTTTCTGTATAACACACACACTGACACAGCTAATCAAGCCAACTGGCATGTCATCTGCTGGGACTGTATATTCCTGGGTCACGGCACCTCCCTCAGTGCAGGGGTCACAATCCTCTAATCACCATAGCTGATACCTGACTCACAGTTCACCAAGAGGTCATCCCTGACCACCTGATGACTGAATTTTGTTCATGCTACATCACCACCTCCTCATTAACATCTATACACCTGCTATTGAGTGGGAACAGCTTGCCCTCCTTGAGACCCTGATTGGTTTTTTATGGAGCACAGCTGATAGCAATGACCTTCTCCTCCCAGATGAGGAATTTAATTCACACAATTGACAACAAGTTTGACTGAAATGGGCCAGAACCCCATGCATCCTCAGCCCAGCAACTGCAGACTACTTCAGAGGCAGTAGCTTTTGTTGCTGTCTGGTGCCATTTCCATGCTGATGCAAGACAGTGCACCTGGCTGCTGGTGACCCCTGGTGGAATTGTCATGGCATGCCATAGGTGCTTGTGCATTGCTAAGCATTGCCTGCCCACCATGCAGGGTGGATGCATTTATTTCATCTAGACTCTTGGGTCACAGTCCATGGATAGTGACCTGGGTGGTGGGCCCAGTACTTTCTTGACTCTTCCCATGCCTCCTGCCAGCTATACCAGGGTTTGCCTTGACACGCTCCCCTGGGGGGCCTTGTACACATGGGTGGTTCATGTCCACCACACCATCATCCTTTGCACTCATCCTGAACTATGTGATGGTAGTGCCTAGTGGCACCAACCATCAGTGCCTTGCTTGCAGCACTAGACTTGGACATCTCAGATATTGCCTATTTGGTTTCTTTTCTATGCTGGCTAAAAGGATGTCTACCCCCTCCAGATCTGCAGGAGTCAGCTCACTGGGGCTGGTTCTGATACTGCTCTGTGACTGTTTCAGTGTTTGGTCCAGGCACACCTGTCACCGCGATTCAAACCCATTGTTCTCCAGCAGACAATACCTGCCTTTCAGGCATGTTGGACCATTTCAGGGGGTGCTCTGCAGTGTTGAGGGCAGCTGTTTGGTCCTTATGCTGTGACCCTGCTGTTCCCCGCTCTTCTCCCAGGGTACCAGCAAGGGCCCTAGTGGATTGCTGTGGCACTGGATGTTTTTCGCTTTTGATTTCAACTGTGAGGGCAGACTTTGAGAGTTAGCCCCAAGCTCTGTCTTCTGCACCTGGGCCCCTGTGTGGAATGTCTTTTTGTCTTGTTGTATTGTCACCTGTTTTCCCCCGAATAAATGTTTATAAACAGTCAAAAGTCTGTCTGTCTTCTTCAGCACTGAATATATTTGCAATTAGTGCTTGACTCTGTAATAAATTGTTCAAGTGATTGTGTGATGATCCAGAGACAAAGGTCATCTTCAGGTATATTAACCTGTGTTATAAGTAAGACCATTATATTGACCATCGTTCAGCTCAGCACTTGTGAGATATGGACACTGTGAGCTGGAGTACCTTGCAAACTATAGCCAGTTTTGGATACCATGCTTTAAGAAAGATGTCTACAGACTTTAAAAAAAGAGTCCAAAGGACAACAGAAGTAACAGGAAATTTAGAAAACATGATTTATGGTAAAGGCTGAAATTAATGAGAAGACTAGGAGGGTTATAATAATTATCTTTAAATATGTAACAAGTAATTATAAAGAAGGTGGAAATAAACTGTTGTCCATGACCACTTGTAACAGGGTGGTCTGACCCTTTAAAAAGGAACAGTCAGCCCCATTGAGGAATCCAAGCTGTCAGGTATTTGGATAAACAACTTGAAAAAACTGCCCAGAAAAGCAAGCAGAGGAAGCAATAGTTAGTGCAACAGTGTGTTGGAAGGAGGTGCCAGGCTGCTAAGCCAGGGCCAGAAAAAATGGGGCTCCCACTCTTCATGTCTGGGAGAGGACAGAAGGATTTGTTTTGTTTAGTTTGTTTAAAAGATTGTACTTTTCTTAGGAGTACTGGCTGAGGAGCTCCTTGGGGAGAGAACCAGCCTGCAGATGTCAGCAGGCTAAGCAACTGCTTACATCACCAAACATGAGCCAAAAGTTAATCAGCTCAATTAAAAGCAGATAAAATTTGGGTTAGGTATTATGTAAGCTTTTTTTAACTATAAGTAGTTAAGTACTGTAGCAGGGCACCTAAGGGCAGTTTTAAAATCTGGTCATTGGAGACTTTTACGGAAAGGATAGACAGACTTCTGCCAGGGATGGTTTGGGTATTTGTGTTTTTGCCTCACCACAAGAGAATGTACAGGGTGTCCTCTCAAGGTCACTTCCATAAGTGATTATGATTTACTTCATGGATTTCACTTCTTTTTCTGGTTGCAAATTTTTCAAGAACATTTCAGTCAGTTTGAAATATTCTTGCTATGCTTGCATGCCCAGGCTTTTAGATCACACTTAGCTTGGTTAAGGAAATCTAACTGCAATGTTTGTTTGCACCCCAAAACAAACAAAGAGCAGGGGAATGACATGTAGTCTGAAATTCATGTTTTACAACTGGGGAACTGAGACACAGAACAAATTAAGTACCTTTCCCAGGGGCACAGGAAATCTGGGACTGCAATAGGAGCCAAACCTAACTCTACTCACTTACAGCTCAATGGTTTAACCCTACTCTTCCTGTCCACCACATTTCTGCATAAGAATTTGATATTTTTATATAAAACATTGGTAATTAATTTTAATTTTATGTTTCCATAAAGATGCACATAATTAAGCACTTGGCGAAAAGTGATGACTAAGCACATGCTTCATCAATCCACAGACAATAAGGCCAGAAGGGACCATTGTTACCATCCTATCTGACCTGAGACCAAAACATTTCTGCAACTACTGTATGAAAATAGTAATTTCTGGTAAAGCTACAGCGAATCTTCTAAATGCTATACAGTCCTTTAGTAAAAGAGAAAGGGGGCATCTGAAAGTTTCTGGGCTTTTCCAAATAAAGTGCATGGGTTATTTAGTTATTTAGTATTGCTCAATATCTGAATTCAGTTAATAGAGGATGCTGCTTATAATCCTGCCAATCTTCTGTGAAATACATGGATCAACTTTAATTCAGTTCTGGCTGGACAAGATTACTAGAATATGACACTGACGGTTAACAGAATGCATTTAGGAAAATATACAGTTCCATTCCAGCCTGATTAAAAAAAAATATATAGAAGAGACATTTACCTTAGAAAAAAAGATAATGAAGAGGTTGGTTAAGTCATCTACTAGATAATGAGGGCAATTTTTTAATTACAGAGTTTAATTGAAAAGGTAATGGTGGATTGAATATAGCATAGTATAATTACTAGAGAAGCCATAAAGAAGGCACCAAATGGCTCTCATTAGTCCAGAGTCAAATAATTTATATTTTGGGGATTATGTTACCCTATCTTTTTAGAAATACTCATTTTGGGACCATGCTTCATACAAAAGTCACAGCTTGCATCTTCAGCCTGTGGAATGAAGAAAGCCTTGGAGCTTTCATTCCACAATTACAGAAATCAAAAAACTTCTGTTCTTCTGCATACAGGTGACTCTTTAGATCGGGAGCATAACTTTTTTGTTCGTCTTGTGCACCCTAGGAGTTGAATTAAGTCCATATACAGTCTTGTTCATCCCTCCCCTCCCCCTCAGTTAGCGATATCCACCCTCCCCACCCGGCTGCATTAGAGATATTCATTAAGTATATCACATACATCTAAATTACCAAATATTCACTTAAAAAATTGAAACCAGCTTTTATGACAAAATAACACAAAAAATGATAGTTATTTCACTTGGAGGAAACATTATTGTTTCAGGTGTTTAGTACATTACATTCAACCTGGGTGACTAGACTAGAGTTGCTGGGATCTGTTATGCACTGCAGCATGAGTGATCTAGTGTAGTGATTAGACACCTGAAGCATGGGTGCAGTCCAGATTAATTCCCAGGGAGCTGGGGGTCCAGAAGGGTCTGGTGTTGGAACAGGATTCAGAAACTGTAGCTGAGGTCAGGACGGGCCAAAGTCATAAGCTATAAACCAAGAATTAACCATGGTCAGAGCCAAAAGCCAGAACTGGCAATTGAACCAAAACCAAGAGCAGAGACCCAGACTTTGGGAAGGCCAGGGCTGAAAGCTAGAGCTGGAGTCAAAACCAGAAAACTGGCAAGGGAGCACACAGAAGGTCAGGAGCAAGAACCTTTACCTTTACCCACACAAAGAGACAGTGGGCTGGACCTGGCTTTTAAGGGCTGAAGCAGATGAGACCTATTGCCTATAGCTTCAGGGGATTGGCTGCCTTGATTGCCTCACTCAGCCCAGCTGAGACCAGGGTGCTGCTCTGGCCTTGTTTCTGGTGGTGTTTGTTCCAGGGCTTTACTGGGACCAGTGTGCTGCTAGCCAGCTGGGTGCTGTCTGAGGTCCATGGGGCCTGATCCTTTTTTCCCCTGGAGTTCAGGCAGCACCCACACCCTGCACTACCACTGGCAGGAGTAGAGCTGATCTAGGCAGTAATGGGAGGCACAACAGCTGCTGGGCACTCCAGGCTGTGGCACTCTCTCTGCCCAATGTCCCTGGGGGATGAGGTGCTGCAGCTTTACCAGAAATTACTTTTTTCATACAGTAGTAGCTGAAATGTTTTGGTCTCAGGTCAGATAGGATGTTAACAATGGTTGGTAACACCTGGCCCCACTGTACCCCGGCATCACTGCTTGCCTTGCATCAGGAGGGGTCACTGCATTCTGGGATACCTGAGGACTTCAACCTGGGCAGAACAACTGTCTGGGGTGGCCACACAGTAATGGTGGATTGGAGATAATCCTGCCCTAGAGTGTCATAACTTTAAGCTGTATGAATGCTTTAAGCCACTTAAAAAGTGCAGCTTGTTCAGAGGTTAAGGGGTCCAGAAGCTGTCTAAACTCTAAACTTACTGTGCAACAAGGCCCCTAATTCTGCTTTCCCTGTATACTAGCATTCAAGGGAAATGGAAGTATATATTAGGAAATGGAGGAAAATACTATAATAAACAGAAAGTCCATCACAAGACTGCAATGGAATCAGCAATCAGACAAAGTTTAAAGTAGTCAAAATGGTACTGTCATTTTCAATGTCATGTAAACATGGCCAGATGGTATCTGCAGGAGTCACTTTAAGGACAACTGACCAGCACAGGAAAATATGTATTAACAATCAATGTCAGCTATTTTCTGTAATATCCTAGGACTGAAATCTCCTAGGATTGCAATGTATCCGTTCGCAAGAATATGAAACATATGCTATCTGTGCTCAAAGTATCCGTTCATAGAGTTACTGAATTTTGCAGTGAAAACTATATTTTCCACTCACCTCAGAAATACTATAGTGGAATCCAGAACTTGTAATACAAAGGTAATGTTTCAGGAATTTAAGATCACAACCAGAACAGCTGAGCTCTCAGCTTTTTGTCAGTTTGAACTATTAATCCCCCGCCTCCATTTCTCTCCCTACTTCTTTGCAGCCTCTGAATCTCTCTGTCTCCACTTGACTGTGCTTGGACAAAGTGGTAGTGACTTTTACTTCTATAAGTTATATGATAAAGTCAGTTTTCTATGGCTTCCTGGTGCAAAAGCTGGTTCTTCTACAAAGAAAAAAGCTCTGCTCAAAAAAATGGGGAAGTGGAGGGAGGTTTTTCAGGTGTTTTGTGATGAAGGAAAACAGTGGGAAATGTGATTCCCTTCTGCTCATTTCAAGGCTGGCCATTTCCTAGGCCTGCACCTTGTAGATGTGATAACACAGATTGTCCTCTGGTATAAACCAACTTTAAAATTATTTGTATTGTTACATCTCTATTAATATTTTGAATAGTAAAGCATCAACCAAGAGAACAAAACAAATCCAATATAAACAGTTTATGAAAAACCACAAGTTACACAACATCCTAGTAATGCAAACAGGCCAGATCCTCAGCACAGATCCATTACATGAAGGCAATGCTGTTCTACAACAATTAAGAATCTGTGTCATTAGTGAATATGTTCCCACACCACAGATTCAGGGGCTTTAATTCTCCTTGTTCATGCAACAGTGCGCTAATAAAATAGCTGTGCATATATTTGTGCTTTAAAAAGGGAAGATATCATATCTTTAGTTAACTATGAGCACATGCACCTGGCACTGCACATGCTGCAAGTAAATAAGGTGTATCATTTTTAAAAGGTAATTATGTCTAGGTGTAGAGATACCTTGCACAGCACAGTGAGCAGGTACAGGAGAATAGCAGCATAGAGTTACAAAGCAACTGAAGTACAACATAACTCGCAGGTACAACTGGCTACCTGAGAAAGGAGGTGCAATGTTAAACCCAGTTCTGAAGTTCTGATCCTCTGCTCTGTGTAGTCAGGGTGGAATGGCAACCTGCTGCAGGATTATTTTTCAACCAGATCCTTTTACATAAACCTTCTGTCTTTCTTACCTGGATTTTTTCAGCTACTTGCTCTGCTGCTTCTTCCCCACTTCACAAGAGTCTTGTTTCACATTAATTTAGGTGGGTCCAGGAGCTCTTAACCCCTAGATTCTCCACCCATTAACAACTGAAACTAGTTTTGAGCACACTTTAGGTTGCTTAAAGTTACACCACTCCAGGGCAATTTTATCTCTGATCCATGTTATCCAGCTTATATTCAGTTAACATGTGGGCACTCCCAACAAATGAGCACCCAAGTTGCTATCCTTCAGCATCCCAGGATGCAGTGTCCCTCCTGCACCTTCATGATCAGTGTAAACCAACTTTCCATCTCTTGAACTCTACTACCCACTCCCCTGCTCCCCTACCCTGGGGGTATGACCCTCCCACCCCAAGGATGCAATCCTGTGAAAGCAGCCTGCAGAGCACATGCCAACTAGTCAGGTTGCAGGCTATGGACCCCAGGACTGGGGTTTAGAGAAGGGGTGAAGAGGCACAGTGATATAGGGCTGTATCATTACTGTAAGTGGCTGGGGGCTGTGTGCCCCGTGGGCCACCTTAGCAGAGATCATACCAGCAGGATGCCCCGGTGCTACACTATGTGCCTGGGTGCCCCGACTCACCCTTACAACCCTGGGCTGCAGGTACTGAAGAATCATGGCAATAAAGCTCCTGAGTTTCTAGTACTAAAGGCTGTGCTGTGCAGCACCAGACCATTCCTTGAGCTGGGCAGGAGCCCAGGAACCATAAGTTAACCCCTTGGTCCAGGGACTGTCAGGTGGACAGCACTGTTTTAGGACATTTTTTTTTCCTGTAATAAAATGTCAAGCTCAAGTGAAGTAAAATATGAGGGCCCCAAATGAACTGTCTGGTCTTTTTGCCCTTTCCTTCAACTTGTCTTTTTATTCTCTTGACTCTGCAAGCAGGTCACTGTTTGGTTGGTTGCAGATATATTTTAGTTCAGAGTGAGCAAAGCACAGCATGACCTCCATAGTTCAGAATAGGGATTGCAATACGTACACCGACACTCAGTGCCGAGGTTCAGCTGTCCAAGGTAAGGGGATACATTCATTTATTCTTCATGCCCTGTACTTAGACTACTTCACCGAGCCTGGTGGTCCTGAAATAAATCCAGGACTGTTCATATTAGCCTTTGTTGTGTTTTAAACAATACTGCTGCTTGAGAGAATTGAGTATGTACTTGGTAGATCTATCATAGCATCGGCATGGAAAGTTTCAATTCAGAACACTCAGGCTGTCCGACAAATGACATTATCAGTTAGTTTCCGTGTGACCTTGGACAGGTTATTTAACCTGTTTGTTGTGGTATATCCATCTCCAAGATGTGTATCTTAAAAATACTGCAGTTATGATCCCTACACAGATAAATGAAAAACAGCACCATAGTAAGATCAATGTTTACAAATCTGTTATTAACAATGATCTAGAATATGAATGGAAAAGAATACATTTTCAATGAAAATGAAAAAAAAAGTTAGCCTAAATTGATAGGACCTGAAACAGCAGTGAGGTCAGAGAGGCCAAAGGGATTTGAAGAGGTAATCAGGAAAAGAAAAGGAAAGAAAAATAACTCAGTTTAGAAATATATAAGATAAGTTACCTGAGGAGAAAAAAAATGCCTAGCACTGAGAGTCAATTGACAGGGGATTCTAAGAAAGAGAAATACTGATGATAGAAGACAAATTAAAAACAAATTTGAAATCTTATACAGCAATGAAAAAGGCTAAAGCCATTATGCACTACCACTACAGAGGAATTGCATTAAGCAGCAGGGAGGTGGTGTTATGGCAGCTCCCTATACAAGTGTCCTGTGAATACACCTGTAGTACTGCATCCACGTCAATGTACTTCATTAAGAGAAATCTATTAATTCACAGACTGGGTAAATTGCTTTAAGATGGCTTGTTTCTCTCTCATAGATCATTGATGGTAATGTTGGCTAGGATCTCCACCCACAGAGTTCTGCAGGTATTAATCATGTCAGTTTTTATCAATTAATATTGTGCAATGATGTCGTCAGTATATACATGACTCTCAGCTCTGTATTTCCTTAAAACATGCAAACAATGCAGGTTTTCTGGTGAAGATGCTTACATACCCAGATCTGAGCTAGGTGCTTTGTAGAACAGATGAACAACCTTTACTCTGAACAATTTACAATTTATAGTAGATGTGACATGATAAGGCCCCCAGTACACGTTATTTTTCTGGTACAATTAAGGTGTTATATATGATGTAATTCTATATTTTTCAAGTAATATCTTTGGGGCTGGTTTGTATGTCACCATAACTTGAACACGTGCCATGCTATGCAGGGACTGCTTCAGAGCTGGAGTGCCAAAGTGGTCCTAATCTGCTATTAGCCGGCAGGTACCACCAAGGTGCCTGAGCCCTAGGGAAATCCCTACCAGCTGATGGATGATTGAGATGGCCCCAGGGCTCAAACCCCTAGGATTTCCTGATCAGCTGATCATTAGCTGGCAGGGACCACTCTGGGATTTTCCTTATCAGCCATGAACCTCAGAGTGGACCCTATCAGGTGGCAGGGACTTCCTGGGGCCTCAAACCCTGGGTGGCCCCTTTCAGCCCATGATCAGCTGATTGGGATGGCCCCAAGGTTCAAGTCCTTGGGCTACCCTGATCCCGTTGTCAGCTGGCAGGGACTTCCCTGAGACTAGAATTAATGGGAGAACAGAATGCCCCCAGGGCTTGATTCCCTGTGCTGTGACAATCAGCTGATCATCATCTAGCAGGGACTTTCCCAGGACCCCAGAGCAATTCCTGCCAGCCAATTACAGATCAGGACTGCCCCACAGCTTGAGCCCTGGGGCAATCCCGATCTGCCAATGATCAACTGATCATTGACTGGCTTTGGAAACCACAAGGGGGTTTGAATGGCTCTATTGGTCCTCAGAGCTAGCCAATAAGGGGATTGTCAGGCACCCAACCTGCCACTGCAGGGGGGAGCCCAGGATCATTATGGGAGCCGATGCTGGATCCCACAATCATGCCCCCTGCCATGCTCATGTGGCATGGTAGGAAGCACAATTGTTGGGATTATGCATCAGATCCTATCATGCCTCTACTGGCATATCTGCCAAGAGTGTTAGACACACAGACACATTTAAACTGTTGTAAGTATGGAGTGGATGCATGATGTACAGCCACACACCCATGTAAGTCACTCTATTCAGGGATAAAATTACTGAACAAAGTCAGAATAACTATACAGTGGTGCTGAGTTACATCAGTGTACAGGTCTTGTGTCCACAGCTCTAGGCAATTAAATTCCTGGGGCAGATGTCTGCTCACTGCAAACAGACCATTACCAACTGCCTCCTGTCAAGTTAGGAACTGCTGTAACATTGCCTACACTGGGAGAGCTGGTCACCTGTCTGTTGGCTACAAAGGACCAATTCACCCATAATAATTTCTAATTTATTGTACAGGGGTAAGCTGTGAGGTAAGTCTTGATCAACCCACAATTTTTGTAACAGTGCAACTGGCTTGGTAAGGAGCATGTTTTTACCATTATAACCAGGGATCCTGGTTGTCTCTGATAAAAAAAAAATCCCCTTTTCAGATGAAAAAAACCCAAAATCCATGTGTTTCATTTTAAGCATGGAAAAATCACTAATATATAGATATCTATATATAGTGGTGTTTCATTTTAAGCATGGAAAAATATGGATTTTGGGTTACTATTTTTGGTCCAAAATTTGGGGATTTTTTTTTCAGAGACAACCAGGATCCCTGGTTATAATGGTAAAAACATGCTCCTTACCAAACTAGTTGAACAGTTACAAAAAAAATGTGGGTTGACCAAGACTTACCTCAGATTACTGTTTGTAAGACAAAAGTCCTATAAAAAACTTGGGACCTACCGAATTCACAACAGAAGAGGACTGTGTGGCAGCTCCTTTAATCTTGCAGGTTCCACCACACATCCCTGTGCCCTCCCCTCTGCTGATTGGCTCCCAATTGGCAGGGAAGTTAAAAAAACTACAGTTTTAAATATGGTACCACATTTGCTACCCAGCTGGTCAGCAGCAAACAGCAGTGCCACTGGGGCCCCTCAATCAATTGGCAATGTGGAGGGTGCATGGCAGAGCCTGCAAGATTAAATTCCACCATGAATTCCATAGGTCCCTATTTATAACCCACAAAGTGGACACAGTTATATTAATCATGTGCTTCACACCACTGTAAGTCATATGTTATTAAAGGTGCATATGGACAAACTCACTCTGAGACTCAGGTTGGATCTGGACCACATGGGCTCCTCTCAGGCTGTATCCCATGTCCAGTGGTGCAGGTCCACATTAGGTGGTGGCATGGATCAGGAATCGTGCAGCAGCATAAGTCTAGACATGGGCAGCAGAGTGGGTGGGGGAATCGGGCTTCAGAGTGGGTCCTTACTCACCCCCTGCCAACAATGGCCATGTTAAATTCTGAGGCAGGCCATGCTCCACTGGCCATACACCTCAACTTCCAGTAGTTGTCCCGATTACCAATGGCCCAGCGGGAATGATTCCACAGGCCAGATTTGACCTACGTGCTGTAGTTTGACACTCCCGGTACAATGAATACATCATAACTCCCCTCCCAGATGAACATTTTTGAGGTGACACTTCAAATGGCAAATCATTGTGAATGAACTCACTGTTTCAGCCTGTCAAGTTTCTATAGCCCTCACTTTCAGCATAAACTGTCTATTCCAGGAGTCACTGGCTTGTAATCTTTGAGATTTATGGGGACAGATTTATGTCTGATTTACGCCATTGCTTTCAGTGGTGGCATCCCCACTAAGGAAAGGCTGCTGCAGATGAAAGTGCAGGGCAGGAAGGGAGTAGCATGATTCAGTGCCTTCTCCCATCAGGATCCACTAGCAAAGGCAGAAACCAAAACTTCCTCTGAGCACTGGAACATCTAATGGAGTATAAGGAGTAAAAATAATCCCTGACTTCCATGTCAGAGGCAAGGCACTGATAAAGGCAAGCTTCAGTCCCTTTAATATGAAACACAAGAAATGCTTCTGCTATTTCCATTCCTTACTGTCATCATAGAGGGATCCCAACAGCAGGGCAGGTAAAATGCTATGGTACCCAATTTTCAAAATTTATTCTGAATGCTGCTCATATGCAGAAAACCAGATACAGCTCCTTAGCCTATGGCTGTAAGTCCCACTATTTTGGCAATAATTTGCTGAACAAGATAATTTGGCAATACATTTCCTGATTTTGTAAGTGCTGGCTCTTAATGCTCCTTTGTTATTGTTCGGACTTAAGAAGTCAGCCAAAGGCATTCAGTGTTTTAAAAACTGTTAATACAGGAACTCTGTCATGCCACCCAGCGGTAACATTCTGTAGCACAAGAAATGTCTAGGAAGAATCATATTTTCAGCTGCACATCCCAAACAAGGACCTAAGGCTTATCTTTTCTCAGAGAACACAGCCACTGGCAATTAGAGATATCTAAAAATTTTAAATACAATTTTCCGACCTTTAAAATGTTCAAATCCTGAACCCTTTCTTTGGATCTTTTCAAATACCACATCACTTCTTACTTACAGAAGCAATCTTAAAATTGAAACAGCAAGCCTGTTAAAACTGCTCCAGAATCAAAGCGTTTGACTACAACTCTTCGGATTTAAGGATATCTACTTTATTTGAAATACCCAAGGTGCCTGAAGGGTTTCCTTCTTGGTCAGATTGTGCAGTGAGTGATTATTTGAGCATACGTAATACAATTAACAATTTAACTTCTCTTTTAGAACCAGCTGAATTGCTACTGTACTACAGACTCTAGTCCTCCGCAGGGACCAGAAAAATTACTTCAAGGTTAGATGACTGATATCAAAGGTGGCAGAGTGTGACCTCATTCTGCATGGAAGAATTGCAATCATCAATCAGTTTACCTGTTTGTTTGATTGATGGTTGCTCCCCCTACAAGATTGTTAATGAAACAAGCATCCCACTGAAGAATTCCTTGCTGGAGAATCATTCACAGACACAGAAAGCTCTTGGCCTATTAAAGGCTACACCCTTTTCATGTTCCCTCAAGGGGGTGAATCATCACAAGGAGATCCTTAAGAATCTTCCTCCATTTCTTTTTTGGGAGGGGTATCATCACAGAAAGGGAAGAGCTTGGTTTTAAGGCCCCTGAAATCTGAGGAGTTTTAAAATTCTAGGTTGCACTTTAAATTCATTTCTAGATCAAACAAACAAAAAAGGAATATTTTCCCCAGTCTCCTCAGCCTGTCTAGAATAGGTTACTACCTTTTTCAATTTGCTGAATATTTTTCTATGCCAATGTAGTGGAAGCTGCACAACTTTGTCCTTTCTCCCATCTTGGACCAACTTATGTTTTGAATAACATCATCATCTGTATGCTATTGAGTCTGGTGCCTCATTCTTGTTTTTCACATAAAACAAATATTCATGCCAATTCCTTTTCTGGTTGCCCCATTGTAGTATTTGAGCTATCACTCCTTTACTTCACAAATGCATGTGCCTCCATTCCCAAACATGGAAATTAAATACAGCAGACAATCTAATTCACAATGTAACCAGTTTTTTTCCCTTTTCATTCTTTTCTTATTTTTCAGTAGTTTGAGTTCTCTAAGCCTATTTTATCTTTTAAAAAAACCCAAGCCTGAGGATAATAATATGCCTTTGATGGAAGAAACAGATATACATGGTACGAACAAGTAGGAAGATAGAGTAACAAGAAAATGAAAGCATTGACCTAGAGCTTTACTTATAATAAAGGAACACAGTTTCATTTAAGTCAATGGTATCACACCAGTTTATATTGGCTAAGTACCTAAATTCTAGAACTTCCTACATTTTCCAACAGAAATCAAAGCACAGCTATGCCAAATGGATCATGCCAGGGGACCCTGACACAAAAACACACTCCTCCCTTTCTATCCCATTTGCATATGCTATATACCAAAAAAATGTCATGGAGCTACCATTAGAATGACATTGAGCACGGTCCAAGCTGCTTTCACGAACATGTCCAACCCTGGGGGCACTGCAAGACATGAACTACAAAGAAGCTATGTGACATTTTTGGACATGTAGCAGAGGCCAAGCAAGCAAGTGGGGCATGGCTTCTTGACAGTACTCTCTAACACCTTTCAAACACAGTGTAAATCTGCCTTTTTTTCTGTGAGGAAAAACACACGGGATGTTCTAGAATGTATATTTACATCCCCAAATAAAGGCATCAGCTTAAATGCTCCAGATTTCAGAGTTCTTGTGTTTCCAAGAGTCAGTTGTCAAAATGGAGGAATAGATATAAAAACAATGCAAGCTTTCTCATTCACCTTTCTGAAGAATAAGATGCATTTGTAATGCAGTTGTAAACAATTTTATCATGGCTGACGCTTTCGTTACCCACCTAGCAATCCAAATTGGGAGTCTATACATTCACTTGAGAACATACTCCTTAAAGTCCAGCTTATAAAATATATCATTGCTCAGAGCACTCTACCCAAAGCCCCATCATGAACTTACTACAGGAAGACACAGCACCTTCCCAGAAGAAGTTAGCAGGCAAAAGAATGGGTCTCAACTTGTGCTTAGTACTCACCAGCTTCTATCAGAGTCAAGGGGCCTCACAAAGTGAACCTAACTACATCTTAATATTTTATTAACATGTCCTTTCAAACATCAAATGCTAATTTCGGTCACAATTGTCTTTTATTTGATGCTGCCTGTAGCTACAGCCCTCAAATAGACAAATTACTAAAACCTCAACTTCCTAAGGTGTGCAGAGGGAGATAGACCTAACAGGTTTTTTTAAATATCTGTCAGGATGAACTAGCTTGACAAGTCAATTCCTGCATCCAAAATAGCAACATTGTACTTTGTACAGGAAAAAGACATATTTTTTAAACCTACTTTTAAACTCATAAATTTAATGTATGTATAGCAGCCATTGTAATAAACTCTGCATATCTCAAGAAAAAGGCATCAGAAATTCAGCATATATCATTCTTATTTCCAATTGCCCTTTTCTGGATTCCTAAAAGTCCTCTGCTTTTTTTATTAGTTTTACGCCTTTAGCCATAAAAAGAACATTTTCTTTTGTCAGCATGGATTTTGTTATGATACTATTTAACAAAAAGATTAAGCTGGATAAAAAAGTGATTTACTTCCAAGTCAGCTGTTACATTTGAGAGAACCATTATCTGAATCAATACATTCCTTGTACGTCTGCTTTTAAATAGTCTGTTGTCATAGAGGAAGGAAAGGAACAGAACACAGCAGTACTACAACCACTGCACCCCAGGAAGAAATAACCCCCAAGGGGGGAAGAAAAAGAATACCCCAATACCCCAGAGGGCAGCCTTTAATCCTGTTTAAATTATTACAAACCTAGCTGGGCCTCAACCCGGGAATCCCCTTTCCATCAGGGGCTTCTCCTCTGCTGCCCACCACAGAGGAGAAGGCCCTCCTCCCCTGTGGGAATCCCTTTCCCAGGCAACTCCCAACTCCCTAGGACTCGCCAAGGCTGCACTCATCTCCAGGGGTGAGGCATCTCCTCCCTCTGTGGGGGGCCCTCAGCTGCCTTGGGGGGCTCTCCTGGCATGTCAGTCTGCTCTCGGCCCTATGCACCATCCTGTGCACCGATGGCCCTGTCCCTGCTTCATGCAGAATTGGAGACCCATACCACTCATGCAGCCACGGCAGCCCTGAGCAGAGCAGCCCTGCAGCTCTATAGCCCTGGGCACCATCCTGTGCACTGATGGCCCTGTTCTTGTCTTGTGCAGGATTGGGGACCTGTGCTGCCTTGAACAAAGGCTGGGGTCCCATCCACTCTGGGACCCTCTGTGCAGCAACCTGTATACCATTGCTGTGCTCCCTTCATGGTGGGGCTGGGGACACAGCCACTTACCAATCCCCATCCAGCAAGGTATCTTCTGGGCACTTCTGGAGCAACTGCTCCACCCCACTGGTCAGCTCAACCAGCTCTTCACAGCCCTCTTCACTGTCCCTCATCAGTCACGCATGTGCCAGGCACACTGACTTTTAAACCTCTCTGGAGGCTCCACCCCCAGATTGAGAACAGACCAGTTAGAAAGAGGCAGGGTTAGTTCCCCCTCTGGTCCACCTTTTTGCCTCACCCCTGGGTAAGGGCAGGGTAAGTCTCTCACCTTCCCTTACCCTATTGTTGGGGAGGGGGGAATGCCCCGCTAATCACTCTGAGCTCCTGTAAAGCTGATGAGACAGGCTGCTGCCAGCAAGTCTGCCACAAGTCCGTGACATAAAAACACTTTTCAAGTGCCAAGATTCTACGCAGAACCAGAAGAGATGCTGGATCTTCCTTGGTCAATAGTATGTGTTATGAAATAAAAAAGAAGTATGTGCTATGAAAATGACAACTAGCATCAGGATTGTCATTTAAATTTTATGTGCTGTACTTGGCCTAGAAAAATATATTTCAAGAAGTGCAACAGTGCCAATCTAAAATGCTTCATTATTTCTTTGAAGTTTGCCAACTGTCTGCTAGTACCTTTAAGGCCCTTGAGGTAACTACATGAAAAAAGACCACTGATTCCCCCCAGACTGACACTACAATCAAAAAAGAGAGGTTTTCCAAATGCAGATATCTTTGTTCATGGCAGAGTAGGTTGATTAAGGAGTCACTATGTGTTCTCAGACTATTATCCTGAGGCACAGGAAATATGTAGCTACTATTCTTCTTGCAAAAAAAAATAACAGACACTCTACCCTGAAATATTGTGATATTCTATAATTATTTTGGCAGTCTGAAAATGTAGTGTGGAGGCCCTTTATTATAGTAACTGTTATCATACAAAGAATGTCTTATGTGATGCCCACCTAATTGGTAACAACAGAATTTAGTTATTTGTTTAGAATGAAATTCCTTGTGGAGCTCAGCAGCACAAGGTCTGTGAATTATTTATGTCTTGCCAGCCCATTGGTTCTCAACCTTTTCAAGGCTCCAGGCACCCCTAGACAAACTCAAGGAAACCCTTGATAAACTTAAAGTACCTTCGGAAAATGCCAGCTCATAGTTTTCATTCCTTTTTTTTAACTACAGAAAAAATAATATAGCAATTTTCCTGTCGCAAAGAACTTAGAAAGGTCACAACAAGTCAGAATGTTATCAACATCATGGCTTCCTATTTGAAATCTCTGGATTTATCTTCTGAATAATATTTGTTCACTTAACCCTGCAGACACTGAGTGGCATCACACAGCACCCTTGAAAGGATTTGAAGGTAGTACAAGCTGCCGGAGCACACTGCTTGAGAATCACTGTTCTAGCTCAAGTGTTCTCAACCTGTGACTCACAAGCTAGATCTGGCCCATAAGGCTTCCCACGAGTCCAGAAATTTGACAGCAGGGGAACAGCAGCAATTAACACTGCCACCACCCTGCTAACATCAAAGTTCAAAGCTTTGCAGGCCAGATTACATGGCCTTGTGTGTCAGACAGGGCCAGCATGAGGGCCAGGGCAGTGGACCTGATCTGGCACACAATGTTGTAGTCTCATACAATATGTGGGGCTATGGCCATGTGCTGTATTATGCTTCTGCAGTGACCCCAGGCTAGATCTACCCTGCAGGCAGATTTTGTGCTTAAAATCCAGTTTATCAACTAATCCCACACTGTCTACCTGGCCTGCAGGGCCAGAAAGGTTAGGTACCACTGTTCTAACCTACTGTATTTTACATAGCTTCTTAATTTACTTATCACTGTATTACCTGAATGCCCTATTTTAACTATCCAGTTTGATGATTCATAGGCCTTGACCTGATCCTGGAAAGAATTTTATCCTTATAACCCAAAAATTCTGTCCCCTTTGAAATAAATGGAAGGGCTCTGTTGACTTAACTTAGAGCAAGATTAGTCCCTTAAAAGAGGATCCAAGGATTACTGAAGTCATTGGGAATCTTTCCATAGATTTCATTGGACTCTGGAACAGGTCATTAGCTTCTTAGCTCATTTTATGTTGACATTATGTTGACATCTTCACAAACGGAATAAAATATTCTTCTGCTTATTAACAGCAAAAATGCAGTTGTTAAGAAATGTCTCTATTATGAGTATTAAGAAACATTTGGTTTTGGAGACTTAAAAGATCAAATATCATGATAAATATAGGCTTCTGAGTAAATTTAGGAAACGTTAAAAATTCTAATGTCATCAAAACCCTAGATTGATTTCAGAAAACTGTGAAAAACTCTTCCTTGGTTATCTCCAGAAATAAGGAATATTTGTGAGGTATTAAAGAGTTGTTAAATTTGATTAAAGCACTAGATAGTTGAGCTGTATCCTCAGAGCTAATTGATAAAGTGAATTTAGAGTATGATTCATCTTTTCTTTAATGTTTTTGCAAGGTGAACATCACAGACATTCAAAAAGCCTGAGCCTGAATTGATTCAGTCTTTGCAGGTTAGTCTAACCTGGCTAGGCTGAACTGGTTTGTAACCAGACAGACATCCCCTCTGGACTGAAGAAATGCCGACACTTGCAGTGGCTCAGGCTAGAAGCTGGGGTTGGCAGAGGGGGTACTAGAGCAGCCCTTCCTTCCCTTCCACAGAGCTGAGCTGAGGGGGGCATGGCCAGGTCCCAGCAGGCTGCTCACATTAGGGAGGTCTGCCTGCATGGTCCCAGGCTTTTTCCAGCCTGCTGCTCAAGGGGCGGGAGAGTTGCCAGACCCCAACCCTGACCTAGCACTCTGAGGCAAAGGGGGCAGGGGTGCAGTTCATGCATCTGCTGATGATGCGGAGCTTTTCAATCTCCCACTCCCTGTTTTTTAATACTGTCTGCAGCAAACTGACAGGCAAGCAAGGCAGCAGCATTTATCACTCCATCAGCAAAACAATAGCCTCTCTCATAATCTTCTTAAACAGCTTTTCTCAAGGAAGGAAGGAGGGACCTTACCAGCTGACCTGTTGATTAGCTCCAAAAAGCCCTAATCACACACTGTCCTGTCTGCCTGTCCCAGTGAAATTGGAGACGCACAAACAGACACTTCTCAGCATTAGCTAGCATACCACATGCCTAGGGTCTATGGGGTTGGGGTCCATGCTGTGGGAGTGAGGGAGGGAGAGATCCCTGCTTGAGCAGCAAGAGGGGAGGGGAGAAGCCAGGCAGACCCTGCTGTATCTGCTGTCTTTGCTGGAGCTCTGGCCAGGGAGCAGAGGGGGTGGGGCCAGCTCTGCTGTGGAGCAGAGAACTGTGCCCAGCCCAGAGGGCAAGCCAGGGTGCTGGGGGCCTGGTTTAACTTAAACAAGGAAGGGGTTTAGAACAGACATTGCATAAACCAGTTTGACTCAAATCAGTTAAGTCTGATACTACATTCAACAAGGCTCATCTCAGACTGGTTTCAGCCATTTTCAGACTGGTTTCTGTGCACTGAACATCTGTTCTGGTACAGGTTTAAACCAGATTCTGATCACTTAAACCAGTTTATGTGTAATGTCTTTCCCTAGCCCAAATGTGTGTAAAGAACTTTATCTACAAGTCTTTTCCTTTACTATTATTTTGTTTTTAAATCAACGACTTCCTCTAAAATTATTTTTCCCTTGTTAATTTTGGGGCACCACTTTCTATCCTTATGGAGGCTGGGTAGAAACTTACCCTGCAAATAGAAGTAGCATTTATTTAATGGGGGCTATTTATAAAGTAAGTTATAATTCAATGCAGGGGTAGTATTTGGTTGTCAGTGGCTGACAAATCTAGAGACCGTTTTAAATCTAACTACAACAACCTGAACTAAGGAGAATTGAAAGTGCTTTGAGTATTTGCACATATCATTAGCATCCTGCTGAGGAGTGCAAAAGGAAATTGTGATAAATGTGCTTTGCCCTGGTCTATATCCACAATTAAATAATATCCAACATAACTTCAACTGCATCAGTTACACTCACATCATCAGACTCAGGAAACTTTATTAGTGCAAACAAAACTTTGAACTCTGAGGTCATGTCCACACAAGCATGGACACTTGTTTCCCTGGGAACAAGAAGCAGTGGCACACCTTGTGGCGTACTGGGTAGGGTAGGGGAAGCTGCTGCTAGCAATGGGCTGGCCCCGGCAGCCTCACCTGGGATCCTCGGGGCCTTCTGGGGATGCAGCAGTGGCAATCCTGCTGCTTGGAACAGCAGCCAGGCTCCAGTGTTGGGTGGCACACGCTGTCTCTACATATGCCACCCTGCTTTTTTTGTCAGTTTTTTTACCCTGGGATCTCAATGAAGTGGCAGACACAGAGGGCAGCCCCATGCGGGTTCAAAGAGACTGCACCTTGGAAGCGCTTGGCAGCAGGAGGGGAGGGGGCTGCTTTTCCACCCACGCTGAGCAGCAGTTTCTCTCCTGCACAAGCACTGCTCAGTCCAGATGGGTGAGCCTGGAGCTGGTGCAGGGTGCACGGGGTCAGGACTGCACAAGTTGGTCCCTGCCTGTACCATGAGCCTGGGGCCAGCAGCAGCAGCAGCAAAGGAGCTGCTGCAGCCAAGGTGCCAAGAAAGGCAGTCCTGCTGCAGAGCACCCCCAGCGCAGCTGCATGCCTGGGGGGTGGTGCCTCAGCCAGGCAGGACTGAGGGACCTGCTGGGAGCTAAAAAAAGTCCCTCCATGGGCCAGATCTGCCCAGCCAGCAGCATCTGGCCGTGTCCCCACCTGGGCACTAGAGCGGTGAGATGGAGTTTCCTCAAACACAAGTCTCTTCCTGGTGGGGGGCAGCTGCACTGCAGGTCAAGGAAAGCTGCTACAGGCTGTGGCAGCAACAATAGTGCTGCCCATCCCACAATGGGTAGGGGGCTCCAGCCCCCGGTGCTGCTGTGCACAGCCTGCCACAGCCCTGCCCATCCCACAATGGAGCCCCTGCTGGGAAGGAGCTCACACTCCCCAACATTA
This sequence comes from Crocodylus siamensis, assembly GCF_052110815.1. NCBI lineage: Eukaryota > Metazoa > Chordata > Crocodylia > Crocodylidae > Crocodylus > Crocodylus siamensis. The sequence goes on along the minus strand of NC_143397.1, from coordinate 29,875,249 downwards.
TGACAGGGGCTACTGCCCCAACCAAGGACCAAGTGGCTGGGCAAAGGCATGGCCAGACAGGCCCACAGGGTGCCTTGGGGAGGGCAGAGATGGTGGTTATTTCCCCTCCCTCTGGCATCTGGCAGAGGGGACAGCAGGGAATTTATTCCCCCACAAGGATTGAGCACAGCAGCAACAGCGGGCAGACCCAGCTGCCAGTGTGGTAGGGGGGAGGCTAACTCCTCCTTGCTCCCCACTCCTTGCTCCCCTTTGCCCCCCCCCAAGCCCCAGATCAATGGCTGACCAACTGTACGGAAGGGTTCCATACATTCCTACCATGAGGATGAGACTCCAGATGACACAGCTCTGAGGGTTGTTGGAACACACCAGCCTCTCCACTACAACAAAGTTATGGCCCAAGGAGAGGTTCTAGGAGTGCACAGTATCTGGAAGGATAATTAACTCAGTAATTGCTAGACTTCCTCCACGTTCTTTGGCTGGGACAGTTCATTAAAGGCTCTCAGTTTCTTACATACTGTCAATAATGTGTCTCAGTTTCTCAAGGTCAGGACTCGCCCAATGTAGGGAACTTAGTTGTCTTCAACTTCTAGCTTCCTCCATTCACCTTAATATTCAATCTCTAGCATCTGTTTAGGAGTTGTCACAGATTGGTGTCACGTTCCTAGATTACATCTCCTTTGATTCATTCTTCTCTTCCATCTCCTCTAGTATGAATGCCATCAGTTATGATCTTGTTGCTTGGGTGTCTTTTTTAGTGCCCTGTACCATTTACAGTGAAACACTTCTGGGGCTGGATTAAAGCCCATGATCATTTGTACCCAGCAAAAGCTACCAGTGGTACAGCAAAGGGCATTAGGTGTTTCATTTGTCACACTGTGTCGCACATGCATCACTATTTCTCAGGCTGTGTGAGAATTTCTCATTTGTCACAGTCACATGTGTGTCACACTATTTTTCATACTGTGTGAGAATGTTTCATTTGTCACACTATGTGAGAACCCATTCTTGCCATCACAAGCAGTTTTAGTGTAGTGATAGTTCCTTTTTTTCCTTCCAGTGACTCTGTCAGAGCTAACAAACTCTGTTACAGTAAACTCAGCCTGCATATGAAGGGCTCCTTGTAAACTTCAGTTTGCTCATTAGGTGTTGATCTCAAAATAAAATACTGGATAGGAAACACAATGACTGCTGTCTTTTGTTTTTTGTCTTGAGGATAGTCTGATACTGTGCTGCAATCTAATCTATTGCTTGAATTGCTCTTCTGCCCCAAAGTCCTCTGTATCAACTACTGTAATCTCCAAGGAGTAATGTCTCTTGTTCTGTGGATTATTTATTATCTGTGGATTACATATACTAGGCCAGTGTTTGCCTAGAATAATTTTATTGTACATCACAAGCACTTGGTCACATTTTCCTGGTCTAATATAATTGTTTATTAGTGTTGCTGGAATTATACTGCAGCTGGTACCACAGTGCATCTAGAATTTCATTGTTCGTTGCTCTACGAGCATAGCTGCAAACATGGGAGATGAATGATTGGCAACTTTGTTCTTCAAGGCATAGAAACTGGAAGCCTTTGGATCAACTAAAGTCGTATTGCAAGCATCCTTTTTACTGGAAATCTTTAAATCCTCAATCAGTACATATCCTGCTATTTTTTTCTTCCCAGGTTAGAATACAGCATAAAGTGGTTTTGCTTTCAATAGTGTAGTCACTGGAGCATGAACAGAGCCTTGAAAGGGAGGAAGAGGAATTGAATTCAGTCGACTATAAATTGTACCTCTCAGTCTTCCTGGTTTCATTGAGTGTAACTCTTTAAGTGTAAGTCCTCTAGAGATAATTCTCCATTGTGTATGTCTCTCTCTTTCATATAGCATCAGATATCAACTTTCAAATCTATGAGTCACTGTCTGGTATTATTGCTCAATGTGTGGATTCCATCTATCGCATCTGGGCATTTGTAAAGATTGCAGCTTTCAATTAAGTGTTATGCTGTGTTGGGGAAGACAGTAACTACCTTCTCATGGTACCTCCAGTGAGTAGCTGTAAAGCAAAACTAAAAATCACTAACCAAGGCTTTTGATTTTTTCTCCCTTACATAATACAGTATTATGTAGACATCTGGGCTGTACACTGCAGTTCAAGCAGAGATACTAGTGTTGGTCCAGGAATCAATATAGCTATGGTAAGCATGGTCCTTATATACTAATTAGGCCTGCTGAAGTGCTGAGCTTATGCAGCCACACTGCTTTTGGTCCCAAAACTAGCTTAATCAGGGGCATCTTGGATATCTCTGTGCAGCTCTGCATTGTTATATATCTAACAGGGTTGAAACAACATAACTGCCATTCTTGGAACAGGCCTTAGCTTGCAATCACTAAGTAGTAAGTGCAACTGTTTCAATACAACTAAATTAATCTCTGCTCAATTCCTTCTAGGAAAACGTCAGTGCTTATCAGTGATCAGCATTCTTAAGGCAAGGCATCATTTATTTAGAATAAAGCATTTCAGAGCAGATATTAAAAAAGCAAACTTCCAAAATAACCACCACAAAAACAAAACAGTCCATGCACATAACTTTCTGAGCTTATCACCATTGAGAACAATATTTGTTTTCCGTTACTGGGTGTATGCATAATCTTCAAATTCTAATTCTCTGTCCTAAGACAGGAGGTGGTTTTGAATACAGCATGTGTAAGTACAGATTACAATTTAATAAAAAAAGTTTTAAGCTTCACAGGAAGAGGCATTTGGAATTAGGATGTTCAATAGCTTTACCCTTATGATTTATAAGAACTCTAATTAAAAATGATTACACTACCTAGTTGACAGCACTGATTATACTACCTGGCTGTAAAATCCTACAAATTGAGTTAAAGAAGATTTGTCCCCATGGGTGTGAATTATTTTCTAGGAATAAAGGACATATTACTCACTGTTCAGTTGCAAGTTTGCTTGGATGAGACTTGTCATACATATACTTCACATGCCCCTCAAAACCAATTATAATATACTGTGCTATCTATAAACTGAGGCCTAGGGAAATAAGGAACTTTCCTTTCCTTAAGTTTTCAACAAATGTGGGAGAGAGATGAAGGGTGCCTCATTGCTTCAGGTTGGTAACTTCAAGGTGGAATGACTGAAAGCTGAAAATGATCAGACTATATGGTCTTCCTACTAGGGAACGTGAGTTAGAAAAAAAGTGAAGGTCCTGAACATATCAAATGCATTCTATTATATTCAGGGATCTGAATGCCAGTGTGTCCTACTTGCAGAGTAACTGAATTGAAAACAGTAGCGTATGGAAGTCCTGTGACCCAGTGGCAGTGCTTGCAGTATCAACAATACTGCCCTAGTCCCAGTAGAGCATGTACACTGATGAGAAATTCCTGTGTTGCCACTTTCTCCCCCTTAATCCCCAGGTTTTAAGCAGGTGTGGGCCATCTAATTCCCCATTCTCCTGACAACTAGGCTAAAGAAAACACATTGCCTTTCAGGAAAAGTGGTTGCATACTATCTCTTTTTAACTTTTGTACAAAGTGACTGCCGTTGGTGTGACTGATACAATGGATCCAATACTCTCCTGTCGCAACTTCGTGTATTGCCACAAACACATACACCCCAGTACTCATCTGCAGTGTGTCTCTCAATACATTTCCCATAACAGCCCAGGCAATAATTCTGAATTGTATGAACATATCCTCCAATGGTATAAAATGGGGATGTCAAACATATACCCACAGGCTGGATCTGACCCCCAGAGCAGTGTCACCTGGCCTGCATGGCTCCTGAAGGGACTGGGAATTCAGTGGTGGGGTCAACAGTGGTAGTTAACCCCTACAGCTCTCTAATCTGACACACAGGTTCAGGGAGCTACAGGGGTTAATGCCACCATCACTTGCCTGACTGGGGAATTCTCAAGTACAGAGTTACGTGGGGGATTAATTTGGGGTGAGTGACAGTGATGTTAAGCCCTGCAGCTCTCTGAAATGACATAGTGGCTCAGGCACCCATAGGCATTCATACAATTACAGCTGGGTCTCTATCCATTCTTTTAGAAGATCTGTGGTTTGGACCTAGACAAGGTTGTGGGGGGGGGGAAAGCAAATTAGTTTAACAGCCCTGGTGTAAAATAATATTGCTGCATAAAGGAATAAGACTCAGGAGAGCAGTGTTGGCTGGAGTGACCTTGTGCAAGTCACTTCACATTTTCATAGCTCAGTTTCCTCACCTGTAAAATGGGAACAGTAACACTTAGTTTCAGTATCTACTAATGAAAAGTGAAAAATGGGTATCTGTTATTTCATGTCAGTTTTGTTATTCAGTGATGTTAGTGGAATTCAGAGTTGCTCTAGAGATGTTGGCATTTAGGGGAAGCTAGTGCTTGTGTCAATTTTAAAGGGCAGTCACATGGCTAGATGGCATTTATCTGCAAAGATAGGTAAAGGAGAGTGATGGGAGTGAACATACACATATGTGCTAAGGTCTCTGTGAGTATACTGAGGTAGGAAGATTATACAGTTCGGCATAGGTGGGTGTGAACAGGGAAGAAGGGAAGCTGTTGGCAGGGAAGCAGGCAGATGATGGTAGGTGATGTGCATGGAAAAGGATAGTACTGAAAGATCCTCTGAGTAAGTAGTACATATATTTCAGTTGCATGGAAAGTTGGTGTGGATGTCAAAGGTGCTCCTAGATGATATACAGTCAGTAGAGTGAGATGTCACAGAGCAGTGTCAGTTAATTTATTTTAGGAAGTACTTTATAGTAGCTCTGGCTTTGAGTTAGGAGGATTCTCTATTAACATAAAATGACTGTGATATGGGTGACTTTTATTAGTATTATAATTTACTTTCTTATCTAGAGTTAGCTGGTGCAGTTTGACTGACAACAGAGACTTATTGCCAAGAGATTCTGGTACAGAAAATGATTGAGAAGTCATTTGTGCTGACATTGTTTAGATGACAAGAATACTTGATTTACCTGTAATTATACTTTACCTGGGAGATGAGTGTGTGCTTCCAGTCAACTTCAAAAGAAAGCTATTCCCAGAATGACAGCCATATGACACTAGTATGCCTGTTTATCATCTCATCAAATAATCTTGACCTAAATAAATTTCACAGCCATTTGATCACCAAGTAATAGGCAGTATTCTAAGGATTGCTCCCCCAATTACAATTCTCTCCCACTGAAATCTGCATAGGTGATCTCTCTTCAAAACAATTTGAGTCAATGAAAACATCTCAACTACTTGTTTCCTTTTGCAAACTTAAAGCCGCAAAGCAGACCATTTAAATGCTGAACTGACACATGTGGCTGCACTGAGAAAATATTATGTCTCTCCTGTTCTGGATCTTTGAAGACACGAAACTGCTTGCTGGTAACTTTAGCCACCGTAATCTACTTTTCTGTCCAGTCATGGCCTAATTTCTTGTCTAGCCAGATGTGTACATTCTTTATCAAAGAACCTCTGTAGTGTCTGGCATCTGTTTTTATAGGCAGCGAGCTGTTTGTTGTCATTCTGAACACCAACACTGACATGTGCAGGAAATCAAGTAATGGTGGTCTATTTTGATGGAACCATTTTTTTCATTCTGAACCACAGCTGGAATTAATTTAATTGTGACCAAGCTTCAAAGCTTGCAGTTTTGCCCAGCACTAAGGGAAGCAGCCGAGAGCTTCTGTGCCACACACATAGTACCTGAGAATTTCCCTTGCACTTGAGATGAAGAAGAAGCATGGGATATATGAAATCCAGACTGGTGGAATTGCTCTGTTTGTGGACCACTTGAATAAGCTTGACTGCCTTGTGGGTAATACAGAAAAACGATTCTTGCTGTGATGAATTTTCCATTATTAGACAGGTAAAAGTAGAGCTAATTCCCATTGCTCCAACTTCTGTCAGCCTAACCCTTGCTGTCATAACAGTAGCTGCAACTTCCAGAAGGGACAAAATGAACTAAAAGTGGAGGAGTAGGTTGTTAGTATTTCCTATACATGCTACCTTGGTGTAAAAAAAATGTCTGTTTTTAGTAGTCTGGGTCTGGTCCCTTTCTCTATAGTCCTTCTTAAAATGGTACATGTGTTCCCTGAAAAAGTATTCCAGAGGTATTGTTTGGAAGAGGGATTTAGGAAATCAGTTAAGCTGGATCACATGGAATGTCACAGATGTTACGGCACTGAGATCAATTGGGCAGATGTATGCGCATCTGAGGCTAGAATGTGACCAAGTGTGGACAAAAGAATGGATATTGTTACTGGAAAAACATTCAGAGTTTTAACTAAGCAAAGAAACAGAGCTGAACTTGGTTTTTAAAAAAGCCCCAAATGCTCTCCCTTCCCCCAACTGCAAAAAAACCCCAACCTTCTCCCCTCCGTTGATGTCATTCGTAAAACTAATAATTTATCTTAATGATATGCACCTCCTGCAAGATTCAGTTTGTTGATTTCATAACTCTCTTTCCATATTTCACCTTTAAGTGCAAAGCAGGATTCCCACAACAAGTCACAGGTTCCTTTATCAGTCATGGAAGGTGTTTTCCATTATATGACTAGCTGGAAATTTTTTAATAATAGTCTTTTGGCTCTGATCCAACCAAGACAATATAAAAAGCAAGCAGGAGACAGATAGAGAGAAGCAAACCATTTGGCTTAGTTTCAAGCTATTAAATATTGGGCGCTGTGCCAGCCTCCTTTTTAATTTCAAATGAATGAATATATTTTGTGTTCATCCCAACTAAAATAGAGAGAGCAAGAAAGTGAGAATGAGGGTGAGATTACCTCCTTTTGTTTCCTTTTGAACAGGATTATTTTAGCTGCTCTGAAGTTAAAAATAACAAAAGTAGGATTTTTTTTCCCTTTTTCCTAAGAACATTGGTCTGCAAATCACCAATAAGGTCTCTGAAACCCTCCTGATTCTTTAACTTCATCTAACAAACAACAGGTTTTGGGCAGCAGATTGCAGAATACTGCTCTAAGTAGATTTTTGTTCCATCCCCAGAGTTTTGTCTCACAGAATGACTGAGCTGCATGGAGTATGTCTTGGTAGAAAACTCACCAGTTTTACTTTGATGGCATTTCTTTTCTTTTTCAATCATGAGGATTTGCATTCTCTGCCCTGAGCTGTTGATTTGGCTTTGGGATTTAAGCTAATTTCAATATCTGCAAGAATAACTCATTTAAAGCCACCCAATTTCATTTGGTTTTACATCAGGATTCCTAGGCAACACTGTCATTTCGCATGATAAGGATGCCACACCATAAATAAACAATGGATCCTTTAGTCCAGTCATGTGTTTTAGGAAACACATAGAAAGAAGAGAGATGATTTTTTTCTGTTGATTATAAATCATAAAACAGGCGAAGTGTGTCTGAGTTGAAGTTTCTGTTGAAATCATTCCATACAGTTCTCCCCTGGTGAACAGGTGTAGGGTGAGGTCCCAGACTAAGCAAGGTCCAAACTCCTGAAGACTCCAACAACAGAAGGGGCATACTTGAGAATCTGCTGTTTCTCTGCTGTGAAGGTGGATGAGAGCTGCAGTGGGGTGGAAGTCTCTGGAAGGAGGAGAAGGCTACATCTTTTTTTGGAAAGGAAAGTCACCTAAAGAGAGGTGCACTACAGGGATGGCTTTGCCATGAAGAACAAGATTGTCAGTCAGCTTTCAGAACAGCCTGTGGGCATTAATGAATGCCTTATGACTCTCCACGTCAAGCTCAGTAACAATGTGTATGCTATGGTCATCAGTGTGTAGGCCCCCACAATTGACAATGAAGAAGTCAACAGAGAACAGTAGGGCTGTGCGAAGCTTCAGCCCGATTCAATTTGGTGGAGATTTACCCTGATTCAGTGGCCGAATCTCCAAATCCAAATTGAATTGGGGGACCCTTTAATCTCTCCAAATCAAATCAGAACCCTCAAAATTGATTTGGAGAGATTCAGAAAGATTCAGAGATTTGGACATAGAGACAGCTTTAAATGTTTTTTCTACATAGGCAGCAGGGGCTTGTGAGTGCTGTGATGCGGGGGTGCATGGAGTGTCCCACAGAAGCATGGGGGGCTCCCCAGCACACTTGGCAGCAGACCCAGAAGTGAACCAGAAGCATGTCTGCCAGGGTCCTCCGGGGAGCCCCTCTACACCCCCTCCAGCTTGGTGACTGGGGCCTTCTGAGTCTGGGGGGGCACCCGGGATCCTCCTTCAGCTGATTGCCAAGCTGGGAGGGTGCAGGGGGTACTTCTGGTCCACTTCCAGGTTTGCCGCCAAGCACATGGAGGGCCCCCCTGCACTCCTGTGGAGTGGCCCAGCATTGCAGCATTCACAAACCGTGCCTGCTACCTCAAGGTATGTAGAAAAAACTTTTAAAGATGTTTCTGTATCCAAATCAGGGATTCTCCAAATCAACATCAAATCTTCAGATTCGGATTCAGCCAAATCGAATCAGGGATAGCTATCCAAATCAGTGAATAAAATCATTGTCCCTGATTTGGGCTGAATCCAAAATGAATAGAGCCTGCTTCGCACACCCCTAAGGAATAGTTCTACTGTGCTCTTGACACAGTCCTGAGTGCCACTGCCAAGGAAGGCAAGCTCATTCTCATGGGTGACTTTAATGCAAGAGTTGGGCGACGCTCTGAATTTTGGAGTGGCACCATTAGGAAAAAGGGGGTAGGGAAAGTCAATTCCAATGGTAACTTCCTCCTCAGCAAATGTGCAGAGTATGACTTGTTCATCACAAATACTATCTTCATACACTGTAACAAATATAAGACCATTTGAAAACATCCACACTCCAATCATTGGCACGTTCTTAACTATATTATTGTCAGAACCTGTGATCGTACTGTCTGTATCACTCGAGTCCTGAGGGGTGCAGATGACTGTTGGGAAAACCACCATTTAATCAGATCAATCATAAACATGCAGCTTGCGCCATAAACAACCAAAGGGAATGCAGAAGAGATTTAGCATCAAGGCACTCCAAGACCAAGCTATATATGAGAGTCTTCACTGACACCTTATTGAGAGGCTCTCAGACCTACCTGGACATCCAGACACATTGGGCGGAACTTAGAACGTTATTCACAAGGCATGCACTGAATCAACTGGATACTCCCCTTACCGTCACCAAGATTGGTTTGATGAAAATAATGAGGAAGTCCTAGCACTTATCCATCAGAAGATAACTGTGTTCTAAAGCTGACAAAATGGACCCTCCAGCCAGCAAAAATGAGAGGCTTACCACCAGCTTAAAGCTATAGTTCAGAGGAGACTACAGGACATCAAGAACCAGTGGTGGCAAGCAAAGGCCATGGAGATCCAGAGTTTTGTTGGTCAACTTGACATGAGAAGCTTCTTCCAAGCAATAAAAGCCATCCATGGGCTGCATTCCAATGGCCCAACCCCACTGTGAACCCAGGATAGCTCCACCTTTATCATGGATAATGTATCCATCAAACAATGCTGGAAAAAGCACTTCCAAGATTCTACTCAACTGTAAATCTGACGTCTCAGTTGCCATCATCAAGTCCATTCTTCAACATCCAGTAATAGAATCTCTTGGTGTTCCCCCATCTTTCCAAGAAGTCTGGCCATCACTCTGATAGACCAATAAAGCACCAGGGCCAAATGGCATTCCCACTGAGGTCTTCAAAGTTGGTGGAACAGCACTAGTGCAAAAACTTCACCAACTTCTCATCAAAATATGGGTTAATGAGGAAGTTCCACCTTACTTAGAGAATGCCAAAATTGTGACCATCTTCAAGAAAGGGAACAAGTCAATGTGTGGGAATTACCAAGGCATTGCCCTCCTTTCTGTTCTCACATCCTTCTGAATCAGCTCCTCCCCCTTGCCAAAGCTGTCCTTCCAGAGTTCCAGTGTGGCTTTAAACCATCACAGGGTACCACTAGCATGATTTTTATTGTACAGCATATCCAGAAGAAGTGTATTAGGAACTGTTTATGACATTGCTTGACCTAACCAAAGCCATCAACTCCATCACTCATGAAGTCTTATGGAAGGTGCTGGCTAGGTTTGATTGTCCACTGAAGTTTATCAGCATCCTTAGGCTGCTCCATGATGGAATGACTGCCACAGTCCTCTGCAATGGATCAGAGACAGATCCATTTACCATCTGTTCTGGTGTCAAGCAGGGCTGTGTCATCGCCTCAACCTTTTTCTCCATCTATCTTGATATGATCTTGATTCTCATCCATGACCACCTTCTGCCCAAAATTGAGGTTGAGTATCAAATGGACAGTCAGCTTTTCAACCTGTAGCATCTTCACAGCATCACTGACCTTCAGTATGTTGGTGACTGTGTTATCTTCATGCACACTGAAACCAATCTGCAGTCCACCCTTAACCTTGTTTCCGGTGCCTATCACAGCCTAGGACTCTCCCTTAATATTGGGAAAAACAAGGTGCTCCATCAGCCTGCCTCAGCACAGGTTGCCCCTGTGCCCCCAAAAATTACCACTGGTGGAGATCCCCTGGAAAACATTGAGCATTTCCCATACCTTGCAAACAACTCTCCCAGTCAGTCAGTCTTGATGTAAAAATTGAACATAGGTGTAACAAGTGGGCCAGGGCTGGTCTAAACACAGACCCAGCCACTTGTCTTAGGGTCAGCCACCTGCCTCCTCTCCTGACACACCTTAATGTTAATAATTATCCAATGTTAATCAGGCAGGAGGCTGCCCATTTATCTGCCCTGATGACAAGGGCCAATATATATGACTCTGACCTTCCCTTATCATATCCCATGCCTCATAAATGTTTCTTCCAGCTAGCTAGCACTGGGACTGAAGCTCTGGAGTCTCATGTGGGACTCATTCCCCACCAGAACTCACAGTCCCAGTGCCTTCACCCTGGGTTCTCTCTTTACACACACACTGGGCCCCAGGCCCCACACACTGGGGTCCAAGCCCCCACACACTCTCAGGGCTTCAAACCCTCACCTCAGGGTTCCAACCCCTTCTCTGGCATCAGGGCTCTGAGTCATTTCCCCAAACCCTCCCTGGGCTATCCCCTTATCCCTGGCCCCAGGAGCTTCCTTAAGATCTCCCCAAGGCTCAGGGCCCCCTGCCCCAGAACTTCAGTCTGGCTCCTATATGCAGTCTCAGACTGCCACTGAAGAGTCTGGACACTGCCACAGGTTCCTTCACCAACCTGGGCCCTCCTCAGTACTATCACTGAGTCTGGGCTCTCCCTGCTTGATTTCACCCATCAGGGATGTGGGGCTGGAGTTAGAAGGTACCCCATACTCACCTTTCACTGGGGTAGTAACTGGCCTGGCATTTCTGGGGAACTGTCCCACCACAGACAATCCCATCAGGCCACCTGTCCCCAGCAGGGTGTAGTTCCTAGTCATACCCCAAACCATGTGGCCTCTGTCCTAGTAAAATCTTGAATGGTGCTGGCAACACCAGAGTTGAATCCCCTGACAAGCACAGTTGATAATCATGGAAAATTCCACAGCAAGCCCAGTATGTGCCCCCTGGGTGACCTCCAGGCATGTCAATCAGGCATGACCTAGTTTCAAGCCCTGCGCATGTTCAGTTGTTACAGAGAGGCAAGAATTACACATGCCCAGTTGAAACCCTATGATGTAACTTTACTAGAAGATTCCACTAGTCAAGCACCCAGATTGGCCAAGGCATGTCTTTAAAAAGGGTCCTGACCCCCACCTTGGTGTGGGTTGGTGTGCGTCTGTGGGTTTGTGAGGAGTTGTGTATAGGTCGTGAATCTTCGTCAGTATATTTCGCTGATTGTGGTGTGTCACAGACGTAGAGAGAGAGAGAGAGCCACTTTCTCCTAATGCAGAAGCTGCATTAGCAGGGACTGCTTAGGGAAGAAAAGCAGAGTTCACAGCCCAGCTCCCCCTATCTATCTTACGCTGCGATCCACTCATTTATTACTCGTGATTGATATCTCGGTTACTCGGCACTGTCTTCGACTCCGGTTACTGGTCTTATTCTTCAACTAAGTTCATCTGGACTGACCTCAGACCTCCCATCAACCTCGGCTCAACTCGGCACCACTGAACTGGTATATTGTATCTCGGCTTGACCTCCACCATTCTCCATGTCCATCATCAGAGGACTGGCATCACGCGTTGTTTGAGTTACAGTTTTGTTGTCTTCTTGTTTGTATATTTCTCTTTATGAGCTGTTGACCAGCCCTGGGACTAGTGACGGGGAGCCGCACCTATTTCTGGACTGGCTCCGGTGGTAGAAAGCAAGGGCTCGTTACGAACCTCGTGGGCCAACAGACCCCTCTGTTGTTTATTGTTGTTTGTTTCATACTGTAACTGAAGAATATCATACCTACGCTCCATCAAAGTGTAAGTTCAAATAAACCTACCTTGTTGTTATCCGCTACGTGTCCCTTTCTCTGAACTCCACGCCAGTAATCCCACCTGTTTGTATCCAATTGCCACCCCGATCACCGTGACCTTGGGGCCCTGTTCCCCGACAGCCTCCTCCTTCCCCATAGTACAAGCCCTTACTTCCAAGATGTTGCTCTGAGTGGCAGCCCAGCTGGGAGTGTTCTCCCCAGCTGATAGGAAACTGCTGCCTCTTTGCAGTTCAGGGCTCAGCTCTTATAGAGCACAGCTGGCCCCCCCTCCCAATCAGGCAACTCTGCCTAACTGGCATTGCAGGCAACTGCAGGCTGGCTATCTCCCACTCAGGTCCCTGCTAGTAACAGAGCACCCTGAGCTCTGTTACAATAGGATTCACTGTGACATCATATCCTTCAGAAAGGTGCTTCACCATGTATTTGCTGACCAAGATCTGTGGATGGAAACTAAGATCCTGGTCCATAATGCGGTGGTTATCCCCAAATTCCTCTATGGTTGTGAGACATGGGTGACATATCAAAGCCATCTTAAGCATCTGGAATGGTTCCATCAGTGTTGCGTCAGGAAGACCCTTTGCATTAGATGGGAAGACCACTGCACCAATGGAAGCATCCTGCCTGTAGCTAATATAATCAGCATTGAGGCAAAGATCAGGAAACATCAGCTCTATTGGGCTGGCCACTGTGTGCAGGTGGCTGATACTCGTCTCCCAAAGCAAGTCGTCTTCTCTCAACTCAGTCTTGGTAAGAGAAGCCACAGAGGACAGAGGAAGCACTACAAGGACACTCTGAAAGCACACCTTAAGGATGGCATCAACCTTACAAACTTGAAAGTACTAGCTGGTAACAGGTCTCAATGGTGCTGCAATATACATCAAACCACAGCCCACTTCAAAGAGAACCATCTTGCTCAGGAAGCCAAGAAATGGCAGAGAAGAAAGGAAAGCACACAAGATCCTGGCCAACAGTCTTGTACCTCCTCAAGGCACCACCTGTCATATCTCTGGAAAATCTTGCAGAGCATGGATCAGACTTCTCAGCTATATCAAAACTCACTAATAATTCAACCTCCCCCCTACCCCCAGCAGACATCATCCTTGTATCCAGGGATAGCTGAAGAAGAAGCAGCGCATAGAAGTGGCCTGGGAACCCTTGTGCCTGTTAGCAGATACACTCATACAACATGGAAATGGTCTAACACCCAAGGCAAATATTTGAAAGAATACATGCCAGGGTAGATTACCCTCCTACCACCAAATGAAGGATAAGTAGTATGCATAAAACAAGATATTATTTAAATGGGACAAAGCATTAACCGCAGCCATTTTGAGAGCTGTTTTGTGAGACAAATGCACTCTCCACATCTCAGGAGGCATGCCTGAGACAAGCCAGGCAGTTAATCTCCTGACCAGGCAAGTCAGCAGGCTCACCTTTAGAGCTTGGGTTGAGTCCCATGCTTGAGATCCTGCTGTTTTGATTGGTGGAGCCCATCCACCAATCAGGAGGCAGCAAGAGAAATAAAGTCACGCCCCTTTCCTGAGAGGAGGGAGAGAAGAGCTCTCCTGGACCTGACTGAAGACTGTAGACTGTCAGGTCCAGAAGACTTCAGGGGTTGAACTCTGGAACGTATAAAAGGAGCTGCGTGCCCAGCACAAGGGGAGGTGCAGTGAGGGACTCAAGAAGAGTGGAGCCAGGAAAAGCTGGGGAGCTCTCCCCCAGCGGGCAATAGGCCCAGGTTCCTGAAGCCTCCACTGGAGGAGCAGCCCTGGGAGTAGTGCAAGACTGCTCAGGCTGTTGACAGTGAATGGGGAGAGTGCGGAGAGACTCGGCCCTGGGAGAAGTGTGAGACCACTTGCACCCATCACAGTGCATGGTTTGGTGCACGGAGTCCAGGCTTTGCAAGCCACAAGTGGCAGCTCTAGCCTGCAACCCCAGAGGGCCAGCAGGTGACACTGTGCACAGGGCAGCACACAGAGCAAGGGCCTTGGGGACTGCAGTGAGGTGGCTCAGGCCCCATCTCCTGGCAAGCGGCCAAGTCCTATGGTGTGCTGGGCAACACATGGGCTCAAGCCTTGGGAGCCATGGCAGGGTAGCTCAGGTACCATTGGCACAGGGAAATAGTAGTGCTGCAGTGTGAGGCCCAGCACCCAGGAGCCAGCAGAAGTGGTGCAGCAGCTGAGAAGAGCTGAGCCCTTGGTGCCCAGAGTAGGGCACAGGGTAGGGAGGAGCACAGAGGCATGGCAGAGACCTGGAGAGGCACTCCAGCAGAGGAGACCCCATCGAGCTGTGCCCTGACCACCACCACCTGAAGGAGTGCGAGTCATTACGCCCTTGGGTCCCACAGGGGAAAGACATTTGGGGCAGGCAGAGAAGGGGCTCACCCAGAGAAGGGGCTGGGTGAGCAGCCCCCTGCCTAGTCAAAGCCCTAAAGGTGCTAGTGCTTCCTGGACACCCCGCAAGGGACCCCATTGGAAGGAGGACTATCTCTTGCTATAGGTCCGGGACTATATTCAGGAATAGGTGTTATTAAGATTGTTCCTGTTTGCGCCTTGTATTTTGTAATCAAAATGTTGTATCGTGATGTTGTATTGTGTTGATGCTGCTGAAATTGTTTTACTGTAATGGGTAAATAGTGTTATTAAGGGTTTGACCTTGGTTATTGGTTAATGTTCACTGTGCAAATATATGCATATGATATCTAGTTTTATGATTATGTATATTATAACTCAATAAATTGTATATAGTTAAAAACTTTGGGCTTGGGCTAACTCTATAGAGGAAAGAGGGATCTGCTTGAAATTCTGGCATCCTTCTCACAGCACCCCTTCCTGCCTACCCATCCCACCCAATTGAAAATGGGGCACACCCTTATGTGTACCCAGGTTACACAAGAATACCCAGTTAAGAACATGCAACAGTGCAAACTGAGCAAAACCTATAGTGCTTAGAGCAGAAAGGACCTACAGCTTCATAAAATATCAGCACTACCCTGGGAAGAGGTCAGCTAAGTCCTTTTCAATTTTAACATCTGAAATGACATCTTTACAGTAGTTTTCTACTCCATTTCTTGACAAGCAGACTGAAAGATATTCAAGCAAAAACTGTGATAAAGAACTTCAGGGTTTATGTTGTAAGGTATAACATACCTGACAATGAGCCACCATTGGAACCATACAGCAGAATTGGAAAAAAGTGACGATCTGAGAACCAGGAAAGGAAAAACAGTATAAACAATAAAGACAGCCAGGACACCAATTACAAATGAAAAACAGGCTAAAAGGAATCCATATCAGCCAATGTAAGATCTGCAAAATCCACCTTTTAAGGGAGATGTTCCCAGCCCTGTCCACTAAAACCATGACTGTTCACCATTAGTGTTAGTCTGCTTCAGTCCAATGAAGGAATGACAGACAACACAAAAAGAGTTAAGAGAAGGTCAAGCTAAACAGTCAGCCCGCTACAGCAAAAAAATGAAAGGACTGAGGGCACAGAGTGCAGGGAAATGTAGATCTGGTTCCAGCCACCAAATAGTCACATAAAGCAATGGCAAAAGGCACAATGAGACACAGGTCAGCGATGGGGACAAAACTAAAGATAATTGTGGAATAGCTGCAGCACCCCAGGCCATTCACAGAGGACTTCAAAAGAATGCCAGCTGTCAGCTGTCCAAATGAAAGAAATGGAGTATATAATCAACAGAGAGAACATCAGCCAGCAAAATGAAGACAACCACAAAGTGGAAGGAAGTCTCCCCACTGGCAGTCACAACGCCAATAAGAAAAGTGAGACTGGGTCAAAGAAGGAATGAGGCCTACCAAGTTGCAACAGGCTGGCAGTAAAGGCCATGTTCATAATATGGGCTATTAATAACCTCTGCTTCCAACAAGTTAGCAAATGTTGCATGCACACACACAAATAACACATTAATAACTGTTGCCGTGTCTACACGAGACACTGACTGCACAGTAGTGCATTTCTACTTTACTACTGAGCAGTAACCCCTGCATGACATGACACTATTGTGCAGTAGTAACGAGCTACTGAACAGTTGGCATCACCAAAAAGCTGTTCAGGGATGCTACTGCACTGTAGCATCCATTGTGTGTGCAAGTACTAAATGACTGCTGTGCAGTCAGTAATTTGTGTAGATGTGGCTAGTTAAAAGGAAAGATGGAACAACTTGTATGAAATACAGCAGCAGAAAAATGGAGATGAAGGATTGGGGAAGACCCCAGGAAGGAAGTCCATGTGCAAGTAGCTAAAAAGTGCTGGTTGCAGTTAGAACCACCTTAGACAGATGCCTTTAAAAAGCACCAGAAATATTTAGAAACATGGAGTGCTCTCCTTTTACTAACAAGAGGCAACATAAAATTTACATTGTGCTCATACAAATTGGATTATATAATTGTGTACTGGCTGTACCTTTGGGTTTCAGCTCTTTTTTGCTGATTACACAACTCCGTTTTTACTAAGTAAAGCAATGAGAATTTGGCATTAAGGTCTGTACTCCAGTCCCAGAGAAAATGGTTGCTAGCACCACTTCTACTGTCTTGTAATTCTGTGGGATATATAGAAAACCCAAAACCAGAGTGGACAGAAAAAGCATTTATATGGTTGTTTTTTAAGAATGTTTAAGAAGTTATCATATTACCCATCTATTAGCAAACACAATGACATCAGCACTGCTTGACAGTCATGCCTGCTGTGGAGAACCATGCTGAAAATCTGTAAATTTCATTTTTTTCTAAAGGGAATGTTGTCAAATTAGACCCTTTCAGTGAACACAGCATGGTTTGGGCCATCCCTTTAAAAACAGAAGTGCCCTGACAAATCTAGTTATGTTGAGAACCCTGTATGAATATAGGTGATCTATCTATCTATCTATCTATAGATGAATATAGGTGATATAGGGGATCTAGCTGAAGAAATTCTTTGTGAAATTCTTCCTTCTCTGTGAGGGGGAGGTATAATTCCTTTCTCTATTGTCCCCTGAGATGAAACTTTTGGGCATAAATCAAAGCAAAAGACAAATTATTTTAAGATTTTACCCTTTGGATGGTCTTTTCTTTACTGGAAATTATATGTAAAATGTAGTGAATCCAATTATTTTATTTATGCAAGTAACATATTCACAGAAAAGCTCAGGACTATCCAGCAAAAATCAGCAGTTTCATACTGCCAATTTTTTGTTAGCACACAGTAAAACTGGCTGTCCAGTAACCACATTGGAGCCTTCTCTCCCCTTTGTTATAGATCATATCTTGCAATTTCAGCCCAAATGCATAATGGCCAGATTTTGCCTTTAGCTCAAGCTTGAGCAGGAGATGATGCAAGAATTTCATGCTCTCACAGGTGGCTCCTAAGCCATTTGTTTTCCAAGTATTGGATTTTTAAAGGAATTTAGGTGCCTAGCTCCCACTGGAAATTAGGTATTTGAATACCTTTAAACATCTGTCTTAAGACACTTTTGAAAATGGACTTAGATTTTCATGAATATGGACAAATGCACAACTAGGAGTGAGTGAAAAGTGGGCAAAGATTTACCATTTATCAGCTCTTCTGTAGTACCTGTCCCTTAGCCTGCTTCCTGACTCCCAAAATTTTATGTTAAACTCTTTCTGTTTCATGATATCTCCAAATACTTCTGGTCAAGTTGGTAAAGTCAAAAGAATAAACTTAATATTATAACACTTTGGTTTCTATACCCAGAATATTGAAAAGCTGCTGAATCATGTAAAAATGAAGGCTAATAAAAATAAATACAAAAACTTTCAAATATTTATCATAGATAATAGTTTTTACAAAGATAATCCAGTAACTTTAGAAGCTGTATTTTTATAGTTTTACTGTTAGCTGTTTGTAATGAAAACAACAACTTTTTAAAAATCCTGTAACTCTTCTATTAGAGAAGTAAACCAGGAAATAAACTAACTCTGAGAGTGATGTAACAGGTTACTTTTAAACCATCATAAAGGCACTTAAAATTGAAGTATTCATCCATTAAAGAATGCTAACCCATGCTAAGTACCTTGATCCAGATCATTCCAGAATATTGTTAGTCTGCTCCAGAGACATAAAATTATCTATTTTCGTTCCTTCAGCATCACAGGATGCATTGTTCCCAGCTCTCCCCACTCCTTTACTCTATGAGCAACTTCAAAACCATCCTAAACTCTACTGTCCAGGAGGGTGGTGCTGGCCCCAAACCCTCCTGACCACAGAGAGTGTGACCTCAGCACACTGCAACTACTTGGAGCACCAAGGTACAGCACCAGAGTAGTATATAGGCTCACTGCCCTTCAATGCAAATGTGACACGTGGACAGGACTGGAAGTCCCACCCCCTTTCCCCTTGTATGGTGCGTGACATCACCAGCCCCAGCCCCAGCCCCTTACTCCAGTCACATGGTGTGTGACATTAGCAACTCCGCCCTTGCCCCCAGTCACACAGTGTGTTACATCAGAAACTCCACCCCCACACAGTCATGTGGTGTGTGACATCAGCAACTCCGCCCCAACCCCCAGTCACGTGGTGTGTGACACCGGCACCACATGGTCCATGACATCAAAAGTATAGCCCATGCAGACCCCCAAAGCCCGACCCCTCAGGCTGCAAGAACCACCCTAGATCATGTGGTGTAGTTATGGCCTATTAGGTCCCAGACTGATCTAGCCCCCTGCCAGAGCATAGACATGGTCTGTGGGGTGGCAGGCTGGTGGTGTGACCCACCACCCCCAACCAATTGGCAGAGGTTTCAGAGGCCTCAGACCTCCCAAGAATGATGCTGAACCAATTCGAATGAGTAGAGGGGGTGGGATTTGGGCGGCAATCCCACCAGGTCTATCTACTTTCCCAAACAACCCTTCTGTTTATCTGAGACTGCTAAGGCAAGCAGGGGCGGCTATGGATTCTTTCACGCTGCCTATAGGCCCACTTACTATGACCCCAAGACGGCCTTATAGAAAGCGTTACCATAGAAATAGTTTTGAGGAGGAGACATGGCCCCTTGCCCAAAGACTCTTTGAGTCGCCTGACCCTGTTCAGGAAGATCCAATGAACTGGCAAATGGAGGAGAGGTCCAGACCCTCAAAACAGACGTTGAGAATTTGGAAGAAGGTATCTTTGTGCCATGGTTTAAATTAGTCCTCAAGCATTTGAATGCACCACATGGGTGTTAGCGTGGGGGTGGGTGTTGGGGGAAGCAGTTACCAGACATGTCTACACAGGAGGCTATGTTAAAGGAAGTTTATTACTCTCCTGGTGAAGCTGACAGTTTTGACAGGGTGAACACGCTTTTTGAAGCCACCAGAAGGCAGAATAAGGCTCCGAACAGAAGTGGGGTGGCCACTTGGCTTTCAGATAAGGATGCTTACACCCTACACAAACTGGCAAGAAGACATTTTAAAAGAAATGAGACTGTTGTTTCAGATATTGATGCACAATGGCAGGCAAATTTGGTGGATACGCAGCAGTTTTCCAAGCACAATGGTGGGGTTAAGTTCATCTTAATAGCGATAGACATATTATCAAAGTATGCCTGCACCATGGGTCTAAAAGACAAGTCAGGTGGTGAAATAGCTCAGGCCTTTAAAACCATTTTTAGAGAGGGCATGTACCTCAAAAATTAGAGACTAATAGGGGAAAAGAATTTTTAAATAAGTCTTTAAGCAAGCTGTTAAAACAGTATAATATTCATCATTTTGTGACAAATAGTGAAGTGAAAGTGGCGGTGGTAGAGAGGTTTAACAGAACATTAAAATCAAAGATGTGGAAGTATTTTACATCCCGCAACACCTTTTGCTACACTGATGTGTTACCAGAGTTTATAAAGAGCTACAACCACAGTTTTCACAGAACTATTCGCACCAGGACTGTTGACATGAACTTCTCAAACTCTCAAAGGGTGTGGAAAACCGTGTACAGGGACTATTTCAAAATAAAACCAGCAGCACCCATGTTTAGAAAAGGAGACCATGGGAGAGTGTCCAGAACCAAAGGAAGGTGTGAAAAAGGTTATGAACAAACATTCACTGATGAGATTTTCATAGTGGATGAAGTCCTTAGACACGTACAGATACTTGATACCGCCTAAAATATTATGAAGACGAACCTATTGAGGGTTCTTTTTACCTTGAAGAACTACAAAAAGTGAACCCCAAATAGGACAGAGTTTACAGGGTTGAAAAGGTTCTAGCAACAAAAGGAAAGGGAAGAAAGAAGCGTTTGTTGGTGAAATGGTTGGGGTGGCTGTCTAAATTTAACAGCTGGGTGGAAGACAAACAAGTTTGTAACATATAGGGGTACCT
This sequence comes from Crocodylus siamensis, assembly GCF_052110815.1. Classification (NCBI taxonomy): domain Eukaryota; kingdom Metazoa; phylum Chordata; order Crocodylia; family Crocodylidae; genus Crocodylus; species Crocodylus siamensis. The sequence goes on along the minus strand of NC_143397.1, from coordinate 29,854,586 downwards.
CAGTCAGAAGACCAAGATGTGTGATGGCGACTTGTACATTACTTTGCCCAGCAATGCATGCATCAGCATTTTTCCACAGAACACCAGTTCAAGCTTTACCATACAACTGGTTAAACCTCTGGATCTGCTGGGGAACTGGGAGATAGGGTTAGCAGAAATAAAATAACTGCACAGCTGGAACAACATCAATGAAGACATACCTTTCAAAATAATTTCTGGGACTAAAAAATGGAGGTACAGCCTGCCTTGGGGGTATTATACAGCCATCACAGAATTACTGGCTCTTATAAACAATACAATTACCACCAATCCTGCTCCACCCGAACTAGTTATGCACTATGACCGAGCATTCAGGAAAGTGACACTTAAATCCAAAGATAATTCTGATGGTTTTTATACGCATGGTGAACTAGCCTATATTTTGGGAATGCTACCCAGAGTCTCTGCTAAAAAAACATTCTTCACTGCTGATATTACCAGTGGGTTCAATTCGCTGTATGTTTACACGGACATTGTGGAACATCAACTTGTCGGAGAGTTTTGGTACCTTTGCTACGCTGTGTCCCTATCTGTGGGAGCAACAACGAGTTTGTCACCATCACATATGACAACCCGCATTATATTCCCATCAGCCAGCACCACATCGACACAATCAGCATTGAAATAAAGATGGATCAGAATAAACACGTCTCATTTCGCTTTGGCAAGGTGATCGTTAAGCTTCACCTATGCCCCCAGAAGACTTTGAGATTTTAAAATAAGTAAAAGCACGATGGTGATGGTAAAAAACTATGGGGAGCCTAATTTCTACAGAAATTATTATAAAGCCCAGGCTGGGTATAGTCTTCCCAGATATCAGGGGGTGCCCATGATGTACGGGGCTGGTATGGGAAATTATTAAGCTCCACGCTAAAAACGCGGCACAAAACATAGCCAAAGATGTGATTGGGCATGTCTCCCAAGCTGTCCTAGATAAGGTGGTCAAACCAGCAAAGCAGGAGGGGTCTGGTCTCATGTATGTTCAAAGAAAGAGCCTTAAAAGAAAGAGAGACACACCAGACTCCGGACGTGCAGGACCTCCTCAACCCCTTAAAAAGAAGAGGGTAAGTCGACAGGGCAGCCAGACACGAAAAACCAAGAAGCAGCCTGGGAGAAAGAAGGGGTGCTCTCCTGGAGGAAACAAATATATTTTAACCGCCATGGCTTTTGTTCACTGCGGGTCTGAAGAATGTGCCAAATCTGAACTGGATGCGTTTCAAATAGCCCCTACACAGACCTGAATTGAAAAAAGCCTATACGTTGAGATCCCCCCACTCTCGGCTATTACTGAGTCCAGCCCCTTGACTTTTTCATAGCTGGGAATGGCAAAGATTACATGGATTTGAACAATATGCAGCTGTACCTTTGCTGCAAGATTGTAAAATGCGCTGGAACTGATCTTGATGCCGGGGCAGCGGTGGGTTTGGTGAATTGCCCACTAGCCTCTGTCTTCAGTCAGTTGGATGTCACTCTGGGAGACCGTCTGATAAGACAGAGCAACAACTGTTACCCCTACCGAGCTTTCATCGAATCAGTTCTCAACTACAGCGATGACACCCTCACCACACAATTTTCTGCCGGCCTGTTTTACAAACATAAATATTGTAATGTTTAAAGTTAAAAGGGTTCTTAGCATAATTCCCGCTAAAGGTATCATTATCCACGAACCCAATGACAATGAGTTTGGACAACTGCCCCAGAAACAGATTCTTCTGGTTGCTGAAGCGGCTGCCAGCAGGAATCCTAAACACTTTCATACCCACGCAGCCTACGGGGTATTTAGCATTGGCTGTAAGCAAGGCCTCCACGTGGCCCAGTCGGACGCCCGGTGCTACCTTCACTTTTTTCACAAAAAGTGAGGCAGATGTGATTTTTAGTTTACAGGGGCCAGCCGCTGTGGTACCCATCAAGCAGAAGGCATCTTTGCTGCATGTCACCTTAATTTTCACATCCATGCCGTTCAGCAACAGTTTTTCTTGAAAAAACAAATCACTATGACCAAGATGACCAAGGAGCTCTATCTTTTTCCTCTGGTCTATCAGGTTTGTCCATCTCTGAAACCCCTGATTATCACCATCCCACGCTACCGTTTCTTTTTACATGGCTAGACATGTTCCCCTTCCACCGTCTCGAGAGCTAAGAGCAGGCCACTGCTACATCATCTCTTTTTATTCCAACCAGCTGTTTTTTTAAAAGTGTAAGCAGCCAGTTGGTCTGGAGGAAAAAGCCCTGTTCTTCATCTAAAAGCATCCAGGGTAAAAGCATTTAAATCAACCACCAGATACCCATAAGGTGTTTTAGTGGCATCCTCAAAAGCTTCTAGAAAGAACTGGGCCTTATCTGGGTACATCTACCGTGCCAGGGAACACTATTTGTAGCTTATCCCTGTGGTTTTTAAACTAAACCATGTATTTGTGTTAAGGGCAGTGGTGTGGCTCCTTTACCCTTGACAGAAAACATTTTAAACTATATAATAATGCTAAGATTCTGATGGTGCATGTACTTGGTAAAGGCTTTCTCGATTTCACTGCTGTCACAGGCAGAGTCCATCAAATCGTCTACTACAACCAGATTTATTTTATTAAGAGGAAACAGACAGTTGTCACTGAGACTGTCCGGTAGACCCTCCACAAACTTGATAAAAGGATATTTACAAAGCAGTTCTTTATACAAAGGCTGACAACAGCTATAGCACCACACGATGTTCTCAGGCATAACAGACAACATTTTATCAGCGTGATCCAAAAGGTTTTTTATAAAGTAACTTTTACCACAGTTGCTACGGCCTGCCAAAAATCACAGAAAAGGGGACCTTCCAATGCATATCCATCTTTAAAAACCGTAGGGGGGGCTGTTAAAGTTTTCTGTGAAGACCCTTTTGTCATAAATGACTTTCTGCATTTTTCTCAAGGTTTTCATAGATTTCATAGACATCAGGGCTGGAAGGGACCTTGGGAGATCATCGAGTCCAGCCCCCTGCCCAAAGGGCAGGAAGTCAGCTGGGGTCATAGGATCCCAGCAAGATAAGCATCCAATTTACTCTTGAAGGTGTTCAATGTAGGTGCTTGAACCACCTCCAATGGCAGACTGTTCCAGACCTTGGGGGCTCGGACAGTAAAGAAATTCTTCCTTATGTCCAGCCTGAAATGGTCTTGCAGGAGTTTGTGACCGTTTGACCTCGTCATTCCTTGGGGTGCTCAGGTGAACAGACGTTCCCTCAGATCCTGGTGGTCACCCCTGATAAACTTATAGGTGGCCATCAGATCACCCCTGAGCCTGCGCTTTTCCAGGCTAAAGAGTCCCATGGCTCTCAGCCTGTCATTGTAAGATCTGTTTTCCTGACCTCTGATCATGCGCGTGGCTCTCCTCTGGACTCTCGCAAGCTTCTCCACATCCTTTTTGAATTGTGGAGCCCAAAACTGGACGCAGTACTCCAGCTGCGGCCTCACCAAGGCCGAGTACAAGGGGAGAATGACGTCCTGGGATTTGCTCGAGAAGCATCTATGGATGCACGCCAGCATTTTGGTCGCTTTACTAGCTGCAGCATTGCATTGCAGGCTCATGTTCATCTTGTGGTCAATGATGACCCCCAAGTCTTTTTCTTCTGTAGTGCTAACCAACGTAGCACTGCCGAGCCTATAAGGGTGCTGCAGGTTTTTCCTCCCAAGGTGGAGAACCTTGCATTTTTCGGTGTTAAACACCATCAGGTTCTCGTCTGCCCATTTGCTGAGCTTGTCCAGGTCAGCCTGGATCACCCGCCTATCTTCTGGCGTGGATGCTTTGCCCCAAAGTTTGGTGTCATCGGCGAACTTGGCCAGTCCACTCCTGACTCCAATGTCCACATCGTTAATGAAGATGTTGAACAGGATGGGTCTCAGGACAGAGCCTTGAGGGACCCCACTGGTCACAGGGCACCATGATGAGTGACTGCCATCAATCACAACCCTCTGGGTCCGACCACGAAGCCAATTTCCCAGCCAGCGGATCGTGGTGGAGCCAAGGCCACAACTGGGCAGTTTGGCCAAGAGGTGATCATGGGATACCAGATCAAAAGCGTTTTTGAAGTCAAGATATATGACATCAATCTCTTCTCCCTTGTCCAGGTGATAGGTCACCTGGTCATAGAAGGAAATGAGATTGGTCAAACAAGACCTACCCGCAACAAACTCATGCTGGCTGTCCCTTAGAATGTTAGCCTGGGCCAGTCCCTCAAGGATGGCCTCCTTAATAAACTTTTCTAAGATCTTCCCCAGGATAGAAGTCAGGCTAATGGGCCTGTAGTTAGCCGGATCCACTCTCCTCCCTTTCTTGAAGATCGGCACCACATTGGCCTTCTTCCAGTCTTCGGGCACTACACCAGAGCGCCAGGAGTTTTCAAAGATCCGTGCCAGGGGCTGGGCTATGACGCTCGCCAGCTCCTTGAGTACCCTGGGGTGCAGATTGTCAGGGCCAGCTGACTTGAAGGTATCCAGCTTCTCAAGGTGTTCCTTCACGAGGTCAGCATTGATGGAGGGTAGGGGATCCCCCTCACCCAGATTTCCCTGTCCCATAGCAGGCATGGGCATCCCGTGTGACTGATGAAAGACTGACGCAAAGTACCTATTTAATAGGTTGGCTTTTTCCTGGGTGTCAGTTGTCAGTTGCCCCATCTGGTTTAGCAGGGGTCCAACATTGCCCTTGCTTTTCCTCTGGCTCCCCACATATCTGAAAAAGGACTTTTTGTTGTCCTTGATGCCTGAAGCTAGTTGGAGTTCAGTTGCAGCCTTGGCTTTCCTGGTTTGCTCCCTGCAGGACCGGACCAGCGCGGAGTAATCCTCCTTGGAGGTGAATCCCATCCTCTGTAGGCTTTCCTTTTTAGCCACAGTAGGTTCGCTAGGTCTCTGGAGAGCCAGGGGGGCTGCTGTGCCTTCTTGCTGCCTTTCCTCCGTGTTGGAATAGATTTAGCTTGTGCACTGAGGATCGCTTCCTTGAGAAGCAACCACTCTTCTTGAACTCCCATCTCCCTGGGGTCATGGTTCCTATCGTCCACTCACTTTTGTTCCTGACGAGAGAGTACTGTTGTGTCACAATTGTTTTAGGGGTGTCCACAGGAGGGTTTGCCCCATAATCTAGAACAAGATCTCTCAAGGTTTCAAAGTTGACTTTTTCACTGTTGGCCACGTTCAGGGTAATCCCTTTGACCTTCAAGCAAACCTTTCCCCCGGACAACTTGTACCCAGAGATGTTCAGACCGGCCAACACAACTCTGTGATGTGTTCATCTGGTGGGATTTCACCTAAATAATCGCCTAGTGGAGGGTTCCAATCTCCCTCGTGGCTCACTAATATCACAGAATCTGTGTCGTGGTACAGACACCAATCTTGCAAGCTGTCTAACAGCTCATACAACTCTAAGCATGCATAAGCAGTGGTGAAACAGGCTATAAAGATGTTTGTGTTACCAGAGACAGTGTAACACTCTTTGTCGTGTTTCCAAGACACGCAGGCTGCCTCATCATCAATAAAGCTTCAAGATGAAATTTCATAGGCGGGGGAAAAAAGGTAGCTAAAGAGTTCTCCGGGGTCTCTAATGATGCTGGTGTTGGGCAAATTTGTTCTCTGACTGAATTTACCCCACAAAGAATTTAGAAACAATTTTGCTATTTGGCGCTTTACAGGGTTGGGTTTGATATGCTCTGGGCATAAGGTTACACCTTCTTTTTGCAAGAAATTGGCCATGTATCTCTCTTGTTTTTCTTGGTCAGTACACCAGGCGGGGTAGTCCGAGGCTTCCTGCTTCTGTCAGAGGTGCATTTTTATGTACTGTGAAAAAAGGGTGCTAGACTTCTCGGCAAAATGCCAGACTTCATAGAATTGAGCTCCTCTGTACCCCTTGGTGATAGCTTTATTCAATTCTGGTGTGTACCATGTACCCAGGAGGGCCCACTCTTTATCAGTGTGGTTACACTTTTGCTGTCTTGTTTCCATGCAGAGGCGGTACAGCATGAACATAAGTTTCCCGTTCACCCTGGTGGGTAGCACAGGAAAAAAAAGGTTTCGCGGTGGGTACAGTTTCACCCTGACTATTCCAAAATAGCTCCACAGGGGCTGGAAATTGTCATGAATGATTTCAGGGTGTCCAGCTGGGTATTCCTTTGTTTTGTTTATAAAAGGGTAAAGACTGGTAAAATCATAATAGTGTATTTGTTCGCCAGGTTTAGTTTGGTAATATAGACAAATGGCATTAGTTCTTCCCCCAAAAAGAGCATCTCTAGGCACCAGTGGAGAAGGCAGTGGGGTTCTCTTTAAAAAATCTGCCAGCTCCCCATCCATTTCTAACAGAGCCCTCCACTCGTGCTCCCAAATGGTCCTAACGGTAAACCCCTCTCTCGAGAAAATCAGTCTTGTGCAATGCCTGATAATTCAGAAACCCGAAGGCGGTCCTTGTCAATGGGTTCTGGTCTCTCTCATTGTAGCAAGTGACACAACCCTGGAAAAAGCATCCATTAAATTCAAACACCGTAGGTTCCCCATCAATGTTGGCATAGCCGTCTAAAAAATAGGGGCCTACCTGAAATTCCCCACCCTGTAAAGCATGCTGAATTTGAATATTTTCTCTCTCCAAAATGTACATTAGCCACTGAATAGATGGGGTTGAAAACCTCTTTTTCTGTCTGTGATAGTTGTCTGGAGGGAGAAGCGCTATGGTCTGCAGTTCCAAAAACATAAACCTGTACATGGCCATGCAGACGGAGGCCAGCGTGATGTATTGGAAAGGATCTATCCAGCATACTACATTTTGGAGTTCACCATCTACTTTCACTCGGTCTACCCACCGTGTCATGTTCATAATCTCATCCCTGTAGAGGCAGCAGGCCTCTTTCAAAATGTTTACGTCCTGCTGCCAATAATAGGCCAGCTCCTTTTGCATGTCAAAAGTCTTATCGCGGTTATTCTGATACCATTCTAAAAACTGTCCTTTCTCACTGGACATTGTATTTTCAATGCCGTAATACTCCATCTTTGGGAGAGGCCCCATATAATTTTGGTTTTCTGCTGTGTTAAAAAAACGTGGGAAATAGCCTTTGCATCCTTCAAACCCCATTGCCTGTGGAAGCCTGCTAAGTTTCATTGACGAAAAGCTTAAAGGATCTATTAAACAGATGCCTAGCCTGGTCACGTCAATACACATGAGTTTACCACCCTGAGTGATTAGTTTCACACCCATTTTTTCCTTCAATAACTGGCTGACAGTGAAGTAACCATCGTAGCCTTTGGCGTTGTGAGCTATGAAGGTGTAGTCCTTGAACTTTTTATCTATAAAGACCTTAATAAAATCAGACAGGCACTCTTCGCCCTTAAACTCCCGAGTGCTTTCTGGCTTTTTGGGCTTAGCTTTACAAGCCTTTTGGGGGGTTTTGCCTGCAGCTTTCTGCGTTTTTTTCCCCCTCCTGTCTTTAACTCCATTGCAAAAATGTAGTTGGGCACATGCATCCCCCTCTTCTGCACACATTCAAAATCATAAAAAATGTACCCCTCACCTTCTTCAGGCTCTTTAATCTGACGCATAAAGCACCAGTGTTTGTTTACATCTGTGATTTTCCCATAACACTGTTCGCGCTGCCGCCCCTTGCACTCGTGCTTTTGTCCACATAAGATTTACACTCATCGCACAGAGTTTTAGTCAGACATTCCATCTGTTTTTCAGAGGCCAGGGCCACGTGCCTTTCTAAGTACTCTTTGGAACGACGGAACAGCTTACAGTTAGGGCACCTCTGTGTCCTGCCCACGTTTTCAGAATAGTTTGGGCTCAGGCAAAGACAACATAGGAACCTGCACATGTGGCTATGGCTGTACAACGTCTGACAAAGATCGCAATAATTTCTCATGCCAAACACCTTTTTCACATCCAAAATACCATAATAATGTTCACCATGTAGCAGAGAAAACAGGTGTCAGGGTATCTGTGTGCGTCCTGTGTTTTAAATAAACTCCACCCAGTTTTTTCCTTATGCATCACTCTGTGAATGTTAACCTGTTCAGGGTCTTCAAACAAAGGTACTTGATGGAGCATAACCTTTTGATATATAGACATGCCTAATTTCCTATGCAGTTCTTTGGCACCATCTAGTAGCTCGATATCTCTGGACCCTCTATGTTTTGTAACAGCCAATAGACTGCCTGCAAAACACAGGTTAGTATCATAGGTATTCAAGTCAATTAAATACTTCCTCTTTTTAGTTATGACCTGGGAATAGGGGATAGAGCTTATAACTCTATGGCTTCCACCTCCCTGGCCTTTCACAATGACCACAACCAGCCGAAATGTTGAATCGAGCAATATTTCTCTCTGGCTTTGTAACAGGTTACTGAACCACTCTAAAAACAGCTCTGGGGTCAAATTGTTTAAATTAATAGCTCATGAGTATAAACAGTTTGCCATGCTATCTGCCTGAATACATAACTGTGCATAGTCATTGCCTGTGAATCTTTGTTGGAGTTCTGCTACAATTTCTTCCACCCCTTGAGTTATGGCTTCATATGCCACGTGTAATGGCACATGCTCCAAATTCACAAAACGGAACTCCTCATGCCACCAAACCTGGCTACAGACCACTCTTGCCTTCTCACCCGCACCATATGTACATCTGGTAAAACATCCTCTGATGACTCAGGAGACCCGGGGGCGCTTGAGGGATCCTCTAAACTGTCTTCTACACCAGATTTGTTATCCCAACCCTGTGACCTTACAGGTCTTGGTGGTGGGGGAGGGCTGGGTGGTCTGAGAACATTTGAGGGACCCTCTGAAGGTCTTCCTAAATCATAGTCACCATCTCCCCTCTCTGGCTCTGTGGGTCCTGGTGAAAGGTCAGGTCTGGGAGGCTTGGGTACATTTGAGGGACCCTCTAATGGGTTTCCTAAACCATATTCTCCACCCCCTTTCTCTGGCTCCAGGGATTCTGGTGAAGGGTCAGGACTGGAAGGAGGAGAAGTGTTTGAGGGATCCCTAGGGAGATCTCTTTTTTTTTCTCCCCTCAACCAGTGTTTAGCTTTCCCCACACTCCTCTTTAACCAGGCCCTTACTTTTTGCTCCACGAGCCACTTGCTGGTTTGCCACCCATTCTTACCCCCATGTTTACCATGATTCCTCCTCTTATGATACAGACCATGCCTGCTGTCTGAGTTACACAGACTACCTCTTCTCTGAGTAAAATTTACCCTTTTGCTCTGGTAGTAATCATGATCTTTCAAGGCGCGCTGCACACCCTTTCTGAGATGTATACGCCTACCAGTACCACCCTAAATCCCCCTCTTTTTTTTACAATAATCATGATCTTTCAAGACAAGTTGTTTATACCCACTTTGAAAACCCACCCTCTTTTTTCACAATAATCATTATCTTTCAAGACAAGGTGGTTACACCCACCCTGAAAATCCGCCTTCTTTTTTTCACAATAATCATGACCTTTCAAAAAAGGAGAAAGACTCTCCTCTTTCTCTAAATTGCATGAGTAATCAGTCCTGGGTTTCTTATTCAAGGGGTCCAGATCACCTGTTTCGGGGGGTATGAATCCTTGTCTTTTTACATATGGTTTTCTCAGAGGTATGTGACTTGTTTTCCTCTGAGGAATCAGACCCTTCTGTTCTGTCCTGGTGGTCTTCTGATCCTTGGGTATTATGATCTGCAGGCTGAGAATTTCTGGGGTTTTTTGCTTGTGCTTTTAAAGGTCTTTGCCTAGACCCCCGCTCTTCTTTGGGAATGGTGTGTGTGATCACTTAGGAAATATAAAATTTACATCTCAGCATTGAGAATTCACTTTCCTCACACACTACAAATTTAAAATTTGCTTAACCCCCTACACACCTCTTCTCCTCCCACAAGAAACACAGTTTCAGAAGCTGATTTCAGAAAAATTACTTTTTACTACTGGATAAAAACATGACTGTAGGTGCTTGTTCTGCTTTTCTGTTTTAGAAGAAGAGGTTCTGTTTGAAAACAAACAGCTGTTATAACTTACTATGAGTACAGTAACACAGCCACAAATAACCTACCATTTTAAAATAATTTTTACCTTGCTGTGGTAAAATTGCATGGGGCTTCCCCACCTGATAAGCTCTCTGTAATATAAATGAAATAGTACAATAAGTCCTCTGTATTAAAAAATTAAGTATAATAGATTAAGGAAAATAGTGTATGTATAAAGTAAAAAATAACTGTATTAAAATAGTCACCACTAAAAGACAACTCCACCCCTTTAGTCTTAAAATATGTGGAGATCTGGACACACTGATCAGCTTTTATTTATTTATTTTGATCTGGTTTATTTTTATGATACACACCCGCCACTCCATACCATACACAATCTGTGAAAATATATTTTTTTAAATTCAGTCTTTATTTCCATCAAAAACTTTTATAATATTTACTGATTTCTTTTGTTAAACCTTTTTCTAAGAAGTGTTTTTTATCATTTCCTGTGACCATTAAGCCTTGTCGGCCTTACCTTTACAGCTGGCCTTTTGGTAAAAGATAACTCCTTTAGTCTTAAAACAAGAAGAGCTCTGAACACACAATGATCTTTTTTTTTTTTGTGGTCTGGTTTATCTTTATAACACACACCCCCACCACCCTCCTACCATACAAAAGCTGTGAGACTATATATTTTTAAATTCAGTCTTCATTTCCATCAAAACTTTTACAATATTTACTAGTTTATTTTGTTACCCGTTCTCCTAAGAAGGTTTTTTTAAATCATTTCTAGTGGTCATTAAGTCTCATTGGTTTTATCTTTACAAAAAACTCTATATGCACGTGATTAGAGATCCAAGACACTAAAGCAAATGCCAATGAACATTAGCTGTAGAAATCTTTTGATGTGCTTTACAACCTCACATTCCCCACCCTCCCACCAAGATCAGCAAAAGATATAAACCCCCACCCCATTTTAAATGGTTTTTGCTAAGCCCTTCTCTTAAGCAGGGTTTTATAACTCTAATACCAATTAAGCATTCAATATGGGGTATGACTGTTTTATCAGTGATCAAATCATGAAGGGCAGCATTAGGATCTTCTGCAGAATACACAGTGTTTAGAAGCTCTCTAACATGAATTAAATGTTCCATAGTAATTCTGAGAATGTTCCTGGCAAACCCAATGGTTATAACAGCACTGAAAATGCTATCAAGGCATATTTCCTGGCAAAGTTCCTGAATTATTTGGTTTATGTCTTCATCTAACCAAGTAATACATTTATGGGCTTCTTGACCCCCCCCCAGGTCAAATGTGCACCCCCAGCATAGGTCAAAAAGACTCTTCCTCAAGCAGTATTTCATTAAGCCATAGAAGACAACATGAACAAGAGACTTTATAAAGACATTACGTTCGTGTGATGTAATAGTTTGTGTTGATTCAATGCCTAGATGTCTTCTAAACTCTTCAGGCTCATCTGATCTTTGTCCTCTGCAAAAGCATACACCTCCTTCTTGTGTACTGGTGAGTACGTTTTATGGAGTCATTACAAAGGCTTCATCTAACTGCAAAGGAGTTCAAATAAAGGACTTAGTTAGTTAGCTGCTGTTTAATCAGTCCTTAGCTACTTCCAAACACACATGTGCCATGAAGTGAACCCACACCAATACCCTGAAAACCCAAGTGCCCCCACAAACATGCTCCAAGTCTTTTACCCGTCTCTCCTCTGTGATGACCTCCACTTTGCATGCAGGCTCTGGCACAAAGATACCCTCTTCCAAATTCTCAACGTCTGCTTAGAGGGTCTGGGCCTCCTCCATTTGCCTGCCAAAACTATTTCTGTGGTAACACTTTCTATAAGGCTGTCTTGGGGTTGTAGTGAGTGGCCTACAAGCATTGTGAAAAAATCCATATCCGCCCCTGCTTGCCTTAGCACAGTCTCAGATAAACAGAGGGGTCATTTGGGAAAGCAGATAGGCCTGGTGGGATTGCCGCCCAAATCCCACCCTCTACTCATTCAAATTGGTTCAGCATTGTTCTTGGGAGGTCTGAGGCCTCTGAAACCTCTGCCAATTGGTTGGGGGTGGTGGAGCAGGTTGTTAGAGGGGTCACACCACCATCTTGCCACCCCATAGACCACGCCTGCTCCAGCGGGGGGCTAAGTTATTCTGGGACCTGATAGGCCCTAACTATACCATGCAGTTCTTGCAGCCTGAGGGGTTGGGCTTTGGGGGTCTGCATGGGCTGTACTTCTAATGTCATGGACCGTGTGGTGCTGGTGTCACAAACCACGTGACTGGGGGGTTGGGGCGGAGTTGCTGATGTCATGCACCACATGACTGGGGGTTGGGGCGGGGTTCCTGATGTCACACACCACGCGACTGGGATGGGGCAGGGCTGGTGATGTCACACTACGTGACTGGGTGGGGGCAGTTGATGATGTCACATACGTGACTGGGGTCAGGGGCTGGCTGGTGACATCACCATACAAAGGGAAGGGGAAGGGGCTAAGGGGGTGGGACTTCCAATCCCACCCACCTGTCACATTTGCATTGAAGGGTGGTGAGCCTATATACTACTCACCAGTTTGCTGCTTGCTTTAGCACCTCTCTGCAAATAGCAACAGCAATCCTACTACCTATCTCTGTGAGGAGAATGAGCCAGAGAACTGAAACCACCAGGCAGGCTGCGAACTAGGTCTCAGTTCTTTCCTGGTGGCATGCAGTGAGGTCAGTTGGTCTCAGGTCTGCCCTGGTATAAGAAACAACTCCCCTCCTGACCCAATCCCAGTTCAGTGAAACATATTCAGGATTTTCACCCTTTATTTTATTCTTTGTTTCACACCAAACAGTTTTATTTCTCCCCCTTTCCCCCCAAAGTTTTTCCCATCCTACTCACAGCTCCAACTGGCTCCTGCTTGTTGGAAGTGAGGGAACCCATTTCTCCACCTCTGAGCTACATGCCACCCTTCATGCTCCTCTTCCACCCCAGAGGGGATAGACTCCTGTCCAGGCCCTCTAGTGGTAAGCACTGGCAACACTTAGGGGGTGTACATGCACCCCCTGAGATTGGCTGCTGTCAACACTGCTGGCAGCGCCTGCAGGTGATTGCTGCTTGCCACCCCCCACCACCAACACCACTGGCAGTATCTGCTGGCAGTTTCTGATTGCCTCTGCCTGCCGCCGATGCTGCCAGCAGCATCTGTGGGTGGTCGCCTCCCCACCCCCCACTCTCACTGTCAACACCACCATGGCCACCTGCACCAGCATGCCCCCGCCACCACCGCAGCTGCCTGCAAAAGCTCCCCGCTTGCCACCACCACGCCCCCACCACTGCCACCTGCAGGCGGTCGCTGTGCCCCCTTAGCCTTGGGAGGCATGCAACATTCATAGTGGTAAGTCACAGTTGTGCAGGTCAGAGGTTGCATTAAGGCTTAATCCCAAAGTTCAGCAAGGGATCAGCTTAGTTCAGTAATTCAGACACCATTCTCTCAGGGTGCTGTCTGGAGCCATGACCCTTCCCAACTCTATATCGTTTAAACGTAAAGGATACAGAAGTGACTGCAAACAGAAAAAAGATTAAAAACTGTTTAATTTGAGCGATGAGGCATAAGTAATGCACACACACAGACACACACACAAAATAGCACTTACCAGCATGCATGTAAAGATCTTTGTACAGTGCCCATGAAAAGTTCATAAGAAAATTTAACTCTTAAAAGAAAAAAGTATGAATATAAATAAAATGTATTTACTATTATGATAATCTAATGATATACAATAAGAATATTCATACATTATTTTAACTGTTAATTTTTTCTTATGAACTTTTTCTGTCATTTCAGGGGATCTGTACGCAGATCTTTTCATGCATGCTGTTAAGTGCTGTTTTTCTTTGTGTGGATTATCATGTGGATATATCGTCACTCAAATATATATATGTTACAAATCATGGCATAAATGTAACATGTAGAGGGACATTCAGTCTATTCTGATCTGCAATTCGATTTAATAAATATGTGTGTGTGTGCACGCGCGCAGGTGGAAAATCCCTACCTTTTTTAAAAAAATACACTTTATAAAATGAAATGCTACATGAGGCTGATCCAGGAAGCACTGCTGACTACTTTCACTAATAGCTTCTACAAAAAGGTTGCTTTGCTCGCCTCTCAATATAGTATCAAAAGGTCTTTCTATACTGTAGTCATTGGTTGGTGGCTTTAAACCAGCTATATCAGGGACTGGTAAATGTCTGGTCACAGCACAATGGAGCTCTATATAGGCTAATCACCTGTGCAGGGCTTCTTGGCAAGGTTTCCAGTCTGAATTGAGCTCTAGCCTTGTGCCAGCCACACATAGACTTCTAACAATAAGTTATTCATTTAAACCTGCTATAAGTGAATGTGCTATAGATATATCCAAAGAAGTGGAATGGAGCATAGAAAATATTTTGTTATAATGGAAGTAAAGGCAGACCTGAATATATTTGCTTATTTCCCTGAAATTGCTGACTAGTAAAAGAAACTAGAATAGCAGAATTGTATTATACAAAAAATATTCAACACTAAATGCTTCGTAACCTCCAAAAACAGCATCAAAATTCAGGAACGACACTACAGAAAAAATTGACTTGAGAATAAATTTCATCCACTATCCTGATTCTATTGTTTCATAATTATTTTATATATTCCATGAAGTTTAACAAACTTTTGTTTATTGCTTACTTCACTTACAGTAACTGCATTCAGATTGACTTGTGTGTTCACATTTACATTTTTTATATGCATCTCAACACACAATTTAAAGTGCTCACCATCACAATGCCCGCCCCCCACACACACAAAAAAACTCAATGGAAAGATTAAACCCAACAATGATCTTACATTATTTTTTCACATAGAAAATAAGTACAGCAACATTCTAGACCTGATCCGTGCCTAGCAGTCATCCTATGAAAGGAAGGAGAATCCATAGGTTAGGGCACTATTCTGCTCCCAACCTCCTGTCTGACATTCTTTAGATCACTAATTGCATTGGTAACCAGACACTTTGGAGGATCTGAGCCCTATTCTCTGTTACTCAGTTCCCACGTTTAAATGAACAAAAACAACAATGTGTCTCTCACTGGGTTTATGAGGACAAACTACATTAAAGATTATGAGGTGTTCAGATGGGTGCCATAATGTATATTAGGGTTGTGCAAAGCTTCAGTCACAGATTCGATTTGGCAGAGATTCATCCCGACTCAGTGGTCAAATCTCCAAATCCGAACTGAATCAGGAGACCCTTTAATCTCTCCAAATCAAATTGAAACCGTCCAAATCCATTCAAAGATTCAATGATTTGGACATAGACACAGCTTTAAATGATTTTTCTACATACCTCAAGGTACCAGGCAGCTTGTGAATGCTGAGATGGTGGGATGGATGCAGTGTCCCATGGGAGCATGGGGCGGGGGAGCAATGTGTTTGGCAGCAGACCTGGAAATGGACCAGAAGGTGTACTTGGAGGCCCCTGGCTCGGCGACTGGTGTTTCCTGGGTCAGGGGGGCACCTGGGGTCCATCCACAGCCAACTGCCAAGCTGGGAGGAGGTACGGGAGAGGGGTCCACTGCTGAGCATGCGCCCCCCCCCCCCCCACGCTCCTGTGGGACTCTCCATCTGCCCCACCATCTCAGTGTTCATGAGCCATGCTTGGTACCTTGAGGTATGTAGAAAAAACATTTAAAGCTGTGTCTATGGCCAAATCGCTGAGTCTCCAAATCAGCATCAAGTCTTCAGATTCAGCCAAATCAAATCAAGACAGTGATCTGAATCAACTAACTGAATCTCTGTCCCCCTGAATCAGGCCAAATCCAAATCCAAATCGAATACAGCCTGCTTTGCACACCTGTAATGTATATCATAGAAAGACGCATTAAAGCCACAGCCAGCTCCCCTAATCTGTCTTTAGTCCACAAACCTGCTTCCCAGTGAACACAGGAAGTTAACCAATACAGAGTTTACTGAATGACAGGAACAAGAAAGTAGATAACCTTTCAAGAATTCCCAGTTCATCTCTCCTTCCCCATTAGATGAAAGAGACTTCAGCACAAACATCTCAGAGATCACAAAGGTTGACATATCATATGGAAAGAAGAGATTGCTAAAAAAAAAACCCCCAAAACAAGTGTAAAACAGTTTGGGGCTTTTTAAGTTAAAAATCAACATTCTTCAATCCAGTATCAATGTACTGATACAGAATCCTGAGCAATGGTATCATTTGTCCTCTGCACGATGCACTGATGAATAGGTCAAAAATGAGTAGGCAGTCCAGAATCAATATATTTAATAACTTAAGGTAGAGCCCTTTGGGGGATGAGTGTACATTTGTTATTTCTGGGATTTGTTTATCATTTCTACATCACTGCAATGACCCAGCTAGGGTGTATCCCTCCCCTCCTCCTCTTCGTGGAAGGATGCAAGTATATGCAGTAAGTTTCATATTGCTAAGAGCTTATTTTTACTGAATTAAGTAACTACTATAGCATCTCTATTATAATCTGCTCTTGATTATAAGTAAACCTTGTATGTTCAGGTTCAGTTCTAGGAAACAAAGATTCTCCCCTCACCCAAATATAAGCCAATAACTATAGATAAAGTGCATGGACTGCTATTGTCCTTACAGAATCCCATGGGAGAATCAAATAGTGAAAGACAGGACCCCAAGGGTTAAATGTTCTAAAAATACTAAAACAAAAACTGCACTGAAAAAGTATTTAATTTGGTACTTTAACTGTATACATGAAAATACTGCAAGCGCAGAAGTCAAGAATATTTAACAAATCCCTATCGGTTGAATTTCTTAAACATACCATACTGGTTGCCTTAGTTAATCCACATACATTTCATTTTCACTGTAGTGGGTCTTAAAGGTGCCATATGGAGTCATCTGCTCTGTGCAACAATACTATATTGTTCCATATTACAAGCTAAATCCACATGAGACAATTGTGATTTTATGGTCTTTTTTGGAGACGGAAGAAGGTTGACCTGTAACCCAAACACTACAGTATATTAACTGTCTGATTGTCTCAGAGTTACTGTTGGCTAAACCTGAATTAAATTTAACATGGACACATTTGCCTGAGAAATCAGTCATTGATTACTCAATAGCAGTATTCTGGTTTGGACTTTTTTGGGCAACTTTCATCTGAATGAAACCTCATAGTAAAAGGTATTAAGCACAATGCTTAATATGCCAGAGAGTCATAATGCTCCCTAGCAATGCACCAAAGTATTTAGGCTTTGTATTGCTGCAGCCTGAAGACTGCTCAGTACTATTCCCTGAAATCTATACATTAGTCCTACACCAGTCAGCTTGAGGTATTTTTGGCAAACAACCACATTGCACAGTTCCAAGAGACAGCAACACAAGCTCTCATTTTATGAAGAAAATTGTAAACAGCATAGTGTAAGATAAACAGATTTATAATTGCAATATAGTTTGTGGTCCTACATTCAAGTACTGCGATAAACTGGGACATAAGCTGATGAGCCTACTTCCCTCATATCTTCCATGCAAAGCAGGGTAACTGAAGATTGGCCACATTTTTGAGGGATCCTATTGGCACATATACATGATTTCACTCTGACCCCAGGCAGCATACGCTGCACTCACTTTCTCCTGCATGGACAAACAGAAGATAGAGCAGAGTGGCACCTTATATCTTGGTGGTTCTCCACCTGGTTACACTCAAGGCACCCCATGAAAAATGCCAGATCTTTGCCTTTGGCTGTTTTTTGACTATGGAAAAATAATAGACCAATTCTTCTGTTGCAAACAACTTAGAAGGACCAGAACAGAGTAGAGTGGTTCTGGCACTAAAGATTCCTATTTGAAATCTCTGGATTCATCTTGTAAATCATGTGTAGGTGTTTACACACTTAACAGTGCAGATGTTGTGCAGCAACCCACAGCACCCTTTAAAGGATATCATGTTATTCCAAGATCTTGCAACACCCTGGCTGAGAGAGGCTGTTACAGACTTAACTAATTGAGAGACACATAAGCTTTGGTAACCAAGAGCTTACTGTGTCAGATGCTGTGAATAACATAACAGTGCATAAGAATAATATTGCATAGCATATCAGAGACAGAATAGATGGCATAGAGCAGTCTAGGGAGAAGGAAGAAAAAGGATATCACTTGCTCTGAGCTGCTCAGGGCCAGTCCTGAGCCATCTATCCTGCTTAATTGCAGGTCTGTGGTGTACCAGAGTGGAAATGAGTGGGAAGGTATTATTTTGTTGGAGATTGTCCCAGGGACAGGAAGAGAAGCATGGCCTATAAAGCACAAGGAATCACCCTCTTTAAAGGATTTAGTCTGGGATGATGAAGCAGATAAAATAAACTAAAATAACATTTTTACTCTAAATTACTGCTGTGCCAGCCCCAAGGTTATAGCATTTGTCAGGTGCTTGTTAATAGCCTGAAAGTGCTATGTAACAACAGCATCTGTCGCTATAATTCATTCCAGACACTAGTTTATAAGTATAATCTGCTAGTGGACAGAATCATCCAACTGATTAATGTTGTACAAGTTAGGAGAATGCATAACGGAATCTCTTCTCATTGAAGTGTATATTAGGATCTTTTTCTTATTTTTACTACTAACTTGCAGTAGACCATGAATATTTCAGCGTGTAGCTGAATTATCATCAGACAGCTACAGGTTTCCCCCCACATGCAGCACTAAAGCCCTTGGCACATTGCTCATTTAAAGGTGCCATGGGATCCGATTCCCCATCCCAACAATCATGTTTCCTGCCATATCACACGTGTAAGGCAGGAGGCATGATTTGTGGAATCAGAGATCGGATCCAAATTGTACCCTTTATATTTGAGAGTGTAGGGGGAGCCAAGAATCATGATCCCAGGCTCTGCCTGCACCAGCAAGTTGAAAGCTAGGGCCTTCCCACTGAACCAAGTCCAGTGCAGTCCCAAAGCCAGAGCTGACAATTAGCTAACTGTGAGCCCCAAGCCTCAACCACACCAGGGTTTATTTGGGACCCCATGTGGTCCCTGGCCAAAGCTGATAATCAGTTGACTGCTGGTTAGTAGGCCCGTGCGAAGCAACTAGTATTTGATTTGGATTTGGCCAATTTGGGGGACAGTGATTAGATTCCGTGATTTGAATCACTATCCCAAAACAATTCGGTTGAATCGGATTTGGAGATTCAGCCACCACTGAAAAAGACGAACGTCTGAATTGGTCCCATCCCCCGCCTGCTCTCCCAGCTCCATCAATGGGAAGGGCTGGGAGAGTGGGCGGGGCATGGGGGCTGTGGAAGAGCCCCTCATGCAGTGGGGGCAGCAGGAATGGCCCCCCCCCACCTGGCAGCAGCTGGTGAGTTGGGGTTTCTTTTTTTAAAGAGCTGGGGCCAGACAGGGCAACCATGGGGAGGCCTGGGAGAGCAAGTAGGGATCAGGGAGCACTCAGGATCCTCCAGCCTCCTTCTTACAAGCACAGAGTCCAGGTCCAGCTCCCTACAGCATCAAGCAGGGACTCCCTGAATCTCCCAAGCTCTCCAAATCTTTTCCAAATTGATTTAGAGAGCTTTGAATCAATTCAGACCTTTTAATTGGTTTCCTGATTCAATTCAGATTTGGAGATTCAGCTGCCAAATTGGGCTGAATTTCCTCCACATCAAATCAGCACCCAAAGTTTCACACAGACCTACTGGTTAGCCCCAGCCCTGGACCTGCCACACATTTAATTTAATTTAAGACATCATGCAAACAAACTATAAAAATGTAGAATATTATACATACAACATTTTTATGAATAACTTTCTATTTTATAGCACCTTAAATTGAATGAATCTGTAGTACCCTGGCCATTTATGCCAGATTTAATCATTAACCATAGCATAAATGTAACATGTAGAGGAACATTCAGTCTATTCTGATCTGCAGCTTAATTTATTTTCAACCTTTTTATATGCAGTAGAATCACAGGGAACAGGGATGGAGGAGACCTTGAGAGATCTTTCATCACATCTCCCTACCCCAAGTTAGGATCAAACATATGTAACCATTCCTGACAGGAATTTGTCTAACCTGCTCCTAAAGCCTTCAGTGCTGGAGATTCAGACACTTTATTTATTCTTTGCTTAGTCTTGTGGGAACTTTTTACACTTAAATGGAGGGCAGCAGAAGTTCACGACCATTTTCAACCTATACTTAACAGAATGAGGCTTCTACATGTGTACCTATGTGAAAATACAGTTGCACTTTTAAAAAAGTCTTTAAAATATAAAGATCCCATTCAGCAGTGGTGTAAGTGGGCACAAATAGAAGTGTTACGTAAGAGATCAATTTAGTTTCCAGACTTGGCAAACTTTTCAAGAGAGGTTATTCTAGGGCTTAAAATGCAGTTGATCCATTTTCTAGCTCAGCCATAGCTGAATGCTATGTTGGGGCTGACCTCTAATAGAGTACTGAAGATTTAAACAATTAATTTTATTAAATCTAATGGAATTTGTGCTCATCTATCAGAGTGGATCACTGGCAGATTAGAAGTCTGGCTATTTAGACAATATATCAAAACCCACTCACTAATAGGCAGGTCTAGTGTTGTAAAATCTGTGCAAGTTGTAAATGAAATTTAATGGCAATATAAGTGTCTATCTGTTATAAAAAAGAGAGCATTTTGATTGTTGTAGTTCTTTTCATGTTACTTTGCCTGGGGATTTTTATGGTTTTCTTTTCCTACTATTACCAGAAATCATTTTGCTTAAATGTCACAAAGTAAACATAAAGAAAAATCATTGTTTTAGTGTTACTAACGGTGCTTATCAATGCTCTTACGGTCTATACAGAACATTCCCTGCAGAGTCTAGTACAGAGCTTCTCCATGTGAGAGTGAGCTGCAGGCATGCAGCACGGAGCCCCTGTGAGAGAGGCAGCCGGGCAGGCTACGCTCCTCACCCATGTGCAGTGCCACCTGGAGCTGCACCCCACCAGGGACCAGTGTCTGCACTGGGCATGAGCTCCCTAAGTCCCCTCTCATCCCCCCTTCCACCTGCTGCTGCTGCTGGCAGCAGAGGCTGTATGCCATGTGGGGAAGTATGGGGGGGGTCCCTGCACCCCACAAATATCACACACCCATACCCTGCCCCCATTGACATATACACACACTCAACATACCCTGTACCCCCCACACACCTCACCATAAACACCACCCACATCCATCCACACAATATGATTGACATTTTATTTTTGAGTTATTATGCAATCCCTTCTGTATACAATAGACAAACACAAATCATGACAAATATTTTTTGTAATAAAATTAAAATATTATAGTAGGTGTTTGACTGCTAGTGTATGATTTGTTCTTTTTCTGGTTCTAAGATAGCAACCCCCCTCCCAAGAAGAGTATTTCTGGGGGGGGCAAGGAGAAGACTTCTGGTGGCAATGGTATGGGGTTAGGGGGCAAGACTGGTCCCAATGTGGCTACTAGGGGGCAGGGCAACTGTCAAGGGGCAGGGCTACCTATGCAGCCTCCAACAGCTCACCAAAATTGGTTAAGCCCAAATAATTGTCCGCCCCTGTGGTAAAGCATGCACTATTTGTGGGAGGATTATTCCCTGTTTCCAGTTCCATGGGATTGTATAAATTAGAGGTAACAGTCTAGATTCATAGCAGGTGGAATACTAAGGTGAAAAAAAATCCCACCTCAAAATGGTGCTAATGAGACATCGGAGGTTATGTGAGTAAGTCAAAGAAGGATAGCAAAACTACCAGCTACAATAAAGAATTTAGCAGAAGCAACAGTTTGAAGAAACAGAGGTTGTTCACTTTCACCATACTAGGACTGAATAGAGTGGGACATCCAAAAAGACATTTTGAGATGTGAAACCAGATAGAGGCTGACAGAATGGGGTGAAGGAATATAGAGTCATGAGCTGTCTGCTAAGATATGTCAGTCAATGCACTCAAACTGATTTACAATCACTAAAGAGTAGGTTTGATAAGGGGAATACATAAAGAATAAGGAGAAAAAGTGGATCAAGGACAACCCCCTAAATCATGTGGTCAGAGAGCTGGTATGGGGAAAGGGAGCAGCCATTAAAGGAGATTTTAAAGCAGCAGAGGTAAAAAGGAACCTATTAGAACAAATAGAACAGACTCACCAAAAGATCAAGGGAAATGGAGCACATTGGAAGATGTGGGGAGTATATTTTTTATTGAAAGTAGGTAGTTGATCAGAATGACAATAAAGAAGAGGTCAATTGACTTTTACTCACATTTTGCCTTGTGGGGTTTTTTATCCTTCACCATGTCAGCTAATGTGAATGTTGGCAAACTGAGCATAATGCATATTACAATCTGTGAGCAATTATGTCTCCATTAATTCCTCCCAACAGTTGATCTGCACTTTTCTGGGAACAGGTTAGTGAATTATATGCATTTATTCTGATAACATCCAGTAACTTGAAAGGCTAAAGTGGTTAAATACATGTTCACCTTTAATATTTAATTATGGAATTATTTCATACTATGCTGCCTTTCAAAGTACAGGAGGTTTTATTATTGGTGTTTAACTTTACATTTGTTGGTCGTTTATAATTTCAAGAGTTCTTTCCCACCTAAATTTACTAAAAAAAACCCATTTGTTACATAAACTAGGTCACATGAAGCACAAACTTAAATTAGCAGATGTTTCACTGGTATTAGGTCACAGAGGAAACTAGACTCTCCATTATGGAATTATGATGCTGATGTTTCCATTTTCTTGCTTTTGACTTTCTATTGAATGCATGTGGCATTAAACAAATACAATTCTGCTGTCCTCCAGGAATTGTGATCCTACACCACAAGCCTTCTGACCTTAGAAAGTGATGATTAATCACCAACCTGTAAAGATTATATAGATGAATTTGAGCAACATATTAATGCATAAGCGTACAGAGGAATATTATATCAATAAATCTAATCAATACATATTTTAGCAGGGGCATGTTTGAACTGTTCTAACAAAGCTCTGCTAAATGCATATTATATTAACACTAGTTTGTTAGTAGATACTTCAAAGACAAAGTGCTGTATAACCTTTAGTAGTGCATTAAGTATTCTGACTCTTTTGCTTCCTTGATGAGATTTTTTTCCCCACAAGTGGGCATCTAAAATTAGATTTCTGAAGTCCTCATATAAGGTACTAAAGTAAATGGCCTAATTTTGAAAAAAAATGCTGATTACATCAGCATTCACATGTGCTTTTGCTAGGGATGATCACTTTTGAAAATAAAGTGATTAATACTTAAATATGGGCTTAGCAATCTTGCACTTGCTTTTAAAAAAACCCAAAAAAAACCAAACAAACTGCTGACCGTCAAAAAAGGTTGAAATCACCTATTCCTAGTATTCATCTGCATGATGGACGTGCCTACACATTAATTTATCTCCACATATATAGAGAGCTGGTTGACCTATTTTGAACAAAACCTTTTCTCATCAAACAATGACCTTTTAGACAGTTATTCTTCCTATTGTTGATATTTTTAAAATGTTGTGACCAGTGCTTTGCAGAAAACTGAAATGTCGAATTCAAAATACTCATGTGTATAGGAGACATCTTTCCATTCAAATTAAAGATGTGAATAACACTCAGCAAACGAAGAAATAAATGGAACAACTAGATCACATTTGGGACAAAAATCCCTAAATAGTTTTATGAAGTACCTTCATCCACTTATGAAAGGTAATATAAGGCCTGGTTTTCTGCAATAACAAAATAAGCGACTTCCTCACCCAGGAGATTCCTGCCAGGCCATATATTTAACAGGCAGCAGTAAAACTGTGTTAGTGTTATTACTACAATTTTACCTGCCCTTTGCCATTTGTAAGGGTTTGTTGCAGGTCTGCAAATGATTATTTCTTTATTTGTTGCCTTATTTGAAAATAAATTTGACCTTTTGTATATGCTAATACTTTCAAACAAGATTTTCTGAATGCTTTTAACTGTTAAAAGTAAAACATAAAATTAGAAACAACGAGTTCAGTTGCTTGTCATTTTTTTATTTGTATGCCAGCTTTTTTTTTTTATTCTACGCCAACTTTTATAAAGCCAAGGAGATCCAAGTTTTGCAAAAGTGAGCACTGGTTTGGCCAAATACTTTCAGCCATAGCACTACACATAACTTACATCTATAGTTTGCGTGCTTTTTAAAGTAGAAACAGAGAGCTGACTTAAACTAATATAATGATTTATACCTAGATAATACCACAAGTGATAAAATCTGGAGAAAAGCAGCCTCATGTTTGCCCTTCAAGGACAGGGAAAGGGCAAATGATTGCAACACTGTATTGTTGGACTGAACTTGGAGCAATGTGAATGGCCAGGAAGAATGGTCATCTGACCATATAATGTGTTATATTTCAACTGTGAGGAAGACTGGTTGTTTTCCAGAGCTGCTGGGGATTTGCTGCTTCCATTGAAATCTTTGGGACCTCTGTGTGTTTAGCATTTCTGACACAACTGACTGACCAGGTTTGGGTTAGATGAGTACTTAAATCACCATTTAATTGCCTGAGTGGAAAAAGCTTTTCAAAATACTTTAAAGCATTCCTTTTTAAAACACTTCCATAAGTTTGGGAATCTTTTGTTGAAAAAGTATTGAGAACTATATTGCCATCTGTAGGCCACAAGTGTTCTCTAAGAATCTCTATACAACCCACCACAATTTCTGATAGCTAGTATTGTATTGACCGTCCTTTAAATAGAATTTCCAATGATTTTCGAGCATTCTTTGACCGTAAGTTTAATGTCCCCTTTACATGTTGTTGTCAGTGATTTGTGTAATTTCGCCTGAGGTATCATCAACAACAAAAAAAACATCAGTGGCTGGAGTGCTCGTGGTTAATGCTGGTAGCAAAAGGAAGAACCAATGTTCTTTTACAGTGTGGCAATATAGAGGCAATTAAAAAGCCACTACAAATGCTAGTAATTTTGACTGTTATGGTACAGTCAAAAATAGCTGCTATAGAAAACTATTCACGTGTTAAGTTCTCCATAGGTGCTTTTGCTCACATAATGGTAGAATTTGGCTTAACTTTGCTCTCTGTAAGGTTAGTGAAGGTCTGGTTAACTGACTTCAGTGGATCTGGGATTTCACCCAATGGCTCAAATGCTGCACTACTTCTTCTCCCTTTAGATAGCAAACTAATTCTTGGCAGTCCAACTAATGTCTTTTATATGGAGTGACCTTTATAAGCAAATTCAAAATATATTCTATAATATAAAGACAACCCCTGAGTTCAAGATGAGGCTTTAAATGATACAAAAGTCTCAGTCAGGCTGCTAATTAATATGTTCTGATGACTTCACTCTCAAAACAAAAAGTGGAACTAAGTTTATAAAATACTGTGGTGTAGGTACCAACTGCTGGAGTATTCTTGCTTTCCACCAGCTATGCTGGAATATTTTTGTTGATTTAAAACAAAATCAATCAGCACTACATTTATCAACTCTGTTACAATAGTCAATAGGCCACTAAATAGTGTCAGTTTTCTAATGCTTTACTCCCTCGGGGGAGTCACTGATGGATGAGATGAAATATGTTGAAGCTGACTTGGTATTTTCACGAACTGTCTACTGTGTGAGTAACTCCCCCAGGACTTGGACTGAAAACTTTTCCCAAGAATTCCAGTAACTCTACATTAACTGCAGAGCTTCTCTCTCTCTCTGGCATTACATCCAAAATACAAGAAACTCCACAGTTCCTTACAGAATCACAGAAAACCCAGAGGCCATCTAGTCGAGCCTCCAGCCAGAGGCGGAATTACGCCTACCCAAACCATCCTATACAAATTCCACCATCTAGCCTATTAGTTATACTACGCAGTCAGCCCAGACACACAACCATGATCCATAACAACCTAACCTGCCACAGGTAAAATAGGGGGACAGTGAAGGCCAATATCCCGATGCCACAAGGGTGGTTAAAATACACGCCAAAGATGAAAAGAAGAGGGCCATGCCCCCTGGTACAGAGGAAGGCAAAACACCCCACAGTCTGTATTGGTCTGATCATGAGATAAAAGTCCTGCCTGATCTGAAATATGGTGATCAGTCTGACTCCAAGCACAGGGGAAGATGCTCTAACCAGAAGCCTCTGGGTTTTATTGGCTCACCCATCAAAGTCCCCAGCCTTGGCTGCAGTCAACACCCAATTCTTCTGAGGAAGATGACCCCCCCTCTTCATCCCCCCAACATGTGTAGGAAAAGGAGTGGGGGAAATTCCTTCCCAGGCCCATGTGGCAACTGGCAAAGCCAAGAAACATGCCAACTGTTAGTGATTTGAAAATATAAAATTTTTCCCTGTAAAAAGCAGCCACCTCCTAGTAGAGGTGTGAGCCCCTAAAGCAAAGCAATCATATCTAGATAAGAAATGAAAGTGTCAGCTTAGAAACACACATCTCTAACAAGATTAAAAGGGAAAGGCCTTAAGAGAATATTTAGAAACTTGCTCGCTCTATGCCTAGACACGATAAACAATTCCCAGACAGCAGACAGTATAAATTCTACCTATAATATTACAAATGTGCAATGGATTGTAGTAGCTCGAAAATGGACAGGAATGCAAGTGTTTATTTTTAAATATTACATGAGATGCTCCAATAAGAAAGCAGCTCCATGTTTGTGGGCACTCCCACCCATGAGAGTCCTCCTTAGCTTCAAGGGAGTGCTGCATAGGCAAAAAGGTTTCTCTAGTTGTGGCAGTTTAAAGATTTTGAGTTCAGCTTTGTGACTACCTTTATCTTGAAGATTTCCATAGCACTCAACACACTGATATATATCTAAAATCCAACAGTCCCCCCTCTCTGCCCTTATTCTCTTAATTTCCCACTGTGTTAGGTTTATCAATTAATCCTACTGGATGTATCTACACATATGCTTTACTGTTCAGTATACCAATTTGCAGTAAAGCATCACCACCTACATGTGCATGGCAACTGGGCTGGTCTAGACTAATTTACTGCGCCATCAGAGAGTTCCATCAGACACAAGTAGTATCCGATGGCGGAGTAAATCAATACGCTTCCACACAGTCAGTGACGTCCAGATTAGTTTACTCAAGCTCAAATTGCACCAGTTTATTCAGTCACATTAATTGCACATGTAGACATGCCCCCCTTGTCACATTCACGGTATTGTACAATGTTCATTCATAGATATGCAGTTGGTAGAGAGATCCAAGATGTCACCATCCCCCTGTTCTTAACCATTGCTTCCCCTTTATTTTTTCAGAACGAAAAAGCTAAGACAAAATAAAGAACAAAGTCCATATGTTTATTTTTTCTCCTCTTTGTCTACATTAATGAAAATAAGAATTAAAAAAAAAAAATTAGGATAGTCATTAAGCTTGAAAAAATGCTGTCCTTTACATCTTCTCCTGCTATCCTTCTTTAGAAACAATGAAATGAAAGAATGCATTTATGCCATTTAAAATGGGGCTAAGAGAAATACTTTCAAGGGAGATTTATTTCATAATATAACTCTCATGCTCTCTTGTATTATGGTCATGTGAAAATCTATTTTTTCTATACAAAACTAATTAAAAAATTATTAAAAAATTATGGTGTTAAATCCCTCCCTAAGCAAGGGAAGGAGCATAGTCTAATGTCTTTTGCTAGGATCAGGAAAGAATCCTTGCCTGGTGCTCAAGGAAGCACAGGCAGCATACAAGCATATGCATTACAATCCGGTCTCTCAGTTAGAGGTCATGTCGGTGGCCCCAGCTGATTATCTTGAAGGTTACACTGAGCAAGGAATGACAAACCAAGTGCTAGAGAAGAAGTAAACAACATCAGCAGTGTATGGGAGTGGACTGCCTCAAGCTATCTTTCCTTGCAACTGCAGGACTGCCACAGCTATTGTACCAGCTCACTGAAAGCACGCTGATCCACTGTTTCTCCCGATTACCCCAGTCTTTTGGGCCTTTAGCTGCTCACTTTCCCCTCTCCCAAAATTGACAAGCAATTGCAAAGACATTGTTAAGGTGTCAACACTAAAAAAAAAAAAAAAAATCCGTTGCATCACCAAGGGGATAATAGAAAACACTCTTGCTAGACTATAAAAGCAGAGCTACTAGAGCTCTTCCAATTTTCTATCAGGAGTTCCATCTGGCACAAATGTTGCGTCTCAAATTTCCATAGCCCCAATAATTACGTGAAATACTTGAGTAAATTACTTCCTAACCGTTTCTGTCATCTGTGGTTGTAAGATGTCCCTCTCCTCCTGTTGCTAAAAAAGCTGACTGTACCATGTTCTGTGAAGACCCCTGGTGGTGAAAAGTAAGTGTTGTTTATCTCCCACTAAAATGAAACCCAGATTTCTTTTTTTACGCTATTTAATGAATCTGCACAGTGATTTGGGACATCCTTTGAATAATCTTCACATTAAACTATAATTACTTTGCCCAAAGTCATTCAAGCCATGTGACTAGTTTATTGCCGCATTTGTGACACCCAACATAGTTCACAACTGCATAACAATACCTGAGCAAATAATTCACTTAGACACATTTAAATGATGAACTGTAGCCTAATTTTGTGCTTATGGAGAGTGCATAAGGTCACAGTCTGATTTTTTTATTCGCTATTTGAAAATCTTCAATGGATTATTTGTCAGCATGTTAGAGGGCTAGAACGAATCACAAATTCTTATGCATGTACATTCTTTTTAAAATTTTAATTTTTTCTTTCTTCAATTAATAGAAAGTTGTGGACCTGTTTAGGTCTGTGGCTCTCAATGTTTTTTGGAATTGATGAACCCCTCACTGGCCTCAAGGCAACCAACCCTCTATAACTTCTGAACCGAGTGGTACCCAATTCCAAAAATTAATTAATATGGTACAGTGTTTACCTTCTTACACA
Organism: Crocodylus siamensis; assembly: GCF_052110815.1. Taxonomy (NCBI): domain Eukaryota; kingdom Metazoa; phylum Chordata; order Crocodylia; family Crocodylidae; genus Crocodylus; species Crocodylus siamensis. Next base: position 29,825,677 of record NC_143397.1, on the reverse strand, counting down.
AGGACTGGGCAGTGGGTGGATCATCCAGGAAAGGACAAGACTTAGCTTCGCTTAACTGATTGTCTGACACGTTATCGCCTCACACCTTGGGACACTCTTCAAAGGATCTGGTGGGACCCCAGGATGCCCTGGCACCCTAGTTAAGAACCACTGGTCTAAATCTATCTTCTGAGTGTTGTGCAAGACCCCTTTTCCTTGCTTGTTTCATTCTAAGATGCTTAGCCAAGGCACAAACTAGGAAAAAAATGATATACCCATACCCAGTTTTTTACTGAGACCTTATTTTAAAATGAATTTGTTTGCTTGCTTGTTTGTTTTTAACTTTTCACTGCTACCTGCTGAAGTGGCCTGGACAAGAGCAATGGATTCAGTCCCTCTCAAACTTGTAATCGGCCTTGGGCCCCCCTATGAACTGATTATAGCTATACTTCAGATTTCACATTTTAGCTATGTGTGAGGGCCTTATTTCCCCCATAATGAGAAGCTTCATCTTTCATTAACCACATATTGCAATAATCACCTGTTTTATTAGCCACATGCTACTAGGAAACTTTACCTTGCAAAATAACTTCTTTGCTACACCTTCCCTAAGTTTGGATAGCATTATTGCCAAGTTCATTATGGCAGTAGTAACGTGGATATAGTACTAAAGTTAAATAGATTGCAAGCTAAATACTTTCAGTTCACTTTATGAAGCTGAAAAATTGTTAATCAATTTCTACTAAATAAAACACAGGCAAAGATTTTTTTAAAAAACAGGCAAAGAAATATTGATTCCCTGTTATCAGCTGGTTGGAGCTCAGACTTTTTATGTCAGCCTGATGCTGATGTCCTCACTCTGACAAGAGTCAGACAGCTTGCAGATGAAGCTAAACAGCTAAGTACTGTACCTAAAGGTAAAGTCACTTTACAAGTAAGGTTCCCTTCTTTCTTCCAACAGAAAGTTCAATTAAGAAAAAGCATCACTGATTGAGAATCAAAAGCCACATCCAGGACAGCTGGAGTAGCCTTTCAAAGGTAGAGAGAGGTAGTTAGCTGTTTTAGCCTGAAGTCAGGCAGAGGATATGGTACAGGTGCAGCTTTTAGACTACCTAAATCAGAGATGCATAAGCTTTCAGGAGCCACAGCTCATTTCATCAGGGCTAGGGACAGAAGTTACACAAACTGGTGCAAGTGATCAAGAACCGATTTAAACCCATAACAGAACAGAAGTTCAGTGCACTTAAATCACTTTCAACATGTCTGAAACTAGTTTAAAATAAACCTAGATGGACATAGTATCAGACTGATTTAGGTCAAAATGGTTTATGGAACTTCTGTCCCAGATCCAGATGTGAGCTGTGGCTCATGAAAGCATATGCATCTCTGATTCAGTCTATAAAGTGTGCATCTGCCCTTCAAAGGTAAAATAGTCTGTGAATTTTCCAAAGTCACTTTGGGGTCACTTTGAAAGACCGTCGAAATGTTACAGCTCACATTAGCTCAGAATCTGATCTCTGATTCTACTAAATAGTTGCTTTCTGCCTTGTAAACTGTTGGGGTCCCAGGAAGCAGAGGGAGCTTTGTACATGTTTAGGAAAGGTCACAAGACAGTATTCCAGCCTCTTCAAAATTCCTGTTCTACAGATTCATAGACATTAGGGCTGGAAGGGACCTCGGAAGATCATTGAGTCTAGCCCCCTCCCTGCAAAGGGCAGGAAGTCAGCTGGGGTCATAGGATCGACAGGATTTTTATTTTATGTTTTTGAGCCATTTCAGGATCATTTTATTTATTTATTTTTAATGTTGGCTTTTTCTAGAGCCAGAATTCTAGTTTCTGGTTAGCTCCAATTCTAAACCAGACTCTGCTCATGAGTCACAAACACTTCCGAGGGCCGGATTAAACCTTTAGTGGGCCGTAGGCAACAAAACTATACACCTAGTTGCTTTGCATAGGTAGCAGCAGCAGCAGTCACCGCCGGGGCTTGGAGCTGCAGCATGCAGCCCCAGAAGGGAAAAGAAGCTGGGTGGCAGTGCAGTGGCACAGCAGCAACACTGCCGCAGCAAAATAAGCACACCTAGGCCCTTTCTTCACTTGGGGCCCTATGCATGTGTTTAGCTCACCTATACATTAGTCCAACCCTGACACTTCCACATGAAAATTCAGAGTTTGACTGCCAAAACAAGCCATCCTTTAAATTTTGTGAAAAACGTTAGATCCAGACTAGATTTTGAACTGCATATATACAGATTTCAGTTTAAATTTACAAAGGATGTCTATCCTAAAGCCAGGCTCCACATGTCATAAGGTTCATTGCCCCTTACAACTGGTCACTTATTATAGTAACAGGAACAAGTCTCCATTACAGACCTTGCTTTAATGGATGATGGCAGTATAGGCTGAGGGCTAAGAACTGTCAATTAAAAGAGAGAGTAGAGATTTGAAGAGATGGACAAAAGGGACAAGTATATGAACTGTTACTAAACTTTTCCATTTTAACAAGTTATTGTAGGGCTTTTAAACTATTGATTTTGTATAAACAGGAGACAACCCCAAAATAATGTATCCATACAGACCAAATCATCCTAAACAATAAACTCTGTAGAGGAATGTGGTGGGGGGAGATTCATAATCTGAACCCAGAACAAGATTTTACACCCGACTAACAAAATTGAAATGTCTTTGTGCATTTTTCAAGTTGCAAATGTGGCTTCAATGCCTTGGCCCCATCTCCACATATTATAATACTTCTTGCAGCAGTCTTTTAAAACTATTCATAAACCTTTGTAGCACAAATCATAGTCTAAACCTCCAGCACTACCTGGACTTTGCTATTAAATTAACTACCTTGTAGACAAGCCAGCGCATTTCCTGTTTGTATGCTAATTTCTATACCTTTGCACAGAAGATGTGTGAAAACAGTAAACAAAATGAGAAATATGAGGTAGTATAGGCAACATATGAGGGGATGAGCAGAGATTTATACAAGGCGAGCAGCATTATCTGGCTCTAGCATTTGTGCATGAAATGATCAATCGGGTCACTCAAGTGGCCATTCATGGCTGAGAAATAAATAAATGCTACTACTCCTTTCAGTTCTGCTGCCCTGACTGGCCCATACACCATTAGCAAATCTCCACAAAGAGAAGCAGAATCAGCTTCTCTGACTCAGCAGCAGCACCATTTCCCAGCATCCAACCTGCTATTAAACATGTAAAGGGAATGAAGCATAAAACTGTCTCCCCATCTTCATTCGTTTGTGTGCTCTATAGTTACAGGACTCCGCTTCAGATTCATCCTTCATGTAAGGACAGGAGACTTGCCTCACTATACAACTCAATATCACTTCCTCATTCAAGGCCTCCTAAAATGGCAGCCTCTTGAAACACATAAGGAAGAAATGAAAGCTTAATATTTGTAGCATTAATATAAAGGAGAATGCATTTAAGAAGTCTTTATATTTATAAAAGAGCTGTGAAGTAGAAATATCCAGGCAGATTATTGTCAATTATGGAGTTACGTAAAAACATCACAATGGAGAAGAATAGAATCTTACCTAGTTCAGTAAAATGTAACAAGAAAAATAAAAATAGTTTTCACATCCAAAACCATGTGATAATATCTTGAACTGAGTTTTATTTCAAGATTTTGCCCAACGTGGAAATTCCAAACTAACTCAGCTGAGAATGAACCTAAGCAGATCAAAATAGGGACAAAATGTTTGCATGGAGCCCCCACAAGTGAAACTGCTGAGTTTCACACAGTTCAGTTAACTTACTGAACAGAGAATTTGTTCAAAATAATGTTCCAGTGTCCTATCCTAAAGGATGGCTGTTACCATTAAAACCTATAAATGTATCTGTCTAACAGGAGAGAAGTTGACTAAGATGTGTAACTTGGTCTTCATGCTAAGCAGACAGGGCTGAAAATTGTTTTTACTGCTGCCTTTAGGAGGATGGTTCATTCCTCATCCTGACTATACCCAAGTTTAAAGATATTGTGTAAATTCTATTGTCAGATGTGCTATCGTCAGATGCAGCGACTGGAATTAGTTTAGGAGATTTGGGCCATGTAAAATTCAAAAGTCACTCTGTGACAAGTACCCCTTGTTGGGAATTTAATGTGGACTTCAGGTATTTTATTGGGTAAAATATCTTATGTTACAGAAATAAATATATTGCAGACTGCAACAGGGAATATACGCAGCTATTTGGTTTTGGAAAGCAGGGGTTACCATCCCCCAAACTAGGCAGTCTGCACAGAGCATTTGGTATCTGTTGGGCAACTCTAACATTTATAAATTAGTTCAAGTTCCAAGAGCAATCCAGAACGTTTGTGAAATTAATCAAGACATTTATTCACTTCCCAGTCATAAAATCAATACTCTAGCTATTCCTGTCTTCCTTTGATGTGTAGGAGCTTAGTGTTCTTGCACTAACCAGATTTTCTGACACTTCTACTTTGTGCTTTTAAATTAAGACATTGCCCCCCATATATTAAACATTATTCTCAACTATATTTGCCTTTTGTGCCCAAAATACATTCCTGGAGTGTACAAAACAAGAACCTGAAAAATCCTGAAAATGTCTCATAAGCAAACATAACTAATGCCAATATATGTAAGGCTGCTAGCAAATCTTCCAGGGGTATTTTGTACAGTGTTTTTGAATGACAAATCCCTTCTAAGGGAAAGCATGCATTTTCTACCAAAACACTGCCACAGGTAGACAAAAAAGGATGTGTGTAGGAAACAGGGATCCAAACAAATCACTATGAATAAAGTTATGAAAAACAACTGAGAGAAGAGTTTAATATTTTCTTGAATTTATTCCAAAGAAGGATACATTAATACACACTGGGACTTGTAAAATTATTAGAGGGGAAAAAACAAGCATGTCATGCAGCTCTTATTTGAATAGAGAAATATGAAGACTTATATGAGATATACAAGAAAACAAACAACACAAAGAGGGTTGATCAGCTTTTATTAGTATTCCCAGTTTTAAATAGGACTCCTGGTTCAGTCCCTTGAGTTTGATCAGAGAAATAAAATGCAGCATTTCTCAGAAACTTTCATTAGTTAATAATGTGCCTGTCAATGCCACACTCTCATATACGATAAGTTTGATGCTGTAAAATTACAGAGGGGGCAACTGACAAAAGTCCAGTTAGATTTTTATTCAGATGGAGAACACTTGAAAAAGAAGAAGTTATTTACCAGTAACTGAAATTCTTCAAGATGCATTACTTATATGCACACTCTCACTAATGGCTACACCTTATGTCCTAAGCTTCAACTGGACATTGCCTTAGTAGTACCTATAGATTGTGGTATAGTTCTGTCCCTCCCCTGATCCCCACCCTGAGAATAATGGATAAGATACATTTCCTGCCAATGGGTTTCCTTTCAGCTTAAGAATCCTATCTTAACTTTACTCCAAGGGTGAAGGGAAAGAGAAGAGCATTAAGAACGTAAGAACTGCCCTTTACTGGGTCAGACCATCTGGCCCAGTGTCCTGTGTTCCAGTAGCAGAGAATGGATGCTGAAAGAGAGTGAACAGGGTTTGACCAGTTTTTTCCACTGTTACTCTTTCACTTGCAGCATCCAGCAGTTAAGATTTGTATGTGCACAATACATTACTACTAACTGAAGTTCTTTGAAAAGTCATTTTCTTTCCTTCTTTAAATAATTGTGCATATATTCATTTTCACCAGTGGATGCCTCCAGAGTATCAACCACATACCTAGAGATAGGTCTCAGAATCAAACTTGTAGGGCCAGAAATCAGGGCTGAGGCATGAAATCAGGCAAAATTGAAAACAAGAATGAACATAAAGCCCCAGCTTGCAATCAATAAGTATTTTCATATCAATTATATATTCTAATGCTGGATTCTGCTCTGAGCCTTAGACGAATCATTTTATTCCCTTGCAAAGAAATTCATATTCATGGATTTAAGATGGATTCATAGATTCAAACGGATTTTCTCCCAAAATTGTGGGGTGATGAAATGAGGAAGTAGAATGCTTAAGGAGTATTATAGCTCAGTCCAACAAATCACAAAAGCATGCACTTAAAAAGGCTGTTCCATTGATGTCAGTTACTCACATTTTTAGGTGCTTTGCTATAACTAGCTTTGCACAGCTGTAGTGAAATAATTTTTCAAGTGAACTCATTCATTTTCCTGGAAGTGAGAAAAGTATAGTTCGGAGTGTTCCACCATTAATGTCGTTGGCGTAACCAAGTCTATTCCTTGTGCTGAGCCCCCACACAGAAGGCCCTGTGTCAGCTATTCTCTGGTCATGGTACAATTTACTTTTATGCCTTGTGATTCTTCACTGCCAAGCATTAATGCTGCCCATTGCTGTAAACTTTTGTGTTTCCACTATATGTTCCCAAACTTACAACTTTTACATTCTCCTGCATCATCTAAAGGACTGCCTGTGGCAAACAAATCGGAGTGTTTTAAAATAACTTATGCTCTATAAAAAGCATCTTTTGAATCATTTGGGCTACATACTGCATTATACTTCTCTTATATTGGAATATCTGCTGATACCTCAAGGGATATAGAACTCAGATGCTTAACTATATCTCAGGAATTGCATAAAGAAAGAGACACCCATTAGCTGTTATATATAAGAAATACAGAAAATATTTCTAATATGTATGAACATAAGAAGTGGCATACTGGGCCAGGACACAGGTCTGTCTAGTTTTGCATCCTCTCTCTCAGGGGCAGAGAATATATGCTAATAACAAGAATATTTTAGCGTGGTATACCCAGAATGAACACTTCCCTCCCCATAACAGCTTCCAGTATTCAAACATGTAGGAGCTCGTTCAAATGTCTAGAATGTCACCTGTAACTACTGTGTTTAATACCTACTGATAGACCTATCTTCACAAGTTCATCCAGTTCTCTTTTGAACCTAATGTTACCATTTTGTGGCGCCAAAGACATGTAAATGCATATCTCCACCATCTTGTGGTTCAATTGTTCATTTGATAAACTGACAGGAAGTTACTCCCATAATAACATAATAACATAAGCATTTCTTTGCTTTTGTTGCCCTTCATATTCTTGAACAAACCAGAGCCCCCAGCTACATATTAGCTAAGGAGACACATTAGGCAAACAACTCTTTCCAACTGCCAGTAGTAATCTCCCTTCCCCAACACATCCTGCTAAGCCCCCTAAAGCTCTTTGCTTCTGCTTCTCTAATCATGAGGTTTAGAGGCTACAAGGGCTGCTTTTCACCTCATTAAAATTTCCTTTTAATCGCTTATAATCTTTTAGCACAGTACATGAACTCAGAAGCTCATTCCTTCTAATTTCACAAAGGGGATAGTTTCACTATACATTCCATATTTGTAAAGTTAAGCTTCATCTCACATCACAATAAACGTTGATTCAATAGAATGGGATATAAAGCAACTGAGCAAATGGAAATTACAGCTGTATTATGCAAATCAGCTTGCTGGTGAATTTATCTCGTTCCTGTTTGTAAAATATTTGAAACCTGACCCTAAATTGTACCATTTGACAAGTAGTATACGTGAATAAGTTTCTGCATATGGGACAGTTCACAAGTTCAGTTTGACTGTGTTGTGGCTTGTTTATTCTTTGCAATGTAATTCGTCCTCTAAAACAGAATGTATTTTTCCTACCACTGGATTACTAAAACCTTTTAAACCAGGAGCATAGTAACTAATATACAAACTGCATCCACGCTAAGTTTTTGGGTGAATCACTATTTGTGCAGAAGTCAAAAAGTTTGAGAATTGCTAATATTTTCATGAATAAATTAATGTTACTATGAATGTTCATGAAACATTCGTATCAAGAACACAGAAAACAGCACAAGCATTATGAAATATTTGCTCCATATATGGAATTATCTGACCAATTCTTAGCAATCTGCATAGCAGATATGCCATAAAATAAGTACACCAGGAAATCACATGACTATATCTACAGTGATAATCCAATGAGGCATGTCAAAAATCACTTACTATACTTACACGTACTATCACTTACAGTATATTTTCTAATACCGAGTCATTTAAATCTAAATTGGGTACAAAGTCATGGGAGGGACTTCCACCACCTTCTTTGGGAGATACGGTCCAAAAGATCTCAGTTTGGGCTATTAACCTACATTTATCTTTTCTTAATTTACTCCATCAGTGTTAATTATAGTGTCTCCTTTGGATCACCCTGTTACACAGGAAAAGAAATTCCAAGATGAATAGGAAAATACTGTAAATTCATATCAACCCTTCCCTAAGCCTAATTTATTGTAGTCCTACAATTTTTGTTTTCTTCTTCATAAATAGAGCATATGGACTGCCTCCCTGCTTTCTAGTATGCAGAAGTGGCTAAAGCAGCAGATGATGATAATTCTTTATTTCTTTTTCCATACTGATATAACTGACGGAACAAGGAGAAAGTCTCAAGTAGCAGCAAAGGAAGTTTAGGTTAGATATTAGGAAGAATTTTATCAGTAGGAGGGTAGTAAAACACTGGAGCAGGTTACCCACAGAGGTGGTGGAAGCTCCATCCTTGGAGGTTTTTAAGACCCAGCTAGTCTGGGACGATCTAGTTGGGGATGGCACTGCTTTGATCTCCTCAGGTCCCTTTCAACCTTAACTTTCTATGATTCTATAACTTACTATCTTTAGACATTTCATAGTTTGTAGGGTCAGAAGGGACCTGAGCAGATAATCAAGTCTGACCCCCTGCCATGGCAGGAAAGAGTATCGGGGTCAAACAACCCCAGCAAGGTGTACATCTAACCTCCTCTTAAAGACCCCCAGGGTAGGAGCCAGCACCACTTCACTTGGAAATTGGTTCCAGATCCTAGCCACTGACCGTGAAGTAGCATCTCCTGATAGCTAGCCTAAATCTACCCTCTGCCAGCTTGTGACCATTATTTCTAGTCACTCCTGGTAGTGCTTGGGGGAACAGGGACTCCCCCAATGCCTGCTGGTCCCCTCTGACTATCTTGTAACAGGCCACTAGATCCTCCCTCAGTCTTCTCTTGTGGAGGCTGAACAGGTTCAGGTCCCACAGCCTCTCCTCATAGGACCTGCCCTGCTGCCCCCTGATCACGTGAGTGGCCCTCCTCTGGACCCTCTCCATGTTGTCCACATCCCTCCTGAAGTGCGGCACCCAGAACTGGACGCAGTACTCCAGCTGTGGCCTGACCAGTACCACACAGAGGGGGAGTATTACCTCCTTGGACCTGCTTGGGATGCATCTGTGGACGCATGACAAGGTGCGGTTGGCCTTCCTGACTGCATCCCCACACTGCATGCCCATATTCATCTTGGCATCAGTGATGACTCCAAGATCCCTTCTCATCAGTGCAGAGGCAAAAAAGGAACTCCCCAGCCTGTAGGTATGGTGCTGTTTCTTCCTCCCCAGGTGCAGCACCTTGCACTTGTCAGTGTTGAATCCCATCCTATTCTCATCCGCCCACCCCTGTAACCTGTCTAGGTCCGATTGCAGCCTATTCCTCCCTTCTAGTGTGCCCACATCCCCCCACATCTTAGTGTCATCAGCAAATTTGAACAGGGTGCTTTTTACCCCCTCGTCCAAGTCACTGATGAAGATGTTGAACAGTGCGGGCCCAAGGACCGAGCCCTGCAGAACCCCACTGCCCACGACCCTTCAGGTCAAAATGACCTGTCTACCACCACTCTCTGGGTGCGGCCCTCCAGCCAGTTGGCGACGCATTTGACTGTGTAGGTGTCAACACCAGTCCCCCAGTTTAATGAGAACAGGAATTACATCCCTAAATGTAATGTAATAGATGACCATTGTTTTAAGATTCTCCCTCCAAAGGCCTCTAAAAACAAAACAACTTTCTCTACAACCAGTCTACAAGTCCAAATGACCCAATTGACAAGTATTAAGTAAATAAACAATCGTCAGCATATTCTGTATCTTCAAGCTAATTCTCAGAAGAGTCTCCAAGCCCCAGACCAACCCCACTTCAAACTACCTGTAATTCTGGAAAGTCTAAAGATTCAGAACCTCCAGCTGGATTTAGTGGGATATGGCCACGTATACTGGTTCTGCATGAGGCTCTATGGGTAAATCCAACTGTAAGACAGAGAGCACTCAGGACCCTTCTTTCAATCCTAGAATGCCTTCCAAACTTTGCATACCTACTATAATAGGGAAGTTGGAATAACATATAGCTATTTCTATAAATGTATGATAGAATATTCTGTGTTAACTGTATTCATTCACTTGGCATCAAATTATACAGCGGTTTGTGGTCTGAACCTCTTGGTTACCTCAAGAACTAGGAAGAGTCCAAAATGTAACTGGATAAATCATTACCATGCAAAAGGTTTGTCAAATGTGCACAACTTCCTGCTGTCTCTACTGATATCCAAAACTATTCAAAGTGCTGCAGTTGTTAGTTTCCTCAAGCATAAATTGATGACGGTGAGTCCTTTCCCATTGTTTTGTTCATGTTTCATTTATTATTCAAATTATTTTTTCATGACCTGGCAACCATCATCATAGCAGTCTGTATGCCAGCAAAGATTCCAATTTCTTTTCAAATCCTATAGTCAAAGATTTTCTATTTAACCCTGTGCTTCTCACCCCAAAAATGTGATATATACAGTACAGTTCCTGGGTACACTGAATTGTATCCCCAATAATGCGCACACGCACACACACAAATCTCATTGACCTATGTAAATAAATGGTCCTGAGTAAAAGTATTCAAATTCATAGCCTTTGCATTGGTGCATATATATGTTACGGCATTAAATAACTTGCACAGAGTTAAATATGTTCCCTGCTTTGTTTATATGCATTAAAGTTTAATAGTCAAATACAAAGGAAACCATAAGAAGATGCACCATGTTTTGAACTACCACCAATAGGAGGTGGGAAAAGCATGGTCATCTAGAGGTTATGACTTAGACTTAGGGTGGTGTGGGATGGGGAAAGGGAGGGAGCTTACCTTATGCAAGCTACTGCTGTCTTGTTGCGAACTCCCCCAGCACAGGCTGCACCAGTGGCACTGGGTCCCTGGGAGTTGCCATTCTGAATCCTCCTCTAAATTGACACCTGGGCCTGGTACCATGGTCACCCTGCTTCACTCCTCCTCCGCATTAGGCTACTGACAGGAAATCATTCTTCTTACCCAGGGAACGTGCAGACCTCAAAGTCACAGCATAAACACTTTTTCCCCCTAAAGGCTTATCCTTTCTGCATCACATTAAGGAAGGTATCTGAATTTAAAAGGCATTCCCTTCTCTTGCTGCACTATGTAATGAGGAACTTGCATCAGATTTAAACAACAGGAAGCAAGCTTTGAAGTCAGGTTTAAGTGACACCAAGAGAAGTAATTATGGAGCAGTAGCAAATATAGCAGTAAAACCACCACAGAAATATTGTCAGGCTTTTCTAAATCTTCTCTCTTTGACATAAACATTGCATCCCCCTAGATTTCAGCTCCAGCTCTGTACTCTACTTGTTCATACTCTATTTGTGAGGACTCCTCCCATTCTGACAGTCAGGTCATATCACAATTACTCCTCTGCCCTCTATGGACAACAATTATTATAGGAATGATGGCTTTTAAGTAATTTTTAAAATGTTGTGAAATTAAATGTCATATTTACATTAGCCAAAAAAAAAAAGATATTTGCTGCAAGTATACAGTGCTGAGGGCATTTTAAAATTCTCCCACTTTCCTAATTCAAGCCCCCTTCCTACCAGGCTTAGGTTTCACCCTTCTATGATATTATATTTCCATGCCTCCAAATGTTGTCAAGCACCTGTGGAACAAAGGAAAAACAAGACATTAATTTCTTCACAGCCATGACACACCCCTGTTGCACAGACACAAATACAAAACAAGCAAACAGAAAACCCCAAAGGAGCTAATCAGCCTCAAGGCATAAACCAAGCCCAATGAAATCAATGCCACGCTCTCCATTGATTTCACAGACATGTGAAATCAGCCTCTGAGAGGTGTATTTCTATTTTTAAATACTTGAAAAAAAACACTTGAGTATTAAAGTAATAGGTGCCCTATAAAGCAGAATTTTTTTTCCCTTAATGATTGGTTTTTGCTTTTCAATTGATCATTGTTTATAATTTTGAAAGTTTGAAATTATGGATCACTGCAAGATTATATTATTTGAGAAGTCCCATTCTAAAAATCCATTAAAAATATCTAAAGATAAGCAAATAATGTACAATGAATAATTTATTCCAGGCATTTCACTTCTGTTTATCTTTGCAAATGTCCTGCAAATAGATTGCTTTTGGCCTTGGTGATGTATTAAATTTAAGGAGGACTTAATCAAACAGGTAGGTGCCCCTTGGTATTCATAAAATCCATCTCAGCCATCTCCTAATCCTGATATGTCTGCAACCCCTAGGCACCCTAGTTTTTACTTCCTTGATGTTGTGCAAGTATGCATGCCCAGACCTTTGGTACTTAGCATTTTGGCCCTGTTTAAACAGCAATAACCAGCCTAAACCTAGCAGAGTATGTACAAAAGATATACATATGCTTGCTTCTCATGATCATATTCAATACACATGTTCAGAAAACTGCTAAATCTACATGAAACACAGCAAGGAGGAAGTTACGTCCCCTCTTACACTTTAACAATAAAGACTGAGAAAGCCCTGCCTTCTAAGAGAAAACATGTAATCTGGACTTTAAGAATGCCACTGGTGGAGAATCCATCCTTGGGAAGTTGTCTTGATAATCTGTGAATACCAACAGCCTATCCCAGATCTATGGACTATCATATAGTTTCTCACCATCTGCAAAATAAGAAAATAATGATTACCTAGTAATTAGCAAATGGACTTTATGTTTTGTATTTAGTATTTACTAAGGAAATTCTTAAATAATTATATAAAGTCATAGCTCTGTTAATAAAATGTATTATCGTACTTGAGAAAGCAAAGTCTAGTGAAAAGGACACAGGACTAGAAATCGTGCGACTTGGATTCTACATCCAGCTCTGCCTGCTGTGTGATATTGGGCAGGCCTCTTCTCACCCTTTGTTCAGCAAGCCCTAATCTTGAAAAGCACAGGTGCAGAATGCCTGTAGCGCTTGTGTAAATCCCAGCTGAAGTCAGCTGAGCTCCATTCAAGCGTATTAGTCTGCTTGTACATTACTATGAGTTATCAAGATTGAAAGTTGTAGCTGCCTGAGATAAAAACGTTCTCAGTACACATGTAATGCCTAGCCCAGGTGTCGGCAATGTTTTTGGACACGCTGCCAAAAACACCCACAACCTTGACCTGTAAGATGGTGGTGTGCCAGGGGCAAATGGCAGGGAAGCTGCAAGGTGCCTGATCCTTGTTGTGACAGTGCAACTCTGGCCACTTCCCTGTGGTCTGTCCTGAGGCATGAGTGCCAAGCAAAATGCCTGTGTGCACCACGCTCTGTCATGAGGCACTCCCCTTGGTTACTCCTTACTTATTAATATAGTCAGGCCATCCACATTAGTATTTTGTTTGTTTTTTTAATGTTTTGGTCTATTACTTTGGTAAGTAATTATTATTAGCACTTACAAACAACCCAGCAGCTCTGCAAAGACTATTTTTTGAAGATAAAGTTCATTTATTTACTCTTATACACAGGTTTCTTCTTATGAAAAAAAATAATCTTGGCTTCTCTCTCTCTCTTCATTGTTTCCTTGCATGTTTTTTTGCTGGAGGGTACTCTCTGAGGTATATTAGTCTACCCTGGGCTTTCACAGTCATGGTTTAATGCATCAAGGCAAAATGGAAACTTTATATTTTGACATTTAAAAGTTTAGTTCTAGCAGCTTTTAGCTATCTGCAAATTATGGGGAAAGTAGGACTCTGAGTCAGGAAGAATGCAACAAAAATACAATCTGATCCACAATTCATCATACACATTTAGACATTTGAGGGGGAAGAGTGGCCCAGGAGGTCTCTCTGAGGAGTGCAAATGTCCCAAAATACTGTTATTACTGTCATTGAACTTGTTTAATACCAGCGCAATGCTAGTTCAGCTGATAGTCAGTATAATAATATTACAAATTAAGAAACTATTTTAGGAGCAGCACATTGCCCAACCTATGCAAAGAAGTAAAATAAATACTATATTTAGTACAATTTTTATGATACCTAAATCTCAGTGAATGTTACCAGGCAAAGAAGCCCAGATATTCAAAAATGTGCCTAATGGGATTTTCAAAATAAATCTAAGCAGGTTAGGCACTTAAATTCCATTTAAATCAATACAATTCAGGTGCTTAACCCACAGAGATACTTATGAAAACCCTACTTGACATTTATTTGTGCATTAGGCACTTAAAGACCCTTAAATATCTGGCCTGAAGTGATCACCATCAAGGGAAGACACACACACATACTGTTAAAAGCTTATCTATCCACAGATTTTGTTCCATTAACTATATTGGTTTGAAGCTATTATTATTATTATTGGTATGGTTGAATGCTATAACACCTTAGTGTAGAGACAATGCAAGTATATCAGGTTTACTATTGTCTACGGAAAGGAATAAAACACAGAGAAAAATATTTTTGGATTGGGAAGAAGCAAGAACAAGTGTTTATACTCCTTTTGTGTAAGATCAATATTTTAAGTTATCAATGATAAAAAAAAATTCAAAGAATCAGAAAGTAGGAAATAGAATCTGTTCTTCACCCTAGAAATCCTGTCTTAGGTGACTTGTACGATTCATACAACCACAGATGAAGAACAGGCATGGAGAATGGATTTAGGCATCAACTTAGGATTCACGAAAGCACCATGAGCTAGACTCCTCCTGAGCCAACAGACATTAGCTGTTGGGTCAGGAGGGTGGAGGATTGGTTCAACTTGGAGCCAATTCTGGGTGAGAAGCTGCATCTCTCTTCTAGGTCCATGCCCCTCTAGCAGCTCTAGTGATCTGTCTGAATAGGAGGGAAAAGGCAGGAAAGGGAGCTTATCCTGGAGGTTCCCCAGCTGCATTAGAGTAGGGGGTGAATTGGAGCCCCCCCACCTTGAAGGAGCTCCTTTTCCCCTTTCCCACCCTCCAGTACTGGCTGGGCAACCCCCAGAATGAGCTCCCTCCCTTTCTCTCCCATTCTGAAAACAGCATGGGGCATTGTTGATTCATAGGTGGTGCACATGCACCGACCGGAAGTGCCAGCCACCAAACCGGAAGTGCGCTTACGGTTTTGCTGCTGGCTCAGCTGCTGGGGGACCCTGCCCCCCACCAAGACTCAAGAGGCACCAGTCACGTGGGGAGCAAAGCCGGGCTGCCTCAGCCGAGCCCTGCTCCTGGCATGCCCAGATAGAAATGAATTGAAGCTACTCTGTTTTGGAGTGCCTTCATCTGAACCTGCACGCAATGAGGGCTCAGACCGTTGCTGGATCGGGCCCATTTAAAAGCACTTTGCAGCCCTGCACTTGTGTTTGGTCATAGCTATAGACCACTTTTTGGGACTAGATTGGGCAAAAATTGTCATGTCTGTCTGCACCCCTAGTTGGTCTGAGTGTGTCAGGATCCTCATTTGTAAAAGCAATCACAGTTCTTTCTTCTTGTCTCCGCCACTTTGCTGGCTCCTACCCTGGGTCTTTATGAGGAGGCTAGATGTACACCTTGCTGGGGTTGTTTGACCCCAGTACTCTTTCCTGCCATGGCAGGGAGTCAGACTAGATAATCTACTCAGGTCCCTTCTGACTCTAGAAACTATGAAACTACGAAATTTTGCCCATCTATTTAGAAGCAGTTCAGACTTTGGACTCTCTCTCATCGTTTCCTTTAGGGATCCTTGACACCATCATCACCATTCAGTCCCAGTCTCCTAAACAAAATGAACTAAGGAGCTGGTAAAAACACTTCATATCCTTGATTCCTAGGGCCTCTCACCACTTTCATACACCGTTTCCAAACAGATGCAAATATTTAGGACAAACTTTAAATTAAGTTTCTACATTCGCTGTTCAAAGCTGCTGCATTCCCACTAATCTCATTGGCTTCGGTAAAGAAACCAATAAAAATTAAAGGCTCTCAATAGTTCAGAGTTGGTACTTGGCATGTGTTCCTAGCAAAAGTCTGAGCATCACTGGTACCACTCAGAATTTGGCCCTGAAAGTGCTTTGAAATGAATGTGATAAGTAATCCAGTAAATTGTAATTGCCTATACAATATCAGGAAATAAAAGTTAAACAGGTTTGTAGGAGTCTCCTCTTCCTCCCAGTCCTGGTTCTTTACTACAATCATATGAAGCTGTGCAAAATGGAATGCAAAATCCTATCATTCTGAATTGACAACATTTTACACCTCATTTTGCACAAATGTAAAGGACTACACAAAATTCAAAGTATGAAAAAAAACAAGACCCAACATACTCTAACTCTCAGCATATGGCTTTTGCTCAAATCCTCTGACGTACTCTTATATTCTAGGACCATCTTGTGTTTATTTGTAACAGATCTTAGAGAAAAAGGAAGAGGGACTATTATGTCCTGACATGCCTACTGTTTGATATTATTGCTGCTTGCCTTCTAAAGGAAACAATCTTCTGCTGCTTTTTAAATAATTGGATAAAAATTAAATAAGAATCAAAGCCAACATTAAAACTACTTTTATTATGGTTACTGTGCCATTATCTTTCAGTACTGCATTGGCATTTTTCTGCTTCTCTGCTCCAAAAGCAAAGGATAAAAGCCTCTACCCACATGTCTGTTTATAAGACGCTTCATGCAGGGGTGCATGACGTTATGTAGAAGTCTGTAATAACATAGAATAAATATGCATAAAATTCTGTATCACTAAGTTCTCTGCAAACAGTAGAGCAAATCTAGACCCCCAGAAGGACCTACCATGCAGGATAGGTTCCTCAAGTGGGATGCAGAGCTAACATATCACTTCCTATGACATCACCCCATGACCCCTAGCAGTTCTGTAGGTGGTCTCTGGTGTGTGCCATGGGCTCATTGCTTCCTGCACATCCTTCAGAATATTTAGCTCATGTTGGGTCATTGGCATTGTACAAAGAAGCCCTAGGGCAGGGTCTTTTATTTGAAATGGTAGCAGTAATTATGAACTGCAATACTTGCTTGCAATTAATGTAAGGGAACACAATACAAATAGAAGTTACAGAGCACAACAGGCAAAATCCATTAGAAAATAATCTTCATCATTAGCTACTTGTCCTCTTCCAACCTTATATACATGTTTATTTCTCTTCTTATGTAGCCTTATATATATATATATAGATATATATATATCTATATATATATAGATATCTGTCTTTACACCACTGCAGCAGATCAAAACATTGTATTTTCTTTATTAGATTTATAAGCTGCTTTTCCCAGCAAAGGCTCAAGGCAGCTTACAGTAAGACACAAAATAACTTATAAAAGCAGGTAGGATATTAACATGAGATATGCAGCAAAATCTACCTAAACAATATCCCAGTTTAGCCTTGCTTGCTAAATGCCTGGCCAAATAGCAAGGCCTTACAACACTTCCAGAAGATGTCTAGGCTTGTGTTCAGGTGGGCCTCAGGGAGAAGAGGGCTCCAAAGCTGAGGAATGACTACTAAAAATAACTTTCCACACATTTTCACTAAGTGAACTTGGTATACTAATAGTACTTCCAGGAAGTTGCTCTTAACTGTTCTTAGCAAATCAAGATGTGGCATAGGGGAGGGAGAAGGAAGTCTTTTAAATAAACATAGATTATTTTGAGGTTAGGATACATCCTATCTAGTGGTGGTTGAGGTATCTGCACCTTGAGCTAAATTCAGCCCTCCTTTGTACTCTTGCAACCTTACTTCTGCTAGTGTGTACACAAGCAAAACTTCAAGCAGAATATTCTTCAAATGGTGGAAAATATTTTAACTTAGACAGCAGTATATGTCAGCAGCCACTGAAGTGTCACCAGAAGGGATCTGAAGTGAGAAAAGATCTTTCCTCCTCTCCTTAATCTATATCTTGCCATATAAAAGAGCAGAAACAATAACTCAGCAACCCTTCCTCATAGAATGGCTGACTTCACATACTTAAAACAGATTTGAAAAAAAGTTACTCAGCCGGATGCACTAGAAACGTAGCTTCACATTGACTGAACACCTCAACCCCAAGCAACAGGGCATGCCCAAATAGAATATGATCATTTTTAAATTTCACATCAGTTTCTCCTGAAAAGACAGATTCAAGACTTGCTCAAGGCCTGAAAAGACAGACTCAAGACATAAAAGCAAACTGGGTTTCCATTTATATTGAAAAGGTACCCCTTTTATTATCATATTTTTAGTTTTGTTCTCCTACCCCCCACCTGCCGTCTCTGCCTTGGCTTTAGTAATTTATACCATTCAGCATCCAGCCCAAGTTCACTTTCAGATATGAGGTGCATCCAAGATGGATACTTTACAACGAGCACTTTCTTAAGAAAAACTGTAGGAAATATGTAATGACTGTAGTTAACCTAGAATTACTATTACTCATATATCTTTGCAAATAGCAGGGCACTATCAAGCACAATCTAGTCTTTATGCATTTAACTGAAGGTTCATTTGGTAGATTTCTCTCCTTTGTAAACCAATACTCTGTTTACAAAAAGTAATATAACAAGTCCTTAACTAACTCTAGGCCAATATTCTGCACACCCTGGCCACTCAAACACTGTAGAAGAAGAATCTGGATCCTATTACTAAGTGAGGAGCTCTCAGCTGTGCAAGACAAGGATCTTCATTACTTGCAAGAAAAATCACAATTCCAAACATTAGAAAGCAGTAGTACGATTGTAGGTAACTGGCTTTCTTAGGCTTACAGCATCCTGTAAGCGTACCTTTCCTGTGGGTATTCCATATTGGTAGAGCTTTTTGAAACAGAGGACCAGCAGCTGAGGTTGTCCACTGTCAAACACACCAATCCCTTGCTTTCTCCCAATAGGAGTGGTCAGGGTGAGTAGCTCTGAGCACCTTATCCACTTCCCATAGTACTTTAATTCAGTGGCACACAATCATTTTTACAATCAGGAATTAGACATGAGCCAAGGGCCACGTGGAAAAGTAGAATAGTTCTACACCTCACCACAGGCTAATATTAAGTATTTTAAATAACAATTTACTTGTTTAAAGTAACAAGGAACAATGGTCACAAACTGACAGAGCAGATTTAGGCTAGATATCAGGAAAAACTTCACAGTAAGGGTGGCCAAAATTTGGAATGGGCTTCCAGGAGAAGAGGGGGGGAGGGTCTTTAAGAGAAGGCTGGACAGGCATCTGGGTGGGGTCATCTGACCCCAGTGCTCTTTCCTGCCTAGGCAGGGGGTCAGACTCGATGATCTGTTGAGATCCCTTCCATCCCTAGCATCTATGTGAATAAGAATTTAGTGGCAGAGAAAAGAGGGGCCAAGTAGCAGTGGTAGAGCTCAGCTCCTGGGCTCTGAAGCTCCAGCTGGAGTCCACACTGACATGCCAGTGAACTCCGAATTTGAGCAGTCTGAAGTCCAGGAGATGGGCACTGAAGCTCCTTTTTTCCCCTGCCACTGATTTCAGTGAGAGGGGAGGCAAAGAGCAATGAAACTCATCTCCTGGGCTTTGGAGCCTCATAAAAACCTCAACAGCTGGAAGGGAAGGGAAGTGAAGACCCATCTTTGGGGGCCCCATACATGGCCATGGGGCTGGCTACAGTACTGGAAAACAGCAGTTCTCTCAAAAAAAAAAGCCCCACAACTCTGAGCCAGAACATGATATCCCACTCTTACTATGTTCCTAAAGCACATGGCTTTCCCTTCAGGAGACACTGGTAGGGCACTAGAAAGCACAAGGAGTTGAGGTAGGGTACAGTGCTGCCAGCTGTGCAATCTCCAGCTGTTGTCCCCTCCTATTGGCAGTTCCCCACCAACACTAAGAAGCTGGAAACCGGCCTGCTCCTCACCCTCTAATGCAAGCCCGTGGGCTATCAATCCCCGCTGCTGTACAGGGCTCTAATTTATTTTAGAAGTTTAAAGTTTAATTATTTTTATAAAATTTAAAATAATACTACAGAACATTGAAATTTCTGCTGTGTATTGTTAACCCAAAAGTTGCTAACGTGTTTTGTTTCAATATTATTTAAAATTCTTATTAAGATATTCCAAAGGGTAGTACAATACTGCTTTTCTGTGCAGCTCCTGACCTATTCTGATTTTGAAGTTTGGCCCACTTGGGGGGAGGGGTGGGGGGGGGGAAGAAGGGGAAAAAAAAAAGAGTTTGAGCAG
This sequence comes from Crocodylus siamensis, assembly GCF_052110815.1. Lineage (NCBI taxonomy): Eukaryota > Metazoa > Chordata > Crocodylia > Crocodylidae > Crocodylus > Crocodylus siamensis. Next base: position 29,805,440 of record NC_143397.1, on the reverse strand, counting down.
TACTCTTCTATACTATACCACAGTAACCAAATATACCAAAGTTATTGGTATAACCACTATACCAAAGTTACCAAAATTATTCTCATTAAACAAAACAAATACAAAACAAAAAGAATCAAGAATTTGAAATCAGAACTCTCTGGGCCTTGCCAGGCTAATAGCAAGAGCAGCAGCCCTAGGAGCACCGGGAATGTTTGCAGACATGTACAACTCAGAACTCGCCTTACTAGTTTTAAAATCAGACCCTAAACTTGTGACTGGAAAGGTTTAAATTAATCTGGCCAGCAATATTTTACTCAGTGCAAGTAGATTTTAAGCAAAGGGAAGCTGGATTTGGTATTTGAGTGTCCTAGAGGACAGATTGGTGGGCAAAGCGCAAGCGTGGTTTGGAAAAACCGTTGTCAGACAATTTATTTCACAGCTATTACCACTCCATGACTTGTTTGTCCAAACACTACAAAGGACATGGGTATGTTTCCAAGAGCACCTTCCACAAAATATGTAAAAAGGAAAACAATTTTTAAAGCCTGTCTAAAGTTTCCATATTGTATTTTCATAGAGGAAGCTGTGGGTGGGAGTATTGCTTATTCAAATCCCTTTCAGGAAAAACAGAAGGATGGGCTAGGCGATTTTTGCTTCTGTTCACATTTCCCTATGGGCTGAGATATTAGTCTTGTGCAGGTGCATTACTGCCGACTAAGGTTTTTCAATTTCTATAGCAACAGGAACAGAAAAGCAAAATCACGCATGTTCTATTGTGCAAGGACTGACAGCAAACAAAATCTCAGCTTGGACTTCAAGCTATTTTTTCTGTCTCAGGTGCACCAATGTGAACTGCTGCATTACTTGCCAATATCAAACACTGTTTGAATACCTGTCCATCCATTATTAATGCCTTAAAAAGATATATAATTTAAGACGAGGGTAGACAATCCCCAGCACAAGTGCCAGAGTGTGGTACATGAAGGCATTGTTTGGCATACGTGCCTGGGGTAGATGGCAGAGAAGGGGCCAGGGCTACACTACCACAGGGATTGGGCCCCTCACAGCTCCCCTGGCATGCCAATATCTTACAAGCCGGTCGAGGGTATTTGGGGAATTTTGCCCAAAAATATTGCCAACCCCTGATGTAAAACAGAGGCCGAATCCCACAAGTGATTCTCATTCTCTCAAGCAGTACAGCTGGGTTTACTGCAGTGAAGTTGTACTGATTTGATATAAAATAAAAATAAGCTGAAATTGAACTGAAGATATTGACATCTAGTTCACTGGCTCTCCATCTTTTTTAAATTTAAGGCACCCCTCGTTAGACTCAGGGACCCCTCAGAAAACTCCAGCTGTTTAGTCCAAAAAGTGAGTGAAAACTAATGAAACAACTTTTCAGTTACAAAGAAACCCAAAACACTAAGACAGACCACAACAGGTCAGGACATTTTAAATTATGGCAGGGATCGGCAACCCCTGGCATGCGTGCTAGAACATGGCACGTGGAACCATTTTGTTTCGCATGCTACAGCCAGCCCAGGCTCTGGGCAGCCGCTGCTGGCCACAGAGTCCAGACTGCTCACAGCAGGAGGCTGAGAGGCTGCACACCCTGCTGCAAGCAGCACATGGCAGGCAGCAACTGCACAGGTTGCAAACAACTGCATTAGGCTCCGGAGCCCTGGCACTAGCAGCAGCTACACGCACTTAAGGGCGCATAGCAGGGAAGAAGCTGGGGCACTGCAGCCCTCAGTCCTCCCACCCATCCACCAAAGATGCTGCCTCCAGCCATAGATCAGGGCCAGGGCTCCAGACCCCAGCGCAGTTGTTTGCAGCCTGGCTGCTGCCTGCTGTGAGCTGGGCTCCATGGCCAGCAGTGGCTGCATGTGCACCTTGGGGTGTGTGGTGGGGAAAGGGCCAGGGCAACACAACCCCAGCCCCTAGGATTGGACACCTCACAGCTCCCCCTGCACTCCTGCCACAGCCTGCCCCTGGCATGCCAAGCCAAGGCATGGGTTGAGGTTGGGATATTTTTGGAACTTGTCAAAAACATGGCTGACCCCCACACTGTGGTTTCCTATTTGAAATCTCTGGGTTTAATCTTCTGAATTTTGTTTGGCACCCAATAGTGCTAATGATGTATAGCAATCCTTGGAACACCTGAAAGGATCTTAAGGCACCACAGGATGCTGCAGCACCCCAATTAAGAATCTCCAGTCTAGCCATATAGCAGCTCTGTGCATAAAACTTTATAGGCATACGTACAAATAAAAAGAGGATCAAAAGTAAATCACCTTTAATGAGCCAGGGGTGGGGAGAAGCTCTGCTGCATGAAGTACATGGGGTTCTGCAGGGTACAAGCAGAGAGGAAGGGAGGAGCAGGAAATGGCTGCATAGTGCCAATGCTGGTCCTGTGGAAGACATTATTCTTCTCCAGCCCTGCAGAAAACTTAGAATTCTCAAGATATTGCATGGAGTACCTATTGTCTGGCTTTGCTTAGGTGTCCTGTTTTATGCCCTAAGGAAGGACTGGATTACCTAACAGCACAGCTGTAGTATACATAGGAGCATAGACCTAGACAAATGCAGTGAGGAAGTCTATCCAAGCTGCTATATTTCTCCTTAAAAAAATATAAATCTTCTCCATCATGCCTGGGACACCATTTAGATCAAAGGGGTTTGAGGGAAGGATAACCCTTTGGGAACTCTACTCTTAGAGTGTTATTGGGCAATTATTCCATTTCTCAGAGGGCAATCAGAAGCAAGAGAAGTATATTTACATGCTAGTGTTCACAGGTAAAGTGCTGAGGATGAACAGAAATGGAAAGAAGAGCCCTTTTAAATAAAATGCACTGGGCAGTGACTGTTTCCTCCTTAGACAGGAGAAGAGTTAGAACCCATTTGCCTTGTTAAAAGCTAATAGAAACCAAAGTCTCTCCTTTACCTATTCAAAAAGCAGGAAAAAACCTACCCCAATCAGCTAACATTCAAGGAATAAAAGAACAAAAAAGACATACTGAATACTCACATGCAAAGAATATTTTACTTAACTAAAGCCTCATATTTGTAGCAGAAACAAGTCAAAATGAGAAATGCACTAAAAAGGACTGTAGATTCCTGAATCAGGAAATGGGTTAAGCAGATATTAAACACTAACGCCAAATATCTTGAATAGAGAATTTCTTGGGTTCCTAAAATTCAAGATTAGATTGTACTTGGTGCCAAAACAAATTCAACAAATCTTTTATATATAAAATATTTTTAGTTCCACATATATAGATAGATTAAAAGTAAAATGGTATTAAAATCTCTCATGTTGCAGTTGTCTGAGCACAATACAATGAAGAGAAAAAGCCCTCCCCCGCCTTTTTTATGATTAAAATGTAACTGCCAGCTGCTCAGTGCTAGGAATCTTGCAGTTTCTGATAGTTTCTGTTCTTTAGTTCCATTCAGCAGAAACATGAAGCGATTCTGCTGCTTTAAATCCTGTGGGACTAATGTTCACACTGTGGTATCCTATGCTGAGGGTATCTGGCAGAATAAAAAAAGGCAAACAGAGGCAAAGGGGATGGAAACTTACAAAGTAAGGTTGGTTTACATTTATTAATTCAAACCCAGGTCCAGTGGGGCATTGTGGGAGGGAGTGTAAAAGAGAATATGTTTATAATAATGAGGAATTGTTTTTAAGTATTTTATCATCCTTAAATGCTGAACTATTTTACTTAAACCCCGAATTCATACTCAAACAGATGCCTGGTTTTGGAAATGCAAGATTTCCACTGCCTTAAGTTCAAAGATTGGAACCTATTATAAAGCCTTGCCCCAAAACTAACTACTATATATAACTAACTATTATATATAGTAGTTAGTTTTACGAAGATTAGTCCCACAGGATTTAAAGCAGCAGAATCACGTCATGTTTCTGCTGAACGGAACTAAAGAACAGAAACTATCAGAAACTGCAAGATTCCTAGCACTGAGCAGTTAGCAATTACATTTTAAGCATGAAAAGTGTGTGTGTGTTGGGGTGGAGGGGAGGGGAGGGCTTTTTCTCTTCACTGTATTGTGCTCAGATAACTGCAACATGAGAGATTTTAATACCATTTTACTTTTAATCTACTAAAACAAAGAGAGAGTGTGCTGTAGAGATTGGTACATATTAATGACTTCTCTTAGCTTTGTTAGTCAGTGAGAAACCAGTAAAGCTGATGCCATTTCTTCCCCCTTAATAAAATGGTAAACAGCACCACCCACTGTTCATCAGTTTTTCTTCTTTAATAACTTAAACATAGGTGTTTGGGAATGTGTTTAACCGCACTACTCATTTAGCTTTCATGGTCACTGACAGATTGTTTGGGGGGTTTTTTTGCTAGCAGCAAGTCTCCCCTTTGCCTTTCAGGATGGGGTGCAATAGTTCTACCATCTATCACCAGCCATATGCAATTCTTCAGAAGGCAAGAGGCAGTCACCACTTTAATACAAGAATTATATCACTGCATGTCTTACCTAAAGGCTTAACATTCTCTGATGGAAACTTAGGAAGGCATCGTCTTCAGACATTCCCAGAGATGTCAGTCTAAACAGGGGTCATATCAACTTGCAGCCCCCGGGCTTCAGCCACAGCCTAAAAAAAAGGTTGCCAACCGCTGGTCTAACCAGACTCTCCACAATTGCCTTGACTTTCAAACAATAAGGAGCCCTTACAAGCTGCTGCTCCCATCACTTGGCAAGAAAAAAAAAAAAAAAGCTTTGTAGTTTAGCTGAAATCTGGAGGTAGAGTCTTCAGGTAACAGTAGTCCCCATCTTATCTTATACTAAAGGTTTGTCCTTCCCTCAGAAGCCCTTTGATTTAAATGGATAAGGAGGCTCTTGCTTCAGGCAGGGTGTTGGACTAGATGACCTCCGGAGGTCCCTTCCAGCCCCACTGCAAGATTCTGACAATTCCAATGGTCGATTCTCAAAGCATTCTCTAATACTCCTGCTTTAGTCTAATGGCAGCCCATTGAAACATTTCTCCACTCAACATACCAATAAGCAGATAAGCTTATAGTATTCAAAGTAAAGCATCTCCACATGCCATACACCTTCAAGATGGAAATAAAAATACTTTGAACCCTTGAAAAAGAGTCCTCAAAATAAAAATTTTGGCCAGATTATGAAAATTAAAGGCTAGTTTTTTGAAGCTGGGGGGAGACAGACTGACAGACTTTGCTGAAGACTGAACCACTGTCCAGATTCATGCATTCTCATTTGCTAAAAGGATGAATTTAGTAATAGCATCCAAACAATTAGAATTGCCAAATATACCTATGCCTGAAACCATTTGACAGTTTTTACTAACCAAGTTCCGTCTTTTGCAGTGCATGGCACAGCAAAAACCAAAGTTTCGTTGGGCCTCCTATCGTACACTTGCAGGGAACTATTCACAGGAAAAGGTATATTAACAACAGCCTGAAGTTACCAAATGTCTAAGGGGAAGGTGACCCCAACACCCCCTCCCTCACCCCCCCCCCCAACTCAACACATTGGTATTAAATCAGAGTCCCACTGAAATCAATGCCAAAACTTGATGTCCAAATAGCCTTTACTAAGGCAAAGGGAATATTGGACTTAGCTTCTCATTCATACAAGCAGCAGCAATTCTGAAAACCTCTTTGGCTAGATGCATTCAAGTAGTTCCACACAGTGAATGTGTAAATGTGTAATCTGGGCCAAAGTGTGTGCGTGTGCTCTCGCTCTCTCTCTCATGCTAGACAAGTAAGGACCTGCTCTGTTATCCACAGGCGATTTAAACCCCCTCTTACCTTTTCCTCTTAAAATTGAATCACAACATATTGAATACATTATACTTTTCATTTAGTCTAAAATCAGTGGGTACTTGCTATTAGGTTAATAGCTTTAAGCATGCAAAGTCAGGAAAAAATGAAGTCCCAGATTAACAGAGAAGGGATGCAGCAAGGAGCAGTCAACCATTTAGACTAGGCTGCCTGCTCATACTACATGGCAGTATAAGATGCTTACTATACATAAAAAAAAAAATTAAAGTCTGAGAGTGAAATAATGATTTGAAACTCATGTAAAGCTGGTTAAAGATTCAACTGTAACACACTTGCTGAACAGAACCAAGTTAAAGGAAGTATTCAGCAGTAAAGAGATACAGGATTATACAACTTAATTTAAAGGTTCTCCACACACTTGACACATTAAAAAAAACCACCCAACAAACAAACAAACTTAACCTGTATATGCTGCTTCTGTCTCTCTGTTCTCCACTTATTTTATCATATCGAACACTGGATATTCTCAATTTCTTTTGTACCAAAATCAGAAAATATTATATCAAAATGCCACCTATTTCCACAACTACTAAAGTTACTGCATTATAAAGGCAGCTCATCCCCAAGTGTTTGCAGTCTAAATGAAACTATTCAGTGCTGAGCTGTTATGGAAAAACCTCGACAAAAAGAATTAAAAAAAAAAAGTAAATGAGTTTTGTTGATATTAAAGTAATGTATACTGTATTTGTAAGAATATACCATAAAGCAGTAAAATTATTCTAATTATTTATCTCCAACATGTAGTACCATATATTTAACTTATGAGGGAATAAGACTGACAAGGATTTCATAACACTTTTTTCTTTAATACAATATAACATGTACATAAGTTTGTAGAAATAACTCTGGAAAGTTCTTTCTCCTCCAGCAAAGGTGTTTCCATTCAATTTTAGATCAATCCTAGGCTGAGGCAAGTGGTCTATCAGTTTGCACATCCTCAGGTCTATTTAGCAGAAACTGAATTAACTGAAGCAAAACTTCATCATTAAAGCCTTTTATACTATTTTCTTCCACTGCTTCATATAATGGCTTACTATCTGTTCCCCAACAGATATTCTTCCGAGGGTTATTTTTATCAGCTTCAACTGTAAGCGCTAAAGTATTCAGCTGGTAACAAAAGAAAGCAAAATACTGTCCATCAGTGACCACAGCCTGTGATACAAAGGGATGGGTTACATCAGCCTCACTCCAGAAGCCTGCAAAATGAAAGTACAACTTAGTTATACAAAAAATAAAAAGCATTCCAATAAGCATATACAAGTCAAAACCAGGTTTTACTTATAGAAACAGCTACACACTTTTTTTTAAAAGGAAGAACAAAAAAAATCTTAAGACTACTATGTGTAATGATACAACTGCTTGGAAAGTGACCATATAACACAAAAGTATAAAGTTGCGTAAATTTTTAAGAGACCTCTTTTAAGGACAGGGATGCAGAATTTTCACATTTATGTGTACAGTTCACATTAAAAGGGAACATAAACCACCACACATGCATGGACTGTTAATAAACCTACCAAATTTCTCTCTTGTACAAAACTGCATGTTTAAAAGTTAGATAACTAATGCATGAATTTCTGTATGTTTTACTACGAAAAAAAGTAAAATCAAATCAAAACTTTGACAGCCTCTTCCATTTATGAAGCAATGGAATTTAATAGACCTATTTATGAGGCAAGGTTTTTATGAACAATGATTTACCAGATGACATTAAGCATCACCTATGGGCTTTGATATTCTACCTTGTAGTCTATATGAGATTGCTTAGCATTAATTTTTATGCTGTTATGCAACTACACTAACATATGCAGTGTACAACACAGACACCTACATTTCCTTCAACAGTGCTTACATCTAGAAATAAAATTTAAAGGCAGCTAGTTAAAGCCTCACAGTATAAAATCATATTACTAGCACTAATATAGATGCCAACTGCACATATACATGTGCTTCAGGGTGGAGGGAAGGGGAGCACTTTAAATTAGGGCAGCTAACAGCTGCTCTAATTAAAGTACTCACAGTGACATGTGTATTCAGCTTCCTATGCTTCAAAATGAGAAGCTTTAGTTAACACCCCGCACCATTTTGAAATGCAGAGACACTGAAAACATGCGACAGAGGCTGCTGAAGCATGCTATTTAAACATACTCCAGCAAACTTGGAGCAGACTCAATTAATCAAGTCTTCTCCAACTCATGCTAATTGGTACATGTTGGAGAAGAACTCCATCACATGTATAGATGTCCAGTAAGTCTGAATTCAAATATCAATGAGTATTACTGAAATCTTTTAAGAGTTGTTTACACAGATATTAAGAGTTTTAGGGGTATTTGAGAGAAGTAGATGACATTACATATGCACAATTTGATACAGCATCAACATGTTGCTTTACAAGGATGTATAATTAAGTATGTTCATCACTGTGACCTGGGACAGGGTGCTATTACTTCCACGTTATTAGCTTCTGGCACTAGAAAATGGCAACTAGCTAATGCCATCAGTGAACCTTGTGCTATTTATATGAAAATTAGGGCATTTACACGCATACTTTTTCATGTTGTGACGCACTGGATCTCCAGCATGTCAGAACAGAGTTGATTAATCAAACCTGCTCTGGATGTGAGCCAACATGCATTACACTGTGTTGCTTGCAGTTATGTAAGTGGCAAAATGCACATCAGCAGAGAAAATAGCAGCAGTGTGTTTTTGAACTAATGCATTTTCAGTGCGTTTTAGTTTAAAAATCAGACCACCACTATTTTGTGTGTGCAGACATGTATTTCACCGCTTATACAACTGCATGAGTTGCAGTGCCGGGCACTTTTCAGAAGCACCTGGTACTGCAGCACATGTATATACAAAAGTGCCCCTAAAGTTCACTTGAACCTTGGCTTGTCTTTAAGGTTGAAATCTGAGGGAACTCTTACAAAGACTTCAATAATGCAATTAAGAATTCAAGATTCGTGAATGAGATAGCTAGCTTAGGTCCTCACAGGATCTCTCAATTAACAATTTTTTAAATCAACTGAGTGCAGATAAAAAATGTACTAGTGGTGATAAAGGGTCAGTTGTTGCAATCTATGCACCTTGGGAAGTAAACTTTTTAATCCATTAGAAGTATACTGGCATGTTTCCTTCATCTATATACTTAGAATTTAGTACAAGACATGTTAGAAAGGCCAAGCATTATCAATAACAAGCAGCTCTGTATTAAAATTTAAGAGGGCCTAGTTTAATTCACATATCAACTCCTCTCATGTTTCATTGTACATATAGCACAAGCTCATAGGATTGAGTTCTAGTAGCTTATTCTGATAGGCTCAAAATATCAGATGCTCTGAAAAGATTCTGCCTTGCTTGCAAGAGCTTTGCTACACCCCGTGTTTTAGAAAGCCAGATAGTTTGTACCATGTTTATGCTATTCTGTTTGCCATTCTAATCCATTGTACATTAAGTAATGTTTTTCTTCAGTTTTGTTACTTAGAAAGCACTACAGATTAAAACTTAAGGCCTTTCTCTTTGTTACAAAGTGAGTGAGTTAACTCAGCTTCAATATCTAGTAGACTGTAGCCAGGCAAATACCGTAAAGCCAAAGGAAAAAAAGAGACCGCTTTTCCTAAAGCCAACTTGGCTCCATGATGTTACCCTCATTTTTAGAATGATGCCAGCTATTAAAAAACTCAACTCTGACCCATCTCTTTATCCTGGAGAAGAACACTGGCTCTGAAAAGACTGGGCTCAGCCCTTTGCAAATATGGCTGTCATGGATTTCCAGTAAAGAATGGAAAAAGAAATATGAAGGGCCTACAAACCAACTCAAAAATATTGTTTTTCCTCCAAAGACTTTTTCCTTGAAGCGGTCTGATACCTACTCCAAGAATCTAAATCAAGATGGTATTTTACTTCATTTTGACTCTAGTTATACAAACAGCTTAAGATTCAAATATATTACCATAGTATAGTCCAAAAGGAAGCTGGACCGTTTAAGAGAATGGGCATTTATTTTCAAAACATTAATTTTACAAATGCTAGAGTTTCTTTATAACACGTCTTTGTATGGTATAACATCTCTCCCCCCTAAAAACATAGATCATTAAAACAGCAATGAGATTACAGCAGACAAGCCAAGTACCTCAAATTCAACAGCTGCTGCTGCTTTAACTAAGATATAGCATATGTAGTTTGACCATCAGTAGATACTGTAGCAGGAACAGCATCTCAAAAGATAGCATACTTGAACAATGCAACATTTTCTTGCAGAATGAAGCGAACATGAAAAGAAACAGTCAGTTCCAGCTACCCATCACAAGACTTTATTTTTGGCAAGCAACTCAAGTATAGGTTTCCTTTGGTTCTTCTGACACAAAGAAGGTTAAAAAAAAAAAAAAAGGTTTGAAAATAATGCGAAATTTCTATTTCTATCAGAAATTTACTTTCCTGATGCTTTGTTTATATTACAGGAATAGCTGCTGCTTTATCCATGGCAGTAATAAAGGTGGTCAGTAGGGCTGTTTGAAATTTCAACGTGTTTAATTTTAAAAAACTGTTTTGACACATTTTAGCTTGAAACAGCAGAATCGAAACTAAACAAAAGGCTTCGAAACAGCTTCGAAACTAAATGAGGGTACTTGAAACTATGTGAAAGTTTTGAGACATTTTAAATTTTGAAGCAGCCTGGTGGTGGCAGGCAGGGGAGAGTCAGGGCTGCACTCTGAGCCGCTCCACCAGACCCAGAGCTCAGCCCAGTGGAGGGAGAGCCAGTGGCATTTTTATGATTCCCCATTATAGCATATGGGCGAAATGCTGAAACAAAACGGAACAGTACTTAGAAGCAAAATGAAATGATGAAACAAAACACTGTCCCTTCGAAACAGCAAAACAGAAGTCGAAACAAAACGGTACTGTTTCGCGCAGCCCAAGTGGTCAGGCCCTCCGATGCAGAATGAACTACACTGGCCACACAGAACTGGACAGAAGCTAGGCCAGGAGAAGCCACCTGTAGACGAGATCATCCTTAGCTAGCACAGGCAGATTTTTGCAATATAGCAGTGCTAGACCAGTTAACATATATGGGACTATACAAAACCTGTTCTTCCTCTTGATTTCAGCAACTGCAACTGGATGTAGGTTGCTGGATTAAAACTGATCAGTACTGTAAAGTAGGGTCGTGCAAAATTTCACTGGCTGTTTCGTTTCAACTTGTTTTGAGCTCAAAAGAGCAAAATTTAAATTAAACAAAAAGCTCTGAAAGCCTCAAAATGAAATGAGGGCAGGTGAAACATTTCATAGGTTTTGAGTTTTGAAGCTGAAGCTGGGCTTGCCTGCAGCCAAAGAGAAAGTAAGGGGAAGGAGGGGTAAGGACTGCTCTGATAGTGATGTGTGGCTGCCCAGTGACTGTGACTCTTCTCTGAGGTCCCTTCCAGTCTCAGTGCTCTGGGGGACAGGTGGAAAAACAGCATAAAAAGGGAGCACTGTTTGAACTGAGCTTTCTCTGTGCCTTCCCACATACAAGTGACACAAGTTTTGCTCTGAACAGTTTGAGGTGCAGCTTCCCAGAACACCCTCTGCACCTATCTCCTTGAAACTTGGCAGAGTTCATGGCCTCAGAAGGGGCTACCGTTCCCACAAGTGTCATCTGAACCAAGCAAGAAATGACAACGTTATAGGCAGTTTCATGCTTCCCCATTATAGCCTGTAGGTAAAATGTTGAAACAGTATCAAAATGATGAAAGAGTTTCAATTACACAAAACAAAACACTGCCCCATCAAAACAGCCAAATGGAAGTTGAAACGAAACAGTAGGGCTGTGCGAAACAGTACTGTAAAGGTAGCTAGCTACAAATATTTGCTTATAAAATAAAACCTAGAAGCCACTATAAGAATCATGACCCATGATGCTCTCTGCCATAATCTATACATCATGGGTATTCTCTTTGCTTTAAAAGCTATGCTCTCTCTCAAAATAATGACGTGGGGATTTCCACCTCCCCCCACTTTATTTCAGACAAGTTTAAGGAAGAAGAGGAAGAATACTTCCATGCAGAATTGTCCTAACAAATCCAAAAACTGGGATTGTTCTTTTTTTAAAAATGTTTCTGAATTTCAGAATTAAGGAGTGGATATCTCAAACTGACTAGCAAATACATCAAGATAGGAACATCTTAGACTTTCATAAACCGATATTCTGCCCATTATACTGACTTTAATGTCAATTATTTGACAAGCAGGCCAGTCTTCAGCACAGACCCTTTAGAAGGTTAGGTTTATGAGAAGCATCTCAGAACCAACATACCAACTAACATAATATGCAAGTTCAGATTACTCAAGTGCCATGTCATAAGTTTTGGGCACAATTATGTAGGCAGTAAACAAGGTGACTAGTCATTTCATTAATTTCACATTCACAAAAGAAAGTCTGCAAATAGCAGGGATCAGTAAGGGCTAGAAATCCAGATGTTTGCTAAGTAACCACAATTTCATTAACTGGCATAATAGCATCAGGTTTCCTAGCAGCAAAAAGGAAATTGTGATCCACTTTCACTTAAGTATTGTCCATAATCAAGAGCATCTCATTTAAATTTAAGGCCAGAGCCATTCAGGCTGATGTCCTTTTATTAAAATGAAAGAAGCCATCCACTTTGTATTCATCAGTGTTTGGTGCTACTGGACAAGATAGTGCTGCTCTTCTCTGGTCAGTTTCAAAAGCCTGTATTAATAATATCTTGTTTAGAAATAAAGCCCGCAAGTCATGGGTGCTTAAGACTTCTAGAGGGAGAACTGAGGTAAATCATTATGAAAATTAAAGCATGTTATATAGAAAAAGAAAGCGAAAGAGGAAAGTGAAAACAAGTTACACAACCTAGGACAATCAAATTATATATCTCGTCTCACCTTGATACATAGCTTGTGCTGCTGTCCAAGCAAAGAGACTTGCAATACCATTAGCTCGGTAAACAACTTCAATGTGATGAGCAAGATTTTTTTGTATTAGTTTCTTCCTTTTCAATCGCTCAGGAATCAAATGAAATTGTGTGTGTCCATATCTGCAGGGATCTGCTACCTTTGATCCTGAGGCCACAAAAGGAATGAGAAATACTTTAAAAAGTTATACACAAAGATTCAAGGGAAAAAAATATTTTTCTATGTTCTGTACATCATAGATCACAAGTTACTCCAGAACTCTAACTTCCTCTACCTTCTGTTTCCTCAAGAAAAAAATAAAATAAATCCCATAACTGTACTCAGGCCAGGGGTTCAGCAACCCTGTTCTAGTGTATTAAAGTCACCTTTAGGTCTTAATAAATAGAACTGGGTATCTCTGTGTGCATACGGTTATGCTGTTCTCTACTGACTAGCTGTCCTTTAGAAATGCCTCCTGTGGCCTTATAACACTGACGTGCAATTTATCTTCTGATAGCAAGTAGGCTTTTGACATGGTAAAAGGTTAAAGCTAGGCTCTAACCCAATTCTGCAGGCATTTGTTTTATTAGGGACTAGCTGTAGTTTCTTTAAAACAAAAGCTGCCTAAATCCTCCCATAACAAAATATTGGGGGGGGGGGGGGGGGGAGAGTCATAAGACTCACAATGACCTAGTAACCCATCACACCTGTTAAGAGTGTGATACAAGAAGCCTTGCCTTTTTTTTCCTTAAAGCACGCCCAGCATTCACAGTATAGTAACAGTGACAAATGATATCAGATTTACAGTTGGCACTGGTTCTCACAACAGGCCATTTCCTTCCAATGAAATAATTAAGTGAAATCAGACACACATTTATAGAAAAAAAAATATCAGTCAATCAAATTCTTCACCATATTTACACAGTGAGGAAAAAAACCAAACTTACCTATAAATACCTTGTTTTCATATTGTCTTTTGAACATTGGAAGCTTGTCTGGTGTGTGATTAATAACAGGAATTTCTTCAGCAACTAAATCATCCAAAGGTACAAACTTGATAAAAAAAAATAAAGAAAAATAATTATTAACAGCATAATTAATTCTCTCAGAAAACTGGTACACAACATCATTTTTTGCTTAAAAAACACACATGCTCATCCACCCCTTTTGCTGAATTTATAATTTTATTTTGTACTGGTGAACAAAATTTTTGCCCTGTTTCAAAGACAGGGAGAAAAAATGGGACAAAATGGCTCATTTGTCCTAGAGCAGAAGCTCTTCAACTTGGGGAAGAGGGAAACTCCACAGACACCCTAATTCCCTTTGATCCAATAGCTACCCAACATGCCTTTAAAAACGAATGGGGCTGACACTATCCGGACAGTTCTTATCTCACTATTCTGGGGCCCAGTTACCCTGCACTATGTGAAAGCTAAACAAGAGCATCTTAGCCCCATTTCATTCATGAGTAAGCGGAGTTTACTCTTGCTTTAGCTGCCCTCAAGGAGAGAAAGGGAGCGGGTGGTTATTATAGAGCAGCTGACATGGTCAAGTCTGTCACGCTTACTTGTTAGCAAAGAAGCTGTTCTAGTAAGTCTCTTTAGTTAGAGAAAGACTTTACCATGAACCAGCTTAGACATTGTAACCATTCCTGCACCCTCAATTACTACATTGCAATTGCTAAACTGGAAGAGCTTATCCTTAAATGAAACTGGCCTAAACTGCCCCCGTTTGGTTCTCACTAAAGTGTGGAATAATTAAGAGCACAGACATTTACATATCTGAGGTGAAGTAAAGTCCCCACCTCCGGTTAATTCTGGGCACACAAACAGCAGCAATTATTGACAGGATCACATGTATGACTGCAATTAGGATCACAACTGGAAAATGCTGGGGAACCAACATCCACAAGTCTCAGCCTTTTCTGGGAAATACTACTGTTACGTAAAGCAAGAGCGATTCTCTGTTCTCTGAATAACTGTAGTGCTAAGCAGCATTATGCTCTGGAAATGGATTTCACTTCCAATCAAATAAAAGTTAGCATTCCCAAATATGTAAGTGAGGAACAAGGCAGAACAAAACCACTTGACAGTTATTTTGCATTTGACTTCTAGCCTTATCATAATACAACTCAAAACATAAGATATAAGAATCACAGGTTTCAAAAGTGATTAGTAACTTTGTTCTCTTCAAGAGATCTCACACTGGACATCCCATCTTGATAATGCTGACTTCCTCCCTGACCTGAAGTGGGTCAAGTGTTGGACACTTATGAGGGGAAGCACAGAGGAGCTAAACAACCAACAAACCAACCAAAACCAGTAGTTATTTTTTAAATCCTTGGTTTTCTCTCTTCAGCAAATTTTATCTCTTCGGCAAATTGCAGAGCAAGCTTGGATATACTTCAGCATATTGTTAACATTGTACCACCTAGACATACTCTTAAGAACCTAAAATAGTTTCTCTTTATCCCCAGCCCTCCAAGGTTATGATGGATGACGAGTGCATGCCTCATGCCTCTACCAACTAACTAGTCATTCATCTATCTTTTTTCAAGAGAGGGGGGAGAGAAGGGAAGAAAGGGGGAGGAGGACAGGTAAAAACTTTATTAAGTAATACTATTTTGAAAACCTTGTTCTATCAAATAATTTGCATGTTTCATAGAAGCCATAAATGCAGGTCAAGCAAAGTTATTGTTAAAAGCTCTTCAGATGTTTTCTGAAAGATGGTGCAAAACCACTATACAGAACATTAGCCTTACAGACTTAAAAGTACTGTGAGCGCCACTATTTAAAGTAATTCTTAGACATTCAAGTCATATTTTGCTAGACTTCCCTTCACGCATTACTTATCCATAAGCTGACTAAACTCACCTCAAAACTTTAGAAGAAAAATTCTTCATAGGAAAGATTAAGGCTAACAGTTCAAAAATATTCATTTTATAGGATTTATGAAGCTCCACTGTCTAGCTCAGGTGTGTCAAACTCATCTTGCCCTTAGTGCAGGGCTGGCCCACAGGCCAGATCATACCTGTGGCCCCCCCCCCCCCCATGCCATATCCAGCACATGGTACCTGCTCCAGCCAGTCTGGAATCTGGTGGGAACAGGCCTGGCATCTTGGACATTTGGGTGTTGCCATGAGAACAAGCCAGTCCTGGGCTTCTGCCCATAGTGCTGCTGGGGCTCCAACGCCACTGCTCTTACCTGGGTGCTTGGCAGCCAAGCTGGGGGGCACTGGAGCTCCAGCAGCACAGCAGCTTCTTCCCACAGCAGCCAAGTGCCCCAGCAAAAACTACAGTTCTGCAGTCCCAAAAACACCACTGGAACAAGACTGACCATGAACTTTCTTCCTGAAATGACCACAAAGCACCTGCGATACCTAGCTTTTGCTATGGTCTACTGGGGCTCCAACTCTGAGGCTCTCACATGCTTGGTTGTCAAGTGCCTGGGCAAGAGCAGTAGTACTGCAGGAAGAGACATGGTATCACAGTCCCCTGGCAGCCACCACAGGAATAAGACATGGTGCTCCTGGGGTTCCAGCACCACAGGTCTTGCCCAGGCACTTAGCTGCCACTAGGGGAAGGTCCCCCATCAAGACTCTGAATCTGATAACCTGGCTTGTTGGACGCATGTTTGACACCCCTGGTTTAGCTGGTAAGAGCTGCAGATTCTCAACTCCCCAACATATAACTTCAAGTTAGGCTTGAGCCAAACTTTTTACTTAACCCAAACAATATCTACACCTTGACAAAGCACTTTTTTTTGTTTGTTTCTCATGATTCAATTAACTCATGTATTCTGTCAGGCCTCTACCAATAGGCTCCATCTTTTGCTCATTCATATTGCATCCCTTGTTTTTGCCTTGTCTCCTCAGAGTTCCAACAGAACTCATTCTTATATCATGACAGCACAGCCAGAGACTGACACTAACAGCACATATGCATCTCACACAAGATGTCAGCGCCACTCACCTATCCCAACTCCTATTCCACGGGTATGAACAGAGCACGTGTCCAGGAAGTAGAAAAGGGGATCTACATTATTCCCTGGGAAAGGGGGAAACCTGGGTTCCAGTCCCTGTAACCACTTTTCTAGAGAGCAAGTAAGACAATGATTCTGCAACCCAGCAATAACAGTCTGATTCCTGGTCTGACAGAGAAATATAAAACTTTGCCAGGGGAGAAGGCAGGGGGAAATATAAGTCTCCCCAATCAATAGTCTATTGACTGCTTTTTTGTGCGCTCACCTTTTGATCCCATGAACCTTACCTTTTTTGCCACCCCGCAGACAAGGTACAATGGACAAGTTAATAGGGTACCCATACCAAGCTGGCTTATGCCTTCCTAGCTTATAGGAAAGAAGCAGAACCTCAACTTAGACCTCAGTTAATTGCTAACCCCTTTGCTATTAGGAGAATGGTAGGCACTACCATCCTCACAGCTGGCATGGAGTAAGCATGGAAAGTCAAACTTTACATTGAAGTTAATGTTATTATCAGTTAGGCATCCTGCATCAAGCTGATGCCATCCCTCTGAGCAAAATGGATACCACCATGATGTAAGCTCCTTCCACACACTGAAGAGGAGTTTGTTCTCAAAGACGACCCATCCCTAGCCCTACCATTTCCTACAGATCAGTGCTAGGCACTCTACTGTTGAGCCGCTATGCTATCTGGCAGATCCTTGAAGAGCACTTAGGTTTTCTCATTTGCTGTATAAAAAAAGCTAGGCATCCAACTTCATTGACGCAGATAATCCTCTCAGGGAGGGGTAGGAAGGGAGATGTAGGTACCCATGAAGTCAGCCTGGTCCAGGTCCAATGTCCTCCTCTATGCTTGGAAGCCCCCTGACATACTGTAATGCCAATATAGTAACATAACATACATTAACCAAGTTCATTAACAAATATGTTACACATGTTAATGATGCCTTCGTATAGAAAGGTAAGGTTTCCCCAGCAAACTGTTCCATGAGAAACATTTTGGTTAAGTCAGAAGTAACATTAAGGTTACCTATTTATATTAATGCTATGTTTCTTGAATATTTAAGATGGAAGCACTCTTGAGCTTGGGTCTTTTTCTCCTGTGTCTTTCTATACTGCTCAGTACAACCTAGGATGGGGCTATGCCCAGTACTAGAACAAAAGGCGTTTCAAATAACATAACATAGAAGCATGCCTTTGGAAGCTGCTTTGGCACACGAATCTGAAGAAGTGGCTTGTCATCTATCTGAAATCGCACTGGATCAACTCTTCCGCTTCGGTGTCCATGACGAACAACCTCCTCTCCTCGCATCCAATAGAAGTTCACCTGTGGCTGAAAGTCTGAAAAGAGGCACACCTTGGTTTTAACCTGCCCCACATGGGCCTTACTGCACTTGGTGATAAAACACTTAAGAGTAGCATAATTGGGGGCGGGGGGGCACGCACGTGCAGGCAGTGAAAAAGGCACAAGCTCTGGGTGCTCACTAGGAGCAGGTGTCACAATTGCCCCCAGGACTCTGCCATGGCAGGTGCAGCCTTGCCCTATCCAACCTTAGGCCCCGCAAGGCAGCAATACAGAGCAAATAAGACGACAGCTTACTTGCACACAACTTTTCAGTGTACAATAGTTTTTCTGCAAATATGAAATTATCATATTGGAAGCTACAGATCATCGTATTACCTAGCATGTTACCCTCCCGCATGATGCCCCGGGCCTCTGGTCAAGTGCAGCACAGTAGGGCTGTCACAGACATTAGGGTTACCATACATCCGGGTTTTTCCAGACGCATCCTCTTTTTCGGACCCCTGCACGCTGTCCAGGCAGTTTTTTAAAAAGCAAACAAATGCCCAGGTTTGAGCTCTACCTCCGCTTCCCTCCCTGCCATAACTTGGCAGCTGCTCACAGGCGAGCATGAGTGCACTTGCATGGGCACACACATGCCACCTGCATGGCAGTAGGGCTGGGGGGCAGCAAGGCGCTTTGGGTCAGGAATGAGGGGCACTAGCGGGGCTGGGAGCAAGGGGTTAGGGGGGCAGGGGGCTGTGGGTTGGGAGTGAAGGACATTGGCAGGACTGGGGGGTGGGGTAGGGGGCTTTAGGTCAGGAATGAGGGGCACTGGCATGGCCAGGAAGCCAGGGGGCTGTGGGTTGGGAATAAGGGGCATTGGCAGGGCTCGGGGCTGTGAGTAATGGACACTGGCAGGACTGGGAGACAACGACAGGGGGCTGTGGGCCAAGAATAAAGGGCACTAGCAGGGCAGGGGGCTGTAAGGGACAGCAGCAGGGCTGGGGGTGGCAGTGAAGGGCACCACCAAGGTAGGGTACAGTGGGTCAGGAGTAAGAGGCAGTATTAGGGCTGGGGGGGCTGTGGCTTAGGAATGAGGAGCAGAGCTAGGACACATCACTACCACCCCCCAACCATTCACCCCTCCCCCTTGTCCTCTCCCTCCCCTCCAGGCATCTTCTGTACCAATACTGAAAATAGGGTGCCCCTAGCAGCTGTACCGCTGGCCCCTACCGAGGGTGGAGGCCGCGAGCAGCGGGTTGTGTGCAGCCAGCTGCCCGCTGAGGGAGGTGAGGAGCTGCGTGAGGAAGGCCTCGTGCAGGGACTGGGGGGGGTTGAGGCTGCACGCGAACGGGCGGCGCAGGTAGAAGTACTCCTGCAGCAGCGCGTCGCAGGCCAGGCTGCGCAGGGCACCGAGGTCGAGGTCTACGGGGGCCCGGCTGGCGGGCGGCAGGCCAGGCACGAAGGCGGTCTTGGTGAAGCTCTGGTAGCTGCGGTCGGCGCGCAGCGCGAAGGTCTGCGGGTACACCACGAACTTGCGGCGCTGGCGCTGCTCGTACAGCTGCAGCTTCTTCTCGATGGAGCCTGCCTCCTCCAGCAGCTGATGGAACAGCTCCTGGCGCCGCCGCTGCGCCGCCTTGCTCTTAGCCGTGAGGGACGCAACCACGGGCGGGTACCACGGCCCAGCCCCGGGCCCGGCCTTGACCGCAGTCGCGGACTTCGCCTGTAGCTGCCGGCACAGCTCAGACCACTTCCTGCGAAGCCCCGCCATCTTCTGCTGACCGCCGGCGGGACGGCGTCTGCCCTGTAGCACGAGAATTGGCCGCTGCAGGTCACGCGAGCCACGGCCGGACCAATGCAAAAGAGGCAAGGGGGAAGAGGCGGGGCCTCATCTAATGACTGCGCATGCTCTGTGCGGGGGTTACACCGCGGAACTACACTTCCCGTGGTGCCCAGCGCGGGGTGGGGCCTTGCTCCCTGTCCCCGCATTGGCTGCGGGGGCGGGCGCTGACCTGTCTCTGCTGCTGCTGCCTTCAGGTGACGGCTTCCGCAGAGGAGGAGCGTGGCGTACTTCCCCGGAACTGTTGCTGCCTGCAGGGGTCTGCCGGGGTTGGGGTGGTGGTCGTGCAGCACAAATGAGGCCTCTTCCCCATAGTCTGTTTTTGGAAGAGCAGAATAAAAACGTACAGAGATTTGAGAGTATCACCCGTATGGGGAAAGGCTGCAGAGCCTAGGCCAGTTCAGCTTCCAAAAAGACAGATTTGAGGGAGAGCATGAACAGACACAGGTGTGGACAAATGACGCGCCTGCCGCAGGCCTGAAAATAAAAAAAAATTACAATTGCAAAAAAAAGTAATATAGACAGAACTGGGCAATGTTACCAACTGAGAATGAATTAGTTAAAGATATCGATGCCACAGGCAAGATAGACTTTTGCAACAAAAAAATCATGATCTCTGGCAAAGCGAGTCCCAGTACGTAAAGTTTACCCAGGGCTGGGTGTGGCACTGCACATGAATCATGATAATGGCTTACAAAATACTAAATAGCAAAGAGAAAGTTCAATTGGTTGCTTCAACAGTTGCTTACTGTGTCTCACAAGATAAGAACTAGGGGTCACAAAATTAAACTAGTAGGTAGGAAGGATGCCAAGTTGGGGGAGTGATAGATAAGCTGCAGGGTAGGGCTAGGATTCAGAGATCTCAAAAATTTGGAGGACTGGACCAAAAGAAATCTCATGAGGTTCAACAAGGACAAGTGCAGAGTCCTGCAGTCAGGACAGAACAATCCCATGCACCAGTGCTGGCTGGGTAGCAGCTCTGTAGAAAAGACCTGGCAGTTATAGTGGACAAGAAGGTGAATGTGAGCAAGCAGCGTACTCTTATGAAAAAGGCTAAGGGCATACTGGGCTGCATTACTAGGAGTGTTGCCGGCAGAAGTGATTCTTTCCCTTTATTCAGCCACATCTGGAATACTGTGTCCAATTTTGAGTCCCCCACTACAGAAAAAATGTAGACAAGCTGGAAAGAGTCCAGTGGAAGGCAACGACAATGGTTAGAAGGCTGTGGAACATGACTTCTGAGGAGAGACTGGGGGAATTGGGCTTAGTCTGGAAAAGAGAAGACTGAGGTGGGATTTATTAGCAGCCTTCAACTGTGTGAAGGGTGGTTCCAAAAAAGATGAAGCTAGGCTGTTCTCAGAGGTAGCAGATGACAGAACAAGGAGCAGGGGTCTCAAGTTGCAGCATGGAAAGTTTAAGTTAGATATTAGGAAAAACTTTCTTACAAGGAGGGTAATAAATACCCTTTACACCTAAGTATACTATTCTGTCTTTATCTAAGTATAATATATCTATCTATAACTATCTGTCCATTCCTTACACTATTATTAACAAGATACAGAGTGAGTGGCATAAACTTTATTAAGAAAGGGAAGGTGGATCTTTATAAAACTCTGACCGCTGCAGCCTCTGAGATCCTGAGGGCTATCCAACTCACAAGTCCGCTCTGAGCTGGCAGTGGCTTACCTTCCACTCGTTAAACAGAGGTCACTTATACTAATACAGAACGGATGGAGAGGAGGGAGGCGGAGCAGGGTGATACCCAATGGGGCAAAGGGTTGCTGCAAGTGTAAAACACACCAGGAGGGAGAAAGGTTCTGGGGAGCCAACCCTAATTGCCTCTGCTGTGGAGTCCGCTGAAGGGGAGCAAGATGCTGGAGACCCTCAAGTCACTGGAGTGGTAGACAGCACACTTCCACGGAGCACCGCACACTCCTTCCTGCTTTTCACCTTCAACCAGCTTAGGCACTAAGGCCCACACTGACTCCAATCACACCCTCACACTCTCTCACTATCTTTCAATCGGACACCGCCAGACTCTCAGTCATGCACACATCAGACCCTCACCAGGCAGTCCCTCCCGCGGGCCTCAAGCATTCTCAACCCCTCCCCGAGCTCCACCCACACATACCCTTTTATGCAGAATGTGCACATGGCACTCTCTCCTTCTGTGCTCAGTACTGAAATGTGCACACAACACTACTTTCAGGTGGCTGATATTTTAGCAGGGGTAAGGTCAACTGCAACTCACACTGTAACCTCCTTAAAGAGTCAGGCTGTGTACCATGATTTCTCTGTCTCAGACACAGACCTGAATTTCTACAGCAACAGTCCTCACATAGAAGTATAACGCTGGCGGTATCACTGTTAACATGAGGGGCTGGGTCATGGCTTTACATCTTCCGTCTAAATCACAGTGCCCAAGCATTATGGCAACCGCATGTTATATTATGGTGTGGGACAGATGGACATTGGTCTGTTGCAAATGGTCTTACGTGCGTCTGGTCACTGATGTTATAGAACTTCCTGGTAACCTCAACATCAATCCAAAACAAACATACTTACTAGTTTCAACACTCTGTTATCTATGTAACCCGAGTGGTACTCAAGATGTACCCCTTCTCCAATTGAAGGGATCAGAGCAGGTGCACTAGTGCTGTGGGAGGTGTAGGGACCCTTCCCTATCGAGCAGAGCCAGACCACCAATGGGGACTTAAACATACACCTTTTAATGAGAGAAACCATGGTATAGGGGACACTACAATACCCCGAGGGGATAGGATTCAATAAAGGTCAGGCATTCACATTTATAGACATACTCATCTAGCTAACCAGGTTTAACAAAATATAAAACACAACGCAACAAACAGTACTGATTAACAAAATATAAAATGCACTTAATACCAAAAATTATAGGGCATAGGTACCTGGAGGGGGAAAACCACAGTGACCCACTCCACTCCAGCAAGAATTTTTCCCTTGTCACTTCACTCACTCCTGTTTGACTCAGCTAGAGCTTGAACTCAGCTCTCCCACATGGTAGGTAGTAACTTTACCACACAGCCAGGCCTGTTTTAAGTTGGTAAGGTTTTTGACCATCTAGAAGCCCCTGCCTCATGTCAAGCTGCCCTGCCTCTAGCTGGAGAAACTTGAAGAGAGCTGGGAGCCTCTCAAGTCACTGCAAAACTTTCTGGTGGAGCCAGGCAGGGAACCTCTTCCGCTGGCTGCAGCCTCTTGCTGGGGATCCTGGAGCCCAGCAGGGAGCCTCTCCTGCTGGCCGTGCTGCGCTGCCTGTGGGTCCTGCTCCTTTAGGCTCTTCTGGGGCAACTGTTCCCGCCGGCCCAGCTCTTGCCAGCTCTTTGAAACTCCTTCCTCATCGTCCCTTGCAGGTCTCCTCCGAGTCAGCAGGTGACCCAAGAGGCCAATCAGGGGACATGGAGAGTGAGTCTCTGGGGCCCAATTGGTGAGGAAAGGGAATCCCAAGCCCTCCAATCATCTTTTACCCTGGGCCAAATCACTACCAGCTAGCCCATCACATCTGCTTCAGACATTATCAAACATACTCTTAGCATCTTTATCTGTTACCGCGTTCATTCCGTGCTTAGACACAAAATTGTCACTATCGTTTCCGTCAGGCTTCCTCAAAAATTCCTCAGAGCTGCAGGCGTGATGCAGAGCCACGGGGATAGAAGTGACTGGGAAGGCTGCACGGGGTTGTGCTCCTTGCCCCCAGTGCAGTGCTGGCTGCCTCTGTTGCAGCTCTGCGCCATGCCAGCAGCTCCACACTCACATGGGGAAGCCCTGGGCAGGACTCTGGCAAAGCAGGGGGTGGAGCTCCCTCCACTCACAGCAGGGACTGGGGAAAGCAGTTGGTTCCAGCACGGGGCTTCCCCTACTGAAAGGGCTGGAGCTGCAGGCTCAGGCTCGGAGCAGAGCCACAGGGATAAGACAGGCTCTGCTCCCTCCCCACTTGCAGCATGGCTGAAGCCACATCTGCACTGGGCACAAGTGCCCTGACCTCCCCATCTGCTGCTGCTGCTGCCAGGCAGCAGGGGCTGCACTCCATGGGGGGGAGTCTGTGTGGGTCCTTTTACCCCCCACCCTCCCTCACACCCCACACACAGACACCCTGTCCAGCTGATCTCCATCCTCCCACTGCCCCTCTGGAGGGGAAGGAGGAGGGGGAAGAATTCCCCCAGCATGGAACAGAGTCTCCCCCTGCCCCTGCTCTGGGGCTGGGCAGCATCACATGGAGCCCCTCCTCCCCTTCCAGTGGCAAGGGGGGAGGGGGAGGAAGAGGAAGAGCCTTCCTCCCCACCCTGTGGCAGAAGCTGCAGCAAGCATACCCCCAGCATGGAACAGAGCCCCCTTCCCAACCCTGCAGGACAACCTACCCAGCATGGCCCCATTAAGGTGAAGGGGGCAGGGTGAAGGATTAATTCCTCCCTCCCTTCCCTGCAGCCGGGGTCTGCCAGCTCCAGGGGCCACCGTTGCAGCCCCCTCCCCTCTGCTCCCCTGCAGATAGGCTGACCCTAGCTGTGGTAGGGTAAGGAAGGAAGAATTAGCCCCCTCCCTGCCCACTTTGCCTTAACGGGGCCATGCTGGCCAGTGTCTCTGCTAGGGCCAGTCCCTGCTCTGGCTAGAGAACAGAGGGGTGGGGTCAGCCCTGCAGGTAGAGCAGAGAGCCCCGCCCAGCCCAGAGAGCATGCCGGGATGCTGGGGGTGTCTGGTTTATCTTAAACCAGCAAGGGGTCTGGGTCAGACATTATATAAACTGGCTTGAGCCAAATCAGTTAAGTCTGATACTACATTCAACCAGGTTTATCTTAAACCTGTTTTTGCCATTTTGAAGCTAGTTTATGTTCATTGAATGTCTGTTCTGTTACAGGTTTAAATCAATTTCTGATCACTTAAACTGATTTATGTGTAATATCTGTCCCTAGCCTTTATATTCTTATGTTGTTAGATTTGAAAGAGAGAGCATTGCAGCAAAAGATAATGGGCATGATCCTTCAATTCCTCTCTTCTGCAGAAATCCTATTGAGGTCTGTGGCTTACAAACTGAGGCTGTTTATATCAAATTCATTGGAATCAAAGAATGATCCTGGAACCAAGGGAGAGTTAATTATTTATTGGTATGCTCCAGGTTTGCTCAGATGTGTATTATTCATTTTGGAATAAAAAAGGCACAGCAGTAAAACAATTTATAATTAGATATATGTGTAAAGGCAAAGATGATTCTGATTTATGTAGGCAGTTATCCATGCTCTTTGTCATCATAGAAAAAGCTTTTTTATAGGACTGTGGTTGCTGCCAAAAGATTGTTATGACATAGACAATAACCACAATAGTGAAGTAATGGCCTGTCAGAAACGACAGACTCTGAGAATGTTGATTTAATGGCAGGAACTCAATTATCCCAGTCTGGTTCATTGTGGCATTTGTTAATAAAACTGCACACAAGCTAAAAATAGCATGCTGACACTTCAAGGGAAAGTACAATTTATCATTTTTTTCATCTGTCCCCAGTGTAGTCTTCAAGATTATTATAAAAGCTGACTGCGTTTCTCCTTCAGTTTAACATTATCTATTTTTTATATTTTCAATAGGATACATTGTAATAATCTCCATATCTTCCTAGGCTTCCTTCTTTTCAATGTGTATTTTTTACTTGTCACTTTCAATATTTGATAAGAGAAAAATATTTTAACTTTTCTGTGGTGTATGATGGCTAGAAAATAACATTTAGAGGTTTGCTTTCAGGAATTGGCTTGTAAGTAAAGTAGATAGGCATTAGAATAATGTTCCAGGGCAATGACAAGGGTTAATTGATTTCTAAAAACTACTGTGACTCAAGCTGGCAGGCACACAGGCTGGGAAATTGAAGACATGTACAACACTGTTCAATAACATGAAATAAGGTGGCACTAGGTCACAGTGCCCAACTGCAGAGCCCTTGGGATTTCCAGTTTTGGTTGATAGACCAAATTAGGAGACACCAGTAAATGGCCAAATTAAAATGTATGCATCTGATGGGTTTGTTAGAACAAAAGAATATGCTGATAGGATACAATGTGGACAGTATGATGACCACAGCGAAAGCAATCAACAATGTCCAGGAATTAAGAGTCATCTGAGGGGAGAAAGAATAGAAAAGGAGGGATTTCAGAGCAGCAGAGGGTTCCCAAGAGGGGAACCTGAGGCCACCATGGCCAGAAGACACACCAGCAACCTACTCCACTCTGGGAGGATAGGCCTTGGCTTTTGACCTCCAGGCTGCTAACATCTGACATTCAAGAAAGAACCACAAGGTGAAGCTTGTACCAGGGTGAACCATAGGATGAAGCTGGACAGATGTACCTTCTCTCTGTGGCAGCCTAGGACTTGTCAATATAGAATTAGAAAGGTTATTTTGTTTGTCTTGCCTTCATTATTCTTATCTGCTGTCACTGTGTATCAATAAAATCTGCCTATTATCAAATGGAAAAGTCATGGTTGGTCTGAGGGGTTGGTTCCTCCTGGAACAAGGTGTCTGGATCACAAGTCCAGTGCCAACAGTTTATATGCAGCCTAATATTTCTGGAACATTTATAATACATGCATTTCACCTCACTGACAGTCAAAGGCACTTATGAGTAGTACATTATGAGTATATCCTACTCTCTTTCTTGAACTTTACCTTAGCTTCTTCCTGAATCACAGGAAAGGAAATCACAAAAGAAGAGGGAAGAGAAAGCATACAGACTAAGGATCTAAAAGATTGGCGCAGTGTTTTTAGTCAGGGCTGACAAAGTGAAATCAGTTGGTGGGCCATATTCCTTGCCAGCATCGAGAGAGTGCAGTAATCCAGCCCAGGGTAAGCAGAGTCTGGTTAATGCTGCTCACCCTTGTTTCCTCTCTCTGACTGCTACTAATCATCATTCTCGGAGTGATCAAATACCATAAATTCAGTGTTAACCCAGTGGATATTGGACATGCTGACACAGCAACTCTGGGAGCCACAAAAAGAAGCCCTACAGTCTAGATAACCCACCTCTGCGAGCCAGATCTGGCCCATGTCTGTATGTCAACACCCCTGGTTTAAATTAATGAAGCACTGGGGTTGAGAAACCATTCAGTTTCCTTCCATCATGGCCCCTCGGTCTTGAATGCAGTGTTGTAAACAGACAAGGTTCTTTGGGTAGATGTGGTATCTTTTATTATACCAACTAAACAGTTGGAAAACTTGTTCTTTGCAAACTTTCAGACACAAACACCCTACTTCAGGCATAGGGAGAGTCTGGTGGTGTTTGTGTGCTCTCCTAAGTAGACTAGAAGCCAAGATGCAAAATACAGGTCTGTGAAAATGCAAATGTATGGCAGTGAGGATCAGAGAGAATTGGAGACAATAGGTGTGAGACAGGTAGGTGCGAGGGGAGGGGCAAAGTTGAACTGGTGAAAGAATGTAGGTAGTAAAATGCAGACAGGCTATCTGGGATTATCAGATGGCAGGCAGGTTATAATGTACCATACATCCAATAGATACATATAGCCCAAAGCACACTGAATGGATCCAGACCTTGCAGACTATATCCAGACTACATATGCTCACCGGCTGAATGGCCTTGCAAGTTGCAACTTTTGCTGGGTAGTTCTTCATGCTATCAGGCAGCAACAAGAAAAACAATGGACTCCTGTTCATCCTCCTCTATTTTCAGGCCTGATACCTGCAAATGGTAGCAAATGCAGCTTGGGACTACATAATGGATACAGGCAAAGACTAGTACCCAAATACCTACCAGGCAGAGGAAGACCCTGCACTCACACAGAGAGGAGGATGTTGCTGTCTGGTGGAGGCCAGCCACTCCTGGGTCAGAGACTAGGCAATGGAGGGAGGAACAGCAGTTGTATTGTTGTCAGTGCCTGACTGTGGTCAGGCATGGAGTCAAGGAGTTGCAGCATACCACTATGTGGCTTCCCAAGCAGCATGCAGAAGCCAAGGGGTGCTATGCAGCCATGGCTAAGTGTACAGACAAGACACTCAGAGAGTCTGTGAGGGTCGAATAGATGTCCCTGGATCGCCTTGTGTCTGCCTTGAACCTGCAGACAGAGAGCATGCTTCCGCATTGTCCAGGAATTTAATGCAGAAGTGGGACCATCCAGTGGCCTTACAGGCACATGCTCCCACCAGGATTCATTACGCCATAGGGGTCCCCTGTGGCAGAAGCTGCAGCAAGCATACCCCGTAGCCTGAGAAGTCATCCGCCAGTAACTGCCACCATCTGGGGATGTGCTGTACGCATGTGCTGGAGCTGTGCCTGGCCCACAGCATGCTTGCATTCATGGGGGAGTGACAGGTTTCACCTGTGTAGGTTTATAGGGTTACTGTGGGCAGTTATACTATGTTTGTTTACTTGTTCCACTGACCTCCCTTTTCACATTTCTGTTGTGCTGTTTAGTAGAAGCTCTGCCTGTTATCAAAACTATTGGCATGGTGTTCACCATATATATGAGGCAGGAGTGGTCAAGGTCATGAAAAGCTTCGAGAAAAAGCTGTTCAATACATTGTCTGCCTGTCCCAGCACCAGATGTGTCTCTCTCCCTCCCATCTGGGACTTTGCTTTGGCAGCCTGCCGCTGATCCAAAAAGCAAGGTGGGGAGGAGCAGTGAATAGCAAGCAGAAGTTGCTCCTCCTTCCCTGTCAAGTTCCCTTTTCTCTCCCTCCATTCAGGTCCAGAGGGGCCCATAGCCTCTTACAGCCCATGCTTTCACTACCTTCCTTGCCTCTCTCCCTTTTCACATCCTCAGGAGC